>NC_138971.1:152081666-153413333 GCF_055761805.1 Camellia sinensis
GGGTGTACCACGTATGATCTTATGCAAAATTTGAATATGAAAGTGTATATGAATCTGTTTCTGTTTTGAAGTCTGATTATGCTCTGATTAAATGCTGGATTCTAACTTGTGCTGGACATCATTTATATAACTCCTTTACTCTGTTATTATTCACTGGGTTTTCGTTCACAGTTTATATTATGTATGTAGGTGAGCCGACATGACCAGGGCTAGAGTTGACGGCCCCCTGTACCGTTTTGTCAGCTAACCCTTGTGCTTCCCGAGGAGGTTCTGATCGAAGTTTAATGCCAAGGTTGTTTTTCTTTTCATTCTAGTCTCTATAACTGTTTGTAAAGTCAGATCTTGGGAAGTTCACTTTTGTAAATATTCTGTAAATATTGTGTATCTGGACTAGCATGTTTATATATCTATAAATAAGTTTTAAAATGTTTCGTCCCATGTACGTTATCACAGCTCATTGGACTTTGTCTATTTTGTATTATTGCTTCCGCAGCCCCTTATTATTTGTTATTCTGTTTAGAGGCCTTTGGTAATCCACGGATTACTGGCCGGTTACGGTGGTAAACCTACAGGGGCGGGTTTGGGTCGTGACAAAAGTATTACAGTTAATGATTTAAAAAAATATTACAATCACTGCATGCTTTATCCAAAGCAAAAAAGTTTGAAACTTTAGAATATTACAATCACTGCATGCCCCATACTACAATCACAGCATGACTCATCCGCATAAAGTGATCTCCCATAATAAAATGATCAATCAACGAAAAATAGCAGCACTATAAATTTTTCGTACAACGAACACACTTAGTGTATACACTCTTTCTCATAGAAAAAATAATGAAATTAATGCAGCAAAATGCAGAGACGAACTGCAGCAAAGATGAACGAAAATCGAAGTAAAAAAACAAATGAGAGACTTGTCTATTTATAGGAGAATTTATGGCTGTTGAGTTTGAATTAAACAGGTGCAAAACCTATTTGAACAGGTATAATACCTGTTCAGTTTGAATAAACAGATACAAATCTGTTGGATTCAAATTTGAACAGATAAAAAACCTTAGGGACTTGTTTGGGTGTAGGGAAAAATCGAAACAGAATATTTCCGAAATTAATTTGAATTCTGGATAGCTGGACAGATTTTATTTGAAAAAATAAAATAAAATTCAAATATTTTTGGCTCAAAAAGATTATTATTGGGCCGAACAAGCCCAACCCAACCACGCACCCACGCCCAAGCCCAGCCCGCCTGGTCGGACGGCAGCGGCGGCACGCGCGTGGTGATTTTTGGGTCCAATAGGTCTAGCCCATTTTGCCCATAGCCTCTCTCTCTACAAAACTTGGGTATCCCTTGGGGTATACCCCAAGTTCCAATTGTATGTCTTCTAAACCCACTCAAAACTTCCTACCAAATCAATGTGGGACAAGCCATTTTTCAAACCTTTATGGATTTTCCACCAAAACTCCATTTCCATGGAGCACACTTTAGCTTCAATTTCCCATTCACTTGATAATGGTTTTGAACAACCAAAATACCAAGTGAATCACAACGCGGCATAGAACGCGTTACCACTTAGACCCGCAAAATTTGGTGCACGGGTCCCACCTAAATAATAGACCAAAGTTAGGAAAAAATTTTGTTTTACCCAGAATTTCCAAACCATTCTAACAATCCCCCACAGGAATGGAATTTGATGACAACGGAAATGCAACAATATGCAGAATTTGTCGAAAGAGTATAAATCAAAAATATCTTGCATCAGGATAAGTAGCTTTCGACCTTGAACCTTCCCTAGTGATAACCTATCGGACTTACTAGCTAATCAATGGACACGATGCCTTGAATTGTTCAGCCGTTTGTGTAAGCCAAGACAATATATTTCACACAAAATATCTTCTAGCACATCATGGTTCTCACTGTTGTGTTCATTTTGGCCTTGAACACTCCTGGTTTTCATGAGTGTTTCTAGAGAAATTAGCCTATTTCATTCTCATAGAACCGGCCCTAGCTCGACACTCATATAGGTTATTCTTATTGTTAGTATCTCCTTATACTCGTCTTGATTTTCTCACTGTTGTGTTGATTTTGGCCTTGAACACTCCTGGTTTTCATGAGTGTTTTTAGAGAAATTAGCCTCTTTCATTCTCATAGAGCTGGCCCCAGTTCGACACTCATATAGGTTATTCTTATTGTGAGTATCTCCTTATACTCGTCTTGATTTTATCCTTTAATCAAGATATAAGTAATCATTAAAAGCAAAACTTATCCTTATACCCCTGCAGACAACACATGTTGCACATATTACTCTCACCATAGGAATGGGTAAGGAATTTTAATCCCTTGGTGATTTCTGGCGAGCCACACATAACTTAGTTGTCCTTTTGAATTTAGTTCTTGGGATCTCCAGTCATATAAGTAGGGTTACCATTATGATGACTATTATGTAATAGGCTTTAATCCCATCCCCTTCGATGAACTATACACTTGCTCTTTAGTCAAACCTTTTGTTAACGGATCCGCAATATTCTCTTTAGATTTTATATAATCTATTGAGATTATTCCATTTGAGAGCAATTGCCTTACGGTATTATGTCGATGATGAATGTGTCGTGACTTACCATTATACATATGATTCTGTGCCCTGCCTATTACAGATTGACTATCACAATGAATGTAAATAGCTGGCACATGTTTAGGCCACATTGGAATGTCTTCTAAGAAGTGACGAAGCCATTTTGCTTCTTCTCCTGCTTTGTCTAAAGCAATGAACTTGGATTACATTGTGGATCATGCTATGCATGTTTGTTTCGTGGATTTCCAAGAAACAACAACGCCTCCTAGAGTAAAGACATATCCACTAGTGGATTTTGAGTCTTTAGTATCCGATATCCAATTTGCATCACAATAACCTTCGAGTACTGCTGGATATCGAGTAAAGTTCAAACCATGATCATGGGTAAATCTTAGATATCTAAGAACCCGAATGATTGCCTTCCAATAGTCTTCTCTGGGGTTACTAGTGTACCTACTCAATTTACTGGCTTCATAAGCTATGTCAGGACGAGTACAATTCATTAGGTACATTAGGCTTTCAATGATTTGACAGTATTTTAACTGAGACACAACATCACCTTTATTTTTCGATAAATAATGACTGATGTCTACAGGTGTTCTGGCTAAATTCATATCAGCCTTGATATAATATGATTGAGATAATGCATATTTTCTGTGTGATTGAGATAATGTGATAAATTTACCAAGAATTTTCTGTGTGACTACTATCTGTATATTACTACTATCAGTCAAATACTATTTGTCAAAGAAAATACACCAAATTTTCTGTGTTTTCACAAAGTGATATTCTGGTTGGAAAACACAAATAGTATTTATAAACTATTTGATAGATAGTAACAATATACTGTCTATTTTCTTTGACAACTAGTAGTAATATACTGGTGTCATTAACAATTGCAGAATATTATTTGGCGTTATAGAAAATTATTGTGGTATTTTTTATTTTTTTGGTTTTAGTAACAAGGAAAATAAAATTATTTTGTGTTATAATTTATTTTCTAATTTTAGCAATTAGAAAATTAATTTGTGGTTTGTTTTTCTAATTTTTGTAATCAGATGTTATGGCTACTGCAACTGAAACTGCAACTGGAAGTGGTATTCCAATTATTAAACCAACATCGGTCCCTATCCAGAACCATGTTCAAGTACCAATAAATCATGGAGAAAAAGGGAAAAAATTTAACGGTACTGAGTTTAAGAGATGGTAGCAGAAGATGCTGTTCTACCTTACAACTCTAAATTTGGCTCGGTTTCTCTATGAAGAGGCTCCAGCACTTAAAGAGGGTGAAAGTGATCGGCAAGTTGTTGCCGTTGTAGATGCTTGGAAACATTCAGATTTCCTATGCAGAAACTATATTCTCAATGGCCTTGACAACGTGCTGTATAATGTTTACAGCCCTCTGAAGTCAGCAAAAGAATTGTGGGATTCTTTTCTGCAATTGATAAGGAGTGTTGTTAGTTTTCTTGTGGGGTATTCTGTTAAGAACATAATTAGCAGACAACATTGCTTCCCCCCACAAGTTCTGTGGTAAGCCTAAACTTAGTAACATGGCATTCATCATTTCTTTTAAGGTTCTATTTTTCTTTTCAGCAATTATATTTTGCTGAGGAGAATAGGGTGCTGTAGTTTGGTGAATAATGTCATGTTGTGCACAAAATTCATTTAATGGTGCATCATATTCACCTCCCCTATCACTTCTAACAATTTTAATGGTTTTACTAAGTTGATTTTCAACTTCTGTTTTGTAGAGTTTAAACATTTCTAAGGCTTCATCTTTACTTATAAGTAAATAAATATAACAATATCTTGTGCAATCATCGATAAATGTTATGAAATACTTTTTGCCTCCTCTAGATTGAACAAATTTAAGATCACATACATCTGTGTGAATTAATTCTAGAGGTTCGGTTTTTCTTGCAACCAATTTAAATGGAGCCTTAGTTAGTTTCGCTTCTACACAAATCTCACATTTGTGATTAGGATTAATTTCAAACTTTGGTATATAATCTAAACCAATTAATCTACGCAAAGTATCAAAATTCACATGTCCTAATCTACCATGCCATAAATTTGACTCAAGAATATAAGCAAAAAATGTGTTATTCTTATTAATAACAACTTTTGGTACAACTATCATTACATTCAATTTAAAGAGGCCATCACTCATGTATCCCTTACCAACATACATACTGCTCTTTGTTAATACAAATTTATCAGACTAAAAAACAAGCCTAAAACCATTTTTACTTGACAAAAAACCAGAGACTAAATTCTTCCGGATGTTTGGTACATGTAGTACATTGTTGAGGGTCAGTTCCTTCCCTGATGTCATCTTCAAGATCACCTTTCCTTGTCCAGCCATAGTAGAAGTAGAAGAATTTCCCATGAAAAGTTGTTCACCATTTCAAGCCTTATTGTAGGTAGTGAACATCTTCTTGTTCACACATATGTGACGAGTTGCTCCAGTTTCAACCCACCATTCTTTGGTATTCATTCAGATATTATGGCTACTGCAACTGAAACTGTAACTGGAAGTGGTACTCCAATTGTTATACCAACACCGGTCCCTATCCAGAACCATGTTCAAGTACCAATAAATCATAGAGAAAAATTGAAAAAATTTAACGGTACTAAGTTTAAGAGATGGCAGCAGAAGATGCTGTTTTATCTTACAACTCTAAATTTGGCCTGGTTTCTCCATAAAGAGGCTTCAGCACCTAAAGAGGGTGAAAGTGATTGGCAAGTTGTTGCCGCTGTAGATGCTTGGAAACATTCAGATTTCCTATGTAGAAACTACAACCTCAATAGCCTTGACAACATGCTGTATAATGTTTATGGCCCTCTGAAGTCAGCAAAAGAATTATGGGATTCTTTGGAGAAGAAGTACAAGATAGAGGATGCCGGCACGAAGAAATTTGTCGTCGGTAAATTTCTGGACTTTGTTGTGGTAGACTCCCAAACGGTAATTTCTTAAGTTCAAAATTTTCAAATAATTTTGCATGATATTCATTCAGAAGGTATGTCTCTTAGCGAGTCTTTCCAAGTCGCTGCTTTAGTGGAAATGTTACCACCGGCTTGGAAAGATTTCAAAAATTATTTAAAACATAAATGCAAGGAGATGACTATGGATGAGTTGATTGTAAGATTGAGAATTGAGGAAGATTATCGAAAGGCTAAAAAGAGGAATGTGAAAAATCCCATTGAGTCCAAGGCTAATGTGGTTGAATAAGTTCACAAACCACATAACAAAAAGAGAAAGTTTATTGGAGATGGTCCTAAACAAGGTGACAACAATGACAACAAGAAGTTCAAAAGAAAATGCTATACCTGTGGCAAGACTGGACATCGAGCTTCTGACTGCTGCCGCCCTAAGAAGGATCGCGGAAGTACAAGCAAGAAGACTACTAATTAGGCCAATGTAACTGAACTAGATTACATCTCGACCGGGGGGAATGATATCAACCTCTCTGCTGTGGTGTCTGAGGCTAATTTGGTTGGAAATCCCAAGGAATGGTGGGTTGACACTGGAGTAACTCGTCACATATATGCGGACAAGAAGATGTTCACTACCTACAATGAGGCTACAAATGGTGAACAACTTTTCATGGGAAATTCTTCTACTTCTACTGTGGCTGGACAAGAAAAGGTGATCTTGAAGATGACATTAGGGAAAGAACTGACCCTCAACAATGTACTACATGTACCGGACATCCGGAAGAATTTAGTTTCTAGTTCTTTGTTAAGTAAAAATGGTTTTAGGCTTGTTTTTTAGTCTGATAAATTTGTATTAACAAAGAGTGGTATTTATGTTGGTAAGGGATACATGAGTGATGGTCTCTTTAAATTGAATGTAATGACAGTTATACCAAAAGTTACTATTAATAAGAATAACACATCTTTTATTTATATTCTTGAGTCAAATTTATGGCATGGTAGATTAGGACATGTGAATTTTGATACTTTGCGTAGATTAATTGATTTAGATTATATACCAAAGTTTGAAATTAATCATAATCACAAATGTGAGATTTGTGTAGAAGCGAAACTAACTAAGGCTCTATTTAAATCGGTTGAAAGAAAAACTGAACCTCTAGAATTAATTCACACAGATGTATGTGATCTTAAAATTGTTTAATCTAGAGGAGGCAAAAAATATTTCATAACATTTATCGATCATTGCACAACATATTGTTATGTTTATTTACTTAGAAGTAAAGATGAAGCCTTAGAAATGTTTAAACTCTACAAAACAGAAGTTGAAAATCAACTTGGTAAAACCATTAAAATGGTTAGAAGTGATAGGGGTGTTGAATATGATGCACCATTAAATGAACTTTGTGCACAATATGGCATTATTCACCAAACTACAACACCCTATTCTTCACAACAAAATGGAATTGCTGAAAGAAAGAATAGAACCCTTAAAGAAATGATGAATGCTATGTTACTAAGTTCAGACTTACCATAGAACTTGTGGGGGGAAGCAATATTTGTCTGCTAATTATGTTCTTAACAAAATACCCCATAAGAAAATCAACAGCACTCCTTATGAATTGTGAAAAGATCGACCGCCTTCCTACAAATACTTAAAAGTATGGGAGTGTTTGGCAAAAGTTGAAGTTCCTGTTCCTAAAAAGACTAAGATTAGACCAAAAACAGTAGATTGTGTGTTTATTGGTTATGCTCAGAATAATAGTAAATATCGGTTTTTGACTTATAAATCAGAAATACCTGATATAAATGTGAACACTATTATAGAGTCAAGGAATGTTGTGATTTTTGAACATGTCTTTCCTTACAAGAAAGGACAAGAATTAAGTTCACAGAAAAGAACTTATGATTGTACACAAAGTCAAGAGACTAATGACAATCAAACACAAGAGATTAGTAATGGTCTCGACCAACACGATTTAACCGATGATGAACCAAGACGAAGTAAGAGAGCGAGAACATCAAAATCCTTTGGTCCAGATTTTCTGACATACCTGTTAGAAAATGAACCTCAAAGCTTTAAGGAAACAATGACAGGTCCTGAAGCATCTTTGTGGAAAAGAGGCTGTTAATAATGAGATTGAATCCATTATGCAAAATCATACTTGAGAATTGGTGGATCTTCCATCTAGTTCTAAACCTCTTGGATATAAGTGGATATTCAAGAGAAAAATGAAAGCAGATGATTCAATAGACAAGTATAAAGCAAGACTTGTACTAAAAGGTTACAGACAAAAGGAAGGTCTGGACTATTTTGACACATATTCCCTTGTGACAAGAATAACATCTATTCACATTCTTATTGCTATAACAACGTTGTTTAATTTAGAAATACATCAAATGGATGTTAAGACATCTTTCTTAAACGGTGATCTAAATGAAGAGATCTATATGGAGCAACCCGAAGGGTTTGCAGTGCCAGGGCAAGAAAAGAAAGTTTGTCGACTTGTAAAATTACTTTATAGATTAAAACAAGCAACTAAGTAATGGCATGAAAAATTTGATCATGCAATGCTTACTAATGGGTTTAAGATAAACGAATGTGACAAATGCGTGTATGTTAAAAATACTGACCAAGAATATGTCATAGTTTGTCTTTATGTGGATGACATGCTTATCATTAGAAGCAGTCAAAACATGATCAAATCAACTAAGCAAATGCTTAACAAAAGATTTGATATGAAAGATATGGGGGTCGCAGGTGTTGTATTAGGAATAAAAATTACTAAAACATCTGACGGATATGCATTATCTCAATCTCATTATATTGAGAAAATTCTTGATAAATTTATCAAGGATAATATGAATTTAGCTAGAACACCTGTAGACATCAGTCATTATTTATCGAAAAATAAAGGTGATGCGGTGTCTCAGTTAAAATACTCCCAAATCATTGGAAGCCTAATGTACTTAATGAATTGTACTCGTCCTGACATAGCTTATGCAGTCAGTAAATTGAGTAGGTACACTAGTAATCCCGGAGAAGACCATTGGAAAACGATCATTCGGGTTCTTAGATATCTAAGATTTACTCGTGATCATGGTTTGAACTTTACTCGATATCCAGCAGTACTCGAAGGTTATTGTGATGCAAATTGGATATCGGATACTAAAGACTCAAAATCCACTAGTGGATATGTCTTTACCCTGGGAGGTGCTGCTGTTTCTTGGAAATCCACGAAACAAACATGCATTGCACGATCCACAATGGAATCTGAGTTCATTACTTTAGACAAAGCAGGAGAAGAAGCAAAATGGCTTTGTCACTTCTTAGAAGACATTCCAATGTGGCCTAAACCTGTGCCAGCTATTTACATTCATTGTGATAGTCAATCTGTAATAGGCAGGGCACAGAATCATATGTATAATGGTAAGTCACGACATATTCATTATCGACATAATACCGTTAGGAAATTGCTGTCAAATGGAATAATCTCGATAGATTATATAAAATCTAAAAAGAATATTGCGAATTCGTTAACAAAAGGTTTGGCTAAAGAGCAAGTGTATAGTTCATCAAAGGGGATGAGATTAAAGCCTATTACATAAGAGTTATCATAATAGTAACCCTACTTATATGACTGGAGATCCCAAGAACTAAGTTCAAAGGGACAACTAAGTTATGTATGGCTCGACAGAAATCACCAAGGATTAAAATTCCTTATCTATTCTTATGGTGAGAGTGATATGTGCAACATGTGTTGTTTGCAGGGGTCTAAGGATAAGCTTAGCTTTTAATGATTACTTATATCTTGATTTAGGAATAAAAATCAAGACGAGTATAAGGAGATACTCACAATAAGAATCACTTATATGAGTGTCGAACTGGGGCCGATTCTATGAGAATGAAAAGGCTACATTCTCTAGAAACACTCATGAAAACCAGGAGCGTTCAAGGCCAAAATGAACACAACAGTGAGAACCACGATGTGTTAGAAGATATTTTGTGTGAAATCTATTGTCTTGGCTTACACAAACGGTTGAACAATTCAAGGCATCGCGTCCATTGGTTAGCTAGTAAGTTCGATAGGTTATCACTAGGGAAGGTTCAAGGCGGAAAGCTACCTATCCTGATACAAGATATTTTCGACTTATACTCTTTCGACAAAGTCTGCATATTGTTGCATTTCCGTTGTCATCAAATTCTATTCATGTGGGGGATTGTTAGAAATGGTTTGGAAATTCTAGGTAAAAACAAAATTTTTTCCTAACTTTGGTCTATTATTTAGGTGGGACCCGTACGCCAAAGTTGGCGGGTCTAAGTGGTAACATGTTCTATGCCGCGTTGTGATTCACATGGTATATTTGGTTGTTCAAAACAATTATTGAGTGAGTGGGAAATTGAAGCTAGAGTGTGCTCCATAGAAATAGAGTTTTGGTGGAAAATCCTTAAAGGTTTGAAAAATGGCTTGTCCCACATTGATTTTGTGGGAAGTTTTGAATGGGTTTATAAGGTATGGGATTGGAACTTCGGGTGTGCCCCAAGCGGTACCCAAGTTTTGTGGAGAGGGAGGTTATGGGCAAAATAGGCTAGACCCATTAGACCCAAAAATCACCACACGCGCGCGCCGCCGCCGTCTGTTCGGTTGGTCGGTCAGTCAAGCGGGCTGGGCTGGACGCTGGTGTGTGGTTGGATTGGACTTGTTCGGCCCAATACTAATCTTTTTAGGCCAAAAATATTTGGATTTAATTTTATTTTTTGAAATAAAATCTAGCAAATTGTCCAGAATTCAAATTAATTCCGGAAATATTTTGTTTCGGTTTTTCCTTACACCCAAACAGGTCCTTACGATTTTTTATTTTTTCAAATTTGAATCCAACATATTTGTATCTGTTTATTCAAACTGAACATGTATTATACCTGTTCAAACAGGTTTTGCACCTGTTTAATTCAAACCCAACAGCCATAAATTCTCCTATAAATAGACAAGTCTCTTATTTGTTTATTTACTCCAGTTTTCGTTCATCTTTGCTGCAGTTCGTCTCTGCATTTTGCTGCATTAATTCCATTATTTTTTCTGTGAGAAAGAATGTATACACTAAGTGTGTTCGTTGTACGAAAAATTTGTAGTGCTGCTATTTTTCGTTGATTGATCATTTTATCCTGGGAGATAGACGTCCATATTCTGAAAGCACCGTGGAGAGGACGAATCTGTCTTAAGGACACAGTGTCGAACACTGGACTTGGTCAGAATATTATTTAAGAAATTAATCAAGTAAGTTGGTTATTTATTTTCCATTTTATTTATTTATTTAAATCAGATTTTGATTTTGTTTTTGTAACAAAATATAAATCTATTTTTATTTATTTTATTTTTCTGGTTTGATTTTTGTAATCAAACAAATTCTCTCATTTCCTTTATTTATTTTGTATTCTAATTGTTGTTTAAGTACACAACAGAATTTAATTTATTCAAATACAGTGAAGATTGTCTAACAAATTCAGACTTTGACATCATATCAAAGGGAAAAAAAAAAAAGCCCTGTCATTAACTAATGTACTTTAAAAAAATAAATATAAAAAAGCGTACCAACGAATAGGAAAAAAAAAATCTAAGTCAACTACCAAATTAAACTCATCTTGGAAATGAAAAAAGAAACAGAGAATAACATTCAGATTAAAAAGTAACAAAGCATAATCCTCAATGGTGTATTAAGCATGTTAGATGATCTTCAACCATATATGTATTAAGCATACTACACTACCAGTTTTTCTGATCATTAAACCAAATATATATAGATAAATTACAATCAACTACTAGTTTTCTAATCATCTACTGTAAGGGAATGTGTTTGATGTTTAACCAAATCTATATAGATGAATGCACTAAAGAACCTTGGGCTAAATGTCGTGAAGGCAAATATCTATCTTGATTCATCTGAGAAACACACCAAATTTGCCATCACCAAAGCGTAAGTCTTGTGCTGTGCATATTTTGCTAGCATTTGCGTGCTTCACACATTAAATGTAGCCAACTTGGACACACGAAGAGATATTTGTAATGATATAAAATTCATTGAATTATAGGCTCTAATAGTATCCAAAAATGACCGTTTGTAGGAAATTTCGAGACATGATTTTTAACCCATTGTCACTTGGAATGTGTTTTACACGGACTGGATTGGTCCTTGGAACTAATGGTATATAGTAAATTTGATTGCTTTGGTGGTGTGGCTTATGTAGTAGCACTGGAAGAAAAGTTGATGATCCTGAGTTGCTTGAGGCAATTCATTACAATCTCTTTGAGTGTCGTTCGGTATTCCTTGAATACATTATTAGCATTAATTACTGAATTTACCCCACAACATAAATTTCTTAATTATATTGCATTGGTGTTCCAGGAATCAAGTGCCCAGTTAGAAATGGGAGTAGCCTTTGGAATTGAGCCACCAAAGGAGAAGGTCCTTCCCCTCCTTTCCATCTGAAAAATATAAAATTATGTCTAATACCATTTAGATGTAAGATAGAACATTACTGTTGCCAACACAACTCATTAGTCAAATAAGTTCTGAGAATTTAATACTCTGCACTTTCCTACTTCCTGACTGAAAGTCAGGTTGATGCAAACAACCACCTGTAAGATTTTTGTGTCAGAAGATTTTCAACAATGCATAACAGAAAATATGCAAAGAAATAAGCATGTTAAGACCTTAAAAAAAAAAAAAATCCATACCTTGCTAGCATTTCTACTGAAATGAAGATACTCAACTGCATCTCCAACAAATTTTAAAACCCATAAATACAAATATAGTTTCAATTTGGTCTGATTTTGATGAGAAAAATATAACAATAATTTCATGGCTTTTCATGGATACCCATAGAAACCAAAATAAGAAAGAGATACTCAACTGCATCTGCAATAGATTTTAAAACCCACAAATACAAACATATTTAATTTTTCCAACACAAACACAAATACAGTTTCAATTTGGTCTGATTTTGATAAGAAAAATACAACAATAATTTCATGGCTTTTCATAGATACCCATAGAAACCAAAATAAGAGAGAGACAGAGAGAGAGCGCATACCATTTGTTGGATGTCAGTAGTAGATGGTGGTCTCTAGTCACGAACAGAGAGAGTAAACAAAGAGAATAAAATTCAAATAAAATGCCTTGAACCCAAATTCAAAAACAGACACAGGGAGAGAGATAAAGAGACAATGTAAAACAGAACCTTGAAGCCAAATTAAAAAACAGACACAGAGAGATAAAGGAAGAGGCATATATGAATACCTTGAACCCAAATTCAAAAACAGACACACAGAGAGAAGGAGAGAGACATATTTAAATACCTTGAACTATGGGTCTTGAAGCCATTGGGGTTCGAATTTGGAAATTCAAAAACAGACACAGAAAATCAAGAAAATCTGAGCTCTTTAGAGTTGGGCAACTATATATATCATCACACATGATTAGAACAAATAATTAACTGAATACTAAGAAACAATAAGGAAATTACTTACACTTGAATAGAGAGAGAGAGAGAGAGAGAGAGAGATGTAGGTCCCCAAAGGCTTAAATGTCGAAGAAATGAAGCCCCTTCCCACAATCACCAGAAAATGCTTCGATGATCAAAGACTCTCTGTTCTTGTTATTGTTTGCAGGATCAGTCCTCTGATTCTTCATAATAGTGTAGAAAGAAAGAAAGAAACACTAAAACTATAAAAAAAAAAAAAAAGAAGAAGAAGAAGAAGAAGAAAAGCATTCCAGAGAAGTTATGGACTGTGTTCACATGGTTTTGCTTATAAAACCGTGTTCTTGATTACTTGCTTATAAACCCTCTACACACAATAAAAACATTCAAAAAAAAAAAAAAAACCCAATAATTCGGGCAATCAAAAGGACAAAAAAGAAAAAGAACAAAAAGAAGATTGTGAAGATCATCAAACTTGCAAGAGCTTCGAAATGAAAAGAACAAAAAAAGAAAAAGAACAAAGAGTAGCAGAATTCAAAAGCTCATAACTAAACCCATTGCTACCTGAAAGAAGTCAATAATTCCCTCAATTACTGAATTACTCTCTAGAATGTTTAACCAAATATAAAAACCCATCTCACAACTTGAACACACACATACTCTATACTAACTATTATACAAAATATGTTATTAATCAATCAATAAAAACTAATAATCAAAAAGAGAAACAATCAGTGTTGATTATTGTCATTGTTCTCTTCAAACCCTTTGCATACAATAAAAACATCATTTGACAAATTTTTTATATAAAAAAAAAACCAATAATTTCTGCCATAATTCTAATTAGGCAACCACCAAACAATAAACCATGAACCACAAAATAGGTAACCACCAAACAATAAACCAGAAACAGAAATGATGATAAACAAAAACATCGATTTAAACCATTACCTCAATTCCACCAACAAACATCGATTTACTTGAAGCATAGAGAAGCATAGAGAGAGAGAGAGAGAGATAGAGGGAGAAAGGTACCAGAGAGCTCCCATAGGGGTTCGAAGCAGAAAGAGAAAGAGAAGACGGCGATGTCAATGTAGAATTCGAGGAAGTTGATGATGATGACGATGGCTGCAGTGGTGAAAACCCTAGCCTTCGGTGACCCAATCGAAGCACAGTTTCACGATTCACAATCGGAAACCCCACCTTGCGAGTGGGAGGGTTGCAACTTGAAGTCACTGAGAGAGGAGGGCCGAGAGGTAGAAATCGAGGCCAGTGTTGGGAACGAGCGCAAAAGGGGGGTAGGAAAGAAGAATAAGAACAGAGAGGGAGAGAGAGATAAAGAGAGAATGGGGGAGGAGATGTGGGTAGGTGGGAGAGGGAGAGAGAGAGAGTGTTTGGGCAGGAAGAAAATTCATCTCAACCATTAGATATTGATTAGGATTGATCTAGACCATTCAAATGAACGGTATCTCTGATACATTTTATATATTTTCAAAAATCATTCTGTCTTATTATATAGATATATTATTAAAAGGACTGTTTTTCTTTTACTTAGATGGCAAAATCTAAAGGCTTATTTTTTTTTCTAACAAATTCACATTAGCATACATTTTTCATTTACCTATAAAGTTTTATACAAATTCAATTTCAATTATAATAACTAATTTTATATGGACTCAATTTGAGAAATACTTATTTTTCATATATATAATTATTATAATTTAATTATTATGATATTTGAAAAAAAATTATCTCAATATCTCACATCAGGAAAAGAAGGAAAAACTGAGTTATTTCACTTATATAAAATAAACCTTATACTCCTATTTAATATTGTAGTATTATGCATGTTTTAGTTCAAAATAGTTTAAATTTTAAAATTAAAAACATTTACAAATTTTAATTAATTAATTAATTAATTTGTATATAAGTTGATTGGTCTTTTGACCTAGCCGATTAGATTGAATTGTTTTCGATTTAACTGATTCGCTGGTTTAATCGCGATCTTAGCAATTTTATCAAAATATATTGGTTAGATTTGTTTGATTCGAAATAAACTAAAAATTGACCTAATTCAAGATTAAATGACTGATATTGTTTGATTCGAAATAAACTTTTTGCCCGAACAATTGTTAATTTTACATAATCCCACATCGGAAAAGGATAGAAAAAGTGAGTTGTTTCACTTATATAAAGTAAACATATGCTCCCATTAATATTGTGCATGTTTCAGTTGAAGACAGTTTTAATTTTAAAATAAAATAAAATAAAATAATTCTAATTAATTAATTTTTGTTTAAGTTGGTTGGTCTTTTGAATGATTTTAACGATTTTATCAATATATATATATATATGTTATTTTATTTCTAAAATGTATGTTTAGGTTTTATGGCAAACTTTAACAAAGAAAAAACTAAAACTAAAAAAATTATAAAACAAAATTTATTTTTATTTTATCATAAGTATAATTTTTTTAATTTATTATATTTTTTCATTTTTATCAATTAAATTATGACATCTATTTCTTATTGAACACGTACAATATACAATTAGTAACATAACAACTAAAATATATATTATAATAAAATGGTTAAAATTTAATTCATTCTTAATTATTTTTATATACTTTTAAATAAATTTTATATTATTATTTAATTTTAAAATTATTTTTAATTATTCATTTAGCCTGTGCATCGCACGGTTCATATGGTAGTTATACTAAGGGGTTGTTTATGATGATTTAAATAAGTGTACTTTTTGACTTTTTATGAAATACGGGTTAGGTTTGGATTAGGCCTGTCAACGGGTCGGATCCGGGTCGGATCTGCCAAAATCCGATCCGATCCGATTAACTATTAATCCGAATCCGAATCCGAATCCGATTATTGAAAATCCGATTATACGTGATCCGATCCAATCCGTTTTACACGGATATCCGATCCGAATAATCTGATCCGATCCGTTTTTTTTTTTTAAGCCAGCCATAAAGTCAAGAAAATACCAATTATAAAAAAAACATAACAACTTTTTATAATGAAAAGTTCATCAAAATTGAAAGATATCTAGCATGTTTGACTAGCAACATCAAAATTGGAAACAAGTCTATTTCATTACACATGCTAAACATATGTTCTCGGATTTTGAACATACAAATCAAATCAAACAATACTAAGCTGAGCAGTCTAATTCAAAGCTTACAAGCCTAACCCAGCTCAATAACTCAACCTGATCATATCCCAGATAGAGTACAAAAGTCACTGTTGCATTCATGGTGTAAAAACAACTCAAAAGATGTCACCAGGTTTTGAGAGACAATAGAGCATCATTACAAAGCAACAAACCAATCACTTGGTTGCAAATTAAACGGTGATGTGATTCAGTTTCACTATCACCAATCATATCCAACTCAAAAAGAATAATTCCATCATTGACAAAAAAAAAAAGTAACATCAGCCACCAAAACATTGCCACTGCATTCTCTAACTTACAAGAGGTCAGAATTTTATGACACACTTTTGGCACAAAAGTAAAACCAGAAAAAACTCATGAAAGACTCCTATGAAGAACAAGCTATGCTATACTATCTGAGAGCTAACAATAGTTTCCCAAACATGTTTGTGTCTCTTTTGGTCTTCTCTATTAGTTCTTCAGTATCTTCTCTTGTTCTTTGCTTCTACTACGATAACATCAGCCACCAAAACATCTGCGGAAGTAATTTTATCAATGTATCAGCAAGTGTAAGAGAAGATAAAAACAATAATGAAAACAATTTTGTTGATAAAGAGCAGTGGACCCAAGTAAAGTCACCGATCAGGGAGGAGACTTATTTTGTTATATATATATATATATATTTATATTTTTTGACAATTGGTAGGAGGGGAATAGAAATGGGAAAGCTGCATAGCAGTAAGACTCGAACCCAAGCATAACAAAAATAACTCCATTTCAAAATCACAGGAAATCGACTGAAATGGGGTCTCATATGGTATAGATTTTGACTCTTGTACCTTCAATATGCAGGCACCCAACAGATTTGGAAGTAGGCAAAATCAGCACAACCCTCTACCATCTTAACAAAATATTTTACAACTAAAGAAAGGATGAAGCAAACACATTTTCAAGCTCAGAGAGTCTATGATTCTTCTTTTTCTTATTGTCTGTTTTACTAAATACATACTGAAAGAGAACCACAAAGTCTAATTATGTACCAAGCCAGAGCCCACATCTTCGACAAGATTAAAGAGATGCATCACGGAGAATATATATTCAGACGATCCAACACATGTACATGGTAATTGATAACAATAATTAATCCTACAAATTTATAGGCCTCTAAAATTCTCAATCAATTTGCCACTCATCCAATACTTATTCACAGCTCAATCCAAGAATATCAAGCTCTAAGAAGAAAAGTTATGTAACCACATTTCACCACAAGCAGTTCTAGTAAGAGATAATTAAAGCTATATACTCATGATTCTTCCAAGTCAATAACTTTAATAGCAACCACTTTGTTAAGCTCATTATCAAACCTGCAAATCAAGAAAGCTATTACCTTAATATGCAAACAGATTATCAAATTATGTCAGATACGAATTTCATAGATCACTATAAAGGCATGGGACAAGCCCCATAATCTGAACCATATTTACCCATCTACTTCAAGTGATTCGATTCAATTCAATCCATCTACTCATGTCTGCATTCTTCTACATCTGCAATTTGAAAATAATGTGACATTAAGATATTCATAGAACTAAACTAAATAACATCTAATTATTTAAAAATTTCAATATTTCACTTACTTCTATTTTTGGTTGATTCAATCCAATCATTGCAAGTGATCAAGGCCTCCACAATATCTGGAAGTAATGAAGCACGTGTCTCATCAATCACCCTACCTCCTACACTAAACGCCGCCTCTGATGCAACCGTAGTAGCAGGAACACTTAAAACATCACGAGCTATCCTTGCCAAAGTAGGAAATTTTGCTTTATTCACTTTCCACCAATGTAGAATATTGAAGCTCTCATTACTTGGAAACACCAACTCCTCCAAGTATTGCTCCACCTCTGATTTTTGATAGGCATGAATGTTAGAAGCACGTTCTTGGGCATACCACGCATGAAAAGCAGCCAAACTTTCTTGTTTCGAAGAACCGACAAGCAACTGACTACCACTTGAGCTACTATTTTCAGAAACAAGTGCAATGCTACTCATAGAATCAGAAGAATCACTCCTATACTCATAAAAAAGATCAACAAAACCATTACGGACCCTCTGAATATGCTTATTAGCATCAACACCATAAATAAGCCCAAAGTAGTATTCCACCAAGTCCATTTTAAATCTCAGATCAAGAACCATTGCAATTGCTAACACCAAAGAACATTCTTCCCAATATTTTTGAAATTTCACTCTCATTGGACCGGCCATCAATCGAATGCAATCATATTCACTTTGCTCCCGTTTTTTCATTTCAAGTTGAATAAGACAAATATCGGGAAAAAACACATTTGAAGTCGGAAAAGTGGTACCACTAAAGTGAGATGTAGCATCAAAAAAAATCTTCAAGCACCCACAAATCACATTTGCTACATTCCACTCATCCTCAGAAGGATTGTGCTTATATTGTTTGTCAATTTGCCCTAAGCGGTGGAATGCACTTTTCAAATCTAATGCAGCTTCAAGCATTGAATAAGTGGAGTTCCATCTGGTAGGAACATCCATGGGGACTTTCTTTTTATGATGTAACTTAACATGATTCACTGCAACATCAAATTTTTGTTTTCCATAAGGAGACCTCCCTAAATATCTCACACTTTCTCGGATTTTTGAAATAAGACTACCAATCACCTTCAAACCATCCTGAACAACTAAATTCAATATGTGTGCGCTACAACGCACATGAAACAATTGTCCACCCAAATGTAGTAATCCTTGGTCATGTAGCCATCGCTTTAAGAGTCTCACCATGACATCATTACTCGTTGCATTATCGACTACCATTGAAAATAACTTCTTATCTATGTTCCACTCTAAAATTAGATCTTTGATAAAACTAAACAAATGGTCTCCATCATGCGGGTAATCAATGCGTCTATAAGCAAGGATTTTCTTCTTCAACTCCCAATCATTAGTCACATAATGAGCAGTCAAACATGTATAGGCAAAATTCTGATGGTCTGAAGTCCATATATCAGTTGTCAAGGTGATCTTAGAAGAGAGTTCATCCAAAAATTGATATAACTTGGCCTTTTCTATTTCATAAACATCAAGGACATCCGCCCTAACAGTGTTACGAGAAACAAGTTTGAACATTGGTTGAAGATTATTACAAAATATTTCAAAAAATTCATGCTCAACCATGTTAAAAGGATAATTGTGCTTGATTACCATCCTAGAAAAATCCATACGACTTCTCTCTTGATCGAATTTAAAATTTGCAGCCTTAGGAGTAGATTCAGAAGTAGCCTTACTAGCAATCCTAGGGGCATTTGGCCCTTTAAGTACTGGACATGTCTTCGACAAATGATTTTTTAAATGACTAGTCCCTTTCCTACTCTCTCCAACAAATTCCCTATTGCAATGCTTACATCTAGCTATGTCATTTCCATTAGGTCCTTTAAATTTGACAAAGTCATCCCATACCTTTGAAGTTAGTTTTCGAATCCTCTTTGTGGGTCCTTGAGATACATCGTCATCCAACTCGGCATCATCAGCAGTAATAGGTTCGCTATAATCCGAAGACATCTTTGGCTCTAAAACTCAAATATGCACTACACAAGAAATCAAACATAAAGGAGCAGGAGTTCATTTAAAAATAGTGTGCACCAATTTGGAAATTATATAGATTTGTGTGCATGTGATCAATCTACTGTAAAGGCATGTGGAATTCATTTAAAAACAAAAAAACTAATAAGCAGCTATCCCATTACTAAGTCTTTGCAGATGATTGTAGTGAAAAGATAAGCAGACATGTTTGTAGAGGATTGTAGTGAAAAGATAAGCTATCCCATGAATCTAACATAGAAGAGAAATTTCAGAATCAAGATGAATTTATGAAAATAGATTAAAATATAAAATTGATTATAACTAAAAAAAGAGAAAAATGATAGAAATTCCATATTGAAACACAGATTAAATCATAATAGTTTAAAAGGCAACATCAAGGTTTGCATGCATTCTCATGCAAGTACTTGTTAATAAGGGGTAAAACAAGTGCTAGGACATCGGACTGCAACCCTCTATTAGTTGGTGTAAGCCTCCTTAATAAGGGGTAGCGAAACAGATACCACAGCACTTTGGAAAAAGGCTCTACAACAGCGCTGGTTGAAAATCCAATAGAGGCTGCTGCCAAGACATATCGGCATATTAATTGTAGAAGCCATAGGTATTGTTAAAACTTAGACTCCCATACGCAAATTTACAACCTGATCCCAAAATAAAAGTTCTGAATAAAGTAACAGGTAATTCTTCAAGCACTTCACAAAGGGATAGAAACTTTATCATCATACTGATGGATATTTCAAAGGGATACATGCTGGCCAACACTTAAAGTAAGACAGGGACTTCCACCACTCAAAAATACATGGAGAATAAGAATTACATGATTGTTTGAAAGAACAGCTCCCTCCCTCTCTCTCAGCATTTAATTTCAAGGTAAAGAAATGAACTCTCCTATTTAAAGAATACATCACAAGGTTACAATTAAAACCACAATCATCCATCCATAAGATCTCTGCTCCAGTAATTCAAACAAGTACCTTACCATTGTATATACAGGCATTGAAATCAAAACCTTCGCGAGCCATAGAGGTCAAGTATGATGACTGACATGAAAAACTATATGAGGGCATCCCTATTTTCAACTCATCCCTTGGAAAGAGATGAAAGTTGTATCTGTACCAAAAAAATAAAACACGGTCATCTATCAATTATCAAATGATAAAAATAAATCATCATTTAAACAACGAAAAGAAGAAGAAGAAGATTGTTTAGGCTTTCCAAAAACTATATACAATCTTCAGGAGGACCTTAGTAATGACACACCTGTTAAGAGCCACAACTTGTACTGCTTTTACTCCACTTTTATATAAAAATTCAAATTTCTAAGGAAAAAGAGATAATCAACAACAAGTTTTAAACTACTGTTTTTTTTTTTTTTTTTTTTGGACAAAAGTTTTAAACTATTGTTGTGACCTTCAAACTTTTAATTTCTTATTTGAGCCTTCCAACTTTCATATTGAAGATTCAAAATAGCACAACTCATTAACAAAGGTGAAATTTTTTTAAATCTATTATATCATTTGTCAACACTTCCACATCACCATCCCCAACTGCATTTCTTCCCTCCATCCCTTTCCTAATAAAATCCCCCAAACAGAAAATGAAAGACAAGAAACAATTTGAACAAAATATATAACACCCCCCCCCCAAAAAAAATTTATGGACAAACTAAACAACAATAATTTACTGATTTCACCTCAATCACCAGCAACAAACAAATTAAATATATAAATTTGTAAAGAAAATTAAGGAAAAGTCACCATTTATATATTACAAACAATAAACAACAGAGATGAAAATCAAAAGGTTTTTGTTTGATTTTGTTATTAGATTCAAGTGTAAATAATTATTCTGCAAATCAACAAAAGTGAAGAGATGATAGTGGGATGCCTTACAAGCGCAAGTCCACAAAATATATATATATATATATATATATCTCTTCAAATTGCTCACTTCGAAAAATTATTCAGCAAAAAAAATTGATTTTAACTAATAAAATACTTTAAAATCCTTCAAAAAATTGAACCAAAAGTTCTTCACTTTGATCAATGAAGAATTAATCATGAATCTATTTAGCAAAAATCAATAAAAAGAAACAATAAATTCACGGTCTCCTTTGATCTTGTTCAATATTGTAACAAAACCCAACTCTCATTGACAGAGGAAGAGAGGAAGCCGACGAATAGAATAACAGAGGAAGAGGGGAAAGCCCAAACCCAACTCTCCTTGATGGAGGAAGAGAGAGATGATCAGATCGGCAACAAAAACAGATCGGCAAAGTAGAGAGCTGATTACGATTAAAATCAGATACGGGTAAGCAAAGTGGAGAGCTGATTACGATTTGCTTTCAAGCATCAGATCGGCAACAAAAACAGAAACGGGACAGAGACCTAACAAAAAAAATAAAAAATAAAAAGGAGCAGAGAGATGATCCCTTACAGTTCGTAGCTCCGATCTGACAAGATTTGGACTTCGTTCTTTGAAATTGAGCGTTATGAATCCAATCGGAGCAGAGAGCTCGATTTGGCTAGGTTCATCGTCATCAATCGGAGCATTTTCAGACGATGAGAGAGAGATTTGATCTTCAGACGATGAACTTCAACAACAGAACGCACTTTTCAGACGATGAGAGAGATCTGTTTATGAGAGATCTGATTTCAATGGAATCGGATTAGGCAAACAACGGATTGGATCGGATTTATCCGAGTCCGACCCGTTTAAAATCGGGCTACACAGATACGGGTTAAACAGATATTCAGATTCGAATTTGCATAAATGGACCGGATTAATCGGATCGGATTCGGATCGGATTCGGGTTATACCCGATCCGTTGACAGGCCTAGTTTGGATTGGGTTTGAAATGATGTGTTAGAGAAGTGATGTGACTTAAATAAGATGATATGACTTAAATAAAATAGTGACTTTTTGACTTTTTTCAAACATGGCTTCGGTTTTTTGGAATGATCTAAATAAGTGCACTTTTTGACTTTTTATGAAATATGAATTGAGTTTAGGTTGGGTTTGAAATATTGTGTTAGAGAGATGATGTGACTTAAATAGGATAATAACTTTTTGATTTTTTTGACTTTTATCAAACATTCCAAACCAAGCCTAATATTATCATATTTTCAATTATATTTTTAAGATTTTTTTTTTTGATGGGTGTAATTTGTATCCATCGGGCTCTTCTTCGAAGCATGATCGGGTTCTGAACGTGTCGCGAAAGATGCGGACTATCCAATTCTGTGCTTGGATTCCCCAAACGGATCTTACTGACGTAACCATAACGACTCAACCGTCAAAGCTCGCCGCCGACGTAGTACCCTCTCCTCTGCAATCCTCTCTCTCTCTCTAGGTTTTGTTCCCATTCTAGTCAGCAATGGATTCTCCTGTAATCTCCTTCAATCCTAACAAGCATTCAAAAGAACGGTTAAGCCTTGTTCTCTCTCTCTCTCTACATATATGTGTATATATAAATCTATATATATATGTTGAAGTAATTGTTTTTTGAATCTCATTTTGTTGTGGTCAGATTTGTGAGCAACTTGACAGGATCTTCCATGGTTGAAATCTTCGCGCTTGCGACTGTAATACCTGTGAGTTATATTTAAGAGCTTGTTTATTTGCGCAAATTGAGTCCTTACGTTTTAATGAACTAGTTCAAAATCTATCCATTTGATTGTATTATCTGATAGTGTTAATTTGCCTCACTTTTACATTTTCAATTTGTCATCTCCATCTCGCAATTCTGTTTGCTGTTCTTTGGTGTTTTTGTAGGCTCTGATTCTTCTGCGGCATTTATTCTGCGCCATTGACATACAAGGTAAGACACATGGTTCAAATTTTGTTTTTTTTTTTCATCTAAAATTAGTTTATGCAAGTTTTTTAAGTTATCAAAAAAGAAAAACAGAAAAAAAGAAAAGGAAGACACGTTGTCACTCGTCCTTACCAAACCAAACTAAACGAAACTAAGCTTTGTGTCTCAGTCAAGCGTGGTCAGCTGTGTGAGTCGTATTTCACCATTCTGCTCTATTAAGGACTATGTATTCAGTTAAATTAAATATATCCATTTTTTTCACTATAATCACATGTCAACTTAAGTCTTCCCCTCCCCTTGGCAACTCCGCATGGAGAAATTATTCAATTCTCCTGGAGCAAGTCTAGGTGGTGCTCCAAATGAGTAGTTATTGGTTTAAATCATGAGATCTACCACTTTTGTGTTAGTGTTTTAGGAGATAAAGTGTTAAGTGTCAATTTGTAAATGGAATAGAGTATTGCTCTAGGAGCATTAAATAATTTCTCCTCCGCTAGTGCCGTGCTTATTGTTTAATCTTTTATAAAACTGGCCCCAAATCCAAGTAAATGAGGAGGGTTGTGTATTAGTTAGCATGATTGTCCACATGTAAATATTCTTGTCAGATCCCTTACGAACATGAATCCTTACTCATCCTTGTTAGATGAAAATAGTCAACGATATTTGTGACGCAAACTACCAACACACTTTGTGCAAAAAAGGATTCAGATGGTTTTTTCGTTGAAAGATCAAAGAATATGTTTTATGCATTGCGATCAAAGTGAGAAATCAATAAATCAGATGCAAAATCAAAATTTAAAGTTGAAACCCAATATGCCTTTGATTTATTTGTATATTTGTGTGTATATAATATATATTGAATACATATAAATATATATTGAATGTATTTAAGGGAAAGGAAAAAGGTAGGTGAAATGTGAATAAAATATATCTACATTTCCCACACCTTTTCCTTTTCCCTTTCCAAATCCCTCCCCAAATCCCCCAACAAAACACAACCTTGGGGATTTTCTCCAGTACCTCTTTTGGGTAACAGTTGATCGTAACATGGTTGTTGAAGAGTATTTTTCCTTTGAAAATAGTGGCTAGTGTGGAACCCTCAATTTTGGAGGACTGAAAACTTCAGAATTGGGCTTGCTTTTATGATTTGGAGATTCATTAGAGAGATCAGGCTGTCATGGTTTGGAATTCTTCCAGTTCATTTTTCTACTAGGCTATATCTGAGGGAGGGGTTCCCTTTTTTCTTGGAAAAGCATCTAGAAAAGTAGGGCTCCTCCCAAGGTTGTGTTTTTTTTTTTTTCTCTTGGGCAACTGCTCTGTAGGCAATCCTGACTATTAATAGTCCTAGATGATGACAGAAGGTAATGTTTGAGTGGCGTTGTATTTGTCAAAAAAAAATGTTAGAGTGGTGTTTTATGTGCAAGCAGGCAAGGGAGAGCATCAATCACATTCTTCTCCATTGTCCAGTGGCTATAGAGTTATGGAACTTGATTTGCTCATTTGTGATGTGGTCTGGGTAATGCCGTGTTTAGTGAGTGAGCTTCTTGCCTATTGGTGTTGTGGCTGAATTTGAGTAAACTTGATTTCTCCAGGTGGGATGCTGAACTTTTAATTATGTTGTATTTTAATATCAGCATTTAGGTCTTCAATCTATTCTATCTACCAGATCTTGCCTGGAATTTTTATTTTTCCATTTGCTTACAATACAAAGCCAGTTGCTTTAATATTATTGGTTGGGTTACTTTGCCCAAAATAGGCGTGGAACTGTTAGTGATTTTCTTGTTTTCTAATCAGTTTGTTTTGTTTCTTCAGATCCTAATACCACAAAGATTTCAATGAAAAAGAATGATGATGCAATTGTTGGTTTCAAAAGTTTGAGGGCGTACATGGAAACAATGGCTATAGATTTTCTATCTATTGTTCTTCCTATGCTTCTATTTTTAACGGTAAGCGTTCACAGTCTGATCTAAAAAGTTTGCATGGAATAAACCAATAGAAAAATTCGCAGTGCAATGTTTGGTTCTTATGAAGTTTGAGACAGGGGTCCATAAATCTTATTTTCTGCATACTTATGATTCATCTGAGTGCTTTAAACTGTTAAAATAATTCCATTTTTGTTACTAAAAAAAAATCAATACATTTCAGTCATCAATGGGGAAATAGTTGTTGTCAAGTTTCACCTGGGGTTTTTGTTTGTGTTGTATACCATGTGTATGTTCTGCTTCTATGTTGGGGTCTTGGGCAATATTTTAGTTTTTTTTTTTCTTTTTTCATTCAGATATACACAACTGGGGTTGAGAGAGGATTGGTAGTTGCTGGTGTCTTGTCATCAGCACTCTAGCTTAACTGGTTCTCTTGTCCTTTTATGTAGTTGGTGAAACCTAGGGTGTTTTGGCAGCACACTAAAAAAGTCAAAAGTCAGCTTTTAACCCATTTTGGGTCACATCACCTCTCACATAAAACAATGAAAAAGTCAAAAAAATCAAAAAGTCAACTTTTAACTATCTTCTCAAAACACCCTCTACTGTCACAGTTAATTGTACAATTATTCAATGTCAGGTTCTATCAGAATGGACTTGTGTATGTGCAGTTTGGCTGATGTTCCTGCTGTTTTTTTCTATTGCAGCTAAAAGGTAAATTTGGTAGTTTAATAATTTATTTTTCATATTTTATTTTATTTTATTTTATTTTTTGGGTGACACATATATATATATATATATATAGAATACTTGGGGATATTGCACAAGATGCGGAGTATAAAAATGAGTTCTATTTTAAGACATTGACTAAATTTAAATGCCTCCTTCAACACAGATATGGCGCTTCTCCTTATCTGGAAGATAAAGTAGATTCTCTCAGGAAAAATATCTCGTCGTACCGGGTTACTATTGTATGCAGTCTTGCTTCTGAATACATGATTATGCTGTTAATCTGTCTGGCTAAACTCTTGTTCTTATATTTTCTGCTTTAGTCTCACAAAGGTGATTCTGCAGATGATTATAACATGCTTGTGTATTTTGGCTGTGGATTTCAAAATATTTCCTAGAAGATATGCAAAAACTGAGACTTACGGTACTAGTCTGGTAACATTCAATCTGTATCAATATCATATTTTGAAATGTGTATGTATTTATGCATCCACTTGTGGTTCTGATTATTTTATCTGCTTTAAAATCAAATTTGTTCTAGGTTTTATTGCTTATCTTATTTTGGTAGCAACTCATGTGTAGTGCAAAAATGAGAAAGATCTGATGGATTATGTTGATATTAGTGTTGTTGATGTGTGTGGGGGCCCAGTCTAATAGGTATTAAGGACAACAATCTTTTGAGATGGTAGTGCTACACTTTGAAGTGGCATTATTTCCAACTATGCTGCTCAATCAACAATTAAATAACGCCCAATTAGTACACATTAATGTGTGTTTGGGAGGGAAAAGATTAAGTGCACACCTAACCTTTGGTATAATGCACAAAGTGATGGCCCCATGACTTGAACCCATAACCTTAAGGTTATTAAGCCAAGTCTTAACCATTGAACCAATGCACAAAGTCAATCAACAATTACTTATTCTAAATTAAATTCAATATATCGTTGTGAATTTGTGAGTTGAATTGGTTTGCACCAAGTTGATGAAGCCATGGACACTGTTTGTTAAGATTGTGAATGATGACTTAGTGTGATTGTTAGGTTATATTTGTGTAGTACAGAGGCTTCGATGACGGGGAGCCCATCTTCTTAAAGCAATATTTCAAGCTAGCCCTGTCAAGAATAAGTAACATCTTTTTGTTAAGAGATCTGCATATCCATTGCTTTGCTGCCCTTCCATCTCCATTCCCCATGTAGCTAGTAAACATCCCCTTGACTTTCTTCTTTGCCAATGGCAAGTGTCTTCCAAAAGATTTGGACTATCACTGTCTTTGTCATCCTTCAGAGAAGTTACTTATCACCAAAAAAAAAAAAAAAAAACTTCCTTTGGAGAAATTGCTCTTTAAATCTTTCCATGCCTGTAACTATATGCTGTTGCGTGATAAAAAAAAAAGAATTATATGCTGTTTTTTATTTTTATTTTTTGTGACTTGAATCTCACAAAGAATAATTTTATTGCAGTGACATTATTGGTGAAAATAGATTTAGTGCAAGCTGATTTTCATTTTATTTTTCTGAAATTCTTCATGTTTTAATTTAAGCATGTATTTTTGTATTATTTGTATGTAATTCTTCCCTCTGTGCTGATAAATAGTGGATCCATTGTTTTTTGTAATTGTGGTCTTCAGTAGCTGCTTTATGTGTTCATCAAGGACTATATCACTTGAACCAATATAATTCATTCCTTTATTTTCTTAAACTATTTCAGATGGATCTAGGGGTAGGCTCATTTGTATTGACAAATTCATTGGTTTCAAGGCAAGCTCGGGGCTTCTCAACATTGTAAGTCATTATTTAATTTAATTTAATTTAATTTTTTTTTTCAAATCATCCTCTTGATTTCATCTTACGAATTAAAAGGAAAAACTTAACATTTCATTAGAAATTTTATTCTTTTTGATATAGACACTGAATGCCTTTCCCTTGACCATTTGTATCAGCCTCGTAAGTAGATGTTTGATTTTTGTGGCAATTGTCTCTTGCTCTTCTTATTTTTTTCCCTTTAGATATATGATTTAATATCTACTGGCATTATTGGAAAGGAAGTACTCAGTATTGAATACAATACTAATCTTTGAATCCACATGGGAGTGAATGCCAAAGGCCAAATAATAAGGCCATCATTTCTGGCACCACCAACTTAAACTTTTTTTTTTTTTTTTTTATGTTGATCATTAACTAATAGATCTATACGCTAATTTTGAGCTGGTTTGATTGGGCATATTCAATGTTGGGTACCTTATTTGAAAGCAAATCCCAAGAGAGAAAGGGGGAGAAATTACAAGAGACCTGATGCTGTTATATTATTAGGATTTATTGTACTTAATTGTTGTTTGACGGAAATTAAGTGCTCTTTAGTTATTTTGTTTTGTAGCTTGTGATGCCTATGATGTAGGGGGTACCTACATGACTGTTTAAGTGGAATAACATGTTGTGTTGTAGGGTATTGACACCTAAGCAATGCGTTTTTTCATATAAAAGGCTATTTGAAACATATTTCGTTTTGTAAGAAAAAAATACCTTATGGCTGGAATTCTCTCCCTTTCTCTCATGTTGTCTCTCTTTCCCTCCTTTCTCTTCCTTTTCAACTTCTGTTCCCTCCTATGTCTCTGTTGGAAAATTATTGGAGTGTGTACCATATGTCCTAGTTATGACCTTTGAGGTCTTTGGTTATGACCTATTGAGGTGTTAGTTATAACTCATTATGATATTGATTATGAAATTATTTTGGTTATGATCTAAAAGCTCTTTGGTTATACCTTATGTAGTATTTGGTTATAACTCTCTTTTTTCTTTTTTCTTTTTTTATAGTTATAACTCACATAGGATTGAGTTATGACATTTGTGGTAATCAACCCCATAGGGTGTGTACCACAGCATTACCTGTCTCTGTTATTCTTTAATACAGTCTTACACTTGCTAAACGTTTACCATGAAAATATGTTTGGAGAACTAATGCAGATATGGTTTGAAACAAAACAAGTATTGATCTCCAAAAAAATAAACAAACTAGGACTTTTTTAGTCATGTGCATTTTGGGGTTGGAAATGGATGGAGAGTTAGTTTTTGGGATTACATTTGTTGTGGGGATATTCAGTTTGTGGAATTGTTTTTGGAACTGTATAGCATTGCTGTTAGTGTTAACAAAACTGCTATGTTTCAGATTATATGAGATTGACCAAGGTAGGAGTAGTGTAGCCTCATATTATTGGGCACTGCAGGATTGGATCTGGTTGCTGTGGATGATTTTCTTATGCTGATTTGTAGCATAGAGGTGTACTTAATGAAATTATATCACTGTCTTTTATGTGGTGTTAATAATATGAGTCATGTACTTGTTTGCCTTTTACTTATCTATTCTCCTTTGGTTGGTTAAATAGAATGTTTAGCATTGAATGTTACAAACTCAAATTATTATTTTTTTTAAATAATTCTTTTATGTAATGAACTATGCTCAGCTTTCATGTCTTATGATTTTTGTTCATTAATGATGGTGCTTCTCAGGAAGTTGAGAGATGCGCTTCAATCTACTAGTCCACTTATTATTCTTGGTATTGCGCGTCTTGTTTCCACAGCAAGTGTAGACTACCAGGTAAAATAATCCTTAGTTTGTCTCTGTTTGTTGATCATATATGATACATTTGCTTCGCTGTGTATTAAGAAGAAATGTGCAATAAAATTGTTTTCTGTTGTTGAAACTTGAAATCTATTTTTAATTGGGTGATGTTTGGGCTTAGACCATTGAATCTACCAACTTGGTTAATTTTTTTATTTTATTTTATTTTAATTGTTTCCTTTCATTTTGATGCTTTTTTCTGACGATAAAAAATTAGGCAAAATCCATTTTACTTCCCCGTGGTATGACCCTATAGCATTTTACCCCGTTTTTTAAAAATAGCCGCATGCCTCCTTATGGTTTTGGACTAAATTGCTCCGGTTACATTTTCTGTCGAAATTAACAGAAATTGCATTGCACGCGCCTTTTAAGAGACTTGGGAAGAAAAAAATAATTAAAATAAATCGTTTAATGTAAAAGGACAAAATCACCCTATCCTCGTCTTCTTCCCAATCTTCATCTTCTCCAAAAGAAAACCCTAACCCTAAACCCACCACCAGCCACCAAATCCTTTCTCCCTCGCTTCCCAGCCACCCGCTCTCCCTCTCTCCTTCCCTTGCCACCCTTCCCCACCTCCCATACACTGCCTCATCTTCTCCCCAATCTTCAGACTCTGTTTTGCTACTAATAGTATATAGATAATGTATATATGAATAATAATGATGAGCATTAGTGTAGGCAGAGGTGCATGATTGGGGTTTATAAACTCAAGTCCAGTAATCATAATAATCCTCTAATAACTCATAAGAATGATCAAGATTCAGAACCAAAAAGGCAAAACAACTAAACAAAATAAGTAAAATCCAGATTAAATTAAATGTGGTTGCATTCAAGTTCAATGAAATTCAGGGAATAGTGAATCAAAAGAAGGGGGGTTTTGTGGTGATTGATGACATTGAAGCGAGAGGACATGTGGGGAGGGATGAGTATGTTGGACCAGTAGTCCGGCCATCTTGGGTCGTTATCGTAGTCGTACACTGCCACCGCAATCCACTTCAGCCTCTGTGGATCCTCTTCTTGCCCCATTTTACTCTCTACTTCTCTAACACAACGCAAACACTTGGAAAGATTTTTTCTTCTCTCTTCATTTTGCTCTGGTGGACAACAATGGCCGACGATGGTGGAGGACGGTTCTCACTGGTGGAGAACGCAAGTGATGGTGGTTGTGCTGGAAACTCTCGTTCTCTTCTCCTGTTGTGCGTCTTCCCCTCTCTCTATCTCTTTGTTTCTCCTCTTCCCTCCTTTGTTTCACATTTTTTTTTTCCCAATAATTAAAACGACACCGTTTTCATGGAAGAAGAAAGGCTATGTCTTCTTTTTATCACTAAAGTTAACCGAGTTAGTAGTGCAATTTAGTCCAAAATCACAAGGGAGGTATATGGCTATTTTTAAAAGATGGGTAGATAAAGTGCTATAGGACCATACCACAAGGAGGTAAAATGGATTTTGCCCTAAAAAATTCCTGGTAGGAGGTTAACAAATGAAACTAAATATAATTTTCCCCCCAAAAGTGTTTTTTTTTAATAGAGCCTAAAGTACTTATTCACTGCGCTATTGATGTGTTATTTTAGCTATGTCTATGCCATAATAAGGGTTATTCAAGTTAATTTGTTACCTAGTTATGCTTCTTGTACATGAGGTCAATCTTCACTTTTTCCTTGTAGGTCCATGTGGGGGAATATGGAGTTCAATGGAATTTCTTTTTCACACTTGCTACTGTATCAATCCTAACATCAATAATTAATGTTCCCCCAAAATATTCTGGAATTCTTGGTTCATTGATTCTTCTAGGTATACTTTCATTTATTTCCTACGTTTACAATTTTTCTTTAGAAACCCTTTTCCTTTTTTTTTTTAATTATTATTTAGTTTTATTACTTATTTCTCTTCAAATTTAATTTTCTAGGGTATCAAGTTTGCTTGATTCATGGTTTAAATGTCTATTTGCTTTCTAACAAAAGGGGAATAGACATCATTAGCCAAAACAAGGAGGGGATTTGTAGCATATTTGGTGAGGCTTCTTAAAATAGTTTAGTGTTTTAATTACTTTCTTGTTTGGCCTTTCAATTGGATTTATGCTGTTGCACTAGTGAACTATTTAGTATTTGAGAGTTTTTGGCCATATGATTGCGGATATTGTTATTTTTCCACTTTGTGGTTCGTGAATTTTTGAAAGAAAGATTTTGAAAATGACTTTTCCGAATATTTTGGTCATTTAGAATGCGATCAGCTTGAGGCCTCTCCACTAACAGTTTGTTGAGCCCCACAGACTCTACAGTGTGTTGATGCCCCCACAGACCCTGCTACTTATTTCTTACATGTAGTGGAGTGTTTGCCTTTGCTACATGTATTAGCTAGAAAGCACAGATATGGATACGAGATATGGCGATATGTCAAAATCTGACAAAAATAGGATACGGGTACAGTAGGGATACGTTCATAATTTTATTTTATTTATTTATTTATTTATTTTTATAATAATGTTAGTAATGTAATATGCATAAAGATAAAACTTCAAGCAAATTAATAAATAAAGAGAGGGATTTCTATTAAATAAAGAAATACTAACATCAAAGTTCCTAAAATTAAAAATTTGGTCAAGAAATACTTACATTAAAACAGTGAAGGAAAAAAAATGTAGAAAAAAAATTAAATAAAGTAGCCTAAGGGATAGGAAAAAAAAAAAAGAAGAGAAGAAGAACGAGAGTGGAGAGTATTGACCATTGAAAAAAATATAAATATAAAATAATAAATAAAATTAAAAAAAAAAATAAATTGGATACTTCTTTGACATATCCCTCAAGTATCCCTTGCATATCCCTTCCATATCTAAAATTTTAAAAAAATAAAAAAATAAAAAAATCGGATTCTTATTTGCCCTATCCGATACGATCTTACTGTATCGGACGCATATCCTTATCCGTATCCGTATCCGATACTTAATGGATACTCATGTGACACCTTCTTTGGACTATCCGTGCTTCATAGTGCATTAGCCAGCCTAGATGGCCTAACTCTTCTAGGAATAGAGGGCCTCCTCATCTGTGCATATATATATATATATATATATATCTTCAAGCCAGTGTTACTGAAAATGGTAATACCGTAATGATTTACATTTTGGAACGCGTGATATATTTGTCTCATGAGCCGCATGACATCTGGAAGTGTCAATAGCTTGTTCAATGACGTTTTGCATGGGATTATGGTTTATACAGATGTGAGGTTGGTAGATTATTTCACAGTATCTAAAGCGGGAATTACTTGGGACACTATTTTCATGAGGGCAATGCATGATCTCAAGGCTGCTGAGATAGTGCTATTTTGGAAATGGTATGGCTACAGAGGTGGAGCCTGATGAGGTGACGTACAATGTTTTAGAAATTGAACAAATTTGATGTCATGTTACAAAGTTTTGATGCTTAGTTAGGAGATATCTTTCCCTTGAAGGGTTTTCTGAGGCACTGATCTCCAATGAATGAGGCTTTTTTGGCATGATCCGTGGCACATGGCAAGAGCTTAAGAATGGATTATTTGATAAGAATGGGAAATATATTTCCCCAACTTCTGTTGTATGATCAAAGAGGCATGGAGTTGGTGGATTATCTTCTCATCCGCTGTATGGTGGCTAGGATGGTATGGTTTTTGTTATGAGATCGATTGTCTTTCCTTCGGTTTACTGAAATAATGTTTTAGACTTCCTCAAATACTCTCTGAAATATTGGATCACTTTTGCCTTGTTAATGTTGGTATGCAAATAAAATAAATTAGGTGAACCTGAAGATAAAGAACTGATATGTAGATTAAGAAGAGTTTTTTATTTTTATTTTTATTGTAAATTATTATTCTTTTACATGGTTGGGTTACGGAGAGCTTTCTCGATTTTGTAATAGCAAGGATACATTGGTATGGATTTTTATTATTTTTGTTTTCTATATGTTGTGTATACTTGCGACAACATCTCCTTTTGGTGCCTTCAATAATGAAATGGCTTGTAAAATAAAGAAAAAAGGTTCCTGTCAGATCATAGGTCTATATCCAACCAGGTCCGACTTGCAACCTTAATTTTTAATTAAGGACTTTATTGTAATAGTGAGTTTAATTCACTTGGTTGCATTTTGTTTAATGGATCATGTATAATATTTAGGTGAACTTGTGTTGGTATACTAAGTTTTTGCCAGGAAATTGATTGTTTTTCTTCTTAGGATATTGGGGTATGTATCTCATTGGTGTCCAATTGGGCAGCTATCTGTTTTTTGGTAACTCTGAGCAAGTGTTGAGATCCAATAAATGGGCGAGAATCAGAGTCTGGTTTCTATCTCTTTTGTTTTGGTATATATCTTTATCATTGGAGTCTTTGTCATCTCATTATCTTCTGCTGTCATTTTAATTGATCTTTATTTTTATTTTTTCTGAATGAGACAGGTTATTAACTATGCTTCTGGACAGGCATGTGGAAAGAGTTTCACGCAGAATGGTAGGGCATATTGCTTTGTTTACTTTTGTAATAAATGGACCATTTGTTTTAGATGAATGTTATTCTTTGGAAACAAAGAAGAAAAACTTATTCACCCAAAAAAGAGAAGAAAAACTCAATTCTGATTTATAAATATAAAATTTTATTAAAACTAATGGACAATTCTATTGCAGTGCAATGCAGCTTATGTTACTTTTGTATTGGCTCAAAATCTCCAGGTTATTCTCATTTTTTCTTTCTGCTAATAACTTCTCAAATATGATGGTTTTATCTGTTCTGCAATTTGTTGAGAAACCAGCATATCTGATGGTTTTGCCTTTGTTGACTTGTGTATCCGGTGTCAATGATTCATTGTGTTTGTTTGTTTATCTAGAAGTTAATCTGACCGATTGGGATTGCTTTCCTTTTGCGAGTTATTAGCCTTTTGGTTTTTATATTTGAATATATGTTGAATTAATCATTGAAATAAAATTCTTATGAAGTAATAAACCTTAGGATTATTGTTTTTAATTAGTTTTTGTGGTGAAAGTTTAATGCCCCAAACCTCTCTATTATAAATTTATAGATTTTATTTATAGAAGTCAATGTTTAGGTGAGAAGCAATAAGGCTTTATGATGCTGGACAACCAGCGAGAATAGAACAACTAAAAGAAAATAAAAGAAAGGCCATACAAAATAAAAGAAGGAAAAAGATTGAGATCTACAATTTACCCACAATGATATGGCAAGTTATGTGTCAATTTTTTGTTTGTCACAAACTCAATCATGCAAGGCCCAATCTCCTTGCCATATCATTGTGAGACTTACATTGTGGGTCTTTAGCATTTCTCATAAAAGAAACTCTAATTCTCTATTCTCAATATCTCAAAATTTAATTCAATATTATAGTCTATGAAACTATTACATCAAAGACCTATTTATAGGCATCCAAAAAAATTCTATTTGTGAGTAACCAAAAAGAAAACTATCATAATTAGAGTAATAAAACAATAAAACCTATTAAATTATAAATAAGAGGATATCATTAAAATAAATCTTTAATCTTCATCCAATCTTTTCTTGTTCCCCATCACCATGTTAATCAAATAGGCAATGGTTATGGAGTACTCTTTATTAATTAAAACTATTCAACCCTCTTAATTTTTTTTGCAATTTTTCAGGTCTTAGCAATCCTAATGCTATCTGATTACATCCCAGGACATAAGATTTCTGTACTGGAACAAGCATTCAACCGAAATCTACTGGGATCATTTCTTCTGGTGAAATATATATCCTCTCGTTCCATTTTTTCTACTTGTTCTATATGAAGAAAAACGTAACCATATTTGCATACATACTAATGTGGAAAATGAGTCACCTATCACATCAAAATAAGTTGTCGGGGATTATGTTTCCAAAACTGCCATTTTCATATCATTCTGATGCGAATTTCTGTCAGAATTGATGCATGCAAAGCATTTTTCCATTTTTGAATACTTTACATCCTTTCTCGAGCTTAAGATGGTATACTAACAGTATATTCACATTTATCCATGCAGGCAAATGTTCTCACGGGGCTGGTTAACTTGTTTGTTGATACCCTGTTTGCTTCATCGGTCTCAGCCCTTGCTATCTTGTTTATATATGTGTTTATTCTCTCCCTTCTTGTTGGATTTGTAGATTTTTGTGGCATTAAATTTAAATTTTGGTAGATCAGAACCTTTTTATATCTAATGCATATAACTTCGCTTTTTGAACTACATTTTATTTGACAAAATCCAACTCTCTTTCGTGGCAACTGATGGTTATATGTTCCAATTTGTATGTTTAAAAATCAAGAGAAAAACATTGTTTTTTCTTCGGAATGTAAATTTGGCATTTGGCAATAATGTTCATGGAACACCTCAGCCCTGAAAACAAGGTAGCTAGCTGCTCTCTCTCTCAAAGTATGCTGTTAAAGGCAATTTATTTTTCTGATCCTTCCTTCTGTTTTAGTTATGTGGCCATATATGATACCTTCTGGTGCCAGATCTTGAGCTGTTATGGTGGAGATATTGCTGATGGTCCCTAGGGCACAAGAAATATCAAGCATTACCGATTGTCATGCACATGCAGTTTCATGTTTCTGGGCCTCTACAATGTGCACTCATGCAGCGAGGTAGGTATGCATGTTTCTGTGTGTTATTTTCGGTTCATGATTATTTTGGCTTTTTATTTATTTATTTACATTATTTGTTTCTAGTACGCAAATAAAGCAGTGCTATAGGGGAAAAGAAGATGAAACTATTAGAAGTACTTGGGTGGCCAAAACATAGTAGCCAGAAAGATCAGGTTTCATTTAGCGGATGAGGTGTTCCCTCAATGGGTGTGATAACCAAGATTGAGTCTTAGCTCTACATGTTGCAGCCTCTATTCCTTTTTATTGATTGCATGTTAAAAATATATATACATATATAATTGCAAAGAAATTCTCTTTCAAGAGGGGAAATTGGTTTCCTCGGAAACTTGTATCAATTCTCATGAAAGTTTTAGGAAACATTTCAGAGATGTTGCGAAAATATCTAGCACAATTTTAAGGGTAAATTGTACTTTTCTCCTAAATTATTGGCCAGTCTTGGTGTGGTTCCTATACTGTTTTTTTTTCTTAATTTGGTTCTTATACTATTTATTTTCCTAAAATGTAGTCCAATTGCTAATTTTTTGTTCAATTAATTGATAAAAAGTTGAGAAAATTGTAGAAAAATGGAAAGAAGAAAATAATTGCAAAAATGTGGGAATCTAAAATAATCACACCTTAAAAAATTGCAAAAACATGGTCAAAATTACATTCTTGACCCAATCATTTTTCGCTCTGACCCTTTCTCTCCTCTCTCTTCCTCCTCTCTCTCACACTCTCCAGCAGGCAGCCAGCCACCCCTCCCCTACCCTTCCCAGTCGCTGCCCTCCCCCAACCCTCTTCCCCGATGCCATTACCACCATCACCACGCCACCCGCAACCCTTGCCTCCCCTTTCTTCCTAACTTCAATAAATAACGGTTTTTCTATTTGCAATTCAATTGTAGAATCGGACATAATCCTCTCATTGTGAAATTGTGATAAATTCTTGTATTGCTAGACTTTTTCAATGACTAATTTGTGTACCATATAGTTTCCTGTATAGTTCCCTTGTATCCCTTCCGACATTGACAACTTTGTGCCAAAAATCAGACGAGAAATACTGAGGAAAAAATTTGGGAGTCAGGGATATTATGAATAATTAGGGTGATTGCTGCTAATATATATATGGATGTACTCTTTGGAGAGAGGAGAGGAGAGAAGAGGTGAAGGGTTTGTGTGAAACTGAAGCTGTGTTGTCACATGGATTCCTCTGGCATACAGAGACTGACAGGGTCTTTGGACCACAGTCCAAGTTCGACAAAACCCCATCTCTCCTCTCTCTCTCTCTCTCTCATCACTTTCTCTCTCATCAGTCCTCGTCACCAGATAAGGCAGGCAACACCTCCCACTGTTTCTGTTTCTGCTTTGTATTCTAATGTTTTTTTACCTCTTCCAACTACATTATAATACACATTTTACACAAAACTATATTTTTCTATTTATTTTACAAAGACGTATTTCTTATGTATACATACATATGTGAATGAATGTTTTTTTGCTTTCATATGTGACAGGTGTGACTTTGTTCCATGCACCTCTTCTTGATTAAGGTGACATTCCTTCCTCCTGTGCAATTTATTGACGTTATTTATATATGCTTGATACCAACAATATTACACGCTAATTTTTTGAGAAAAGTAAATCTATGGATTATATTCGTAGTGGGTGTTATCTACGTCTCAATATCTTAAATAATTTTTTTTTAGAAAGAACTTATTATCAAAAAATTAAAGTAGGCTTTTTATCATTAATTATTAATTTTTAATTTATAAAAAATTACACCAAAAAAGCTTTTTGTTTATATGGGTCTTGCTTGGTTTAGCTAATGAAGTTTTACTTTGTTAACTACTGTTTATAATTTTTAAGAGAAATTACGTGCAGGCAGGTGAAAGAGAAAAAAATTACTAGCACATAAGAGGTGTAAGTGTGCCTATGATAAGGGGTCAAGGTTTTAAAAAGCGGTCGCAACCGTTACGTAAGTTACGTAACGGTTGTGGTGGTTACCGCCACCCGTTACGACCGTTTTTGTTGTGTGATTGAGATTCACAGGTGTGTCGGTCATAACAGTTGTCGTAGCGGTCGTAATGGTGTTGTAACAGCCGTAACGGCCTGTTACGCACCGTTACGTAACGGTTCCGAACTACTTCTTTTGAAAAAACACAAAAAAAAAAAAATGAAAATGGGAGAAGAGGGATAGAGAGAAGAGGGAAGATAAAGAGAGAAGATGAAGGAGTAAGAGATAGAGAGAGAGAAGAGGGAAGCTGAATAACATATTGTTGATTTATTGAAACTGTAAGACCTATATTATTCTATTCAGCTGCTATCACTTAATCATTTTGTTTTTGTGTGTCTATCTGTATATTGTTTGGAAAATAATAATAATAATAATAATAATAATAATAATAATAATAATAAGTGTGGTCATTATCTATTTGGCTTGGTTAATATATATATATATATATATATATATTTAGGCTTTTATTTATTCTCTTACTTTTGTCATTGTTTATCTTATGTATAATAGTTAGTGATTGATTTTTTGTATAATATAAAGTCATTAATTATTAAAATAAAATGTAAAAAACTCAATTATAGTGATTTAAAAATATGAAATATATTGGATTATATTTAAAAATTTATAAAAATTGATCAATATTTATTTTAAACCCAATAAATATGATCATGAAAAAAAAATATGCGTATCGGTAAGTTTTTTTTCAAATTGTGTGAAAAATAAAAAAATTCACGATTCCGGTTACTGCAACCGTTACGTTACGGTCTTTACACTCCGCAATCGCAATCACGTCACCGCCACCATTACAGCGACCGCAACTGTTTTTCAAAACCTTGTAAGGGGTGCAAATGACGTTGCACCTCTTGATGTGTTCTTGCACCCCCTCATGCACTAGCATGTAGTTTTCCTAATTTTTATAGCCTATGTTTGGTGTTTGATCTCATTACCGCGGTCTGGGTTTGGGCCAATTTGGGTGGGCCCAATCTCAGCCAGTCTATCTTAATGTCTCAGCTAATTTCAAGTTGAGGTAGGCATCGAGATAAATTTTATCAATAGGTGTCTAGGGTTTTCCCAACTTAAACTACTTAAATTTTATTTTTAAAATATGATTATAAAACTATGATTAGTTTTCCATGGTTGGACTGGACCATACCATAATGTAACCAATTCGATTATTTGTACACATAACACGAACTAATTTTATATCAAATATTATGTTTGTAATTTTTTAGATAAGCTTTTTATTTTTCAAAAAATGAAATGCTTAACCCAACATAAATTGTGTCGAATTTGAACTATTTGAGATGAATTCAGATTTGGGTTTGAACAAGTTTCTCTACATTTCAAATTGAGCTTGGACGAATTCTCAATTTGACTAAAACTATTTGAATTGCAATCCTATAAATGGGTAATTTTGTTACATTGATGGGAGAATTGTGATGCTGAAATAGGAGTTCTTAGTACATAAACATAATATGGCCCCTTATATATCACTATGGACGGACCCAGAATTTTCTTATAGGGGGTGAGTCTATATATACTAACAAAATTTTTTAAAAAGAAAGTATCAATTATAGTATTAATTTTTATTAGTTTAAAAAGTGAAAATAAGATGAAAATATATATAAATAACATATTTTTTGTATCCATAGTCACAAAAAAATAGCAATTATAAAACAATCTATAAGTTAAAGTAATGCATCTTAAATTGTTCTGCTCAACATTAGTTCATGTTATTAAAAATGTCTATGATAGAATCGATATTAAAATCTTGTATAATGTGTTTTCAATGAACATAATTAAGTAATCAGCTACCACCATATTCGATTCTCTAAGAACTTGAATGTGTAATTAACAATAGTTATAACAAAGATTTTTTTTAATATTATTTTTGTCTTTTTTTTTTTTTAATATTAAAAGAAGAAAAGCATAAAGGGGATGAGTCTCTGCCCCGTTTGTTTTGGGGTTAAATAAATGGGAGGGGATTATGATGGAGGTAGGGTTATTTAGTATTGTGTTTGTTTGTAGGGTTGGGGAGGGGATTAGGATAGAGGAGGTGATATAGATGGAGGTTGGAAGGGGTATTGAGATGGAGGAGGTGGAGATAGTATTAGAAAAATAGTGAGGGGATTATAATTTTTTTTTATTTTTTTTATATGGGAAATTTTTTTTAAAATATTAATGTTTAATTTTTTATATTTTTTATTTGTTTTATTATTTTATATAAAAATAATTTAACAATTCCTACACTAACAACTATTATCAAAACAAATACAATTTTATTTAATCCCCTCCATTCTACTTCTGAAAATAAACGGAACCTCTATAATATGTAAATAATTATAGCTAATACTATTATAATAAATTATATTTTTGAAATCGTAGTGAGACGATTGCCCCCTCCATCCTTATATATCACCTACAGGGAGGAAGATAGAGGATGATAATAACTCAAAACTAAGTCAACAATGGTGTGTATCAATTCCTGTTGTCCTTCACTCTGTTTGTTTCTAATTTTTAAAATTCGCTTTTAAGAAAATTATACTTTTTCATTTTATGTATTTTTTTGTTTTCACTAATTTTTTTAATATTTTAAGTATTTTTTTTAATTTTTAGAGACACCTAACATAAATATATTTAGAAAGTATAATATTTGTGAAAAAAATCTGTAAAAAATTTACTAAATACCAAAAATAAAAAAAATAAAAATAAAAATTCAGTACATTTTTCGTATTTTTGTGTATTTATTAATTTTTTAAAATATTTTTTTCACAAATAACTTACTATTTAGATATATCTAAGTAAGGTATATCTAAAAAGTAAAAAAAAAAAATGCTTAAAATTTTAAAAATATTTACTAAAAACAAAAAATACGAAAAACAAAATAGTAAATAGTAAAAATGCTTAAAATTTTTGTTGTTTATTTGCATTTGGGAGATGAGTTTTAGAAAAAAATTTCTAAAAAATTGTTTGGTTTGAGTTTTTCTCAAAAAATCTTCAAAATCACTTTCTTTCTTTTACACATCAATCAATCACTTTCTCTCTCTCATCTCTTCTTCTCAATCACGTTTTCTCTCACACACATCTACTCAAATTTTTCTAAAATATCAAATCATCCCAAACTCTAAAAAAAACAACTCTTCCAAAATATTCAACCAAACAAACCAAAAAAATTTTTAAACTCTCTTCCTAAAATTTTTTCAAAAACAACTCTCTCAAAAATAAACCAAACAAGCCCTCAGTTTTTAAAAAACTAAAATCAGACATATACATTGGTTTTTTTGTCATCTTTTTTATTAACATTATATGAATATTTATTATTTAGAAATGATCATTAAAAAATAATAAAGTTAAATTATAATTTATTCTAAAATTTTGTTAATGTGTTCCTTGATGACACATATTAAGAAATTTGAAAGAATTGTACAATTTACATAAAAATAAACTCAAAAAAAAAAAAAAAATCAATCATTTTAATTTAAACAAACTTTATAATGTATTAATAACATCATAGTAATCATTGTTTATTTTTATTTCAATATCTAATAATTTGAGTGCTTCAATATATTGGTGATTTTTCATTGTCAAATAGCAGTTTGACAATTGACTAAACATTGATGTGCATGTGGGTTCATTTCGGTGCTCTAAGAGTGACAAAACAATGGAGGAATTATATTGCAATAATAATAGAGAGTTTTTAATTTTGAAATTTTAAAAAGAGTTTTAATAATGTAGTAAGAGGAAAAAAATAAAAAATAAAAACATAGATATATACATCACATCACATGTGAGACTTACTCATTGTCACATCATTAGAAGTCTCCTTAGAATTTTAAAATTAGAGCTCTCAATCTTTATTCATTATATTGTCACTGGAATTATGTCCCATTAGAAATATTTATAATTTTTTTTAATACATAAATATGGAAGGGTGTAAATTACACTTGCACTCCATCACATGTACTTTATCACAGAATCACTTATACTCACATATTTTTGTTATATTTTTTTTTTCTCTGTCTCACTGTGCTATAATTCTTCCAAAAACAAACAACTGATTTCATTATTATTAATCCTAATAATAGTCCCTAACATATTATATATAATCAAACAAATATTGGTTGGTTAACAACCATTGGGTTCTCTTGTTTTTGGTTTGGATTTCAGGACTCTTTTTTGTTAATTTAAAAAATAATAATTTGGCCAAAAAAAAAAATCATCATTTTCATATGATTTTTTCTGTATTTGAGGAGGAAATAATTTTAAAAATTTAAATATATTTTTTGGTATTTATTCTTGCCAAATTAATTTCTATTTTCTATAAATAAATAAATAAATAAATTTTTTAGCAAATTTGTGAAAAGATGATTTTACATTCAATATTTTCTGATATTTCAATGTGCTTTTACAAGGATTTCACAATACTATAAAATAATATGATAATTTTTCATTAAAAAAATAAGTTTGAAAAGACATTAAAAAAAAAACTTTTTTTAATAATTACCAAATGCATTAATTTTTTCAGATTTTAAAAAAACAAAAAGACTACTGGATAAAGCAATTGTAAGACCTCACCTGAATCTCCACCACACATTGACATAGTGATGAAAGACAACACATGATTAAAAGTTTGCAATCATCAAAACTTTTGAATATCTTAAATTTTAATTTTAATTTTAATTTTTTTACAATGTTTAGTGAGACACATCACACATGGTATATGCATTGTACGTGAACTAAAAATACATATAAAGATATATATATAAGGAAAAGATATAAATGTGAAACAAAAGGGTACTCAACAATTTTCTTGTAAACCCCAACTCAAAAAACAACAAACAAAATTAACGGCGAAGAAGAGTAGCTTTTGCACAGCTCTAGTGGGGTTGTTTTTATGCATATTTTTCTATATAGATTTTGGGTCCCCCCACACTTTTCTTTCACTGCAAAAACTGTGGCAGGGTGCTTTTGACAGCATCTATGCTAATTGGGAAGGAAAACAAGGCCCCTGTAGAGAGAGACTAGCCCAGCCCAGCCCCCCTTTTTCTCTCTCTTCCCTTTTTTTTCTCTCACTTTTTGAAACACAAAAGCACAATACCTTTTCTGCCCTCTCACGTGCACTACCATATTCTTTTATCGGTAATGTTACGTCGCTCAAAAAAAGTCTTCCCGAATTCCCTTAATCTCAAAAACGACGTCGTTTCTGTATTTTTTTTTTTCCTTGGTTCAATCAGAAACGAGGGAGAAGAAGAAGGAAGAAGGAGAAGAGAAGAGAAGAGAAGAGAAAGAGGAGGAGGAGGAGGAGGAGGAAGAAGGAGGAGGACTGGAGGGAGCCATAACCACGGGGAGCAGGAGGCGGAGGCGAGGTAGAGGCGGGGGCTGCCGGAGACGACGATCGGGCAGAGGACGACGATCAAGCTCCTCCTCTTCCCTCTCTTCTGAACTCCTCCTCTTCTCTCTCTCTCTCTCTCTCTCTTTTGAAATTAGGGGGATTCGGGGGAGGAAATTAGGGGGATAAATCATTATTCATTCTTTTATCAGTTATGCTATAAACACAAAATTTATATATAATATAAAAGGTAGGATACACACGAATAATGGGATTTATTTCTAGAAAATTTTATTCATTCATATATATTTTGTGATTAATTTTTACGTTTTTAAATTTACTTTTATTTCATTGCTATCCTTGTAACTCTTCCTTGAGTTTCACTTGTGTTGGGCTACTTTTACAAAATAGAACATAAAAGATTTCAGAGTAGACATGAGGGGAGGTTTACGTGTGAGGTCCACATATGTGAGATACTTTTATCTCTCTTTTTGTGTGAGATTTTTTGTTAAAACATTTTGGGGTGAGTCATGAAAAAATGAGGAAAATTTGTTATAAACAAGAATTGTAAATCACAATATTAAATTACCTTTATTCCAAAATTCAAAGTCGAATGATGAGGACTTCAGTACTTATTAAGACTCATACTATTCAATATTTTTTTTTGGTAAGAAAAGTATTATGTACTTAGAATTTATATTTCAAAAATTAAGTATAGATTTAAAATTGAGTGTGATGTGAATCACACTTTGAATAAATGTGACCCATTGATGTTATTTTTACTTTGTTAAAATAAATTTTCTAGTTATGTATAATTGTTATTTTTTATCTCATTTCTATGCAAGTAGACTTTTGCTTTAACCCTCTAGATTTCTCTCTCCCCCTCAAGAAATGGGTTATGCTGTAAAATAGGTTAGGTCTATAAATTAGGGCAAGTCAAACAGCATTTGGGCTATGACTCAAAACTTTGAAATACTGGTAGAATTACATAGAAAACACAACACAAAATAGGAATGGCTTTACAAGCACTCTCTACCAATGAACTCTTAAACTTCATAGTCTATGACACTATCTCTGCAACCCCATACATCTGCAATGACTCTCCGGAGACTACTTTCTTGCCAGAAACTTGTCTGAAATCTCAAGAACTCGGTGGTGCTTCTGACAGCAGCTCTTCCATGAAGCACCGCCGCTGCCGCCTGGCGGGGCCAGAAGCAGCTGACAAGCGGCAGAGTGCGGCGGTGCAAGGGCGGAAGAAGAGGAGGAGGAGACCTAAAGTTTGCAAGAATAAAGAGGATGCTGAGACACAAAGGATGATTCACATTGCGGTGGAGCGGAACCGCCGGAAACAGATGAATGAGCACCTTGCCGTGTTGCGGTCCCTCATGCCGGAATCTTACGTCCAAAGGGTTTGTTTCGATGTCATCACATATCTATATCTGTATATTGTTATTAAAAAAACACACGACTCACTTGACGTGAACACTTATGTCACGTATTTTCTCATGTCTGAAAATTGCCCAAATGTTACTGCTTAACTTTTTTATTCTAAAATTTGATTTTTTTCAAATTTGTTTTTTGGATCTCTATACACTTTTTGCACACGCATGGCTTGTGCTCAGCTTCTAATATATATATATATATATATACTGTGAAGTGATTTAAGTGCAGGCATCTTGTTCTTTGGAAAATTTTGGTAATACAACTTGTATGAAGGAGACTGTGGTGGTATCGTTTCGATTTCATTTTTGTTTTTTGTGTTTTCAAAACAAAAACAATGCAAAGTTTGAAAATATAAAAGTTTTCATTTAAGTGTGGAAACAATTTTCAAAAATTCGAATAACTTTTTGGAGCAAATGAGGTTTTTTTTTTTCCCCAGAAAAATTTCTCAAAAACAGTGTATTAAACAAAATTTTTTATTTTATTTTTTCAAAACTTATAAACGAAAACAAAAACAGGCTCCACTCAGCAACTAACTTGTCTAGAATGGGCACCTAGTTGATAGAGGGTGCTTTTCATTGCTCTTTTCTAGGTTGTGCTTGTGCATCACAATCAAAGATTCAACGACACATCCTTTTGAAAATTTTGTTTTTTAGTTATGTATCTCAATCATATAGAGCATAGCATGACTGCATTTTTGAATACATGGCTATCTCTAATTTATTTACTGATTATACAAAAAGAAACATCTGTTGTTGGTATCAAACAAAGGTCTTGTGACATTTGTTTGTAATTTACAACTTAATTTTACATTTATAAACTATTATTCTATTTTATTTGTCAAAGCCTTTTAGCTTTGGATGCTTTATTTGTTTGTCAATTTAAAAGCCAGTGTAAGAAATGATGATCAAGCTGAAAAACACACCAAAAAAAAAAAAAAAAACAAAACAAAACAAAACAAAAAATCATTTCAAGAGAAAAAAAAATGGAGAATTTTTTCTTGTGTTTAAATTCTAGTGGTTCTCCTTAATGCAGGTTTCTTGGTGTAGAGTCTGTCGACTAATTCTTCGCCATCATCATCATCATCATCATCTCGAATAATAAATCTAAATTAGGGCTGCAATTCAGGCTGGTTTTGTGGGATGACAGTCTATCCAAACTCAATATGAAGTGTAGTGGGATTTGCCCAAGTGCAACCCTGCCAGAGCTTGACTTGGCTTGTCCAAGCTCAAGCCCTAGCCCAAGCTCGAGTTTATCTCAAGTGGTTTTAGGTTAGACTCGAGTTGTATGAATTCAGCACAAAAAATTTATCCTGAGTTGAGTGTTGAATTATCCTAAATCATTGTATTAGTATTTTTTAAAAAATAAGAAATATCTCACAAAATTTCAAGCAACAGAGTTGAATACATTAAAAGTACTTTTTAATCTAACAGTGGCAAAATAATTAGTTGTGTGTATATATATTAACAACAATGCTAGAGGGTCACAATTTTTGTGGCCACAATGGCTCAAAACTGCCAAAACGACAATGACTCAAAACTGCCAAAACGACGTCGTTTTGGCAAATTGTGGCCCTCAAACATTTTCCATATATTAACAATATAATTTGGGTTACTTGGACTGTGAAATCCCCTACTCAGGTGCAAACCAATTTAATTTAGATTGACAAATTTTTCAGACCTAAATCAAAATTTAAAATTATAATATTCAAACTCTAAATTTTTTTGAGGTGAACTAGGATTCATCAAATTACATTGAATTAAGATCCAAAAAAAAAAACCCTAATTAATCCAATAAATTTGTTGTGTGTAGGGTGATCAAGCTTCTATAGTGGGTGGTGCTATTGAATATGTGAAGGAACTTGAGCATCTCCTACAATCCCTAGAAGCTCAAAAACTCCAATTACTACAACAAGGAGGAACTGCAACATCGAACACAGCCACAGCTGCAGCCACTGCTGAATTCTTGACGGTCCCATTTGGGCAATTTTTTGCATACCCACAGTACACATGGTCTCAGTTCCAAAACAAGTGTGCATCAAAGAGCGAGGGGTCAGTGGCAGATATTGAGGTGAATTTGATTGAAACACATGCAAACCTTAAAATCCTCTCGAGAAAAAGCATTAGCCAGCTATCCAAAATGGTGGCAGCTTTTCAGACAATGTACCTCACAATCCTTCACCTCAATGTGACCACCTTGGACCCATTGGTTCTCTACTCCATCAGTGCTAAGGTATGTATGCAAGTAAACATGTACTAGCAGTTTACATTTGGGTATTTCATGCAATATACATATATATATATATATATATATATTAGAAGCTGAGCACACGCAATGCTTGTGTAGAATCATAAGACAATTGTAAGTGTCATCTAGAAAAAGAATTTTGAATGTAGATAGAGAAAAAAAATTTGAAATAAAAAAATTAAATAGTTATATGGGGGCAAGTTGGGTATTAAAAAATGTGTGACATAAGTTGACACTAGGTGAATTGTGTATTTCATGTAATAGGATAGCTATATTAGATTATGTGTACACATGTATATTAATACAGTTGTCAAAATACATATCGAGAAAGATGTGTTGTAACACAATGTGTTTGCACATTAATATAGTTATCAAGACACGAATTGCAAAATATGGGTGAAACTGCCATTATGAGCCAAGCTTTTTTAGTTATTGTACAAATGATTAACAATATGAAAACTAGAGTACTTAATAAAGATGTGTAGTGTGGAGTTTCTTGTTTTTTTCCCTTCCAATTATCAGAAGTTAAAATCCTTACACTTGTAATTTTTTTTTTTTTTCCAAACAATTTTAGAATATGTAGCACAATTTCATTTTGTTTCTCACACCAAAGTAAAAGTTTTTAGAAACAACACTATGCACATGTCACATATATTTCTTTTATCTAAATCTTACACAAGATATATTGCAAGGGCATTGTAGACATTTCATAGATATATATGCTCTTCAATGATTATAAATAGGGTATATTGTTGAACAGAAAAGGATGTTTGTTTCCAATAGCTGTTTGAGTAATTATAAACAATTTTAGCAAAAAATAAATTCAAAGTGGGGGTGTTTTGGGCTAAAATTTGAAAATTCTAATTGTAGGTGGAAGAAGGATGCCAACTCACTTCAGCAGATGACATTGCAGGTGCAGTTCACCACATGCTTAGAATAATTGAGGAAGGCTCTACCCTATGTTGATCAAATCCAAAATTCCTACTTTACCCTTGCAGTTACATTGGAATCACCAAAATGCCTCTCTCTCTCTCTCTCTCTCTCTTCCTTGTGTGTATATGTGGCATCTACACCAGTGAAAGGTAGTGTTTGGGGGTTTCAATGGGAAGAATTAGTTTTTGGAGAGTGAGTGAGTTCATACAATAAAAGGAGGAAGGAATATTGGAGTTTCGGATGTTAAAAGGTATTCCTTTGAATTAAACTACTTGTAATGAGTGGATATATTTATTTATTTTTTTGGAGGACTGTTTGGTAGATAGAGATTTTGGTGAAGTTTCATTGTCAATAGAAAAATGCCTTGTAGTTCGAAAAGAGAGGGGTTCAAATGGCCCAAAATTGTGTTTATCGGATGACTGTTGGACGATTACCACGACAACTGGGTGAAACACTTGTCTACCGCGGTTGTCACCTTATCGATCGCGGCTATCAGCCTTCTCGCCAGTTGTTCGGTCGGATTACCGGGCGACCGGCCCCACTCGGACAACCGAGTGAAATGTTTATCTACCGCGGCTATCAGCCTTCTCACTGGAAGACCGAGAAAATGAATTTTGAACCATTCGGGCCAAACTCAAATTTAAGCTATGCAGTAGTGTTGTAGTCAATAATAGACATATACTGCACCTGGTAAACTCTGCATGCTATCTTGTTTTTAGCCTTGTCATTTTGCATGACCTAGTCTGAATAAAGAGGTTATGTACACACCCAAAAAAAAACAAACTATTTAAAAATGTGTTGGGAGTCTGAATTTGAAATGTAGATTTAGATTTGGTGTATCTTTCAATGCAATGAATGTGATTAACATATTTTAAATTCTTTAATATTTTTGTGGGCATTTTTCTTAGTATTTGACATTACTGAAAAAAAAAAATGCCTTACATAACTTTTGTAAGCTTGAATGTGTCTAGTTTCTAATTTTTAACTTTCGCTGTAAAAAATAATTAAAAAACTAACACTCCTAAAAAGTTGTAAAAATGAGTGTTAATTAAAAAGAAAAAAAAAATAATAATAAAACTTGGTTTTTAAACTAATTCCAAATGATATAATTTTTCTCTCTTATTTTTTTTTAATGTCATATTACTGTGCAATATAGTTTTCCCGTCCCCTATTTTTGTCGTATCCATTGTAAAAATTTTAAAAATAAATAAAAATTGTTGCCATAAAATCTTAGTGAAACACTAGCCCTTCAAATGGAATTCATCTTTTTAGCATTTTTTTTTTTTTTTTTTTTTTGGGTAAGTGAATGGAAATCATCAAAATGTGCTAAAAATGTTGATGAGCCTCAAAATCAAATATATATATATATATATATATTGGAACTAGACCTCAAAATCAAGTTAGAAGCCTGATTTGTGTAACATGTCGCAAATAGTTAATTATTCAATATAAAGTACTGTTTTTTTTTTTTTTTTGATCGATTGATGATAAACACATACAGAGTATGATACATTACATCAATAAATAGGAGCTTGGAGCTAAAAAGCTCCAACCTCCTAGTTGGTGAGAGACCAATAAAGAGAAACAGCATAGTATGGCAGCCAAAAGACCATGAGTGTGCACCCTCAGAGCAATAGCAGAGGGGCATAGCAGACCAAAAACTTCACAACAGAGCAGGCAAAACTTACACATAATGCAGAAACTTCATCCATTTGCATACCAGAAGATCACATAAACAGACCGGATGCCATTACTGAGCATATCAACCGATCAGCAAGACATAAACACTCATGCATGTAGCTGAATAAATCAATCCAACAAACCAAACCCTTATAAACACTCATAAAGTACTTAGTTGACGGTTGAATAAAAGACAAGATCGGTTTCATTTATTTTTCTTTTATCCAATTTCATTAATTGAAATATCACGTGCATAAATATTAAACAAATTTTCCTAATATGGAGTAATATCCCATATATAAGAACCAAAAATAAAATAAAATATGTACAAATTTGTTGTTTAATGCAGAAGCATATGTACATTTTTCTACACACAACATATATGTGTAAAAAAAAAAGAAAAAAATTTGTTCTCTATATTTGTAATGTTTCATCTTTTTGTAAATTATTTACAATACAGGAAATGATACTTTTGGCGACTAAATTTGGCGACTAAACAATTTTTCGTCGCCAAAAGTGGTGGAATTAGTGACCAAATATTTTATTAGTCGGCAAAAATAAAAAGATTTAGCTACTATAGTTTTTTAGTCGGTGTATATTGCTTATCGGCGACTAACATAAATTTAGTCGCTAATAATGACACAAATGGCTACTAAATTATTATTTAGTCTCTAATTATAGAACAATTGCCGACGAAAACAATTTTTGGTTGCCAAATAATATAGTTGTTAAATTTTTTAATTGAGAAATATAGCTTATTGGCGACCAAACAATATTTTTGTCACTAAATATTTCATCATAGGCTACTAAAAAACATTTAGCCAGTATATATTTTAGGCTACTAAATTGTTTTTTAGTTAGTGTCTTATACCTTTTCCTGACAAAATAATCTTTAGTTGCCAATTGGCAACATATGATATTCAAAACCTTTTAGCGACCACACAAGTTTGGTTGCCAATGATTCAGTTTTGGTGACTAACAAAAACATTAGTCGCTAAAGTTCTAAATGTTTTAGATTTATTTTCGCACCTATCTCACACATTTTGCCTCTCTTTGTATACACATAGCCACAAAACATCTCTTGCTTTGTCGCTCTGCCGCGCAAATCACCAGCAAACCTCACGACCTCGCAACCTCAGCATCATTGTTCCCTGTACGCCGTAAATCACCACAACCACCGCCGCTAACAAGTTCGCTCCCTTTCGTTCTCTTGCTCTGTCGCTCTCTGTCTCTATCTCTCTCTCTCTCTCTACCCTTTCTTCTATTTCCCCAACTGTGAACTCTTGCTCTAGGGTTTTTATTCTACCCATTTCGGTTAATTTTTTCTTAATTTCTAAAATGGGTTTGTTTGAAGTGGTTTCATTACTAGAGTTTTATGGGTTTCATGTTATAAATGAGTTTGATTTTAGGGTTTGATACCTTTTCCCCTATTTTTCTTTTCTCTCTCATTAGTTTCAAAACCTTAATCCGTTGATTGTCTATCTAATCTCATGTATTCTGATTATTTTCATTGAAATTTTCTCTCTCATGTATTCTACTCGTCATTATTAATATGAGATTGAGATTATCTGTGTATGTATTTTGAGATTGAGTTTACATTTAAACTGAATATGGGTTTACAGTTAAACTGTAAACTGAATCTTCAGTTTACAGATTGGGTTTACACTAAGCCTAGCAACACACGAATGAGTTCACATTTAAATTGATTAAACTGAATGGGTAATCTGTGATTGGGTAATCAGTTTAGATGTAGTGGCAAAGATTCAGTTTAAATATAATTAATATGTATTCTGAGATTGGGTAATCTAAACTGATATCTATGTATGTATTCTCATCAATTTAAATATAATCTCAATCAGATTATCTGTGTATTCTATGTTTTATGTATTCTTTGTTTATATGTTCTCTCTGTGTATTCTCATCAGTTTTTTGTGTTCTGAGATTGAGATTATCTGTGTATGTATTTTCATCAGTTTAAATATAATTAACATGTATTCTCATCAGTTTGGTCAATTATTCGCTCATGTTTTGTATCATTCTTCTCATAAATTTTGCCAAAAATAGACATTTGGCAACTAAAAATTTTGTAGCAAAAAAAAAAAAAAAAAGACATTTGTTGATTATAAGTTTTGTAGCCAAAGGAAAATCAAACATTTGGCGACTAAAATACTTCGTAGCTAAAAACAAAAGCTAAAGAATAAAAACACTTTTGCCGACTAAAACTTTAGTAGCCAAAAATGTGGGACTTTAGGCGACCAAATATTTAGTAGCCAAAACAAGATCTCTTTGCCGACTAAAATTTTAGTAGCTAAAAATGTGGGACTTTAGGTGACTAAAAATTTGGTCGCCGAAGATGTACTAATTTAATTTTATGTCCAACTTTTTGGCGACTAAAAAGTTAGTAAAAATTGAATACATTTGGCGACTATAGTCGCTAATTACCTTTACTGACAATTCTTCCACGACTACTTCTGCGACCAAATAATTTACTCGCTGAAACCCTTTGGCAACTAAAAATTAACTTCTGGCGACTAAAAATTTAGTCGCCAAAAGTGAAAATTCTTGTAGTGTTATATTTTTGCTAAATGTTCATTTTTGGGTGTTTGCAATTGAATGTTTAAATTTTTAAGTAGTGTTAAATTATTTTTTTATAACTTTAAATAAGATATTTATATATGTGACGAATATTATATAAATAAATAAATATATTTTTAACGTGTCCTTAGCATGTCGTGTCCGACATTTTTTAAAAATTAACGTGTTGGCGTATCTGTGTTGTGTCACGTGTCCATGTCCATGCAACATAGGTTATTCTATATGTTATATATTTGAAGTGAAAGATTTGCAAGTGCTTTAATCGAAAGATTTTCATAAAGCATTATAAAAAACTTTTAAAAAATTAAAAATTTATTGACTTATCCTAGTTGTATTTTAAGATTGTGCCATATTGGTATACCTATAACGTACACGTACCAGTATCTATCCCTGCAGGCATGCTTCATAGATTCTAACCATTTGTCATTTATAACTAACAAAATAGGAATAATTTTGACAATTTAACCACTTTTTGTTGGTGATGTTGGATGGCGGTGGTGGTTATAAACTAGGGAAGGAAAGGAGTAACAGTGGATGGGGAAAATGGATAAAGCGGTGGCAGTGAGTTGGGGAAGAAGAAGGGTGGTGATGGATTACGGTAAGGATAAGGGTTGATTGTCAATAGTAATGAAGGGAAAAACAGTGATTAAATTGTGTAAATTACCCATTCTCTATTAGTTATAACTAACAGCTATAAACGGATGGTCATAATTGATACAATTTTAAAAGTTGAGGGTTTAAATTGCAATAATTAAAATTTTAGAGTTTGATTTGTTAACAAGGTAAAACCTGAGTGTTTTTTTTTTTTTTTGTTATTGTTGTTGTTGTTGTAATTCCCAAAAAAATATAAATATAAATGTTACCAAATAGGGCATTAGTGTTTTATTTTAGGATAAATTACACTGACCTCCTTGAGGTTTGAGGAAAATACAATTAGCCCCACACTTTTGATATAATTACAATTGCCTCCCTCAAGGTTTTAATTTACATAACACTTGGGCCTTTTTTCCGCAATAAATCGTTAGTCATATGAATGAAAAAATGATGTTATCATATCTTTCCTACTGAAATGTATATTTGTCTTTATTTATTTCGAAGTCTACTCACCATTGACATTAGTTTCAATCGCTTTAACCATACTAAAAGGGAAGTTAGTGTAATTATATCAAAATTGTAAAGCTAATTGTATTTTCTTTAAACCTTAAGGGAGGTTAGTGTAATTTACCCTTCATTTTATTAGGCAAATTGGACAGTAGTTAGAAGTTAAACGAGGCCCATCAAGAGCCCATAAAAAGCCCAAGCACATATTGCTCACCAAACCATGATATCTCCAAAAGCCCTATCCAATAAACCCTAGCCATCGTGCTTGAACTCAAAGTGTGCACACTATCTAGGGCTGAGTTAAAAAATCGAAAAAAATCGCAAAACTATACAATCTAGACCAAATCCAATGGTTTGGTTTGGTTTTCTCAATGCATGGTTCGGCCCATTAGGCGAACCGTATTTTATGATTCAGTCTGTGGTTTTATAGTTATGGTTCTAGTATGAAACAAAACCGAACCGCTTAAATATATATATATATATATATATATATATATTGTTATTTATTGTAGACACTCGAGTACCTTTTTAGTATCCCATATATATTTATAAGTTGTTAACCCTCTACTCTTGCAAGTGTGCCTTTATATAATTGTAGAACTAGTTTTAAAGAATCATTTATACAATTCTTCTTTTTAAAATGATAGCATATTATTTAATGTATGTTGCGATCATATTGTGCACGATGACAAGTTTTACAAAAATTGTGATTCCAAACTAAACCAAACCGCATTTTCATGATTCGGTTTGGTTTGGTTACAAAATTTTCATGGTTCAGTTTAGTTCAAAAATTTATGGGACTGTAAGTAGTGGCTTGGTCTTGGTTTATTTTAAAACCGAACTAAATCAAACCATGCTCACCTCTAGCACTATCTGAGCATATACATCACATTACTTGTATATATTGGGAGAAATTATGTTTTGTGAATAATGTATAGTTATGTATTGTTTCTTGGGTTGTTGGATGCTCAAATCAGAAGGAATGGTTGAAGCAGCTAAAAGCAAACTAGTGATTGGTCTTTCATGGGAACCGAACCTGCCTCTACTTCCATCTGGAACCAAAAAGGGGTCTGATAAGCCTCCTCGAACTTTGCCTGAAAGTAGTAGTAGTAGTGCTGCGGTATATAAATCTAACACAGAGCTTATAGATGGCCTATTTGTTCCACTGAACAACCCTAAAAAATTGAACAAATTACTAAGGAAGCAAGTCAAAGATAATGCTGGGAAGAATTGGCACGTGCGGATCTAACTTTTTTTTAATGTTTTGTGAATAATTTTTTGAGTTTTTGTGATGTGGGTTGGTTGGTTGGTTGTATATTTATGAATAGTTTTGACATGCCTGCCCAAACCCTCACCATTGAGTTGAAGAAAGATCTCCAGCTACCCCAGGTGTAGTGACTTTCTTTCTTATCAAAATGTTGTTTCTTTTGCTACTACAAATTATATTGGTGTGCTTACTGTACTAACATAATGTTCTGCAAATGGGGACCAAATCAAAAATTTTCTTCAAAATTGAAAGTTTCCTTTGATTTTAGTGTTCTTTTGATTATCATCTTTGAAAACCTCCTTGATACATGTCACACATCAACGAATGGTGATCATAAAAGAGCTCTTTTTTGTGGTTTATCCTTGTGAAAAAAGGGACTCATCTTTAATTTGTCTGTGAATTGGGATGTTATGTATTTGCTATGTAGCAAGCTTTTTTGTGTTCAGCAAATATATCATTGTGTAAATTTGGTTCATGCTGCATTGAAGCTATGTGACGGAGGACAGTGCTGTTAGGGCTGTTTAGGGGCTGTGAAAACGCTGAAATTTAGGAAAGAAAGAAAAAAGAGAAGATAGGTCTAGGAATCACTCCTAGAATTCCTTAGGCATCACACTTAGGATTTGATTGCATTGCACAATCCACAAAGGAACTTTAAAAGCTCTGAAAATTCTTTATAATATTAACTCTATTAAATTATAAATGTTACATGACTTTATGTAAAATTAGTAGACTTCCTAAATCAACTAGAACTGAGAAAGAAAACTATTAAATCTTTGGCTTCCAAAAGCTCATCTAAGACTAAATAAAAAACATAAACAAAAAACTAATTAAATAACGTGACCCACAAGATGATCTATGGGCGACCCGTATAACCCACGTCCAGAAAGTTATGAAATTACCAAAATACCCCTAATCATGCAAATTGACAAAGACTTGACCTAAAAATAATAATAGGACAAGACCCATAAGCCTAAAACATAACTATCTAAAGTTTCAAATGATTTGCCTATCATCCAATGCATGCAAAATCAAAGCTTGGGCCTTAGAGGCATCTCTTCCGTGTCTCTTGTACACCTTTAAAAGGTTGTTGCCACTTGCCTCCATCACTATGGTAATGATAAGAAATTTAAGTCATTAGAAATCATCCTGTCTACAAATTTATTTTCACCAGCTAGATTTACATCAACGGAGAATTGATACTGTAGCAACTTATGATAAAAGCTTGCCTAAACTGTAATAAAGATTCTTGCTAAACTTTCTACATTAGTAGATATTGCTGGCAAATGTTGCTCAGTCTTTTGACTGAATTATTTTTGGGATGAGAATATATGTTCCCTCCAGTCAAATTTTCTAAGGGGTTCATAAAAAGTGCATTGTATTCATGCCAGTCATTACAACATTTTGACAGTGATTTTTTAAGCTTCAGTTAGATAGTTACAAATAGTTTTAGTAAAAATTTAGTGATTCCAATACTTCCTCTGCCCCCTAGGATCTTTGCTGGAGTTGTTGGGCTTTCGACAAATTTTTATTGCACTACAAGAAATAACATATTTGCCGACCAAAAAAATTTTGGTCGCAAAAAAATCACATTTGGCTACTAGGAAAAAAATTGGTAGGCAAAAGTTCATACTTTTACCGACTAAAGTAATTTAGTCTCCGAAAAGTAATTTTTTGCGACTAATTTGAAATATTGGTCGCTAAAAATTTAAGGGGAAAGTGAAACACTGGGAGGGAGACTAAAATCTTTTAGCAACTATTGCAATTTAGTCGCAGATTAAAAAACGACGTCATTTTTTTTGTTAAATGTACAGAGTCCAAATAGCCAACCAACACTGTTATAGGGGAAAACAAATTCAAACCCTTACAATATTTCACAAAAACACGCCTAATGGATCCTACCTTCTCAGTCACGCCACTCATCTCGCCTCTTCACCATCAACGCTGCTGTCTGCCGTCCTTGCCTCTTCACCGTTATCTAGATATATTTTTTCAAGCGTCTGTCTGTCTCTGTCTATCTCTCTCTGTCTCACTTTTTCTTTTTGATTTCCCTTACTCCTCTTTCTCATACTCTTCTTGTTCTGAAGAGAGCATTTCAGTGGAAGAAAGAGCTCTATAACTCCGTGCAGTTCATCGATATCGTCATTATACCTGTCCAAATCAAGCCCCTCAACTCCGGCAAAGTCATCGCATGGTCTCGCCTTGCCGTTAAGAATCCTCTACCGATATTGCTTGGTAAACATTTCTTCATTTTTTGTTGAAACCAACCCATTTGTAAAATCAATCAATGTATGTAGGGTTTTCAGATTGTTTTGCTAGTCTTGTCTTGTTAATAGCAAAATGGCATCATTAATGATTAGTGGATATTTTGGCCCCAATTCCTGGGTTTGGGAATTTTGTTGCTAGTGTGGCTCATGTTTTGAGCCTACTTTGTAGAAATTCTTAATACAATTTGAGGTATAAATCCTTCAACTCTCCCTAAAACCAAATTGTGGTATAAATCCTCTCTCCCTCTACTGGAGCTTGGTTCAAGAATGATTACATTTGCACCTTTTCAAACTCATCCACATGATTAATAGTGACCTTTTTTCAAATTCTATGGTTCACCAACCTTTTCAGAAACTGATATAGATCCTTTCAACAATCAAATGTCAAAGTGTGCAGGTACAAGCTTGGTGGGTTCTTTAATTTTTTTTCTCTTGTTTGGGGAACCTTTTCTTGAAATGGTATTGCAAAATAGCCATTATTGTTATGGGTATTGTTTATATAAGGGGTTCTTTGGGGTGTCCTAAATAAGTGCACTTTTTGTCCTTTTGGACTAAAAAGTTAAGGAAAAAAATATGGATGTTTGAGTTAACTTTTTGACTTTTTATGAAAAAATGTGTATCAAAAAATTGTATAAATAAGTATGTAGGAGAAGATAGGGTAGGAGGCGGTACGGAATGACAGTGGTGACTTGTCACGACCCAAACCCGCCCCTATGAGTTTAGCACCGTAACCGGCCAGTAATCTGAGATTACCAAAGGCCTGCTTAACAGTCAGACAATAATACAGAGTACAGGGGCATGACGGAAGCCAAAACAGTAAATAAACAATGTCCAATGAGCTGTGAGTCTGTATGCAAAAAGATTTTTCATACGTATATACATGAACAATACAGAACAATATGTACAACATTTACAGTCGATCAGAACAGGGACCTAATCCCTGTTAGACAGTACAGTACAGTGCTATCAGTCTATACAGTTATTACAAAATAGATACAGAGAAAGACGTAAAACACCCCTAAGCCATAGCTTGACAGGCTCGAAACCTCGTAGTGAGGTACAGTGGTTGGCTTGACAAAAAAGGAGTCTAACCCACGCTCCTAGCTCCGGTCTGGTGCCTGTATACCTACATATATATATAAACAGTGAGCTAAAGCCCAGTGAATAACATAATGCGTAAAGAGGTTAAGAATGAATGTCCTTACAGTAATGAAAACAGTTTATTAAATCAGTATTTCAATCATTCAGTCGTAACATTCATATGTGGTACATCCATTAGCATAGCAGTACAGTAAACAGTAGGTCTTAAAAGACCGAGCAGTCAATGATGGCCATCATAACAGTGGTTCCACATGGGAACCGACAGAGATCTCTGTAACAGTAGCAGTAACAGTAACAGTAGTTGCTAAGGATGCCACAATACAGTTCAGAATAGAGGACATACATTCATTCAGTTAACAGTAACAGTTCAGAAAGCAGTTCAGTTAACAGTCAGAAAATATTCATCTTTAAACATATCTTTACACAGTTGTTACTCACATAGTTCTGGGCTACAGTTAAGCTAGAGCGCGTCCTCGGATGCCAACCCTACACAGTTTACAGGATGAACACACACTAAGTTCACATTCGGGAAACAAAGACTTAGTCCCTACTTGGACTCGGTGTGGTTCTATATCTATATCCTTATTAAGATGTCTTAAATTAGGCCTAGGAATGCCTAGGATGAAATGAGGATGCAAGGATGCCCTTTAAAATTATTTTCAGAAAATAGGGGTCACGCTCGAGCGTAGGTTACTCCGCTCGAGCGGACATGCAGACAAAGGTTTCCGCTCGAGCGTAGACTTACCCGCTCGAGCGTTTTGCAAAACAGTCAAAAGTGCTGGATAGGTGAAATTCACGCTCAATTGGGCGTTCGACACCTGCTCGAGCGTAAGACACAAGGTCCCACTCGAGCGTTAATTACCCCGCTCGAGCTGACTCAAAAATAGAACAAAATGCTGGGAGCACGATTTCCACGCTTGAGCGCCAGTCACCCCGCTCGAGTGTGAGTTCAAAATATGGAATTCCCAGATTTGAACCTCAAGCTCAAAATCAGGTTTTAAAATACCAATTTTGATCCTCTTGGGCTAATTTTTCAGAAAACACTTCAAAACTCATAGTTTAACATGATTCAAAGCTTAATTGTAAAATCAAAGCCCCAAAGGAAGATCAATCAAACTCAATTTCAAACCAATTTTCATGAACATGGCCTCAATTGGACATGCAAGACTTTAAACAACTTCAAAGCTTCAAATACATGCTCTAATGAGCCAATTTCTTTTCAAAGCAAGATGAAATCATGGTCCATTGTAAAAATATGAACATGCATGTACACTTTCATGAAGAACAACATCAAAACTCAAGGATGTAAACATGCATGCATGAAATGAGCTTCCAATCAACATTATAAGCCATATCTTGGCTCCAATCTTCAACAATCCTCTAAATCATGCAAGAAATACTTCAATTCATGACTAAGAAGGTAAGAGCTCTACCTTATGTCTTCAATTATGAGAATATAAGCTCAAGTTTGCAAATTACTCTTCAATTCCTTCACTTCTACCAAGTTTCCAAGCCAATTAGAGATGAAATCACACTCTCTCCTAACTCTCTCTCTCTCTAGTTCGGTTGAGCTCAACAAAATGGCTGATGAAATGTGTTTTGACACAAAGGAATGAGTCTCAAAAGTGCTAAGCTAGTGGCCCACTAGTGGTGGCAAAATGGTGAATAAACCAACTCATGCAATTTAGCTTATTTTAATCTAATTTAATCATACTAAATCACATTTCAGATAAATATGCCATAAAATCGCATAAATTCTAAGGATCATGGAACATTAATTAATTTCAGATTCGGCCGCCGATAAGGCCTTCAATTTGCAGTTTAAACATAGATACACAAACAGATAATCAAACAGGCAACAAATAGACATACAATTAAACAGATGTACTCAATCAATTCAGTTCCAGATTTCAGCCAGTCAGTTCAGTATTTTAGTCGATTCAATTACTTATCATAATCAGTCTCAGTTTAACGGTAATCAGTAATCAATCGGTAAACAGTGGTGAGGGTTGTTACATGACTGGTTGGGTGAGTAGATGAGAAAATATTGTCTCCTTCTTGGACTTTGATTGGATGGTATTGTTTGGCTCGTGGGGGCCCACCACGGGTCTCGTTTTTCTAATTGGAACTGTTCAATATGTAGAACTCGTTGAGTACTATATACTTGTAAAAAATCACGTTGATTGGATATCTATAGCTATCTGATCATGTTAGTTTTTTTGTTAACTATTAACTATAACACCATCCATTTTTATACAAAACTGATTTGATCATGTAGTTAGCGATATTCGATAGACGTGATTTTTTACAACCATATAGTACTAGACGAGTTCTACATATTGAACGGTTCAGATTATCAAACGGGACCCATGGTGGGCCCCCATAGGCCCAATTTTACCATCCAATTTAGTGAATATTTTACTATAATTTTTTTTCCCCCAGTCACTGACTCCACCATTACGTCAGTTCCAATCTTGGGGCTTTTTTTTTATTTGTATTAATATTTGTATATTATTTTTTTAATTATTTTTTTGATGAATAGTGATAACTTTTTAATTTTTTGGATAACTTTTTGACTTTTTGGCTTTTTCGAGGGTTGCCAAACCAGCCCTAATAATCCTACACTTTTTGAAATGATATAATCTAGCTACTATTTTAGCATTGGGAAGTCATGTTTTAGAAAATAGGGTGGACTTGGCATCTCATATTATGCAACTTTTAGGAGAATATAGTAAGCCAAAGACATGTTTTATATCCTAAATCATAGGCCATTTATTTTCGTGTTACTTTCCATTGACAGAATTATGAGGAGGGCTTTTCGAGGGGCAAGGGTAGGTAGGATTCAACATGGTTTTGTTGTTTTGTCATAGTCCTTATTTCATTAACTTTTATGTCGTAACCTCATCAAGCTTCATTGCGTAGGTATTTTTCCTACAATTGTTGGTAGAGATGGCCTTTGACGCTACTGGACAGATTTTCATGAAATTGGGGTATATTTCAATTTGCAGCAAATTCTTAGATTTTGCAAAAGCAATATTTGTGCGTATAATCCACATTTTCAAGCTTCCAGCACTCGTGTAATTTTCTGTTAATTTGTTTGTTTCCAGCAAATTGATATTGGAAACTTCAGCTGTGTTTTCAGAGTCTTGAAAAGAATTGATGGTTACTTTTATGCAGTGAAAAATAGCACAAGGCTGTTACATCAGTATACAGAAAGGTACCTTTTCCATGCTTATAGATATCAATACACTCTATTTGAGTAGTAAACAATCAATTCTTAAAAATCTCAGGAACCAATCATTTCCTATTTTACTACGGGTGCAATACTTATAGAGTGTATTGATACACTCTACGGGTGCAATACTTATAGATATCAATTTTTAGGATCAGTTTTTTTGTTTGTTAATGAGTCATTCTTAGGATAAAAATTGTAGTAAACAATCTCATTGGAGCTTTATAAAATTCTATGAAGTTTGTTCTCCATTGAACTAGAAGCATTACATAACTTGGTACAAATTTCTAGAAATTGCAAACCTTAGACTGTGGTTCCCAAATTTCAAAACTAAGAGTTTGACTTCTACAACCCATTTAAATTGAACTAAAACATATATGCAAACAATGCAACATTACTCTATCTAGATTGCAAAGGTAGTCATACATGCTACCACTCATGTATAGAAAAAATTTAAATTATGCATATACCCCTTATCAATAAGACATTATAAAACATTGAGTAAACTCACCAGCACTACCCTAACCATAACATAAATATATTGCTTATATATTGTAGACACCCCATTTTTGACCGACCTTAAGACTCAGACGTCACCGATGGAGCGCTCGGTGATGTTGCATAATGTGCTCGTTCAGAAGTTTCAGAGTTGCGGCCGTGAGCTCTGCCTCCGGACTTCCGAACCCTCTTCTGTGCCTTGTCTCGGTTTGCGAACCAGACTCGGTTTTCTCTGTTTCTTTTCCTGAGGGGAGGGAGAAGTCCAGTAGACCATCTCTCAATGTCCGTAGGCTACATTTGGTGGCCGTAGGCCATTTTTCCCATTTCGGAGTCCGGTTCCCGGTTTTCGGAGCCGTCAGGCCGTGTGCCTCGGTTCGGGACCGCTTAACCATCTCCTATTGCTCTAATTTTTGGCATACTTCCTATTTGCTCCCTTTTGAGGGACACTGGGGTCTGAGAAACCCACTTCGTGGCCGAACGCCACTTTCGGTGCTTAACAGCCCATTTTCGGGACCCCGAACTGCGTGTTTTGGTCCCCGAGCATTCGTTTTGCAACGGTTTTCGTTCATTTTTGGCAGGTACCTCTGTTTTATCACTGGAGAGGTCACTGAAGGGTGGGAGGCCAGTAATTGTTGCAGCAGCCAGTTATCTCTCCTCCGGAGCCTCCCGGCGCCCGTTTTTCCAACTTCCGGGCTAATGTTGAACACCTTAGGGTTAGTGTTGCCAACTTTCAACCACATATCTGTGATCTACACATCTGGGAGGCCCCTAAAAGTTGGTGGCCGGCTATTAAGGTCACCTGACCCTTTTGACCCCTTTCTTCCGGGCTAATGTTGAACCCCTTGGACCTTTTTTCTTGAACTTTCAACCACATATCTGTGATGTACACACCTGAGAGGCCCCTAAAAGTTCATGGCTGGCCAGTAATTCAACTTGACCCTTTTGACCCCCTCTTTCCGAGCCAATGTCGAACCCCTTGGACCCACTTTCTTGGAGTTTTAACCACATGGTTGTGTTGTACACACATAGGGGTACCTCTCCAGTAGCTGGCCGGCCAGAAAATCACATTGACCCTTTTGACCCCTAGCCGGCCGGCTAGGGGGTGTGGCCGGCCGGCCACCTCCAGCAAAAGTAATGGGTCGGCCTGCTTCCTTGCACTGTGCACTTTACAGCTGTGGGGCAATATCCCCCAGATATTATCTGTATCCGGGGGATATTTTGTGGGGGAGTTTTACTCTCCTTTTCCCCCACCTTTACACCCCCTTTTGGACCCTTATAACCAGCTGGTAGCCTCCTTTGTTAGAGTTAGAAAAACTCTCCTTCAAGCTTCCATAGCCAACTCCATCTTCTTCCTTCTCAATTCTTGAAAAAACCCTAAGTCCCTAACCATCATTCCTTCTACACCACCAAACTCTACCACCACCATCTCATTTCCAGCAACAAGGAAGGATTCTTGAAGGCTAAAGAAGCTGCAAATCCATCCAAGAAGCAACAAAAGTTTGAATCTTCAAGGGTAAGTAACACTTTTACCCTTTTGACCCTTTTTCTTGATCTATTTCTAAGCCCCACTTGCTTTTTGTTTCAAGCTCCGGCCCTAACTGAAAAGGGCCATCTTTTGAGCTCATCTTCACTTCTCATTAAGGGCTCAACCCTGTTTGAGCCCTCCATAATACACTTGCTTCATTGATCATCTTGTATGTCATGATTTTGCATGCTATTTTTGACCCATGAGCAATTTATTTTCGAGCATGTTGTAAACTGATATTAGGCTTATTTTGAGCCCCTCTTCAACATTGGGGAAGGGCTCAACATTGTTTGGTGTCTCCATGTGTCACTTGTAGTTATATCCCTTATTTGGCCCCATTTTTGCACAAATTGGCAGCCCCCTTTGCTTCTGTTTTTGGACCTTGGTCCGAACTGAAAGTGGTCTTATTTTGATCTATACTTCATGTTTCATTAACACTTTTTTTCTGTTTGGTGATTATTTTATATACTTCATGTTATAGCACCTTTTGAGCCTTGTTTTGCATCACATTTTTAGCATATTTGTATACTGATTTTGAGGCTGCCATATACTGTAAATGTTCATATTTTTGGTCCATATTCAGTGTTGTAGAAGGAAATTTTTCAGTTTGGGTTTAGCTTATACCACTTGCTTCATTACCCCTCTTTTGGCCCCTATTCTTGCATGCTATTTTCCCCCTACCTATGCTTGCTGTTTGGCCATGTTTAAAACTGTGAAAGTGCATCTCTTGGGACTGTCTAGCTTCTGTCTTTGCATTGCATGTCCATATTGTGCGTGTTTGGCATGGCTATAGGCCATTTCGGGTGCCTAATGTTGCATTTCGGGACAATTCCTTGCATTTGGTATCATTTCGCTTCATTTCGGGACTGTTTTCCCCCATATTTTGTTGCTGAAATTCTGTTAGAATGATTGCCATCCATTTCATGTCATTTCATCACATTTTTGCACCGCCTCGGTTTGCGTGCCCGTGTGCACGCATTTCGAGGCACTTCGTTTTTATCCGCTGGCATCCCATGTGAGTGTGGCTGAGGCTCACTCATGTTGGTATAAGCCCATTTGTCATTTCCATGCCATATTTCATCACATTTTATCACTGCCTCGGTTTGCGTGCCCGTGTGCACGCATTTCGAGGCACTTTATTTTTATCCGACGGCATCCCATGTGAGTGTGGCTGAGGCTCACTCATGTTGGTATAAGCCCATTTGTCATTTCCATGCCATATTTCATCACATTTTTGCACCGCCTCGGTTTGCGTGCCCGTGTGCACGCATTTCGAGGCACTTCATTTTTATCCGACGGCATCCCATGTGAGTGTGGTTGAGGCTCACTCATGTTGGTATAAGCCCATTTGTCATTTCCATGCCATATTTCATCACATTTTATCATTGCCTCGGTTTGCGTGCCCGTGTGCACGCATTTCGAGGCACTTCATTTTTATCCGACGGCATCCCATGTGAGTGTGGCTGAGGCTCACTCATGTTGGTATAAGCCCATTTGTCATTTCCATGTCATTCCATCACTTTCTACCATCGCCTCGGTTTGCGTGCCCGTGTGCACGTATTTCGAGACACATATCATCGCCTCGGTTTGCGTGCCCGTGTGCACGTATTTCGAGACACATATCATCGCCTCGGTTTGCGTGCCCGTGTGCACATATTTCGAGACACATATCATCGCCTCAGTTTGCGTGCCCGTGTGCACGTATTTCGAGACACATGTCATTTCCTCGGTTTGCATGCCCGTGTGCACGCATTTCGAGGCACCTCATTTTCATAGCATTCTATCATCGCCTCGGTTTACGTGCCCGTGTGCACGCACTTCGAGGTATCTCATTTTCATTTTCATTGCATTCTGTTATTTTCTAGGTTTGCGTGCCCGTGTGCACGCATTTCGAGGCATTTCACTTCCATAGCATTGTGTATGTTAGGATTATATCTTAGTTGCATTTCATGCATGTCATGCATATTGCATCGTGTCCGGAATAGGAGTTAGCCTGGGCACGGGAAACGAGGTACATTTCATACTTCAAGTGACGGAATGTGTCTCAATTCGCCCAGTCGCCGACACTCCGGATTATCCATGATGGAGTTAGGTTTTAGCTGTAGTTTCATGTGCATTCATCCTATATTGAGTTATGCATTTCGACCCCTCGGCCATCATGCCTCGGTATGCGTGATTGGTGGCACGAGGATCGAGACATGCATATATCTGTGCAAATACATTGCTATGCCCCTTTCCTGCTCTCTGTTGCAGCAAAACGCAGAATCAGCAACTTTTTGGGACTTGGCACGCATTTCAAGAACAGGTATAAACAGAGGCTAATTGGGGCATTCCGGTGGATTTCTGCGCAAGGCAACCCGGACATGCATCATCCATCAGAAGCGAGGCAGTCCCTGGCTTGCATGCCAGTTTTATTTGCTTTCTTACTTAATTTGTTAATTAATTAGGATTTTGTAATATTTTGGACTGTAATATTCTTTTATTCGGGACTGTAATATTTGGACCGTATATTTATTCGGACCCTCCGAGTGAGGGCACAACTGTAATAAGTGTGCGTGAGTGTGATGTATGTCTTCCAACCCCACGTCTTTCTCCCTTTTATTTATCCGCTTATGATGGTTAGATTAGGGCATATTTAAATTAGCATACAGTATGACAGCATGTTTGCATTCATTCATCTGTATTGCATGCACCGGGCTCGGCGCACCATACTAACTGCATTGTACTTTCAATTCTAAATTGAATACATGGTAGTTGTAGCATTTCATATACCATCTTAGAATAGCCGAGCCTGCTATAGTTGCATTTTGCATGTGTTGCATTAGGCATTTCTGTATACTTAGGATCATGCATGATTTCTAATGTAGTTTCTATTTTGGCTTGGAGTACGCGGTGAGTTTTATGCTTTAGCATCCTTGCATGCGTGTGAGTGTTGCCATGAATAGCATGCTTACCATGAGGCTATGTGCTTATGTGATATAACTGCCTGAATGCCCATGGGTGAAGGTTGGGTTATCTGAATCGGAATAAATCATCAATTGTTTCAAGCCTACCTGCGGGTAGCAAACCATTTTCAAAAACAAGCATAAAATGTTTTGTTCCAATTTGGGCGACCCGGTCTATACTTATATGCTGTGAGCATCACATAGTAACCTAGGCTAATAACCGGAATAAGAACTCACAATGTTTTCAAAAATTGATATCATGGTTAGTAGAGGCCGGTCTATGACCGGGCGAGCGGGGGTGCTCACGAAGTGACCTTCCCCAATCGTACCCAAGTTCCCGAGCCGAGGCAACTTTGGTGATGACGGACACGTGGCCTTTTGGCACCGAGTCAGGGTTTCCTAAATTTCCCAAAATAAAATATTTAGGTGGCGACTCTGTATCTGGCAAAGCAGTCCATGTTTGGCACTACTTTTTCAAAAATCTGTTTCTCAAAACGATTTGCCGGATTTGGACTCTTTGGTTCAGATTAGGAACCGTGACATTTAAGAGTCCGAGCTGTAGTGACCCCAAAATGAACAGAACGGGAGCTTAACCCTCCCGGGGCGTTCGGGGGACGTCTACATATATATATATAGCTAACGTAAATATAAAATAGGGCTATTGAAAATAGGACACCTGGTCCTTGATAAGTTGAACACTCTTGATAAACTTGTTTTATTTGGTACTAGGAACTCTGCTACTTGCTGTCTGTGTGGTACTGGGACTGAGGATCATAACCATTTGTTTTTTAATTGTTCACTCTCCTACAGAGTTTGGAAATTTATATAGGATATGTGCAATCTGAATGTGCCTCAATTAAATTGGACAGGTTTAGTAGATTGGTTAACCAGTAATATCAAGGGCAGTTCTTTGGCTGCCACTATCTCTAAACTTGTGTTTACCTGTTCTGTTTACTGTATTTAGATTGAGAGGAGTTGTAGGATTTTTAAAAACTCAAAGTCAACTGAATTGGCTATTCAATATAAGATTAGAGCCTTATGAGAAACAGGATAATGTCCATCTCAAGCTTCAAAGAGGATGTGACAAATGCCTAGTTCCTCTTGAAGTGGTCACTCCTAAACTCTGTCTTGAAATCAGGTCAAGGTTAGTTGGTGGTGGTCTGGTATATTTGTATGGTTACTGATTTGGTGTTAATATGTAGGTTACTCTGATTGGTGAGCTGCCCCAGTCTGAAGACAATGTGTTTGATAAAAGTCCCAAGTGAGGTGAGCTACCTCTTGCTTTGATTCTCTTTTTTGACTAACCAAACATAGTATTTTTCTTATTTGATTACTCTGGTTGATTGTATGTCACAATTTTTAGCCTAATTTGTATTCTCTGTTTTATTTGTTAAAAAAATATTATTGTGCTGTGGAATATCTTCACAAATTGTTCTTCTTCTTCTTCTTCTTCTTCTTTGTGAAACAGCTAATTTGGGAAGGTTGTTCTAATTGTCATAATTCTTTTAAGTTCAATTTAATGAGCTAGTGAATGTTTATTCAAAATTCAAATACACATCCTCAGAATAGGTTCTTATTAAATCAAGTCCCTAAAAAAATTATCTTTATAATTTAGTTTTATGTTATTAAGCTCAAGCATATTATAGTCTAATATTGTGAGACTCTTTATAGGTATGTTTTGTAATATTAACCAACTTAGTCTCGCCTAATACAGTTGGCAGGATATCAGCCCTGTTGCAGCTATTGGGTATGTTGTTGTGGATAAGTTGCTTACTGTTCAGAATAAATCTTATGGACATCCAACAATTTTGATGGCAAAATCTGTGCAAGAAGAGGAAGATATTCCTGATGGTGCAGTTGCTATGATGATACTTGACATGCCAGATGTCCTATCTCATGTTTCTGTGAGAGCAAGAAATATCAAGGTAAAATTCACTATCATCTGAGGAGTTCACAAGTGAAGTGGTTAGGATTATATTGTCAAATTTCATTTATATTTGAGGACTTTTCTCTTTTTTCTAAATAGTTTGTGTAAGTTACAGAATGTTGATTTTCACAAGTTGGAGCTAAATCACGTAATATTGGATATCTAAAAGGAAAAGTGCTTTCTTGGGTTGGGATTCCTACCTCGGTTGTCCTACCATTTGGAGTTTTCATGAAAGTTCTTTCAGACTGTTTAAATTAGGTTTTCCTCATCTCAAAATCTTTCACATATCTCTATTGTAGTTTGTTATTGCACTCTTTATTCAGTAACTTCTAATGTTTCCATTTGGCACAGGATTTTTTTCTTCCTTCCAATTATTTCTTAATAGTAGACACACCAATTGGGTGAATTTGTGTTTGTTTTGATCCTAGATTGGCAGTCCTGTTTTAGATTGTTGTTCTAGCCAAGCAAATATGAAAGAAAGAATCAGTCTGTTGCTAAGTAGTGACCATCCAAGGGATTTTTCTTAGAAAGGGCTTTTAGGTTGTAATCTGAGAAACAAGAGAGAAGCTTACTGATCCACTCCTTTGTGAACTCTGTACTTATCAAAATTTAAGGAAGAAAAATTAAAAAAAGGATCATGTTAGATGCACCAGCATTACTAAACAGATGTTGGCATCGTCTAAACTGAGGTTTAATTAGGGTACTTTTGCATGGGCAGAATTCACTTGTATAATGTTGCCCCATATTATTGATGCACTGAACTCTAACAATGCAAATATGCCATTCATTACTATAAACTATGATGTCAACGTTTAAATTCTAGTTGACTTTGCATAGAAGGTTTTGTTCCTAATAGATGCTTACTATCCCTGAAACCTTTAGAAGGATAGGGTCAAGTATTCATTAACTGAACTTTCTATGCACAATCTTTGGATAACCTTGCAAGGTCCATTCTGCAGCTTGAGTTATTTTGTTAAGTTGTTAGTATGGAAATCTTCTCTTGTTTCAATTTGGGGTGAGTGTGGTTTCTTTTACCTTAATGCTCTTTCTTAATTCTAATGGCATATTGCTACTTGTATTTAAGTGGCAAAAAGTTGCAGAGATGTTACAACTACTGAAAAGAAAAACTTAGAAGAATGAGACTTCAGTGCCCTCAAGGTGTTACGCAAGACAGTTTTAAAGCTTTCTGTACCATCCCAGTTAGTATGTTCTTTCTAGAAATGTTGTTAAGGACCTTTTTTTTTCTGACATATAATTCTCAGAAATTTGCTACATTAGAGATGTCTGTGTTTCTTTGTTAAATTAGCAAAGAAGTATGCTACTATTAGTTGGGAGTGGCCTGCTACTTCTGTGTGTGCTGCTGCGAATTTTGGGGCACCAAAAACAACACCAAAATCAGCAGCAAAATCAACCTAAAAAACATCTCTACAGCACCCAAAACAGCACCAAAATCAGCTCTGTAGCAACAACAATCAGCAGCAACAGCAACACTCAGCAGCTCTCCAGCAGCTTTGCTACACACAACAACAACTAACAGCAACAACAACTCCATTCTGCAGCAGCATCAAGGTTAACTCCTTACTACACATAGAACACACACCGTTTTGGCATTAGGATTCAACACTCCTATCCTAACCAATAAAAATAAAAAAAAAAAAATAAAACACTAAAAAAATAGCCCCAAACATCCGTCAATACAAAACCCCTGCTATACAATGAGTAGAGAGTGCAGTCATAGAGGGAAGTGAGTGGGAATCTTAAAACAAGACTTTTGTGTACACATCTCCACACAGTTAGCATGGTGAAAAACCCTAAACACATATACAAAGGGCTTTCCACCCTGCACATTCTTCACTCTAATCCTAATAAAACTTAAAATCATTTTAAGAGCCTATAAATTCAAAAACACAGCATATTTTATTTATGAATAAAATTTAGGGACCCACAACCATTTGGAGGTCCAAGAAACAAGTATCAAAAAAAGAAAAAGAAAACAAGTACTGGTATAAATCCCTCCAAGAAACAGACACTAGACCCCGTTACAATAATGTGACACACAAGAGGTGAGAAATTAGCTACTATTTGCTATAACATGGCTTTCCAAGAACTGCTATATATCTCGGGGCTGCATCAGATACCATTATTCTTGTTAAGATCACAAACAATTTCGATCAACAAACTCCAAAGAAAGCTTTGTTCACAAGGACAACATTAGCCAACCATATCACACTTCCCACCTTGGGGCAACAGACCACTCATCAGAAGATGATCCATGAAATTATCCCTAAACCTTGAACATTTTCTTTGAACCATCTAATTTAGGCACCAAACCACAACAAGAACTAAATATTGAAGAAGAAAGAAAAGTAAAATGAGATAGAATATCGATTTTGAATTTTGAAAAGCTGCATAAATGAGATAGAAAGAAAGGTAAAATTATTACTTTTGAGAAATAATTTTTAGCTGTGAAAGCTTGATTGTAGATTCAGCAGATTGGTACACACAAAAATTTGCTAACAAACTCACTTTTTAATTCATGGTATATGGGTGCCTTGATATTAAATAAAAATTCCCTTTTGTTTCTCTGTGTCAGGCTGATCAAGCTGGAACTGTAGTTGAGGTACTTGCAGAGGATGGGAAACTAGTTAGTGTGGACACAGTCTCTCTGTCTCTCTCTCTCTCTCTCTCACAAATAAATTTCTTTCCTTGTTTCCATTTCTTTAATTATTCAATGCAAAGTCGATTGTTGTCTAAAACATTTCATTCGTTTTTTGTAGCCTCTATTTACCATAGAGCCATGAAGAATTAAACCTCTATTTACCATTAATAAATTGCAAATAATAACAAAAATATTGCTACTGGTGCACAGACATTGGCGTTACAGAAGGATATCGTCAATTTGAAAATACTTTTTGTAGTATGCATATATTATTGGGTAGTTTTCTAGGTGTTATTTATTTCATGTGTTTGAAAAATAATTACTTGCTGAGCTCACATACTTGCGGTTTGTTCAATTTTAGGTACCATTGGGTATTAGTAGTCATTGATCTATCGTTGATGATAGTGTACTATCTTGATTCATTTTGTCATGGTCAAATCGACTCAATTTGAAAATTGTAATAAACACGTAAGTTTATTGCTTTTGTACATTTCTTTGCAATAGAGCTATTCAAATGACAATGTACTAATCTTTGTTCTCTTTATAAAGCAGTCTTTGGATTTATGGAACAACTAACGGGATGAATAGAAATCCAACTTGGAAAGTTGTTGCGGTAATGATGATGATTCATCTTGAGTATAATTGTTATATGTAGTTTTCTAATAAAAATCACATTATTTGTATGTAGTGCCCACAACAACCGCGCGTGGAATGTTGATTTTGTGTAATGAGGTACATGAAAGACCTTATTCGAGATCAAAGCATCCTAAACAAAACAAATGTAAGATCAATTCTAATACTTCTTTACTACTTATTTATGAATGACTTTTCATTTTTGTTGTTTGGTTCTTAATGACTTCTTGTAGTTCAATGGGAACACGACTTACATGGAATCCGTACTCGATGCGTGTGGAGTGGATTAACTTCATCCTAGAAAACATGTCATTATCTTCTATCTGTAAGTATAAAAAGGAAGGGAAAAGTGAAACGATTTAGCTTCTGTTTAACTTGATTAATGTTTTTTGTGCTTCATTGTTATTAATGGTTTCTATTTAGCTTCTATGTAGTGGATTAATTGATCTGATTAAATTTTTGAGCATGCTAATACTTTCATGTAATTGATGGCTTTCATCTCAAATAAAAGTTATACATGTTGCATGTAGTTCTCCTTATCCCATTATTCTTGATATCTCTTTTCCATACAGTTTGGATGGGAAAAGAAATAAGCAAATGAAATAAATTGAGCTATCTATGGAGTTGTCCAACAATAAAAAAAATAAAAAATAAAAAGATGAAGAAAAGTGATTTTGGATTATAATTTGACACAAAATTTGTTAAGCTGGACAAGGATCCTTTAAGAGCCAAAATAAGCTAGTTGGAACCTTGATCTCTGTTCCATGCCACTTCTCAAGAATGAGTTTATTGTTTCATGCCCTTTTTTTCTTAGTGATAAGATAAAGCTCCAAGTCAATATGTGCTCCAAGAATGCTAGTATTTTCCTTATCCCATTATCCCATCATATATGTGAGTTTTGTTTAGATAATATTAATTTTTCTTGTCTTTTTCTTCTTCTTAGAAGCATCCAAACAAAGATTTAGTTTTGTAGTGACTAATTCTCAAATCCCATCTATGTGGTCTTTTGGAGAGGAGCTCCATCCCTCTAGTTTGAAAGTAAAATTTTAAGTGTTTTACTACATTTTAGACAAACAAGGTTTAATGATTGCTCAATTCTTAATGTTCTTTTTCTTTGGTACAGATGGATGAACTCGTGCATGAAGCTAAATTGTACAAGACTAATTCGTACTATAAGCATTTTTGGAAGGATTATATATTTTTGGATAAATGTGTATGGAAAATATTTCGATAGACTAGTAGTTATATTTTTGGATGGGTGTATATGAAAAATATTTGGATACACTACTAGTTATATTTTTTGATAGATGCGCATGGATAAAAATTTAAAACATAATAACAAGTACTTGTTATGTTTAAATTTTTATGCTAGTCAGGATATGAATCGGAATTTTAATTGGAGGAATATATACTTTGGAATTACTTGTGGATGGAAACTAATAATAGTTGCTGACTTTTATTAAATAGGTTCAGGATTGGATGATTTATGTATTTGTTGAATGTTCATGATTCAGATATTTTGTTGGTATGAATGATTCATTTTAATTATAGATTATATTGAATGGATTGGATGGAATATTTGTCTTCAATTACAGGTTTATTTTGTTGAATGTTGGCGACTAAATTGTGGTTTTGCCAACCAAAATGTTGGTAGGCAAAATGGTACATTTGTCGACTAAATAATTAGTCGGTAAAATTGTTAATTTTGGCAACCAAAGAGTTTGGTCGCGAATAGGTCTATTGCCGACTAAACTTTTAGTTGCGTAAACATTACTTTTGGCGACTAACATGCTTGGTCGTGGAATGTGACTTTTGGCGACTAATCTATTGGTCGTGGATTGTGACTTTTGGCGACTAACATGTTTGGTTGTAGAACGTGACAATTGGTAACTAACATGTTTGGTCGTGGAATGTGACAATTGGCAACTAACACATTTGGTCGGCAATATGTCACTTTTCGTGACTAAAGTGTTTCAGCTACTAAATGGATTAGTCGCAGTAATGATATATTTAGTGATCAAAAATCTAATCGGCAAATCCGACTTTTTCCCAACTAAAAAAAGTTTTGGTCACTAATTACTTTTGCCGACTCTCAATTGGCGACCAAAAAAATTGGTCGCGGATAACTTTTGGCGACTAAAAATTGACTTTTGCCGACCAAATTTTTAGTCGCCAAAAGTGCGATTTTCTGTATTATTATCTGATCTCCACTATTCAGTTATGTCCCCATACCTTAAAGGCTGACACTATTCTAACTATTGTCAATTTTTTGTCTCATAAAAATATATTTGTACGATTAATTGAATTGCTAATCTTTAAAAAGAAAACATGGGAGCCCTTTTTACATGTGCAAAAGGTTAGGGTGGTAAATGAAATGAAATTACTTAAACTCGATTTGTTTTCAACTCATTAGAAATTCATTTGAGGTTCGTTAATTAAGTACATAAGTAAAATTTGAACATATTTAAAAATGTAAACACATTGTAAGACTTAACTTCAACAACTTTTTTTTGGGTAAATTATTTACAAGTCTTATTTGGAAGATTTATACAAGATATGGTCCTATGAAAAATTTATAGTCCAATAGGTCGTGTGGTTTTTTTGTGGACACATCTACTCCCAATCTTAATTAATTAATAATCTAATTAATGATAATACCACATATGGGAAATCCAATGTTACCATAAATTGTAATCATATCTATATGTTTAGAAATTTGAAATTCAAAACAACCTAATGTAGACGTCCCCGAACGCCCCGGAAGGGTGAGTCCCGTTCTGTTCATTTGGGGTCACTACAGTTCGGACTCTCAAATTGTCACGGTTCTTAATCTGAACCAAAGAGTTCAAATCCGGCAAATCGTTTTGAGAAAACGGATTTTTGAAAGAAGTGCCAAACATGGACTGCTTTGCCAGATACAGAGTCGCCACCTAAATATTTTATTTTGGAAAATTTAGGAAACCCTGACTCGTTGCCTAAGGCCATGTGTCCGTCATCACCAAAGTTGCCTCGGCTCGGGAACTTGGGTACGATTGGGGAAGGTCACTTCGTGAGCACCCCCGCTCGCCCGATCAAAGATCGGCCTCTACTAACCATGATATCTAGTTTTGAAAAACATTGTGTGTTCTTATTCCGGTTATTAGCCTAGATTTACTATGTGATGCGCACAGTATACAAGTATAGACCGAGTCGCCTGAATTGGAACAAAACATTTTGTGTTTGTTTTTGAAAGATGGTTTGCTACTCGCAAGTAGGCTTAAAATGCAGATTTTGCCACCCTCAGGTGGGCTTAGAAAAGATGGTTTTGCCACTATCTAGTGGGCTTAAAACTCACAGTTGATGATTTGTTCCAATCCAAATAACCCAACGTTCACCCACAGGCATTCAGGCAAATATATCACATAAGCAATTAGCCTCATGGTAAGCATGCTATCATGGCAGTCACTCACAAGCATGCAAGGATGCTAAAGCATAAAAACTCACCGAGTACTCCAAGCCAAAACAGAAACTAATTAGAAATCCATGCATGACCCTAATTATACAGAAATGCCTAATGCAACACATGCAAAATGCAACTATAGCAGGCTCGGCTTTTCTAAACATGGCATACGAGATGCAACAGCTAGCAAGTATTCAACTTTGAAATTGAAATACAAATGCAGTTAGTATGATGTGCCGAGTCCGGTGCATGCAATACAGATGAATGAATGCAAACATGCTATCATATTGTATGCTAATTGAAACATGCCCTAATCTAACCATCATAAGCGGGTAAATAAAAGGGAGAAAGACGTGGGGTTGGAAAACATACATCACACACACGCACACTTATTACAGTTATGCCCTCGCGCAGAGGGTCCGAATAAATAATATACAGTCCCAAATGAATAAATAATACAGTCCCGAATAATACAGTCCAAATATATACAAATTCCTAATTAATTTACAAATTAACTAAGAAAAATAATAAACTGGCATGCAAGCCAGGGACTGCCTTGACTCTTCTTCAAATGATGGATGATGCATGTCTGGGCTGCCTTGCGCGGAAATCTACTGGGATGCCCCAATTAGCCTCTGTTTTGCAATTATTCTTGGAAAGCGCGCCAAGCTCCGAAAGGTTGCTAATTCTTGATTTGCTGCAACAGAGAGCAGGAGAAGGGCATAGCAATGTATTTTCACAGATGTATGCATGCCTCGATCCTCGTGTCACCAATCACGCATATCGATGCATGATGGTCGAGGAGTCGATTTGCATTACTCAATATAGAATGAATGCACATGAAAACTCAACTAAAACCTAACTCCATCATGGATGATCCGGAGTGTCGGTGACTGGGAATTGAGACACGTTCCGTCACTCGAAGTACGAAACGTCCCTCGTTTCCCGTGCTCGGGCTAACTCCTATCCCAAGCACGATGTAATATGCATGATATGCATGAAATGCAACTAATATACAACCTAACATGCACAATGCTATGAAATGGCATACACGATGCACGAGATAACATGGCATACACAATGCGCTAACATACAACCTAGCATACGCAATGCTATGAAATGAAATGGCATACACAATGCGCAATGGACTTACACCAATATGAGTGGACCTCAGCCACACTCACATAAGTAGCCATGGGATGAAAATGAGACAACTCGAGATGCGTGCACACGTGCACGCAAACCGAAGACCGAACCTAAGGCACGAATGCCACTCTACCAAAGCATGGCAAGGCATGGAACATTGTATGCAAACATGCAAATTTCAAGGGCAATAAGTGATGCAAACCAGCCCCGAAAGATGGAAAAATGGCACCCGATGCATGACATGCGACCGAAATACGAAACTAGGCCTATGCATTGGCCTATAGCTATATAAAACATGTACTATTTGAACATGGAGTGTAAAGACAGATTCAAGGCAGTCCCAAAACAAGCATGTTTACAGTTTTCAGCAGGGCCAAATAAAGCACACAAATGAGGCTAAACTAGCATGCAAAAATGGCCCTAAATGTGAGATAAATAAGCAAGTCACAGTTGCAGACCTCAAACACAAGAGGGCCCTTCAACAAAGTTGAAGAGGAGCCCAAAATATTGCATTTTACAGTTGGTGGCCAGACCCAAAACAGTATATATGCAAGCCAAAAATACTATGCAAAATATGGCAAAAAAAGAGAGATATAACACAAAGTACAAAAAGGATGCCTCAAACAGTGAAAGACCCTTAATGAAATATGAAGAGGGGGTCAAAATAAGGTCACTTACAGTTCGGACCTCAGCCCAAAAACAGAAGCACAATAGGCTAACAAATCATGCAAAAATGAGGCCAAAAGAGAGATATAAAGGCAAGTGGAAGATAGAAGCCTCAAACAGTGATGAGCCCTTCAACAATGTTGAAGAAGGGCTCAAAATAAGTTACTTTACAGTTTATGACATGCCTCAAAACAATTTATACATAGGCCAAAAATACTACACAAGATAATGGCATACAAGAGGTATAATGAAGCAAGTGCAACAAGGAGGCCTCAAACAGTGAGAGGCCCTTAAAAAAAAAGTGAAAAGGAGCTCAAAATAAGCCTAGTTCCAGTTAGGGTCGGATCCCAAAACAGCAAGCAAGTATGGCTAATGTATTGAACAAAATAAAAGCACAAAAGAGGGATAAGAGAACTTACCCTTGAAGACCAAGTCTTTAGCAACTCTTGGCTTGAGTTTGGGAGCCTTTGACCTCTGGAAAAGGCCTTGAAGCTGCTGGAATGGAGTGTGGATTGGTTGGCTTAGAGATAGTGTAGAAATGAGTGTGGGACTTAGGGGTTTTGATGGTTGGAAGTGAGAGGGAGAGAGAGCTAATGCAAGAGGCTTGAGGCAAGAGTTTTTGTAACCTTAAACCAGCAGCTGGAGCTGCTGATATATAGGCCAAAGAGGGGGAAAAAAGGGGGGGAAAATTGAGGGAAAATGAGTCAAGTTTCCCTCCAAAATGCAGCCCCCTGGATATAGAATCTGGGGGGAAAATGAATATACAGCTGTATGGAACAGGGTGCAAGGATCATGACCGGCCAGCTATTGAGGTTGCAGGTGGCCGGCCGGCTACCTCCCATGGCCGGCCGGCCAAGGGTCAAAAGGTTCAATGAGAATTAGTGGCCGGCCATATCAAAAAGGTAGCCTCTGATGTGTGCACAACACAACCAAGTGGTTAAAAACTGGAGACAATGAACCAGGAGAGAGAACAACCCAATTTTCAAAGGGGTTCAAAAGGTTCAACAACAATTATTGGCCGGCCACCAAATATTGGTGGCCTCCCAGATGTGTACATCACAAATATGGGGTTTAGGGTGCAAGAAAATGGCCCAAGGGTAGTCAACATTGACTTTGAAGTGAGGAAAAACGGGCAACGGAGGGCGATGAAGGGATAAAGTTGGCTGACAGAACAATTACTGGCCTCCCACCCTTCTACGACCTTCTCAGCAATGAAACAGAGGTCCCTGCCAAAAATGAATCAAAACCGATGCAAAACGAAGGTTTGGGGGCCGAAACGCACAGCCCGAGGCCCCGAAAACTGGCTGTTAGGCACCGGGAGTGGTGCTCGACCATGAAGTTGGTTTCTCTAGCCACAGTGTCCCTCAAAAGGGAGCAAATAAGATGTATGCCAAAAACCGGAGCAAACGGAGGTAGTTAAGCGGTCCCGAACCGAGGCACACGGCCAACGGCTCCGAAAAACTGGAAACCGGACGCCAAACGGGCAAAACGGCCTACGACCACGAAACGTAGCCTACGGCCACTGAGAGATGATCTACGAGACCCCTCCCTCCCTTCGGGAAGAGAAAACAGAGAAAACGGAGCCTGGTTCGTAAACCGAGGCAAAGCACAAAAGAGTCCGGAAGTCCGGAGGCAAGGCTCGCAGCCGAGACTCTGAAACTTCTGAACGAGCACAATATGCAATATCACCGAGCGCTCAATCGGTGACGTCTGAGTCTTAAGGTTGGTCAAAAATGGGGTGTCTACATCTAATTAATGACAATACCATATATGAAAAATCCAATATTACCATAAATTGTGATCATATCTGTATGGTTAGAAATTTGAAATTCAAAATAACCTAATTAATAGCAATACAATATATGAGAAATCTAATATTACCATAAATTGTGATCATATCTATATTGTTGGAAATTTGAAATTCAAAACGTAAATGTAACATAGAACATCCTAAACCCAATGTGACATTTTCAAACCTAACGTGACATTGAAATTTAAAATAACTTGATTAATGGCAATACCATATATGGTAAATCCAATGTTACAATAGATTAGGATTATATCTATATGGTTGGAAATTTGAAATTCAAAACATAAATGTAACATGTAACATCCCAAACCTAATGTGATATTCCTAAACCCAACGTAACATTCTCATATGTTTCTCATCCCAAACCCAACGTAAATGTCATATGTAACATCTCAAAGCCACCGTGACATTTCCATATGCTTCTCATCTGAAACCCAATGTGACATTCCAATACTACACTATTGAATTATGAATAATGTAACCTCTTAAATGTAATATGTAACATTCCAACCTAACTCATGTATTGAACCACCATCACTCCCAACCCAGCGTAACTTCAACATCGAGCGATGAGATTCAATCCACACTCAATTACAAACCCAAATCTCCAATAATTTTGCGTAACGTACTGTGACATGTATATAACTACTAATTACAACAAAGATACGATACACATTCAAGCACATATACAACCGAACAAATATGCAAATGTCATCTACTATATGGTGCACTACAACAAGTTGGGCCTTGAATGACGAAATTTTTTTGTCTTCAAAGAGCTAATTTCGTCACTATAGATATTTGTGAGGAAATATTTTCGTCACCGGTTTCGCCATTGAATGTTTGTCACTAAAAACCACTGTGACGAAAAATAATTTCGTCACCAATGAGATTACTTCAATGACGAAATTTTTTGTCACCAATAAAATAACATTTTGTCACAAAAAATTCTCATTTTCATCACCAAATAATTATTCAGTACCATATTTATAACTTTAGTTGACGAATAAATTTGTCACAAATGTTGATCATTGATGAGGAAATAATTTCATCACAGTAAAATGTAAAGGTGACGAAATTTTTTGTCTCCAAAAGTCATACATGGGTGACGAAATATATTTCGTCACAAATATATATATACGTGACGAAATTTTTAGTCACCAAACAACAAAATGAACCAAATATTTCATATATAAGCTGTAATAAATTTTGTCACAAAAAATATTTATTAGCGACAAATAATCACTTTGTCATAATAACAAGTACAAATGACGAAAAAAAATTCGTCACTGAACTTGTTCCATATTTTATATTTCAATTTAAATTATTATTTCACAAATATCCTTGCTCATATCTCAATAGTCTTTTCAATGTACTAAGAAATCCACTAGCTATTATACACCATTCCACAAAAAAAATTCACTAAACAATTTATATTATAAATGAAAATATATCCATCAAACAAATGAATTTAATAATCCATTAAGTATGATAAACGAAAACCATCATAGCAAATTCCAAAATGAACTAACGTTGAGTCCAAAAATAAAAATAACACTCGATCTTGATTTTCAACTAGAACTAAGTATTAGTTCAAGAAAAAAATTTAATAGTTGATCTTCATTTGCAAGTATGCTTCCAAACGTCAATAAAAACCAATCTGCAAAGAAAATAAATAAGGAAAACATTAATATATTATCAATTACATCTAAACTCATATATAAATAATTTTATTTTATAAACTAATTTAGTAGAAGTGCATATAACAATTCAAAGCTTCAAAGCGTTAAGGTGTTCTTTGATGATAAAGCAACACAGATAACATAAGATGCCAAAAGATTGCAAGAATACCATATATCACTATCACTAATGGCAGAATATATATAATAGCTCCAAAATATAATGTAACATTGAGGTATATTTGATTCACGACAATGGGCCAATGACTTCTTCAATGAGGTAAATTTGATAAGTGAAATTCAACACAAGAACCTTGTAAGACTTTTTGGGTTGTACCATTGAAGCCCCTCAATGCCTTCTTGTTTATGAATTTGTACCCAACAAAAGCCTTGATCCAATCCTCTTTGGTAAGGAATCATTGTGGTTTTTTATTTTTTATTTATAAATATGCTCATGATTTTTTTGGCTCTTTGGTTTTTAATTTTGGTTGCTTTTGGCTAAAGATAAAAGACTGAATTGTTTAAATTCTTGACTTATTTTCATCTTTTTGCAATAAAATACACATTTTTACATTTCTTCAAATATTTAGAAGGCCCCATGTATCATTAGATTCATGTAATTGAACTCAATTGTGTAACTTGCATTGCTACACAAATTTAAGGATTACTTAATTCACTCAGAATTGAGGTTACAGATGTATTCATATAATCATAGCACACAACAAACTATGCAAACATGCTAATAATTCACAGATTCTTTCACAAAATACTAATCATAGCAATACTAATTTTATCATTCACACGGTAATTTCACTCCAAAAGATTTACTTCCTAATTTTTATTATTAATTTAGTTGAGTTTTGCGCATGTTACATAACTGAATATCAATGAAAAAAAAAAAAAAAAAAAAAACCAGGAAAAAGAAAGGTCAGCAGACAATAACAAATGGTACTTTGAAAAGTACAAATATCCATTAATTTAATTCATTATTATATTTAATTACTATTGGAGGGTGGGAGAGCAGGGACTTTTCATCAGTAACAAAAACATAATACATATAATTGATTGAATATGCAGAGACTGAAATATAACATATGACAGAATGCAAATAGCAATCAGCTTTCCACTTTTGTCATCCACCACAGTGAGCACATAATGTTATATGGAAACACTTTTTCCCGTGATACAAGGCCCAACTACTATTAAAATTATTTAAATTTCCTTTTTCCAAAAAAGACTTGAAAAGCTGAGATCACTGAGACCATTCAGTGAACACACATCTCATACTATAAAACGAGACAAGCTTGGGATTAGCTCGGTATGTGAACAAATCACGCTACATTTTCAACGGTAAACAAGTCAAACTTGAACTCATTTTGAAACTTGTTCATTTTTCAAGCTAAATTTGAACAACCAACTACTTGGCATGACTTCGCTTGTTTACAGCCCTATAACATGAGCACTAGGCAAGCAAATGAATAAAGTATTCACAATCTAAAAAAATATTCATCAACAACATCAAGTTTCAAAGCTTGAATACGAATTGGCTAGAACATCTGAAGAATGAGAAACAGATAAAACTATTGTATCTAAAGTCAGTTACAAAAGAAGTGGCAATTCCTATCATTGGTAGAGATACAGACTGGAATAGTATACCTAGAACTTCTAGAGCTACAGCTTCAACTGATTATTCAGCTCTCCCTGCTGAGCCACACATGCTCTAAAGTCATAGATACACCAAAGATTAAGTGCATGTCTGTGTATCCAAGCCAAATCGCCATGTAACAGATAGCAGCGCACGACCCAACAAGCTGCAGAAGTTAGTTGCAAAAACCAGAACACGTGGCAAACACAAATTACTGAAATCACTAGTCCCCATTCACACACACAAACGATAAATAAATAAATAAAATCCGACAGAAAACGCAGAAATCAAAACCTTTAATTTTTAAGGTTGGAGAAATAGAACTGTGAATTGTATTAATCCTATATTGTATGGTTATTACAAGACAGGAAACTTATTAAACATTAGATGACAATACCAGTAACAAAACGGTAGTCTTCTCGGACCCCTGAGTTGAACTCCAGAGTGCTGGTGAAGAATCCACCATAACTGTCTTAGAATACAAATTTGGAAATATGTGAAGACCTGATGTAGCATCCCAAGCAAGTGCCACAGGTGGAAAACAGCGCAGTTTGCAAAGTCCTGCTACCAGGAAAAAGCTACCCTTAGCAGAAATAGAAAATAAAAACCTGATCAAAAGAAATGGAAAAAAAAAAAACCTTTGATAGTAAGGAAATCCAGAGATCATAATTTTTTAAGCTAAACATTGAAAAGAAGAATAATGATGCCCCAACTGTCCAAATTTAAATCAAACCAAAGAAGATATACAATATTCAAAATACCAAAAGAACCCGAACCTTCAGTTAAGGTTTTTAGATTCATACTAGTAAGTCCAAATCCTACCATTTAAGAAACTGCCATCAATTGACAGGTTTATTATTGTGTCAATGTTAAGGTTAAAACACCTTAGTAAAACTCTAAACACTCAACAAATGGAAAATTCATATTTAAATTGTAAGTTCAGAAAACCATCTTTTCCATGTTTTTAACTCTCCACGAGAGGATGATGTTGTCAGGGTATGAAAACCTGACAATTATAAAAGCCTTTCTTCTTTTTTTTTTTTGATAAGTAAAATTTCAATTAAGAGACACAAAAGAAGGGGCTGCAATCCAATTATGCGCAAATTATACAAGATCATCAACTACAGGAAAACCTTAATGAGGTTGCTTATGTTCATCATATTCCACAAATTAATATATATATATATATATATATATATATATAATCCATGTCTGAAATCAGGTTGACTTCATGGAAAATAAATGCATAAAGAAAGCCTTACTGCCATTCCCCAGATCTCCAGCCTCTTCAACGGGGAGTACAGATTTTTTTATTCCATATCCTGTAGTTTCCAGAGATAGTTTAACAGGAAAAAGACCTAAGCTAATAGCAAATGACATATTGAAATCAAGAGGATGGTCCTCCTTTAATATTATGTCCTGTGCAAAATTTAAGTAATGAAGCCGTCAGTAGATGAATAAAACTATATAATCCAGATTAAACACAAGCCCAGAAGCTGCTTTATGGAAGTACTAACCTTCGGAGAATAAGTTGAGAGATACAACAACTGACGAGACAACTCTAATTCCCCATCTTTTGGACTAAAGAATTGTCCAACTACCATGAAAGCAGCAGGTGGAGGCCTTCCTGAAACAGTCTGAGAGCCCGAAAGTCATAATACATACATTCTCAACTTAAACCTCTTTCAAAAGTAACTGAGAGATGCTCATCACATTCAACAAGAGCAGAAGTAACATTCAAAAGATACCGCAGATACATAGGATATAAAATCTGTATGATCAACAGAGTATCACAATATAACATGCATACAGGATGAGAAAATGAGAGACTCCTCAAAACAAACAAAGATTACGGCATAATGAGAATATTATCATACTAGAAAATAGAAATTCATTTAGCAACAGGGAAAAAAAGAAAAGAAAGAGAAAAAGAAACAACAACAACACAGCCACTCAAAGCAAAACTTGTGTATTTAAAAGGCTTTATTGAGGCTGGACTCCAGGCGAGGCTAATGCAAACAGCATCAATGCTTTGATTTTTACGCAACACTCCAAAAAGACATTCAAACAGAAGGAAGGGCACAATAAACAAGATATTCAAACATAAAACAAAAGGGGGAAAAGAAAAATTAGAAATAAAAACATCAGTGCATATCCAGTCTTTAGTAAAGTGGCTCTAAAGATCTCATGTTTTTCCAATGGCAATTGCATTGGCAATATTAAAGAGAAAGTCATGCTACAAACAATGTTTTTCAAATAATATGCATTGCTTTGATTTCTGAGATTGCTTTGGAAAATTAACTACGGTGAATTTATGCCAGAATTTTTCTGATATAAACAAACACAAGCAGCCAAAAGGTTTCACAAAACCTTCTAATGCATATATACTTGTGATACTATGAAATGGAGAACACATGTGAGACAACAGATGAAACTAAAAAAACAATATCGGACTAGGTGTAACTGAGATGGTCAAGAATCTGAAACCATGCATATCCCCAGGAGCCAACAAAAATACAGTTGATGGAGGAGCTTGCTCAGTCTGACTACCTGGTTCAATCTAGAAAACAAAAACAAAAACAAAAAAATCAGCTACAATAGCATGTCAAACAAACCAACTTACTAAAATCTGCTGCTCTAACCACACTCAGATAGCAATTCAAATTCACAACTTCACAAATAAGTGCAAATTTCTCTTATTTGTCTTTTTTAATCAGCGTAAATTCATGTTATTTTACATTGATAATCACTTCCACTGGAGCTGACACAAACAACATGAAACTAACCTACACAAGAATTAAGCACTCCCATAGAGTGGATTGGATATCATAAGTACAACATTTTGTACCTGCCTTGGTGCTGGTCCTGATGGAATGTGCACCATTTTTTGTGTCGCTTCTAGAACCCTTTTACCAACAGGCAAGTCTGATGCTGATTTTCTTTTCTCAGGCCAAAGATGTAATCTAATCCCAGAACATGGGACAAGATTTGTAACAAGTACAAAGTGGCCTTTTTCATTGGACCCCTAATCATTCAAATCAACTGTGAGCTGTAGAATCTTGGCTTGGAAATTCATAAATAAAAGCAAAGTAGCAAAGAAATAATGCACAACAAACCAACGCCTAAAACGGTGCCAAAAGAAACCTGGAGAGGTATAGTTTCAAAAACCTTGAACTATTATGAATTGTCATGAACATATTCCATTTCCAAAAAGATGAAATTTATCCTGAAGCTAAGTTCAAAATCTTGAAGATGTAAATTCAGTGAGCACGTTTAACCCACACCGTTGTCTCAAACTTTGCCCGAAAGCTTGAGCCATGAAAAGAACAGGGAATACGATTAAAGAAGCTCTTAAAAACAGTTGAACATCTAACCAAAGAAAAAGATTAAAAATAAGTGAATTGAGTTTCTGTAATTTTAAACCACAAAAGAACAACTTTGACCAAGCTCACCAGTTTCTCAATGTCTAACCACCGTGAAAAATCTAGAATTTCCCTAGATGTTGATTTGTGATTATGTATCAATTTTAAGCAGAATATAACAATCCCAATCAAACAATCAAGACAAAGAGACACAATGATTTTACGTGGAAAAAACTACAATTGGACACCTCCAACTGTGATAAAAAAACCACGGGCAACAGCCACAAAACAATCCACTAAGAAGATTTAAAGGAATTACACAGGTATACTCTCAATTACCTAACGAATCCACGCCTAATTGAACCAACCTCTATGTGCCTCTTCCAACCCGTCTTCACCTCGGAATTATCTTTACGATGAGCCACCTCGGAATCCACCAAAGCTTCAGGCTCGAATTCTTCAGAATCCACCGAAGAACAACTCTCTCTTTTGTAGAACAAAACACAACCTTTGATGTATTCTCTTTAAAACATGAGTTGAATACTCAATAAAATATCAAAGAAAAACTCACAAAGTATCCCCAGATATAAACCCTAGAACCCAAAAAGAAGATCTGGAGTAGCAATCCTAAAATCTGACCCAACACGCGAATTTATAGAATCTGTCCCGCGATCTCCGCTCGAGCGGCTTCAGCAAAATATGCGCGTGATATAACAAAGGTCCGCTCGAGCGCTAGAGAACCCGATCGAGCGCAAAATCACACATCTCAGTACTTTTGCAGGCGACCAAAACTGCTGGAACCAAGGATTCTCCGCTTGAGCGGGGTAATGTCCGCTCGAGCGGACAGGCAACTCGAAATGCATTTTTTCATTTTGCTTCGGGGGCGCTGCCCCTCGACCCCGCCGTGGCGCTGCCCCGGACCCGCCAAGGAGCGTTGCCCCCTGGACCCCCCGCGAGCTGACCGGGCAGCTCGATCCCCGTCATAATCAACGAAGTGGCAATCTTGAAAGCATTAGCATCACAAACTTCTCTGAAAGGCACAATTCGGGTTGGATTCGCATCTAAACACTCATAGCCTCACTGAAATAAAAAGTGCGAAAATAAATACAACTGAAAGGAGTTTTGTCAAATGGGGTTGCCAAGAATAAAACCTAACACACCGCCTTCTACCATCCATCGCTAAAACAGTGACAGTAGATGTCGAAATATATAGGTCCCTTTCAAGGCCATCATCAGTCCAACGAACATTACTGGGACAAGCAGACAGTGTATGCCCTTGAGATCCTACACGTATCACAACTTAAATTGTTATCTTCTCTAGACTTTGTAGTTCATAATATTTAAAAGGAAGGAGGAGTAGAAAACAAACAGCTTCATGCATCAAAATTTTCCCACAAAAAATTAGTGACAACATTATTTTCTCACTAAAAGATCTCAAAAATATTAAAATATTTGGTGACAAAAATATGTTTCTCACAAATAATTTTATAATTAGTGATAAATTTTTTTCTTACCAAAAATTCCAAAATTTTGGTGACACCCAAAACAATTAGCATGAAATTTTTGTTTCAAATTATTGAGTCTATAGTTCTTTTTTATAGTTGAGTTTGGAGAAAATTGAAGTTGAAAACTAAAACTATAATTAGAAAACACAGACAGACTTTGTTGAGAAGGTAAGATGCATTGCATTTGCGTCATTTAGTGGGTTTTTATCTAATGCTGGTCTAGTAGGGTTCAATTTAAATTAAGCTGATAACCTTAGATAATTTAGTTTTGAACCTAAGAAACATGGACACATACACACGACATGACACATTACAAGCTAAAGCGCCAATTTTTAAAACATGCAGGACGTTGCATGTGGTAAACATGCACAAAATGTATGGCTTTATGTATTTCTTATATGCCATCATGAATATTTTATTTAATTCTTCCTGTTTCTTCTATTTGTGTTCTATTAGATCAACAATTGATATGCAATATTTGGAGGTAAATGATGATCAAGCCCACCCTGGACTGAAACCGGCCAAGTTGGTGGCCGGCTGTGATTGGCTACAGGTGTGGGACCCACAAACCTACAACCGATCACAACTGATCACCTTGGTGTGTTTTGGCTAAGGAATGGGCCTGAATAGAAAAATTCATATTTCTGAAATAACTCATACTGAAAGATTGATTTTTTTATTTTAAATATTGTTTTACAAAAAAGCTAACTTTTCTCTTAACTATCAAATGATTAATTATGTGTTGTTATGTGTATCATTGATCACACTGAATGAATGATATAAATTCATAGATAATGTGATAGTAAAAGTAGCATTTGGCAATGTGTAACCATTATGGAGTTGTCAATGATGAGATTTTGTAAGAGAAATACCATCCACCTTGTTAGCATGATTTTGAAAAACTACATAAACTCCATGGATAATTGACAAATCAATGTTTTGACAAATAGGAAGATTAAAGAAGTATTTTCTAAATTAGTTGTGAATATAGTAAAAATGGTACCAGACATTTGACATTAAGTTCCCAAATAAGTTCATTGAACCAAAATGAAGTGCATGAGTGCATGTGCAATTTTTCTTTTTTGACAGATGAGAGTATTGAACACTGAAAAAGTCCACAAGGATTTCAAAAGAGCCGGTTAAAAGTTCCAATCATCACAGCAAAAGTATAACAAGCTCAACTCTTATTTTCAGTAAAGTTTAGGACAGAGAGCTTTAAAGTTGACCCATCAAATACTTAAATACATTGGTTTAGTTCCAATAAAATGGGAAAGGCTTGTATGTATGAGATTCATACAAACTCTTTTTTTTTTTTTTTTTTTTAAACAAATTCACCGAAAACAACAGCAACAATCAATTTCAAAATATTATTGGTGATCTCAAACAAATTTCTACAAATCTCAACCAAACAACGACAATGTCAAGCAACCTCAAGCAAAGATTCCAAAATCTAAAGTAAATTTTAAACAAGAACTACCTATATTTCAATATGCCTACGAATTTGGTCTTGTGATATGTGATATGCGATCTACGAATAGGGCTACAATCTGCGAGAAAGGTTTGTGATCTTTGATCTCGTCGACTGATGTTTACCGAAGAAGGGATTGAGATGTTAGATCCTCGTCAACTGATGTTCACCGGAGAGAGATGAAAGAGATGGAGAGAAAGCGGGGGGTAGGATGTTGACTGTGAGAGACCGATCGACAACGATAAGAGACCCTCGTTGATAGTCCCTTGTTCATCGAAGAGAACAATAGAGAGAGAGAGAGAGAGAGAGAGACTCTCACAGTCGTTGATGAGAGAGACTGAGGGGGTCGGTGATGAGAAGCTTCTGGATTGGGAGAGCAAAAATGAGAGAGAGATAAGAGAATGAAAAGGATGGAGAGAGAGAGAGAGAGAGAGAGAGAGAGAGACCAAAGTGGCCTGATGATCCAAAAAATAATAATTTTTAAGTAATTTTTTTTTTCAAACAATAATCTCTAAGTGATTTTTATTTTTCAATGGTGGAGTGAATTATATACTCCTATATATATTTTTAAATTTAAATTTTTGTTTAGTTAGGTATAATATAAATATTTAATTTTTTGTATAAAACAAATTAAATAGTCATAAAAGACAAAAAAAAAAAAGAAACGTGATGTCGGTGGTAGCACTGAAGGAGGAGAACGGGTAACGTCAGTGGCAGCACCGAAGGAGGAGAACAAGCTAAAGGAGGAAAGGGGGGGCTGAAGGTAGAGAACGTGTGTTTTGCAAGAGAGGGGTGAGAGGAAAACTGATGCACCTCACCAAAAAAAAAAAAAAAAAAAAGGGAGGGGGTAAATTAGTAGGTTTTTTTTTTTTTTTCATTACCGCCAATATTACAAAGTTCTCTCTCCAAAATTAGTGATAAAATAATTTTCTCACCAAAAATGAAAATATATTTTTCATCAAATAGTTTTAAAATATTTAAAATCAATTTTTTTAAAAAAATATTTAAAATTATTGGTGATGAAAATAGATTCCTCACTAATAATTTTATAATTAGTGACAAATTTTTTTCTCATCAAAAGTTTCAAAATTTTGGCGTCACCCAAAAAGATTAAAGGGAAAACCTTTGGTGACGAAATTTAATTTTTCCTCACCTAAAAAGAAATATTTATTAACGAAAATAAATTTCGTCACCTATTATTTTTACTTTTTTTATTATATATGATAAAATTTTATAATTCATAATGGATTATTCTTATTTAGTGACGAAATTTATTTTCTTCATTACTTTTTCATCACCATAGGTTACTTAGAGAGCTAATTAACTTGTGTTTAGTTTTGAGAGAGAGAGAGAGAGAGAGAGAGAGTGGAGAGGAAAACTGATAAACAAAAAAAAGAGGGGCGAGTTAGTAGTCTATTTTTTTTCATTACCACCCAATATGTCAAAATTTTCTCTCCAAAATTAGTGACAAAATAATTTCCTCACTAAAAAGTCTCAAAATATTAAAAATTATTAGTGATAAAAATATATTTCTCACCAAATGGTCTTAAAAATATTTAAAATCAAGTTTCTCAAAAAAAAAATATATATAAAATTATTGGTGATGAAAATATATTCCTCACTAATAATTTTATAATTTGTGACAAAAAAAAATTTCTCACCCAAAGTCTCAAAATTTTGGTGCCACCAAAAAAAATTAGCGAGAAAACCTTCGGTGATGAAATTTAATTTTTCCCCACTTAAAAAGAAGTATTTGTTGACGAAAATTAATTTCGTCACCTATTATTTTTATTTTTTTATTATAAGTGACAAAATTTTATAATTTGTCACAGATTATTCTTATTTAGTGACGAAATTTATTTTGTTCACTACTTTTCGTCACTATAAGTTACTTTTTGAAGAAAGATTGAATTATGTTATTCAAATCACAATAACAGTAAAGCCATTTACATGGTGTATATATACACCTTTAGAACTAGTTACAATCAGTTACTAATAACAGAGTTAGAAACTAATTCGGATATAGACTATAACAAACTCTAACTGACTGATGGAGGAGATACTGTGTGTGCATCTGCAGGAGGAGTAATACTGCAGCTATCCTGATTATCTGGTATAGGTGATATCTTATCAGGCCCCGACAAGCTGATGGGGTGATGAAACTCCATGAGCTTGGATTTGAGATAAGAAAACCGGCCAACAGACAAGGGTTTAGTGAAGATATCCGCTAACTGATCGGTGGTAGGAATGTATTGCAAATGCAATTGTTTAGCAAGAACTTTGTCACGAATGAAGTGACAATCAACTTCTATATGCTTTGACCGAGAATGAAACACCGGATTATTTGCGAGAGCAATGGCGGAGACATTGTCACACCAAAGGATAGGAAGAGTAGGAAGAGGAATGTCAAGATCATGTAGGAGCATAAGTATCCAGGTGAGCTCAGCAGTGGTGTGAGCAAGGGCTCGATACTCGGCCTCAGTAGAACTTCGAGAAACAGTAGCCTGTTTCTTGGCAGACCACGATATAAGATTGGAACCCAAGAAAATACAATAACCAGAGGTAGACTTGCGGTCAAGAACATCCCCGGCCCAATTGGAGTCAGAAAAGGCATGAACATCAAATGTACTAGGAGAAAACTGTAAACCATGATGAAGGGTGCCTTTGACAAAGCGAAGAAGGCGCTTAACAGCAGAGAAATGGCCATTGGTAGGGGCATGCATATGTTGGCAACATTGATTAACGGCAAGAGATAAATCCGGCCTGGTAATGGTAAGATATTGCAAAGCTCCCACCAAACTAAAGTCTCTTGAAAATCAATACCATGTTGTTGAAGATACCCCTTAGCCACCAACCGGGCTTTGTGTCGGGCAATACTACCATCGGAATTTCTCTTAATTGTAAAGACCCAGCGGCAGCCGATGGCTTGTTTGTCAGAAGGCAAAGACACAAGAGACCAAGTATGTTGAGTATGCAAGGCATTCATTTCTTCTTGCATAGCCTGAAGCCAAATAGGGGATAAAAGAGCCTCTTTATAGGAGGGTGGTTCAGTATCAACAAAGGGAAAAGAAGAAGTAGGCTTTGAGGCTGGTGTGAAGGCTGAAAAAGAAGCTTTAGACCGAGTGATCATAGGATGAGAATTAAGAGTTGGAGGTGGAGGATGTAAAGGAAGTTGAATGGTAATGGACTGGATAGGGATAGGCGGCTGCAGAGGAACAGAGGAAACATGGGAAGCTGGGGCAGCATGAGGCCGGCTTGGTGCAGACCCGTGCCGCAGACCAGCAGAAGGCAGAGGAACAGAATGGGGCGGCAGAGCAGCAGATCTGGGTGGCAGCAGAGGAGAAACAGCAGTGTGAGGCTGCGGACCAGGAGGCTGGGCAGCAGAAGGCAGAGAAGCAGATCTGGGATGATGAGAAATAGAACGGAGCTGCCTAGAAGGCAAAGGAGGAGAAGACCAAAAAAACTGATGTAAAGAAGACAAAGAAGAAGATGCAGGTGTAGACTGAGAAAGAGTATGAAAAGGGAAACAAGATTCATTAAAATGAACATGCCTAGAAAGATACACACGACCTGTAAGAGGGTCTAAACACCTGTAACCTTTGGCAAATGGATGATATCCTAAGAAGACACAAGACATAGAGCGAGGTTGAAGCTTATGAGTCACATAAGGCTTGAGCCAAGGGAAACATTGACATCCAAAAACTCGAAGATGAGAGTAATCAGGAATGGAGTGAAACAACAACTCAAAAGGAGATTTATGAGCTAGCTGAGAAGAAGGCAACCTGTTGATTAAAAAAGTAGCCACAGCAATAGCATCAAACCAGTACTTAAGAGGCATAGAAGCATGATGTAATAATGCAATAGTGGTATCAACTATATGCCTATGCTTTCTCTCGGCAACACCATTCTGAGAGGGTGTGTAAGGACAAGAATGCTGATGAACAATACCCTCGGAAGCAAGAAAATGAGTCATTTTGTTATTAAAAAATTCAGTGCCACCATCTGTTCGCAGAATTTGTAAAGGAGTCTGAAATTGTTTTTCCACATAGGCTTTAAACTCAATGAATTTGGAATAAACCTCACTCTTAAAAGATAAAGGATAAAGCCAAGTGAATTTGGAAAAATCATCCACAAAAAGTACATAAAATTTGTAAGAAGAAGCAGACTGAAAAGGCCCCCATACATCACTATGAATTAAGGAAAGAGGTTGATTGCTAGTGGAATTAGACAAATGAAAAGGAAGCCTATGGCTTTTAGCAACACAACAGTCAACACAATTTGAAGAGACTGTCTTATGTGCAACATTATTAGAAACAAACTTCAAATACTTCCTAAGATGAGACAATTTCAGTGAACTTGGATGACCAAGTCTATTATGCCAAATGTCCTCAGTAGCAGAGGCTGAGGAATGAGTAGAACTAAGATGAGCTTGTGGACAACATGCAGCAGCAGATGAAGATGGAAGGAAATGATAGAGACCATTGATGTTAGTTCCTTTGTGAAGCACTCTCTTCGAATGCTTGTCCTGAATCACAAAGTTAGCATCATCAAATGTAATAAAACAATTGTTATCTCTGGCTAATTTGTGAACAGAAAGCAGATTTGAAGAAATAGAAGAAGTGTGAAGAAGAGTGTTTAATTTGAAAGAATGGTGAGGAGTAGGTAAAAGCCCTTTACCAGTGTGATGAATTGGTATAGAATTACCATTTCCAATAGTAATTTGATCAGAACCTTGGTAAGGTTGGTAGCAACTCAAATTACTCATATCATTGGTAATGTGATCAGTGGCCGCAGAATCAAGGTACCAAGGCACTTGTGCAGTAGATGAATCTGTAACCGAAGCAGTGGAAGAAGCCACAAATGCTTTGGAGTGTTGAGCAGATGGTGTGGAGGAGGAACCAGGAGAAGAATGAAATTGAGAATCCATTCTATACCAACAATCAATGGCTATATGACCAAAACCTCCACAGATTTGACATTGAGATGGAGGAAAAAACGATCTGCCGCGTCCGCGATTAGCACCACCTCTATTATAATGATAGCCTCTAGACTGAAACCGTCCACTTCTAGTACCTCGAGACTGAGATCTGCCTCCTCTGTAACCAGAACCACGAGATGAAGAGTTGCCTTTAATAGAGGAGAAGGCAACTGTTGGATCAGAAAAAGACTTCTTGAGTTTAGCCTCCATATGAATCTCTTCAGAACAAAGAAGAGAAGACACCTCTTCCATAGTAATAAAACCAGATCTGGCTCGAATGGAAGTAGCAAATGCATCATACTCATCAGGTAATCCGTTAAGAGTTATCAACACTAAATCTTCATCGTCGATTAACACCGAAACAAGAGCTAACTGATCAATTACTTCTCTGATTTTTCCAAGATAGACAGTCATTGAATCAGTTTTCTTAGAAATACTATTCAATTGGTTCTTCAATTGATGAACATGAGATCGTGAAAAGGAAGTGTAACGCTGATGCAAGACAGACCATACTTCAGAACAATGATTACAGTTTAAAACCGTGGAGTATATAGATGGAGAAAGAGTAGCAGTCATGCAACTCAACAGATGTGCATCAACACGATTCCATTTCACTCGATCTGGATTGGAAACACTCTTACCTGAATCATCAAGAACAGTTAATGGTGGACATGAACTTGGATCATCAACATATCCAAGAAGTTCTGTAGCTCGCAGAATTTTCTGCCATTGTGATTTCCAAATCACAAAATTTGATGTATCAAGTTTAACTGTAACAAAGGAGGATAGATTGGAAAGAAGCAAAGAGAGATCTGGTGGAAGTGTAAATTCAGAACTCGAAGCAGCCATGGATGCTTGTGCTCGGAGGAGCTCAATGCTCTGATACCATGAAGAAAGATTGAATTATGTTATTCAAATCACAATAACAGTAAAGCCATTTACATGGTGTATATATACACCTTTAGAACTAGTTACAATCAGTTACTAATAACAGAGTTAGAAACTAATTCGGATATAGACTATAACAAACTCTAACTGACTGATGGAGGAGATACTGTGTGTGCATCTGCAGGAGGAGTAATACTGCAGCTATCCTGATTATCTGGTATAGGTGATATCTTATCACTTTTCTTGTAGTGGTGTATGTGGATGAACGTTACACACTAAATGTAACATGCATCGTAGCATGATCATCCAGGTCCCAATGTACAATTGACATTCTACGACGTGGTTCACATTTGACATCCAATTAACAACCAAAACCAAATACCCTCAACCCAACCCTTGAAACCATACACACCACCCCACACGTCGAATATATCAATATGCATCAACCATTATAATGTCAAATACACACATTCAATGAGAGCATTGGCCAAAGTATGCCTATCAATGAGTGTAATAGATTGTTAACACCCTATTAAAGGTGAACAATCTACACTTCAACAAATAACAACACACTTTAACACACACAAAAAAAAAAGAAGAAAAAAAAAAAAATATCTCTTCCTCTCAATCGATTGGAGACGAAATATGTAGAAGGAATCAATACACAACTCTCAAACTTCATCATATCATCGACTATATCCACATCTATTTAAGCAACATTTTGAAAATGCACTGGAATTGCACGATCAAGGAGAAAAAAAACTTGCACAGTCATTGTTTGTAGACTTGTCTTTCCTAAAAGCCTTTTCAAACATGATATGATGAATGAGAAAATAAGGTATAATATGAAAACAAATTAGGGGTATAATAGTACACTAATATCATTCATTTACAACTTATAGGACCTTATGGAATACATTCCTATTTAAATAGGAGTTCAAACTCTAAAAGAATATTCATAAGATTTCACATTAAATAAGTCTTCCAAATAGGACTTATAAATAATTTTTTTCTTTTTTTTTCCACTAAAAATAAAATAAATTTATTGATGAAAATAAATGAGTACAAAATAATACATCAAGCGAACATCAATATAAAAAGGTGAAGGAAAACATATCATTGCAAAAAGAACATATCCTAGTCGGTAACTCTACAAATTCATAATTTATTTAAAATTATCATTTTGTAGTTTAAATTTTTCTAAGTCATAGAGTTCACAATACCCTAATTGAATTTCAGCCACAATTCACTATTTTGGGTAGATTTATGGACACTTGGCTTTTCTATATATGTATCCTAATATTCTTAACTTAATACAAACCTTCAGCAAGCCTAGAACAACTTATTATTAAACTTGTCTCATTTATAGCACTACAATGAGACTTCACCTATGTTTAACAAAAATTACCTCGTATTTGTTACATTAATTGCTAATCTCACTACATCATTTGATCTGATTTGAGAAATTACCTAATATGTTCAACGTATACCACACATGATGTGCTCTTTCAATAGTTCGGGAACAGTTATTATTTTGCTTCCTATTTTTGAACAATGTGATCATATGTCCCCCTATTTTTAAGTGACTCGTGACCATGTCGGTAGGGTTGCCCTATCATACAACCCACCATTTTTTTTTTGCTTTTTCACAACAAATAAATTTCTCTATTGATTCATGATCAAAATATAACAGTTGTTATACATATATAAAATATGATCATATAATCAGACACAACTCTTTTATATTATGTGGAACCTAGCTATACATTTATGTTGTGTTTAGTTGGGGGATTTGAGAATGGATTTGAAAAGAGAAATGAAAAATGTATGTGAAATGTGAATAAAACATATTTATATTTCACCTAGTTTCACATACTTTTTCCCTTTCCCTTTCCAAATCCCTCCTCAATCCTCCAACCAAATATAGCGTTAATGGATCCCATTTCAAGAATTGTGTTTATTTCTGTGATCCGAAATTTGTACAAATTTATGTTTTAAAAAAAGAAAGTGATATATGATGATGAGAGTATATATAGGGGGGAATCACCGACAAGGGGGATGGGGGGTGCCGTGGGATTAAGGGAAAGCAATGGATAAAGATACAAAAAAAATTTGGTAGCATTCTAAAGAAAAAGCTGCTAAATGTTTTGTAGGTTCGATGCATTTTCTATTTTGCTTTGATTCCATCCCCATATTTCATTCTTGTTTCTTTGTCTTCCATTACTCTGTACCCTCTATTCAAGGTTTATGTCTTCTTCTCAATCCCACGCACAGACATTTTAGACTTACCCTACACACACACGCACATACATATATATACTGACATACGTGATTTATGTAAAATTTAAAAAATAAAATAAAATATAATATTTATTATAAATTGTTTGTCGCAAGAGTGTAAATTTCAAATCTAAAGTTCAAGTCTAACTCTTCCTATTTATCTGAATTTTTTTGTTTTAAATAAAAAATAAGGACACGTCACATAAGGAGGGTGAGATGCCACATCAACTCTGCGAAGAGTACATGGATGAAGGATTATGAGATGTACAAGCTTCTCACCCTCTTCCTTACTTTCAGACTTGGGCTTATTGATCCATCAGTTTCAACTTGTACATGTGGTCATTTTTGTACATGTGGCTATTACGTACACATAGAGGCATGCATGCAAGTCCACATCATATATATAGAGCAGTGTTTGCAGGATTGTAAACGAATCGAGCTAAATTGGGTTTTAAATGTTTAAGATTATTTATTAAGAGTTAGTCGAGTTCGACCTCGAACCGAGCTCGAGCTCGACTCGTCAAATATTTATTGAACTCGAGCTCGGCTCTAACTTGCTCGATTGCATAAATGAGTCGAGTTCGAACTCGAGCTCGAGCTCGAAAAAAAAAATTAAATTTAAATCAATTTACTTATTAAGATAAAAAAAAATTACAAAATGATGAGTATAATATATAATGATGCTTCTATTAGTAATAAATTTCATCAATCAAATATGTAAATTTATACAAACACCAAACATAAATAAAAAATAAAATAGATTAGTGAAAATTTATTTAATATATTATTAAAAATAAATATTTATTTATTTGTTTTTATGTTCACTAGCTTTGTCGAGCCGACCTTAGGACTATTCGAGTTCGGCTCGATTAATAAATGAGCCTAAAAATCGAGCTCGAGCTCATTCATTTAGTAAACAAGTCGAGTTCAAACGAACTTTAAACGAGCCGAGCTCAAGGTGTTCATGAATAGTTCGGTTCATTTGCAACCCTAAGTGTTTGTCAATTATTGTTATTAGAATTATTAGATGTGACTAAATGAAAAATGGTATTATTGAAAAAAATAACAGCGTTTACACTAACTCATTGTAGACTTTATATTAGGTGAAATTTCAAATTAGTATAAATTTTAAAAAATAATTAAATAAAAACAATAAATTTTACAAACATTAATAATTAAAATTATAATTTTTTTTTTGTGAATGTGTAATAATGTTTTGAAAATACTAGCGAGCGATAATTTTCCCTTTGTATTATAACTAGAAGCAGTGGCGCATGTGTGCACATATGGTCATTTTGTTTTAAAAAATAAGATTATAAATTGTATGATCAAATTCAAAATCTGAAATTTGAAATGAATTTGAAAAAAATCAAAAGTTGAGAGATTTGAAAAATAAAATATAAAATTTGAACTTAGGGCACATAACTGCCCATATAACTAATATAAGAATATTTTGAGAAAACTCAAAATATAAGACATAAAACATCAAGAGAAGGCTTCTTTTTATAATAAAATAGATAGATAGAAAAGAAAAATAATTTACAAATAAAATTATCAAAATGATGTGACAATGATATTTTTGAAATAATAAGCTAGTTTGAAGGTTTTTTTTTTTATTTTTATTTATAGATAGATAAATACAAATCTGTCACATAATATTTTAGGACAAATTACACCCATAGTCATTGTAAGTTACCTCTTGTGTTAATTTGATTATTACCATTCTAATTGTATCGAGTTCATCGTTGAAAATTTTAAATTATGTCAATTTAGTTCAATTGATAATATTTATTTAAAAATTATATTGAAATCAATGGGTAAAATAATCTACTCTCCCCAAAGTAATTGAGGGATGACATTCAATTTGAAATCATTATCATCTATTTTTCCTTTTGAATGGACTAGTTTGATTTATATTTATGTCCAATTTCCCAACAAATGTCATCAATGGGACTAAATTAATATAATTTTAAATATACGGACTAAATTAATATTAGAGGCAAAATACAAAGAACATAGGTATAATTTACCTTAGATTTTATGTTTATTATTATTTTTTATTTGTAAATTCTCTCGTATAATAAATTGAATATATATATATATACATATATATATTTGTGGTCATATGATGAATGTTAATAGATCAGTGGAGTTAGGCATAAGTATCCTGTCAAAATGACTTGAATTACAACCCGGATCAATGAATCCAACACTGCAAATAATGAAGGTTTTTGGATGGACCCAGGGACCCAAAATGAGTGGCTGTTCTTCACACAAGCCAAAAATGAGTTTGGGCCGAGTTTGGTAAACATTAAAATGGATTTTTTTTTATTTATTTTTATTTTTTTGTCGGTCATAAATCATGAACTTGTATATATGCTACAATTGTTCCCTCACATTATTTTAGCTATTAAATATCTCAACATCATAAATCTATTAGGATAATGTTGAGATGTTATACCCTTCAACCTTCACCAAAGAGCAAGAGTTAGTCTAGTAGATTGAGATATTTCTTTATTAGAGATTGGTTTGGAAATTGACTTTTTTAGTATTTTTTTTATTTTTATTTTTTAAGAACAGACGTGTATAAAAATAGAAAGGATGAATTATTTTTTTTAACCATTTTAGTTAAATTTACATATTAAGTGTTACAGTTTTCTCTTCTCCTATTCCTCTCTTATGATTGTTTTTTCTTTAGATAAAAAATAAATAAATAAATAAAACCTTAACCACACGTGCTCAAACTGAGTTTGAAGTAGTTTGTGAAGCTTATCGGGTTTCAGATTTGACCCAAACCAAAGCTTCAAAAGCCCAATAATCAGCTAGGCTTGGGTTGTTTGCATCAGTAGAGAAAAGCATATTTTTGAGGCCGCGAAATTAACACAGCTAGGCTGGGTTGGCTTGATGGTCAGGTGCTCTTTTATCAGGCATAATATTTAAATTTGAGTCTTATATTACGAATATAGCCTAATGATTAACAAATTCTTTTTTAAATCTAAATTCTAGATATTTTTATTTATTTTTATTTTTTTTGACATTGAAAATTTTCTTCTATAGTCTAGTCTAAAATATGGGAGGAAATGTGGGAGTCTAGCCACAAGAGTTGAAGCATCAAAACCCGATATACTACGCCTACTCCATTGCTCTGTAGTCTTTGCATAAAAATAACCATAAATCGAGACATAACTTTTTTTTCTTTCATTATTGAAGAAGAAGAAGAAGAACACATATGAAATTTTAATTTTTACTCAAATAATTGTGCAAATATACATTGAATTATGCCAAATTGCCAACTTTATGTGTTTTAGTGAATTTTTTTAGTTTATTTAGACTATGCAATGTTTTTCCACTTTATGCCTTAAAATGCAATGTTTATTTCTTTTTACTTTGTAAATTCATTTGATCAATTATTTTTTTCAAATTTTTAGTTATATATTTTGTTAACAAACACACAAATTTTCATTTGTGAACAACAGTGGAATCTACACCTTCTTAGATATTATTATTATTTATTTTTATTTTTTTTGAACCAATCACAATTTATATGTTATTCAAACTTTCAAAAATATGTGAACAAATTCATTTTTAATGACTTATGAAATGAGAGCATCCAAAATTTTTTTTGTTGAGATTCATTTAGGCTATATTTAGATTATGGATTTGTATAGTGATTTAGATTATGGATTTGTATAGTGATTTAGAAAGGGAAAATAAAAGAGAAAATATCATTTTGCTTCCCAAACTATCACGCGTTTTTTAATTTGATCCACATACTTCAATTTATTTTAATTCAGTACATGAACTTTCAACATATTGATCAATTTAACCCATGCCATCACATTCCATCTACAATTGGACAGAATGTGCTAACATGGCACCAAAGTTCATTTAGAATTTCATTTTACCCCCCAAGCTATACCTTAAAAATCAATTTGCCCCCAAATATAAAAAATTAAATTTAAATATTTAATAAATAATTTTTTTTATCTCAATAATGAAAAAATTAAATTTTAAATAATGTATACCTTGCAAAAAAAATAAAAAATATAAAAATTCTCATTTTGAATTATTTTGAGGCTATGAAGTATGAATAATTCGACAAACATGTCGTTCTGTACTAGATAGTTACCGTCGTATGATATTTCTGAATACGTATTGGGTACACAAAATATGTACTCAAATTTTACTTTCTTAATTTTTGGCCTACCCAGGCATATCTAATAGATATCCAAGCCGTGCCGTACCTTAGTCGAAAACAATATTTTTCTTCTACTACAAAGATAATTTTTTTTTTACTAAACTTCTTTTTCATTTTTAGTTTTGTAACAACCGAAAATTTAAGTTGTCTCTTAAATTTTATACTAGTATTATGATTGTATGTGATAATATATTATTAAATAATAATAATAGGTGTGGTAGTAAAATAAATAATTAATTTTCTGTTAATATACGATAGAGTATAATTTAATTAAGAATTAATTTATTTATATAATTATATTAAAAAATTGAATCAAAATGTAATTATTTTAAATATTTATTAAAGATAAAAATGAATTTATATAATTTACATTTTAAATATTTATTAAAGATAAAAATGAATCTATATAATTTATGAATCAAATATGAGAAAGATGCGCGGGCAACCTTTTTACCTCCCTATAAATAGGGAAGAGGTAATCAGCGGTGTGGGAAAGAAAAGAAAAGAAGAGAGAAAGGAAGGAAAGGAAACAAAGAAGAGGGAAAAAAAATAATGAAAATCGAAAGAGTCTTTGGTAGTAGAAGAAAGCATAAATTATTATTTTTAAGATGAGTTATATTATACCTTGAGTTATCATAATATATTTTACGTATGTTTTGACTTACCATATTTATTTTATACAAGTTATATTTTATAAATTATATTAATATTTCAATTACATGGATTAATTTCTGAACTCTATTTGTTAAAATGAAACCCATAGATATGTTTTTTTATTTTTATTTTAAAGAGTATTTGACTATGACCTTATAAATAATTATGTTTTGTAAATACCACCACGGGAGTCCCACGTCTTAGGGGACTTAAATAATCATTGGTTTCTGTTTGGCCACTTTGTGGGTCTTTGTTTGTCATGGATCCATTGACCCTCTGATTTCTGGTGTGGAGCAAAGTGTTGTGAGGAGATAAGTGCTACACTATTGTGGGAGCCACCTCTATAATCTGTACGAGTCACCTCTTGAATCTGTACCTCTGTTCTGACTGTCACTCATGTGACATCTGTTCTATTCTGTTCGGTATCGTAGTTATGGTTATTTATTTACATAATCTCAGTTTTGCTACTTAAATGATTATTTGTTCAGACTAAGTTATCTTAAATATTTTAGTTACATAACTATCTATGGTTATTTTGTGTCCGTTATATTCTTGGTATAATATTTCTTACTCTGCCATGTACTTATAGTTGTTTACCAATTTTCAGGAAACAATGCAATTCAGAAATAGCTTTTGGAAAGTCGGGTTGCGGAATAGACACACACAACACTTTTATGATATTTTTATATATAAATATCGATCTTTTGATCAATAAATTTTGTAATAAAAATAGAAGCCCCAATGATTATTTTGGTACATTCACTTAAATATTATTTCCGCTCGCGTTTATTAATTTGTTTAAGAATTTCCCGGAGGTAACCGTAGTTACTGCCTATCACGATACTTCACCTTTGGGTATGAGGAGCGGGTCGTGACAAGTTTTGTGCTTAGCATGGTTTTAAAATTAAGTTATACTTTATAAGTTATTTAATACAATAATATTTAATTTTATCTTATACCTATGCTTTTAGCATTAAATGTTAATTGTTGGATTTAACAAATTAAACCATTTAATTAATTTTTGTATTATTTTAAATTAAAAATAAATATTTTTTTACAAACATATTAAACCATACCCGTACTCGTACCTTGCTTTTTTTAGATTTTACCATGTCAATGTACTCATATTGTACCAATACTAGTACTCATATCCATACTTGTGCTTCATAGGTCACAAATTATCTGGAGTTGATCGTAGAGAAACTTATTGAGTTGAAAATTTATTGACTATTATGTGTGTGCTTGCGCAATTGTAACTAGTTTATTATCCAAATTAATTTCAATAAAATTGATCGATTAATAATAATTTCAAAATTGAGTGGGAAATTTTTTCAAAATTCAGTAAGTAACCGATATGGGTACTACATGTTTGTCGAGGTATCCATGCTTCATAATCTCAAGATAATTCTAAATGAGGACTTTTATTATTTTTTATTATTTTTTTTTACAAAGTATATATTATGTAAAATTTAATTTTTTCATTATTGAGATAAAAAATATTTATTAAATATTTAAATTTAATTTTTTATATTTGGGGGGCAAATTGATTTTTAAGGTATAGTTTGGGAGTAAAATTACTCTAAATGAACTTTGGTGTCACGTCAGCATATTTCGTCCAATTGTAAACGGAATGTGATGGCAGGGGTTAAATTAATCAATTTGTTAAAAGTTTAGATATTAAATTGAAATAAATCGAAATATTTGGATCAAATTGAAAAACGCGTGATAGTTTGGAGAGCAAAATAACATTTTCTCAAAAGAAAAAGACAAGAGTTAATAACGTGTAATTATATTTTATTCATATTTTATCAACATTTTCCTTTCCTCTTTCTAAATTTATATCCAAATCTATGATTCAAATACAATCATAAATTACTTGATTCAGGCTTACGTTTTTTAATTTGAAGGAAGAGAAAAATCTCATCAATATCGCAAAACAATTTTAACTGACAAAATGAATAAAATTCGAAGTACTAGTATTTATTTATTTTATTTTATTTGGCAAACTAGTATTTCAAAATAAATTAGGCCTTATCTCCTGGTGAGTACACGAGTTCTTACAAAATAAATTATGCCCTAATTCATCAGATTATCAATATTTCAAAATTATCAAGTGTAAATTTTAACCACCATTTAAAAAAAAAAATCATTTTTATCCTTATACTTTGTCTCGATTTTCAATTACACTCTTCCAGACTTCAAATAATTTCAATTTTATCTCCAAATTTCTTGAAATCATATCATTTTTACCTCTATCGACACATTTGAAATGAAAAACGTTAAAAAAAATAATCATATTTTGACCTTAAATCTCAAAAGAAAGAAGCAAACTCCCTCTCTCTTGCCTATGCTCATCATCTCTCCTCTTTCTGCAATTTTTCCCTCTCCTCCGCCCTTGCAAGTGCCGCCACCATCACCAATCACCACAGCAATCATTCAAATCTCCAACCCATCTTCTCTCAAACCCAAATCAATTATGTATTTATCTTTATATATAGATATACATATCATCTCTTCATCAACTTCACCAACATCACCACCCAAACTACCAACTTCATCACATTCACTAACTTCACCAAGTTCATATATTCATATTAATATATATATATATATATATGCATGTATGTGTGGGGATATATTTTTGAGAACCGACACGTGGCAAGGTGACGCCGACGTGTTAGCCGAGGTGCCATGTGTCAGGGTCATGACGCCGAGGTGATCTCGGTTATGCCGAGGTTATCTCCGAAGATATCGGAGTCCGAGAAAAACGGATAAGGAACAAGAGTCCTAGAATAAAGAAGAGACTTAGCCAAGATAAGGATAAAGCTCTTAGGGAGTTTATCTTTATCTCTAAAGGAGTCCAAAGCAAGTATTGAACAGGAATCCATAGAAGTCAGGCTTCTATTGGGATTAGGATTGAGTTGGCTATAAAAGAGAGGCACCCCCATGGGTCTAAGGTATGTCTTTTTATGCTCAAACTAGTGAGTTTAGCACTATTGATTATCTTTGAGAGATATTGAGTACTGACTTGACCGTCGGAGTACCCCCAGGTGGCGAACCACCACCGGAGTCTTCTCTTTCTGTTGCAGGTCAGCCAGGTGCCATTTATTCTGCTGGTGCTCTCCAGCTAGTTACTAAGCGGGCAGTGTGGTCAGAAAATCACCCACACAATTTGGCGCCGTCTGTGGGAATGAAAGTAGAATAGATGACCAGTAACGGACAGAAGGAAAAGATTGGGGACGACACTCCTACTGGGAGTGGGAGACCTATTGACCTTGATGGCGAAGGAGAAAGGTCGAATGCAGAAACTCATGAACAAACTCATGGAGTAAAAGACGTCGGCCAGACTGGCGACGCGCCAAAGAAACCTGATCAAAACAGGTATTACAACGAGGACGACCTCCAAATTTGGAAGGATAGGTTCTTATGGAGGGACGAAGAGGTAAAAGAGATGGCAAACAAATTGGCAGACCTGCAGTCGGTCGTCAATTTCATGATGCAAAATAACGTCATGCAGTCACCATTCCCGCTGCAGGACACGCCGATTCCAGCGACCAATACCTAGAAGGGAGGACAGAAAACAATCCCCGTAGCCCCTCAGCGCAACAGAAACAAGAGATACTCTCATCGACCTTCTAAGGAGGACGGACGAAGTGATTAAAGAAGAGAAGAATCACGGAGGACGCACCGCACAAAGGAGGCAGACCCCAAAGGACATCGGCATGTTCAGGGGCAGGCGTTATGCTTCAACACAACTCATGGAGAAGGGTAAAAAAGGGCTCACCACGAGGCCGAGAGTAGTATACCGAAAAGACTAAAGTCAAAGGATAGCCGAGCTCCTGGGCCGAGCAAAGAAGACTTAAGAGATTACCTCAAAAGGAAGCAACAGAATGCCTACGCCGAGGTAACCTCCCCAGATAAGCCGAGGACACCATTCTCGGTGTAATTAGACAGGTTTGAGGTGCTGAAGAGATTCAGTATGCCGAGGTTTCAAATATGCGATGGTAAGTCAAACCCCAACTTCCACGTTGGACTCTATTTGAACTCAATGGCATTGTATAGTGGGAACAAGCTGTTGCTCTGCAAAGTGTTCCCCTCATCCTTCGGGGAGATTGCATCAGACTGGTTCCACAAACTACCAAAGGGAAGCGTGAAGACTTGGGAAGGCTTGGCCGAGATATTTGTGGCCAGGTTTGTGACAAACAAGCTGCAGCCACTAAGGGTGGACGCATTGATGGCTCTAAAGATCAGCAAGGATGAAGGCCTTAGGGCCTATGCAAAAAGATACTATGAGGTTTTCAATCGAATACCCGAATGTAATCAAGAGGTGGCAGTCGTATCTTTCAAGAACAGCTTGAAAGACAACTGTCCACTGCGAAAGTCTTTGGCAAAGACATTGCCAAAAAGTATGGAAGAGCTCATGGCAAGAATCGAGAAGTACGCCAGAGCCGAAGAAGACACGTCGGGAACCAGGGAGATAAAACAAGAGAAAGGAAACGGGTCGCCGAAATGAGGCCGAGGTAACAATGGAACGAGCAGGCAAGAGGCAAAATTGAGAGCCACACAAGCAATAACAACTGTGTTCCGAATCCCAATTCCCAAAGTCCTGGAACAAATTCGGAACCAACCCTATTTCAGAACGCCAGAAAGGACTCCAGGAGAGTTCATGGGAAGAAACATTGGCAGGCATTGTGCCTACCACAATGAAGATAGGCATACAACCCAGGGTTGTAGAGCCCTGAAAACATATTTGGAAGACCTGGTGAGACAAGGACATCTGAGAGACCTTGTCGATGAGACCAGGACAAGGGAAGAACGGGCAAGGTTACCTCAGGCACCAGCAGTCCCACCTCTCCCAACATAGCAGCCACAAGCAGGAGGACCTCGGGTAATCAACGTAATCCACTCGAAGGTCAACGAAAACGAAATTCGATGAGAGACCCAAAAAGTGAAGCATCTGCAACATGTCTACCAAGTCGGGGAGAAAAGACATCGGGCAAAAGAGTACTAGGGACCAATGATAACCTTTACTGAAGCCGACCTAGAGATGGTCCAGTATCTGCATAATGATGCCTTGGTAGCATCCCTCCAGGTTGGGGAGTACCAAGTGAAACGCATCCGGATTGATCAAGGCAACTCTTGCGACATCATGTACGTCCGATGTTACAAGGAGCTTGGCCTTCACCCAGATGATATGGAACAATCCAATGGCCCAATGGTTGGGTTCAATGGAACGCCGACATGGCCACTGGAAACAGTAAGCTTGGAGGTGCAGGCTAGCACTAGGAAAATCAAGACAGAATTCACCATCATCGACACACCCTCCCCTTACAACAGAGCATGAGATAGAGGAAGTTAGAGGCGATCAGCTGCAGGCGAAGAATTGCTCCATGGCAGCAATGAAATCTACCTGCAGCGTATGAGAGCCAGAGAAGGCAGAAATTGAAAATGAGGACATGGAAGTCCTAGAAGACGTCGACAAGGAGCCAGCCGAGAAGAGCAAAGAGGCACTGAAGAAAATCCTCGTCCAGGATGGGGATGAAGAACGCTTTTTTCTTCTCGGCTCGGGCTTAGCCGAAGAAGAGGAAAAAGAGTTGGAAACTTTTTTGAGAGCAAATATTGAGGTGTTCACTTAGACACCTTACGAAAGGCCTGGCATTGACCCCGAGGTCACTTGCCACAAACTGAATGTTGACAGGTCGGCCAAACCTGTAATTCAACGAGCCAGAAGACCGACGTTGATGCACGTTGAAGCAGTAGAGGAAGAAGTAGACAAACCTCTGGAGGCCAGGGCTATTAGAGAAGTACACTACCCAACATGGCTATCCAATACAGTGGTGGTAAAAAAAAAGAACGAGAAATGGAGGGTCTACGTGAACTTTACCAGCCTCAACAACGTCTGTCCCAAAGATAGCTTTCCTCTATCCAAGATTGACCAGCTAGTAGATGCCATTTCAGGGCATGGAAGAATGAGCTTCCTAGATGCCTACATGGGGTACCACCAGATAGCCATGTACCCCCCAGACGAAGAGAAGACTGCGTTCATCACCCCAAAAGGCCTGTACTGTTACAGAGTAATGCCTTTCAGGTTGAAAAACGCAGGAGCAACTTACCAAAGGCTGGTAACCAAAATGTTTAAACACCTGATTGGCCGAACAGTAGAAGTCTACATCGACGACATGGTCGTTAAGACCAAGGAGCCTGAGGATCATCTTGCCGATCTAAAAGCAGTCTTTGAAATCCTTAAAACATATCGGCTCCGACTCAATGCATCGAAGTGTGCATTTGGAGTTGGATCTGGTAAGTTTTTAGGATACCTGGTAGCTAGAAGGGGCACCGAGGCCAGCCCAGATCAAATCAAGGTCATCCTAGAGTTGAAGAGCCCGATGTCGGCAAAACAGGTGCAGATGCTAACTGAAAGGGCCGCAGCCCTAAACAGATTCATCAGTAGAAGCTCAGATAAGTGCAGACCTTTCTTTAACTTGGTGAAGAAAGCCACAGACTTCTTGTGGACAGAAGAATGCGAAGCCGTTTTGGCTGACCTGAAGAAATACTTGACCACAGCTCTAGTTCTTTCAAATCCAGAACCTAGGGAGGAGCTGTTCCTGTACTTAGCCGTTTCAGAACATGCAATAAGTGCAGTACTAATCCGAAAAGAAAAATGGGAGCAAAGGGCTGTTTACTATGTAAGTAAAACCCTAGCCGATGTAGAAACGAGGTATCTACCCTTAGAGAAATTAGCACTAGCTTTAGTAATGGCTTCAAAGAAGTTGAACCATTACTTCCAGGCCCATAAAATTGTGGTGCTAACAGAACACCCCTTAAAGTCTTTACTGCAACAAGGAGACCTGACAGGAAGAATAGCCAGATGGGCAGTCACCCTAGGCTAGTATGACTTGGAGTACAGGCCAAGGACAGCAATCAAAGGCCAGGTTCTGGCCGACTTCGTGGCCGAGTTCACACCAGAATCCATCAAACATTGGGCTCCGTTGAGCCAGGATGAGCGATATCCAACCAAGCAAGGAGAAGCACAGCCAAAGGCGAAAGAACAAAGGAATAAGCACCAACTCAGACCCTGTAGCATCTACATCGGCGACTCCTTTTGACTGTTTGTTGATGGGAGTTCAAACCGACAAGGAGCGGGAGCAGGAGTAGTATTAATATCCCCAGATGGGCAAGTACTAGAACAGTCAATTCGTTTGGGGTTCAAGGCCTCAAACAATGAAGTAGAATATGAAGCACTCATTGCAGGACTGAAGTTGGCAACAGCAGTGCAACCAAATGAGGTAATAGTTTTTTGTGATTCACAACTGATAGTTAACCAGACAACAGGCGAGTTTGTAGCCCGAGATGAAAGAATGTCGGCCTACGCAAAAGAAGTAATCAGACTGTCAGCCCTGTTTCAGAACTGCCGACTACTTCAGGTAAGCCGAGATGATAACAGCTACGCCGATGCGTTAGCCAACTTAGCTAGTGCAGTACAACCTGGAAAAGCAAGGACAATAATGATTGACTACCTGTCGGGCCCGAGCATTGAACTAGCAACCACAGAGCATGACGCAATGCGCGTAGACATGGGACCAAGCTGGATGGACGCAATTGTTGCGTTCCTAAAAGAAGGAAAACTGCCAGACGACCGCAAGGAGGCACACAAGATCAGATTGAAGTCGGCAAGATTCAGTCTAACAGCAGAGGGACACCTCTACAGAAGATCCTTCACTGGACCCCTTTTAAGGTGCGTACACCCTTTGCAGGTTGAAGATTTTTTATATGAAATCCATGAAGGAATTTGTGGAAGCCACGCTGGAGGCAGATCACTAGCTCGCAGGGCCATTACCCAGGGGTATTGGTGGCCTTACATATAGAAAGATGCAGAAGCCTACGTGAAGAAGTGTGAACAATTCCAAAGGTTTACACCTTTGATACACCAGCCAGCTGCTGATCTGAACCCTGTATCCAGTCCTTGGCCATTTGCCCAATGGGGTATGGATCTCGTTGGGTAATTACCCCAAGCAACTGGACAAAGAAAGTACTTGCTGGTAGCAACAGATTACTTCACAAAATGGATAGAAGCAGAACCTCTTGCCAAGATCCGAGATGTGGATGTCAAGAACTTCATATGGAGAAACATCATCACCAGATTTGGGATTTCGAGAGCAATTGTTGCAGATAATGGAACTCAATTTGACAGTAAGCTAATCAAGAACTTCTGTGCAAAGTTCAAAATCAAAAACTACTTTTCAACCCCAAGCTTTCCACAAAGCAATGGACAAGCAGAAACATCCAACAAAATATTTTTGGATGGAATAAAGAAGAGGCTGCAGGTAGCAAAAGGCCAGTGGGTAGACGAATTGCCCGATGTACTCTGGGCATATCGGACTACGCCGAGAAGATCAACAGGAGAATCCCCCTTTACCATGGCTTATGGCACAGAAGCAGTCATTCCGCTGGAGATCGGCATCCTAGGAATCAGAACCCAGGGAGTAGAAAACGGGACTAATGATGTACTCTTAGCCCGAGATCTAGATCTTTTGGAAGAAAGAAGAGAGAAAGCTGTAATCCAGCTTGCAGCATACCAGCAGCAACTTGCAAAAGCTTATAACAAGAAGGTCAATCCAAGAGAGTTTCAAGTCGGCGACCTAGTCCTGAGGAAAGTCGTCGGCAATAAGAAGGATCCCAGAGCGGGCAAGCTTGGCCCAAATTGGGAAGGACCCTACAGAATCATCTCGGTACTGGGCAATGGGGCATATCGGCTTGAAGATAATGAGGGCAAAGAGCTGCCAAGACCTTGGAACACTTGTAATTTAAAATTTTTCTATCATTAGAATTTTTTTGTTCCTTTGCCATTTGGCGAAGTAAATAAATAAAGATTCAGTTCTCTTTTCAAGACACTTGACATTGTCTCTAGAATACATGCATAATGAGGGCCCAAGTAGAACTCAGGTTCACATTAGAGGGCAGAGAGAAGAAGAATATGTTTAACACTTGTTGAAATTTATGGACAATTTACAAGTTAAGTTAAACCGAAATCCTTGTTTAACACTTGTTGAAATTTGTGGACAATTTACAAGTTAAGTTAAACCGAAATCATTGTTTAACACTTGTTGAAATTTGTGGACAATTTACAAGTTAAGTTAAACTGAAATCCTTGTTTAACACTTGTTGAAATTTGTAGACAATTTACAAGTTAAGTTAAACCGAAATCCTTGCTTAACACTTGTTGAAATTTGTGGACAATTTACAAGTTGAAGTTAAGCCGAAGTTATTGTTTAAAACTTGATGAAATTTGTGGACAATTTACAAGTTAGGTTAAACCGAAATCATTGCTTAAACACTTGTTGAAATTTGTGGACAATTTACAAGTTGAAGTTACGCCGAAGTTATTGTTTAACACTTGTTGAAATTTGTGGACAATTTACAAGTTAGGTTAAACCGAAATCATTGCTTACCACTTGTCGAAATTTGTGGACAATTTACAAGTTGAAGTTAAGCCGAAGTTATTGTTTAACACTTGTTGAAATTTGTGGACAATTTACAAGTTAAGTTAAACCGAAAGTCATTGTTTAACACTTGTTGAAATTTGTGGACAATTTACAAGTTAAGTTCAACTGAAGTCATTGTTTAACACTTGTTGAAATTTGTGGACAATTTACAAGTTAAGTTAAACCGAAATCATTGCTTAACACTTGTTGATATTTGTGGACAATTTACAAGTTGAGATTAAGCCGAAGTCATTGTTAAAACATGTGCTGAAATTTGTAGCAAATTACAAGTTGAGTTAAACCAGTATAATATTCAACACTTGTTAAAAGAAGTTTGTCTATCCGAGGTGTGTCACCCCGAGAAGATTGTACAAGGAAGGAAGAGTATGTGAAAGACATGCAGAATATTCTAAGTATAGAATCACGCCAGAGCAGTCAAGAAAAGACAAAAGTACAAGCAATCAGTAAAGGAGAGTTGTATTAGTATTCACCGAAAAAAGGGCATATCGGCCATACAAAGAGCTTACATTGTTTCAAAAGATAAAGAAGAAGCAAAAATACAAGAAAGGAAAAGAAAAATATAAAGCTAAGACTCCTCCCCAGTAGCAGTTGATTGAATTTGAAGTTCAGATGATTGTTGAGAAGCAACCTCGGCCGCCTTCTCCGCCGTTAGCTCAGCATCAATTTCTTGCAAAGTTTCTTCAATACTCCTGTCGGCGAAGGGGACGTCGGCTGATACCTTCTCATGTGCAGCGTCTTTGGGAACCTCATCACCGTCCTCATCTTGAGTCAAGTCTAGGACTTGCTCCTTCTGAAGAGGGGACTTGGCTCCATCAGCGTCCTTGGATTTTCTCACCAAAGCCTCATCCTCACCCTCATCACCATCCTCAGACTCAGATTCGTCGACGTCTTGACTTGGAGGTGGAGATGGAGGGAATGGAAGAGGAATGAGGTCGGCATTTCTGAAGGGCGAGTCCTCGGGGACATTGAGCTTCTTTAGAAGAGACATCCAACCAAGGGTGAAACCCTTGTTGCATGCCTGCCTCACTTGAAGTTCATAAGCCTCCCTGACATTGGTCATTCCTTGAGTGTATGCCTTCTCATCGGCATCTTTGATTTCAGCTTCTTTCGTGGCCAAGGCCTCTTGAAGCTCTTTTTCTACTTGGGCCATCTTCTCCTCGGTCTTTTTTCTTTGGGCCTCAGAGACCTTCTGTAGACGTCCCTGAACGCCTCGGGAGGGTCAGTCCCGTTCCGTTCGTATTTGGGCTCACTACAGTTCGGTCTCTCAAATTGTCACGGTTCTCAATCTGAACCAAAGAGTCCAAATCCGGCAAATCGTTTTGAGAAAATAGATTTTTTTTTTAAAGAAGTGCCAAACATGGACTGCTTTGCCAGATACAGAGTCGCCACCTAAATATTTTATTTTGGGAAATTTAGGAAACCCTGACTCGTGCCTAAAGCCACGTGTCCGTCATCACCAAAGTTGCCTCGGCTCGGGAACTTGGGTACGATTGGGGAAGGTCACTTCGTGAGCACCCCCGCTCGCCCGATCAAAGATCGGCCTCTACTAACCATGATATCGGGTTTTGAAAACATTATGTGTTCTTATTCCGGTTATTAGCCTAGATTTACTATGTGATGCGCACAGCATACAAGTATAGACTGGGTCGCCTGAATTGGAACAAAACATTTCATGTTTGTTTGTTTAAAAATGGTTTGATGGTGCTACTCGCAAGTAGGCTAAGACGTGGATTTGCCACCCTCGGGTGGGTTTAGAAAACATGATTTTGCCATTATCTAGTGGGCTTAAAACTCACAGTCAATGCATTGTTCCAATCCAAATAACCCAACCTTCACCCACAGGTACTCAGGCAGATATATCATATAAGCACATAGCCTCATGGTAAGCATGCTATCATGGCAGTCACTCACACGCATGCAAGGATGCTAAAGCGTAAAACTTACCGAGTACTCCAAGCCAAAACAGAAGCTAGGTTAGAAATCCATACATGATCCTAACTATACAGAAATGCCTAATGCAACACATGCAAAAATGCAACTATAGCAGGCTCGGCTATTCTAGACATGGCACATGAAATGCTACAGCTAACATGTATTCAACTTGGAATTGAAAATACAATGCAGTTAGTATGATGCGCCGAGCCCGGTGCATGTAAGACAGATGAAATGAATGCAAACATGCTATCACACTGTATGCTAATTGAAACATGCCCTAATCTAACCATCATAAGCGGGTAAATAAAAGGGAGAAAGACGTGGGGTTGGAAGACATACATCACACATACGCACACTTATTACAACATTGCCCTCGCACAGAGGGTCCGAATAAATAATATACAGTCCCAAACGAATAATTACAGTCCAAATACATACAAAACCCTATTTAATTAACAAATTAAAATAGGAAAGCAATAAATTGGCATGCAAGCCAGGGACTGCCTCAAATCTGCTCCAGATGATGAATGATGTATGCTCGGGTTGCCTTGTGCGGAGAATCCCTCGCGATGCCCCGGTTTGCCTCTGTTTGCAATTGTTCTTGGAATGCGTGTCAAGCTCCAGAAGGCTGCCGATTTCTGATTTGCTGCAACAGAGAGCAACAAACGGGCATGGCAAAGTATTTTCACATATGTATGCATGACTACTCTTTGGGGAGTGTAGTCCTCGATCCTCGTGCTACCAATCACACATATCGATGCATGATGGCTGAAGAGTCGAATTGCACGACTCAATATGAAATGAATGCACATATAAACACAACAAGACCTAAACTCCATCATGGATAATCCAGAGTGTCGGTGACCGGGAATTGAGACACGTTCCGTCACTCGAAGTACGAAACGTCCCTTGTTTCCCGTGCTCGGGCTAACTCCTATCCCAAACACTATGCAATATGCATGACATGCATGAATGCAATCCTAACATGCAACCTAGCATACACAATGCTATGAAATGGCATACACAATGCGCGATGTAACATGGCATACACGACGCTCTAACATACAACCTAGCATACACAATGCTATGAATTGAAATGGCATACACAATGCATGATGGACTTACACCAACATGAGTGGACCTCAGCCACACTCACATCAGTAGCCATGAGATGAAAACGAGACTCTCGAAATACGTGCACGCATGCACGCAAACCGAGGACCGAGCCTAAGGCAACAAATGCCACTCTAACAAAGCATGGCAAGGCATGGAATATGGTATGTAAACATGCAAATTTCAGTGCTGAAATGTGATACAAAACAGCCCTGAAACATGGAAACATGGCACCCGATACATGGAATGAACCCCGAAATTCGAACTAGGCACATGGAATGACTTACAGCTATACAAAGCATGCATTATTTGATCATGAAGCATGAAGAAAGATGCAAGATAGTCCCAAAACATGCATATCTCCAGTTTATAACAAGCCTAAAAAAAGAACACAAATAGGGCTAATCTGTCATGCAAAAATGGCCCTAAAAGAGAGATTGAACACAAAGGGACAGTAGCTGGCCCCAAATGGCAAAGAGCCCTTCAACAAAGTTGAATACGGTCTCAAAAAAAGTCACTTTTCAGTTTACATCAAGCCACAAAAATAATCACAAATAAGGCCAAACTATCATGCAAGAAAAGGCCTAAAAGAGGGGTAAAGAGACAAGTGGTAGCTGTTGTTCTCAAACAGAGGAGAGTCCTTCAACAATGTTTAAGAAGGGCTCAAAAAAAGATATTTCACAGTTTATGGAAAAGTCCAAAACAGCTCACAAATAAGCCTAAAATACTATGCAAAAATTGGCCTAAAAGAGAGATAAAGAGGAAAGTGATAGTAGGAGACCTCAAACAGAGGAGAGCCCTTCAACAATGTTGAAGAGGGGCTCAAAAAAAGTTATTTTACAGTTTATGACCAAGTCCAAAACAACTCAAAAATAAGCCTAAAATACTATGCAAAAATTGTCCTAAAAGAGAGATAAAGAGGCAAGTGGTAGTAGGAGACCTCAAACAGAGAAAGACCCTTAATCAAACATGGAGATGAGCACAAAATATGACTATTTACAGTTTGGGACGGATCCTAAAAATGCTAGCAAGTATGGCTTAGATAGAAAGCAAAACAAGGCAAGAAAGAGGGAAAAATGGGACTCACCCTTGTAGACCAATGTACCAGCAGCTCTTGGACCAATTTTGGGAGCTCTTCACCTCTGGAAAGCAGCCTCAAGTTTCTGGAATGAGGGATGGAGGCCTTGTGCTATGAGGTGTAGGGTAAATGGTGTAGGACTAAGGGTGTTTTGAGGGTTGGAATAGAGAGAGAGGGAGATTTAATGCAAGAGTTCCAAATAAATTTTTGTAACCCTCAAACAAGGAGCTAAGGGGCTGGTTTTATAGAGGAGAGGAGAGGAGAAAATGGGGGAAAATGAAATTCAAATTTCCCCCCCAAAAGACCCCTCCTCGGATACAGGATCTGGAGGGAAACAGAAGGTGCAGCTGTAAGGAACCAGGTGAGAGGGTCATGGCCGGCCAGGTTCAGAAGGTTCAGGGAGCCGGCCAGCCACCTCCCATGGCCGGCCAACCAAGGGTCAAAAGGGTTAATGACAATTGCTGGTAGTCAAAACCCAGAAAAAGTGAACCAGGAGAGAGAAAAGACCATTTTTTAGAGGGGTTCAAAAGGGTCAGGCACAATTACTGGTCGGCCACCAAATATTGGTGGCCTCCCAGGTGTGTACAACACAAATATGGGTTTTAGGGTTTAAGAAAGTGGCCCCGGGGTGGTCAACATTGGTTTTCAAGTGAGGAAAACGGGCGTCAGAGAGCGATGAAGAAATAAAGTTGGCTTTTCAGAACAATTGCTGGCCTCCCACCCTCCTACAAGCTTCCTAACAATGAAAATAAGGTCTCCACCAAAAATGAACCAAAACGGATGCAAAACGGAGGTTCGGGGGACCGAAACGCGCGGCCTGGGGCCCCGAAAATGGGCTGTTAAGCACCGGAGGTGGCATTCGACCACGAAGTTGGTCTCTCAGGCCACAGTGTCCCCCAAAAGGGAGTAAATAAGGTGTGTGCCAAAAATTGGAGCAAACGGAGGTGGTTAGGCGGTCCCGAACCGAGGCACACGGCCGTCGGCTCTGAAAAATCAGAAACCGGGCTCCAAACGGGAAAAATGGCCTATGACCACGAAACATAGCCTACGGCCACTGAGAGATGATCTACGAGATCTCTCTCTCCCTTCAGGAAGAGAAAACAGAGAAAACAGAGCCTAGTTCACAAACCGAGGCAAGGCACGAAAGAGTCCGGAAGTCCGGAGGCAAGGCTTGCAGCTGGGACTCTGAAACTTCTGAACGAGCACAATATGCAATATCACCGAGCACTCAAATGGTGACGTTTAAGTCTCAAGGTTGGTCAAAAATAGGGTGTCTACATCTTCCCAATGGCCTCGGCAGATTCAGCCTTTTCCTCGGCATCAGTTTGGGCTTCGATGGCGGCCTCAGCTTGGTCTTCTAGCTTCTTCTTTTTTAACTGTAAGCCTTTATTGGTCTTTTGAAGAGAAGAGTCTTTTGAAGAGAAGAGAACTCCCTCTTCATATCAACCAGCTTCTGCCAATTTTCGAAAGATTGAACAGAAAAAGAGTGGGCATGCTAGATAGCCTGAAGAAAACACAAGGTAAAAGTTATTGCAAAAATTTCTAAGTATAAAAAAGAAAGAAAAAAAGTGCCAGATGAAAGACACTTACTTGAACAGAGCGTTGAAGCATCAACGCATAGTTTTCGTGTTCGCTCAACTCAGCGTTTCACTCCAGATCGCCTGGTAGCAGCAGAGCAGTACTGAGCGCAACGCCGACATTAATATCCTCGGCACTATCATTTGCCATGACTTTCTTATCCTCTAAAGTAATTTCGGGGGCCCAAGGGGCAGCAAGCTTCTTAGACCCCGAAGTTGTAGCGGAGGATGACTTCGGCTTTTTGGATTTTGGGGATTCTGATGGTTGGGCTTCAGAGCGCCCCTTCCCAGCAGAGGGTTGAGGTTTGTCACTCTCAGCCAACTTTGAGATAGGCAAGGTATCTTCAGACTCAACCTGAGTTACCTTAGCCTTTGGTTGAGCCTTCTTTATTCTTTTCGGCTTCGGTGGAGGTTGGGTTTTTGTTGGTTGATCATTAACGGATGACGGAATGCTGGCCAGGAGATCTTTTGCAACCGATTTTGTGCGACCCATCTCGGCGTAAGAAACTGATTGGCGTCGACGGCGGCGTTGGGATATTGGAATTAAGTATGGAGCCGAGGTTGACGGTTGATCAGCTGGATCAGAAGTTGACCCTTGATCTGTCCAAGATGTGGACGCAGTCTGTGGAGTTGTGGCAGATGGTGGAGAAAGGCTTTTTTTCTTCCTCCTAGGGACGTCGGGCAAAGCAGACCTGTATGTTGGAATAACGTTGAGGAGCAGAGGCGCCTTTCGTTTGTGAATTGACAAGTTCAGAAGTTTTTCAAATCCTTGCTGGGATAGAAGGATTGGCGAAAGTTCTTTGGAGACTGAGGAAGAACTGCAAAAAAAATAGAACAACACAGACATTAGAACAGAATATTGAAAACTTTATGCAAGAAGATAAGAAAACTTATGAAGGGTGGCCCTTACCAGCTCCTTCTCCAAAAACTGTTCGGCTTAAAGGATAAAGATAGAGGTCATCATTAGGCTGAAACTCCCAATTGCCCGAGACGATGAAGAAATCGTCTCCAGCTCCCTTGTTGGAGTCTGGGAGGTCGACTACGATTTTATATTCAGTGGATCTCGGCTTGAGGTAGTAGACATAGTCCGTGTCTTTTCTAAGGCGACATATGGTATAACAATACTGGGAATTGGCAAGCGTAATCCTGGTATACTCTTGTTTGACTAAAGCTATGGTACCGGTAATAACTCGGTAAGAATTGATGGCGAGTTACATTGGGTTCAACTTATAAAAGTGAAGGATTTGATGGAAAAAAGGGTCAAGTGGAAACCGAAGTCCACACTCAATAAAGGTAACCACAGGGAAGGGCATGGAGTTGTCTGTAAGCATGATGGAGTCATCATCCCCAGCCAACCTCAGATTGACATCGGCTGGGATTTCAAACTCTTGCCTAAAAAATTCTAGTTTGGAAGGAGTGTCTGCCCGATGTTTCCAAATACCCATGGTATCGGGATAACTAAAGGTATTGGATTTCAGAAAGAAGATGTATCAAAAAAGGGTTATTGGGACCTCGACAAAAACCTAGGTTTGAGCTGGTGCAGAAATTTGTAAGGGATGTTTCAGTTTTGCCCTAAAATGTGGGTTCTACAAACAAATCCCAAACCTAAAACTATGGAGATGAAGATCAAAGGCACAGATCTAGAAAAGACACAAAAATAAAAAGCAAGAACGGAGTTTTAGAATCAAGAACAGAGATGGTCTATCAAGAGCATAAAGAATACAAGAAATATAGGGCCAAGATCAGTGGCAAAAATACAGGGAAGTGGTGAAACAGTGCGTGTGTTCAAGATATGGGCAAGGGCCAAACCATGGAATAAATGCATTCAGATTCACAAATTGAACATTCGAATAAAGAAGCAATAACAACAAGTTCCAGAAAAACAATCAAGAACTGAAATAAGAAGGAACAGTTGCTTACCAGAAAAAATAAAGCCGGTGTAAGGATCGCCGAAGTCAGACGATGGTTACAGAATCAACAAGACGGCGGAAGCTTCACCGGGAGGAAGAATGAGGGCTGTTACAGAGCTTGAGGTCTGGAACAATCGAAGAAATAAGAAAAGCTAGAGAGAGAAAAAGTTTTTCAGAAACGAGAATAAGGTGAAAGGGAAAAATCGAAGAGATGTTTTGTTAAAAATGAAAACGGCAGCAAAAGGTAATCAATACGCCTAGAAGAACGTATGCGTCAGACGGCGCACGTGAGAGAGAGACGGCTTACGGGCGCGTCACAGGTATGAACCAGTAAGAAAGAAACGCGTGGCTAAAAACGATTGAATTATGGTGTATGACAGCTCATACGCGTGAAAGAGTTCTTGAAGTTCTTGTTCTTCAACAAAGACATGTCGGCCAAAATAATGATCTCGGCTGAAATACTGCAAACCAACGTACTGGAAAAACGGAATGATATAGGTTCCATCACCTCAGAATACCGAGGTAATAGAACCTAGGGGGCAGTTGTGGGGATATATTTTTGAGTACCGACACGTAGCAAGATGACGCCGACGTGTCAGCCGAGGTGCCACGTGTCAGGGTCATGACGCCGAGGTGATCTCGGTTATGCCGAGGTTATCTCCGAAGATATCGGAGTCCGAGAAAAGCGGATAAGGGACAAGAGTCCTAGAATAAAGAAAAGACTTAGCCAAGATAAGGATAAAGCTCTTAGGGAGTTTATCTTTATCTCTAAAGGCGTCCAAAGCAAGTATTGAACAGGAATCCATAGAAGTCAGGCTTCTATTGGGATTAAGATTGAGTTGGCTATAAAAGAGAGGCACCCCCATGGATCTAAGGTATGTCTTTTTATGCTCAAGCTAGTGAGTTTAGCACTATTGATTATCTTTGGGAAATATTGAGTATTGACTTGATCGTCGGAATACCCCCGGGTGGTGAACCACCACCGGAGTCTTCTCTTTCTGTTACAGGTCAGCCAGGTGCTATCTATTCTGCCGGTGCTCTCCAGCTGGTTACTAAGCAGGCAGTGTGGTCAGAAAATCACCCACATAGTATGTATGTATAATCTGTGTGTGTTTGGATAGGGTTAATTTACAGTGGTTTATTGACAGTTTGAGATGGCGAAGATGTTGTTGGAAATGGGTCAGAGTCATCTGTTCGAGCATTGGCCTGAGCCTGGTACTGAATATGATGAGAAGCGGGCTTTCTTCGATCAAGTTTGTTGTTATTTGTTTATCTTAGTTGGCCAATTGGTTCTGTGATGTGTTTGAAGAAGGAGATTTTGTGGTTCATTTTTCAAACAATATAAATGCTGCTCTCTCTTCATCTGCGCACACACGAACACAACTGAGTTGGTTAGGATCATAATGAGAAAATAAAATAAAAAAATAAAAAAGAGATGCCAGCAATTGAGATCATAATTTGCCTAGTATTCCAAAAGATTTTGGTTCAAATTCTGAATTCTAGGGGATTAATAATGTTGGAATTAAATTGATATTTGGCCAAAAATTCAGTGAAGACTGGATACAAAACTCTCTTCTCTTCTCTCTCATTATCTTTTTTTCTCTATATGTATGGCTTGATTAAGACTGGCTTTTGTATTTGAAAGGATTACAGGAAAAAAGAAAACTTTTTTTGGTATTTTAAAATTAATTTGGCTTAACATTTGAACCCTTTTTTTTATTTTTTATTATGTTACTTAAAGCTCCACGACCACCATCACCACAAGCTCCACTGCCATCATCGGACCGCCACCACTACCATCACCAATTCCGTTACCACCTAGGACCATACTCCACATCATATTATAAGTGAAGAAGAGAAGAATGAGGAAGATGGAAAAAAAAGAAACAAAAGATGAATGTTTTGAAATTTTTGAAGTTAATTTTCGACATACCGAAACCGTTTATTACACAAAGAAGTAAGAAAGCGAGGTAGTGTAAGATGAGGCAACAAGTGAGGTGAAGAGAATGGTGAAAGAATAAAGTAGAACCGTCAAAAATTGAGAATGATATAAAGTTTGAAAGATGGCTTGAAGAAAAGTCAGAAACGGGAATAAAAGTCCTTTTTTTTTTTCAACTTTCGAAGGTTCGATGACATCCAAAAAGAGAAAGAACGAGATGTGCAAGAGGTGATATGAAAATTAAGCCGTGAGGTGAATCCAACAACATAAAAATGAGGCAAAACATAATTATGACAAAAAAGATAAAAAGGCTTGAAGTGGTGGTGAGGAAAGATGATGAGTTTGGATAGGAATGGGTGAGTTTGCATCAATTTTTTGAAATTTGGCGTCAAAATGTAATATTTTTAACGTTTTATATTTCAAATGTGATGGTAGGGGTAAAAATGATATGATTTCAAAAAGTTTAGGAGTAAAATTGAAATTATTCAAACTTTGGGGGTGTAATTAAAAATTGAGACAAAGTATAAGAATAAAAATGAAATTTTCTCATAAAAAAAGAAAAAGAAAAAGAAACACCTCCCCCAACAACCTATGCAAGAGGCCTAGGACTAATAACCTATTTCCTTAATGCCCCGCTTGGTTACAACCTCTCGTGCTACTAAGTTCAACATTAACTAAACACAACATAGCTTCATACTAAGAAAAAACATTATATCATATATAACCAATGCGAGATTTGCAAATTATTGTTGAGAATCTTCATCCTGCTTCGAACGTAGCACATCAACAATCGAAACTCGACCTTGACATAAGTAATACATCAATACTGATCTTCTAATTTGCTAATCATCCTCGTCTCTAATCTCAATTATGGTGCATTGCTCTTATAAACCACCCAAGCCGCTTAAAGTTTGTAACAGAGTCTTTAGAACCGCGATGCTTTGCAAGGTCTCTTGTTCTCTATCACCTATCTCTGTATCTTCTACAACACCATTGCTAGTGCCATCAACATGGGTATCAGATAAAGATTCATTGCTCGGAGGTGCTTCTATCACTAGAGGCAATGAAAGTGAAGCATTAACAAGACATACATTGGCTCGACAAAGCGGGCAATTGGAGTGAGATTAAAGCCATGTGTGCGGACCAGTTTCCGCAATAGAGTAAGATGGAACTTCGTGGATGAACCATGGTGCACCGATGGGTGAAGGCCTGCACAAGGAACAAATAGTTAGGCTACCCAACCGGGGGTTGGTCGGAAACCCCTCCGACGGTCGAGTCAGTACCGGAGTTTGGTAGAGACAAGATAGAGAAGACCAGTGTGTTTTTAGGGTTAAGAGATTGCCCCTTTCAAGGAGAGTAAGGTTACCTTTTATAAGGATCGTATGACTTATTTATCAAGCTCCCTCGTTCTCCGCCTGGTCCTCAGCCGTGATGGTAGCACATCCCTTAATAGAGAGAAGCAAGATCCGTCATTCAAGGGCACCACGTGCCCTTTACTTTACAGGGTATTGATTGATCTATTAGCACTCATGTGTCGTGGAGTGGGACCCTTGGAGCCCAAGTTATGGACTTACCCTCTTCAGAGTGGGAAGGGGTGCTAGGGCCAGGCCCATGGTCTTTCCCTCTTCGAAGTGGGGAGTGGGCCAAGACTGATCCCTTAGCTCGGCCCATCATAGAGTGGAGAGAGAGAGCCCACTTCGGAGTGGAAACCTTCATCTAGTCCAGTGAGGACCTTCGTCCAATCCCACGAGGTTCCTTACAAATAAGCTTGAGTACGGAGTAGGGACCTTCGTCCAATCCCACAAAGTTCCATACAAATAGGCTTGAGCAATTGTACCCCTTTCATTTGCCCCTTGGCTAGCACTAAAAATTATTGAGTGGAAGCCATTATTTGTATCTCAGCCTAATTTGCCCAAACTTTACGTCAGCCTTCAAATTGAATTTATTTATTATATATATATATATATATATATATATATTTGTTTTTTTTTAATTATTATTATTTTTTTATATAATACCGTATACAAAATACAAATACGTATACATGCATATGCAAACAAACTCTACATATACGGAGACACACACACAAATATACGGTATACATATACACAGACATATATGGTATACATAGATTTATGTACAAATAAAATACATATGGATACGTACATACGGTATACATATACACATTTGGGAAATATTCCATTACAGAGAAGGAATATTCCGTTTGTTGACGTCAGCGCCCGCAAGACACACAAAAACAAAGAAAAAGAAATGTGTTGATTCGGGGGTTCAAACCTTTGACCTCAGGCTTAGTCTCATGGTCCTCAACCACTGAGTCAAACCACTGAACCAAGCCACTCTTGTGACCAAAATATTCAAACAAATATATATATAATACATAGCTATACAATTTATATACATACATGCATACACATACAAATCTCCCGCGTCTCTCTCTTTTTTGATAACCGCATCTGGCACACGGCCTGCTTTTGCGTCATTGGCCGACAAAAGCAAGCCTCGAATGATGCTCGCCTCGACTCTCTTCCTCTGTGTCTTCTTCTCTTCTGTCTTCTTCTTCTTCATCTTCATCACTCTTTTCTCTTTAGCCACTCTCTTTTTCTGTTTCTTCCCCATTCTCTTCCATCTCCTTCATCTTCCGTCTTCTTCTTCCTCAAGAGACAAAATAGAAGACTAAGTGGAAGACTCTTTTCTTTTACACCTCTCACCACACACCCATGGCTTCCTCGTCCCGTCCTTTCACTCTGTTTCTGGATCTGAACGATCCCATAAACTCTTCTGGTTCGGGGCCGAGTGCCCCTACAGCTTCTCTTCCTAACCTTCATGTGTTGTCAATTAAGCAAATAATGGCTGCTCAATCTGACATAGAAGCCAACCACTTTACATTGAGGTCTTGCACGGAGACAGTGGTGGCGGTCACTAACTTGTCTCTCTGACTGCAGGCCAGGACGAGTGAAGTACACCAGGTCAATGCCCAACTCTCTCTACTCCTGCGTATGTACAAAGATGCACGAGCGGAGATTTGCGCGCTAAAGGCGGAGAACAAAGAGTTGAAACGGAAAGCCACCGTCATGGCCCGATTTGGAGCACCTTCGTACTTTGCTTTTGATGACCAGCAGGGAGCCAACCCTCTCGGTGGTTCTGTAAGCACTAAGGCAGGGCCTTCAAGGGTCGACAACAAAAAGAGGAAGAGCTTGGGGGAAGAGCCGAGTAAGTGAAGTCAGCGTGTGGCCGTCATCGGAAAAACAAGATCCTTTTTGTTTCTGTTTTCACTTCTTTCTTTTTTTTTCCAAGTGTTGGAGTTCGGCTAGTTTGACATCATCATTTTGTAAGGCTGAGCTCCTCTTTTTGTTATGGATGCTTTATAGTAATGCCAAGCTTTGTTGCATTTTTGTATGTCTTCAACTTTAATTTCTAATTTTTGTTTGCATGTGTTATGTTTGCCCCCGACTGAGCAGGGGCTCTCTAGAGAAGGAGGCCGCCTGTTCGGTCTAATTAGGCTCCGTGCCGTAGAAAAATTAGAAGAAATAATTTTTGATGCCCCCAATCTGAGCAAAGACGTCGTAGGAAAGGAGGCCATTTGTTCAGTAAAACTAGGCTTTGCGTCTTAGAAAAATTTGAGGAAAGAATTTTCCATGCCCTCTAGTCAAGCAGAGGCTTTGTGGCCGAGCGAACCGTCTATTCGGGCAAAATAGGCATTATGCCTTAGAAATGGGAAGAAAGAACTTTCCATGCCCCTAGCCGAGCAGAGGCTCTGAGACTATATAGGGCGTCTAATCGAGCAGACCAGGCTTGGGCTTACTAGTATGCTGCCAGACAAATGAACGCGGCCTCTCTGCGCTCCTCTGTCAGGTCAAGAGCTTGGGCGATAGCCTCATCATTGTTTGTTGGTTCAAAGATTTCAGACCGAATAGTGGGAAGGCCGACCTCCAAGGGGATGATGGCCTCCATCCCATAAGTGAGAGAGTAAGGTGTCTCTCTTGTTGATCGCCGTAGTGTTATTCTGTACGCCCACAGAACGTTTGGCAGTTTTTCCACCCATTTGCCTTTGGCCTTCTCCAGCCGCTTCTTTATCCCATTGATGACCGTCTTGTTAGACGCTCCAGCTTGACCATTGCCTTGAGGGTAGACTGGAGTAGAATTTCGAAACTCAATTTTTAAGTCAAAACAGAACTTCTTGAAAACCTTCCCATCAAACTAGGTGCCGTTGTCAGATAGTAGGGCCTTTGGGATGTCGAACCGAGTAATGACGTTCCTCCAAACGAACCTTTTCGTGTCAGCTTCCTTTATGCTTACTAAGGCTTCAATCTCCACCCACTTAGTGAAATAGTCAGTGGCAGCAATGAAGAACCTTTTGTTAGCAGTACCCCTTGCTAGAGGTCCAACGATGTCCAGACCCCATTGTGTAAATGGCCATGGACTGGTGAGGGGAGTTAAGTTCTTGGTTGGTTAATAAATGAGTGGGGCAAACCTTTGGCACTTGTCGCATTTTTGGACATACTGTTGGGCATCTTTCTGCATACGCGGCCGCCAGTACCCATGAGTGAGGGCTCGGTGTGCCAAGGACCGACCTCCAGTGTAACTGCCACAGATCCCCTCGTGGATTTCATAAAGAAAGTTCTCCACAAGATTGGGGTGAACACAAAGAAGATACAGACCGAGGTAAGACTTTTTGTAGAGCTTGCCCGAAGGTGAGACCCAAAATTGCGCAGCTCAGTGCCTTGTTTTATGTGCTTCTTTCTTGTCATCTAGAAGGGCACCATTTTTTAAGAAGGCAAGGAGAGGGTCTATCCAACTCGGACCAAGGTCAGTACAAAGGACTGAGCTGGGTGGATCGATAGTTGGCTGAGGAACAAATTCGACCCATATCTTGCGACCATTTCTGGAGTCCATCGAAAAGCCAAGACATGCTAAGGCATCGGCATGGCTATTTCCATCACGGCCAATTTTCACAACCCTGATAGCTTGAAATTTGCAAATTAGGTGCTTGGCTTGTTCTGTATAGGATGTCATCCGGTCATCGCGAGTTTTGTATACTCCTGTCAATTGGTTCACCACAAGTTAGGAGTCGCTATAAACGAGCAACTCATCTACATTAAAGTGTTCAGCACTGTGGAGACCAGCTAGCAGAGCCTCGTACTCCGCTTCGTTGTTGGAAGCCTTCCATCCCAGTCTGACAGCTTGCTCCTAAATAAACCCCTCTGGTGAAATAAGGACCATTCCCGCTCCAGAACCCTTTTGGTTGGAGGATCCATCAACGAACAGCTGCCAAACGTCTACAATGAAAAGTTTCCATGCCTCAGCGGGGGTTTGATGAGTGTTGTGGATTTCGGTTGCTAAGGCCGAGCTCCCTTCGGAGGGGCCGGTCGGTCCTGGAGTGAACTCAACTACGAAGTCTGCTAACACTTGAGCTTTGATAGCAATCTGTGGCTGGAATTTAATGTCAAACTCCCTCAATCCTACTGCCCACTTCGCTGTCCGGCCCGAGAAATCAACTCGGCTGAACACAAACTTTAGAGGGTACTCTGTGAGGACATTGATAGTGTGTCATTGGAAGTAGTGAGCAAGCTTCCTAGAAGCTATCAATAGGGCGTACGCCAGCTTCTCTAGAGGTAGGTATTTGGTTTTGGCATCCAAGAGGGTTTTGCTAACGTAGTACACTGGCTTTTGTTCTTTCCATTCCTCTCTAATCAAGATTGCACTCACAGCGTGATCAGAGACAGCCAAGTAAAGAAAGAGCACTTCGTTGGGGACTGGAGTAGACAAAAGAGAAGGGGAAGAAAGATACTTTTTCAACTCTGCGAGTGCTTTAGGGCACTAGTCACCCCATTCGAAGTCTGCATTCTTCCTTAGGAGTTGGAAGAAGGGTCTCATTCGATCGGAAGACCGACTAATGAAATGATTCAATGCTGCAGCCATACTAGCGAGCTTTTGGAGTTCCCTAGCCTTTGTAGGTGCCTCGATGTCTTGGAGGGCTTTGATCTTGTCGGGATTGACTTCGATACCTTGCCTGGTCACCATATATCCCAAGAACTTCCCTGAACCGACCCCGAATGCACATTTCGAGGCATTCAAGCGAAGCTTGTGGGTATTCAGGATTTGGACCACTTCCTCCAAGTCTCTCAGATGATGTTCAGCCAATTTACTTTTGACCACCATGTCATCTATATAGGCCTCCATAGTCTTGCCTAGTTGGTCCTCGAATATTTTAGTAACTGAAGGGCATCACTTTGTAGCAGTAGGTGCCCCTTGGGTTAATGAATATTGTCTTCTCCTGGTCAGGGCCAAACAAGGGGATTTGATGATAGCCACTGTAGATGTCTAGGAAGCTCATCCGTTCATGTCCGGCAGTTGCATCTACTAGTTGGTCTATCCGTGGGAGAGGAAAACTGTCCTTAGGACAAGCTTTGTTGAGGCTGGTGAAGTCGACGCACACCCTCCATTTCCTGTTCTTTTTCTTCACCACAACGGTGTTAGACAACCAATTCGGATATTGTACCTCCCATATGACCCCTGCCACCAGAAGCTTGTTTACTTCTTGGATGACTGTTTCTCTATGTTCTGCGGATGATCGTCTGCTCTTTTGGACTACGGGCTGAGCTGCTGGTTGGACATTGAGTTGGTGACATGTAAAGGCTGGGTCCAACCCAGGAGTCTCGTAAGCAGACCAGGCAAATACTTCTATATTCTTGCGGATGAGAGTTAGCAACTGCTCTTTCTCTCCGGCGAGAAGCAAAGTGCCGAGTAGAAAGAACTTGTCCGGATCTCCTCCGCCTACGAAGATCATTTCGAGGTCCTCTACCATCTTCTTTGTTGGCACTCTACCAACGTCTTCCAGTACAGGCTGATCAGGCAGTTCGACTATCTGGACTTCCTTGCATGCTTGTTTAGACTTCATGGCGGCGATAAAGTAGTGTTTTGCTGCTACTTGGTCATCCTTGATCTCCTCCACCCCATTCTTTGTTGAGAAACGGACTACCTAGTGGTAAGTGGATGGCACTGCCTCCATTGTATGAATGCAAGGTCGACCGAGTATTGCATTGTAAGGAGATGAAGTGTTGATCACCAAGAAGTCGACAGGGACCACTTTGGACTTTGCTGTGACAAACAAGGTGATCCGGCCAAGTAGCCACTCTGTCAGTCCATTGAAGCTGACCAAAGGGGAGACCGCAGGGATTAAGTGTTGTTCATCAAGACCCAGCTTTTTGAAAAGGTTATAATGCATAATGTCAGCGGGGCTCCCTTGATCAATTAGGACCTGTTTCACATCAAATTGTTCGCCACATCGACGATGACGATCAGGGCATCAGTGTGAGGATGTTGGATGCCTTCTAGATCTTTCTCAGAGAACACAATGTTAAATTGAGAGGGCTTTGCTTCCGCTTTGGACTTCTTGAGCAATGGTCCTACTGACATGACTTGTTGCAAGTGCGTGGCTCTCTAAATCTCGCCACGTTTATCACTAGCCTTGGGGCTTGGTCCTCTGGTAAAGGGGTTAGGGGTTGTCCCTGTTTTGCCCTTGTCTTTTCCACATCGATCCATTGCTGGAGGTGGCCGACAGTGACCAAGTCTTCAAGATGCCTCTTAAGGTCTCTGTAGTTCTGCGTCTTATGCCCTTTCTCACGATGGTAGGTGCACCGTCACTCCTGGTTGCGCCGAGCAGGGTCCCCCATCATCTTAGGAGGCCAAACGAAGTAGGGTTCTCCCTTGATTTTTTCCAAGAGCCTGTAGATCGGCTCCGTGAACACAGTAGTTATCGCTTCGTAGGATCTACTCCTTTATTCTTCAATTTGCATGGTCGGTTGCTTATTTTGGCCATACCTCTTTCTTTTGTCCTCCGTCCTAGGCTGTTCGGCCCTATGTTACCAAGAGGCCTTAACCCCCTCATCTACAACTGACACTTGTATAGAGGCTGTGTCATCTTTCACACGGGCTCGCTCCACTATTCGAGCCCTCAGCTCTTTCAAGTCAGAGGCGGGTCGTTTCGTTAATGACTGCCTGAGCTTATGTGAAGGGAGGAGGCCTTGTTTGAAGTATAGAGCTGCCAACGGCTCACTACAAACATCTTCTTCCAAATCACCATATGCCTCCTAATATCGCTGAGCGTATTCGCGTAAAGACTTATTTTTATCCTTCCGAGTATTGAACAAGGTATCCAATCCCTTTGAGATTTGTCTATTAGAAACAAACCATGCGACAAAGGCTTCGAAGAGCTGAGCCCAATCATAGATTGATTGAGGAGGAAGCTTGTCATACCACCGGAGGCTATGCTCACCAAGGCTAGACGCAAAAACCTTACACATGAACGCATTGTTCTGATTCCAAAGTGACATTATATGGCGGTAATGGCTGATATGAGTCAGGAGGTCTGACTTCCCATCATAGAGGATGAACTTCGGTGGACTATACTTATGAGGAGCTTCCATCGCTTCAATCTCAGTGCAAAGGGGGGAAGAGACTAGTCGATCCAGAGCACGACGTTCTATCTGATGAATAGACCGATCTAGATGCTTCTTTTCCCTTTCTAATCGCTGTTCTGCTACTTTGTTCGACCATCGGTCATCCTCTTGGTTGTCGTTCAACCATGTCCTCAAGTCACACGGTCGCTCGTCACGACGGCGCGAAGGAAGAGAGATTCCTGAATAATGACTGATGGACTTTTGTCTCTTGCGAGAGTCTTCTCGGGGATTCTCTGTCCTACTACTAGCTCCCTCACTGCGTATCGGAATCAGCCGGCTACGCTCACCACGAGCAGGACTGTAGTTAGACCATTCACGTCGTGGAGGCAACGGAAGAATGTGCCACCGTTGCTGTGACAGTCCCCCTCTGGACTTCCTTGGCTCACTCTGAGGTACCATCTGCTTGCTCAGTTGAGCACGTAGCTCCTCAATCTCCAGACTCATCGAGTCGATGACACGATCACGGTGGTCCTTCTCAACAAATAGCCATTGAGATGACTGATAGGTGGCGGCATGACGTCGCTTCGCCGTATGGAGGGTTGGACTGTCGTGGTCCATCAGGTTGTTGTTCCTGGTAAGGAAGTCCAGACCCTTGTCTTTGGTTCTCTCCGTTCCTGGAGTCTTCTCTCCAATCCCTGGTTACGAGGTTCCTTTAATATCCATCGTCGGAGTTCGTCACAAAGAAATCAGAGAACGATTCCCACAGACAGCGCCAAATGTGCGGACCAGTTTCCGCAATAGAGTAAGATGGAACTTTGAAGACGAACCCTAGTGCACCGATGGGTGAATGCCTGCACAAGGAACAAATAGTTAGGCTGCCCGACCGGGGGTTGGTCGGAAACCCCTCCGACGGTCGAGTTAGTACCGGAGTTTGGTAGAGACAAGATAGAGAAGACTTGTGTGTTTCTAGAGTTAAGAGATCGCCCCTTTCAAGGAGAGTAAGGTTACCTTTTATAAGGATTGTATGACTTAGTCATCAAGCTCCCTCGTTCTCTGCCTGGTCCTCAGCCATGATGGTAGCACATCCTTTAATAGAGGGGAGCAAGATCCGTCATTCGCGGGCACCATGTGCCCTTTACTTTATAGGGTATTGATTAATCTGTTAGCACTCATGTGTCGTGAAGTGGGACCCTTGGAGCCCAAGTTATGGACTTACCCTCTTCAGAGTGGGAAGGGGTGCTAGGGCCAGGCCCATGGTTTTCCCCTCTTCGGAGTGGGGAGTGGGCCAAGACTGATCCTTAGCTTGGCCCATCATAGAGTGGAGAGAGAGAGCCTACTTTGGAGTGGGAACCTTCGTCCAGTCCAATGGGGACCTTCGTCCAATCCAACGAGGTTCCATACAAATAGGCTTGAGTACGGGGCAAGGACCTTTGTCCAATCCCACGAGGTTCCTTGCAAATAGGCTTGAGTACGGAGTAGGGACCTTCGTCCAATCCCACGAAGTTCCATACAAATAGGCTTGAGTAATTGTGCCCCCTTCACCATGTGTCAATGCACTTGACATTTTGGTAATAGCCTTAAGCTTTCACCTTCTTGAAACTCACTTAGACAAATAGAGCAAACAGCGAAAACAAAGGAAACAGAGCAATCAATCAACCCATCTCCTTTCTTGTACTTGTAAACTTTGATTGACTTGATTAGAGCCTCATCTAAACCAGTTGTGGCAACATTCCAAGGCTCATGGTTTGTTGGGTTGTCATTGTCATTCTCTTCTGATTCCTCATTTGGGTCATGATTTTCTCTCCTTCTTGATGAGTTCATGGTTCCACTATACTTGGAGATTATGGCATTGTAGCTAACAAAAGGAAAGCACTTGCTAAAATGCCAATGACTGCAATGACAAGAGGGGAAAAGGTGGGCCTGGAATCGTCGTCGAGGAATTGAATGGGACCAGGGAGAGAAGGAGGAGGGGGAAGATGATGTAACACCATTGTGGGCAGTGGTAAATACAAAAGCCTTGAGAACAATCTTTGGTGTTCATATATGGTATCCAAGTTTTTGGGATCCCTAATGAACCCATGGCTAAATTTCTCTTTTTGCTCCAAAGCAATCCAATTTTCAAAGAAAAAAGTGAAAATTTAACAAGCTTAGTTACACTTGGGGATTTCAATCCCAGTGCACAAGACTCTTATTATTGTGGGATATGGAGAGGATCAGATGTACACAATCTTACCCAGTCTTACCCACGTGACATACAAGTCACAATATTGAATTGTGTATTATAATTTGAGAGACTTGATCGAAATAAGAGATCATACTAGTTTTGTATCACCAATTAAACCCAAAAAACATGTAAACGGAAAAAAGGGTTACCTGAAATATACTTAAACTGAAAGGTCTCTGTTTCATGGAGGAGAAGGAACAATGATTAGAAGTGTATAAGCTGATAATGATGAGAAATGGGTTATGAAGGAAACCAAAAGTTGAGTATTTCTTGGAGAGAGAAGCTGAGAGCAAAAAGGAGCAAAAGGGCTTAGATGGAAAGCGAAGGAAAGGACAAAAAAAAAAAAAAAAAAAAAAAGACAATGTGTTGATGAGTATTTCTTTTTTCAATAGTGATTGGTAGCTCTAAAAGTAGAGTTTTAAATAGAGTTTTAAAAAAAAAAAACTAAAACTAAAATATCACATCATAATGGGGCCCACCTCCAATTAAAGCTATTAGAGCTTCAAAATATTTTTATTTTTTTTTTAACTTTTCCTTTTCTTTTTTCTTTTATTGCTCTTCTCTTTTTTTTTTTCTTTCTTTTTCTTCAAGTTGTTTTTCTAGGTGATAGTGATTTGTTGACTAAGGTAGTGATGTTGGTTAGGGATTTTGTCAAAGTGATAAATGCTTTTGTTAAACGTTGAAGCCATTTTTAGGTGAAGTGAATGTTGCATCTTCCACTCAAAGTTATTTTACCTTAGGGCGAATTATATTAATAGTTGATATATTTTAGAGTTTATATTATTTTGATCTTTAATTTTTTAATTATGATAAATTTGATCTTAAATTTTAAAACTAATGCTAAATAAGAACAATTGAAAACATAATTGCTCCATTTGAAGAGCAAAGTTGTAATACAACTTATATTATATTAGTTAACTTATATGTTATTTGAAATATAATGGCATTTTTTTTAGTGAATAATGTTGGAACTTTTTTTGTTATAAAATTATGTTTGGTTTGGTTTTTAGAATTTATTTTTAGAAATTTTTTTAAGAAACTAAAAATTAAATTGGTGAAAAAAATTAAAAACATATTATTTTTATATAATTTTATCTTTTGAGGGAATAAAAATAATTTAAAAAAATTATATATTTATTTTCATTAATTAGTTTTTATTTTTTCAGGAGTCAAATATGGTGACAAATTTCTTATCATTATTAAATCAATCCATTAAATCAAAAAATCTAAAACTAAAAACATTTCATATATTAAAATATCGATTATACATTAAAAGCCTAATAACCATCCATTGCATGATAATCATCAAAAAATATCTATTAACAACAAATACAATCATCTATTACATGATAATCATCCAAAAATATCAACAAAACAACCACCCATTACATTATCATAATCCAACCACATACTAAAAATTAATTTGATAAAAATATAAAAGATTTATCATTTTTATATAATTTTATTTTTGGTTAGTAAAAATAATTTTTTTAAATTTAAAAATAATTTTTTGACATTTATTTTTGTCAAACTAGTTTATATTTTAAAGCCTTGATGACTTTGTCCTTGAAATGATGCAACAATGTCTCAATTGTCCTTATTTGGAACAAAATTCAAAATTCAGGATCAAATGTATTATAATTGAAAGGTCAAGAATCAAAATGACACAAACCTCAAACTACAGAGACCATTAGTGTAATTCGCCCTTTATCTTATCTTTACGGCTTGTCTCCAGTCCAATTTTGGACTGGACCATACTATTAGGTCTCTATGGGCTCACTACGGAGCTCATATCGATAATTTGAGCTGTCAATGTGTAGGACTCATTGAGTACTTCATCCCTACAAAAAATTACATTGATCGAATATCGATTGCTACTTGATCAGATCACATTTCTGTTAATAATTTTAAAAAAAATTATACTGAACATTGATAGAAATATAATCTGATCAAGTGGCTATCGATTTTTTTGCAAAGATGAAATATTCCACGAGTTTTACATATTTAACGGTTCGGATTATCGGTACGGATTCCATGGTAAGTCCATAAGGCCCAACAATACAGTCCAATTCGATTACAGACTTGACACAAGCCACATCCTTGTTTTATATACTTTAAACAACTAAAATAGATAGCAGTGTTAGAGATGCTATCAGCTTTCAAATTGCATTGTTCAGCTGTTTCAAAATGCTAAAAACTGTTAAATATATGAGAATTTTAAATTATGAAAATTTCATATGTATAATTCAATAATTTTGAGTGTTTTGAGTCAAGAAATAGAATAGAGAAATTCATGTCATACCTAACAATCCTAGAAGTGGATGTTTTGTCATTTAAAAAAAAAAAAAAAAAAGGTTCAAATATCACCTCGAAATATAAATGTGGTCAAATTCATTTTATATGTGAATTTCATAATCCATCAATTAAATTTCAAATATATTTTTTTAGTCTAAATAATTTTCTTGATAATTTTTGTAAGCATCTAACTTAAAATTGTCTTTGGTTCATGAATTTGAAAGAAGAAATAAATAAATAAAAAAGTTGGTAAAATGTGAATGAAATATAATTATAGTTCATTACATTTCATATATTTTTTCTATTTCTCTATTCAAATCATTCTTAAATTTATGAATCAAACACAATCTAAGTAATTAAGGACACCACTTGTTAAGGCATATAAGCAAGGTTTTATACATTGAACTTCAACAATAACATCACTCTTCATATTCGTGTGTGTTTACCAGTAAAATAGTCTAGTATCAATTTTTTTTTTATTGAAGAAAAAGAAAAGAAAAGAAAGAAAGAATGAAAAAAAAAAAAAGAAGAGATGGGGGAATATATGTAGGGAACACAATGATATAATTTTCTTTGCCTGCAGAATGTCAAAGTGCTCCACCAAGTGAGGGTTCAAATGGGTAGGTTTGATACAACTTGAGATCGGGAATTAGATGCTCACTCAATTCAATAAATTATCCATACAAATTTTAGTTTATGTTTGACTCATGAATTATTTTGAAAAGTGGTTGGTTGTTTTAGTTATTTTTTAATTTTTTATGAAAATAAAAAAATAGAGAGAATAGTTAATTTTTTAGTTGTGACTTTTTAAATTTTTAACTATTTCAAGTGGTTTCCAAAATAGTCCAAAATCTGAATGTAATATAATTTCATGTAACTTTTTCTATTTTTTTTTTTTTCAAATATCTCCCTAAATTCATAAATCAAACACAATCTTTTCCTAAATTCGTAAGCCAAACACTTAGGCCATGTTTGTATAGGTGAACATGAGCTTGGGATTGGACTAATAGTCCAATAAAATTATTAATCTGATATTTGGTTAAACAATTGAAATACAGACTAACAATTCATCCGGATATGCTATCCCACATATGATGGACTATTCAATCCCAGAGAGGAGGGTGGGATATAACTTTGACGACTAAGTCAAAGTCTAGACTATTAATTCCTCCTTATAATCCTAACTCAATCCAAATATAGGATAGAATACACAATCCAAAGGGATTCGTAGTCTTAGGACTATTAGTCATAGGAATACGAATCTAACCTAATCCAGTCCGCCTAAACAAACATAGCCTTAGGTGTTAACAGGGATAAAATTATGAGAAGATTATAAAAGGGTCACGACCCCCTTGTTTCTATAAAAGAATTTGTTTGCCATAGCACTTCTAAATATATATATATATATTATTTTATAAATAAAATGATATCTTAATATAAAAGATGTATATCTCATTATTCTCTCACTACAAGAAATTACAGCTTTGGCGACTAATTTTGCCGACTAAAGTCAATTTAGTCGCCAAAGGTGTACACATTAGCTACTAAAAATGTTTTGGTCGCCAATGGTACACACATTAGCTACCAAACATTATTTGGTCGCCAATACTAAGACGTATTAGCTACTAAACTGTTTTGGTTGGTAAATGTGACCTACTTCGCTACTAATGTCATATGTAGTCGGAATAGTCTCCACTAATGGCGACTAATTACATGTTAGTCGTTAAATATTAACTTTTAGCTGACTAAATATCACAATGGTCACTAATTGTATAATATTTATACATTATTATTTTTTATTTTCGTATTTCTTTAATTTTTGGCTACTAACAGTACTGTTAGTCGTGGAAATAATTGGTAAAGGCGACTAATTGGATTTTGGTCGCCAAATAATGCAGTTTCACCGACTATGTTTTTGGTAGCCAAACGTGCCACGAAATTGTGGAGGGAATATTAATTTTTCATTACATATAATAGCGACGAAAATAATTTTTGGTCGATAATAAATATTATTTTCTTTTATTTTCATTGCAAAAGTATTCCACTTCCCTCCCTCTCGCACTCCCGCCTCTATCACTGCTCTATCTCCATCGTAAGAATTGTTGTATCATCCCCCGAACTCCCTCCCAGGTATCTCCCTCTCTCTCTCTGTATCTCCTTCTCCATTTCTTAAACATCTCACAAGGCCTCTCGGTTTCCCCTCTTTCTCTCTCTCTCTCTCTCTCTCTCTCTCTCTCTGTTTACACACACACACACATACACACACATACATGCATATATATATACACACACACAAATCATATATTCACAACCTTGATTCCATATATACTCGATTATATACACAAATCATATGTACACTCACACCACTGCCCTCTTCTATACAGGAATTGTCTCCATCGCTCGAACTCCCCCGAACTGGATCATCCCCCGAACTCCTTCCCAGGTATGTCCTCCATTTCGCATATGTCTCTCCCTCTCTCTGTATCTCCCTCTCGATTTCCCTCTGTTTCTATCCGTCTCTGTTTATACACACACACACACATACATACATATATATATGTATATATGTATGTCAAAACACACAGAATATGAAGTACGAAATGCCCTCAATTAGGGCATTGTTATTGAAATGTGATTCAAATTAAAAATTAGGGCAATGCTTGGGGTGAATCAAGCCATTTGCTACATAAACTAGGGCAAAGTCTTGTAGTAGTAGTACATATAAAAGAGGAATTTTTTTGGTTTTGAGTAAATATACTAGCTGCTCGTGGCTTTTGGATGCCTTAGTAAGAATGTTGAGGTACTTAATATATACCTATTGTTCTTCTTCGTAGTTGCATTTCCAATGTATGAATTTGATGTAATATGTGGAGGTTGAGAATCTTGAGATATGAATGATTTTAAAATCTACAAATGAATAAGTATTCACACTTGAGGTAGGATATTTTGTGTCTTGGAAGTACCTGAAAAGATATGCAGTCATCATAGTTTTGGTAAAACAAGGGCAGGGATTAGATTGTCTCTGGCCCCGTTTGGTGTAGCTGTTAAAACAACTTATAGATTATAACTTAACAGATTATAGATTATGACTTTAATCAGAAGTTGTTAATCTGTTTGGTGTAGCTGTTGGATTATAAATTTAAGTTGTTGAGTAGTGTTTGTTAAATAAGCTGTGAAATAACTTTTTCAATTAATTTTTATTTTTTGTTTGTCTACATTTCTCATAAAAAATAATAATAATAATCTATAGTCCATTTGAATCTTTTTCTATTTTTAAAAAAATAAAAAATAAAAAAATTTAAGAGTATAACCATAAATTAACATGTCCACAGCAGAAGCAGATAATCAGAAGCAATGGGTGAGCAGCTTCTCAGAATCAGCTTTTTTGAGTTAAAATAAGCTGTTAGAATCAGAAGTTGTTTAAAATAAGTTTAACCAAACAGTCCAAAATAACTTTTTCAAAGCTAAAAGTCATAAGTTGGCTCTGAAAAACTGAAACAAACACCTCCTTTGTAGATTCTTCGGCTGATGTTGTGTTCTTGAATGAACATATAGTAGTAGCTTGGTACCCATGGATCATGACTTTCGATCTGTTGGCCTAGCTGTGTATGCTTTTTTTTTTTTAAACATTTGGTGTCACTATGCATTTTAAGTTGAAATATGATTGTAGAATATAATAATATTGTAAGCGAACATTCAGGAAATTGACTAACCAAAAGATATTGTTGAGATTAAATGGATTTTATTTTCTATGTACTTGTGATTAGCTACATTCATCCTTTGTCCTTGACCTTAGTTTTTTTTTTTGTTGGGTTTTAAATCATGGGTTACATTTCTTAGTTTTCCCTATGGTGCCTTTGAGAGTGGATGCAATTATTGATTGTTTTGCTTATGAGAAATATATCTTCCTTGACGTTCTCTAAAGTCTTTCCGAGATGTATTCATATTTTATTAATCATCTCCTATATTGCCAGTTGCCGCATCTCTTTTGCAATGCTATGGAATTTTTTCCATAAAAAATCATTATGTTCTTGCTGATCAGAATATTTAATTCAGTTTTCTGGAAATTTATTTTTGGTAATCTGAATGGGGTGATTTAAATCAGGTTCTGAATGGTTTCTATCAGAACAAGATCTGGTTTGTTTGAGAATAAACTTTTTTTTTCCCTTTCATTTGTGAATGAACTCTTTTCACTTGTTATTATAATTTATATGGAGGGTTGCATCAAACTGGCATCTTTTAACATATGAGCCATCACGTCTTCATTCTAGTATTACCTATTTCAATATTCAACACACTTAACTACTTCAAATTGAAGGAAGAAAAGAAAAACGGAAAGGGAAAAACAGTGCACCTCTACTATGCTTGGGGTGAATCAAGCCATTTGCTACACTTAATTGTTTTCGTAAGTTTATTATTTTCGTAAGCATGACCTTTTCAAAAGGAATTTTTATGGTTTTGAGCTAGATATATGTTTATGTTTAAGATTATTTTAGATGTTTTTGTGATGTGAATTTTATGAAAATTTTCGTAGAATAAATTTAGGTCATTTTCACCAAGGTGTTGTAGTTACCACAAGCTGTTGTAATTCATTTATTTGCAAATTTAGTTTTTATTTTTGGTTTTTAACCATTATGCTCCGTTTATTTTGATGTAAAATGTTTTTGTCAAAAATATTTTACTCATTTTTCGTTGTTTGGTTGAACAAAAAGTAAGTAAAACATTTTTGAAGGAAAATATTTTCGCATCATTTTCTAAAAAATGACTTACCTTTAAAAATTCTGTAAATCAATTTTTACGAAGTTGACTCTCACTCACTACTTTTTCAATACATTTAGCATTTTCAAATGAGCTCATTAAAAAGTCATAAATGACACTTTATTGAATCAAAATTTCTCTTTTAGGCCATAAAATATTTTTGTTTAAAGTGTCAACCAAATGCCGGAAAACAAAAACAAAAATATTTTTTCTATGTAAAATCAATTTACAAAAAAAATATTTTTTTGTGTAAAATATTTTACGTCAAAACAAACGGAGCCTTATAAAAGTCAATATTTTAGTAAAAGTTATGTATGATATCTTTGCTAAGAATGAAATAATCAAAATTTTATCGCCAATTTTTTAAACCATTTAATTTGGCCCTCTGACCCACCACTGGCTGCAATAACATCTCATTTGCCATGGATGTTGCCAACTTTGTGGGTATGAGCCAAACCATGGGGTTATCTTAAACTACAAATCAACATAAGTTTGATGGGGACTTGAACCATTATTAAGGTGGGATATTGGTTAAAGAGGAGGGATATGCTGATCTAGGCACAATATCTTTCTGGGGATTAGTTGGATTACTACATAGAAAAGTGCCCTTCCGTAGTGCAAATTTGGTTAAATATAATGTTAACAAATAAAATCTATATACAAAAGTACTTGTACAAAATGACGTGGTCTGCTCAAATTCCTTGATTATAAAATTACATTTTTAAGCTTCTTCAAAAATCAATTTTCAAAGGAAAAAAAAGAAGAAAGCAATTTGGTATGGCATAATTGCTCGTGTGGGCAATTCTTAAAGAAAAACAAAAAGCGTTCCAAGGCTTCACCAACTTAATTGTAGATGTAGGTTTTTTTTTTATATATAATATTATAAAATATAAATGATGTCTTGTTACATGGTCTAAGAAATACCAACACTCCGACACCAACATGACACGACCCGACAACTGAAAGACACTTCTCAACACCTATCAAATACATGTCGAAATATGTCTCACTATTTGTAAAAAAATTCCAAACTCAGAACGTCGTTTTGACACTTGAAGAGTACGTGTCTATTGTTGAGATACAAATGAAACACATTACAAGTTCGAATAAAATTACTTATAATTTGATAATAAAAGAAAAATACCACAAATTTATACCTATTCTTCTCCTTTATAGTTTAAAATTATATTTTTGAATTAAGTATGGAAATCTAAAAATCTGGTGCTCGTCAAATAATTTGGTTTTTGTCCAAATCTGGAAATCACCTTGGTCTGTATCTGTAAATCTGAAAATCTGGAAATCACTCTGAAATCTGGAAATCTGAAAAATGTGAACTGAAATCTGGAACTGGAAAATTTAGGCTGAAAAATTTAGGCTGAAATCTGGAAATCAATTTAGGCTGAAAAATCTGGAAATCACTCTGAAATCTGAAATCTGGAAAGCACCTTCTTCCCATACCCTCTATCTACCTTCCCATTCCTACTCTCTGATGAGATGTGAAGCTTGGCTTGGCTACTGCAGAGTGAAGGCAAATACATTTGATGATTGTTATATAGATGTTGAGAGAAGCAGAGTTGAGAAGGTTGGACAGATTGTTATATCCTTTTATAAACATCTATATGGAAAATATAATGTGAATGAAGGACAGACAAATACTGCTGCAGAGTTGAAAGAAGCAGATAGTGAGGTGTGTATTGTATATATTGTTATAGCATTTGATGATAACATGCGAAATTGATTTGAGAAGGTTGGAAAAGAATGGGGAATTTCCTGTTGCTACTTGGATTATATGTCGATCAGGAATGAGATAATCCCTTTGTGAAATCAACTACTATGTCATATATCCAATTCATAATTTGATTTCATTTGCCTTCGGGGGAAAAAAAAATGAAAATAATAGAAGTTTGTGTTGTGATAAAAATGTTTTGACAACCCAGTCTATGAGGTAAAATGTTCTTTCAATTGCATTTGTTTTTTCAGAAAAAGTATGGATAATAAATACTTTTGAGCATCAAAAGGATCAGAAGTTGCTCCAATTTAAGTGGTTCCATTTCCCTCTCTGTCTACCGTATGACTCATATTTTCCTTGCTCTGTTTTTCTGTTTTTCTGTTTTTGGGTTTGGATTTTGAGTATTCAGTTGATATATATATTGGGTTCAATAGAAATTCTATGCGTGCAAAAGAAATTCTGGATGATATTATTAACTATAGTAATTCATATATGGAAAAGAAATTCTGTGTGCAGATTTGAATGATAACTATAGTTGTATGGAAAAGAAATTATGGGTTCAAAAGAAATTCTGCTGGGTTATTAACTATAGTTTTGAAAACATGATATTATTCAGTATTGAAAACATGACTTTAATAGAGTTGAAAACATAACTGTAAGATAATTTTAAAACATGATATTGAACCCAGCAATATCGAGTGATATTACATGGGTGGTTTAAGAACCTCTGTATGATATATGATATATGTTGTACCTCTCTAAATTTAAGTATGATATATGCTGTATGATCTGCTGGGTTCAAAAGTTATTGAATTCAAATTCTCCACTCTTAACTGCTGGGTTGAATTCAAATTCTGCACAGTTATTGAATTCAAATTCAAAATTTATTGAATAGATATTCACTCTTAACTGCTGAGTATTCTCTCATTTTAATTCTTCTTCTTGAATTTTTTTTTTCCTCTCTCAGCTTTTGCCTTCATCAGAGCATCTGTGGATCACTCTGACCACTCTCTCCGTTGTTCACTCTGGCTCCATGTGAAACAGGAACTTGAAACAGAGGTAGAAATGATTAACTCGGCTGCTGTAGACGTCCCCGAACGCCCTGGGAGGAACGAGCTCCCGTTCTGTTCATTTGGGGTCACTACAGCTCAGGACTCTCAAATTTGTCACGGTTCTAAGTCTAAACCAAAGAGTCCAAATCCGGCAAATCATTTTGAGAAAACTGATTTTTGAAAGAAGTGCCAAACATGGACTGCTTTGCCAGATACAGAGTCGCCACCTAAATGTTTTTTAAATGGGAAATTTAGGAAACCCTGACTCGGTGCCAAAGGCCACGTGTCCGTCATCACCAAAGTTGCCTCGGCTCGGGAACTTGGGTACGATTGGGGAAGGTCACTTCGTGAGCACCCCCGCTCGCCCGATCAAAGATCGGCCTCTACTAACCATGATATCAAATTTTGAAAACTTTGTGTGTCCTTATTCCGGTTATTAGCCTAGGTTACTATGTGATGCACACAGCATATAAGTATAGACTGGGTCGTCCGAATTGGAACAAAACATTTCATGCTTGTTTATTTGAAAGACGGTTTGCTACTCGCAAGTAGGCTTAAAATGCAGATTTTGCCACCCGCATGTGGGCTTAGAAAAGATGGTTTTGCCACTATCTAGTGGGCTTAAAACAAACAGTTGATGATTTATTCCAATCCAAGTAACCCAACCTTCACCCACAGGCATTCAGGCAGATATATCACATAATCAATTAGCCTCATGGTAAGCATGCTATTCATGGCAGTCACTCACACGCATGCAAGGATGCTAAAGCATAAAACTCACCGAGTACTCCAAGCCAAAACAGAAACTCATCAGAAACCTATGCATGATCCTGATTATACAGAAGTGCCTAATGCAACACATGCAAAAATGCAACTATAGCAGGCTCGGCTATTCTAAACATGGCATGTGAGATGCAACAACTAACATATATTCAACTTGGAATTGAAAATACAATGCAGTTAGTATGATGCGCCGAGCCCGGTGCATGCAAAACAGATGAATGATGCAAACATGCTGTCATACTGTATGCTAATTGAAATATGCCCTAATCTAACCATCATAAGCAGGTAAATAAAAGGGAAGAAAGACGTGGGGTTGGAAAACATACATCGCACTCACCCACACTTATTACAATTATGCCCTCGCACAGAGGGTCCAAATAAATAATACAGTCCCGTGTGAAAGAATAGTACAGTCCAAATATTACAGTCCAAATAATGTACAAATTCCTAATTAATTTACAAATTAACTAAGAAAGCTGTAAACTGGCATGCAAGCCAGGGACTGCCTTGACTCTGATGAATGATGCATGCCCGGGTTGCCTTTGCGCGGAAATCCATGACGATGCCCCAATTAGCCTCTGTTTACACCTGTTCTTGAAATGCGTGCCAAGCCTCGGGAGACCGCTGATTCTTGATTTGCTGCAACAGAGAGCAGGAAAGGGGCATAGCAATGTATTTTCACAGATATATGCATGCCTCGATCCTCGTGCCACCAATCACGCATCTCGATGCATGATGGCCGAGGAGTCAAATTGTGCAACTCAATGTAGAATGAATGCACAGATAAACACAACAAGACCTAACTCCATCATGGGTAATCTGGAGTGTCGGTGACTGGGGAATTGAGACACGTTCCGTCACTCGGAGTACGAAACGTACCTCGTTCCCCGTGCTGGGGCTAACTCCTATCCCGAACGCGATGCAATATGCATGACATGCAACTAAGATACAATCCTAACATACACAATGTTATGGAATGGCATACACAATGCAATAAGGTAATACACAACCAAGCATACACAATGCTATGGATGAAATGGCATACGCAATGCAATAATGGGCTTACACCAACATGAGAGAGCCTCAGCCACACTCACATAGGAGGCCATCAGATGAAAATAAGACAACTCGAAATGCGTGCACGCGTGCACGCAAACCGAGGATCGACCCTCAGGCACCGAAATGCCACTCTAATGAGACACGGCAAAGACATGGAATATGGCATACTATAATGCAAAAATCAGAAGTAAAATGAGATGCAAAACAGCCCCGAAACCCGGTAAAATGAAACCCGATGCATGGAACAAGTCCCGAAACATGAATTTTGGCGCATGAAATGGCCTATAGCTATGCAATGCATGCATAATTTGTACATGAGATGAAAAGAAAGAAGCAAGGCAGCCCCTAGACAAGCACTTTTACAGTTCAAAACATGGCCAAATAGTAAGCACAAATATGGCAAAACTAGCATGCAAAAATGGCCCTAAATGTGAGGTAAAGAAGCAACTCACAACTGCCAACCCCAAACAGATTAGGGGCCTTCTACAATATTGAAGAGGGGCCAAAAATATGATATTTTACAGTTGATGGCCAAGCCTAAATCAGTACACAAGTATGCTCAAAATGCCATGCAAGATAGGGCCCAAAAGAGGTCAAAACACAAAGCATACAAAACGTTCATCAAAAAGCCAAAGACCCTTAATGAAACATGAATATGGGGTCAAAATAAGACTATTTTCAGTTCTGTAAAATGACCAAAAACAGAAGTATAATAGGCTAATAGATCATGCAAAAATGGGGACCAAAGAGGGATATAATGACAAGTGGTACATGGAGGTCCCAAACAGTGATGAGCCCTTCTTCAATGTTGAAGAGGGGCTTAAAATAAGCCTATCTACAGTTTACACCATGCTCCAAAACAGATCACACACAGGCCAAAAATACTATGCAAGATTATGGCATACAAGAGGGATAAAGAAGGAGGTGCAAGATGGGGACCTCAAATGACAAAATTCCCTTAATGAAACATGAAATAGAGCTCAAATAAAGGATACTTTCAGTTATGGCCGGAGCTCAGATATACAAGAAAGAGAGGCTAAGAAATGTTGCAAAAAAAGAGCTAGAAAGAGGGAAATGGTAACTCACACTTGTAGACCAATCTTTAGCAACTTCTTGGACCAAATTTGCTGCCTCCTAGCCTCTGAGAAGACCTCCAAGCTGCTAGAAATGGAAGTGGTGGTGTGGTGCTAGGTGATGGTGTGTAAAAATGGTTAAGAACTTAAGGGGTTTTGAGGTTTAGAGTAGAGAGAGAGAGAAATTTAATGTGAGAGGCTTGATGGGAAATTTTCTTAACCCTAAACCAGCAGCTGGAGCTGCTGATATATAGGCAAAAATGGGGGGAAAAGGGGGGGGAAAAAGTGGAGGGAAAAAATGGAGGGAAAACAATCCAAGTTTCCCTCCAAAAAGGCCAAAAAGTGGGATATAAAGGCAAGTGGTATCTGCTGGACCCAAATGGCCGAGAACCCTTCAACAAAGTTGAAGAGGGGCAAAAAAAAATTTTTTTGTAGTTTATGACCAAGTCCGAAACAGCTCCCAAGTAAGCCTAAAATACCGCGCAAAAATAGGCCTAAAAGAGCATTAAAGAAGCAAGTGATAGGAGGAGATCTCAAAAAGCAAAAGGTCCTTAATCAAACATGAAAAGGACCTCAAAATATGACTATCTCAAGTTCGGGTCAGAGCCCAAAAATGCAAAATGAAGGTTCGGGAGCCAAAACACGCAGTTTGGGGCCCCGAAAGTGGGCTGTTAGGCACCGGAAGTGGTGTCCGACCACGAAGTTGGTCTCTCGGACAGCAGTGTCCCTCAAAAGGGAGCAAATAAGATGTATGCCGAAAACTGAGGCAAACAGAGGTGGTTAAGCGGTCTCGAACCGAGGCACACGGCCAACGGCTCCGAAAAACCGGAAACCGGGCTCCAAACGGGCAAAATGGCCTACAGCCACAAAATGTAGCCCACGGCCACTGAGAGATGGTCTACGGGACCTCTCCCTCCCCTTAGGAAAAGAAACAGAGAAAACCGAGTCTGATTCGCAAACCGAGGCAAGGCACAGAAGAGGGTTCGGAAGATTCAGGTATTAAAATTTGTTTGAATTCTGGTACAATTGTGTTTGAAAAAATATGTTAATGATAATATATTTGAAAAAATCTGCAAAAGATCTGTCTGAAAAATATAAATCTGTTAATGATAATCTCTTCGAATTTGAACTCTGTATAAATTAAAAAATCTGTCTGCAACAACTGTTGCCTCTATTTCCAATTCTAGCTATTTTATCTTTCTGAAAATCTGGCAGCAAATCTGTCTAAAAATTTGTTACAAAATCTATTAATGAAAATTTCTCTATACAGATCTGTCTGCAAAGAAATATGTCTAGACTACAAATCTATCTGCAAAAACTCTGTTATCATACAAATTTGTCTGCAAAAATCTGCATAAAGTGTCATTGATTTATACGTTGAGATGTTAACAAGTAGCAAAAAATGGAGAGTTGGATTTCCCAAAGTTCTATGAGGACAGCCACACTTCAAAGAAAGCGAATGACTGGATCCATTCGAAATGCCATGTGCTGCATGTATGTATATGACAAGGAAATATATGTATTCAATATTTTCTTGTACTTAGTTCCAATAATACATATATGTTGCCTAAGTTTTTTTCGTCTTATTTATTTGCAATGACAGCAAGAGATGGTCAATGTACAAGTGGCTGCCATCGAGTCGGGGACGTCATTGACACAAGAGGAGATTTCAAGGCAAGTGCTTGGACAGAAGAAAAGGTACTTGCTTGGATTTGGGAGTGGCCCACAACCCTCTACTATATTTGTATCAAGAGCACACGATAAGGACATGGAGGCAATGCGAGCTGAGGTGGAGGCACTTCGTGAGGAGCGGCAAAAAGATCATGACGAGTTAATGAAAGAGCGAGAGGAGTGCGAGAGATGTTACAATAAGCTGTTGAAAGAGCGAGAGGAGCGCATTCAATTATCCAATGAGATGTTGAAAGAGCGGGAGGATGGACAAAAGGCAAGGGAGGAGACAAATACAAAGGTCGAGCATCTTAATAACGTAGTCGCCAAACTGTCACAACTCTTGGGAATCTAAGTTGGGCATCCGACATTTGCTTTTTGGTAAGAACAATTTCATTAATGTCACACTTACTTTGTTTAAATATGTTCGCTTTAAGAGTTGAAAATGTCATCAATTTCGGAGTTAATCTACCAGCCACAAGTCGAAAAGAATACTTCAAATGAGGAGTTGTAAAGGAAGAGCACTGCTAAGTGACAATTAGGAGACATTTAAGATGCCTTGACAATTCATTGAACACTCTACTAACCAAGAATAAAGTTTCATTAAACTGTCTAATGCCTACAAGTTTAAAGAATATTTATGATTTTTTATAAATTAATAAAAACTCAAATCTCCTAAACTACCAAATGTTATTTCTGCAATTGATTTCTTGTGTAGTTACTAGAGTTTGGTATTCAGTTTTGTTAACAATGAACTTGTATTTAGAATATGTACTTGATTAAGATTAACTATAGTAGAAACATGTTAAAAAAACATAGCGAATTTCAATTATAGTTTAGAGTAACATGTGAACTTCAACAGTGGTATTTTGAATAGTAACTCGAACCATTGTTTTAACATAATGGGAAGCTTTCCGGTGATAAATGTGACATGTAGGGACAGACGGTACGTAAATAAGACACCTACGTTGAGAGTTAGAGTTGAAAAGGTCATAAACTTAGTCGAAAAAAAGGGTTCGGGGGGCGAAAATGCAAAACAGCCCCCGAAACACTATTTTCTCGTAACGGGAAGCTTCCTGGTGATAAATGTGATATGTAGGGACAGACGGTACGTAAATAGGACACCTACGTTGGGAGTTAGAGTTGAAAATGTCATAAACTTAGTCGAAAAAATGGGTTCAGGGGGCGAAAATGCAAAACAGCCCCCGAAACACTGTTTTCTCGTAACGGGAAGCTTTCCGGTGATAAATGTGACATGTAGGGACAGACGGTACGTAAATAGGACACCTACGTTGGGAGTTAGAGTTGAAAAGGTCATAAACTTAGTCGAAAAAAGGGGTTTGGGGGGCAAAAATGCAAAACAGCCCCCGAAACACTGTTTTCTCGTAACGGGAAGCTTCCCGGTGATAAATGTGACGTATAGGGACAGACGGTACAGAAATAGGACACCTACGTTGGGAGTTAGAGTTGAAAATGTCATAAACTTAGTCGAAAAAAGGGGTTCGGGGGGCGAAAATGGAAAACAACCCCCGAGCCATTATTTTTTCGTAACGGAAAGCTTCCCGATGATAAATGTGACATGTAGGGACAGACGGTACGTAAATAAGACACCTACGTTGGGAACTAGAGTTGGAAATGTCATAAACTTAATCAAAAAAAAGGGTTCGGGGTGGGAAAATGCAAAACAAGCCCTGAACCATTGTTTTTTTGCAACGGGAAGCTTCCCGGTGACAAATGTGTCATGTACGGACAGACGGTACGTAAGTAGTACACGTACGTTGGGATTTAGGGTTGAAAATGTCATAAACTTAGTCAAACAAAGGGGTTCGGGGGGCGAAAATGCAAAACAGCCCCCGAGCCACTGTTTTTTCGTAACGAGAAGCTTCCCGGTGAGACATGTGACATGTAGGGACAGACGGTACGTAAGTAGGACAAGTACGTTGGGAGTTAGAGTTGAAAATGTCATAAATTTAGTCGAAAAAAGGGGTTCAGGGGACACCATTTTGCAAGAACTAAATGTGATGAAGGATATATCCTGTTCACCTAATCGGTTGGGAATTTGAATAATGGATTTGTAAAGTTCAGCTAAGGTTTAGGCGCAATTGTGTATTTGATCAGTTTAACTATCACCACTACAAAATGTGCAACAATAGTTGAATAGTAGACAGTTCATATATATAACATGGCCTCAAAATTTGGCTGATGAGAGGATAACTCCTCAGCAACAAATCAGGGAACTTAGGACTAAAGAAGCTAAGTATTGAAGATACCTATCAAAATTAGATGGTGTTATGGAAGAATAGTTAAGCATAATCTGTTTCAGCTCGTCCCCATAAGCCTGTAAAGAACCCAAGGCATTACTCATTCACAAATAGAAGTATATCTACATCTATAAACCCACTAATTAGTTAAATAGAAATTAACAGTATTATGATTTCATTACATTGTTCACTTAGTTTCTTCTTTAAGGAAAGCGTTTCCAAACTTTCTATGATTATATCGAATAAATTAGAATCTTTTATGAAGAAAAAGTACACACCAATTTCGATCCATGAAGGTCAGGAAAGCACTGTTTTAATGTAACTAGAAGCTTCATAGAGGTCACAAAAGCATAAGCATAGTGAGTTTTATGGATACCAGACAAACTATAATGATGGGTCCTCTTACATTTTTATAACAAATAATTTTTTGATGAAATGGTAAGTACACCCACAATTTTTGTAATTTGGTAATACCTACATAGTTTAGTTTCACATTTAACTACTAAAATTTACTTAGATAGATTTAGAGATTAAAAAGCTAAAACAAGAACTCATGATGGGTCCATGTTTGGATGTCTTTCATTAGTGAATAGATATTACTCTCCTTGTCTTTTAATGTTTGAAATTATTACAATATATATATGTATGTTGAACAGAAGTGCCTCTGCACGCACCAAACTAATGATTTTTTTCCCCTTTTCTGCAAATGTTTTTGGACATAGAAATGACCTTGTGTTTTTGTTGACAAGTACGGAAGGGCATTGTTTTTATATTTCTATCCGTATATATAATGGTTTGTAAAAATTACTTTTTAGGTATGGTAAATATCATCTAATTTGGCATGGTAGAAATGAACATAGCACGTGGTACAAAATAGTTTTGGGACAGTACAGAATATAATTTTTGTTGTGGTACAGAAGTCGTAGGTGTACAATTAATTTGGTTATTCTTGTATTATATGTGAAATTAAATTATTGACGTTGGATTAGACGTGGTTCTTATGGAATTTGTAATATATATATAATTGGACGTTCAATATTAAATTTTGGATGGTTGGAACTGAAATGTGTGCACGTTGTTGAATGCTTGATAACATATTTAGCGTTGATGGATTATATTAATATTGTTTATACAGGGTACAGGTGGTTTAGAAATTTTTATTTAAAAAAAAAAAAACCACGTTAAAGTACTTGACCACCAAATATTTTGGTAGCCAAATACGTAATCAAATGTTTTGGTGACAAAAAATTTAGTAGCAGAAACATAACCAAAAAAGTTTTTGTGACCAAATAATTAGTAGCTAAAACAATTGAGAATGAGAGAAAGAAACAATTGGCCACTAATTTTTTTAGCCACGGAAAAAAAAAATGGTATCATTTGGCAACTAAAACATTTGGTGGCAAAAAGTGAAGAGTGAATGTGAGGAGGCTTTTGGCTACGAAACTTTTAGTGGGCAAAAGTAACAACGACAAAAGTTACGCAGTCGCTAAAAATATGTATTCTATTGGTGACAAAAATGTTTGGTCTATAATAGCCATTCTGAAATTATGGTAGCACTTTTAGTGACTAAACCTTTAGTCGTTGAATTCACCTTTTGCCGACTAAATAACGTTTCGTAGCCAAATGTGTACTTTTGGCGACGAATTATTTAGTAGCTAAAAGCAACACCTTCCCCGACCACAACAATTTGGTAGCCAAAAAGCCTCATTTGGCGACTAAAGTCTTTAGTGGCGGAACATAACTTTTGCCGACTAAACTAAATTTAGTAGCCAAATGTAGTCACTTTCGGCGACCAAACAAAGTTTAGTCGCCAATACTAACGCCGACAGGGTAAAAGCGACGAGCTTGGCGACAAAATATTTTAGTCGCTAAATCGTTTCAGCGACTAAATATTGGACTTTTGGCGACCAATATTTTGGTAGCCAAAAGTGACATTTCTTGTAGTGTCTCATCTTACTTTCTTTTTTTTGTTTTCTTTCAAAAAATTTCATAATCTTATTAAAGATTGTTTATACGATATTTAATTTTTTTATATATATACATATATAATTTATATATTTTATTATATATACTATTGTATATACAATAAAATAAACGGAACCGCTATGTAGCTCGAAAGTGCTTGGTTCGAAAGGGCTCGAAATTGTGTTTTAATCACCTGTTGCGCTGCTGTAGCCACTGGGTACATACACCCCTTTCATTTCATTTCAAAAACAAAACCAAAAAAAAAGAGAAATAAAGAACAGAGTAGAGAAGAGATACAGGAGCAACGTCTATGACCTAGCTTTTGCCGCCGCCGCTGCTATTTCATCGGGGTGGAAGAGGAGGAAGTTTGCTTGAGTTGTGGATAAGGTATTTTCCCCTTCAAACATTGCTCTGTCATTGTGGATGCCATGACAGCTACCTAAGATGATTATGGCTGCCATGATTGCTCTTCCATTGGTCTATCATAAAATTAGGAAAATGATCCAGAGCTCAAAACTCTGTGGTTGCTCTTCCATTGGTTACTCTGTAAATCACATCCATTGGTCAATCATAAATCCAATCTGCTCGAAAATTTTCATTCAATAACAGATGTGATTTGCAATGAAAATAACATTATTGTGAAAATAAGAGGTACCCAAAAATAAATTAGCAGATTGGATTTATTGCCATGTCTTCCATTGCTGTATTAGTTAAGGATTTTTTTTCAGATTCATTGTCTAAAAAATAAATAAACTCACACTTGATTGAGAATATCTCACAAGTCAGCTATTTGAACGGTGCTGATATAGCTTTGACAGTCCAATAGTGTATCATCTCATATACACTGTAGAGTCCACACTAATTTTGAAGCCAGCGTAGTGTGAAAGGTCATGTAATTAAGAGATTCCTCTATTAAATGTGTAACTGATAATACATTTAATGTAAAATTGTGTATTTCTGTCCACATACTTAGTTTGAAGACTGATGAGCTAAGATTGTTTGTGTTTTCTTAGTGATGATGAGTTCAAGACATTTGATGTTATTGATGTAAGGATAAAGATAAACTGTAAGTGCACAAATCTAAAAACACAAAATAATACACAGAAATAAATAAACTCACACTATCTGATTAATTTGCTAGATTATTAAAAAATCTTTATGTACCCTGAATCTTTCTAAAGAAATAAATAATTAGATCTGTTATGGCAAACAAATCTTTATGTACCCTGAATCTTTCTAAAAAACACATTGTCTGACATTATTAAAAAAAAAAAAATTTGTGCCTTATAATGTGATACCTTCACACTGTCTACTATTATTTAAAAAAAAAATTTGGATTTATTTATTCTTTCACATGCATTGTCTGAGATTCAGATTTATTTATGTTGGAAATGGTTATAAAATCCTGGATAAAACCAGAATTTTTTCCTAAGTTCGGTCTATTTTTTAGGTGGGCCCCGAGTGTCGATTTACTCGGGTCAAAGTGGTAACGCGTTCTATGCCGCGTTGTGATTCACGTGGTATATTTGGTTGCTCAAAACCATTACCGAATGAATGGGAAATTGAAGCCAAAGTGTGCTCCATGGAAATGGAGTTTTTGTGGAAATTCCTTAAGGTTGTAAATTGGCTTGTCCCACATTGATTTGGTGGGAAGTTTTGAAAGGGTTTATAAGGCTTAGGGTGAGATACTTGGGGTGTGCCCCAAGGGGTACCCAAGTGTTTTAGAGGGAGAGGTTATAGGCTAGACCCATTGGACCCAAAAATCACCACACGCGCGCGCGCGCCGCCGTCCGGTCGGGCGGGCTGGGTTTGGGCACGGGTGTGTGGTGTTGGGTTGGGCTTCTAATCTTTTTGGGCCAAAAATATTTGAATTTAATTTTATTTTTTATTAAAATAAAATCCAGAATTCAAATTAAAATTAAATTGGTTTGGATTTTTTGTTCATCCAAACAGGGCCCTTCCTGTTTTGAATTAGTGCACACCCAAACAGGGTCCTTCCCGTTTTGCTATCTGTTTGAATTCAAATCCAACAGGTATCATACCTGTTCAATTCAAAACCAAGAGCCACATACCTGTTCAATTCAAATCCAAGAGCCACCTTCACATCTATAAATAGGACCACCCTCATTTGATGTTTTCCATTGAGAAATTTCGTGTTTCACTTCTGCTAATTATATTCTTCATCTTGCTGCATTTTATTTCCGAAAGAAAGAGTGTAAACACTTAGTGTGTTCGTAAGGCAAACAATTTGTAGTGCTGCTATTGTTTGCAGTAAGATTATTTCATCCTGGGAGATAGACGTCCAAATTCTGAAAGCACCGTGGAGAGGACGAATCTGTCTTAAGGACACAGTGTCAAACACTGGACTTGATCAAAAAATAATTCGAAGAAATTAAATCAAGTAAGTTATTTAATTTATTTTCAGTGTTGTTTTTATTTATTTAAATCAGATTTTAATTTTGTTTTTGTAACAAAATAAAATCTGTTTTTATTTATTTATTTTTATTTCGAGTTTGATTTTTGTAATCAAACAAATTCTCTCATTTTCTTTATTTCTTTAAATTCTATTTGTTGTTGTGTACACAATAGAATTAAATCTTTTAAATACAGTGAAGATTGTCCAACAATCTTAAGACATATTCCTTTTTGGGTATCTTCATTGTATTTAATTTTCTGTGTTTTCAAATTAATATTCTGGTTGGAAAAACAAATAGTGTTTTATGCTATTTGACAGATAGTAGTAATATACTGTCTCTTTTCTTTGACAACAACTAGTAGTACGATACTGGTGTCATTAACAATTCAGAATATTATTTGGTATTACAGAAAATTCTTGTGATATTTTATTTTTCTAGTTTTAGTAACAAGGAAAATAAAATTATTTTGTTGTTATAATTTATTCTCTGGTTTTAGTAACTAGAAAATTAATTTGTGTTTTAATTTTTTCTGATTTTTGTAATCAGAGATTATGGCTACTACAACTGAAACTGCATCTGGCAGTGGTACTCCTATTGTTACACCTACATCGGTCCCTATTCAGAACCATGTTCATGTACCAATCAATCATGGAGAAAAACCGGAAAAATTTAACGGTACCGAGTTTAAGAGATGGCAGCAGAAGATGCTGTTCTATCTTACAACTCTTAATTTGGCCCGGTTTCTCTATGAAGAGGCTCCAGCACTTAAAGAGGGTGAAAGTGATCGGCAAGTTGTTGCCGCTGTAGATGCTTGGAAACATTCAGATTTCCTGTGCAGAAACTACATCCTAAATGGCCTTGACAATATGCTGTATAATGTATACAGTCCTCTGAAAACAGCAAAAGAATTATGGGATTCTTTGGAGAAGAAATACAAGACAGAAGATGCCGGCACGAAGAAATTTGTCGTCGGTAAATTTGTCGTCGGTAAATTTCTGGATTTTGTTATGGTTGACTCCCAAACGGTAATATCTCAAGTTCAAAGTTTTCAAATAATTTTGCATGATATTCATTCAGAAGGTATGTCTCTTAGCGAGTCATTCCAAGTCGCTGCTTTAGTGGAAAAGTTACCACCGGCTTGGAAAGATTTCAAAAATTATTTAAAACATAAACGCAAAGAGATGACTATGGATGAATTGATTGTAAGATTAAGAATTGAAGAAGATAACCGAAAGGCTGAAAAGAGGAATGGGAAAAATCCCATTGAGTCCAAGGCTAATGTGGTTGAACAAGTTCATAAACCACATAACAAAAAGAGAAAGTTTACTGGAGATGGTCCTAAACAAGGCGATAGTAGCAAGAAGTTCAAAGGAAAATGCTATAACTGTGGCAAAACTGGACATCGAGCTTCTGACTGCCGCCGCCCTAAGAAGAATCATGGAAGTACAAGTAAGAAGACCACCAATCAGGCCAATGTAACAGAATTGGATTACATCTCTGACGGAGTGAATGACATCAACCTTTCTGCTGTGGTGTCTGAGGCTAACTTGGTGGGAAATCCCAAAGAGTGGTGGGTTGACACTGGAGCAACTCGTCACATATGTGCGGACAAGAAGATGTTCACTACCTACAATGAGGCTGCAAATGGTGAACAACTTTTCATGGGAAATTCTTCTACTTCTACTGTGGCTGGACAAGGAAAAGTTATCTTGAAGATGACATCAGGGAAAGAACTGACCCTCAACAATGTACTACATGTACCTGACATCCGGAAGAATTTAGTTTCTGGGTCTTTGTTAAGTAAAAATGGTTTTAGGCTTGTATTTGAGTCTGATAAATTTGTATTAACAAAGAGTGGTATGTATGTTGGTAAGGGATACATGAGTGATGGACTCTTTAAGTTGAATGTAATGACAGTTGTACCGAAAGTTGCTATGAATAAGAATAACACATCTTTTGTTTATATTCTTGAGTCAAATTTATGGCATGGTAGATTAGGCCATGTGAATTTTGATGCTTTGCGTAGATTAATTGGTTTAGATTATATACCAAAGTTTGAAATTAATCCTAATCATAAATGTGAAATTTGTGTAGAAGCGAAACTAACTAAGGCTCCATTTAAATCGGTTGAAAGGAAAACCGAACCTCTAGAATTAATTCATACTGATGTATGTGATCTAAAATTTATTCAAACTAGAGGAGGCAAAAAGTATTTCATAACTTTTATCGATGATTGCACAAGATATTGTTATGTTTATTTACTTAGAAGTAAAGATGAAGCCTTAGAAATGTTTAAACTCTACAAAACAGAAGTTGAAAATCAACTTGGTAAAACCATTAAAATGGTTAGAAGTGATAGGGGTGGTGAATATGATGCACCATTAAATGAATTTTGTGCACAACATGGCATTATTCATCAAACTACAGCCCCTTATTCTCCACAGCAAAATGGAATTGCTGAAAGGAAGAATAGAACCTTAAAAGAAATGATGAATGCCATGTTACTAAGTTCAGGCTTACCACAGAACTTGTGGGGGGAAGCAATATTGTCTGCTAATTATGTTCTTAATAAAATACCCCACAAGAAAACCAACAGCACTCCTTATGAATTGTGGAAAGGTCGATCGCCTTCCTACAAATATTTAAAAGTGTGGGGGTGTTTGGCAAAAGTTGAAGTTCCTGTTCCTAAAAATACTAAGATTGGACCAAAAACAATAGACTGTGTGTTTATTGGTTATGCTCAGAATAGTAGTGCATATCGGTTTCTGACTTATAAATCAGAAATACCTGATATAAATGTGAACACTATTATAGAGTCAAGGAATGATGTGTTTTTTTAACATGTCTTTCCTTACAAGAAAGGACAGGAATTAAGTTCACAGAAAAGAACTTATGATTGTACACAAAGTCAAGAAACTAATGACAATCAAACACAAGAGACTAGTAATAGTCTCGACCAACAGGATTTAACTAATGATGAACCAAGACGGAGTAAGAGAGCTAAAACATCAAAATCCTTTGGTCCAGATTTTCTGACATACTTGTTAGAAAATGAACCTCAAAGCTTTAAGGCAGCAATGACAGGTCCTGAAGCACCTTTGTGGAAAGAGGCTGTTAATAATGAAATTGAATCCATTATGCAAAATCATACTTGGGAATTGGTGGATCTTCCACCAGGTTCTAAACCTCTTGGATATAAATGGATATTCAAGAGAAAAATGAAAGCAGATGGTTCAATTGACAAGTATAAAGCAAGACTTGTTGTTAAAGGTTACAGACAAAAGGAAGGTCTGGACTATTTTGACACATATTCCCCTGTGACAAGAATAACATCCATTCGCATGCTTATTTCTATAGCAGCGTTGTTTAATTTAGAAATACATCAAATGGATGTTAAGACAGCTTTCTTAAACGGTGATCTAAATGAAGAGATCTATATGGAACAACCCGAAGGGTTTGTAGTATCAGGGCAAGAAAAGAAAGTTTGTCGATTTGTAAAATCCCTTTATGGATTAAAACAAGCGCCTAAGCAATGGCATGAAAAATTTGATCATGCAATGCTTACTAATGGGTGTAAGATAAACGAATGTGACAAATGCGTCTATGTTAAAAACACTGACCAAGGATATGTCATAGTTTGTCTTTATGTGGATGACATGCTTATCATCGGAAGCAGTCAAAACATGATCAAATCAACTAAGCAGATGCTTAACAAAAGATTTGATATGAAAGATATGGGGGTCGCAGATGTTATATTAGGAATGAAAATTACTAAAACATCTGACGGATATGCATTATCTCAATCTCATTATATTGAGAAAATTCTTGATAAATTTATCAAGGATGATTTGAATTTAGCTAGAACACCTGTAGACATCAGTCTTTATTTATCAAAAAATAAAGGAGATGCAGTGTCTCAGTTAAAATACTCCCAAATCATTGGAAGCCTAATGTACCTAATGAATTGTACTCGTCCTGATATAGCTTATGCTATCAGTAAATTGAGTAGGTACACTAGTAATCCTGGAGAAGACCATTGGAAAGCGATCATTCGGGTTCTTAGATATCTAAGATTTACTTGTGATCATGGTTTGAACTTCACTCGATATCCAGCAGTACTCGAAGGTTATTGTGATGCCAATTGGATATCGGATACTAAAGATTCAAAATCCACTAGTGGATATGTCTTTACTCTAGGAGGCGCTGCTGTTTCTTGGAAGTCCACGAAACAAACTTGCATCGCACGATCCACAATGGAATCCGAGTTCATTGCTTTAGACAAAGCAGGTGAAGAAGCAGAATGGCTTCGTCACTTCTTAGAAGACATTCCAATGTGGCCAAAACCTGTGCCAGCTATTTGCATTCATTGTGATAGTCAATCTGCAATAGGCAGGGCACAGAATCACATGTATAACGGTAAGTCACGACATATTCGTCGTCGACATAATACCGTAAGGCAATTGTTGTCAAACGGAATAATCTCAATAGATTATATAAAATCTAAAGAGAATATTGCGGATCCGTTAACAAAAGGTTTGACAAAAGAGCTAGTGTATAGTTCATCAAAGGGGATGGGATTAAAGCCTATTACATAAGAGTCGTCATAATGGTAACCCTACTTATATGACTGGAGATCCCAAGAACTAAGTTCAAAGGGACAACTAAGTTATGTATGGCTCACCAGAAATCACCAGGGGATTAAAAATTCCCTACCCATTCCTATGGTGAGAGTGATATCTGCAACATATGTTGTATGCAGGGGTATAAGGATAAGCTTTGCTTTTAATGATTACTTATATCTTGATTAAGGTATAAAATCAAGATGAGTATAAGGAGATACTCACAATAAGAATCACCTATATGAGTGTTGAACTGGGGCCGGTTCTATGAGAATGAAAAAGGCTAAATTCTCTAGAAACACTTATGAAAACCAGGCGCGTTCAAGGCCAAAATGAACACAACAGTGAGAACCACGATGTGTTAGAAGATATTTTGTGTGAAATCTATTGTCTTGGCTTACACAAATGGCTGAACAATTCAAGGCATCGCGTCCATTGGTTAGCCAGTAAGTCCAATAGGTTATCACTAGGGAAGGTTCAAAGCCGAAAACTACCTATCCTGATGCAAGATATTTTCGACTTATACTCTTTCGTTAAAGTCTGCATATTATTGCATTTCCGTTGTCATCAAATTCCATTCATGTGGGGGATTGTTGGAAATGGTTATAAAATCCTGGATAAAACCAGAATTTTTTCCTAAGTTCGGTCTATTTTTTAGGTGGGCCCCGAGTGTCGATTTACTCGGGTCAAAGTGGTAACGCGTTCTATGCCACGTTGTGATTCACGTGGTATATTTGGTTGCTCAAAACCATTACCGAGTGAATGGGAAATTGAAGCCAAAGTGTGCTCCATGGAAATGGAGGTTTGGTGGAAATTCCTTAAGGTTGTAAATTGGCTTGTCCCACATTGATTTGGTGGGAAGTTTTGAAAGGGTTTATAAGGCTTAGGGTGAGATACTTGGGGTGTGCCCCAAGGGGTACCCAAGTGTTTTAGAGGGAGAGGTTATGGGCAAAATGGGCTAGACCCATTGGACCCAAAAATCACCACACGCGCGTGCGCGCCGCCGCCGTCCGGTCGGGCGGGCTGGGCTTGGGCACGGGTGTGTGGTGTTAGGTTGGGCTTCTAATCTTTTTGGGCCAAAAATATTTGAATTTAATTTTATTTTTTTATTAAAATAAAATCCAGAATTCAAATTAAAATTAAATTGGTTTGGATTTTTTGTTCATCCAAACAGGGCCCTTCCTGTTTTCAAACAGAATTAAACTAGTTTGGATTTATTACTCATCCAAACAGAGCCCTTCCAGTTTTCAAACAGAAATAAACTAGTTTGGAATTAGTGCACACCCAAACAGGGCCTTTCCCGTTTTGCTATCTGTTTGAATTCAAATCCAACAGGTATCATACCTGTTCAATTCAAAACCAAGAGCCACATACCTGTTCAATTCAAATCCAAGAGCCACCTTCACATCTATAAATAGGACCACCCTCATTTGATGTTTTCCATTGAGAAATTTCGTGTTTCACTTCTGCTAATTATATTCTTCATCTTGCTGCATTTTATTTCCGAAAGAAAGAGTGTAAACACTTAGTGTGTTCATAAGGCAAACAATTTGTAGTGCTGCTATTGTTTGCAGTAAGATCATTTCATCCTGGGAGATAGACGTCCAAATTCTGAAAGCACCGTGGAGAGGACGAATCTGTCTTAAGGACACAGTGTCAAACACTGGACTTGATCAAAAAATAATTCGAAGAAATTAAATCAAGTAAGTTATTTAATTTATTTTCAGTGTTGTTTTTATTTATTTAAATCAGATTTTAATTTTGTTTTTGTAACAAAATAAAATCTGTTTTTATTTATTTATTTTTATTTCGAGTTTGATTTTTGTAATCAAACAAATTCTCTCATTTTCTTTATTTCTTTAAATTCTATTTGTTGTTGTGTACACAATAGAATTAAATCTTTTAAATACAGTGAAGATTGTCCAACAATTTATTCAAGTTAATCATCCACATATACCTTAACAATATAATTTTTGTGTCTTATAATGTGACCTTTGATCATGCTCAAGCTGCCAAAGAAATTTATGAGAAATTTCAACATCTGTTAGGTTGGCATTAGGCAATCTAGATGTTGAGGCTACTCTCTCTCATGCTCCCAGTTATAAAAAGTTATTCAGTTTGCTCTTTTACTAATTTGTCTATTGTATTTAACTTTGAAGCTACAATGGATATTGATTCAAACAATAACTTGCCACCAATGACGATGCTAAACACAAAGTGATTCAACTTGGGGTGAGGGAAATCAAGGATCGAGTGAAAACTATTGAATCGGGTACTGCGAGTAATGTGCCATGTACTAGTACTCTACCACCTTCTACTATTATTGTACCACCTTCGCATACTTCGCCGAAAAGTCCGCCACGTCTGAATACTACAAAAGCAAGCAACACTCGCAAGGTACTCAGTCCTTTGGTTGCTCGCCGAAGAGGACGTCCATGTACGAGGCGGAAGGTTAGCAAGGTTGATCAAATAGTTAATCGGTTGAAGAGAAAGAACAAGAAGACTACTCCCGCACAGGTAAATACTTGGCATAGGTTGTTTCGTAACCTTTTTTGTGGATTCATAGTTGAATGGCTACAATAAGTAATGAAATTGTGTTACTATTTCATGATAGGTGCCAGAAGATCAAGCTTACTATTTTCCTTCTATGGTTGGCACACAAGATAGTATGTATGTTTCGGTATGTGTTGAATGGACTTAAAATATTGTACTTTGCTTCTTGTTGGGTTTTATGGTAATGCTTCAAATTATTATTAACATTGTCTTACTATATAATCATAAGGTGCCCCATGATGAAGCTTACTATTTTCCTTCTATGGTGGGCACAGAAGACAACATGTCTGTACCGGTACGTGTTCAATATTTAAGTACACATTTGTAACGATGAATGTATTGGTCAATATTTTTTAAAATCATTTTGTAATATGTACTTGTTTTTATAGGCACGGGTTTGCACAATGGGAACGCCGGACAATATTGAAAGCACATCAGGAATGGTCAACAATCTAAGCAGTCAAAGTTCTACAGTACCATCACTATTGGATCCAAATGCCCCAATTTATTTTTAATGTAATACACTGTTCAATGTCTGTTCAATGTAATACACTGTTCAACCTGTTGAACAAATAGTAACCTGTTCAATGTCTATGTTCTACTATTTTTGTAAACAGGTTCTGGATGATATGTAATTTCATGTCATATGGTCCCATTTGAATGGATGACTTGAATGGATGGTTTGGTTTTTATTTATTCTTGTGTCCCTGTTTTGATTAATGATGGATTTTAGATTATGGTCCCATAAAAACTGTTTTAATTTCATGTCATATGGTCCCATAAAAACTGTTTCAGATTAATCACTCAACTTTTTGTGTGCTTGGGATCAACGGACCTAGTTGTTTTTATGAGGATAGACACACTATCTACTTTTGCTTTTGGTGACTGGTATATGCATTGTTTCTATTTGCAACTTGGGTGCTCTTGTGGCCAATTCTAATACCGTAAACAGTTTTTATATTTTTATCAGCAGGTGAAGATGCCCAAGTTTCATAATCAGGTTGACCTGGTTTTTTAATGTACATGAGTTACACGTAACTGTCACTGGATGTATCAGAATCTGCATTTTTCACTGTGTCAAAACCACATGAACCAACATGAAAGACAATCTTCAAGTTACATTTTTTTTTTTTAAGTTTGCTTGCATTATATTCATGAATTTGGTACTGCTAAGAATTGAGTTTGTGGGATTTCACTCACAAAAAAATTGAGGGACACCAAGTATAGGTGCTGACATATTGAAACAATCATGATATACCAAAAATCCATTAGTCCAGCACCTGCTGTTTGTGCTTTCTAATAGTCACAACACAATCCAGCACAATCCATCATCAATAACTATCTACTACTATTAGTCTATCACAATCAATAACAATCCATCACAACACGACATTCAATTCATAACAAAATTGAAGAGGTAACATATATTCTTGGTACCAAACCAACTCTTGGTACCAAACCATTTCAGAAGTATATGTAGCAGGAACATAATCATGAGAATCTATCCCCAATGCTTCCTGGGCTTCCTCCAACTTCTCCTCAAATGATTCAACACTTCCAATATTGAAATAATATTTATATTGGCTCTTGCTTGGATCAGCAGGTCCTTGGACAACTGGTCCCTCAACGACATCATTGCTTGTTTGATTGTGTGGTGAGCTCCTTACATACACTTTTGCAACTGATTTATTCGAAACAACTACATGGTCTACTAAACCCGGTTCCAGGAGCTTGTTTTTGAACTCTTGGAAACTAATCTGCAAAGAATCATTTTCCAAAGTTTTAAGGCCCAAAAAGATAAAACAAAAAATCTTAATTACATTCAAATTATATATATATATATATATATATATATATCATTAACGAAAAACTTGAATATGCGACTCAGCTATATATCCTACTAACTATGAGTCTATGATTATAAAAGCCCCATACAACCAAGTCCTGAAATATATTCAAGCATATAACTTACCTGTTGTTGCTCACGAGGACCAAATGAAAATGATGAAAGAAACAGGCCAATCACTAATATAGGGGTGATAAGATTTTGAAATTGCATCAAGAAAGCTTCCTGAAAACTGCCATGATCACCTGTGTTTGCATCCTCTGAAAATAAAGAAATTAAAATATGCAAAAAGTTGTGAGATATTATGTATTATAATCAGTGTGGTGAACCATTTTTTAAACAAACATTCAGCATGAAGTTTTACTTAATAAATGGTATATTTTTTGAATATACACATGAAAATAATAACTTCTTCATTTTACTTTACAGATTCATTTATACATATATCTTTAGAAAACAAATAGTAAGAAATCTTTTTCACATTCCATATATTAGAAAAAGAAGGGTGGACCAAAATAGAAACTATTATCAATATTAGAAGAGGGTGTATATCATAGAATTTCTAATAATTTATTTGTTTCAAAATTGAGGAAATATAAATGCATATATGTTCTTATTTGTTTCAAAATTGAGGAATTTCCAACAGTTCTTACAGTCAAAGGATTGACATGGATTGCCAAACAAAATTGACATGGATTGCCAAACAAAATTTCATACAAAATTGACATGGCTTTTATGAGATGGAGAAATGTAAAGCTGTTAAATTGACATGGATTGGCAAACAAAATTTCATACAGTCAAAGGATTCCCAAACAAAATTTTAGCAGCAAACAATATTTACCACCATAAATTCTTCACCAAACATTCAGAAGCAAACCGACATGTAGCAGCAGAACATTAGAGGCAACAAATTCAGTGGCAAAACAGAATGTTAGTAGCAAACATTCTTGGGGAAAAACTTCACCAATAAACCAATAGGTATCAGCAAAAAACATTGGGGAAAATTTTGGAAAATTTCAGCATAAAAAAAATTAAAAAAAAAATTCTGGAAATGAACATCCCTACAAGCACATCACCAGAATTAATTTGAACATCCCACAAGAACTAACTCTACAACCCAAAGACTAGAAAATTCACACGTTGCAGCGAGCAGATTGCCTCACCTTTCACAAATTCGAAGACAAAACCAGAGGACCCTTCAGTGCCGGAGAAGAGTCCCTAACATGGCAGTCCCGAAAACGAAAAGATCCATTAAACCAGCCAGGACCAAAAATCAATCCGACTCCGAAGACACCCAAAAATCTCCAAACTCCCAAACACACAATCTAGGTTTTACTATTATGTTGCTATTATTAGTAGAAGAAGAAACATAGGTCTGTAATCTGCATATATAATACGCAATGCATTTCAATTTTTTCCTGACTAAACTCAAGTTGATTAGAGTAAACTTTAGACCAACTACATAATCTCAACAACTATAACTTATGGGTTAGCAGCAAAACATGATCAACTTATTCGATCTACGAAACTTTTTCCTTTATTTTTGTATAGCAAAAGTCATAATTTGAGAAAAGGAATAAGATTTAAACCATTAGCTTTATAATAAGATATAAGGATTCTAATCAATTACAAGAAAATTGAATTGCTCAGTCAAAGATAATCTATACTTTATAACACAAGTCAAAGAAATGAAATGCATATCAAAATAGACAAATTGATTTCAGTTTCATTTGCCTTTTGATGGATAGGAATGAAGGTAGTTGTTGAACTGAAGTCAAGAAATTAGTTGATGGTAAGTGTGAATCTGGTATGACCTAGTTTGTCTCATTAAGGTCGTGTTTGGGTTGTTATTAATTAACCAAACCTAGTAAAAAATTACATCTCCATCAAGAATTTGTTATTAATTAACCAAACCTAGTAAAAAATTACATCTCCATCAAGAATTTATTGAGTGAGTCATATTTCACCAATTGGGATAACAGAAAATGTCATTTCTTCAATGTTTGGGATTCATATTCCTAGTACAAACTAACACGATATAATTCATATTCCAAATCAAACTAACACCATATTCTGTTTCATTTTCATTTTCTGTTTTCACTAACACCATATTCCAAATCAAACAAACTAACACCATATTCCAAATCAAACTAACACCATATAATTCATATTCCAAATCTCAGAACTAACTCAACAGAAAATGAAACTAAAATCTATCACAGTATAAATTCAAAACTTCATAAAACAGTATCACAAGAACCAATACCTTAATAACAGAATTTGGGATAACCCATGGTTTTACAAAAATTATTTTGGGATTTTAGGTTTACCTCCTAGGTGAGAGGGATCAAAGAAGTTAATCGCCTAATTTTCACAAACATTGAAGCCAAAACGTAAATCCTAGATTTGAGATTTTAGGTTTACCTCAGAAATTTTGATTTTCTTGTAGGTTTACCTCAAATTTCGTGTCGTTCACCGTCGTTCGGTCCCGTTCGCCGTCGTTCATCCTCGTTCGTCATCGTTCGTCTTCTTTCGTCGTCGATCACAGAGCGTTAAGAGGTGAGAGGTATGACAGAGATCTAGGATAGGATCAAAGACTGCTGAGTAGAGGTGAGCATGGATAAGAGACTGCTGAGCATGCATGAGCGTGATCTAAGATGAGAGAGCAGAGGTGAGCGTAATCTCAGATGAAATGGTTTTTGGCTTCGGATAGAGGTAGTTGTTCGAAACAGAGATGAGAGAGAGAGAAGAGAAGATGTTTTTCGAGCTACTGGAGCCAAATAATTTCGAGCTACAAAGCTTTATCGTAAAATAAAATAAAAATTATTTGTCTTTTAATCTCTGCGGTTATAAAATCTTGATTTCGGTGTTAAAAGAGCAACATTTTCTTGATCAAGTAAAAGGTGGACTCACAAGATGATCAAGAACCAAACCCAGCATAGTGCCTTCAACTAATACAGCAATTAAACCATACTCCCCTGAGGAATCTTAAAAGGAGGACTTGCCTGACAGAATAAGGTTTGGGACGGGGGAGTTGATTTTTTAATTTTTTTTCTTATTTTAATTTGAGATTAAAAAATCTCGTTTAGAATATATTTTTTGACTTTTTTAACTTTTGTGAGAGAAAAAATAAAATGATTATAATCTGGATGTGACATTTTGTCTTATTATTTAAAAAAATTATTTTTTTTTTTTTTAGCTATTTTAGCTAAAAAATCTCATTTTAACTTATGTCAAACAAGTGTGGACACAAAATATATCCCCCAAAAAAAATAATAATAATAAATAAATAGAATATCAAAGTTATCAATTTTTTATTATTTACTAAATTTTTTCTCGTAACTCATGAGAAAAAATTATATATAAATATGGAATCGATTTCTATATTATAGGCCTCGTTTGGAAATAAATTATTTTATTAATTTTTAAAATTTTTATAAAAATATATATATATAAGTAGAGAGAATTATAGGATAATTTGTAATAATTTTTTGACTTTTTAATTAAAATATATAATTAACAAATGAGCCTTAAGACTTTTTCTCAATCATTATTATATCAATAATAATACATCTACTAATTTTGAAACTTTAATTAAGCTCTAATAATATAAAAATTTAAGAAAAAAAAAAAAGTCACTTCTGGTGCGTTTGTTTGGACGGACTGGATAAGGGGGGATTGTAATCCATCGGACTATTAGTCCTGGATACATTGTCCCGGGACTATTTGGTTGGACTAAATTTGTATCCTTTATTTGTTTAGTCATGGGATTAGATGTTTGGATTTGACTATTTTTAGTTATCCAATATTTGTTTAAAATATTATGGAGAAAGATAAATGCTCAAATAACTATTTTATCCTTTTCAATTATTTACTAAGTAATAGCAATATTAAACGTAGTTTAAATATTTTAATTATTTTTAGCGAGATTAAATAAAAATTTGTTTTATTTTATTTTTTGCACAATATTTTAATTTATTATTTTCAATTAAATTAAATTTATAATTTATAATTTATATTTTTTATTTAATATATTATTTTAAATTAACGACAATAAAAAATAAATTTATTTAATATATAAATTAAATTTTCAACAACACTAAAAAAAATTAATTTATAAGGCCATAATTTATAATTTATTATTTTTAAATAAATTTAATTTATAATTTATATTTTTTATTTAATATATAATTTTAAATTAACAACACTAAAAAAATAATTTAATTTAATATGTAAATTTGATTTTTTAACAACACTAAAAAAATTTAATTTATAAGGCCATAATTTATAATTTATTATTTTTAATTTAATTTAATTTATAATTTATAATTAAAATTTTTTATTTAATATATAATTTTAAATTAATAATACTAAAAAAATAATTTATAAATGTTCAAAAGACTATTTTATCCGTTTTTAATTGTTTGCTAAGTAATAGCATGTAGGGTAAAATTGACATTTCACAAAATAATCCCATGAGATACCAATTCCATGGTTTCTATCTCACCCTCCCCCATGGGATAAGATAATCCCATATTTGTGCAAAATTTTTCAAATAAATAATGAACTATTAATCCGGTAAGACTAATAGTCCAATCCCACATCCTTATCCCTCAAAACAAACATGCTCCTTTAAAACTCATATAACTCCAAAACATTTTTCTTAACATATGAGGATCCAAATCCTTCTTCTCTCTCCAAGAAATGGTCAATATACTGTCCTTGTCTATCCAAGTCCTTGCTTGCCAGAACTAAATTCCTCTCTCTCTCTCATCAGAGAAATCATCATAAACCAACCATCTCAAAATTTAGAGAAATGCTTTAGATCATTAATTAGTAGTGGCTTTAATAATGTAACAGTGAGTCCTACTCATTGCCACAGTGTGTTTGTGTCTTTTTTATTTTATTTTTTTAATTACCACATCACTAGTGGTGAAATTAGTGGTGACAAATTAGTGGTCTATAGCATTACTCCAAAATTTATGGCCAATCCCATGAACTTTGTTTCCTGTATAAATGGGAGCTGACTTGTCTTCCTTCTAATTATTGGATTGGAAGGTGTTATTTGAATTATAAATTTTGTTTTAAATTGTTTATTTTTTTAAGATATTATATGTAGATTATTTATAAATAAAAAAAATCAGGTCAGTTTAATATTTGTAGTTATATAAATTTTTTTTATATTTCCTTTAAAAAATAAACAGCATGAATGATTTTTAAAATAAATTATATTTTTTCAGAAATAAATGTAATAAAATTATATAACTATACATACTGAATCGTCTTATTTTTTGTGTATATAATCTACACAAATTAACTTAAGAAATAAACTACTCAAACGATATAAAAAGGATCCTTGATCAAGCCTACAAATAATTGGAAACAATATATTATTAATTTATCATTATTTTAATTTCATTTTCTAAACATATTTTAAAATAATTGGATAAATTTTTGTATAAAAAAAAATTCATCAATTTTAATATATTTTTTCAAATTTGAAAATTCAAAACTTCTTTTTAATGTTTATTTTCACTAAACTAATTTTTCATACTTTTAAGAAAATAGATTTTGAAAACAAAACGAAATAAATATATTTTGACTGAGTGGAGAGACGAGATTTGTGATCTGTTAAAGCATGACCAAATCTAATAAATAAAAATTGAAATACTCTTCTGAGACAAAAGTAATAATAAAAAAAAAGTAAACAAAAACATAAAAATAATAATTAGAATATTTTAATAGGAAAGATGAATTTGAAATGCTGTAAAAATATCATTTGTCAAAGCAATCACAATTTACAACATGTTCAGTGTTACATCTCTAAAATTCACAACAAACATGAAGTTTTAATACATTAGACAAAAGTAACCGTTAGTTTGAAGTACTCACAAAGAAAGCAAATCAAAGCAAAAATGTGGAGACCAGAGTGTCTTTCATCATTTTATGTGTGCGCGCTGGAGAGGCGAAAATTTTGGGTTCCTGATCTGAAAACCACGCATCAATGGAATCAAAGAATTTGTATCAATCACGACTGCACAGATTGCTTGGGAATTTTTTCCTCTTCCGCTTCATCTGCAGATTCCTCAAAAACGTCATTGTCTTTCTTTTCATCTGCAGATTCCTCAATACTCTTTAGACTGAATTTCAAACGAACTGCCCGGCCCATTAATTCCTGCATTAGGAAGGTTGAAAGGATCAAAACCCCCATTACTAATGCAGCAACGCTATGTACCCAGGAAAAGTACTACTCAGAACTTGAATTTATGGAGTTAGATGTAACTCGAAGAACATATTTCATCCGAAAGTTTTAAATTCTGGGCACTTTTCTGATATTTTTTTCTGGGCACATGGAATTTCTGTTACTAACCTGGCGTTACACAGCTATGATAAAAAAAATAGATATGTAAGCAATATTCAGTGAATATTCACAAAATCAGATCCTAGCATGTACCTGTAGCAATTCTGTATATACATTATGAGCTGTAGTGTATTTCTGTATATAGGCATTTATATGACTTTTTTTTTAGTCATTTAGAGGGCATAATTAGATTATTAGAGGCTGTGTTTCTTGGCGTTCTTCTGTGTATTTATGTTTTCTCAAGCAATAAATATTAGCTTTGCACTTAAAAATTCCAAATTTTCAAAAAAATATTTTACTTTCCCTCTTTCAATATTCCCTTGGATACAGTATATGGGAATTGCCCACTCTTTAGACGAGTCCCCCCTCACAATCAGCATTTTCCAATTCAACTTTGAACTATAAGACTTGTTGATCTGGTCAAAAAGCAACACAAAATCCCAAAGATACCTCAATGCAAGACAACAAAAAAATAAGCATCCACACTATTCTTATTTTTGCATAACCCCTATTAGGCAGGTAGGACGGATTCTTGTGATCACACACAGGAAGGGTTTGCTACGCACTGGTCCCCCCCCCCCCCCCCCCCCCCCCCCAACTCTTTTTTAACTAGCAAAAAAACAGCTATTTCAAATAGCAAAAAAACAGCTATTACAAGTTGAAATATTCCTCCATCCATATACAAACAACTCACCCACACTTTAACCCTTTAAATCACCGAAAGACTATGAAATTCTACTCTTAGACAGACCTCCCTGTACCAAATATTCCTCAATAAAGTCACTCCCTAATTTCCCTAAACTTCATTCAGTCATCCATAAGCCTTTTATCAATGTCATACTCCTAGACCACCCTTCTTCAAAGAACCCTCGCATAGGTGAAGTAACCATAGTCAAGAAAAGATAGCAGACATAGTTTCACAAACAATTATGATTTATGAAATAATCAACAAGCAAGCAAAAATAATCTACCTCCATTTTTCTCCCAACTCCAGCCTTCATGACATATAGAATAGAGAAGAGCCTAATTAAAACATGATCTTAAGCTTTCTCCATAGCAAGTTTAAACCACACCACAACCCTACATCTTGTGTCAACACAACCACAGTTAATATTGTCTGCCTCTTTACTCGTGCACTTTGATTTCGCCTGACCAAATCTCCTATTACCAACTTAAGCCTATATGAGGACACTTTTCATGGTCTTCTACATGTTACCCATGAGATAAATTGGCCCAAAGTCAGCAAATATAATGTAGACACAGAAATAAGCATATATTATTTATGTTACTTTGATATGCATACGCATGTGTGCAAGCTGTATAAAGCCACTGTGTCAAACACCGTGTTCTCACAAAAACGAACATAATAATAAGTGAAATGCCACAAGATTGATTTTACATGAATACCTTCTCATCCAAAGCTGAAATTGCAGCATCTGCTTCCTCCTTCGTGGCAAATGAGACAAATCCATACCCACCAGATTTTCCTGAGGGGCTATCAAATACCACTCTAGCCGAAACTGGATTAAAATTGGCAGCAAAAAATTCTCTGAGATGATTGGACCTCACTTTCCATGCAAGATTGGACACATATAGCTTATGGCGTGTCTCTCCAGCTGGGGGAGCCACAAGAGGAGGAGGACGTGATGGTTTCTTGAATCTCTTTGCAAACTCAACCTTAAGAATCCTACCCAATAATTCCTACACCACAAAAACCTTCAAATTGACAGATGGTCCAGAATATTGAAAGGAGAATGGGAAAATGACAATTAACTATAATCTCAGTCACCACCTCCCTTCCGATGCACCATTATGAATGAAAATCAGCTAATGTTAAAAAATGAGAAGTGGACAAAGAATCTATAAATCAACTAGTTAACAAATTCACTTGACAAGGGAAGTGTAAGAATTTATGTATTATTGATTGATATATATTGATTGATATGTTACAAGATTGTTGTATTGATTTGTATGTTACAAGCTATTATATAGGAGAGGTGTGAGGTAAGTGAGTGGTGGTAGTGGATGGTAGTGGAGGTGGTGGGTGGTAGTGGAGATGGTAAGTGTGTTAGGTTTAGTGGGGTGGATGTAGTGGGTTAGGTTAGTGGGTTAGGTTTAGTGTACATTAACAGCCCCTCTCAAACTCAAGGAGGATAGGAACTAACCAACTTAAGTTTGAAGAGAGTAACAAAACAGAAAAGTAAACTGATAAATAAAAAACAAAACAGGATAGGAGACACGGTATGGTCGTGTCGGACCGTTGTAGCAGACAGTTTACGGGGTCATGTCGGACCGTTGTAGAAGACACTGTGTGGTCGTGTCAGACCGATGCAGAAGACAGTTTATGGGGTCATGTCGGACCGTTGGAGCAGACAGTTTACGGGGTCATGTCGGACCGTTGTAAAAGACAGTTTACGGGGTCATGTCGGACCGTTGTAGAAGACAGTTTACGGGGTCATGTCGGACCGATGTAGCAGACACTGTGTGGTCGTGTCAGACCGTTGTAGAAGACAGTTTATGGGGTCATGTCGGACCGTTGTAAAAGACAGTTTACGGGGTCATGTCGGACCCTTGTAGAAACTAACCGAAATCAATGTCGGGACAGTTTACAGAGTCTTGTCGGACCCATGAAGGAGCTAACCGGAATCAATGTCGGGACAGTTTACAGAGTCTTGTCAGACCCTTGAAGGAGCTAACCGGAATCAATGTCGGGACAGTTTACAGAGTCTTGTCGGACCCATAAAGGAGCTAACCGGAATCAATATCGGGACAGTTTACAGAGTCTTGTCGGACCCTTAAAAAGTCGCACCCTCAAAAGGTGTGCCCAATCTATCAAAAAACGTGCCATCAAAAGGCGTGCCCAATTCATCAAAAGGTGTGCCGGACATGATGGCGAGGCACGTGAGTGTCTTGGTTGGCGCGCCCGTTTGTCATCTGGCGTCAAGTGGCGCGCGATACGCGTGGCTGGCTTGGTTATTTAACCAAGACGAAGGCTGAGGCTGAGGCATACCATTCTGAAACCTCTGAAACCAACCTTTCTCTGAAAAACTCTGCCTCTGCGGAGAGAGAAACTGTGGAACACTTTGTAGCCCAGAAAAATGGCTTCGTCTTCCCGCGGGCTGCTCACCCTCTTTCCCGACCTCAACGAGTCAACAAGAGAGAGAACTGGTGCGGTGGCACTGGAACCTCAACCAAGCGCCCCGGAGTTTGCTCCGTTGAACTTTCCGATGCGGTCGGTGGAGCAAAGAATGGCAGTGCAGTCGGATGTGGAGGCTAATCAGTATACTTTGAAGTCATGTGTGGAAACCATGACGGCGGTCACAAATTTGTCGAACCGGCTGCAGAGTAGGACAAATGAGGTGCAGCAGTTAAACGCCCAACTGGCTCTGCTCCAACGCATGTATAAGGATGCGCGAGCAGAGATGAGTGTGCTAAAGGCAGAAAACAAGGAGCTGAAGCGGAAGGCCACCGTGATGTTCCGATTTGGAGGTCCACCATATGCTGGAGTGGAGGAGCAGGGAGGAGGCAACTTGCTTGGTGGTCTAGGAAGCAACACGGAGGCAGCACCGTCAAGGGCCGCCCAGGATGGAGGAAAGAAGAAGAGACCTGCGGCAGAGTAGAGAAGAAAAAATCCCGCCGGTGGATGTGGTTGTTTTTTTTTTTTTTTTTTTTGTGTGTAAAAGTGTGATCGGGGTTGTGCCCTGAGATGAATAAAATATGAGTGGTGGTGCAAATTTGTAAATTGTTTGCAATGGTGTTTGGTTTTTTTTTTTTAATAATAATAATAATAATAATAATAATAATAATAAATAGGTATGGAGTGGGCGGTGGAATGATGGGTTGGTAGTGTCAATAATAACCTGTCAAAAAGTAGAATAAACAATAATAATAATAATAATAATAATAATAATAATAATAATAATAAATAGGTATGAAGTGGGCGGTGGAATGATGGAGTAAAAAAATTGAGTGGGGAACATGAGTGTGTGGAAAGAATGAAAAAAATAAAGAAAGGGAGATGTATATATATATAAAATAAACATAGATATATATATATAGAGATATATTAAAATAAGAGAAAGTGGAGTGGGTGCATGTGTGTCTGTCGGTGTGTGTGTGAGTGTGGGCTGTCTTTGTAAAGTCCAAGATTATCATGAGAAACCTGATGTAAACAGTTTGAAACTCCAATGGCAAACCTGTAGCACGGCTTCCTCTATGAATGGTTTCATATTTAACTGACGGATTTCCTCCTGACTATAAATGAACTTGAACCAAGGGAGAAAGCCTTTTCCGGGGCACTTCTTCTGCACCTGAAAATCTACCAGAAGTGAAGAGATCCAAAGCCTGCATTTGCATGTCCATGGAGCTTGAAATCGCCGAAGACGGTCGATTCAAGTTGAAATATTTATGGTGGGAAAAATCTGGCTGAAGTTCCCTCTACTAGGTGGTGCTACAGTCGCCCCACCGCCACCACCGGAGTAGAATTCTCCGGCTGGAAGTTGAATCCCATTGATCTGACAACCTGAAGAGTTTCTGAGCAAGAGCTTCTCACTGAGATCATTCAAATCTCTCTGCTCATTTGTCGCGTAGCTTGTCGCCTGTTGTTGTAAGTGCAAATCTTCTATGCTTGATGATGATGTGGTGTTGCTGTGTATCATTTCAGTAAATTTTGGATAATGATCTTCTGGGAGGTCTCCTTTTCTTGCAAGGTGCAAGTCATGGGAAGGGGATTGAGAAGAAGTCATTTGACCCCAAGAGAGACTGGTCCAAGAAAGAGGTCTTGGTCAGATCCAATTTTGGGTCTTGGGTTTGGAGGAGAGAGAAGAAGTGAGGGTTGTGTAGAGAATTTTAGCGGACTAGGTTGAGGTCCGGCGGGCGGCCAAGGCGAGATTGCCGCCCGCCGGTGAAGCGAGAAATTCTAAGGTCTTAACCTTGCTCTGATACCATGTAAGAATTTATGTATTATTGATTGATATATATTGATTGATATGTTACAAGATTGTTGTATTGATTTGTATGTTACAAGCTATTATATAGGAGAGGTGTGAGGTAAGTGAGTGGTGGTAGTGGATGGTAGTGGAGGTGGTGGGTGGTAGTGGAGATGGTAAGTGTGTTAGGTTTAGTGGGGTGGATGTAGTGGGTTAGGTTAGTGGGTTAGGTTTAGTGTACATTAACAGGAAGTAAAATTGAGAGGGAGAGTTTATCTTCAAAATATATATAAGAAAATGGAGCTATAAATGTAATTCTGAAATTCCTCCATTTCACCATTGGGAACAAAAAATACATTCCCATTACTCACAATAAATTTTTTAACCAAAAAAAAAATAATAATAATAATAATAATAATAATAATAATAATAAATTCCTATTATGGTTTAAGAGTCAAATGCATTTTGGTAATTTCAAGATTTGCAAGTCTAGGGTGCTTCTATTTGCACCCTTCTTTTTATCTCTTTACACCCACAATTTTCGTTTTTTTAAACGTTCTTTTCCTAAACTACTTTACCATTAAGGACAAAACCCTAGAATTTTAAACCAAAATTTCTCTCCACAACCACCCTTCCTCTCCTCTATCTAGCTGTCACTCGCTGCCTCTTGCCCTTCACTGCCACTAACCGTCCCCTCTCGTCTAGCATTTGCTCACCACTGGCCATTGCCACCAGCCACTGCCATCCAGCCACCCCTTCCCTTGCCACTACCCTTCAACCACTAAAATCCTAAATTTGTCACCCCCATTGTCATTTTTTCCTTCTCCATATTGCCACCGACCTCCTCAGTGGATGAGTTGGAAGAGAGAGCAGGGGAAGGAGATAGAAAAGAGAGGCAAGGGGAGAGGAAGAGAAGAGGTTGCGTGTATGTAGATAGAAAGAAGACGGTAGGTTAGGAATGATGGTATGTTTAGAATTATGAAGGTGCAAAGAGATAAAATGTTTGTTTGTTTTTTATTTTATTTTTTTCCGTTTTTTTTAAGGTTGGTGTAGTGAAACCAAATGTGGGGTGTAAATACAAGCACCCTATGAACTGATGTTATGGTCCATGGTCCTTGAGTTAAGTTATGGTGTTATGTATCTTAGTCTTAGCAGTGTTCCGAAGCCCAAGAAAAACACAATCATCAACGTTCTCAATCTTATAGGGAATGAGCTTAATCATTCTTAGTAAATTGTAGTTCTCTGTGAGATTGTGTGTGCAATTACGTGTGAAGCCCAAGGAATTCTTGAAGTGATTCCTAAACCATTACCACTCTTGCCTAATTTTGTTCACTTTCAAGCCTTCTAAACTCTAGTTGTGATTCCTTCCTACAATCCCCATGCCCTTGTGCATTTTGATTATTAGCCCTACTAACCAAAAGAGCCCTTAATTACTGTTCCCAAAATTTTGTTGCTTAATTCAACTCCTAGGCCTTTAACACCCCTAGGTATAGGATATAAACCAAGGAAAGAACCCTAAAAGTTAAAAAGCAAATTCCAAAAGAAATCAACTTACATGGGAATCAAACTTATCTATAACTGCCTGAGCTTCTTCTCCAGAACCCATTGTCACGAATGCAAAGCCTCTGTTCTTCCCATCCTTATGCTTTATAATCTAAAAATAAAAAACCCAACATTTAAAATCAACATATAAATACAATTATGTGTGTATATATATATATATATAGAGAGAGAGAGAGAGAGAACCTCAACATCTGAGACAGTTCCACATTCAGCAAAGAAGATCTTGATATCATCAACAGAGAAAGACCAGGGCAAATTGAGCACAAACAGCTTTCTCCTCTGATTCTGATTCTGTTGTTGGGTTTGTGGGTCTGGGTTTTCATCAACTGCAATCTCTTGCACTGCTGAGCAGCTTACTTCAAAGCTTGTTGATTTTGGGGTTGGGTTGATAGAGAGAAGGGGGAGAAGGGGATAACGATGGAATTTGAGGAAAAGAGTAGGGGTAGAAGTGGAAATGTGGAGCCTTATGGACTGTGAAGGATTTGGGGAATATGGGAATTTCGAAAAAGATGGAGGGTAAGAGGAGAAGATAGAGAAGGGTGCTTCCAGTGCCGCCATTGCTGTGACACCCAAATAGGAGGAGTTCAAGAAGAGGTTAAATTTGAAAGATGGGAGTTAAAGAAGAATATATGTGATGGGTTTCATGGTAATTTCAACTATTGGAAAAATAATTTACTCTCTTCCTACATTTGGATAACTTGTGGACCCACTTAACCAATTGACAAAAATGGGACCTCCTCACCAAAAATGTTAAGAAAGAACTATGACAATTTATTTTGAAATTTATCTTGAAATAATTTTATAGTATATATTTAAAAGAATTAATTGGTGAATAAATATATGACACTGTATACACAAGTGACATTTGAGCACAGGACTGGCCGAGTTTTTTGTGGCTCAAGGAAATCATTAAAATAAGGTTGTTTATATATAGTAAAAAAAAAATTAGGAGAAATGAAAAGTATTTATACTATTACAATTTATTAAAAAGTAGGCACAAAGAGTTTGAGAGAATGTTTTTTTATTATTCATCAAGAGATCTTACACTTAAAGTTGAAAGTGAGGCAAATGAGCTCTCATTCCTTATATGGGCAACTTAGGCTGTGTTTAGTTCACGAATTTGAGAGGAATTTGAAAATTGAAAGACAAAAAATAAATGAAATATGAATAAAATATATATATATATATATATATTTCACCTAATTTCACGCACATTCTCTATTTTCCTTTCCTTTTCTCTTTCCACATCACTCCCAAATCCATGAACTAAACATGCCTTAAGCTTAGAACCATTATTAAGTTTCTACACCTTACCAAAATATTTTAGAATTTATTTCTAGAATTATGGACAAATATCTAGAACCCTTATTAATTAAAAATAGATTCTAAAATTATGTACAAATATCTAAAACAATTAATTAAGTGTGTAGAATTTCATGAAGCCTTTTACACCTTACCAGAATACTTTAGAATATATTCTAGAATTATGTGCAAATATCTCTCATTCTTTAAATGAAATAAAAATTAACAAAATTGTCTCACAAAAATTAGATTAAAAAAAATTTGGTACTGAAATTAAATTTAGGGCACTAATCAAGATTAAGCAAGTCCACAAATAAATTAAAGCAATGAAATTCATAATTAAAAAAAGAAAAGAAAAAAGAAAAGAGAGTAGAGATACTAGATTAATAAGTAAAGTCCTCAAATCAAATATTAAATAAAAAAAACAATTAAAAAAAGAAGAAGAAGAGCAGTGAATATTTTAAAAATAATTTGGGCACATAATTAGATTTAGGGTAAAGAGAGAGAGTGAGAGAGGACTCACCGCCACCGTCGATGATTCTATGCCGCAGAGACACCACACCGATTCCGTTTGCTCTGTCTCTCTCCCTCACCCTCACTCTCACTCTCGCAGTTGCTTCCAAAGCTATAACACAGGAATATATCTAAAATAACAAAGTGATAAAAGTTTTTGTTATTTATAAATTTTACCCAATACATTTCATAATATAATTTGGGGCCCCCAATTTGTCTTGATTGTCTTTTGGAGTTAAAAAGTATTGAGTTGGCCCCATTCTTGAACTATTATTATTACATAGATTAAACAAAATATTTTGGATCCTTAGATTTTGGGGCCCAAAGCGATTACCTTACTCATCTTCAGTCAGAATTAGGTTTGTTTTAGCATATAGATAAATAAGTAAAACGTATGGACTCATTTAACCAATTGACAAAAATGAGACATTCACATCAAAAATGCTAATAATTTTGAAATTTTCTTTTGAAATTATCTAAAAAAATAATTGTGCAAACATAATATCTAAACAAATTGAAAACATAAAGTCTTACTAATTACTAAGAGTTTGCGGTTTGGCGGTTTGGTTGCAGCCAAATGAACCTCAAATCCGTTATTCGTCCAAACTAGGCGGATTAGAAAAAATCATCCGTAACAATCCGCTCGTTATCACGCATCCATAAAAAATGCGACAGATCGGTTCTGTTCGGTCAGTTTAGGCAGCTTGATATATCTGCTGCTCACTCCTAACAGATATGTCACATTTTATATAAATAGATAATATTTGAACATATAAGTAAGTTTTAAACAAATAGGTATTCTTTTGGCCAAAAAAGATTGAAAGTTGGACCTATATTGACTCAAAAATTTTAGTGGTTGAAAAGTCAGAAACCAAATTGTCACGAGTTTTAAATTATAGACATTGTTAATGTAATTCGTTCCCTTTTTCATTTTTAATATGTAATATAGTTGACCTAAATAAATAAAAGTGGGTGGGGGGGGGGGGGGGGGGGGGGGTTGTTGTTGTGGTGGTTTTATGGGTTGTGGTGGTTTGGTTTTATGGATTTTAGAACTTTTGGGCTGTTAAAGTTTAGCATGTTGGGTTCATGTAACAACTTAAAAGTTAAATTGTTTTGGGCTCGCACCTAGGTAAAACAAGGATGGCAACAAAAAAAATTTGTTGGTATTAGACCAGTTCTTGAGCCCAACATTTTAACTGAAAAAGCCCAAAAATTATTGAGCTAAGACGGGAGATTCTATTTATACTCAAAAAAATATTCAGTACTCTCAATTTTTAATTATATTTTGTTTAATTATATAAAATTTTATTTTACTCTCATCACATCCTATTATTTTTCCCAAATTACCCTCAAGATAGACCCAAATAATAAGTAATAAACAAACTAAAAAAATTAAATTATTTCAAAAAAAAATTCAATATAGAAAATAATTCTCAAATATAGAGGAGAAAAAAAAAAAAAAACCAAACTTACAAACACATAAGCATTATAAATACAGGAAAAACCAAATTTTTCCATAAGCATTATAAAAATTTTCAATACAGAAAAAAAATTTTACATTATAAATTATCTACAAGAATATTCGTGGAAAAGTAAAAATCAACCAAACTTATGAGCACATAAGTATCAGACACTAACAAGAAAGAGTAGTTCTCAAATAATGTACTATTTAAATGAAAAAATAAGAACAATTCCAATAATATATTATTGTTAATCTAACTACTTGACCTTTTAATTTTTGTCAGAAAAAGAATATAAAAAATAATTGATGATGCTCTACAAAAATTATGAAACCCCTTTATATGAATACTTACCTCTTTTTTGATGAGTTGTTTCAAAAAGTTATTTTGATTATTACTCTCATCAATTATTTGATTTTGTTCAAATTTTTTTCTAGGATTAAGGGTATCAAAATAATAAAAAAACAATGATGTTGATGATGATTGTGAGTTTTGGTAGGGTGGATTGTAGTTTTGGAGGGAGGATGAAGAAGAAGAAGAAATAACTATAATCTCTTGGGGAAGAAGATACAGAGATTTAAATAGGAATAACTTATTATGGTGTACTATAAGAAAAAAAAAATATTTTAAAGTTTAATATGCATTGTCTTTATTAATAAATCCATATCAGAATATAATATGAATTTAAATTAAGCGTGTTAGAGATATATTTTTGGTTCAAATGGAATCCACCAGCTAAGACGGTAGATAGAAGCTCAAAAATTATTGGGCTATAGATTGTGGTTTTTTTTCTTTTTTGTTTTGCCAAAAAAAAAAAAACAACTGAAAAATTAAAATTATATTATAAAATGGGTCATATCTAAAATGAGTATGATCCAAGCATTTTGACATCTAAGGCCTAGTTTGGGAAGACTAAATAAGTGTACTTTTTGACTTTTTACGAAATATGGGTTGAGTTTGGGTTGTGTTTGAATGTGTTAGAGAGGTGATGTGACTTAAATAAGATGATGTGACTTAAATAAGATAATGACTTTTTAACTTTTTATCTTTTTTTCAATCATGCCAAACTTGACCTAAGTACAACATTTTATTTTTTCTACCTTGTCCTTTTTTTTTTTGTGGTTTTTTGGGGCAAGAAGCTAACCGTGCGAAGACAGTTCATTGGTCCAAAAAAGAAAAGAAAAGAATGAAACTAGTTCAAACTCCCCCCCCCCCCCCCAAAAAAATTTTCTATTCACACAGGATTTTTTTTTAAAAAAAAATGACAAAAATGAAATGATATTATTATTATTATTATTATTATTATTATTATTATTTTATTTTGAAATAAAGAGTTTGTCAAATCATTATGTATAAATTTTTTATTTGTATGATATTATTAGAAAAAGTTAAAAAGAAAAAAAAGGAAACTAATTGACTTTTGGGAGCATTAGTCCAACGATGTACAGTTAATTTAAAATGGAGGCATAAATCTTCACCGTTGAGAAATTCAATCGTTTGAATTTTCTCATTATTGCAGTGTCTCTCAAGTTCACTCCTAGCATATTGAAACCCCACATAGGCTTCAACATCAAAGATATTTTTATCAAGATGGGACCACCCCTTTGTAGGGTTTTCACATAATGAAAATGAAACATCAAAGAAGCTCCTAGATATTGACCAAGTCCCAACTTTGGAGTTCTTTGTATGGATATACATACCTTTATAATGTTCTGTACACTATAGTTTTTCTTTTGTCTGTGGTATAGAAAAATTTAGTTACTGATTGGTGATGAACAAAACTGAATATAAAAAATGTGATGATTTTATCCAAAAAAATGAAGTGTTTTTGTGATTTTACTTGGTATTGAAATTGATCTTATTTATATATCATACAAAAAGACCGTACTCACAGTTACAAGATATAGCCATATTTATCATGTAATGTAATCATCTATTTATAATTAAAATTGACTTGTTTGTGAAAGTGACTTGACTTATTATTTAATATAATAATACTTTTTATTTATTTTTTAGAGAATAAGAAAAAGAAACTACAGTAAAACTGGTCCACTAACATCAATTCTTATACTAGAAATTTCTAGTAGAAAGTGGTTACTTATGCAGTGAGCAACGGGAAGTTTGATTTCTATTGATGGATTCAAATTCGATTTTGTTGTTAGTTTTTGTAATTAATTTCTCAAGCAAATTCAGAAAACTGAATTCATTTAAGTTTTGAAGGGAGTTAGGCATCATGAAAAAAATATTATAAAACGTTTTATGAAGATTATTTACATTTAGATTACACACACAATAAAATATCACATACTAATCAAATAATAAAAAAATTTCATAAAATATTTCTTGATACCTAAGATTACTTTTATAAACATGGATCCAAGCTTTTCAATAACTTTCTCAAGCAATAAAGCAAAGAAATGAAAGGCACCCATATTGATGAAACATTTTGGACCATCCTTCAATCAAAATACAAGTCCAAACAAATTTACTTTTTGAGTGTAGCCCCTCAAACTTGGTCATCCAACCCATCCAATTGATGAAACCTTTGTTGACTAGCCTTCAATCAATATCAAGTCCAAACAAATGCACTTTTTGGGAGGGTCCTCCACTCCAACTTGACCTTCCGTAACTTGTATGAATGTTTCTTCCATGCTCAAAGAATGGCAATAGGCGGAGTCTAGTATGAGTTATTCTCTCTGATTTCACTTAATTTAAAAAAATATCATTACGATCATATTCATGATTCAATGAGACAAAAAGATGACAACAGTAATTCTATGTTAAGTTTGTGAAATTAAATATATAATGATTCATTTTAAATTATATGAACACAAGACTACTTAAGTCACATGAGACATTAGTCGCACATCCGAGTAATAACCCCACCTTACACACATAGGTCCATTTTTGTAAATGTTGACTAGCATTTTATTTTTATTTTTTTAAATATATATGTAATTTATTGTTAGTAAAGTTTTCAACTATCTTGGTATATTGTTTCACAATGCTTACATAATATATAAGAGACAATTTATTAATTTTTATAAAGTGCTAGTATAAATAAATTAAATATGTCACATCAAATAATAACATTAAATACAATAATAAGTAAAATTAAATATGTTCAGACCGAGGAAACCTTGCTCCACCCACCATTGTCGTGTGTGACCCAAATCCAACTTTAGGCCTCTTAAATATAAGCTAGACCCAATCATTTTGGGCTGACCCAATTTATTGTGCGGCTTTTGTTAACTCATTTTAGTTCATTTTGTTTAAATACTGTTGAATTCATTGCATAAAAATTAACGAAGAGATTGACTTCTCTCCAGTTTGAGGTCTCGGATCCTTAACTAGAGCCTAGTCCATAGCACTAAATAGCGTCACGTCAATTATTTTTAGAAATCAAAAGCTTAGATTCAATCTTTATACAAAAATTAAAATTTAAATCTGACCAAAAATTTTGACCAAAAATTTGGATCTATTTTTAGACGTATCACTTAGGTTTCGTGAGTAGATGGTCGAGTTTGGATCTTTGGTTTGCAGAGAAATGTTGACTTGGCACTATTTGATGCTCAAGACTACCATTCTAGTCCAACCTGAACAGAAAAATTTGAATCTTTAGTAATCTAGCTCTATTATTTATTATCATAATTTATTTTTGATTTTTGTAGTTTTCATGCAAATTCTAAACCTCTTGTAGTTGATTTTTATTAAGTCTTTTTATTAATTTAATTATTCGTTATTCTAATAATTTCACTACTATGCTTTAACAATTAACTAAAATGACCCCCATGTGTGTTAAAAAAATCCCATGATAGGGAAAAGGAGTTAGTAATTTGATGTCGGATGGGACAATATTCTCTCTTATTATTTCATAATTTTTTTCCCCATGGGTTCAACTTGCACTATTTGCATCAACATCATGAAATTAAAACATACAATTTAACCATGGTACGTATACCAAGACAAAATAATGGTCAATTTTTATAAATCAAGATAATTATTTGACCATAATCCTTCCATCAACTCCACTATCCATGAATGTATATCATAAAATACAACCGATTTGAATTATTTTACATTTACACTTACTTTTGTAGCTTTTTGTGTCACAATATATACTGGATTATCCCCAAATTTAAAAAGATTGATCTATTTTCCAATAAAATTGGAAAAGATATTTCAAAAGAATCAGATCATCTATCCTCCTTGTTGGAGAAAATACCAGAAACTAAACTATATTATTGATAAATGATGCAAAAAAAATGAGATACAAATAGATCAGGCTGAGGCACGGATATCTCATTTTTTTTAAGGAGATCAAGCCCACTGCAGTAGGAAGAATCCAAATACCGATGCAGCAGTCACAATACTATGACTTGTCCCCTCCAGGATACAACAGCCCGACCACTTGTCGTATGGTTCAGGCCAACTCTACACAAGATGGTGAACCCAAAGCTCCATCAATAAAACACCCTTCTTTGCTAGTAATCTCTCTTGTATAGAAAATAGTTTTTTTATAGTTTTTTTTTTTTATAGAGAGAAAAGAGTAGATGAGAGGGACTATTTATAGGCCACTAGGATCTTACAGTTACACCAAAAAATAATGACCATTAAATAAGAGAAAATGGTTACACCAAAATAATAACCATTAACCATGTTCATGAATTCTATTTAACCTCCATTTATGACCAAGAGGTTACCAAAGTAATAAAACCCCATTTATGAAAAAGATAAACCAATAAGTAAATATAAGATATTAAAATGGTCCAACAATCCCCCACTCATTTTAATATCAACAAGGATAAAAGAGATTACCAAACAAAGATAGATTAGTATGCATCATGAAGGTGTGCTCTGCATTGAACCTTCATAAGTGAAACAGCAACCTCTACTCCAGAGTCGGTCTCAGACTTGAACTATGACTGCTTAGAGGAAATAAAGTATTACTGCCCACATATAATAATCCAGGTGTTGACATGAGCTTTAATAGCCAGCACATTATGGCCTTGTGCTAATCCCAGTTTTCATGAGCATATTTGAGAATAAACCTTGTTCTCATAGAAAGCGGCCCCACTTTCATGCTCACATAGGTGAAATCTATCAAGGATGTTCCTGTAATTTACACACCCCACTCAATAAGAGCTACAGAATTTCATTAAGAGTATAAAAACTCAACCCTCCAACACTACAGGACAAATGCACTTACATCATAGGGATGGATAACAAAATATTAAAGAGTGCATTTTTTACAACCACCATATGATTCGTTCTTCCCATTGAACCTAGTTACAGGATCTCTGGTCCCTAGGTTGGGTATCCTCATACATGGTTTATGATTTTATAGGCTTCAAACCCATCCCCCTCGATGTATTCCAGACCCTATCTCTCGCCAAGGCCTTGGTTAATGGATCCGCAAGATTATCACAAGATCTTACATAATTCACAGTTATGATGCCATTACTCAAAAATGATCTCACATTACTGTGTTTCCTTCTAATAGGTCTGGATTTACCATTATAAAAATGATTGTTCACTCTACCAATAACAGCAGTGCTATCACAACGAATTAACACAGGAGGAATTGGTTTTTCCCAAAAAGGAATTTCATGTAACAAATCTCTAAACCAATTCGCTTCCTCACATGCTGAAGCTAATGCTATAAGCCCAGCTTCCATTGTAGAATTAGCAATTATCGTCTGTTTTTTAGACTTCCAACATATAGCACCACCACCCAAGGTAAAAATAAAACCCGAGGGAGAGAGAGAATCACCTGACAAAGTGTTTCAATCGGCATCACTATATCCCTCAAGTACCGCAGGATACTTGTTATAAAACAAACCATAATTTTTTGTTCCAAATAAATATCTCATAATTCTTCCCATGGCTAGCCAATGATCTCGACTTGGTTTGCTAGTAAACCTGCTAAGTACTCCAACAGCATATACAATGTCAGGTCTAGTATAGTCAGTAGCATATCTCAAACTACCAATCATGTTAGCATATTCCTTTTGATTAATCACTTCTTTGTCATTTGTTACAACAGATAAGTGTATGCTTGCATCAAAAGGAGTAGCAACATGTTTACAGTCTAGAAAATTATATTTCTTCAAAATTTTCTCAACATAATGTGACTGATCAAGAAAAATACCATTATTAGTCTTGGTAATTTTAATTCCCAAAATAAAATTAGTTTTACCAAGATCTTTCATATCAAAGTGGCTATTAAGCATATTTTTAGTCTCATTTATAATATGCAAATTAGAGCCAAAGATAAGTAGATCTTCCACATATAGGCTAATAATCACATATGCATTCTCACAAGTTTTATAATATATGCATTTATTACATTCATTAGTCTTATAGCCATTCTCAAGCATGCAGGAATCAAATTTCTCATGCCACTGTTTAGGAGCTTGTTTTAAACCATAAAGGGATTTAGTTAGCTTACACACTTTGCTTTCTTGGCCAGGCTCCACAAAGCCTTCAGGTTGGTCCATGTAAATCTCCTCATCTAGATCTCCATTTAAAAATGCTGTTTTTACATCCATTTGATGAATTTTTAAATCATGAATTGCAACCACTGCAATTAACAGTCTAATGGATGTTACTCTAGTAACCGGAGAAAAAGTATCAAAGAAATCAAGATCAACTTGTTACTTAAAACCTTTAGCGACAAGCCTCGCTTTATATTTATCTATAATTCCATCCGGTTTAAGTTTTGTACGAAAGACCCATTTACACCCAATAGTTTTACAACCTGGAGGTAAATCCACTAACTTCCATGTTTTATTTGAAAGTAGTAAGTCTATCTCATCATTTACAGCCTCTCTCCAGAAAATAGCATTAGGTGATGATAAAGCTTCTTGTACCGTATGAGGAATTTCTTCCACATTGTAAAGATAATAGTCCGGGCCAAAATCTTTTTCAACTTTAGCTCGTTTACTTCTTCTTGGTTGGATTTGAAAATTTTCTTTTTCTTGAAAAACTTGAGAAGGAGTAAAAAAGTTAGGCATAGATAAAATATTTTCAGATATTATTTGACCCCCACTATTTCTAGATTTGAAAGGAAATTTATTTTCATGAAAAATAGCATCACCTGATTCAAAAATAATATTATTTTCCATATCAAAAAATCTATAAGCTGTACTATGCAACGCATACCCAAGAAAAGCACAAGTGGTAGCTCGTTCACCCAATTTAGGTCGTTTAGGATCTGCAAGCCTCACAAAAGCTAAACAACCCCAAACCCTCAAATAACCTAGATTTGGTTTATGCCCCCGCCACAACTCATAAGGGACAATTTTAGTCTTTTTGTGTGGCACTCTATTTATCACATGGCAAGCTGTCAAAATAGCCTCACCCCAAAAATTTGAGGGAGCACTTGAATCAATAAGCATAGCATTCGTCAAGTCAATTAACGTTCTATTTTTTCTTTCAGCTACGCCATTTGATGAAGGTGAATATGGTGGAGTAGTCTCATGAATAATTCCCAATGACTGAACAAAAGAGTTGAATCCTAGAGATTCATACTCCCGGCCTCTATCACTTCTAATTCTTTTAATCTTTTTACCAAATTGATTTTCCACTTCAAGAAGGAATTTTTTAAATTTCTCAAAAGCATCACTTTTATTTTTTAATAAATATACGTTTGTATATTTTGAAAAATCATCAATAAAAGTGATAAAATATCGGTTACCACCCCGAGTTAAAATTCCTTCAAACTCACACAAATCAGTATGAAATAATTCTAGCAATTCGGTATTTTTTTCAACACTTTTATGAGGCCTCTATGTAATTTTTGCTTTACTGCAAACTTCACATTTCTCAAAACTTTTTGTCACTTTAGGAATTAATTCTAAACTACACATGATTCCCACATATTTACTATTTATATGACACAAGCGAGCATGCCAAAAATTAATAGAAGACAGCATGCAAGTGGTGTCATAGTAATAATCATAAAATTAATCAGCAAGGCAATTTAAGAGATAAAAGCGACATTTATACTCATCTGTATTATAGGAGGTCACTTTTGCTTCATGTGCCTCATAGTCTTCATCATTCATCTGCTCGGTTGGGATTTTGTTCGGATTCTTTTCGGTAAGAACATATGCAACTTTCAAAAGGCTAAAATAAAAGAGAACTTTTCCTTTCCACCTCTTAAAATGAATTCCTTTGAACTTGAAAGGTTTGTTGAGATCTCCAATTCCATCATTGGTTTTTTCTGGTACTTGTTCCATGGTTGATCTCCTTAAAATTGTTGGAGAAAATACCAGAAACTAAACTATATTATTGATAAATGATGCAAAGAAAATGAGATACAAATAGATCAGGCTGAGGCACGGATATCTCGTTTTCTTTAAGGAAATCAAGCCCACTGCGGTAGGAAGAATCCAAATACCGATGCAGCAGTCACAACACTATGACTTGTCCCCTCCAGGATTCAACAGCCCGACCACTTGTCGTATGGTTCAAGCCAACTCTGCACAAGATGATCAACCATCAATAAAACACCCTTTTTTGCTAGTAATCTCTCTTGTATATAAAATAGTTTTTTTTTTTATAGATAGAAAAGAGTATATGAGAGGGACTATTTATAGGCCACTAGGATCTCACAGTTACACAAAAAAATAATGACCATTAAATAAGAGAAAATTGTTACACCAAAATAATGACCATTAACCATGTTCATGAATTCTATTTAACCTCCATTTATGACCAAGAGATTACCAAAATAATAAAACCTCATTTATAAAAAAAATAAACCAATAAACAAATATAAAATATTAAAATGGTCCCACACTCCTTTTATGTCCCATTCTCTTGTTATCGTGTAATTGGTCACTTGACAACTTTTCGTGCCATACTGACTTTGTGACAACAAGTGGAGGAAAGATATGAGATAAACCAGGTTAGGAAAATTTTATAATTTCTTCAAATTCATCCATTAAACCTAATTTGTAGGTAGCTGCCACACGTGTGCACTTGAAATAGTGTTTGCTCCAAATGGGTTAGAAAATCTTAATACTACCACAACCTTTTCCCTTTTTCTTTTTTTAAATCTTCAATTTTTTTATTTTTTTATTTTTTTTCTACATTGGTAGTATATAACTTCTCTGGGCACAAGTTAAACTGTAGCTTTTGATTTTTGTCTTGCGCATTGAAAAAGGCATTTCTAGTCAAATTGAATACTCTAAACAAAAAAAAAATCTGCACAATTTATTTATTTATTTTTTGAACTGAAAATTTTCAGACATTTAGAAATGCTGTTTGTGCTAATGAATTTCTCATTTTCTTGCTTTTCTTCTTTGGTTCTCACAACAATTTCTACACATTTGAAATAGAGACTTGTTAGGATTCTATTAGTTTGACATCAAACTTTTAGGATTTTTAACAAAATTTTTAAAAAGTCAAGATTCTCTTAAATTGAATAGATGTTCAATTCGAATTGGGATCCTCCCCTTGAGCCCCTCCTTAATTCCCTCATTGCAGGGGCCTTCGGGTCCACTTTGAGGCCCAGTTTTGATAATCCGAACCGTTAATATTTTTAGATTTATACAGTATATCATACCTGTAAAAAATCAAATTGATCGAATATCATAAAGTATGTGTTCGGAAAATTGTTTATTAAAAAATAGTTTGTAGTCCCAATTTTCTGAACGCATACTTTCTGATATCCGATCAACTTGATTTTTTACAGGTATAATATACTGAATAAATCTAAAAATATGAACGGTTCGGATTATCAAAACTGGGCCTCAAAGTGGACCCGAAGGCCCCTGCAAGGAGGGAATTAAGGAGGGGCTCAAGGAGGGGATCTGGACTCGTTCAATTCAACTATTAGGAAAAAAAAATTATAAAAACTGTATTCATTGTCAAGATGAATAGAAGAAAAACTTATTTCATTTTAAAATAATACTTTTAATATTCTCAATTCTAGGTGGGACCAATGGAACAAATAGTAAGTTTGTAACATATAAAAATCGTGCCTAATGGGGAAGAGAACTCTAGGTCAAAGAAAACAATTTGTGGAAGCAACATCTAGATGAACTCATGGGGATGCATTACCATTTGATCTACCTAAGTAGGTAATGTTGGTGAGCTGAAAGAAGACTAACTAATCAAAATTATTAAAAATAATGGCAATGTGGTGGGTCTCAGAGTTGAAGAGAGAGAATGGAAACATCACCATGGTGTGACCATGAAAGAGGCTTCCTTTGTTTTGATCCATCTATTGTAAGATATGGAGATTACTTGATGATTTTGAGAATAGTCAAGTGGTGTTTTAGAAAGAAATGTATTGTCTTTATTGTAAATGTGAAATTTACAATTTTATATTGGAGATATAGAAAAATAAAGAATAAATATAATAATTGGTCATTGGTTAACGACAAAAATATATAATGGCCTTCAAGTACCTAATAATTTTTTTAAAAAAAAAAAAAAAAAGATTTAAAGAGTTAGTAAACCAAATGGCATCATAGCTTAGGCAACTTGATTAAGGTGGGACCCAAAATTCACTTAGGGGTGGACCTATATGCTACATGTTTTTTTATTGTAAAGGAAGGGTGCATATTAAAAGGAATGATATACAAACCATATCCCCTCGTATATTTTATATATATAAAGTTTGGACACATTTTTTGGGTGAAAAAAGAAGGGATGGGCATGACATCAAAAGATTGTAGCAATCAATCAACACACATAACACAAAGGAGAGAGAGAGAGAGAGAGAGAGAGAGTGAGATCCACATCCATTCCACTTTGAGTCTTAGTGCCCTTACATGGCTACCACCACTAGTCGCAACCAAATCTAAATTTTAATTTCAGTTGAATAATATTACGATCATCAAATTTTTATATCAAATGATAGGATATGGCATTTATGTATGAAAGTCATTTTTGACATGTAAATTAAAAATTGAATGAGTTTGAAGAGAGACCTTATATGAAATTAGATTCACATCATGTAATATCTAATAAGTTTACACTTAATGGTAGTAAGTATAAAAATTTTTTCTTTTTTTTTTTTTAATTTTTATGACCGGGTATCCGAACTAGTTTATACGAATCTTGACTAATTTCGGAATTCACGCAAAGCGCCTTCTCCACATGGATCGGGCAAAATTTCGAATAAAGCATGCTGGTGTAGTAGCACCAAGGAGTTGAATCTAAAACATGAAGAGAGCACATTTGCAAGCCCCAAGCCATACTCAACTAGGCCAATTCATTGGGATTAAGCTAGGTATAATTTAGAATGTACATAGTAATTCTAATAAAAATTTGAACGAACACATCATTACTCAAATTTGTTAGAACATAGAGGATTAGGCATGCTGTTTGATCATGACTTAAATGTCATGTTTGATGGATTAGGTTAGATGATATTGTTAGTAAGAGGATGGTTAATAAAAAGATTGTTAATATAGAGATTGTTAGTGAGGAGATTAAGTAAAAGTGTGTTTGTTATGATGATAGTGTAGGAGATGACTAGTGATGAAATTGTTAATTTTTTTTTATATAAAATAAATAAAAAAATTATTTTTATATTAAAAAAACCAAACAAATATTAAAATAAACAGGTGCACTTGGTGAAAAAAAAATTAAATAAATAAATTTTTTATATAAAATAGACTCAATCTGCTCACTATTTTCTTAATCCCATCTAAAATCCAACCAAATTAATCCCCCTACTGAGGGGGGATTAGTAAGCCCCCCGAACTATTACTCCTCCCTCCCAAATTATTATCAAATAAGTTGTGGATAAGATCCATAGTCATAGCACTCCAATCCCCCTCCGATACTGGTAAACAAGCATGGCCAAAAGCCATTACTTGTGAGTTGTGCCTTTAGGTCATGTTTGTTTGGCGGATTACGTTGGATGGGATTGTTAGTGAAAGGATTGTTAGTAAAGAGATTGTTAATGTGGGAATTATTTGTGAGAGGATTAAGTAAAAATGTGTTTGTTTTGATGATAGTGTGGGAGATAATTAGTGATGAGATTGTTAAATTATTTTTATATAAAATAAATAAATAAATTATTTCTATATTAAAAAAATTAAAACAAATATTAAGGTAAACAAGTGCACTTGGTAAAAAAAAATTGAAATTAAAAAAATATTTTTTTTTATATAAAATAGACTCAATCCCCTTACTATTTTCCTAATCTCACCCAAAATCTACCCAGGCTAATCTCCTTATGTGAGGGTATTCATAATCCCATGAGACTACTAGTCCCCTCCTATTTTTGCCAACTAAACATGAGCTATGTAGGGTCCACGAGATTGGTAGTCCAATCCCCCACCTATGGAGCCAAACAAACATGACCTTAAAATTTTATTGCCCTTTTTCTTGATCTCCCCTTTATCTATATAACAATTAACAAATCCACCATTCAATAAAATATTTATGTGCCAATAATATGCTTTGAAATCTTGAATTGTTTTAAGTTAGGTTTAGAACTTAGATTTGGGTAAGAGTTTTTGAAGAAAAAAGAAAAATAAAGGAATATATGAAAGAAGAAAAAAAAAAAAAAAGCTTATATTTTATACATATTCCTCCCATATTCTTTTTTCTAATTTTCATTGCACCTCTACAGAGTGATCCTTGCATATATGTAAGTTCTATGTATAAAACATACATTTTCTTACTTTTGTTTTGTTTTGTTAATATTTTCTTTTATGCTGACATATATCTAACAGTCAAAAGTCACCTATAAATTTCTTTATTGTTGAAGGATTAAGTTGGACTCTCCTACAAATGAATGACTTTCTTTCTGATTGTTCTAGTTGTGAAGTTTGTTTTATGTATGTGCTTCCTTTTTATATAGTTTTTGTAATATTTGTAAATTCAAAAATATTAGAGAGCAAGAAAAGTAGTTTGATTAGTGACGGAAAATAAATGTGTATGAATCATATCCATCTTGAATGATTTATAATGCTTTGGCGACGAAATTATGTTGATTGTTGAATACAAATTTAGCTTTGGCAACTAATCAAGGAATATATAATTAAAATTAGAGAAAATACGTGTATAATAATTTGATTGAAATTATTTTTCAATCACTCATTGTCTAATATATATCTAGGTGATTTTTGACCACACAATCAAATAGGGAACTTAGTTGGAGAGCACGCAGCAGAATAGATTAAGTCAACCACCTGCCAACAAGAAAATGATAATATTGCGGTGGTTCGTCCATCCGGGGGTACTTCGACGATCAAGTCAGACAAACAATCTCTCAAAGATATCACATAAAGTACTAAACTCACAGAATAAAACGTACTTTAGACCCACGAGGGTGCCTCACTTTAATAGTTAGCAATGCCCTAGTCCCCTAAAAGTCTCAGTTCATAGGACTCTATCTTTTACAAGGATAACATCTATCACAACTCACATTATTCAGATTAAGATGAACTTCCTCAAGAGTCTCATCTCTATCCAAATAAGTAGTTTGATTTCATCTAGGACTCTAATCCTCTATCCAAATATTTCGGATTCTGGTATTACCACACCATATCTCGGCAAACACGACTCGTCCACATGACACCTCGGCCGACATCTTTGAAGGCACCTTGGCCATATGGCGTCATTCTCAAAATACTTCCCCACAACTGCCCATAGGTTCTATTACCTCGGTAACCTAAGGTGGTGGAACTTATATCATCTAATCTTCTAACATGTCGACTAAACAACATGCTAGAGATACTCCTCCAACCAAGGTCATGTCTCGTTGGCACCAAAAAACAAGGACTCAAGTATCCATTCATCAAGAATCAAGAACCAACATGTTCTTTCATCCAAAATCAACATCTCAACCCAGATCGCATTACTAGCCGAGATCGTGATTCGCTAGCTCAAGAATCCCAAGAACCCAAGTTGCATGTGAGTCGTTATGCCATAACTGTCTCAACTATATTGCCTCTACGTGTTATCACCAGATTGGAGTGTACCAATCACGCCCACATCATGTCACATCAGCTCTATCCCATACCGCCTGACGTCAACACGAGCATGTCATCCAAGGCAATTTCATCATGTTTTGTCGCTTTTTTAATTTTTCACAAAACTCCCTTCTCTCTCTCTCTCTCTCTCTCTCTCTCTCTGTCTGTCTCTCTCTCTCTCTTCACTTTGCAAACACAAACCCTCTTTCTTCTCAAACTTTCCCTCTCTATGAAATTTCTCTCAAACCTCCATTGTCGTTCATTCGAGCTCTCTGCAACCATTTGTTCATCACCTTCGGCGAGCCTTTCACTGTTTGGTTCTAATCAACCTCATCGTCTGTCTCCGGTGAACTTCATTCCAATATCTACTTCTTGGCTTCTCCCTGTAAGTACCCCATTTATTTCGCACTTTCGTTATTATTCTCCATTACATTTCTTTTTCTTTAGACAATTGTAACTTTTCTTTTGAACAACTTCTGTTTTTGTCAGGCCGAAGTGCCTTCTGATGTAACTGAACAAGCTTCATTTTGTGAATGTATGTCTTTTCTCTTTTTCTTCTAAGTGTCTGGATGTTTGCCTTTTATAACTGCTCTGTGCATGCTTGCTATCTTTCTTGTCTTGTATCTTCTCATACTTAGATTTTTTCTTATCTTTCCAAGTCTGACAACTTAGTTCCTTACCTCGGATTAGAATACCTCAGGTACATTATCTCAGTTTAGAACTAATCAATTATTTCGGATTAACATATTTCAGATAGTATCTCTACCATTTGTCTTGGATAATTTCAACTTGTAAAATTTTTCTCAAGTGTTGTACTTATTCATGTTTCTTACTCCCTAATGTGAACCTAAGTGTCTCTTATGTTCACATTAAGGATGTATCGCCTGATTCATGCCTAAGTCTAACTTAGACATCCATGACTAAGGTCATCACATTTGGCTCGCCCAAACTAAACACTTAAGGCTTGACCTCAATGAACAGAGAGTACTATCTACCTCAGCTTTTTGCACAAACCAACCAAAATATGGCAAGCTTCACCTTGTTTCATACTTAAACATCGCCTTATACTTAGTTCAACTCTACCAATATGGCAAGTATAAGTTAATCGCCTTGTTCACCATGGGATGCATCACCTGATTCTTGCCTAAGTCTAACGTAGACATCCATGACCGAGGTCATTGCATTTGGCTCGCCCAAACTAAACACTTAAGGCTTGACCTTAGTGTACCGAGAGTGCTATCTACCTCGACTTTTTGCACAAGCTGACCAAAATATGGCAAGTTTCTCCTTGTTTCATACCGAAACATCACCTAATACTTAGTTTAACTTTATCATCATGGTAAGTCTAATTTAATCGCCTTGTTCATCACGGGAACATTGCCTTATACTTAGTTTAACTCTACCATCATGACAAGTCTAAATTAATCGCCTTGTTCACCACATGAACATCGCCTTATACTTTGTCTAACTCTGTCATCACGGCAAGTCTAAGTTAATCACCTTGTTCACCACTGGAACATCGTCTTATACTTAATTCAACTCTGCTACCATGGCAAGTCTAAGTTATCTTCCTCAAGAGTCTCACCTCTATCCAAAACATAGCTTGATATATCATCTAGGACTCTAGTTCTCCATCCAAATATCTCGGATTCTGGTATTACCGCACCATATCTCGGCAATGTCGTAATCACCTCGGCAAACACGACTCACCCACGTGGCACCTTGGCCGACATCTTTGTAGGCACCTTGGCCACGTGGCATCATTCTCAAAATACATCAATAGAAACCCATCCCTTACGAAATTTTGAATTTTTTTTTTCTTTTAAGTAAAATGGATTTCTTTAACATTTTTTAGTGGAACCTTAAAAGATTAATTTAACTCAAAAACTCAAGCTGGGAACGATTTCTTTTCTCTACCAAACAATAATTTTTTCATTACCGAAAAAAATTAAGCTTGAGAATAGTTTAGGTTTGGTAAAGTGCGTAATTAATGTTTTGAAATTGTTAAAAATTAGTCTTTGATTTTTATTTATTTATTTTTGAAAATTCAAGACCTCAAGCTTTTATATTTTTGTGAAAGAACAAGATGGGCTATGTTTGGCATAAACTTTTGGGGTTAAAATAGCCACAAAAAGACAAAATAAACTAAAAAGTCAAAAACAAAATATTACATTCAAATTATAATCATTTCATTTTTTCTTTCACAAAAGTTAAAAAAGTTTAAAAAGTCTATCACAAACGAGATTTTTTAACTCAGACTAAAATAGTCAAAAAGTAAAAAAAATAACCCACATCCCAAACAAATGCAGAATTTAGGTTTATTGGATTAGTTTGGCAATACAATACAGATATGATGTTAGGTGAAGCCTAGTCTTTTCTTTTCTCTCTAATCTTTTTTTCCAATCCTCTTTTCTTGTTTCCTTCTTTGGAAAAAGTAGTACAATATGTCACACTTTCGTCTCACCTTTCAAAATCAATTCCTCACCCCACTAGTTCAATGTTAAGTTCACCATTTAATAGTACTTTGCACAACTTGTTAAAATGAAAATTGCATAGAAATTTTTTTTTTACCAAATTATTGATCTTTTTAATTTTAATTGTATCGAATTTTCATATTGTGTCATTAAGTAACTCTTTAGAAATTAGACCAAAATCAATGGGCTAAATAATTGGGCGAAGTCGAGATAATGTGAAAAGTTAAAGGTCTTAATTGACACAATTGAAACTATAGATATCATATTGAAACAATAAGTAAATTACAAAAATTATAGGTATAATTTGTCCTTATTTTAAAGATAGACGTGTAAAAAAATCTTTCTAGCTCCAAAAAATAAAAAATAAAAATCACTAAAACTATATAAATAAACCAATTCCGAAACAGTCTAAAAATGCCTTAAATCAAATCTCTCTTTTTCCCATTCAAGGAAATGTTGTGTGAGCTCAGGCCATTTAATCTCTCATATCATTATTCAATCAAAGTGTGCCACCTGTCAACATCTTTATTCAATGGCAAAATTACGAATCAGTTTTCAAAAATAATTTTAAATTAGTGATAAACTTTGTCACGTCTAATAATTAAAATTATAAACTTTTTCATAAATTTACAAATATTTTGTGAAGTTCCACCTGATTTACAATTTTTTCTGTACGAGTAAGAAATAATCTTCTCGTATAATCCTGTTGATCAAGTCCGCGCTCCGCCAAACGTCGTCGCTTTACTCCCTGAAAACACAAACGTGAGCTAGCCGGCGGGTGTGTGCCGGATACCTCTCCGATGCCTAAGTCAGCAAAATAGACAAATAGACAAAAACTCTATGTATTCGAGAATCAAAGTTGTGTTACCTCTCCATAGGTGATGTTATGAGCTTTTATAGATTCCGCGTGGTACAATCCTAGTAGGATTCTTATTCCTCCATGCAGAGTCCTCCTAGGAATCACACTCCTGAAAGATAATGCTTATCCTTCAACAACCCCCCTCACTGCTTAAACCAAGTGAGATGGTCCTAGCTCGGTGACATATCCAAACGACCGAGCTAGCATTGCCATGGCACAATGACAATGTAACCGAGATAACAATACTCATGTTACATTTATCCTGGCGCTTTATGTGTAACATGTACCTCGGCTTCGCCTGTAGACCGTGCTAACCATAGCGTACTTGGGCCGAGCTACTCAACAGTAAGGTCCTGAAAAGAAGCCAAAAATACCTTGGCTCAAGATGGTTTGAACCGGCTAACTATCACCGCACCGACCGTGGTGACCGAGCTAACCACCAAGCTCTTTCCGACAGGGCTATCTGTAAGGCTCCTCTGGACCGGACTAATTACAAGGCCCTTTTACTCAACCCTTCTTACTGTGGCCCACAGAATGGCTCATTACCCAGCTCAGCTCAATTTATATATAAATTACCCTCTTATTTCCTTATTCAATGGACATCACTTACCTGGAACGTTGCAGATAGTATAAATGTCACATATGGTGAAATGATCTGATACATCTGCTCTACTAAAGTGACATTATTTTATGCAACAATGTTTAGAACACAAAAGAAGAATTGTTTTGAAAATTGATTCTTTTAATAATTTTTTAAATTTTTAGGAAAAAATGTATAAAAAAAATGACTAATGCTTCGTAACTCGAAATGCTCCGCCCCGAATGGCTCGAAAATTACTCTCTCTCCATGACTCATTCTCTCTTTCCCCCTTATTTTGTATCTCTCTTTCTCAGAACCAAACCCAACATTCTCTCCTCTCTGAACTCGCTCATCTCTCTCGGTCGTCCCTCTCTCATTCCTGTAAAGAAACTGGAGCTGTAATTGAACTCTTCAAAACTTTCTCTCGCTCGTTCCTCTGTCATCTCTCTCATCTCTGTGTTGGGTGGAGAAGTCAGAGCCGATTAAACTCTTCAAAACCCTCTGTCATCCCTCTCGTCTCTGTTTTCTCTACCTACTTTTTTTTTCCCTCCTAGTGGATCTAGATATGAAGATGACAATGCTGATGATGATGATTATGTTGTGTGTTGTTGATGATGATGATGATATTGGTAGATAATATCTCTCTCAAGTTGCTTGGTCTGATTTCTTTTTGTAAATTCATCTATAGTGGCCTCAAGATGATAGTGGCCTCAAGTTGCTTGTTCTGATTTCTTTTTGTAAGTTGAGAAAGATATTATCTACTTGTTGATGTTGATGATATTGGTCTGTTTACTCTCTGTCTTATTTTGTAAGTTGGTGAACAGTTTGATTCGTCTTGGTCGTTAATCGTTGTTTTGAGGGGGTACACTCTGTCTCTCCTCTCATCTCCCCTTCTCTTCTCTTCTTTCTTCTTCTTCTTCTACTGTGAGTTACGAAAAAAAAAAAAACCAAAACGACGCCATTTTGGGATTTCGAGCCAATCGAGCCTCTGATATTTCGAGCTACATAGCAGGACTCTAAAAAAATTAGTGAAGAATTAAGTTTTTTAAGTGACTTTTTTTACTTTTTAACAAAAATTATGATTTCTTAAAATAAGCCTAAATCATTGAACGATTTACAAAAGGTACAACAAAATACTAAAATTAAACTCATGCCTCGTTTGATAATAGACTATTTTAGTAATTTTTTGACTTTTTAACTAAAATATGAAGTAAAAAAATTAGTATGTTTAGAATGATTTTTTGATTTTATTACGAAAAGATGTGCAAAAAGTAGAGAGAAAAAAAATTTGACTTTTTGATATAACTTATAGTCTTTTTGATTTTTTATTAACTTTTTGACTTTTTTTGCTAAAACACTCACATGTCAAACAAGACCTCCGTTATAAAGGAATTCATATTTAATCTCAATCTACTATTATATTTTCTATGATTCATTTTGTATTTTAATTCTTATTCTTAGTATTAATGTTATTTTGTGTATATAAAATTAAAAATAAAGTGGTTATATGTGTCTTCACTATTCTAAACGCACACCACATAAACTATAGGTGACACTATAATGATAATTTCTCTACATATGGATCAAGGCGAGGCCATGACTTGTGACTTGTGGAGAAGTTATTCAGGCATGGTCAAGTGGTGCATAAAACAGTGTTGTGATTGATGGATAGAGAGAGTCTACGGCTGTTTAGGGGTTGTTTGAGATTATTTAAATAAATGTATTTTTTAACTTTTTATAAAATATGGGTTGAATTTGGATTGGGTTTGAAGTAATGTGTTAGAGAGGTGATGTGATTTAAATAAGATGATATGACTTAAATATAACAGTGACTTTTTGACTTTTTTAAAACTTTTCAAACCAGCCCTTAGTTTGTGTTTTAGATCCCAAAAAAAAAAATTCAAAATTTGTTTTGAAAAAATAAAACTAGTAAAATATAATTTTATAAATTTTAAAATTATTTCAAGTCTCTTAAAAAATAAAATTATATAAAAATAATAAGTATTTTTTATTTTGTTATTTCTTTCACTAAATTAATTTTTAATTTTGTTGAAAATAAATTTATGAAAATTAAACCAAACATGCCTTACGATTTTGTGTTAAAGAGTGCTGTAATTGATGGATGGAATAGAGTCTATTTTTGTATTAGGACATGAAAAAATCACTCTCAAACAAATTTTTTTTTTTAAAATCTCAAAATTTTGGTTGCATACTTTTCAAAATCACTCTTTCTCTCATACACATCAAATCAATCACTTTTTTTTAAAATTCTCCCCAAAATAATTTTTCAAAACTATTTTTGAAAAAAGACAAACCAAATAAATTTTCGTACTTTTTATCTAAAATATTACTCTATAAACACAAACCAAACACGCTGATAATATTTTGTAATTAGTGGGTGATATATCCACGTGGTGCTTTCAAGGTAATTTACCCGGCTTATGATGCGGTGAAAACATCATCTCATGATATTTGGAATAATTTATATGATACTTTCACTTAAAATGTTTTGAAAAGATAGTTAAAAGTTTTTTTTTTTTTTTAAACTTTTTTATGTGAGATGGAAAGTAGGTTAAAATCTAGTTTTTAACTCACTTTTCAACATGAGCCTTAATATTTATTGATTAAAATTGAAAAACTCTAACGCTTCGTTTCGGAAGCCAACTTTGGAACTTTTTTTGACTACTTTAGTCATAAAAAATCAAATAGATTTTTAGTCCAACAAAATAAAACATCATATTCAACTCATAATTATTACATTCTTACTCTTACAAAAAAGTCAAAAAATTTAAAAAAATTAAAAGTCTTTCTCAAATGAAACTTTTTAGCCTCAAACTAAAATAGTTAAAAAAATTAAAAAATCAAAAAGTCAACCCACTTTCTAAACGAATCCTAAATACTTTTTATTAAAATTTTAAAAAATAACTTAATAACTGTTAAATGTTAAATAATAACAAAATAATATTTTTCAGTGTCACAATGTTATCAAATTGGGTGGATGCTACATGACATGTGGAGGTGCACGTGTCAGTGAGAAAATAGAAACAGACTAAAATGAATGAGAGTAAACGACGCCGGACAGTGATTCAAGGTTGGTGGTTGTGAACCAGTTTAGCCAACGTGTCAACAGTCACTTTCTCCCCCTTTAGAAAATGGAAAATGTTTGGGACTCATATAAGAGGAGATCCCCATGATCTTATTAATGTATTGATTATTAATGTGTTTAAATTTTTTTAAAATTGTGTTTGATAGTGACATGAATGGTCAGATCATTTTTGGGGTTGTAGGGGTTGTGTTTTGTGGATGTTTCTATCATTACTGTTAGAAAACTTATATTTCAATGGATAAAAAAACTAAAAAATTTATACTCATCCCGTCCCAAAATAATAGTCTATTAGGGGTGAGTAACAGATATTCTAATCCATCCAAATCGATCGAACCGAACCGAACCACCGCATTTTGGACGGATGCGTGATAACAAGCGGATAGTTGCGAATTAATTTTTTTCAATCCGTCTAGTTTTAGGTGGATGGTGGATTTGAAATTCTTTTTAGCCCCAACCGAATTGTCAAACCGCTAGCACCCCTAATAATTTGTAAGACTTTATGTTTTCAATTTGTTTAAATATTTTGTTTGTGATTTCAATTGAAAAATATATTAATATTCTATTATATTTTTAATTTGTAAATGTTGGAAATGGTTGGAAAATTCTGGGTAAAATCAGAATTTTTTTCTAACTTTGGTCTATTATTTAGGTAGGACCCAAGCGTCAAATTTGGCAGGTCAAAGTGGTAACGTGTTCTATGCCGCGTTGTGATTCACGTGGTATATTTGATTGCTCACAACCATTATCGAGTGAATAAGAAATTGAAGTCAAAGTGTGCTCCATGGAAATGGAGTTTTGATGAAAATTCCTTAAGGTTGAAAATTGGCTTGTCCCACGTTGATTTGGTAGGAAGTTTTGAATAGGTTTATAAGACATGGGATTGGAACTTGGAGTGTGCCCCAAGGGGTACCCAAGTTTTGTAGAGAGAGAGGTTATGGGTAAAATGGGCTTGACCCATTGGACCCAAAAATCACCGCACGCGCTTGCGCGCTGCCACCACCGCCGTCTGGTCGGGCGCGGGCGTGTGGTTGGGTTGGGCTTGTTCGGCCCAATACTAATCTTTTTGGGCCAGAAACATTTGGATTTAATTTTATTTTTCTGTCCAACTGTACGGAATTAATATGTTCCGATTTTTCTCTACATCCAAACAGGTCCTTTCCGTTTTTATCTGTTTGAATTTTGAACCCAACAGATTTAAATGTGTTTAATTCAAAACCAAACAGGTTTCATACCAGTTCAAAACAGGTTAGCACCTGTTTAATTCAAAATCAATAGCCACCACTACATCTACAAATAGGCAGCCCTTACTTGATATTTACATTCAGAAATTTCGTACTTCCCTTCTGCAAATTTATTCTTCATTTTGCTGCATTTAATTTTTGTGAGAAAGAGTGTAAATACTTAGTGTGTTCGTTGAACAAATAAATTGTAGTGCTGCATTTATTTGTAGTTGATCATTTCATCTTGGGAGATAGACGTCCATATTCTGAGCTGCATTTATTTGTAGTTGATCATTTTATCTTGGGAGATAGACGTCCATATTCTGAAAGTACCGTGGAGAGGACGAATTAGTCTTAAGGAGACAGTGTCGAACACTAGACTTGATCAGAATAATATTCAAGATATTAATCAAGTAAGTTATTTATTTATTTTTTATTTTATTATTTATTTAAATCATATTTTAATTTTGTTTTTGTAACAAAATAAAATCTGTTTTTATTTATTTAATTCTATTTCTAGTTTGATTTTTGTAATCAAACTTTCTCTCTCCTTTCCTATTTTTCTTTTATATTCTGTTTGTTGTTTAGTATCCAAACAGAATTAATTAATTTAATTACAGTAAAAATTGTCCAACAATCTTAAGACAGACCATTTTTGGTGTCTTCATTGTATTTAATTTCCTGTGTTTTCAAACTGATATTCTAGTTAGAAAATACAAATAGTATTATAAACTATTTGACAAATAGTAATAATATACTGTCTATTTTCTTTGACAATTAGTAGTAATATACTGGTGTCATTAACAATTGCAGAATATTATTTTGTGTTACAAAAAATTTTTGTGGTATTTTATTTTTCTAGTTTTAGTAACAAGGAAAATAAAATTATTTTGTGTTATAATTTATTTTATGGTTTTAGTAACTAGAAAATTAATTTGTGGTTTGTTTTCTAATTTTTGTAATCAGATTTTATGGCTACTACAACTGAAACTGCAACTGGAAGTGGTACTCCAATTGTTACACCAACACCGGTCCCTATCCAGAACCATATTCAAGTACCAATAAATCATGGAGAAAAGCCGTAAAAATTTAACGGTACTGAGTTTAAGAGATGGCAGCAGAAGATGCTGTTCTATCTTACAACTCTTAATTTGGCCTGGTTTCTCCATGAAGATGCTCCAGCACTTAAAGAGGGTGAAAGTGATCGGCAAATTGTTGCCGCTGTAGATGCTTGGAAACATTCAGATTTTCTGTGCAGAAACTACATCCTCAATGGCCTTGAAAACATGCTGTATAATGTTTACAGTCCTCTGAAATCAGCAAAAGAATTATGGGATTCTTTGGAGATGAAATACAAGACAGAGGATGTCGGCACGAAGAAATTTGTTGTCGGTAAATTCTGGACTTCGTTATGGTAGACTCTCAAACGGTAATTTCTCAAGTTCAAAGTTTTCAATTAATTTTACATGATATTCATTCTGAGGCTATGTCTCTGAGCGAGTCTTTCCAAGTCGCTGCTTTAGTGGAAAAGTTACCACCGGCTTGGAAATATTTCAAAAATTATTTAAAACATAAATGCAAAGAGATGACCATTTAAGAATTGAGGAAGATAACCGAAAGGCTGAAAAGAGGAATGGGAAAAATCTCATTGAGTTCAAGGCTAATGTGGTTGAACAAGTTCACAAACTACATAATAAAAAGATGAAGTTTACTGGAGATGGTTCTAAACAAGGCGATAGCAACAAGAAGTTCCAAAGAAAATGCTATAACTGTGGCAAGATTAGACATCGAGCTTCTGACTGCCACCGCCCTAAGAAGGATCATGGAAGTACAAGCAAGAAGACTACCAATCAGGCCAATGTAACTGAACTAGATTATATCTCTGACGAGGTGAATGACATCAACCTCTCTGCTGTGGCGTCTGAGGCTAACTTGGTTAGAAATCCCAAAGAGTGGTGGGTTGACACAGGAGCAACTCGTCACATATGTGCGAACAAGAAGATGTTCACTACCTACAATGAGGCTGCAAGTGGTAAACAACTTTTCATGGAAAATTCTTCTACTTCTACTGTGGCTGGACAGGAAAAAGTGATCTTGAAGATGACATCAGGGAAAGAACTGACCCTCAACAACGTACTGCATGTACTTGACATCCGGAAGAATTTAGTTTCTGGTTCTTTGTTAAGTAAAAATGGTTTTAGGCTTGTTTTTTAGTCTGATAAATTTGTATTAACAAAGAGTGGTATGTATGTTGGTAAAAGATATATGAGTGATGGTCTCTTTAAATTAAATGTAATGACAGTTGTACCCAAAGTTGCTATGAATAAGAATAACACATCTTTTGCTTATATTCTTGAGTCGAATTTATGGCATGGTAGATTAAGACATGTGAATTTTGATGCTTTGCGTAGATTAATTGGTTTAGATTATATACCAAAGTTTGTAATTAATCCTTATCATAAATGTGAAATTTGTGTAGAAACAAAACTAACTAAGGCTCCATTTAAATCGGTTGAAAGGAAAACTGAATCTCTAGAATTAATTCGTACAGATGTATGTGATCTTAAATTTATTCAAACTAGAAGAGGCAAAAAGTATTTCATAATATTTATCAATGATTGTGCAATATATTGTTATGTTTATTTACTTAAAAGTAAAGATGAAACATTAGAAATGTTTAAACTCTACAAAACAGAAGTTGAAAATCAACTTGGTAAAACCATTAAAATGGTTAGAAGTGATGGGGGTGGTGAATATGATGTACCATTAAATGAATTTTGTGCACAATATGGCATTATTCACCAAACTACAGCACCTTATTCTCCACAGCAAAATGAAATTGCTGAAAAGAAGAATAGATCCCCAAAAGAAATGATGAATGCCATGTTACTAAGTTCAGGCTTACCACAGAACTTGTGGGGGGAAGCAATATTATCTGCTAATTATGTTCTTAACAGAATACCCCACAAGAAAACCAACAACACTCCTTATGAATTGTGGAAAAGTTGACCGTCTTCCTACAAATACTTAAAAGTGTGGGGGTGTTTGGAAAAAGTTGAAGTTCCTGTTCCTAAAAAAACTAAGATTGGACCAAAAACAGTAGATTGTGTGTTTATTGGATATGCTCAGAATAGTAGTGCATATCGGTTTCTAGCTTATAAATAAGAAATACCTAATATAAATGTAAACACTATTATAGAGTCAAGGAATGCTGTGGTTTTCGAACATGTCTTTCCTTACAAGAAATGACAAGAATTAAGTTCACAAAAAAGAACTTATGATTGTACACAAAGTCAAGAGACTAATGACAATCAAACACAAGAGACTAGTAATGGTCTCAACCAACAGAATTTAACTGATGATGAACCAAGACAAAGTAAGAGAGCAAGAACATCAAAATCCTTTGGTCCAGATTTCCTAACATACCTATTAGAAAATGAACCTCAAAGCTTTAAGGCCGCAATGACAGGTCCTGAAGCTCTTTTGTGGAAAGAGGCTGTTAATAATGAAATTGAGTCCATTATGCAAAATCATACTTGGGAATTGGTGGATCTTCCACCAGGTTCTAAACCTCTTGGATATAAATGGATCTTCAAGAGAAAAATGAAAGTAGATGGTTCAATTGACAAGTATAAAGCTAGACTTGTAGTAAAAGGTTACAGACAAAAGGAAGGTTTGGATTATTTTGGCACATATTCCCCTGTGACAAGAATAACATCCATTCATATGCTTATTGCTATAGTAGCGTTATTTAATTTAGAGATACATCAAATGGATGTTAAAACAACTTTCTTAAAAGGTGATCTAAATGAAAAGATCTATATGGAGCAACCCGAAGGGTTTGTAGTGTCGGGGCAAGAAAAGACAGTTTGTCGACTTGTAAAATCCCTTTATGGATTAAAACAAGCACTTAAGCAATGGCATGAAAAATTTGACCATGCAATGCTTACTAATGGGTTTAAGATAAATGAATGTGACAAGTGCGTCTATGTTAAAAATACTGACCAAGGATATGTCATAGTTTGTCTTTATGTGGATGACATACTTATCATTGGAAGCAATTAAAACATGATCAAATCAACTAAGCAAATGTTTAACAAAAGATTTGATATGAAAGATATGTGGGTCGCAGATATTATATTAGGAATGAAAATTACTAAAACATCTGACGGATATGCGTTATCTCAATCTTATTATATTGAGAAAATTCTTGATAAATTTATCAATAATGATTTGAATGTAGCTAGAACACCTGTAGACATCAGTCTTTATTTATCGAAAAATGAAGGTGATGCGGTGTCTCAGTTAAAATATTCCCAAATCATTGGAAGCCTAATGTACCTAATGAATTGTACTCGTCCTGATATAGCTTATGCTATTAGCAAATTGAGTAGGCACACTAGTAACCCCAGAGAAGACCATTGGAAGGCAATTATTCGGGTCCTTAGATATCTAAGATTCACCCGTGATCATGGTTTGAACTTTACTCGATATCCAGCAGTACTTGAAGGTTATTGTGATACCAATTGGATATCGGGTACTAAATATTCAAAATCCACTAGTGGATATATCTTTACTCTAGGAGGCGCTGTTGTTTCTTGGAAATCCATGAAACAAACACGCATTGCGCGATCCACAATGGAATCCGAGTTCATTGCTTTAGATAAAGCAGGAGAAGAAGCAGAATGGTTTCGTCATTTCTTAGAAGATATTCCAATGTGGCCAAAACTTGTGCCAACTATTTGCATTCATTGTGATAGTCAATCTGCAATAGGCAGGGCACATAATCATATATATAACGGTAAGTCACGACATATTCGTCGTCGACATAATACCGTAAGGCAATTGTTGTCAAATGGAATAATCTCAATAGATTATATAAAATCTATAGAGAATATTGTGGATCCGTTAACAAAATGTTTGACAAAAGAGCTAGTGTATAGTTCATCGAAGGGAATGGGATTAAAGCCTATTACATAAGAGTCGTCATAATAGTAACCCTACTTATATGACTGGAGATCCCAAGAACTAAGTTCAAAGGGATAACTAAGTTATGTGTGGCTCACCAGAAATCACTAAGGGATTAAAATTCCCTACCCATTCCTATGGTGAGAGTGATATCTGCAGCATATGTTGTATGCAGGGTTACAAGGATAAGCTTTGCTTTTAATAATTACTTATATCTTGATTGAGGCATAAAATCAAGACGAGTATAAGGAGATACTCATAATAAGAATTACCTATATGAGTGTCGAACTGGGGCCGGTTCTATGAAAATGAAAAAAGGCTAAATTCTCTAGAAACACTCATGAAAACCAGGAGCGTTCAAGGCCAAAATGAACACAATAGTGAGAACTACGATGTGTTAGAAGATATTTTGTATGAAATCTATTGTCTTGGCTTACACAAACGGCTGAACAATTCAAGGCATCGCGTCCAATGGTTAACTAGTAAGTCCGATAGGTTATCACTAGTGAAGGTTCAAGGCCGAAAGCTACCTATCTTGATGCAAGATATTTTCGACTTATACTCTTTCGATAAAGTCTGTATATTGTTGCATTTCCGTTGTCATCAAATTCCATTCATGTGGGGGATTGTTGGGAATGGTTAGAAAATTTTGGGTAAAACTAGAATTTTTTCCTAACTTTGGTCCATTATTTAGGTGGGACTCGAGCGTCAAATTTGGCGGGTCAAAGTGGTAACGCGTTTGTCACGACCCAAACCCGACCCTATGGGTTTAGCACCGTAACTAGCCAGTAATCCGTGATTACCGAAGGCCTGCTTAACAGTAACGACAGAAATACAGAATAAAGAGGCTGGCGGAAGCCAAAACAGTAAATAAAAGATGTCCAATGAGCTGTGACAGTCTGAATGCAAAAAGACTTTTTACAAACATGCCACATTGACAACCAAAACATATATATATGCAACATATACACAAACATCCATGTCAGGGATCAAATCCCTAACTATAACTGTACAGTCAAGTCCATAACATTTGTTACAAAACGGAGACAGAAGAGTGGAACTGAGACACCCCAGAGCAGTCCTAGCTTGAACAGACATGGAACCTCAAAGTGAGGTACAAAGGTTGGCTTGACAAAACAAGAGCTAACCCGACGCTCCTAGCTCCGATCCAGTGCCTGGACACCTACATATATATATAAATAGTGAGCTAAAGCCCAGTGATTAACAGTTATGTAAAGGGGTTAAGAATGAGTGCCCATTCAGTAATTAAACAGTCATATCAGTCGCTTAGAAACCATAGCAGTCATATGTGGTGCATTCCATAGCAAAACAGTACAGTAGGTCTTAACAGACCGAACAGTCAGTTGATGGCCATCATAACAGTAACAGTAGTGGTTCCAAACATGGGAACCGACAGAGATCTCTGTGACAGTAGCAGTAACAGTACAGTAACATTAAATTGCTATAGATGCCACGGATACAGTTTACAAATCGGACAAACATTCATTCATTAAACAATAACGTTTCAGTAAGTAAAACAGTTGATCATTCAGAAAATAATCATAATTGAACATATCTTTACAACATTGTTACTCACAAAGTACTGGGCTATAGACAAGCTAACGAGCGTCTTCGGATGCCAACCCTACAGTTGCAGAACGAACACACACTCGGGATTAATAACTTAGCCCCTAATTATACATGGTGTGATTCTATAACATTATCCTCATTAAGATGCCTTAAACTTGGCCTAGGAATGCCTAAGATGGAATGAGGATGCAAAAATGCACTTTAAAACACTTTTCAAATTTTTGCTGAAACAGGGGTCTCGCACGAGCGTGGCTTTCTACGCTCGAGCGGATGTGTAGACAAAGGAGCTCTGCACGAGCGTGACTTCCCTCGCTCGAGCAGACTGTAAACTCATGAAAAAAGTACTGGATGCACGATTTTCACGCTCGACGGATGCTCGACCTCCGCTCGAGCGTGAGACTCAGATCTTCGCTCGAGTGTGAATTCTCTAGCTCGAGCGGACTGCAAAACATGTGAAGTTCTGGGTATATGCATTTCACGCTCGAGCGTGACTTCCTACGCTTGAGCGCAAGTGCATGTACTCAGAGTGTACGCTCGAGCGTGAGGTCCTATGCTCGAGCGTGGGTCCAAAATCTGGAATTTTCAGATTGATCCTCAAGCATGAAACTCGACTTTTAAAGCTTTAAATTTGATTCTTTTGGGCTAATTTTCTGAAAAACACTTGAAAACCCATAATACAACATGTTTTAAAGATCAATTTGTAAAATCAAAGCCCATAGGTAAGTCAATTGAACACAAATTCAAAGGAAACTTTCATGAACAATACAAGAACTTAACATGCATGAGTTCTAATGAATTCCAATGCTCCAAAACATAACCAAATGCAAGATTGAGCTCAAAACTATGGTGAATTCATGGACTACAACCCAAATGTAGACATGCATGTGGAAATTCTTATGAAAACAATCTCAAAATGCTAGAGTATGTGTATGCATGCATGGATTAGCTACTCAAATCAACTCTTTAACTCAATTCTTGACTCTGGTCACCAAATTTCCATGAATCATGCAAGAAACAATTTAAACACATGAATAAGAGGATGAACTCCCTACCTTAGGTCTTGAATTCAAGTATGGAAGCTCAATTATGAAAATTCCTTTCAATTTTCCTAACTCTCCAAGCCAATTTTGATGAACTCAAGTTTTCTCTCCTACTCTCCCTCTCTCACGGTTTGGTCTCAAGAAGATGAGTAAATGGTGCCTCAAACATATGCAAGGGTGAGAGAAGTAGTGGCCTAGCATAAACCACTCAATAGCAAAATGGTAGTAAATGCAAACTAATGTAATTTAACTTTATTTAATCACTCCAAATCAAATTTTAATTAAACCTACCATAAAATCACATAAATTTTAACTAGCATAAAATACTCATCAATTTCTGATTCAGTCGAGGATAAGACCTTCATTTTGCAGTTTGAAATTAAAACGTGAACAAATCATATAATGACAAATAGATAGAAATGCAACTAATGCAACCCACTTATGCAATCAGTTCAGAATTTCAGCTTAATCAGTTACTTATCGTGCTCAATCACAGATTAGCACTAATCAGAGGTGAGGGTTGTCACAGTGTTCTATGCCGCGTTGTGATTCACGTGGTATATTTGGTTGCTTAAAACCATTATCGAGTGAATGGGAAATTGAAGCCAAAGTGTGCTCCATGGAAATAGAATTTTGGTGGAAATTCCTTAAGGTTGAAAAATGGCTTATCCCACATTGATTTGGTGGGAAGTTTTGAATAGGTTTATAAGGCATGGAATTGGAACTTGGGGTGTGCCCCAAGGGCTACCCAAGTTTTGTAGAGAGGGAGGTTATGGCCAAAATGGGGTTGACCCATTGGACCCGAAAATCACCACACACACGCGTGTGCACCGCCGCCGCCGCCGCCGTCCGGTCGGGCGAGCTGGGCTTGGGTGCGGGTGCGTGGTGTGTGGTTGGGTTAGGCTTGTTCGGCCCAATACTAATCTTTTTGGGCTAGAAACATTTGGATTTAATTTTATTTTTTGAAATAAAATCTGTCCAACTGTCCAGAATTCAAATTAATTCCGGAATTAATATGTTCCGGTTTTTCTCTACATCTAAACAGGTCCCTTCCGTTTTTATCTGTTTGAATTTTGAACCCAACATATTTAAATCTGTTTAATTCAAAACCAAACAAGTTTTATACCTGTTCAAAACAGGTTAGCACCTGTTTAATTCAAAATCAATAGCCACCACTGCATCTATAAATAGACAGTCCTCATTTGATGTTTTACATTCAGAAACTTCGTACTTCTCCTCTGCAAATTTATTTTTCATTTTGCTGCATTTAATTTTTGTGAGAAAGAGTGTAAACATTTAGGGTGTGTTTGGTAACGTTTACGTTTTCAGTTTATATTTACAAAAATTTTATAAACTGGTTTTTGTTTATTTTTTGTTTATTTTTAGGAAAACATAAACTACAAACGCGTTTGGTAATTGACAAAATGTTTAAAAAATTTTAAAAATATAAAAAAGAGTGAGAAATGACAAGTGGCGGCAAGTGACGGCGGAAGACGGTGGTGGAAAGTGGTGACGGTGGGTGGTGGGTAGCTAGTGGTGGTGGCGAGTGGGTGGTGGTGGCGGATGGGTGGGTGACGGTGGCGGATGGGTGGTGGGTGGCAGTGAGTGGGAGGTGGTGGTGGTGGGTGGTGGGTGGCGGATGGCGGGTGGTGGGTGGTAAGTGGCCGATGGTGGGTGGCGGGTGGTGGTGGTGACGGTGGTGGGTGGTGGATGGTAGCGAGTAGGTGGTGGTGGTGGTGGCGGATGGCGGGTGGTAGTGGGTGGTGGCGGGTGGGTGGTGATGGTGGGTGGGTGGGTGGGTGGTGGTGGCGGCGAGTGGTGGGTGGCGGATGGCGGGTGGCGGGTGGTGGTGGGTGGCGGGTAGGTGGTGGGTGGTGAGTGGCCGATGGCAGGTGGTGGTGGATAACGGGTAGGTGGCAAGTGGCAGGTGGTGGTGGTGGGTGCGTGGGTGACAGTGGCGGGTGGTGGGTGGTAGCGAGTGGATGGCGGTGTCGGGTGGGTGGCGGATGGCGGGTGGTAGTGGGTGATGGTGGGTGGGTAGGTGGGTGCGTGACGGTGGCGAGTGATGGGTGGTAGCGAGTGGGTGGTGGTGGCGGCGGGTGGTGGATGGCGGGTGGTGGGTGGTAAGTGGCCGATGGTGGGTGGCGGGTGGTGGTGGTGACGGTGGTGGGTGGTGGATGGTAGCGAGTAGGTGGTGGTGGTGGTGGCGGATGGCGGGTGGTAGTGGGTGGTGGCGGGTGGGTGGTGATGGTGGGTGGGTGGGTGGGTGGTGGTGGCGGCGAGTGGTGGGTGGCGGATGGCGGGTGGCGGGTGGTGGTGGGTGGCGGGTAGGTGGTGGGTGGTGAGTGGCCGATGGCAGGTGGTGGTGGATAACGGGTAGGTGGCAAGTGGCAGGTGGTGGTGGTGGGTGCGTGGGTGACAGTGGCGGGTGGTGGGTGGTAGCGAGTGGATGGCGGTGTCGGGTGGGTGGCGGATGGCGGGTGGTAGTGGGTGATGGTGGGTGGGTAGGTGGGTGCGTGACGGTGGCGAGTGATGGGTGGTAGCGAGTGGGTGGTGGTGGCGGCGGGTGGTGGTAGCAAATGGGTGGTGGATGGCGGGTAGGTGACGGGTGGTAGTGGTGGTGTGGGTGGGTGGGTGACGGTGGCGGGTGGTAGGCGGTAGCGAGTGGGTGGTGGTGGTGGTGGCAGGTGGGTAGTAGGTGGTGGTCGCAGGTGGGTCGCGGGTGGTAAGTGGTAATAAGTGGGTGGTGGTGGTGGTGGTAGTGGGTGGTGGGTGGTGGTGGCAGGTGGGTGGCGGGTGGGTAGTGGATGATGGTGGTGGTGGTGGTGGTGGTGATGGCAGGTGGCTGGTGGTGGTGGGTGGCTAGTGGTGGCAGGTGGTGAATGGTGGTGGCAGGTGGGTAGTGAGTGGTGGTGGCAAGTAAGTGGCGGGTGGTGGTGGCGGGCAGTGAATGGTAGTGGCAGGTGGTGGGTGGTGGCGGGTGGATGACAGGTGGGTGGTGGTGGTGGTGGTGGTGGCGAGGGGTGTCTGGTGGTGGCGAGTGGGTGGCGGTGGCGGGTGGTAGTAGGTGGGTGGTGAGTGGTGGTGGTAGGTGGTAGTGGAGGGTGGGTGGTGGTGGCGGAAGACGGTGGTAGAAAATGGTGGCGGATGGTGGCTAATGTTGGGTGATAAATAAAAAAAAAAACTGAAAACTCAAAATGGAAACACATTTTTTGTGTTTTCATTTTTTGGCCTAATTTATAAACTGAGACCACTGATTTATAAATCAAAAATTTTACCAAACAGATTTTTATTTGAATTTTTAAAATTTTTGTAAATATAAACAGAAAACTGAAAACGTAAGTGTTACCAAACAGCACCTTAGTGTGTTTGTTGAATAAATAAATTGTAGTGCTGCATTTATTTGTAGTTGATCATTTTATCCTGGGAGATAGACGTCCATATTCTGAAAGCACCTTGGAGAGGGCGAATCTGTCTTAAGGAGACAGTGTCGAATACTGGACTTGATCAGAATAATATTCAAGATATTAATCAAGTAAGTTATTTATTTATTTTCTGTTTTATTATTTATTTAAATCAGATTTTAATTTTATTTTTGTAACAAAATAAAATCTGTTTTTATTTATTTAATTCTATTTCTAGTTTGATTTTTGTAATCAAACTTTCTCTCTCCTTTCCTATTTTTCTTTTATATTCTGTTTGTCTTTTAGTACCCAAACAGAATTAATTAATTTAATTACAGTGAAGATTGTCCAACAATAAATCCTTTTATCAAATTGCAGTGTTGATATTTTGCATTTTTGTATGAAAAATATAAGACTTAATTTTGACATTGTTTTTAAAAATCAAATTAAATAGTTTTTGAATAAAAAAAAAGTAATGAAATGATTTTGATAACGCATGGTTTTCTTATATGTATTTATTATTACTATTTGAAAATTTACTTGATAATATTTTAGTTATGTTGAGTTAGATTGTTATAAAAAAAAAATATGACAAGTTGTTGTATTATGTTCAAAATTTGTAAAAGTTTAAACCGCCAAATCGATTCGTATTTATCAACCAATCCGCATCCGTCAATTCGGCGGACGGATGGTGGATTAGAGGTTCTCTGGCCGCAATCAAACCGCAAACACTTTTAGTCTGTTTGAGGAATATAATTTTTTTTAATAGTACAATTATTGTACTTTAAAAAAATTTAATTTTTCAAAATTATTATTTAATAATACATATTTTTGAAAAATATCAATTGTTATAATTATACTTTTTGTGTTATTAAGAGTTCGTTTGGTAAGTGAGTTAGCTTTTTGACTTTTTGACTTTTTGTCTATTTTAGCTTAGGGTTAAAAAGGCTGGTTGACTTTTTTAACTTTTTGTGAGGAAAAGAATGTAATGATTATGGATTAGATGTGACATTTTATCTTATTAAGCTAAAAAACGTATTTTGTCTTTTTGTGACTAAAATAACTCTAAATCCAACCCAATCCAATCCAAGTTGCCAAATGAAGGCTAACAAATTTTTTTTAATAAAATAAAAAATTTATATTATTTTAGTTATTAATTTTTAAAAAGAAATTAATATTTTTAGATAATAAAAATTAAAATAAAATACTAATATTTTAAGACGAAGAGTGTACAAAGGTGTAACTCACATTTGTATCTTTATAATCTTTTACTTGCATTTCATCACAGAAGGACTTCTACTTTGCCTCCGTTTGGGAAGTGGGTTGACTTTTTGGCTTTTTGACTTTTTTGGCTATTTTAGCCTGGGTTAAAAAGCTTGGTTTGGGAAGGGCTTTTTGGCTTTTTGGCTTTTTTAACTTTTTTTTGTGAGAGAAGAATGTAATGATTATAGGTTGGATGTGATGTTTTGTTTGTTATGGCTAAAATAGCCTATTTTGTTTTTTGTGGCTAAAATAGCCAAAAAAGCCTGAAAAAGCCCTTGCCAAACACAGGCTTTATATATTTTTATAATTTGTTTTTTTATGTCTCTTTGGAAATAAAAATATTTTGAAGTTCTAATTTTTGAGTTGTAAAATTATTTTTTATGAGTTAACAGTAATTCTTATTTTTATTTTATTTTGAATAATGTTTTAGAGCACTAAATTGAGAGCTCTAGAGCATCACTAATGATATGGCACAATGTCCCTCACCAAAGTGATGTGATGTTTTGACTTGAGTTTTTTTTTTTTTTTTAAGCTCATTAAAACTATTCGTGATCCAAAAATTAGTGAGATGAATCACCACTCTTTTTTTTTTTTCTTTGTCATTAATACTCCATTAAAACATTAAAATTAATGATCTCAATTATTGCTGCTCTCAAAATTCATTATTACTACTTCTGACCGGAAAAGGCGGTTAAGGAAGGAATCTGACACGTGTCAGACTCGCGTGGCTCTTCTATATCAACACGTATCTTCTTGTCTGGCCGCCTCTTTTTGTGGCGCGCTTTTCGTGTTGTTTGGATACAAATTCTTGAGAGGCTTCATCATCTTAGCTATTGCTTTGAAAAATAGAAGAAAACTCGCACTTTTCTCACTCCAGTGGCTGGTGCTTATAATTTATACTAAAAAATAATTTATTTAAGTTTAAAAGAAATTTAATTATTTGAAAATTGAGAAGTGGTTTGTTTGGGGTTAATTTTTATTTGGTAGTTTTTTTATTTTTTTTTATTTTTTTAGAAATTAAAAAAGTCTGTATCTGGAAAATATATATATTATTATTTTTACAAATAAAAAAGATGATCTCACATTTAATTTTTTTAACTGGTGTCAATTTTATTTTATTTTTTTGACTTTTTAAACCAAAAATTAACTCTTTTGAGGGTTCCAAATAATCTTTTTTATTATCAATTTTCAACTCACAAAAGTTGACATATCCATTACTAAGAGCAATTCCAACTATATTCTTTATTTTTTACTAATTAAAATATAAAAAATGTAATTATTTATTCTGCCTAATTTTTTTTTTTCATATCTATGTACTCTAATGCTACACTTTATTTTACATATTTATTCATACAAACTATTTAAAGAGCCTCTAAGACTGTTCAAATGTAACTAGCCTTGAAAAATTTCGTTAAAATAGCTATTGTAATAGCTAGTCCATATAACAATACTAGTTATAATAGCTAATAAGCCTCATTTAAAGAGTAATTTGAAGATGCTCTAAGTTTGACATCTTATAATAGCTAAAAAGTCAAAAAATTACTATAAAAAGTTACAAAGTTAAAGAATTGTAAAAAAAAATAAAATTAAAGATTCCATTTCTCTATACTTTTTACATTTTTTTTGGAGAAAAATCAAAAAAAGTATCTTAAACATATTATTTTTTTCACCTCATATTTTAACTAAAATAAAAAAATATGTATTAAAAAATCCATTCCCAAACGAACCTTACAAATTATGTTGGATTTGGTGCAATATTTAGTTATAGGTAACTCTTGACGATGTTTTCATTTATTTCTCTCAGTTCATATATAGCATTTTAATTTGATAATTAGTGAAAAATAAAAAAAAAAGTAGCATTTGCGCAAGAAATAAATGACTATAAAAAATATAATATTTTATCACTATACATTATTAAAACATAATAACTAATTATTTATCTATTGAGCTATTTGCAGCACTCTTTTGCAAATTAATTCAGTTCCCTAAGAAATAAATAAGTTCGAACTAGAATTTTAAACTTTAGACTCATTAGATATAATGGTAATATTATATAGTTGTATTATTATTCAATGAGTAATCTTGATTACAATATTATTTAGTTACTGGAAAACAAGACTTTTCACTTTACTTTAATTATGATTTTTATTTACAATTTTTTATTGAAAAGTGAGGATAATATTATATTACACTGAATATTTGGTCCCATGAAACCACAATCCGAGGGAGAAAAACGAAATTACAATAATCCTAGAAAGTGACAATCTATCTCTCTGGTGATATCATGAATTCAATATAGTAGATAAGAAAGCAAGGATGTCGGTAGAAATTATATGGAATCATAATTCTAGCCATGTAATAACTCCTCAGTCTTTGACCGTGCCTTAATTAAAAGGGTGCTCAATGATGCGTAACATCATTTTGATTTTCTGGTTTCATAATTTTACTAAAATTAAAATATTTTTATATTTTATTTTTAATTTCAAGAATTTATGAATAACTTACAAATTTCTTGTAATCATAAAAAAATTAAATTCATTTCTTGGCCCCTTTCTCTCACACCCTACAACCGTAACTCACCGCTAATCATCCCCACCTCAGACAACTGTCGCCGGAGGCCATTGTCACCGGCGTCCTCCAACTTTTATTATTGGCCACCACCTTCAACTGTCACTTCTTATGGCTCACAACCTCTAACCACCACATTCTACCAAAAAATCACATAGAACCACTATCTCCTGTCAAACAACTATCTCTGAGCAGTATCTCTGATGTCCAACCACATTTGACTACGATATCTGACGTTGACACCTACCTTCGACCCACACACACCTCAAATCATCCCCTCATTTATTTTTAAAACAATTTTCTTATACAAAATCTGATTTTTATTTTTATTTTTATTTTTATTTTTAACACACAAAAGAAAAAAACAAATAAATAATCAAACATATACGCGTCTAATATTTTTTTAAACAAAAAATTATAAATTATAAAATTTACCAGAAAACACCTAATTTTATAATAGATAGTAGAACATGACTATTCTCAAACAATTCCTGACCAAACTGGATATTAATTGTAAAATTACTTCTGCTACACTATTTTCTTAAAGATTGCTGCCTTAAAAATATATAATAATACATTTCAAAAAAAATAAAATAATTATGAAAGAAGAAGAAATAGAAGAAAAGATTAATCACTAATCAAGTTCAACATCAATGAAACAATCAAGCTGAGAAGACACAGTCCAAACACCAAACAATCTGGAAATTATTGGTTGCTGGTGTAAACTATACGCTCACATCAATTGTCTAATGCCATCTCTTATTTTATTATTAAAAATACAACACAAAGTACATTATCCTATACTATATATAAATTAAAAGAGAAATTCGTGAACGTTCTTGTAGCAAATTCAGTTGTTACTTTAATCAGTAACCATTGATCTAAATCAAATATGACATTTTTTTATTAAAAAAATTGAATAATTTATCATAAAACAATTGAGCTATCTCTCAAATTTAAATATGAACTTCAGAGAACTTAAAGGGATCGTGTGGCAGATCACATATATATATATTTTTTAATTAACAGAACTATTCATTTAATAGGGCCATCAATATATATAATCCATGAAAAATTAGGTCAATTCGATAAACTTAACATTTTTCATATTAGCATCTTTAAAAAAATGAACAATAAATATGTTTTTAAAATAACCATTCATTTTTTGCAGACAAACACAATAAAGCGAAAATAAAACGATTATCGAATCAATCTAATTTATTTTTTTTTCAAAAATGTGATTTCTAACTATATTTTCTCTCTCTAGTTTGAGAGCTTCTCACTCTACACTTTTCTTCCCCTAGGGTTTTTGAGGACTGCGGCAGTCAGGGGTGTGGGAGGAGATTCCGGCGGCTTCCGGCCTCCTCTTCCGTCCTCCTACCCCCATTTTTCTCTTTCATTTTTTTGTTTAATAACCTGGAAGCTCTGTACTTCCATCATCTCCCTCCTTTGTGGGGTGTTTCTTCCCTCCGCTTCAACTCCGGTCGTGGCCTCACCGAATCTGTCGCCTTCTTCCGCGCCGGATCTGCTGTAGCCGTTGCTGTTGGAAGTTGTTTGGTGTGTAGGTTTATGTTTCTCTATTTTGTGTTTTTTATTTCCTTTGTGTTGTGCTCTGTTTGCTTGTATGTTTTATTGGGAGTCCATCAGTGAGTGTTTATTAGGCTTACCCACTTTATGGTTGAGATCTATGATTTATTCCAAACATGCTCTATTACCGACTCTTATGATCGGTTCTGCTTTGCAGTACGAGCATGTGCACGAGAGGTGCGTCTGAATATTTTCTTAGGTTCTCTCCTTTGTGTTTCTTGCAAAATTTTTACTTTGTTTAGTGTAAGTTTTGGTTTGGATGGATTCCTGTAAGTGCCGCTTTGACTTTCATTAATGACATCTTCTACTGATAAAAAAAAAAAAAAAATCAATCTAATTTTTTTCGTAGACGATATACAGTGAGTCTACAAAATAAATAGTTTAAATTATCAAAATAGAACCTATGATGAGCCCTCAAGTTCTCTCATCTTCATATTTAAATTTGAGAGAAATCCAACTGATTAATAAAATGTGAACCTACAACAAATTTTTCACTAAGCAAGGAATTCACATGTAAAAACTTTTTTTTTTTTTTAATATGTCGAATTTGTCTGATTTGCATTAATGCCATCAATAGCCTTAATTAATTTTGTTAAAAAAATTAAATTGTTTGTATATAATGTATGAGAGTGCCCAAATAAAAAATATATACATATAATTATTTTAAATTTTGTTAATTAATGCCTTTAGAATAGCACCTATATGTAATCTTAATACAAAATTACTTAAGTTTTTATGAATCATAAAAATACGTAAATTGAATACAAGTTCGTATAAGTTTATGAAAATTTATGCAATTTTGTAAATGCGTAAATTGAATACAAGTTCATATAAGTGATCTCTATATTTTTGTGAGATAATTTATGTAAATTTATGAAATTTACGTCATTTTATATTAGAATTGTATATGATGTGCATTACAAACTGAAAAAAATTTCAATCAATTTTAAAACAATTATTAAAAGGTGAAAAAATAACTTTTTTAACTTTTATTTTTTAATTAACAATTATACGTGTTACAAGCTGCACCAAATTAGCCCTATCCAAAGAGGAAAAGCGACTTCGCACAAATAAACAAAAACCTCAACGTCAAAGTCAAAGTCATCGTTCCGTGGAAACCAACCCAACTCCAAATCACCACCGTGCAAACACAATCGCACGGTCAGAAAACAATCGTAGTTTCCACACTGTACCAAATAAACCCTACACCAAGCAACCACCGCCCACCACACACACACACACACACACACACACACAAGAGTTTATTTGGTAGTTTTGGGACAATGCTGTTATACGATTTACATTGTACCATTTGTTTACCTGTCTGGCAAAAGTTAACACAAAAATAGAACGGCCTTCTTTGGGAGTTTGTCTCTTTTGGTTAAAAAATCAAAAAAATTATTAAAAAAAAAAATTACAGTAAAAAAATTACTAATAAATTAAAAAAGTTATTAAAAAAATAAAAAATTTATTTTGCATATGCTAAAATGGCACATGCTATTTTAGTACATCATCTTATTACGTCTTATTTGGTCATATCATCTCTCTATCATATCATTTCAATCCAAACCAACATTTCATATTTTTTTAGTAACAAGTTAAAAATATACTAACCTAACACTTGTGTTTGGTAACGTTTACGTTTTCAGTTTATATTTACAAAAATTTTATAAACTGATTTTTTATTATTTTTTGTTTATTTTTAGAAAAACATAAACTACAAACGCGTTTGGTAATTGACAAAATGTTTTAAAAAATTTAAAAATATAAAAAAGAGTAAGAAATGGCAAGTGGCGGCGGAAGACGGTGGTGGAAAGTGGTGACGGTGGGTGGTGGGTAGGTGGGTGGTGGTGGTGGGTGGGTGGGTGACGGTGGCGGGTGGTAGCGAGTGGGTTGTGGTGGTGGTGGTGGTGGTGGTGGCAGGTGGGTGGTGGTGGGTAGGTGACGGGTGGTGGTGATGGGTGACGGTGGCGGGTGGTAGCGAGTGGGTGGTGGTGGCAGGTGGGTGGCGAATGGCCGGTGGTGGTGGGTGGGTGGTGGGTGAGTGGGTGACGATGGCGGGTGGTGGGTGGTAGCGAGTGGGTGGTGGTGGTGGTGGTGGCGGCAGGTGGGTGGCAGGTGGTGGTGGTGGTGGTGGGTGGGTGGGTGGGTGACGATGGCTGGTGGTCGGTGGTAGCTAGTGGGTGGTGGTGGTGGTGGGTAGTGGGTGGTGGTGGCAGGTGGGTGGGTGGTGGCTAATGGTGGTGGGTGGTGGTGGCGGGTGGTGGCGGCAGGTGGGTAGCAAGTGGTGGTGGTAGTGGGTGGGTGGGTGACGATGGCTGGTGGTTGGTGGTAGCTAGTGGGTGGTGGTGGTGGTGGTGGTGGCGGGTGGGTGGCAGGTGGGTGGTAGTGGTGGGTGGCAGGTGATGGATGGTAGTGGCAGGTGGGTGGTAAGTGGTGGTGGCAAGTAGGTGGCGGGTGGTGGATGGTGGCGGGTAGATGGCAGGTGGGTGGTGAGTGGTGGTAGTAGGTGGTGGTGGCAGGTGGGTGGTGGGTGGTGGTGGAGGAAGACGGTGATGGAAAATGGTGGCGGGTGGTGGCTAGTGTTGGGTGGTAAAAAAAAAAAAAAAAACAGAAAACTCAAAATGAAAACACATTTTTTGTGTTTTCATTTTTTGGCTAAATTTATAAACTGAGACCATTGATTTATAAATCAAAAATTTTATCAAATAAGTTTTTATTTGAGTTTTTAAAATTTTTGTAAATATAAACAGAAAACTAAAAACGTAAGTATTACCAAACGGTACCATTTCCAAACAGCACATTAATTATTTACGATTTTTTATAAACTAAAAAAATTGTTTCCGAACATATTAATATTTCTCATCTCATAAAAAAAAATAAAAAAAATTAAAATGTCTTTGAAAAAGCCAAACTCTAAACGAAACCTAAATTTTTGTTTGGCAACTTGATTATTTTGTAACTTTTTGATTTTTTTGTAAAGCGAAAAAAATCTGTGTTTGAAATGATTTTTTTAGTAAAAGAGATTGTCGTAAAGAAAAAAGTGATTGATTTAAGATTTGTTCATATAAGGTATTATAATGAAACTCAATGAATTAAAATCATAATAATGAAAATCAAATACAATACAACTTTTTTACAACGAAACTTTCAAAGTCGGAGAAAAGTTTCAATTAATACACGAGAAATAAGACTCACACATTGGTTTGATTCAAAAAAATATTGTAATAAAATCTAATGAATTATAGTCATAATAATAAAGATGAAATGCAATACATATAAGAGCAACTCCAACCATACTCTTCATTTTTACCAGCTAAAATATCAAAAAAAAGTATTTTTTTTTATTTTTTATTTTTACCTAATTCCTTTTTATCTATATACTCTAACACTTATATTTATTTTATCTATTAACACACACAAACTGTTCAAAAAGTCTCTCAAGGCTCTTCAAGTATAGTTAGTTTATTGGAGTGATTAAAATATGATAATACTAGGGCTGAGCAAGGAATCCGTGAAATCCGTAATCCGATCCAGTCCAGTCCAATCCGATAGGTTTGGATTGGTTTTTTGAATCCGTGGTTCGGTTCCGGATTGAATAATTAAAAATCCGTAGTTCACGGATTGGTTCCGGATTGAATCCCACGGTTCCGGATTGGAACCGATCCGGACCGTATACAAATAGTCTATATTTTTATTATACATCCTCCCCCATAGTATAATTTCTTATTCTATGTAAAATCTAAACTCAAACCTAAAATCGTATAATATCTTCTTTTATTACTTTTGTTTGTTAGTTTTAAGTTTTAATTTGCAATGGTCTAAATACTTATGGTGAAACCAGTTTTCTTATGGTTGTTTAAATTCTAGAACAGTATGTCGTTATTATAGAAAAACATGTTGCTATTATGGAACTAATATAGCGCTATGTTTATATTTTTATGAAATTCAAGTGTTATATATATATTTTTGTTATTTAATTATGTGAATCCGTGGTCCTAAACCGATCCAATCCGTATTTAAATGGATTGGTTCGGATTTGTTCCATGATTTAAACGGATTGGATTGGTTCCAATTTTTTAGAAACCGTAAATAACGGATTGGTCCTGATTTTATCCCAATCCGGTCCAATCCGGACCATGCTCACTCCTAGATAATACTAGTTATAACAGCTAACGAGCCATATTTAAAGAGTCCATTAGAGAATTAGAGATACTCTAATTAGGGGTGAATAGCAGATGTACTGATCTGCCAAAACCGATCGAACCGAACCGAACCGATCTGTCGCATTTTGGATGGATGCGTGATGACGAGCGAACGGTTGCAGATTGATTTTCTCCAATCCGCCAATCTGGCGGACGGATAGCGGTTTTGAGATTCTTTTGGCCGCAACCGAACCGCCAAACCGCGAATACCCCTAGTAATTTATAAGACTTTGTGTTTTCAATTTGTTTAAATATTCTGTTATAGACCACATATTTGATCCATAAATTTATCCAAAATGATTTGACAAGAGAGTTGGGCTTTCAATGATGGGATGTGTAATAAATCAAAAATTAACACATATCCTGATATATCATTGTAGGTAGAATAGTGAGAGTTTTTTTGGGTCTCAAACATTTTATAATAAAAAATTTAGTTAAAATATTAATCTTGTTTGGTTTGAATTTTTTTTCTAAAAATTGAATTTTTTGTTTTTCATATTTTGTTGTTTTCACTAAATATTTTTAATATTTTAAGAATTTTTTTTTTAATTTTTAGATACACCTAATATAAATACATTTACAAAGTATAACATTTGTGAAAAAAATTCGCTAAATACAAAAATACAATATATATATATATATATATATATATAAATTAAGGACATTTTCATATTTTTGTGTATTTGTTGGTTTTTAATTATTTTTTTTAACAAATATTTTACGTGTATTTATATTAGGTTTATATTAAAACCAAAATATTTACTTAAAATATTTTAAAAAATTTACTAAAAACAAAAAATAAAAAATAAAAAGACTTAGCCTGTGTTTGGCAAGGGCTTTTTCAGGCTTTTTTGGCTATTTTAGCCACAAAAAATAAAATAGGCTATTTTAGCCATAACAAACAAAACATCACATCCAACTTATAATCATTACATTCTTCTCTCACAAAAAAAGTCAAAAAAGTCAAAAAGCCAAAAAGCCCTTCCCAAACCAAGCTTTTTAGCCCAGGCTAAAATAGCCAAAAAAATCAAAAAGCCAAAAAGCCAACCCACTTCCCAAACGGAGGCTTAATGCTTAGAAAATTTAAGTTTAAAAATTAGAACCAAACAACAAAACCATAATATCATTTGGATAATTCAAATTGCTCATCTCGATAATTCAAAACGTTCAATATCTAAGACTCATCGATTATATAATCCATGCAAAAAATCACATTAATCAGATATTGATAATCAATTAAATAGATCAAATTTATATGAACGGTATATATTATTTTAAAAATAAATCATTATCAATAGTTTAATATGATTAAGTAATTATCCATTAATCAACATAATTTTTTATGGGTTTGACTTCTTTCAAATTAGTCATCTTAACTTGAGAGCTTTTGGACTTAGTAAGTCCATTTTGGGATTGATTTCAATAATTCAAACCATTCACATTTTAAGATCCGTTGAGAAAAATAGTTATATAAAAAATTAAGATGATTAGATATCGATAGCTATATGTTTGAATCAAATTTATATTATAAAAAATGAATAATTATTCTTAAAATTATATTTGTCATTTATTTTTTTTAAAACAAATATAATTCAAACATATAACTACTAATATTTAATCATTTACATGAATATTTTACTCAATAGATCTTATAAAGTTAACGTTCAAATCAATAAATTAATTCTTAAATCAATTTATCAAATTCAAACATTTCCTCAAATTAAAATCACAAAATAAGAGAAGTCAAATCTATTTTTTATAATAATAATATATTCAATAAATATTACACATTAAACAACTTAAATCATCTAGACGAGCCCAAAAAAGATGCACTGAGGGTCAACAAGACCTTCCGGAGAGAAACTTTTCTCCCTATAATTTTCCTCATAGAGAGATTACATTCGAGGGCGGCTGACCTAATTGATGATTCCGAGAATCGGAACACCATGGCTTTCCGTAAACGAATCAACACCCGACACGTACTGAAACGACAGTTGCCAAACGTTTTCACCTATCCCACGAGCCGGCCGCCGTGGGACCCATGTCCGGAAGTTACTAGCACCGGTCATTATTTTCTAGAAATAGAAACTTTACACTACTAATATACTTTAGTGCCCTCATTTTTCTCATTAAAATTTAATAATTAGAAAAGTAAAAATTAACTACCTTTCTCTCTTCACTTCTACATAATTATTATTATTATTTTTTTTTGGACAAACATTAACAAGTTTCCAATGAATATTGTTTAATGAAAAAAAAATATAAAATATATTTTGAAAATAATGAACGGATTAATTTACTTAAAATTAAGTGAATAGTATTATAAAGTTCATAAAAAATATCTTAAATTTTTGAATCATTTTTTTCTTTTTCTTGTGCCTCTAGTACACTTGTTAGCATCATCTTTAAATTTTTTTTCAATTTATTTAATTTATTTCTACATTTAAATTTTTTTTTTTGAAAAAATATAAAATACTTTCACACATTCTCATAAATAAATAAATATTATAAACAACTCAATAATGAGGTATTTTGAGAAGATAATTAAAAGTTGACTTTTGACTTTTAATTAAACTTTTTAATTTTTTTGAAAGTGACTTAAAAAGTTGGTAAAAAGTTTTTTTGTTTTTTGTTTTTTAAATTAATATTTGTTTACGATGACACATCACAATAAAATAATCAAAATACTCCATCCAACTTAGGAAATTTACATTTTGCCCTAACCCTCAAGATGTAAACATGAAAGATAGTTACGTAATTTCACACTCTGCGTTTTGAACACTTCCCAAATAATTTTTGTTTCTTTTATAGCTACTGTAACGTTTTTATAAAGTTGCAAAACGTGACTTTTTACTACGATTTCCAAATAACCACAAAATATTATACTTAATACTAATCATCACATCAACCGTTATTGCATTATCAACTACCTAAGATACACGAGTCCTTTCTTAAGCGGATTCCTATTTTGGTCCTTATCCTTTAAGGTGTAAGAAGCAATTTTCAACTATTATTCTCGTTCCAATAGTAGATCTTTACGTGTTACTCAACTATTCACCCCAGAAAACTCCACTTCCTGTCCAACTTTCATTCATTAAGCATGCTTCCAATAGTAGGTTATTATGCATTACTCAGCAATTCACTACAAAAAAACTCCATTTTCTGTCCAACTTGTTTTATTAAGCATGCTCCCAATAGTAAATTCGTACATGTTACTCACCTATTCACCATGAAAACTCCACTTTCCGTCCAACTTGCATTTCTTAAACATGTCGACAACATTCATTCCCAATTAAAGCAAAAAACTCTCCCCAATCAAAATAGTAGAGGTCATCATAACTTCACCCCTTTCAATTCACATAATTAGTAAATACATTTTATATTTATAATTATACCATCAAATAAAAAAAACTAGTATGAATATTAATACACACCGGTATATATTTTTTATTTAAATATTTTTCAAATTTAAAAAGCAATAATTTAAACAATAATGATTCATCCCCCTTTTCCCCACCCCCTTTGACCCCCTCTCCCCCTTTGACCCCCTCTCTCTCATTGGTTACCTTTTCTTTTTCTTTTTCTTTTTTTTCCTGCTCCTCCAATCACCACCCGTCACGTGGCAAAGGAGGTGAGGGGGTGACTCCCAAAAGGGGATCCCAAGCATTATTCTAATTTAAAGTGTCAACTAAAAAATAATAATGTGTCAAACACTGAAATAGCCAAATAGTAGTACTTCCCATTATTTGAAATTCCACATATAGACACCCTCCTTTATTTCCAAGGAGTTACATTGTCATTTCCCTCTAACCCTTACCAGAAAACAGTATTTACAATTTTATCAGACCATAACAAAGTCAAAATAAAAAAATAAAATAAAGAAAAACTTGTGTAACATTAAAAAACCACTCTAACCAAGCACCCTACATATATTTTTCAGCTAAAAACTTCCAACCTTTTTCATCTTCACCCATTTAGTCATTCCCATTGTCTTATTCTCACTCTAGCCCTTCTATTCCCATCATATTTCTATCAGCTTGCTTCTATATATACAACACAATACATTAGAGGAGTTGGGTAGTAGTAGTGCTAAGGTTTCCCCAAACACTGGCCTTTTCGGTAAAAAAGCACTAGTGTTCATTATGATTACTAGTTTGTAAAGGTGGGGTTTGAGAGTAATTAAGGGGAAGTTGTGGGGGGCCTTTTAGTATTCTATGATGAGTCCTCCCATAGGGGCTCTATGGGGAATACCCTTTCTTCGCTTGGCAGTTCTGTAATTAACCACAGTTGGTGGCGGCGTTGACGGAGTGAAGCTGTGGTGGTGGTGGTGGTGGTGGTGGTGGTGGTTGCTGCTGCTCTTCTGCGGCGGTCCACGGCTGCTGCTGCTGTTGCTGTATGAATTCTCCGAGTCCGACGCCGCCGCCCGGAGCTTCTTCTCCGGCGAGTACTTCCTTTTCCTCTCGAAATTCTTCGATGTGCCAACAATCTGTATTGAATAGCAATTGTAAAAGATCGATTAGAATTGACTCAAAATACCCAAAATTCAATTCCTCATAATACCAATCTAAAATCGATGATCACTGCGAATCAAACAATCATAATCATAATCATAATCAACCCAGAAAACCCAATTAAGATTCTTCGAGAAAATTCCCTGGAAAGTAGTGAATTTTCGTATTAAAGCTTACAAATTTCGATAGAAGCCAGAGGTTGAGCATTTTCTGGGTAATACCCAATTCAATTTTCGTCAACTTTTTAGTCAAAATTGTAGAAAAAGACACAGATTTAATGGATTTTGAAGGACATTTGAATGGATTTGAGAGGACATTGTTAGTACCTTGCAACCGAGAGAGCAGAAACGGAAGGAATCCAGGAGGCTGCGCTCGCAGACTTCGCAGGTGTTGGTGACTCCTTTGCCAGGCCTAGGCTGAGGCCGTTCATTCAGAAACACGACCTTTGCACTGTTGATAATGTAGGTCTGTACTGATGTGATGTCCAAATACTTCTGAATCTCAGAAACCCTGATCACATCATGGTATGATGACCTCCTTATCTGTCATATAAACAACAATCAACAACACCAGTCTAACAACTTTAAAAAAAAAAAAAAAACTAAAAAAATCATACAAGTATTCATGTTTATATAGATCAACAATGTCAAATAGAGGAACACTGATTTAAGCCTATAGGATTCACCAATTAGGCCAAAAAACAAAGCCAGCCATAGAGCAAATTGGGATTTCTTGGAGGAGAAGAGAGCTATATTGAAACCAAGAAAAAGCAGATCCAATTGCTAAAAACAGATGATTTTTTTTTTTTTTTTTTGTGACGGAAAAGGCTGCTATTTTGACAAAATAGGTGAAACCCAGATGTGTGTGTGTGTGTGTGTGTGTGAGAGAGAGAGAGAGAGAGAGAGAGAGAGAGAGAGAGAGAGAGAGAGAGAGCATTTAGCAATGAGAATCAAACCTGTATGACACGGTGGTCCTTGTGGTAGGTGAGACAGAGAGAACAGAGAGCACCATTCATACAATCCAAGCAATACATATTGCACTCGCTCTTGTGTGAATCGGCGTGTGATTTGCATTGAATGAAGAAGCTCTCTCGCAGCAGAGGCTTCAACCACGGCGGCCACCGGCTCTCTTCTTCGTCAGGACCTCCAGCTCCCTACACACCATACCAAAAACAAAAAAAACAGAGTCCCAATCAGTCAAAACAGAACAAGAAGCTCAAACCCATATCATAAACGCCCAGCAAACAAAAGAAAATGCAGGAAAATGCGGGAAAATGCAGGAAAACAGTTCTTTCTTACCATGATTCGCCTGTTCTTAGGCTTGATTTCACGGACAGCGGTTTCTTGATTGTCGATCGCCAGTTTGAACAATCAGAGTGATAGTGCTTAGTTTTTTTTTTTTTCCTTCTTCCTTAGAGAGAGATAGGGTGTTTGTATGTATGTATAGAGAGAGAAAGTGAAGAGAGAGAGGGGCTTTTAGAAGAGGAGTGAGGCGGTGAGAAACAGAGGGTTATTGTAGAGATGGAGTCTATGAAGAGAGAGAAAGAGGAGAGAGAGTGGTTCTGTTCTTATCCTCACAAAGTCTACAATCCGAACCTAACTCCGAGCCCAGACCAACAGATACGTCGAATGCAAGCAACCGACCTCTTTATTTTCTTATTTTTTTGTTTCCTTTCATTTTCATTTAGTTTTTATTTAAACAAATAATGGGTCTTATCATATTATTAATTTTTTAATTTCATATATTTTAAGCTTTTATTCTCACTCATTAATAGTAAATTATTTCAATGGGTGAACATTATTCGTTGGCATATTTGGCACCATACCCTCCCCTATCTTGATAAAGGGCATTATGGCTTTTTTTCACTTGCCTTTTTAAGTTTTCTTTTTCTATTTTTTTTTTCTTTTCTAAAACTTTGAGCAGTACCTTTTCCTAAATTCTGATTTGGCTTGGGAAATGGATCGATTTTTTTTTTTTTTAACTGTTTTAATTTGGAGTTAAAATAGTCTTGTTTGGGATATATAGACTTTTGATTTTTTTGATTTTTGTTAGAAAAAAAATATAATGATTATAATTTGAATATGATAATTTTTAACCTAGTTTAAAAAGCTTATTTTAGCTATGTTTAGGATATTACTTTAGGCTAAAATAGTCATATAGGATAAAATTAACTATTTTAGTCAAATAAAATAAAATATCACTTCTAACTTATAATTATTTTATTTTTTCTTTTATAAAAGTAAAAAAAATTAAAAAATTTATTTCAAAAGAAGTTTTTTAACCCCAAGTTAAAAGTCAAAAGACTAAAAAGTCAACTCACACTCTCAACTAAGGCTTTATTTATTTATCTTTTTTTTTTTTTTGAATAAAATAACACCAATCCAAACTCACATGCATAAAAGTTTTTTTTTTTCCCTCTCTTACTTGTGTACATTTTTTTTCATTAAATTTATCACTTTGTTTGGTTCTATTTTTTCAAAAACACTTTTCAAAAAAATTTATTTTTTTTTTGTTTTTTTTTATTTTTACTGATTTTTTAAAAATATTTTAAGTAATTTTTTTTTTTACTTTTTAAATATACCTAACATAAATATATCTAAAAAATAAAAAATTTATAAAAAAAATCTTTTAAAAATTTACTAAATATTAAAAAAAAATAAAATCCGAGAATTCAGTATATTTTTTCAATCAATTTAGTTGATAAACAACAAACACACTCGCAATTATGACATAACACTACACTCTGATCTTTGGCAACCCTTAAATGACGGGTTGACTCGAGCTTCATATAATGAAATTTTAAAAGTTGATTAAAATATGAAACAATAGTTACGGGATGGTTATATATGAGGTAAATTATAAATACATTTAATTAAAATATAAATTATTTTTTATAATTTTAAAAATTATATTTTATTTTTAAAAATTTTTAATTTTATAATAAATCGTCTATTTTATTAATAAATTATAAAGTCAATTAATAGTTTTTAATGATATTAAAAATATATTTCAATTAATAATTTAAGTAATTTTATTATTATATAGGAATACAATTATGAATGAGATATTTATTAATAAATCTTATCTTACAAACAATTACTCAAATTAGTCTCAAGTTTTTCTATTGATCTGTTAAGTTTTATTAATGTAGAGTTTCTTTTCTTGTGGTCCTATTTTTGATTTTGGTAGTATTTTAGTGGACAATTATACCTTTTTATTAATGTGACAAATATAATGTGATATTCTAATGTGATAGGTATAAATGTGACACTTCAACGATGTGACACTCCAACGATGTGATAGTTCAAAAATAAATTAAAAATTTCTTAATGTACTTTTTTTAAATATGACAATATGACGGGTATGATATGATATTCTAAAACTTTTACTCCAAAAAAATATTATTTAATGCACTTTTTCTTAATGTGATAACGTGACGGATATGATGTGATATTTCAAAAAAAAAATAAAAACTCCTTAGTATATATATTTTTTTAAACGTGACAACGTAATATGTATGATGTGACATTCTAAAAAAAAAAATTTAGTGTATTTTTTTTTCCAAATGTGACATGTGACACTTTAACGTGGCGGATATGATGTGACCTCTAAAAAAATTAAAAACTCTTTAGTGCACTTTTCTTAAATGTGACATTCTAATGTGACGGGTATGATGTGTTATTAAAAAATTCTTTAGTGTACTTTTTTCAAATGTGACACTCCAATGTGAACGATAAATGAATCTTACAAATCCAGAAGGACTAAATAGATCATAATAAAAAATATTAGACTGTATAAATTACAAATCTAAAATATAGGACTTATTGGTCAATCTCCCAATATGAATTTCGTTTTTTTTAATTAATTTTATTAAATAAAAAAATTCTGACATGAAGTATTTATAATTTTCCAAATTATATAAGGTAAATTGTACTTTAAATAAATATCAAGAAGTGTATTTATAATTTATCCTTATATATATTAGTTGATTGATTAATGAGAAATAAAATTGGTATCATTGATTACTTTTGGACGATTTAAAACACTATTCAAGGTTGTGTTATGAAGAGTGTTAAATAATTTCATACCGTATGAAAATTATTAAAAGAAATTGTAATTTTTCAAGAAAAATGAATAAAACAATCTCAACCTTAATTAATGTTGTTTGAATTCTAGCAAGACCACCTAGACAAAAAATTAAAATCACCAACCTTGCAATTATACCCGACTTTGTACTTCATCTCAAAAAGTGAAGTAAGTGTTTCCGATGTCCCAAAAGAAAAAGAGAAGGATAGAAGAAGAAAAAGAGGCGAAAAATTATATAATTTCTTGTTATACTGGGCAGAAAAAGGAAAATATTTAACAAAACTTAAATCAAATGGCATGAAGCATTTTAGTTAAGTTTTTTTGTTTTGGTTTTTTTTTTTCAAGTATGAAAGCATTGAATTAGTTGTAATCTTCCTTAAAGGACAAATGAGATCTATCCAAATATTAATACAAAATAGTGAAAACTAATCAGTGTGTTTGGTTTAAGTTTTTTGGATTAAATTTTTTAAAAATTGAGTTTTTTGGTTTTCATATTTTTTTATTTTTAGTGAGTATTTTTTAAATTTTAAATATATATATTTTTACTTTTTTAGATGCACCTTACTTTGATGTATCTAAAAAATAAAAAATTAGTGAAAAATATTTTAAAAAATTAATAAATACATAAAAATACAAAAAAATATACTGAATTCTTGTATTTATTTTTCTTATATTTTTGGTATTTAGTAAATTTTAAAAGGTTTTTTTCACAAATTTTTTAAAAGGTTATTAAAACAAAGTAAGTAATGGAATAGATTAGAGACATTTGTTTATAAATCTCTGCTCACCAACTTATATTATATTTATGTCAAATTATTTTTTATGTTCCAATAAATTTTATAAGTGACATAATTACTAAAACACTTCTAATAATATGGTAAAACGTGCATTAATGTTCACATTGACAGTGTGAATATTTCATGATGTAAATGTTCACACTAGTAACGTAAATATTTATACTGTCAAATTTTTTTAATATAATTGTTCACATCATCAAATTGTTAACGGTTCAAAAAATATTTGTAAAGGTAAAATTATCCATAAAATACCTTGAATATGATAATTAAAATTTGGGAGATCAAATATCTAAAATAATAGGATTTATTAAAATATAAGAATATTTTATAGACTTATTGGGATATAAGTACTTTAAAGAAAAAAAATTTAATAAAATTTTCAATAAATAGTTAAAATCTGGCTTTTTATTTTTTATTTTTTTGGCTTTTTTTTTAAAAAATGTATAAAAAATGTGAGAGATGATGTGACTCAAAATAAGTTAAAAATTAAAAGATGGCTTTTAAGTATCTTCCTAAAATATTCCATAATTGGGTCAAGTGTGTCAAAAACAATTAATTTGATTGGTATACAATTATAGGCTTATTATCCAAGTTATATATTGACTCTACTTAAAATTATGAATTTTATTATTTTGAATTAATTAAAATTTATATTTTGTTCACATATTTTGATACTGTGTGAACAAAATCAAACTCTCAAAATTATTTCCCAAAGGTGAATTTTTTTTTGAAAATAAAATCATATTGAAGCGCAAAAAATTGAATAAAAAAAAAGAGAAAGAAATTGAAAAACCATTCGAGATAAGTTTTGATTGATTATTCATCATTTTATTAATCATGTTGGATTTGGATTCGGAACAGTTTTGTCCTGAAGTCTACCTAACCTCTTACAAGGTAGATAGTGAAGTGTTTTGAGAAGATAGTTAAAAATTAATTTTTTAATTTTTTTTAATTATTTTATATGAGAGGTGATGTAATAGAAAATGAATTAAAAATTAGTTTTTGACTTTTAACCCAAGTTTCTAAATAGCTCAGTATCTATTATAGTAAGGCCTAGTTTGGGAAGACTAAATAAGTGCACTTTTTGACTTTTTATGAAATATGAGTTGGGTTTGGGTTGGGTTTGAAGTGATGTATTAGAGAAGTGATGTGACTTAAATAAGATGATGTGACTTAAATAGGATAGTGACTTTTTGACTTTTTATCTTTTTTCAACCTTCCCAAACTAGGCCTAAGCCCCATTTTGACAACTAGAAAAAAAAAATTATTGATTTATTTTAAATCGTATCATTTATTTTAATATATTTTTAAAAAAATTAAAAAAAAAAAAAGACTTTTTTCCTAATTACCAAAAGGGCTATGATACATAACACTAGGAAAAAGACAAATTAAAACTATCCTAGAACTCCTAATTTAGAGCTTTTAAACATTTTTGTTACCAAAATAAACCTAACACTTGTGTTGGCATTGCACTCCTCTCAAATTTAATTGTTATCTAGTTATTTTCTTCTTAAATTGTTATCGGATATTTTTTTTGGGGTCTAAGTTTTTATAGTGTGTAAAGGGCACCGTTTGGAAAGAGTTAAATCAGTTTTTTTTTATTATTTTAGTCACAAAAGACAAAATAAGCTATTTTAGCCACAAAAAATAAAACATCACATCCAACCTATAATCATTACACTCTTCTCTCACAAAAAAAGTCAAAAAACCAAAAAGCCCTTCCCAAAGTAAGTTTTTTAGCCCAGGCTAAAATAATAAAAAAAGTCAAAAAGCTAAAAAGCTAACCCACTTCCCAAACGGCACCTTATAGCAACTCCAATCAAAATGTCAAAATCCTATGTGGTAGAACAATATCTCTATTATGGCATGAAGAATGAAATCCATCCAATATGTCAAATGCTAAGTTGACATTTGGCCAGAACTCAATATATCAAATTTGACATACTCTATATAGATGTCAAATGTTAAGTCCACAAAATAAAATAATTTTATTTAAAAAAATAATATAATAATAGATTCAACATATTGGGTGAAGAGTTTTAATGTCAAATTGACATATGCCAATTTATTATCCAAGTCTTTAAAAAACAAAAAAAAATTGACACATCAAATTTTAAAGGTTTGGGTGGAGATACTTTTATATTTCATTTGTATTTTTCTCACTTTTTTTCCTTTTATTTTCAAATCTTTGTACAAATCTTTGAAATTTTAAAAGGAGAAAGAAAAAAAGGGAAAAAAAAATTAATTATATTTTGTTTATATTTCTTTTACTTTATTCATTTTCCTTTCCAAATTTCTATCCAAAGCCATGAAGTTTTTTTTTTTTTAAAAAAAAAAAAAACTAGAATCTATGAGATCTTCAAAGGTAAAACAGAAATTGAAAAGAAATTTAACTTATATTTCTTTTTTTTTTTTTAAATACAATCTTAAAATTCATATCTTCATAAAGTCATGCCATGCCATGCCCAAGTCAACAAATTTCATTTTTTTTTTTTTTTTTCATTTTACCTCAAATGAAATACGTGAGATTGTTCTGAATGGAATTTTATGTCAATAATCTTGTGTTATTCATCGAAATAAATAACTAAACAAATGAATTTGATAAACCAATCATTAGTCAAACTTAATTTTATGTTTTAATTAAGTAGTTTTTTTTTTAATCAATAGTAATTTCCATTAAAGAAATGTTAGCCAAGCAGTACTTACAAGGAAATTAGCAAGAAGTTTACACCAAACTAAGAAAAAACCTTGTTCAAAACAAAGAAAAAAAATTCTCAAATGAAGTACTAAGGAAAAGCTATGTATATATCAAGACATAACATTCATACTGTGAAACAGAAATCAATCATAAAAGTTCGATAATAGAATAAATTTAATGTCCAGGCAGTAGTGACAATGGATCCAGTGGTGGAAGGCAGCGGATTTGGGTGCTGGAAGGCGGCAAATACGGCAAAGAAGAGGTAGAAGACGGCAGATCATGTTGATGGTGTTCAACATGAGGAGATGACGTGGTGGTGACGTCGGAGTGAGGTGAAGGAGAAGAGAAACAACAGATCCGGTGAAGGCCACAACCAAAGTTAAGGCGAAGAGGAGAGAGAGGGTAATTTGTAAACAAATTGGGCCGAGCTAGGAAAAGTCTTCTTTGGAAATTGGGCCGCGCAATGAGCCGAGATAAGGGCTGGTATAGCTCGGTCTTAGGCCGAGAAGACATCTCATATTTCGGATTTAGGCCGAACTATGGACCGAGGTGTTTGGACTTCGCAAGTTGGACCTCGTCCTTGTTAGTTCGGTCGGAGACTGCTGCAGTTACCTCAGTCTAAACAGACAAAACCGAGGTAACATCAATAGCGAGGGCCGAGCTGTGTATAGCTCGGTAGGGTGGCATTCGATAGATCGGCTTTCGATCACACGGTCCGAATGGCAGAGGACCGAGATAAGGCAGTTCGGTCAGAAATGTATAACCGAGGTAAAGGGTTCAGCCATCTCACTTGGCTTGCAGTGATGAGACTCCTAGTAAGACTTTGCTAAGGAGAGTTAGAGTCCTACTGGGATTGTGCAAACCATCTCACTTGGTTGGTAGTGAGTAGGAGTATGACTCCTAAGAGGACTCTGCTAAGGAGAGTAGAGTCCTACTAGGATTATGCAAAACCATCTCACTTGGTTGGTGGTGAGTAGGGTGTGTGATTCCTAGGAGGACTCTCATATGGAGAGTTGGAAATCCTACTAGGAATGGGCCAAGCCAAGTCTATAAAAGCTCATAGCAGGACCTATGGACGGGTATCACAATCCCAATTCTTACTCTAGAATACACAGAGCTTATTGTCTATTGTCTAGTTGCTGACTTAGGCATCGGAGGGGTTTCCGGCATACACTTGCCGGTTAGCTCACGTTTGTGTTTTCAGGTGGCAAAGTAACATTGTTTGGAGGAGCGCAAACATGATTAACAGGATCATACGAGAAGAATTATTTCGTGCTCGTACAGAAAGCTAAAAATTTTCAAGTTATTGAGTAGAGAAGTAAGAAAAAGGGAAGAGAAAGTGGGGTAGGAGAAGGGGATAGAAGGTCGAAGGCTGCCAGAACTCCCTTTCCTTACCTGGCTGCCCCTCATAATCAAAATCCTAGAGAGATAAAAGTTTAGATAGAAAAACTTTCAAAGTTTAGAGAGAGAAGTTATTTTTAATTAAGTAGAGGATTACATAAATTACAGTCTGCTATTTGGTTTGTTAATAAGTACAATAAATATAATTTTTTCTTAAAAAACAGATATATCAAGTTCTTGTTTGATAAATATTTTGGGGCTAAAAAAGCATAAAAAGACAAAATAGGCTATACAAGTTAATAAATGTCACATTCAAACTATAATTATTATATTTTTTTTCTCACAAAAATTAAAAAACCTAAAAATAAAAACCGAACGAGACTAAAAAAAGTCCCACCACAAAAAATTAATTATAATAACCAATGCCAAACAAAACTTAAATAGTCATAATCCATGCCAAATGAAACTTAAATAGTTGCATAGTAGGATGGTCCTCAAAGTCGGAGGGGAAAAAAAAAAAAAAATGAAAAACTACTATTTACCTCGTGAGATTCTAAGGGAGTTACCCACGTTTCAAATGTGACACTTCACCTTTGTGCTTCAGACCAAAGTGCCAACTGTTGATGGAGGTCACACACAACACAACACAACACAAAAAATATGAAATTCCCCACACACATGCTCATTAAGGAGCCACACATTCATTAAGAAATTCCCCACACACATGCTCATTAAGGAGCCACACATTCATTAAGGATGCTTTTGTTTGGACAGATTAACTGAGAGATTAGATTTAAAAACACGTGAGATTTACATTATATAATTTTGCCTTTTAATTCTCTTAATTCGGCATTTGTTTGGTTAGACCAATATAGTCTGGTCTAAACAGTTAATAATGCAGTCATTTTGATTTTTTTTTTCATTATTTAACAAAATTAGTTTTTTGAAAAAATTTCTTACAAAAATTTAAAAATACTCCTCATTTTAACATGATTTTATCTTTTTGGATCAGAAACAATTTTAACAAATTAAAAAATATAAAGTTTTTTTTTCAAAAAAAAAAAGAAAAAAGAAAAATGAAACTATGAAAGTGAACCAAGCACAGCCATCCAACAATTCTATGGGCACTAAAAAAAAACAAAAGACAAGTGGGTTGGTGATATTATTTATTTTACTATTCCCATTCTCATAATCCATTTAACACCCAAACAAACACAGCCGAAAGGTTAAGCTACTGCTAAGCTATAGAGGGAATAGAAAACGAATTTTGAAGAAGAAAACCAGATTATTTCTGATGTACCCAAAAAAAAAAAAAAAAAAAAAAAAAAAAAAAAAAAGGAGAACCAGTGAACTAGGGGACTCCAATTCTTTGAAGAAAGTGACATTCTATTATCCCATTTGAAGCAAAATTCAACTGTGGCGGCCAAAGATGCCAAAGATTCAGATGAATTTTCTTTTCCTTTCTATAAAAACCTTTTCTCTTTTGCTACTTTTCAAACTTCACTTTCTCTCTCTTTTAGTAATCTTACGTATTTAGAACTTTTATTCATAATTTTATTCAGAAATATAAATGTATAGTTCACATTTATTTTAAACATAGACGGCACAATGCATTAATTTAATTCCAACCACGCAGACTTTTCTTGATAGTTTTCTGAATCTAGATTATGGGTAATTACATTTTGTTTCTGTTTATATGTTTGCATACGGCAAAAACAAGTGCCTACGCGCTTACATTTACAAGGCAAAGTAGTAAATTTACAAATCCGGAGAAAGTAAGGTCAAGTTGGCAATCCAAAATAAGTACACTTTTTTTATCTTTTTATTTTTTTTTCATCACATTATCTCTCTATTTTTTTGTACATTTTTTGTAAAAAAATAAAAAATATACTTATTTAGGTCATTCCAAACGACCCTACGTAAAAAACAATGTCTCCATTTCACATGTAAAAAGAAAATATTTTTTTTAAGTGTAGAATCCGATCTCAAAATCGAGCACGGAAAGTTATGTCTCATTTTGTAATCTGTGCGAAATAGAGGGTAGCACAATCCACCTGACATGTGGTAAAATAATCTTATCTATGTTTTTTTAAATTTTTTTTAATTTTTAATTTTTAATTTTTTAAGATTCATAAGTTTTATATTAGTAGATCACATTTGTGTCGACCAAATTTATTAACAAATATAAATTTTATGCATAAAACTCAACAAAATTAAAATGACAGTAACATTTTTGAATTATAAACAATAATGGATGTTTTAAATGACAGTAACATTTTTGAATTATAAATAATAATGAATGTTTTAATTTGAAATGAAAATAATATAAAAATTATTCACATCATTCTGTATAAAAGGAATGTATAAAAAATTATAACAATTGCAGCTTGACATGAACCACAACACAAATATTGTCAAATTGCACAATGATTTGATGAAAGAGCCATATGACAATGTGTCTGTTTGGCAGAAATTATTTACAGCTTATTTCAACTTTTAGCTTAATTTAAGTTATTTTGATATGTCTGGTTTAGCTTATAGCTTATAGCTTATAGCTTTGTGGAAGTCAGAAATCAACTTATTCTCTGAGTGGGGCAGGAGATACTTTAAGAATAAGCTGGAAATCAGCTTAAGCTGAAAGTTGTAAGTTATAAGCTATTTAGGCATAAGCTATAAGCATTTTTCCACAGCTCTACCAAACATGACTAATATCAGTGTCAAATTAGATTTTTATGAGGAAAATTAGGAAATTGGTTCCTACACTCACCCAACCTGTGGGGATAAGGCACAATAATTAATGATTTATAAATTAATGCATGGTTTTGGAGACATTATTGAATGTGTTTGGCAATAGGATTAGATTAGGAGAGGTCAGAACTAGGGTGGGTGGGTGGGTGGGTTGGGTTGGGTTACATGAGCTGGGCCTTGGTGGATTTCAGGTCCAAACAATAATTATTTTCTTTGGTTGGTTATTTTGGATTTTGGGAATTGCCACTTTCCTAATTAGATATTAATTATAGAAGTTCTAGGTAGTGTTTGGTTAGTTATAATAATTTCATGAATAGAATAACTATTCGTTGTCTTGGTAATGTTGTGTTTAAATTATGGATTTGGATAAGAATTTAAAAAGAAAAGAAAAATATATATGAAATGTAATTATATTTCATTTACATTTTACTTATTTTTTTTTTCCTTTCATTTTTCTAAATCTCTACTTAAATACATGATCAAAACACAATCTTAATGGAATGTTCATTCTTCTAGATTAATGTATAATGATTTTATTTGCAATGTACATTTTTTTTTACTGAACCGAATATAAGAAAGGATGTTCTAACTGAATGACCATTCTATTGAAATATTTATTCCAATAGATCACACAATATTTATTTGTAATGGCATGATAATTTTTAATATTATTCTTAGTTGGGTTAGCATGATGATTTTGATTTAACCATATTTTAATTTCAGAAAGGTGAGTGGAGTGGTCCATAGACTACACCCTGGTTAGAGATCAACCAAGGGGACAATCAATGAGCAAATTCAACCATGATTTTAAGTGTTGTAGAGAAAAATAAAGAAAGCGATTGACTTGAAAGATCAAGCCATAACCATGATACAAGTACAGAATACAGCATTAACAAAAGATATGTTAGATCATGGTTTATTTAAAATATGATTATGTTTCATAATGTACAACGTAGATTTGTAGATGCAATAGAAAATTAGATCGATACGATCACTCTAAATTAAAATATTATAAAAAGAAAAGATTTGAACTGCCATGTAATATAATAGTAAAAAACTATATTAATTTTTATGTAATTTAATTGAACATACAATTCATGACATAATAAGACGTCGAAAAGGAATTAATGTGACGGATCTAATTGAATTTAAATATTTTCAAATTTTAATTTTATCAAATAATTTCTCAAGCATTATCAGTTTAACTTAAATAAAAAAAAATAAAAATAAATATTAATTTTAAAAAAAAGAATATGAGAGGAGAGGAGAGGAGAGGAGAGAAATGGATAAAGATGACAGCTATTAAGAACATAAGCACTTTCATTAAGTGAGGATATTATTTATTTATTGCATATGTCAATTTCCCAACAAAAGAATATCCAACCCCCAATAATTGATGAGGGCTCACCACCAAGCCTAGACAGTCAACATATTCGAGTTGGGATAAGTACACCATCAAGGGGCTATAGAGCATCAACTTTACATAGGATCATTAGGTTTTAAAAAAACATATCATTGAATTGAATTGAATTGAATTGAATTGATACTTTTTTTTGTTGGTTCATATTAAAGGCTTGACATGTTTGGACGTGTGTTGGATTGAGTAGCTTAGAGGGTCATCATGGCAATACGAATTTAATGGGTTTAACTTCACTCCGGTCGAGAGAGAAAATTAGATAATGTAGAATTTACTTTGATGATATGATTAGTTTATTTCTAGATCGATATATGTAGATCATTTAAGAAAAAGTAAAAAATCATACTGAAATGATAATTATAATAGTTATACAATTTTATCACACTTGTCTTTTTAGAAAATAGATAAAAATAATTTTTTTTAATAAACGATTTACATGTGAATTTAGAATGAACGAATCATATTATCAAAGTAGGCATTGCAGTGGCCCACAAGGATCTCACAGCGAAGTCTAATCTTATCTTCCAACTGAAAAGAAGCGAGACCTAAATTTGATAGTGAAGCTAGTTTAGTTTGAGGAAGTTAGGTGCTATATATGACAGCCACATGAAGATCACATAGAAATGTTTAAAAAACCCATTTCCATACAAGTACAAATACAAGAAGTTAAATTTGTCGATGTGTTACTATCTATTGGCACCTATACAAAGGTTAGTTATGTATTTATTTTCAAGAAACCTCTCCATATAAGTAAGGAAGTTAATACTAGAGAAGAATTTTAGAGAGATTACATATGAGATTGTTTTTGGTATAAAAAGCATGTGTTAGATAATTCCTCTATGTCAATTTGTTTCCATATATTACACTAGTGGTCTGCACATACGGTATGTGATATGTGTGCAACTAAAAAAAATAATATTATAATAATAATGACAAAAAGAATGCATATATAGCGTGTTACTTAAGTGATAAGAGGCTTAATAACCCATAATAATGGATTCGAGACCAGCCCTCCCCTTTAAATAATTTTTACATAAACTCCCAAAATATTAGACACATTTGTGTCAACACCACTAACAGCATTTACTTTATAATAATATAATAGCGGTCCGCACACACATAATGCGTGTGCAACTCCCAAAAAAAAAAAAACATTATAAGAATAATGACAAAGATAAATATATATAGTGCGCGTTCAAGTGGTAAAAACCTTCATTATTAAACCCATAGTTATGGGTCCGAGGCCCGTCCTCCTATTTGTATAAATTATACAAAAATTTCAAATAATGTTGATACATTTGTGTCAACACCACCAACAACTTTTATTTTATAGTGGTATTGTTTGGTATAGCTGTTAAAACAGATTATAGATTATAACTTAACAGATTATAGATTATGACTTTAATAAGAAATTGTTAATCTGTTTGGTATAGCTGTTGGATTATAGATTTAAGTTGCTGAGTAGTGTTTGTTAAATAAGCTGTGAGTAGCTTTTTCAATTAATTTTTATTTTTTATTATTCATTATCTGTCTATATTTTTCATTAAAAAAAAAATATTTTATAGTCCATTTGGGTCTTTTTCTATTTTTAAAAAAATAAAAAATAAAAAAATTTAAAAGTATAACCGTGAATTAACATGTTCACAGCAGAAGCTGATAATCAGAAGCAAGGGATGAGCAGCTTCTCAGAATCAATTTTTTTGACTTAAAATAAGTTGTTAGAATCAGAAGCTGTTTGAAATAAGTTTAACCAAACAGTCCAAAATAACTTTTTAAAAGCCAGAAGTCATAAGCTGGCTCAAAAAAGCCCCACCAAACACCCCAAATAGTATAGATAGATATATGAATAGTATAGATAGATATATGAACGATAATCATAGGCTAACTTCATTTTTTTTTTCTTTTAAATTTTTGCTTCGATATTTTTCACTTCGCTAAGTAGAAAATTTTCTTTTTAATGCCTGCCATTCCCGTTTGGTTATTGATAACAAGAAAGGAAAATGAAATGAGAAGGAACCATAAAAGAAAAAGACAATGAAAGAAATAATTTACTTATGAAAAAAAATAAATTCTTTACTTAGCTTTTTTTTTTTTACTATTTTCTTACTACATTATACAGAAAATGAGTTTTTTTATTTAAAGTTTTTTTTTAAAAAAAAAAAAAAAATCCATGTTCCCTCTTCATATTTTGTTTTCCTCCTACCATTCCAAAGCAACAATCAAGCAAAAGTAAAATTCTTTGTAATTTTTTTTCTTTTCATTTACATCCTATTTTTGTACTTCCAAATGAAGAATAATATAAGATTTTAACCATAATTGGTAGGCACCTAAATTTCTTTAAATTAAAATACAATTGGGCATTGTGCAAAACTTAATAATAATGATATACTCGGGAATAAAATGAAGGAAAATAAGAAAGCCAAGGCTATAATTGTAATTCCAAAACCCACTTAATATTTATCTTATAATTTTTTATTTTTATTTTTAATGTGTGGCAACTAACCAAAGATTAAATTTATAAATGTCCTTAGTGTGCTATAGTTGTCTAATTGATGAGCTTATTTATGGTGTGATGTAATCACCAACTTCTCCTAAGCTTCCAACTTATAATATACAATTAGAATTACATCGTGATTAGATTAAATTTAAAATATCAATATCAATATTATAAGAAAATACACACACGCAAATGCGTGCGTGCACACACATGAAAGATGACATCACATAACAAGGTTTTAAACAATGTAACAAGTTGACTCTGAATTAAAAAATCCTACTAGAATTTCAATACTGTATGGGGAATAAATATTCCGGCGAGCCCGTACTCCTTTCTTCCAAACTCCCTGTCTGTCCGATCGACCTGCAAACACAACGGCAGTGAGCTATCCAGTTGTGTGTGGCCGAAAAATTCCTCCGACGGTCAAGTTAACACACACTCAGGGATAGAGAGAGAGAGGAGAGAGTTTAATGTCTAAGAATATCTCACCAAATGATCATCTGTCCCAGCATGGGGGGTGCAGACACACTTATATACCTCCTGCGCCCCAAATCTACTCCCATTAGTCTCTCGACACGTGGTGCTGCTATCCCATCTGTCAGCACAAATCTAGCAATCATCACCTAACCAAACTGCCAAGATAACTTGGCGGAGCTCGGCAGACCGGCAGAATCACCTCAGCCTCACACGGCCGTGCTGCGCCGTATGCCCGAATGTTCACTAGCCGAGCTCCATACCGACCGAGCTCAGTTGCATTCCGGCAGAGCCGAGCTCGAAATGGGTCACGCGGGTAAAACAAAGGCCTTCCTGCCGAGCTAAAGGCGCGAGACTTCTTGCCGAGCAACGCAAGTAACACGGTTCCCACCTGTGCAAGTTCAAGTAGCTCGGTCTTGGGCTTTAGCCGAGCAGCCCTATCTTCGTGCAAGCCCAAAGCTATCCTGGCCCAAACGCGCTCGGCCTTCAACTTGCCCGGCCTTTACCATGGCCCATTTCCAGCTCATAAAATCTCCCTCTCAATTGCCCCTTAATTCTGTCCGCAAAAGCGTGACCGGGATTACATGATCCACCGGGGTTGACCCTTCCTCGGTCTGTTGTTCGCAAAGTCGTCAACCGCACTAATTCCATTGCTCGGTTCCTCGATTTGCCTGGCCGACGTCTCATCTCGCCTTCCTGTCTCTTCAACTCTGATACCGCCATTAATTGGGACACGCGTCACTCGTTTGTTGGCCTCGAGCAGCCAGCCATCACGTCCCTTCACATTCAAAATTTTTGGCTGTCTCTCACTTCCATTTATACGTCTCTTCTCCTTCACTTTTCGTTCTTACTGACTCTCCTTCATTCTTGTCGATCCAGAGCTCCAGTGCCCTTAGTAGCTCCCACTCTTGCCCTCCTGTGTTTGTGCCTGTAGGATCTGCATTCGCCTCTACTGGTAAGCTCTTCGAATCTTTTTGTGGCTGTTTCATTTGATATTTCTTGTTTTAGGGCACTAAAACCATAGATTTTAGGGTATAGCTCCCCAATACTCTTCCCTATCCCTTGTTCTCCTTGCTGTTCTTCAACTTCACTGATGAACACCTGAAGATCTGGGGCGGATCGGGCTCTTGGTCTTCTTTTGATCCAAAAAAATGTTAAGACCCAGCAAATTACGAGTTTGCCAAAACCTTAGTACAAACTGAGGTAGGCAGAGGACTTGCCGCTCGACCGGGCTGACATCTGGTCCGCTTGAGTGATCGAGCTCCTTGGTTTGCCTTTGCGACCGAGGTGGTCTTGCACTCTTCCTGACCGAGCTAAAGTCAAGCTCATTTTGCGCGACCGCGCTTCCACTTATAATTACCCTTCTTTTCCTGCAGAGTCCAAGGGGACCACTGACCAATACCGAGCAGCCATCAAACACCAGTCTGTGCCAAACCACCTCAGCCGAGCTAAACCAGCCGGCTATACATGGGGCGCTACCGCTTCCTTGTCGACACTCTGGTTGCCTTGGCCGCGTTTCGGAAAGAGTACGGTATCCCGGACGACGTTCATTTAGAGCTCGGCATTGAGGATACAACCTCATGGGGCAGATTAGACTAGTGTCCTTTCACCGTGCTGTCCATTATAGAAGGGGGCCTCCGCTTCCCGGTTAACCTGGTGATCTGCGAATTCTTGCGGCGCACCGGGCTAGCTCTAGCCCAGGTCTCAACTAACACTTACAGAATAATCAACGTGATCCACGAATTGAACAACCGGCTAGGAACCAACCTAGGACTAGCCGAGATACTGCGCCAGTATACCCTCGGGCATACAGGCGATGGCCTTGCCTACTATTTAAAATTCAGATCGAGCAAGGAGAAGTTAGTGGTGCTGTTTGGTGTAGCTGTTAAAATAGATTACAGATTATAACTTAATAGATTATAGATTATGATTTTAATCAGAAGCTGTTAATCTATTTGGTATACCTGTTGGATTATAGATTTAAATTGCTAAGTAGTGTTTGTTAAATAAGCTGTGAAGTAACTTTTTCAATTAATTTTTATTTTTTATTATTCACTATTTGTCTACATTTTTCATAAAAAATAATAATAATATTTTATAGTCCATTTGGGTCTTTTTCTATTTTTAAAAAAATAAAAAATAAAAAAATCTAAGAGTATAACTGTGAATTAACATGTCCATAGCAGAAGCTGATAATCAGAAGTAAGGGGTGAACAGCTTATCAGAATCAACTTTTTTGACTTAAAATAAGTTGTTAGAATCAAAAACTGTTTGAAATAAGTTTAACCAAATAGTTCAAAATAACTTTTTAAAAGCCAGAAGCCATAAACTGGCTCAAAAAAGCCCCACCAAACACCCCCAGTGACCAGCACCCCAGACAAGGACTTGCACGACGATGACTTTTTCTGGGTGTCTGGTAACTACGAAACAGTCGACGTACCGGGCTGGTTTATCAGCAAGAATTTCGACGAGACATGTAAGCCGTGCTAACTGCTCGGTCAATTTATCTTTCTTCACTATTCTGTACTTGACATTTTTTTTTCTTTCCTTTGCAGCAATCGAAGCCTTGCAAGCCCACTATCATTATCCCAACGAAGCAGCCATCAGAACTGTGCTCCGCTACCGCAACTGGGATTGCCACGAGCTCCTCGGTTACAAACCGATATACAGATATTCAGCTCTACGCTAGAGTAAAGTCACAGACTTTCTTCACGCTCCATCTCCACCTCCCGATCCCACATTACTGGACGTGCCATTCATCCGGTTGACCGAGGCAGAAGAGATGGCCAAAAGAAGCCGCATCAAGAACCTCATCACTGCCACCTCCACTGAGATATTGAGCATCCCAACCCGCTCTCCTGCTGCCGGGCAATCCAGCGGGACCGTGGTTGCACTGGCGTCTCTCGCCGCCGGGCAAGCCAGCAAAGACAACCGCCGGGCTGGCAAAAGGCCACGTGCAGACCCTTCCGCCGAGCTAGTTGCAGAGCTTAACACCGAGCAACCTGTCGTGATAACTAACCCAATTCCGCCATGGAGGCCCCAACTCAAGCACTGGGGTAAAGAGATCCCAGCGATAGCTTTTGTCAAAGGCGACAAGGAGCATCTGCTCGCCTTTGACCTCTCCAAAGCCTTGTTGCTACCGAGCGACGTGGCCGGCAGCGACCATGTGCCGGACACCCGGCTGGTGAAATCCTCGATCAAGTCTATGACCAGGGTAAGAACGTTGTACATTTTGCAAAAAAATAGCCAAGTGTTTGCTCGGTCTCCTTTCTGATCAAACTTTCTTCTTACAGGCCATCCAGAAACAACACTTGGTGTTGGAAAGGATCCACCGACTCCGGCAGAAGGCAACCGACTCTGCCAGCCAGGTCGAACATCTTCAAGCCGAGTTGGGGCGATCAAAGGCTTCGCTCGAGATGGCAAATTCTGACAACTCAAGGTTGCTCGGCCAGCTTGGTGTTGCCGAGCAAGAGAGGGATGCGCTCAAGACCGAGCTAGAGACGTTAAAGCAATCAAGAAAGGTGGAGCTGGCGGATGCAAACAATGCCGGCTTCAAGGAGGCCGAGGAGAACTACACTAAGCAGGTCCATGCCACCCAAGACATCTTCTTCAAGGCGGGCCGGAAGGCTGCTTGTGAACAGCTCGGCCAAGGACCTGATATCGACGTGTTTTCCTCTTCTCCAGCTGCCTTCCTACCGACCTATCTTGTGCGCTTTGCCAATGACGTCTTCAACGTGTTGCAGGCCGAGGCCGAGGAAAAAGAAGTTGAAGACACCGAGGAGAATGCGGAGGGTGACAACCGCCCAAATCAAGCCGGCTAGGAGAAGACCGGCGCCCAAGAGGCCACAACCACGATCGACCTGGAGGTCGCGACCGGGGATGAATTCACAGACCTTTCCCCCCTAGCTTAGTTTTCTTTGTCTTTCTTTTTGTTTGAACATGTAACCGGGCTATCTGCCCCTCATCTTGTAATTATTTTGCACATCAATGAAAAAGTTCAATTTTCATCAAGTGTTTACACGGTCTTCAAGCTAAATAACTTCAGCCGGATAAAATACTTCGGCAAAAAAGACCATCTTGTTTAACTTATTTAACTGGAAAAGACATCTCGGTTTGAATCATAAAGTTGAGTAAATCATCAACTCAATGAACTGGAGTAAAGCATCTCGGTTGAAGTTTCACAAAAGTTGAATACATCTTCAACTTAGTCAACCGGAGTAAAATATCTCGGTTGAAGTTCAAAGAAGTTGAGTAAATCATTAACTTAGTCAATTGGAATAAAACATCTCGGTTGAAAACCTCAAAGTTGAGCAAATCATCAACTTAGCCAACCGGAATAAAACATCTCAGTTGAAAACCTCCAAGTTGAGCAAATCATCAACTTAGTCAACCGGAATAAAACATCTCGGTTGAAAATCTCAAAGTTGAGCAAATCATCAACTTAGTCAACCGGAATAAAACATCTCGGTTGAAAACCTCGAAGTTGAGCAATTCATCAACTTAGTTAGCCGGAATAAAACATCTCGGTTGACATTCACAAAAGTTTAAGTAAATCATCAACTCAGTCAACCGGAATAAAACATCTCAGTTGAAAACCTCGAAGTTGAGTAAATCATTAACTCAATTAACCGGAGTAAAACATCTCGGTTGGAATCTCAAAGTAAAAAACAACAATCTGAATGCTAAAGCAAAGATAAGACACTTCTATTATATTGACAAAAAGAATATTACATTCTGAAGTGTGAGGCAAAAAATTCCTTTGCACAAAAAGAACACAAAAGCTAAAAATAGTACAGTTTGAGATTGGCCGCATTCCATGGCCGGGGTATTCCTCTTCCTTACAAGTCCTCCAAGTGGTATGCCCCCTTGCCTGCCAGACCGGTTATCTTGTAGGGTCCTTCCCAGTTTGCCCCTAGTTTGCCTTCACCTGGCACCAGGGTGTTGCCCATGACCTTCCTCAAAACCCAGTTGTCGACTTTGAATGGTCTGGGGTGCACCGTTTTGTTGTATTTTCCTGAAAGCTCTTGTTGGTAGGCGGCCACATGGATGAGAGCCTTTTCCCAGCGTTCTTCCACTAGGTCCAATTCCAGGACAATGGCTTCGGCGTTCAGCTCGGGCTCAAAACATTCACTGCGGAGGGTGGGCATACCAACTTCCAAAGGGATGACTGCCTCCATGCCATATGCCAAGGCAAAAGGAGTTTCCCCAGTGGATTGCCGCGGGGTCGTTCGGTATGCCCAAAGAACGCTTGGGAGTTCCTCGGCCCATTTTCCCTTGGTTTTCTCAAGCCGTTTCTTCAACCTATCAAGAATGATCTTGTTTAATGCTTCGGCTTGACCGTTAGACTGCGAGCAAGCCGGGGTAGAGTTGTAGAATTCAATCTTCAAGTCTTCACAAAATCCTCAGAATAGGTGGCTGTCAAATTGGGTGTCATTATCAGAGATCAGAATTTTGGAGACGCCAAACCGCGTTACCACATTCTACCAGAAAAATCGTTTGACGTCTTTCTCCTTGATTGTTGCCAAAGGCTCAGCTTCAACCCATTTGGTGAAGTAGTCTGTAGTCGCGAAGAAGAGCTTCCGGTTGCCTGGTGCCGTTGGGAGTGGCCCACTATATCTAGCCCCCATATCGTAAAGGGCCAAGGGCTGGTGACGGGAAGAAGTTCCTTGGCCAACTGGTGGATTTGGTGGGCAAACTTCTGGCACTTCTCACATTTGCGAACATACTTCTGCGCGTCTGCTTGCATGCACGGCCACCAATATCCTTGCGAGATAGCCCGGTAGGCTAGAGATCTGCCCCCTATGTGACTGCCGCATATGCCTTCGTGAATTTTGTACAGGAAAGCTTCCACTCTGCTTGGGTGTACACACTTGAGATAGGGACCGGTGAAAGACTTCTTGTATAAAGCGCCAGATGGAGAGAGCTATAACCACTCTGACTTCACCCGGACTTTATGTGCTTCTTTTTTGTCGGTGGGAAGGGTCCGATCTTTGAGGAAGAGGATAATTGGGTCCATCCAGGAAGGACCTAGCTCGGTGCAGAGTACTTCTGTCTGCTCGGCTTCCTCAATGCTGGGCCTCGGAAGGAATTCAATCAGAAGAGGGCTGGGAGATGTGCTATCGACCATGGAAGTGAGGCCGGCTAATTCATCTGCTCGGCCGTTTTCTTCACGGCCAATTTGTTGGACCCTTATTGCCTGGAATTGCTTGATGTGGTCACTTACCAGAGCTTGGTACTTCGCCATTCGGTCGTCTTTAGCTTCGTAAACCCCATAAGCTTGGTTAACCACAAGTTGGGAATCACTATACACCATTAGCTCGGATGTGTGCATCTGAAGCGAACTCTTGAGTCCAGCCAAAAACGCCTCATACTCAGCCTCATTGTTTAATGCAGGGAATCCAAAGGTGATAGAGTGTTCAATGGTCAGTCCGTCTGGCGAAATCAGAACTATGCCTAGCCCGGCACCGTGGCGGTTAGAAGCCCCATCTACGAAAAGTTTCCACATTTCGCCCACAAAGAGCTTCCAACATTCTGAGGGGTCCTGGGAGGGTTGCAGGTGGATGGGTGCATGGTCGCTCGGCTGTGCGGCGTCAGGTTCAATGCTGATCGGTTCCACTTCCTCCCCTTCTGGCAATGCGGCACCGGACAGAGCAGGTTGGTCGGTAATACCCAACTCCGTCATCGCACCGCCGGGCTGTAACGTCGTACTAGTTGAAGGTTCTTCGACGGGGCGCACAAGTTCCGCGTCGCCAATATCGCCTTGCTGTGTTACTTCGGTTAAATCTGTACTCACCTCCTCGGCTGCCGCCGCAAGATCCACTGGGCAGACGGGATGAATCCCGGGTGAGAATTCAGCAACAAAATCGGCCAATGTCTGGGCCTTTATGGTAGTACGTGGCTGGAACTTGACGTCAAACTGTCCCAATTCGACTGCCCACTTGAGAATTCGACCGGAGAAGTCTGCCCATTCGAACAAAGCTTTGAGGGGAAACTCGGTCAAAACAATGATTGTATGAGCATGGAAATAGTGTGCCAACTTCCTAGAGGCCATTATCAATGCCAACGCAAGTTTTTCCAGCGGTAAGTATCTCGACTCTGCCGGTAGCAAGGTTTTACTTATGTAGAAGATAGGGAGGTGCTTGATTCCTTCCGATCAGACAAGCACCGCACTAACTGCATGTTGAAAAACGGCCAGATAAAGGTAAAGTTCCATGCCGGGCTTCGGTGTTGCCAACAGTGGAGTTGAAGACAGATACTCCTTGAGCTCGGCCAAAGCCCGGTCACATTTTTCATCTCATGAGAACTTTGATTTCAAAGCTTGAAAGAAAGGGCGGCAGCGATCTGATGACCGGCTTATGAATCGGTTAAGCGCGACGACCATTCCAGCCAGATGCTGCACGTCCTTAGCCGAGCTTGGCTGCTTTAATTCTTGTACGGCTCTGATTTGTGTGGGGTCTGCCTTGATGCCTCGATTTGTGACTGAGAAGCCTAAGAATTTTTCGAATCCCATGCCAAAGGCACACTTGGACGCATTCAGGCGTAGCTTGTGTCGTTTGAGAATGGCGAACGTCTCTGCCAAGTTGGACACCATATCATCATTATAAGCCTCCATTGTCTGGCTTAGCAGAGGAGCGAACATCTTGGTCACCATCCTTTGGAAAGTTGCCCCAACATTCTTCAAACCAAAAGGCATGACTCGGTAGCAGAAGAGTGCCCTTAGAGTAGTGCCATTCCACCTATATCCGGTCATGACCTGTTGGAAGTGGCTTACATGCATATATGGATCGATCTTTCCGTCGTAGAGCGTGAACTTTGGCTGGTGGAAGCCCGCGGGAAGCGATGTTGTTTCTATTTCCAAGGAAAAAGGAGTGGCACTCAGTCTCACCAGATCTGTGACTAGAAGGAGGGGCACAGCTGGGCGGGGTGGCGGCATTACGACTTCTTCACTGGTATGCCCCCCGTAAGATAGCCGCTGGAGCGCCGGCACCCGCTGAGTCTCTCGTCGGCGTGCCCGCTCCTTCAAAACGGCCCACAAGTCCTCTGAGCAAGCGGAATAGGAATACCTCGACGTCGTCGCCGGACGTGAGGGCTGATAGGTACTATCTTACGTGCTAGACCTCTTTTCCGGCGCGTCGGACTCTCCAACCTTGTAACTTCTGGTGATTGAGAGGGACGGAGTGTGCCGCTGGCCCAGACTGCCTGAACGGTGGGGTTGGGTGCGCTCACTGTAGTCTCCCACTCCAACTACACCCTTTCCTTTGACATGCCGCTTAAGATCCTCCATCTCTGCCGTCATTCTCAGGATGACGGCGTCTTAGTCTCTTAGTGTAATGACCCTCACTCTAATCTAGTCATGCTTGCATATATTACACGATCTTGTCTTGATACGTTGCATTTTGCAAACCTTGATTTGATTTGCTTAAGAGTCTCTTGCATGTTTTGTACCCTGCTTGGTGTGAGTTTAGCCGAGGTCATCTTTAGTCTAGAACTTCCTTGGAACCACTTTGTTTGACCTCCACCTTCGCCCTGACATATTGGCCGAGATGTCATTATCTAGGCCAATGTGTTCATCACCAAGGCCGAGATGTGTATTATCTGGGCCGAGATGTCACCTTTGCACCTAAGTGATCTTGTCCTGGAGTGGTATGACCTAGACCGAGGTGTGGCACATCTAGGCCAAGGTATGGCACAGCTTAGTCAAGTGCTGTCCTTCCTAGCCGAGATCATTGTTCCCCTGCTTGCTGATGTTTTATTCTTAGCCGATGTCATTACCCGCCGGAGTGCCTATGCCATTTTGCTTGTAGAACACAGTTTGTCATAGTCTTGTCTTTTCACTCAGCCACCTTTTTGAGTAGAACTAATCAGCCGCTGCCACGTGCCTCTGCAGAGGGTTAAGTCAGCTGGCAGACCCAGAAAATATACATTTTTTTGTATTACATCTTTGCCTTGTAGAGAGAGAGAGAGAGAGAGAGAGAGAGAGAGAGAGGCTCTAGGAAGAAGAAGAAGTCTTAGAGTGAGAGAGTAGACCTTCGAGCTTGATTTCTAGAGATCAAACCGTTAGATTCGTGTATTGAGGTTAGATTCTTGATTCACTCTTGTCGTTCTTATTGATCATCCAACTGCATTGCACGATGGAGCCTATTTTGCACGTCATGCATTGATTTACAGTTTGGTTTTAGAAAGAGAAAATGGTTTTCATGTGTTTTTGAAGAAAAGCCTCGCTTGATCCGAAAGTTTGCATTAAGGCTCATGTTTTTGTGTTTGTTTTGATAAGATCCTTGAGTGTGGGTACCCAGGTCCATGTTTTTGAATTCATAGCATGAAATCTCAGCTTTTGTAATAACAAGTTTTGATCTTTGCATTGATCTTCCTCATGTTCATGTTTTCCATGTTCATATTCTTCAAGAAAAGGGAACCCAGTTTTCCCCGACTTTGCTTTTGAGTGTGGCCGTCGGGATCACACCTCGGCGAGAAGGTGTGGGACCTCGGCCAGGACCTGGTGGCTGCCCAGCATGTTTTCCCGAGACGAGAAACTGTGTTTTGTTTCGATTTGACTTAGCCTTTGAAGAATGCTGAGGTCATTTACATGCATGCTAGACTTGTTTTGAGAAGTGCATTCAATAGACTTTGCCATGTGTTTGTAGGACTTGGACTTGCCTTGACCCCAACGTTTGCAGAACTAAGTGAGTGGTATTTTTAATAAAGTTATGTTATTAAGTTTTGATAAAGTTTTACCTTGCTTGTTTTGGAAAAGTATTTGTTAAGCATGAATGACTATCCCTATTTTGTGTATCAAGTACTAGCTTTGGTTTTGACAATCTTGAAAGTTCGTACGTGCTATGGGACTATAAGCATTTGTAGCACAATCTTGCAAGTCCGTACGTGCTAGGGGACTATAAGCATTTGTAGCACAATCTTGAAAGTCCGTACGTGCTAGGGGACTATAAGCATTTGTAGCACAACCTTTGTTAATGTCATCCCTTGGAACTTGAAAGCCTTGAAAGACTTAAATTATTGAGACTTGAAAGATTGTTAGATAAACTTGATTTGCCTTTGGATTTTGTACAAGATGTGATATGCCTTGATTTGATAAAGATTTCGGATGCCATTCATGTAAACCCCTTTATTATCTATACCATTCACTGAGTATCCAAGCTCACCCCTCTCTATATATATACAGGTGACGAGCAGGACGACGGTGACGCCTAGATGTATTTGCCACTTGTTTTGGATTTTGCACTTTTGCAACATCTTGAAGATTATGCTTCTTAGTTGTATTTCATTGTATTTTGTATTTGATGGCTGAGAAGCCTTTTGGTCAAGATGTATTCTTGTACTTCATTTGTTGTATTAAAGCTATGTAAAAATGTATGTCATTTCATTTAAACTTATGCACTGCTCTTATGGACTACTTAGCTTGAAATTTATTGCTTCCGCATTTGTAAGCCCCATATGTATACTCTGATTGTGTGTGAATTTTGGAAGTTGGCCTTCGGTAATCACGAATTACTGGCCATCATGGCACCATTCTACTAGGGGCGGAATGGCGTCGTGATAGATTGGTATCAGAGCACAAGTTCCTTATAGTACGTTATTCACACACTTTGAGTCCTAAAGAGCATAGGATTTCCCTTAGAAAGATATTAGAATTGCATCATATTGCTTGCTACTTGACAATGTGTGCATCATCTCAGCGTGACTGTTTGTTATTTGCGTGCATATTATTTGATCGTTTGTTTTAAAGTCACATTTTGCATACTCATAGCATCATGAGAAGGGGTAGACCACCAATTGGCCGAGATCATCCCGATGACAGATTGGACAGATTAGAGAGATTGGTCGAAGGTTTGGTTCATGAGTTAAGACAACCTAGGCCACAAGACACTAGTACCACTTCTACCCAGGCCGAGCAGATAAACGGCCGACATGCAGTTCCACCTCCGCCTCCTCCAGTGCCGCAAGTGCCTCAACAGCAAACTTTATACGGGGATGGCACCATAGCCTTGATCAGAGAGTTCAAAAAGATGAAACCGCCGAGATTCTCTGGGGGTATTGAACCAATGAAGGCCGAAGCGTGGGTCTTGGAAATGGAGAAGCTATTTGAGATCATTCCCAGTACCGACGCCCAGAAGGTGTCATTGGCAACATTCACACTAGACGACGATGCACGAAGATGGTGGATGATGACCCGAGAAAGCAACCCAGGTCTGACTTGGACCAGATTTTTGGAATTGTTTTACAACAAGAATTTCCCCCATAGTGTTCGAGACCGTAAGACCACAGAGTTTCAGACTTTGACATAAGACAACAAGACAGTGGCAGAATATGATTGTGCTTTTACTGAGTTGGCGAGAAACGCGCCTCACATGGTTGATGATGAATACAGAAAGGCCAGGAAGTTCGAAAGTGGACTGCGTGGACCAATTCAGGATCGAGTTAGCATGCTCAATATGCCGACCTACGCCGGAGTGTTGGACAAGGCCATCCTGGCAGAGGCTAACTTGAACCGATATCAGAACTTAGGAGAAAATCAAAAGAAGAGGCAGAACTATGATAATCGCCGAGCTTCGTTTAACGCCAAGAAGAAGGCGAATGTGGACAGCTCCAGCAACTCGAACCAAGAAGGTAGTACTAGGACGACGTGTGCAAGCTGTGGGAAACCGCATTCCGGGGTTTGCCGTTGGGCATCGGGAGCCTGTTTTGAATGTGGTGAAATGGGTCATCGTGTGAAGGACTGTCCAAAGGCAAAGACTGATGATGGTAAGAAGAATGGGAGTACCTCGGGCTATGCACAGAGGAATAACATCGGGAGGGCACAAACGAGACAGGGCAGAGTTTTTACATTGGTGCCAGGAGACACTCAGAATGCTGAGACAGTAGTGTCAGGTATACTCCCAATTTGCTCTCAAGATGCATACATATTAATTGATTCGGGTTCTACCCATTCATTTGTATCTGCTAAGTTTGCCGAGAAGTTAAATAGAGAACAAGAACCCCTTGACTATGTGTTATATGTGTCTACTCCATCTGGGAGAACTATGATTGTTGCATCCATTTATAGGGCGTGTGTGGTCGTGATTGGGGGTGTAGAATTGTTAGTCGATTTAATGCCGTTAACCACGGCTCACTTCGATATCATATTGGGAATGGATTAGTTAGTAGCGAATCATGCATCCATTAATTGTGTTTCGAAGAATGTCACACTGAAACCCCCAAACCAAGCCGAGGTTATTTTCCAGGGTAAGGGAGTAATGCCACCACCTTACTTAATCTCATCCATGAAAGCCTATAGGTTAATCCAAAAAGGGTGTCAGGGTTACTTGTGCTGTATACTAAGTGATTCGAATGGAAGTGTTGAGTTAGCCGACATACCAGTTGTTAAGGAATTCCCCGACGTCTTTCCAAATGAGTTGCCTGGCCACTTGATCGATAGAGAAGTAGAGTTTACTGTGGACATCATGTCGGGAACGCAACCTATCTCCAAAACACCCTATAGAATGGCCCCAGCTGAACTTAAGGAACTAAAACTACTACTACAAGAATTGTTGGATAAGGGATTCATTAGGCCGAGCACTTCACCATGGGGAGCACCTGTTCTATTTGTTAAGAAAAAGGATGGCACACTTCGCCTCTGCATTGATTACAGAGAACTTAATAAGGTAACCATCAAGAACAAGTACCCATTGCCTAGGATTGACGATTTGCTTGATCAACTACAAGGAGCACGAGTCTTTTCCAAGATTGACCTTAGGTCGGGCTACCATCAGCTGAAGGTTAAATCCGAGGATATTGAGAAGACTGCTTTTCGGACAAGGTATGGCCACTATGAATTTTTGGCAATGCCTTTCGGAGTGACCAATGCTCCCGCAGCATTCATGGACTTGATGAACAGAGTCTTTAAGCCATAGCTAGATGAGTTTGTTGTTGTTTTTATTGACGACATATTGATCTATTGCAAGAGTACAATCGAACACGAGAATCATCTGAGACTTGCCCTGCAAATCTTAAGAGATAAGAAGTTGTACGCCAAGTTGAGCAAGTGTGAATTTTGGCTTTCCAGCATTTCATTTTTGGGCCATGTGATTGACGAAAAGGGTATATCAGTTGATCCCAGTAAGATTAAAGCGATTGTGAATTAGCCGACGCCGACCAACATGTCTGAGGTTCGTAGTTTTTTGGGCTTGGCAGGTTATTACTGAAAGTTTGTGAAGGACTTCTCAAGGATTGTAGTACCATTGACACAACTAACCAAGAAGGGAACAGCATATGAATGGACTGATGATAGAGAATCAGCCTTCCAAGAGTTGAAGACGAGGTTAGTTACGGCACCAGTTCTTGTACTCCCATCAGGTAATGAGGAATTTCAGATTTTCAGTGATGCTTCACATAAGGGTATGGGTTGTGTATTAATGCAAGGGGGCAAAGTCATAACATATGCATCTCGTCAGTTGAAACTTCATGAAAAGAACTATCCAACCCATGATCTAGAGCTAGCAACCGTGGTGTTTGCTTTGAAGATTTGGCATCACTACTTGTATGGAGCCTCTTGCCAAGTTTTTACAGATCACAAGAGTTTGAAGTACTTGTTCACTCAAAAGGAACTAAATTTGGGGCAGAGAAGATGACTAGAATTATTGAAGGACTACGACATTTAAATTCAGTATCACCCAGGTAAAGCAAACTCGGTAGCCGACGCATTGAGTAGAAAGTCAGTGGGAAGTTTGGCATGCCTAGCCATGTTTTCAGTGGAGTCGACTACTATTGGGGAAGTAAAGGCAAGGCAAGTGGAGGATGAATTCCTGAAGAAGGTAGCCGACGAGATTATCACCAGGCCGAGGTCAGGTTACACCCTTGAGAATGGAGTGCTTAAGTTTGAAGGAAGATTGTGCGTGGCCGACGTTCCAGAGTTGAAAGAAAAGATTTTGCAAGACTCTCATGGATCTAGATTTGCAGTCCAGCTAGGGAACACCAAGATGTATCAAGATGTAAAACAGACCTTTTGGTGGCTGAATATGAAAAGAGAGATAGCCGAGTTCATGTCCCAGTGTTTGTATTGTCAACAAGTTAAAGCAGAGCATCAGAGGCCAGCAGGACTTCTCCAACCTTTGCCGATTCCTGAGTGGAAATGGGAACACATCTCCATGGACTTTGTGATTGGTTTGCCGATGGCACAGAAAGGAATGGATTCGATCTGGGTTATAATCGACAGATTAACTAAGTCAGCACACTTCTTGCTTGTTAAAACTTCGTTTAATGCTGATCGACTTGCTGTGTTGTATATGAATGAGATTGTTAGACTTCATGGTGTGCCGATGTCCATTGTGTCAGACCGAGATTCAAAGTTTGTTTCTAGATTTTGGCAGAGTTTACAAAGGGCTTTGGGGACCGAATTGAGGTTTAGTACGGCTTTTCATCCCCAGACCGATGGCCAAACAGAGAGAACGATTCAAACACTTGAAGATATGCTTAGACTATGTGTATTAGACTTCCAAGGAAGCTGGGAAGAGCATTTGCCATTAGTAGAATTCGCTTACAACAACAGCTATCAAGCTAGCATTGGCATGGCGCCGTATGAAGCCTTGTATGGAAGAAAGTGCAGATCGCCGATATGTTGGACCGAAGTAGGAGATAAAGCTTTGATCAGCCCCGATCTAGTTCAAAGGACAACCGAAAAGATCAAGCTTATCCAACAGAGAATTAGAACTGCTCAGAGTCGAGAAAAGAGTTACGCCGACTAGAGAAGAAAAGAGTTAGAGTTTGAAGTTGGGGATCATGTATTCCTGAAGATCTCGCCGATGAAAGGAGTTTCATGATTTGGGAAGAAGGGTAAATTGGCACCCCGTTACGTCGGGCCTTTTGAAGTTCTTGAGAAAGTTAACCCAGCTGCCTATAGACTAGCTTTGCCACCAAAACTAAGTCAAGTTCACAATGTGTTCCATATTTCGATGTTGAGGAAGTATATTGGGAATCCACTGCATGTAATTGATTATACCGGGATTGCGGTTAGAGACGATTTAGGCTACGAGGTGAAGCCGATGAAAATTATTGACAGACAAGTGAAACAGTTGAGGAACAAATCTATACCAATGGTGAAAATCGAATGGAAAGAGCATTACGGCAAGGATGCTACATGGGAAATGGAAGAAGAAATGGAAATCTGTTATCCGGGGTTATTTGTAGAGCAAGGTAATTTAAGTTTGGGGACCAAACTTCTTTAAGGAGGGTAGGATGTAACGACCCTCACTTTACTCTAGTCATGCTTGCATATATTACATGATCTTGTCTTGATACGTTGCATTTTGCAAACCTTGATTTGATTTGCTTAAGAGTCTCTTGCATGTTTGTACCTTGCTTGGTGTGAGTTTAGCTAAGGTCATCTTTAGTCTAGAACTTCCTTGGAACCACTTTGTTTGACGTCCACCTTCGCCCTGACATATTGGCCGAGATATCATTATCTAGGCCGACGTGTTCATCACCAAGGCCGAGATGTGTATTATCTGGGCCGAGATGTCACCTTTGCACCTAAGTGATCTTGTCCTGGAGTGGTATGACCTAGATCGAGGTGTGGCACATCTAGGCCAAGGTGTGGCACAGCTTGGTCAAGTGCTGTCCTTCCTAGCCGAGATCATTGTTCCCCTGCTTGCCGATGTCTTGTTCTTAGCCGATGTCATCACCCGCCGGAGTGCCTATGCCATTTTGCTTGTAGAACACATTTTGTCATAGTCTTGTCTTTTCACTCAGCCACCTTTTTGAGTAGAACCAATCAGCCGCTGCGACGTGCCTCTGCAGAGGGTTAAGTCAGCCGGCAGACCCAGAAAATATACATTTTTTTGTATTACATCTTTGCCTTGTAGAGAGAGAGAGAGAGAGAGGCTTTAGGAAGAAGAAGAAGTCTTAGAGTGAGAGAGTAGACCTTCGAGCTTGATTTCTAGAGATCAAACCGTTAGATTCGTGTATTGAGGTTAGATTCTTGATTCACTCTTGTCGTTCTTATTGATCATCCAACTGCATTGCATGATTGAACCTGTTTTGCACGTCATGCATTGATTTAAAGTTTGGTTTTAGAAAGAGAAAATGGTTTTCATGTGTTTTTGAAGAAAAGCCTCGTTTGATCCGAAAGTTTGCATTAAGGCTCATGTTTTTGTGTTTGTTTTGATAAGATCCTTGAGTGTGGGTACCCAGGTCCATGTTTTTGAATTCATAGCATGAAATCTCAGCTTTTGTAATAGCAAGTTTTGATCTTGGCATTCATCTTCCTCATGCTCATGTTCTTAATGTTCATATTCTTCAAGAAAAAGGGAACCCAGTTTTCCCCGACTTCGTTTTTAAGTGTGGCCGTCGGGACCACACCTCGGTGAGAAGGTGTGGGACCTCGGCCAGGACCTGGTGGTTGCCCAGCATGTTTTCCTGAGATGAGAAACTGTGTTTTGTTTCGATTTGACTTAGCCTTTGAAGAATGCCGAGGTCATTTGCATGCATGCTAGACTTGTTTTGAGAAGTGCATTCAATAGACTTTGCCATGTGTTTGCAGGACTTGGACTTGCCTTGACCCCGACGTTTGCAGAACTAAGTGAGTGGTATTTTTAATAAAGTTATGTTATAAGTTTTGATAAAGTTTTACCTTGCTTGTTTTGGAAAAGTATTTGTTAAGCATGAATGACTATCCCTATTTTGTGTATCAAGTATTAGTTTTGGTTTTGACAATCTTGAAAGTCCGTACGTGCTAGGGGACTATAAGCATTTGTAGCACAATCTTGAAAGTCCGTACGTGCTAGGGGACTATAAGTATTTGTAGCACAACCTTTGTTAATGTCATCCCTTGGAACTTGAAAGTCTTGAAAGACTTAAATTATTAAGACTTGAAAGATTGTTAGATAAACTTGATTTGCCTTTGGATTTTGTACAAGATGTGATATGCCTTGATTTGATAAAGATTTCGGATGTCATTCATGTAAACCCCTTTATTATCTATACCATTCACTGAGTATCCAAGCTCACCCCTCTCTATATATATGTAGGCGACAAGCAGGACGGCGGTGACGCCTAGATGTACTTGCCACTTGTTTTGGATTTTGCACTTTTGCAGCATCTTGAAGATTATGCTTCTTAGTTGTATTTCATTGTATTTTGTATTTGATGGCTGAGAAGCCTTTTGGTCAAGATGTATTTTTGTACTTCATTTGTTGTATTAAAGCTATGTAAAGATGTATTCCATTCCATTTAAACTTATGCACTGCTCTTATGGACTACTTAGCCTGAAATTTATTGCTTCCGCATTTGTATGCCCCATATGTATACTCTGATTGTGTGTGAATTTTGGAAGTTGGCCTTCGGTAATCACGAATTACTGGCCATCATGGCACCATTCTACTAGGGGCGGAATGGGGTCGTGACAGATTGGTATCAGAGCACAAGTTCCTTATAGTACGTTATTCACACACTTTGAGTCCTAAAGAGCATAGGATTTCCCTTAGAAAGATATTAGAATTGCATCATATAGCTTGCTACTTGACAATGTGTGCATCATCTCGGCGTGACTGTTTGTTATTTGCGTGCATAATTTTTGATCGTTTTGTTTTAAAGTCACATTTTGCATACTCATAGCATCATGAGAAGGGGTAGACCACCAATTGGCCGAGATCATCCCGAAGACAGATTGGACAGATTAGAGAGATTGGTCGAAGGTTTGGTCCGTGAGTTAAGACAACCTAGGCCACAAGACACTAGTACCACTTCTACCCAGGCCGAGTAGACAAACGGCCGACATGCAATTCCACCTCCGCCTCCTCTAGTGCCGCAAGTGCCTCCACAACAAGCTTTATATGGGGATGGCACCATAGCCTTGATCAGAGAGTTCAAAAAGATGAAACCGCCGAGATTCTCTGGGGGTATTGAACCAATAAAGGCCGAAGCATAGGTCTTGGAAATGGAGAAGCTATTTGAGATCTTTCCCAGTATCGACGCCCAGAAGGTGTCATTGGCAACATTCACACTAGATGACGATGCACGAAGATGGTGGATGATGACCTGAGAAAGCAACCCAGGTCTAACTTGGGCCAGATTTTTGGAATTATTTTACAACAAGCATTTCTCCCTTAGTGTTCGAGACCGTAAGACCACACAGTTTCAGACTTTGACATAAGACAACAAGACAGTGGCAGAATATGACCGTGCTTTTACTGAGTTGGCGAGAAACGCGCCTCACATGGTTGATGATGAATACAGAAAGGCCAGGAAGTTCGAAAGTGGACTGCGTGGACCAATTCAGGATCGAGTTAGCATGCTCAATATGCCGACCTACGCCGGAGTGTTGGACAAGGCCATCCTGGCAGAGGCTAACTTGAACCGATATCAGAACTCAGGAGAAAATCAGAAGAAGAGGCAGAACTATGATAATCGTCGAGCTCCGTTTAACGCCAAGATGAAGGCGAATGTGGACAGCTCCAGCAACTCGAACCAAGAAGGTAGTACTAGGACGACGTGTGCAAGCTATGGGAAACCGCATTCCGAGGTTTGCCATTAGGCATCGGGATCCTGTTTTGAATGTGGTGAAATGGGTCATCGTGTGAAGGACTGTCCAAAGGCAAAGACTGATGATGGTAAGAAGAATGGGAGTACCTCGGGCTATGCACAGAGGAATAACATCGGGAGGGCACAAACGAGACAGGGCAGAGTTTTTACATTGGTGCCAGGAGACACTCAGAATGCTGAGACAGTAGTGTCAGGTATACTCCCAATTTGCTCTCAAGATGCATACATATTAATTGATTCGGGTTCTACCCATTCATTTGTATCTGCTAAGTTTGCCGAGAATTTAAATAGAGAACAAGAACCCCTTGACTATGTGTTATATGTGTCTACTCCATCTGGGAGAACTATGATTGTTGCATCCATTTATAGGGCGTGTGTGGTCGTGATTGGGGGTGTAGAATTGTTAGTCGATTTAATGCCGTTAACCATGGCTCACTTCGATGTCATATTGGGAATGGATTAGTTAGTAGCGAATCATGCATCCATTAATTGTGTTTCGAAGAATGTCACACTGAAACCCCCAAACCAAGCCGAGGTTATTTTCCAGGGTAAGGGAGTAATGCCACCACCTTACTTAATCTCATCCATGAAAGCCTATAGGTTAATCCAAAAAGGGTGTCAGGGTTACTTGTGCAGTATACTAAGTGATTCGAATGGAAGTGTTGAGTTAGCCGACATACCAGTTATTAAGGAATTCCCCGACGTCTTTCCAAATGAGTTGCCTGGCCACTTGATCGATAGAGAAGTAGAGTTTACTGTGGACATCATGTCGGGAACGCAACCTATCACCAAAACACCCTATAGAATGGCCCCAGCTGAACTTAAGGAACTAAAACTACAACTACAAGAATTTTTGGATAAGGGATTCATTAGGCCGAGCACTTCACCATGGGGAGCACCCGTTCTATTTGTTAAGAAAAATGATGGCACACTTCGCCTTTGTATTGATTACAGAGAACTTAATAAGGTAACCATCAAGAACAAGTACCCATTGCCTAGGATTGACGATTTGCTTGATCAACTACAAGGAGCACGAGTCTTTTCCAAGATTGACCTTAGGTCGGGCTACCATCAGCTGAAGGTTAAAGCCAAGGATATTGAGAAGATTGCTTTTCGGACAAGGTATGGCCACTACGAATTTTTGGCAATGCCTTTCGGAGTGACCAATGCTCCCGCAGCATTCATGGACTTGATGAACAGAGTCTTTAAACCGCATCTAGATGAGTTCGTAGTTGTTTTTATTGACGACATATTGATCTATTCCAAGAGTACAATCGAACCTGAGAATCATCTGAGACTTGCCCTGCAAATCTTCAGAGATAAGAAGTTGTACGCCAAGTTGAGCAAATGTGAATTTTGACTTTCCAGCATTTCATTTTTGGGCCATGTGATTGACGAAAAGGGTATATCAGTTGATCCCAGTAAGATTGAAGCCATTGTGAATTAGCCGATGCCGACCAACGTGTCCGAGGTTCGTAGTTTTTTGGGCTTGGCAGGTCATTACAAAAAGTTTGTGAAGGACTTCTCAAGGATTGCAGTACCATTGACACAACTAACCAAGAAGGGAACAGCATATGAATGGACTGATGATAGAGAATCAGCCTTCCAAGAGTTGAAGACGAGGTTAGTTACGGCACCAGTTCTTGTACTCCCATCAGGTAATGAGGAATTTCAGATTTTCAGTGATGCTTCACATAAGGGTGTGGGTTGTGTATTAATGCCAGGGGGCAAAGTCATAGCATATGCGTCTCATCAGTTTAAACTTCATGAAAAGAACTATCCAACCCATGATCTAGAGCTAGCAACCGTGGTGTTTGCTTTGAAGATTTGGCGTCACTACTTGTATGAAGCCTCTTGCCAAGTTTTTACAGATCACAAGAGTTTGAAGTACTTGTTCACTCAAAAGGAACTAAATTTGAGGCAGAGAAGATGGCTTGAATTATTGAAGGACTACGGCATGCAAATTTAGTATCACCCAGGTAAAGCAAACTCGGTAGCCGACGCATTGAGTAGAAAGTCAATGGGAAGTTTGGCATGCCTAGCCATGTTTTCAGTGGAGCCGACTACTATTGGGGAAGTAAAGGCAAGGAAAATGGAGGATGAATTCCTGAAGAAGGTAGCCGACGAGATTATCACCAAGCCGAGGTCAGGTTACACCCTTGAGAATGGAGTGCTTAAGTTTGAAGGAAGATTATGCGTGGCCGACGTCCCAGAGTTGAAAGAAAAGATTTTGCAAGACTCTCATGGATCTAGATTTGCAGTTCAGCTAGGGAACACCAAGATGTATCAAGATGTAAAACAGACCTTTTGGTGGCCGAATATGAAAAAAGAGATAGCCGAGTTCGTGTCCCAGTGTTTGTATTGTCAACAAGTTAAAGCAGAGCATCAGAGGCCAGCAGGACTTCTCCAACCTTTGCCGATTCCTGAGTGGAAATGGGAACACATCTCCATGGACTTTGTGATTGGTTTGCCAAAGACACAGAAAGGAATGGATTCGATCTGGGTTATAATCGACAGATTAACTAAGTCAGCACACTTCTTGCTTGTTAAAACTTCGTTTAATGCTGATCGACTTGCTGTGTTGTATATGAATGAGATTGTTAGACTTCATGGTGTGCCGATGTCCATTGTGTCAGACCGAGATTCAAAGTTTGTTTCTAGATTTTGGCAGAGTTTACAAAGGGCTTTGGGGACCGAATTGAGGTTTAGTACGGCTTTTCATCCCCAGACCGATGGCCAAACAGAGAGAACGATTCAAACACTTGAAGATATGCTTAGACTATGTGTATTAGACTTCCAAGGAAGCTGGGAAGAGCATTTGCCATTAGTAGAATTCGCTTACAACAACAGCTATCAAGCTAGCATTGGCATGGCGCCGTATGAAGCCTTGTATGGAAGAAAGTGCAGATCGCCGATATGTTGGACCGAAGTAGGAGATAAAGATTTGATCAGCCCCGATCTAGTTCAAAGGACAACCGAAAAGATCAAGCTTATCCAACAGAGAATTAGAACTGCTCAGAGTCGACAATAGAGTTACGCCGACCAGAGAAGAAAAGAGTTAGAGTTTGAAGTTGGGGATCATGTATTCCTGAAGATCTCGCCGATGAAAGGAGTTTCAAGATTTGGGAAGAAGGGTAAATTGGCACCCTGTTACGTCGGGCCTTTTGAAGTTCTTGAGAAAGTTAACCCAGCTGCCTATAGACTAGCTTTGCCACCAGAACTAAGTCAAGTTCACAACGTGTTCCATATTTCAATGTTGATGAAGTATATTCGGAATCCACTGCATGTAATTGATTATACCGGGATTGCGGTTAGAGACGATTTAGGCTACGAGGTGAAGCCGATGAAAATTATTGACAGACAAGTGAAATAGTTGAGGAACAAATCTATACCAATGGTGAAAATCGAATGGAAAGAGCATTACGGCAAGGATGCTACATGGGAAATGGAAGAAGAAATGGAAATCCGTTATCTGGGGTTATTTGTAGAGCAAGGTAATTTAAGTTTGGGGACCAAACTTCTTTAAGGAGGGTAGGATGTAACGACCCTCACTCTACTCTAGTCATGCTTGCATATATTACATGATCTTGTCTTGATACGTTGCATTTTGCAAAACTTGATTTGATTTGCTTAAGAGTCTCTTGCATGTTTTGTACCCTGCTTGGTGTGAGTTTAGCCGAGGTCATCTTTAGTCTAGAACTTCCTTGGAACCACTTTGTTTGACCTCCACCTTCACCCTGACATATTGGCCGAGATGTCATTATCTAGGCCGAGGTATTCATCACCAAGGCCGAGATGTGTATTATTTGGGCCGAGATGTCACATTTGCACCTAAGTGATCTTGTCCTGGAGTGGTATGACCTAGTCTGAGGTGTGGCACATCTAGGCCAAGGTGTGGCACAACTTAGTCAAGTGCTGTCCTTCCTAGCCGAGATCATTGTTCCCCTGCTTGTCGATGTCTTGTTCTTAGCCGATGTCATTACCCGCCGGAGTGCCTATGCCATTTTGCTTGTAGAACACACTTTGTCTTAGTCTTGTCTTTTCACTCAGCCACCTTTTTGAGTAGAACCAATTAGCCGCTGCCACGTGCCTCTGCAGAGGGTTAAGTCAGCCGGCAGACCCAAAAAATATACATTTTTTTGTATTACATCTTTGCCTTGTAGAGAGAGAGAGAGAGAGGCTCTAGGAAGAAGAAGAAGTCTTAGAGTGAGAGAGTAGACCTTCGAGCTTGATTTCTAGAGATCAAACCGTTAGATTCGTGTATTGAGGTTAGATTCTTGATTCACTCTTGTCGTTCTTATTGATCATCCAACTGCATTGCACGATCGAGCCTATTTTGCACGTCATGCATTGATTTACAGTTTGGTTTTAGAAAGAGAAAATGGTTTTCATGTGTTTTTGAAGAAAAGCCTCGCTTGATCCGAAAGTTTGCATTAAGGCTCATGTTTTTGTGTTTGTTTTGATAAGATCCTTGAGTGTGGGTACCCAGGTCCATGTTTTTGAATTCATAGCATGAAATCTCAACTTTTGTAATAGCAAGTTTTGATCTTTGCATTCATCTTCCTCATGTTCATGTTCTTCATGTTCATATTCTTCAAGAAAAGGGAACCCAGTTTTCCCCGACTTCGCTTTTGAGTGTGGCCGTCGGGACCACACCTCGGTGAGAAGGTGTGGGACCTCGGCCAGGACCTGGTGGTTGCCCAACATGTTTTCCCGAGACGAGAAACTGTGTTTTGTTTCGATTTGACTTAGCCTTTGAAGAATGCCGAGATTATTTGCATGCATGCTAGACTTGTTTTGAGAAGTGCATTCAATAGACTTTGCCATGTGTTTGTAGGACTTGTATTAAAGCTATGTAAAGATGTATGCCATTCCATTTAAACTTATGCACTGCTCTTATGGACTACTTAACTTGAAATTTATTGCTTTCGTATTTGTAAGCCCCATATGTATACTCTGATTGTGTGTGAATTTTGGAAGTTGGCCTTCGGTAATCACGAATTACTGGCCATCATGGCACCATTCTACTAGGGGCGGAATGGGGTCGTGACACTTAGCTTGTGTTCCAGACGTCTGGCGTGCGATTCTCTCCGCCTCTGGTGACCGTCTAGACTCCGAGAATGACCAAAGCTTCTTCTGCGCTTATCCTGTGCGTCTCTTGAATGTCCTTCTGGAGAAGTCTCCAGGTCCACCATCGGAGGAATGGCGGGGTGTCCTTCTCTCCGTCTGGCTGACTCCGAGGTAACTCCATCGATGGCAGACAATGAAATCTCTTCGTTGTTCGCCATGGACGGCGATCAGATGAGCTGGGAAGACAAAGGCTCCGTTTGGTAGAGCTGTGGGAAAGTGATTATAACTTATTACTTAACAGCTTATAACTTATAACTGTGAACATAAGCTGATTTTTGACTTATAAATTAAGCTTCTCCTCTCCCACTCAAAGAATAAGTTGATTTTTGACTTACAAAAAGCTATAAGCTGTATTGTTAAGCTGAACCAAACACATCAAAATAGCTTAAATTAAGCTAAAAGCTGAAATAAGTCCTACCAAACAGGGCTAAGGTTTTGTCTATCAAATTCCCACAGACAGCGCCAATTGTACGGGGAGCAAATATTCCGGCGAGCCCGTACCCCTTTCTTCTAAGCTCCCTCTCTGTTCAATTGACCTGCGAACACATCGGTGGTGAGCTACCCGGTGGTGTGTGGCCGGAAAACCCCTCCGACGGTCAAGTTAGCACACACTCAGGGATAGAGAGAGAGGAGAGAGTTTAATGTCTAAGTATATCTCACCAAATGATCATTTGTCCCAACATGGGGGGCGCAGACACGCTTATATACCTTCTGCGCCCCAAATCTACTCACATTAGTCTCTCGACACGTGGTGCTGTTATCCCATCTGTCAGCACAAATCCAGCAATCATCATCTAACCAAACTGTCAGGATAACTTGGCGGAGCCTGGCAGACCGGCGGAATCACTTCGGCCTCACATGGCCGTGCTGCGCCGTATGCCCGAATGCTCACTAGCCGAGCTCCATACCGACCGAGCTCAATTGCATTCCGGCAGAGCCGAGCTCGAAATGGGTCACGCGGGTAAAACAAAGGCCTTTCTGCCGAGCTAAAGGGGTGAGCCTTCCTGCCGAGCAACGTAAGTAGCACGTTTCCCACTTGTGCAAGTTCAAGTAGCTCGGTCTTGGGCTTTAGCCGAGTAACCTTATCTTCGTGCAAGCCCAAAGCTATCCTGGCCCAAACGCGCTCGGCCTTCAACTTTCCCAACCCTTACCATGGCCCATTTCCAGCTCATAAAATCTCCCTCTCAAATACTATGCTCAAATTTAAACTACACCCCACAATGTTAAAGGCATTGTACAACAACAAAGTTACCTACGAAATATCACATCTTGTCTACTTAGAAGAAGCCACATGTTAGAAGAGGCAAAATTAATAGAGTAGATTGACTTTTTACTTACCTTTAGCCAAATAAAATCATGTCTTGATAGAGTAATATACACAATGTAAATGCCCTAACTATATCAAGAACTTATGTGGTATACCCATGTCAGTTGTGTCAAGAGCGCGCACAGACTGTTGAAAATTTGATTTTTAGAGGCATTTCAAAAACGTTGTTATAGTTATAAAAATGTTGTTAATTCTTTTGTGACACTTAGTGTGACAACCCTCACCACTGATTACTGATAAACCACTGATTACTGTTAAACTGAGACTGATTATGATAATTGACTGAATTGACTGAAATCCTGAACTGATTGATTGTTTGTATCTGTTTAAATGCATTTCTATCTGTTCGGCTGTTAAACTATCTGTTCACATTTTATGTTTAAACTGCAAATTGAAGGCCTTATCGGCGGCTGAATCTGAAATTGATTAATGATACATGTTAATCATAATTTATGTGATTTGGTATGATTAAATTAGATTAAAATAAGTTAAACTACATAAGATGGACTAATTACCACCTTGCTATGCCTAGTGGCCCATTTCATATAAAACATATTGAGCCTTTATTTCATAGCATTGCACCAGCCATTTTGAGTACATAACTGACCAAGAGTGAGAGAGAGTGAGGGAATTGAGTTCAACTTTATGGTTTGCTTGGAAATTGGAAGAATTGTTAGAGAATTTGCCAAATTGAGCTTCTAATCTTGTGATTGAGGACCCAAGGTAGGATATTCAACCTCTCATTGATGTATTTAAGTTAGTTCTTGCATGGTTCATTCTAAATTGAAGAGTTGAGCCTAGAATTGGTCCTAAAATGTTGAATTGTAGCATATATCATGTATGCATGTCTACATTGTTGCATTTTGAGGTTGATTACATGGAATTTGGTACATGCATGTTCATATTATTGTTATAGTCCATGTTTCCATCTTGTTTTTGGAAGTTGAGGCTCATTTGAGCAAGTAATTGAAGCTTTGAATTGGTTTAAACTCATGCATGTCATGTTTGAGTTATGTTCATGAAAATTGGTTTGAAATTGGATTTAATTGAACTACTTTCGAGCTTTGATTTCTCAAATTAATCTTTGAAACATGTTATATTATGAGTTTACAAGATTTTTCCAAAAAATTGGCCCTACAGGATCGAATTTGGTGTTTTAAAACTTGTTTTTGAGCTTGAGGTTCAAATATGGAAATTTCAAATTTTGGACTCATGCTTGAGCGGAGTGACTGGCGCTCGAGCGTGAAATTCGTGCATCCAGCACTTTACACTGTTTTATAGTCTACTCGAGCGGGGTATTGAACGCTCGAGCGAGGACTTATGTCACACGCTCGAGCGGGTATTGAGCGTCCAATCGAGCGTGATTTTCACATATCCAGTACTTTTACTGTAGCTTGCATTCCGCTCGAGCGGATTGATTCACGCTTGAGCGGAGACTCTTGTCTGCATGTCCGCTCGAGCGGATACAGACACGCTCGAGCGTAACCCCTGTTTTCTAAAAAATGTTTTTAAAGTGCATCTTTGCATCCTCATCCCATTCTAGGCATTCTTAGGCCTAGTTTAAGGCATCTTAATGAGGATATTGAGGTAGAACCACACCGAGTCAAGATAGGGATTAAGTTATTATTTTTTCCAACTGTGTAGCTTAGTGTGTGTTCACTCTGTAACTGTGTAGGGTTGGCATCCGAGGACGCGTACTAGCTTATTTATAGCCAGAACTCTGTGAGTAACAATATTGTAAAGATATGTTCGAAAATGAATATTTTCTGAATGATCAATTGAACTGTTTTCTGGACTGTTTACTGTTAACTGAATGAATGTTTGTCCTCTATTCTAAACTGTATTATGGCATCCTTAGCAACTACTGTTACTGTTACTGCTACTGTTACAGAGATCTCTGTCAGTTTCTATCTTGGAATTTCTGTTTACTGTTATAATGGCCATCATTGACTGTTCGGTCTTTCAAGACCTACTATTTACTGTACTGTTCTGCTAATGGATGTACCACATATGACTGTTATGACTGAATGACTGATACACTGAATCAATTGACTGTTTTCAATACTGAAAGGACATTCATTCTTAACCTCTTTACGCATTATGTTATTCACTGAGCTTTAGCTCACTGCTCATATATATATGTAGTTGTTCAGGCACCAGACCGGAGCTAGGAGCGTGGGTTAGACTCCCTTTTGTCAAAGCCAACCATTATGCCTCACTGCGAGGTTCTGAGCCTGTCAAGTTAGGGCTTTTGGGGTGTTTTAGTTTTCCCCCTCCTTGGTTATGTTCTGCATAGACTGAATGTTTTTGTACTGTACCGTTTTAAATAGGGATTAAGTCCTTGTCCTGAATGATTGTATATATTGTACATGTATGTATAGACTGTTCTGTTATGAATGTGTATATATATGAAAAGTTTTTTTGCATATAGACTGTCACAGCTCATTGGACATATTTTAATTACTGTATTGGCTTCCGCCAGCCCCTGTACTCTGTAATTCTGTTTGATTGTTAAGCAGGCCTTCGGTAATCTCGGATTACTGGCCGATTACGGTGCTAAACCCATAGGGGCGGGTTTGGGTCGTGACAGAGTGGTATCAGAGCGAAACTTAAATCACTAGTTATACCGCCCACACGTGTCCAAATGAGCTATAGGATGTCCTAGAAAAGTGATTAGGGCATTGCATAAGCATGATAAGTGTGTGTGGCTTAGACATGAATCTAACTGTTAATGTGATAATCTGTCTAAGTAAGCAACTGCCTATAGTGAGATGGACAATGCAAGAAATGTTGATGAAACTAAATCCTCTGAGGCAAGAACGGCAAGGTTGGAGAGAATGGTGGAACTACTAACTGAAAGACTAGAGCAACAACAGAACCAACAGCCCCCACCTCCTCCAGTACAACCAGAGCCACCTATGAATGATGATATCATAGCTCTGACACATAAATTTAGTAAGATGAAACCGCCATCCTTTCAGGGAGGCCTTGAACCGCTAAAAGCTGAAGCTTGGGTTCTTGAGACTAAAAAGTTATTTGAAGTTTTTCCATGTTCTGAAGCACACAAGGTGTTGCTAGCTACCTTCACCTTACAAGAAGAAGCTAGAAGGTGGTGAATGTTGATTCGTGATACAAACACTGTCATGACCTGGGCTCAATTTAAGGAGTCCTTCTTTGAAAAGTACTTCCCATAGTGTGTTAGGGACAGAAAGGTGACCGAGTTCGAACAACTGAAACAAGGTGCCATGTCCATAGGAGAGTATGAAACAAAGTTCACCGAACTTGCTAGATATGCACCACACATGGTGGATGCCGACTACAAGAAGGCCAGGAAGTTTGAAGGCGGCCTTAATGTAAAAATACTGGACAGAATCAATGTGCTAAAGTTACTGAAATATGTGGATGTTCTTGACCGAGCCATTATGGCCGAAGCAAATATCGAAGCTTTGAAACAAACTGAAACACTCGCAACTGAGTGGCGAGAGAAGAAACGGGGTTTTAAATTCAAGAAAGGCAAAAACAACCCACTGAACAAAAAGCAAAACTCAAGGTCAACCACCAGCTCCAGTCAGGGAAGTGGTTCCATACCGCCCTGTTCTGAATGTGGTAAGAAACACAAAGGGGTTTGTTATAAACTTTCAGGTGCTTGTTACAGGTGTGGCAAGGTGGGCCACATGGTCAAAGATTGCCCTTCCACTCCTCAGGGAAATAGTAAAGCTGCACCAAGCACCGCAACATCAACTGCTCCACCGAAACCCAACCCTAAAGCGACTGGAAGAGAGCCTATGAAGCAAGGTCGAGTGTTCACACTCGTATTGGGAGACGTACAAAATACCGAGACCGTCGTGTCAGGTATACTCTCAATTTGTGCTCAAAATGCGTATGTTTTGATTGATTCGGGGTCTACACATTCATATGTATCACATGCCTTTTTGCGAAAATTGAATAGACCATTGGAACCCATGAATTACTTGTTAGTTGTATCTTCACCTGTTGGGGGATCTGTGACTTGTGCCTATATATACCGTGCATGTGAAATTATTGTTGGGGATATGCACCCGTATATTGATTTACTGCCTCTGAATATTGATCACTTTGATGTGATATTGGGAATGGACTGGTTAACAAAATATCATGCTACCATAGATTGCGTAACAAAACAAGTTGTTTTCTGTCCACCTGGCCTACCCAAATTTGTGTTTAACAGAAGTGGAGTGGTAACTCCCCCATATTTGATTTCATCTATGAAAGCATACAAACTGATTAGAAAGGGGTGTAAAAGGTATTTCTGTTTTGTATTGACTGTGCCTACTGATGTTAAAACTGATGTGAACAGTATTCCTATAGTCAGAGAATTGCCAGATGTATTTCCAGATGATTTTCCAGGGGATTTGATATATAGGGAGATTGAGTTCACCGTTGATGTGATTCCGGATACACAGCTAGTATCTAAAGCTCCTTACCGAATGGCTCCGACTGAACTAAAAGAATTGAAGGTGCAACTGCAAGAATTGTTAGATAAGATGTTCATCAAGCCCAGTACTTCACCATTGGGTGCATCTGTCTTGTTTGTGAAAAAGAAAGACAGCTCACTAAGACTTTATATCGACTACCGTGAACTGAACAAGGTAACTGTGAAAAATAAATATCCATTACCGCGTATTGATAACTTATTTGATTAGTTACAGGGTGCTCAAGTGTTCTCTAAGATTGATCTCAGATCCGGATACCATCAGCTGAAAGTTAAACCAGAGGACTTTTCGAACGAGGTATGGACATTACGAATTCCTTGTTATGCCTTTCGGAGTTACCAATGCACCTGCTGCATTTATGGACCTTATGAACAGAATTTTTAAACCATTCCTCGATGACTTTATTGTTGTATTTATAGACGACATTCTGATTTATTCTAAAAGTAGAGAAGAACATGAACATCATCTGAGACTTGCCTTACAGACCCTAAGAGAACAGAAACTGTATGCGAAATTGAGTAAATGTGAATTTTGGCTTAATCATGTTATGTTTTTGGGACATGTTATTAGTAGAGATGGTATTTCAGTTGACCCACAGAAAGTTGAGGTAGTAGTAAACTGGCCTAGACCAACAAATGTTACGGAAGTCCGAAGCTTTTTGGGGTTAGCCGAGTATTACAGAAGATTTGTCAAAGACTTCTCCAAAATTGCCTTACCACTGACACAGTTGACTCAGAAGGGGATATCATTTGACTGGACTGACCAAAGAGAATCAGCATTCCAAGAGTTGAAAACTCGACTTGTGACTGCACCGGTTCTCACCCTACCTTCGGGTACAAATGGTTTTACCATTTTTAGTGATGCTTCTCATAAGGGTTTGGGATGTGTTTTAATGCAGAATGGGAGAGTTATTGCCTATGCTTCCCGACAACTGAGACCGCATGAAAAGAACTACCCGACCCATGATTTAGAACTTGCTGCAGTAGTGTTTGCACTGAAAATCTGGCGTCACTACCTTTATGGGGCGACATGTGAGGTATATACAGACCACCAGAGTTTGAAATACTTCTTCACACAGAAAGAACTGAATATGAGGCAGCGAAGGTGGTTAGAACTGATAAAAGATTATGATCTACAGATTTTGTATCATCCGGGGAAAGCTAACACCGTTGCCGATGCACTGAGTCGGAAATCGATTGGAAACTTAGCCTGTTTACTCACCGGACAGAGAGAGTTGCTTTGTGACCTTGAGAAATCTGAAATTGAGATTGTTTTGCCAGAACAAGGTGGAACAATAGCTGCTATTTCTGCTCAACTGGCACTGATTGAAGAAATTAAAGAGAAACAGTAACAGGATGACTTCTTGAAGAAGATCATCGAAGAACAAGGAATCTAAACCGAGGCCGGATTTCAAATTTGAAAGTAATGTGCTAAAATTTCAGGGAAGATTATGTGTACCGAATGATTCTGAATTGAAAAGGAGAGTTCTGCAAGAGGGCCACAATTCAAAATTGTCTATTCATCCAGGAAATACGAAAATGTATCAAGACTTGAAATTGAATTTCTGGTGGCCGGGAATGAAGAAAGAAATTGCTGATTTTGTGTCAAAATGTCTTCATTGCCAACAAGTTAAAGCCGAATATCAACGACTCGCAGGCTTACTGCAACCCTTACCGATACCGGAGTGGAAATGAGAACATATTACCATGGATTTTATTGTTGGTTTACCTCACTCCAGTAAACGTATGGATTCAATTTGGGTTATTGTTGATAGATTAACTAAATTTGCTCATTTCTTACCTATCAAAACAATTTATAATGCGAACAAATTGGCTATACTCTATATTGATGAAATTGTGAGACTGCATGGTGTGCCTGTGTCCATTGTTTCTGATAGGGACTCGAAGTTTACATCGAGATTCTGGCAAAGCTTACAAACTGTATTGGGTACTGAACTGAGACTGAGTAGTGCCTACCATCCTCAGACAGACGGCCAGTCAGAAAGGACCATCCAGACTCTGGAGGATTTACTAAGAAAGTGTGTTCTTGATTTCCAAGGAAATTGGGAAAGTCATCTACCGTTGGCTGAATTTGCCTACAACAACAGCTTCCATTCAAGTATTGAAATGGCGCCTTTCGAGGCATTGTATGGCAGGAAATGTCGATTTCCGATCTGCTGGGCAGAAGTTGGAGATGGGCCTTTGCTTGGGCCTGAGATTGTGTACGAAACTACAGAAAAAGTAAAACTAATCTAACAGAGACTGAAAACCGCACAGAGCCGACAGAAAAGTTATGCGGATGTCCGAAGGCGAGACAGAGAATATGAAGTAAGTGATCACGTATTTGTAAAAGTGACATCGATGAAGGGCCAGACCCGTTTTGGGGTTAAAGGCAAGTTAACGCCGAGATATGTCGGACCATACGAGATTATTGAGAAAATCAATCCGGTGGCATATCAAGTAGCGGTTTCTCCTGAAATGGAGCATATGCATAACGTGTTCCATATTTCAATGTTGAAGGAATACCTTCGGGATCCCTTCCACGTGATTGAGCCTACCCGTGTAGTGTTAAGTGACGACTACACTTATAAAGAGCGGCCCATTCAGATTGTGAACAAACGGATCGAGAAGTTGAGAAACAAAGAGATTCCGTTAGTGAAAATTGACTGGCAGAACCATGGTGGCAGGTATGCCACTTAGGAAAGGGAAGATAATATGCTGAAGAGATATCCTGAACTGTTTCCATTGAATCTTGTTTTCTTCCAGAATGAAGGTAATTCGAGTTTGGAGGACCAAACTCTTTATAAGGAGGGGAGACTGTGACCACCCTCACCACTGATTACTGTTAAACTGAGACTGATTATGATAATTGACTGAATTGACTGAATTGACTGAAATCCTGAACTGATTGATAGTTTGTATCTGTTTAAGTGCATTTCTATCTGTTCGACTGTTAAACTATCTGTTCACGTTTTATGTTTAAACTGCAAATTGAAGGCCTTATCGGCGGCCGAATCTGAAATTGATTAGTGATACGTGTTAATCATAATTTATGTGATTTTATGGCATACTTATTTGAAATGTGATTTGGTATGATTAAATTAGATTAAAATAAGTTAAACTACATAAGATGGACTAATTACCACCTTGCTATGCCTAGTGGCCCACTTCATATAAAGCATATTGAGCCTTTATTTCATAGCATTGCACCAGCCATTTTGAGTACATAACTGACCAAGAGTGAGAGAGAGTGAGGGAATTGAGTTCAACTTGATGGTTTGCTTGGAAATTGGAAGAATTGTTAGAGAATTTGCCAAATTGAGCTTCTAATCTTGTGATTGAGGACCCAAGGTAGGATATTCAACCTCTCATTAATGTATTTAAGTTAGTTCTTGCATGGTTCAGTCTAAATTGAAGAGTTGAGCCTAGAATTGGTCCTAAAATGTTGAATTGTAGCATATATCATGCATGCATGTCTATATTGTTGCATTTTGAGGTTGATTACATGGAATTTGGTACATGCATGTTCATATTATTGTTATAGTCCATGTTTCCATCTTGTTTTTGGAAGTTGAGGCTCATTTGAGCAAGTAATTGAAGCTTTGAATTGGTTTAAACTTATACATGTCATGTTTGAGTTATGTTCATGAAAATTGGTTTGAAATTGGATTTAATTGAACTACCTTCGGGCTTTGATTTCTCAAATTAATCTTTGAAACATGTTATATTATGAGTTTACAAGATTTTTCCAGAAAATTGGCCCAAGAGGATCGAATTTGGTGTTTTAAAACTTGTTTTTGAGCTTGGGGTTCAAATATGGAAATTCCAGATTTTGGACTCACGCTCGAGTGGAGTGACTAGCGCTCGAGCGTGAAATTCGTCCATCCAACACTTTACACTGTTTTATAGTCCGCTCGAGCGGGGTATTGGACGCTCGAGCGAGGACTTGTGTCACACGCTCGAGTGGGTATTGAGCGTCCAATTGAGCGTGATTTTCACACATCTAGTACTTTTACTGTAGCTTGCATTCCGCTCGAGTGGATTGATTCACGCTCGAGCAGAGACTCTTGTCTGCATGTCCGCTCGAGCGGATATAGACACGCTCGAGCGTAACCCTTGTTTTCTGAAAAATATTTTTAAAGTGCATCTTTGCATCTTCATCCCATTCTAGGCATTTTTAGGCCTAGTTTAAGGCATCTTAATGAGGATATTGATGTAGAACCACACCGAGTCAAGATAGGGATTAAGTTATTATTTTTTCCAACTGTGTAGCTTAGTGTTTGTTCGCTCTGTAACTATGTAGGATTGGCATCCGAGGACACGTACTAGCTTATCTGTAGCCAGAACTTTGTGAGTAACAATGTTGTAAAGATATGTTCGAAAATGAATATTTTCTGAATGATCAACTGAACTGTTTTCTGAACTGTTTACTATTAACTGAATGAATGTTTGTCCTCTATTCTGTACTGTATTGTGCCATCCTTAACAACTACTGTTACTGTTACTGCTACTGTTACAGAGATCTCTGTCAGTTCCTATCTTGGAACTTCTGTTTACTGTTATGATGGCCATCATTGACTGTTCGGTCTTTCAAGACCTACTATTTACTATACTGTTCTGCTAATGGATGTACCACATATGACTGTTATGACTGAATGACTGATACACTGAATCAATTGACTGTTTTCAATACTGAAAGGACATTCATTCTTAACCTCTTTACGCATTATGTTATTCACTGAGCTTTAGCTCACTGCTCATATATATATGTAGATGTTCAGGCACCAGACCGGAGCTAGGAGCGTGGGTTAGACTCCCTTTTGTCAAAGCCAACCATTGTGCCTCACTGCGAGATTCCGAGCCTGTCAAGCTAGGGCTTTTGGGGTGTTTTAGTTTTCTCCCTCCTTGTTTATGTTCTGCATAAACTGAATGTTTTTGTACTGTACTGTTTTAAATAGAGATTAAGTCCCTGTCCTGAATGATTGTATATATTGTACATGTATGTATAGACTGTTCTGTTATGAATGTGTATATATATGAAAAGTCTTTTTGCATACAAACTGTCATAGCTCATTGGACATATTTTAATTACTGTATTGGTTTCCGCCAGCCCCTGTACTCTGTAATTCTGTTTGATTGTTAAGCAGGCCTTCGGTAATCTCGGATTACTGGCCGGTTACGGTGCTAAACCCATAGGGGCGGGTTTGGGTCGTGACACTTAGTATCAGACGTTGAAGACGTGGCGGTCATTGTAACTTTATGGTGCTTTAAAAGTGTCGTTATATTACTATAGGCAACGTTTTTTTAAATGCCTCTAAATGTGCTACATAACGGTAACATGATGTCACGCCAGTATTTAGTGACATTTTAAAAACGTTGTGATAAGTTTTTTCTATTTTAAAAATATAACCATTGGCACTATATAATAGTGGCATTTGAAAAACGCCATTATAGCTTCATTTTTATTTTTTTTTTGAAATTGTGCTAATTCTATGAGATTTAACTAAAAAAAAATACCTGTAATAAAACTGAAAAATATCAATAATATGGATAAAATTTTGTTGCTATTTCAATATATTGACTAAACTTAGGCAAATATTGCATGATTATTCTAAACAAAAATCAAGCAACAAACACAACCAAAAAATAAAAGAAAAAAATATTTTATCACACATGTATAGCACACTTATCAAATAACAAATTCAACAAGATAAGCAAAAAAATATGATTTCAACAGAAGTTCCACTCAATTTTCTACAATCTTGGTTAGCATAGTAATAACTAAATAAAAATTTGTTTACAGATATACGTAGGCTACCCAACATTAAATTAGTTATACACAGAGACTTCAAGCGTCTTTTACTTTGAACATTTATAAAATCAAGTGAAGAGCTCTAGAAACAACAGCCATATCAGCCCCCCCAAAAAAAATATATATATATATATATAGTTTGTCCGTGAAGACTTATATTTAGAGCTCCACAAAATATCCATGCAAATAACGCTCATACGTACTTGTAGGGAATGATAAAGACATGGAATAGACTGAATCAATATTTATGTTTTCATAGTAGTATATATAACCAATAACAACAGATGGTTGTAATAAAAAAATTTACAAAGAGGTAGGGGTTCCATTGGAAAATATGAGGGCTATTAGCAGCCTCTTTCTCCAACCTATGAAAATATACAAAAAGTAAAATGTTCGTCTACTCTCCAGCTCACTCAACCAGTAAACCAAACCTCAGAGCCATATATATAAAGACAAGTCATGATCTTCTAAGGATAAAATACTAAAAACCTCAAGTATTGGCACTAGGCAACCCACAATCCCAAAACAAGTGATCAACTACTAATCAGTTCATCAACAACAACCATTACCCCATAACAGCTTTATGGCTAATTACAACTTAAGTCTACATTTCACTAAATCCATGTATGGATTTGAGAGCTGTCTATTGGTGGATTTGAAAGAAAGAGGTTATAATTCTATAATTCCAACAGCCATCCTCAAATATAATAATGAATTTTGAGTCCAATCCCCAAACCCAAATATACTCCTTATATGAAAACATGTTTTTGAGCTCAGTAGACAACAGAAGGATACAAATGGAAAGTATACTAGCTCATATTTTTGACATGCACATAACCTTTTAAAATTAACATTGAAGATAACATCTCATAATCTTTTAAAAATTCAACACCAAATCACATCCTGTCTTAATTGATTTAGAAATTTGAGAAATTAAAAACTAGCGATGTAGGAACTTTTACTTTGTTTGTTGTCGTTGTTGTTGTTGTTCATCTTCTTCTCTTTCTTTGAAAAGTGAACCTACATTTAATAAGAACAAGTATTTTAATTAATAAGGTCTTGTATTGTCAAAAAGGCTTTGATTAAATGATTGCTTACCTCTTGGAATAAAAATGTATGAGATTGTTGTTGATGTGGCATTGGCCGAACAGTGGAATGACTACTAAGTGAATCCACAACCTATCATTCAATAAAAGGTTTAAGTTGTATAGTAGCTCTAAGCAATTTAAAATAATAACTAGTACAAATAGTTATAGTTAAAATACCTGCTGCCTGGGTAATGGGTTTGAGGGTGCAATAGCTAGTGCAACAGGCATGCCCGCAGCTTGCAATTGAGATTCCAAAAACTCAATTCGTGACTGAAAATCTGTGCGTATAGCTTGTATTTGTTTCTCCATTACCTCATTCATCTTTAACTCTAACTGCATTTGATAACATTACAGTTGCTCTTCAACTTGTTCTTGAACTTGAGTTTGGAAGATATGATTCTGCTCTTGTGACTGTCTATATCTACCTCCAAAAACATCAGTGGGGGACGGTTCCAATCCAAACGTCCGAACACAACCAGGTTGCTTCGGGCTCATAACTTGTGTGAAGATCTGCTAATTTAATGCAGCAGGGTCAGTAGAAGATCCTTCCATGTGTTCTGTTAGCTCATTTATTTGAGTCTACAGTTTTGAATTCAATAATTAGCCTCCAATATAAATCATATTAAAAGTCCATAAATAAAGTAGTATCACATACCATAACTTCATTAATTGAATCACTAGTTAACATCCTATCTTTCATGTATGCGGCCATATACACTTGTGGCTGACTAGCAGGAACCCCATTGTTCTTTTTTGTCTCTTATAAATAAAAGACAGATAAAACAAAACATTAGAGTGAAATCAAACAAAAATTCTGACAATGACAAGGTACATAGAGTAGAAAACTTGGTGGACATGTTCTGGTATTCAACACAAATTGAACATGATATCTTCTTCTTTTATTTTAGAAAAGAAAATAAAAGACTTTTAATTGATGTGAGAGAATAATTATACCTTCACTCGAATTATTGAGAAAGACTTTCGGCCTGTTCTATGATGTAATGTCTTCTTCTTCTAGATTTTTTTTTATTCTTCTTGCTTAATTTCTGTCAAATATGAAATTTATTTAAGATATTATAAAAAATTATCATATAAAAATATTTTTTTATATAAATAAAATTGTACCGATGCACTCTGAGTGCACCAATAATAAACCAAGGCCCGTTACTAATCCTCACGTACCCTGTTCGGTCAATGAGCCAACCTTTCTACATCATTCTCGAAGGGTTTGTATCCCATTTTTGTCACTTGACTTTTCCAATCTCTTCATTTCTTCCCAAATGAAGCCATTATTGTTCTAAGAATGACAAGGTACATAGAATAGAAAACTTGGTGGACATGTTCTGGTATTCAACACAAATTGAACATGATATCTTCTTCTTTTATTTTAGAAAAGAAAATAAAAGACTTTTAATTGATGTGAGAGAATAATTATACCTCCACTCGAACTACTGAGAAAGACTTTCGGCCTGTTCTATGATGCAATGCGTTTTTCTTCAGATTTTTCTATTCTTCTTGCTTGATTTCTGTCAAATATGAAATTTATTTAAGATATTATAAAAAATTATCATATAAAAATATTTTTTTACATAAATAAAATTGTACCAATGCACTCTGAGTGGCCCAATAATAAACCAAGGCCCGCTACTAATCCTCATGTACTCTGTCCGGTCGATGAGCCAACCTTTTTACATCATTCTCGAAGGGTTTGTATCCCATTTTTGTCACTCGACTTTTCCAATCTTTTCATTTCTTTCCAAATAAAGCCATTATTGTTCTCTTCGTGGATTCATCTACATCCGCATGAGCCTGCATTACAATTATACACACTTGTAATATGCAATGTCAACTACACTTGTAATATGCATTTCATATGCAATCCAATTGTAACTAACATTGCACCTTTTCAACTTATATACTTTAAGTTCAGTGACATATTTCATATTAAATATCCGTATTTACCTTTATCTCTCTCCATATGTTATCTTTGTTTTGTTCTGGGACATAATGTCAAGTCATAAAAATGAGTAGTGCAAGACTCCCATCTTGTGCCAAAACATCCAAATATGAAGCAAGGGATGTGTATCCTTCAACTACTTGATTCAACTCATTTGAAACAACTTTTAAAATGCCATCTTCACTAGTACCCCATGGACCATGCATATAGGTGGGACCCCTCGTCTGTTTTTGTGTGGCTTGACTTGAACTATGACCTATAAAACAATGTTATGCAACCATCATTTATTCTAAATAATTAATTCGTTAGCGCAGAAAAAATAAAAAATTAGATGCCAAAAATATAGCTAAATTAATAATCCATCAAAAAGAACCATGTGTACAAAGTCTCTTTTAACCATCTAGAAGATGGCATTTCAAAGTCATTCGCCAATTTAACTTGTTAACACAAAATCAATAAAGGTCTGGTGAAGGTGTAGAGTGTACACAGTTTTCAACAATAATTGTAGTAGAAGGTTGTCTAAAAAGGACCTATTTCTTCCAGAAACTTAAAACATATCAGCTGTTACATTTTAGAATAAGGAAACAAAGTGAATAGATATGAGAATCTTAAAATTTTGTTATCCTTTGCTATAACTACACATTATGCTTTTAATTATCCAAACTCAATTTTTAAAAAAATAACCATGCATTACGATAGATAGGACTATAGATCTAACCTAAAAACACCATAAGAAAATATCAAGCAACCCCAAAATTTATACGTACTAGCTGAAATTAAGCCATGTGATGTACTACTGCTACGTGATGTGGTAAGAAGACTGCCTAGTGGATGCCATGATGTCGGTGGATTGGATATGACTCTTATCTTGAGTGTGGCATGAGTCTCATCTGAACTAGAACTATTAGAGCTTGATTGCTCACTCTCACTAAAAGAACTGTCGGAGCTAGAACTCATAGATAATCTACAAAAAAACTACAAACATAAGAGTAAGGACATGATAATCTATAAAGATGATAAATCTATACATTTAAATATAATGCAAAATATAAACACAATGCTCGTGTTTTCCATTCTCATACATAAACACAACATTAAACTTTTGTTTGGAGAATGTAGCTTCTAGTTCTAGCAGAGCAAAAGAGAGTTGTGGTTCACATTCACTGACAACAATCTGTTTGCAATTGCTAATATTTCATATTAATATATCTAAACACACTAATTCCACTACATATCTCAATATTAAAAAAATAAAAAATAAATCCAGCCCCAACTAGAGAATAATATGACAGGATTATTTCAAATCAAATATCAAAACCATTCATAGAATTTCACAGGATTTCACAGGGTTGATTTCAACAACCAAATCGACATTACACCATCAATTCAACTTGAGAGAGAGAGAGAGAGAGAGAGAGAGAGAGAAAGAGAGTGTGTGTGTGTGTGGAGCTCACCAATCTGAATCGTTGAAATGCACTTCGATTTCGATTTCGATTTTGAGATAGAACTTCAAAATGGCTCTGATGAATCACCGATCTGTTTCGCTAAGACCGATCTGAATCTCTGAATCACGGAGCTGAATCTTTAAGATAATTAGGGTTTAGACAGCAGAGAGAGAGAGGGAGAGAGAGAGAGAGTGGGGCTCACTGATCTGACTCGCTAAGATGAACTTCGATTTCGATTTCAATTTTGAAATGGCTTTGATGAATCATCGATGTGTTTCGAAATGGCTCTGAGATATTAATGGGGTTTAGATAGCAAAGAGAGAGAGAGATAGAGAGAGAGAGAGAGAGAGAGAGAGAGCGCTCTCGATTTGGAATCTCAATTGAGTTTCAAAATAAGGGTGAAAAGAGGAAGAGAGGTAGCGCATGAGACATAACCCATTTGAAGACATTTATAAATGTCTTTTATTAATGAAATGGCGTCGTTTTAGTTGAAGAAAAATGCAACGTTTTTGAAACGTTGTTAAATATTAGGCGTTTTAAAAACGTTGTTAAAAATACGCCACCAAAACACATATTTCATGTAGTGACACCAATCAATTTGGATGAACTTGAGGACCTTCCAACCCTCATCTGTCGCAGTATAGTTCAATTTTTTATTGTTATTTTGTAAGAGAAGTTTGATGTATAATGTAAATAGGGGTAGTGTACTAAAGTGGATATATTGTTGAATTAAAATTGAAAGCAAAATTAAGAGAGAGAGAGAGACCATTAAAACCATTTTAGTTTTGGCATTTTTTTTTTATTAGGGGCACTTAATTTCATGTTTTAGTAATTTTTATTTTTTATTTTTTATAGAAAATTATGTTTCGAAAGAATTGAACGAAGAGCTGTATGAGATAAAAATCTCATGTACGGTTAAGGGTGATTTATCTGTCAACTTTTTCATTATCACCCCCACATAATTTAAAAAATGGATATTTACACACAAATTCTAATTTTTGAATTTATAATCTATTAAATCTTAACTAAGATATTTTGGACCTTCAAATTTCATTAAATTTTTAATAATCGGAATTGCCTTTCAAATGATAATTGTTCATCATTTATGATTATCTATAAATGAACATGATGATTTGACATTTATTTTGATTTTTCAAACTTTAAAATATCAACTTTCAAAATGAAGAAACCAATATATATATATGTGTGAACAGAATTTTTTTTTTTTTTTTTTTTTGAAAAATTTGAAAAATTGAATTTTTTTTAGTGCAAAACTGAAAATTTTGTGTCTATAAAGGAGCATGATGATGGAACATTGATGTGCAAAATTAGGGAAAAAAATTAAAAATGAAAAAACTGGCAATGTTCTCAGTTTTAAAACTAGAAAAACCTGATAATGTTCTCGGTTTTATTGGATAGTTGAATCAAACCAATAAGTAGAACGGCAAAAACGTTTAATCTCATGCTCTGTTTTTTTATCAATTAGTGAAACAATTATCTAGAACATTAATATGCAAAATTGATAATATTCTTAGTTATAAAAATTGAAAACAAATGATAATATTTTCCGTTTTACTAAAAAGGACTTCTTGGTTCAAATTTTTTTAAATAGGATCTAAGTTATTATAACATTTATAAATAAATGTTTTAGGTAATTAACTCTTTAAAAAATAGATCTAGAGCATGTATTCATTCATTTATTTATTTTTGTTAACTAAGAAAAACAAGGAACTTTTATTTACACACCACACAGGTGTAGTATCAGTTCCGTTTTGTAACTCGCAAAAATTGAGGCTCGAAATGGCTTGAATCCAAAACGACGTCGTTTTGAATTTTTTTTTCTTAATTTCTCTATTCTGAAACAGAGAGGATGAAGAAGAAATAAGAAGAATGAGAAGAAGAAGAAGAAGAAGAAGAAAAAGAAGAAGAAGAAGAACAACAACAACTGAGAGAACCAAAACTAATCAGACTGTTCAAATCATCATCAACAATAACCACAACACACAACATCATCAAACACAGATTTTCAAAATAATAAAAAAAAAAACACAGATCTACCACAACAACACACAACATCATCATCATCAAACACAGATTTTCAAAATCAAAATCAAAAAAAAAACCAAAAACAGATCTACACTGTCGCCCATCGTCGCACCGTCGCCCATCACCGTCTCGCACCGTCGCCATCACCGTCACCAGCTCTTTCTCTCTCTATGTGTGTTCACCCTCCCTCTCTTTCTTCTCGCTTCTCTCTTTTTCTCTCACTCTCTCTCTTCCTCCGTCCCCTGTTTCAAATATAAAAGAGGAAGAAAAAGAAAAAGAAAAAAGAAGAAGAGCAAAACGATGTCGTTTTGCAATTCGGGGCACTCGAGCCACGATAAACTCGAGCTACTAAGCTTTATTCGGTGTAATATCACCATCATTAGCCATTGCTAAAGCCATCACATCAACCTCCCCAAGGTGTAACTTCTCAATCTGAGCAACCCAAATCCAACTCCAAATTTTTTAGGACTTGCTAAAGATATTTTTGAATTTGGTATGTACTTAAATAAAAATTTAGAAATCTAAATTAAATTTGTGCAAGTTTGGGTAAAGCTATTAAACAATTTGAGCAACTTGAAATTCACATTATATATATATATTGAATAGATATAAATTATTAGTCATTTGATGATATTAAAGTAATTTAGATCGTTAGATCATATTAAATATATATTAAGTGACATAATACAAAATTTTATTTTTTATTTTTTCTTATTCTTAAATTGTAAATACTATTATAGTGACCTCTCTTTTAAATTATATAAATTGTTTATTTTGATGTTATTAATAATTTTATAAATAGAGTCTTATTTTAACAAATCATTAATGCACTAAAAAAGAAAACTGAAATTTATGTGTAATTTGGAAAATTCAGGCTATTCAGATAATTCGGATTTAACTCAGGTCGGGCCTGAACAGACAACCTTAGTTTACAATTTGGGCTTGGGCGAGTTTGAGCAGCTCTTAGCAGAACTTTGATTAGATTTGAATAACCTCTCAACTCGTCTAAACTCGTCCAAATTGCACCCCTACTCATTGCCCCTCTCCAATCTCATTACATCTCCTTAGACCCCTCTTGCTCGATGACCCCATCTATCCATCGCCACTTACTTGCTTCCTCTTCACCGCCCTCTCGAAATCCTAACTCCACAAATCCACACTACCACCACTTCGATCCCAACGACTTAAGATTTTTGGGTTTAAGGTTTGAAAAATAAAAAAGTCAAGTGGTTCGTAGGGAAAAGATGAGTTAGGTTTCGCATAAAGGTAGAGGGTGGATGGGATATGGTAGAAGAAATGGGCTAAAGATCGAGAAGGGAAATCACGATAATAGGAGAGGACAGTGGCTATAAAAGATAAAAATATTGTGATTTTATTTGAAATTTGATGTTTTGAATTGAAAAATAAAAATAGTAAATTTAAATTAAGTGGAACTATTATATCACTCGTGCTATGCACGGGATAAAAGAATATATTATTTATTAAAAATATGAAAATTATGTTTAATTTTTTTTATTTTGTCTTTTTTAAATAAAATTTTATATATAAGTTTAAGGGTTTTATTTCATATATTCCTTTATTATAATATATAGTATAGATAGATTAAAATTGTTGTATTGACAATTAATAATTAAAATTATGCTTTGTTATAAAAAAAATGACATAGTTCTAATACTTCACTATTTTAGAATAAAAATATATGAATTGTAAAAAATTATCATATTTGTCACACCCCAAAATTCAGACAATTAAATATTAAATTAGGACTAAACCCCAATAATATTCCATCATCAAAATCTTAGGGGTGAAACAAAAAAATTAAACACTAACCAAACCATCTATCATAATTTTATAACTATCAACTAGTCAAAAATTAAAGTAGCAATAACTAGTCAAAACAACTTAAACAATGTACGGTTACAAATCATGCCAAATTATTCAAATACTAAAGTCATAAAGAGAATAATAAATACATAGACTAATATCAATCATAAACTCAAAAAAATAAAAGAAGTCCAAACGACATGTCCAACACTATAGTAAATCCACGTCACCACCGTAGCTCCAACTAATCTTGCAAAGGAAGCTCGGCTGCGCTCAAGCAGAATGCACCTGAGTTGTTAAGAGACAAAATGGGTCAGTATACATGTATACTGGTATGAATACAAGATTCAACACCCACGTGCCCACCAGACACAAACAAAAATGCATTAAATTCTTATTACGGGACAAGACAAGTAGTTCCAACCGCATCGAGACGAATGGGTAGTTTCTCAAGATACGGTGGCATTTAGTTTCTTGTTCGTACACTGCAAGAAAAATCAGTTTTGGCGACTAAAATTCAATTTTTCGTCGATGAAAGTAGCACAATTGGCGACTAAAATGGAATTAGTGGTGACTAAAACAGTTTAATAGCCAAATGTATAGTTATTGGCGACTAAAAATTAATTTAGTCGCCGATTATATGGGTTTTAACGACTAAAGGTTTTTTAGTAGCCAAAAGTGAAGGTTTTTGGCGACTAAAATAATTTAGTAGCCAAAAGTATAGGTTTTGGCGACTAAAAAATAGTTGGTCGCCGATTATATGTGTTTTACTGACAAAAATAAAATTTGTAGCCAAAAGTGAAGCTTTTTGGCTACTAAAAAAAATTTAGTAGCTAAAAGTCTACAATTGGCGACTAAAATTCAGTTCAGTAGCCAAAAGTGGAGGTTAGTATTTATTTTTAAGCGGAACTTATTTTTTTAGCGACTAAAAAATAAATTTAGTCGCCAAAAGTCGCCTCAATTTTTTTTTTAGTAAATAATTTTTTTTACATAAATTATATTGAATAAAAATAATTATATTTATATATATAGTTTTATATTAATACGGGTTAATATACTATATAAATAATATATATTACATATACATTCATATGGCGTTATAGTGGCATGGTGGAGGGAGTGTGTTGCTAAAGGTGTAGAAGGTAGAAGGTCTGTGGTTCGAGTCTCGGAAAAAGCAAAAAAGTTAGTTTTTTTTTTTTTTTTTCCACCAAACAACCTTTGGCGACTAAAACTATTGGTTGCCAAAAGTGTTTCTTTTGGCGACTAAACAGTTTGGTCGGCGTTCATTCGCTATTGGCGACTAAAACATTAGTCGCTAAATGTATAATTTTAAAAAGTAGAATTGACTATTGGCGACCAAAAATTTGGTCGCTAAAGAATTGTGTTTTTGCCTACTAAAACCTTTTTGGTCGCCAAAACCCCCGGCGACCATGTTTTCGCGACAAAACTGGCGACTAAAAAATTTAGTCAGGGAAACTAAAAACAAGGTTTTTGGCGACTAAAAGTGGACTTTTGGCGACTAAATATTTTTCTTGTAGTGGTACACAATGAAATATAAATTGATTATAAAATAATCAAAATAGAAATAAAAATATGGTGGGTCAGGCCTGCATGAAAAGTTAGTAAGACCCACTATCCTGCAAAAAAATAAAGTTAGTATAAATTAATCATAAGTAACTTGCTGAAGAAGTATAAAAATGTACCGTTTCATGCTTAAATAATTCGAATTGACCAAAACTCAAAAAACAAAAGTTGTACATAATAAAATTTTCTAAAAGATAGCGTGAACGAATTTAATAGAAACTGAATAGGTTGAGAGAAAAACTTGATATAAAAACCTAGACGGATTTCAACCGAAAAATATGAAACTAAAAACGAGCAGAAACTATCCTAATATGATTTTTTTCAGAAAAGTTCAAAACACAAAAAGTGTGCAGAATAATGTTTTACTTCAGTTTACTCGAAACCAAAAAAAAATGAGCTCGTTTCGTGGGTTAAAACAGCCTCTAAACTCTGCCTTGCTAAAATGAATCAAAACTACAATAACCAAGATCATCCGATTATAAGTTCTAATCGATCTTTTTAACAAAAAGTTAAAACACAAAAGTTGTCTAGAATCACGTATACATGTCTCTGCTCAAATTTCATAATTTATCAAGGTCGTTTACTATTTTTCAACATGTACAAATCAATACAATTCACACTATCACAAAAAAAAACTCATCATTAAATTCTTTGGACCTTAGCTCCACCACTTCGGCCTCTACCTCCGGCCTATACATGTATCCCATGTGCCTCCCGTATACCTAACCCCGCTCCGAAGCCAAACTTGCACGGGGATATCGTCCCGAGTTTGACTCACACTCCCCGGATGGTTAGCATATACGTACGCGCGTAAATCAAAACACTCGTCTGCTCATGAGAACGAGGCAACAATATACATATACAAAACATCTCACTCATGAGAACAACATAATGATGCCAAGCCTAAGGCATTCAAATAAATCTCATAATCCTCACTTTTTTTTTTTTACACACTCTTTCTCACCATCACTCAAATAAAACAACAATCCATGGAGTCATGGTAGAGTATAAAGAATTTATCTATAGGTTCTTAATTAATTTTAATTTCATATAACCATATTAATTTTAGTTTCATATATATAACCATGAAAGTGATTACAACCATAAAATAAATCTATATAAAAACCATAAATCTGACATACACAACTAATCAAAATAATTAAAATCAATCAATCAACTAAAAACCCTAAACCTTACATATACAACTAAACAAAATAATTAAAATCAATCAATTATCTAAGAACCCTAAACGTTACATACACCACTAGGCAAAATAATTAAAATTAATCTATCATCTTTATGTAAATACAAAATCAAACTAATATCAAATAAATAAATAAAAATAAAAATGAAACATAAATCAAGAAAAGTGAGTTTTGTACTCACAATACTTTTTTAAAATCAAAAAATTATTTGAAAAATTAATGAAATCGCCAAATCAAAACCCTAATCTTTTTCATCCTTTTCCTCCTCTCCTCCCGCCATCCTTCTCTTTCTCACGCCACACACAGAACTCTCTTTGTTGATTGATTACTCTTTTTTTCTTGATTTCTCCCTCTCTCTCTCTCTCTCTCTCGGCCAGCTTGCACAGCCGCACCCAACGCCTCTCTTTTTTTCCCTTGTTTTATTCTCTTTAACTTCTACCCTACTTCTTAAATATATTATATTTTAAACAAATCTCAATATATAATAACCAAATAAATTATTATAATATATTATATTATATTATATAAAACAATATAATTACAATATATATAAATATAAATATAAAATTAAATATATATATATATATATATCACTTCTTTTTATATATATATATATAACAAACATAAATATTTAAAGATTTGGATTAATTATATATAATTAAATATCACATTAAATTAATTAATCACCACATTAAATTCATTAAATATCACATTAAATTCTCATGTGACCACACAATTAATAAAGTCAAAAATAAAATAAGATAATAATAATCATAATAATAAATAAATAACTTAAGAAAATTAGGGTCGCTACAATATACACACCTCAAAAGAATCTCGTCCTGAGATTCGATAGAAAAGAATACTAAACAAAAAGTTCCGGGTGCATATGCCGAACTTTCTCTTCCAATTCCCAAGTGATATCATTCTCATCCTCGCTCCATTGCACTTTCACCAAGTTCACTTTCTTGTGCTGTAACTGCTTTACATCCCGATCTAGAATAGTAACCGGTCGCACCACATACGTTAGATCATCACTAATCTCCAACATTTCTAGTGATACTACTTGGGAAGGGTCTTGTACACACTTCCGCAATAGTGATACATGGAACACATTGCGAATCATAGCTAAAGCAGGTGGTAGAGCTAATTTGTAAGCCACATTACCAATCCTCTCAGTGATCTCATATGGTCTCACAAATCTAGGTGCTAACTTTCCTCTATTTCCAAACCGCATGATTCCCTTCATCGGCGAAACCTTCAAAAACACAAAATCTCTGATATTCAACTCAACCCCCTTACGTTTTCTATCAACATAACTTTTCTGACGGCTTTGTGCAGTCTTAATACGTTCCCAAATAATGTTCACTTTTTCGTGGTCTCTCTCACCAACTCTGGCCCTAACAATGGCGCATCTCCTACCTCCATCTAACAAACAGGTGATCGACATGGCCTCCCATACAAAGCCTCAAAAGGTGTCATCTCGATACTGGAGTGATAGCTATTATTATAAGCAAACTCCATTAATGGCAAGTGTTCTTCCCAACTACCACCAAGATCGAGAACACAAGCTCTCAACATATCCTCCAAGATCTGATTTACCCGCTCAGTTTGCCAATCTATCTGGGGATGATAAGCCGTGCTCAAGTCTAACCTAGCACCCAAAGCTGCTAAAAACTCTCCTAAAACTCTGCCACAAATAATGGATCACGATCCAAAACTACAGAAACTGGTGCGCCATGAAGTCGCACCACCTCTCGAATATGCAGCCTAGCCAGTTTATCCGCTGTTTGGTGAACACTAATAGGAGTAAAATGAGCAGACTTGGTGAGTCGATCCACTATCACCCAAATAGATTCATTGCCTCGCTTAGACCGCGACAATCCATCCACGAAGTCCATAGAAATGTACTCCCATTTCCTAGTAGGAATCTCAAGAGGCTGCAAAAGTCCAAACGGTCGTTGGTGTTCTGCCTTAACCTGTTGGCACACATAACTTCGAGAAACATACTCTCCTACGTCCTTCTTCATACCTTCCCACTAAAACGTTCTTTTTAAGTCATGATACATCTTAGTCCCACCAGGGTGAATGGTATATCGGGACCTATGGGCATCATCCATAATCTCTTTCTTCAATTCAACAATGTTAGGTACACACAACCTGCCCTTGAATCACAATCCCCCATCTGAGTCCACAGGCCAATCAGTAGGACAATCATCGATCAAATCCACTACAAGGTCATCGAGCTTGCTGATGAGAAACCCATCTAAATTCCGCATCTGACGAACTTTACCTAGTAATGTTGGCTGCACGGTCAAACTACCAATGTATGCCCTCTCAGCACTCTCTATTGATTGAATGTCATGCATCGAAATTAACCCCAAGGACTTCCATTCCTGAATCATCAAAGAAGCTATAATCCCATGTTGTCGACTAAGTGCATCAGCGACCACATTTCCTTTCCCCGGGTGGTAAAGGATCTTGAAATCATAACTACTGACGAATTCAACCCACCTCTGTTGCCTCATGTTCAACTCTTTTTGAGAAAAGAGATATTTGAGGCTCTTGTGATTTGTGTACAACTCAAAGTGCTCCTCAAACAAGTAGTGTCGCCACACTTTCAATGCAAAAATAACTGCTGTCAACTCTAAGTCATGAGTAGGGTATCGTCTCTCATGAGGTTTTAATTGTCGAGAAGCATAAGATGCAACCTTCTGATGCTGCATCAACACACATCCCAACCCAGTTCCACTCGCATCAGTAAACACTACTAACTTTTCCCCTTGTACCGGTAAAGTTAACACCGGTGCTGTAGTCAACCGCTGCTTTAACTCCTGGAAAGCTTTCTCACAATCATCTGTCCATACGAACTTCACATTCTTGCGGGTCAACTTGGTCATGGGTGCTGCAATAGTGGAAAACTTCTCTATAAATCTCCTGTAATAACCGGCTAGTCCTAAAAAAACTTCTCACCTCTGTAGGGTTCGTGGGCTGCTTCCATTCTTTGACCGCAACAACTTTCTCAAGATCTACCGCTATCCTTAATTGGATACAACATGTCCCAAGAATCGAACTTCTTTCTCCCAAAAGTGACACTTACTGAACTTAGCGTATAATTGTTGCTCCCTCAAAATCTGCAATACAACTTTCAAGTGTTCTCTGAATTCCTCCTCATTCTTAGAATACACCAGGATATCATCTATGAAGATAATCACAAACTTATCTAGATATGGTTGGAAAATTCTGTTCATCAAGTCCATGAAATAGACAGGAGCATTGGTCAAACCAAAAGGCATTACAGGAAATTCGTACAACCCATACCGGGTCCAAAAGCCAGTAAGCGATATACTTTCCTCTGACACACCCATCTGATGGTAACCCATTCTGAGATCAAACTGAGAGAAAATGGCTGCCCCCTTCAACTGATCAAATAAGTCATCAATTCTAGGTAGCGGGTACTTGTTCTTGATAGTCACCTTGTTTAGCTCTCTATAATCTATGCACATACGGAGAGTGCCATCTTTCTTGGAGACAAAGATCGCAGGTGCTTCCCATGGGGGGTTACTTGAACGAATGAACCCTTTCTGAAGCATCTCTTCCAACTGTTTCTTCATCTCCACAAGCTCTTTAGGTGCCATTCTATATGCCGCCTTAGAAATTGGTGCAGTTCCTGACACTAGGTCAATGCGAAATTCTACTACCCGTCGAGGAGGAGGTCCAGGTATCTCCTGAAATACACCCTCAAACTCACGCACCACATCTACCTCACTAATATCCTGCTTAGGAATTTCTACCGAGCACAGAAAACTCGTCATCACCGACTCTTCTCCATCGCTAGAAGTGTGGGTAAGCCGTGGCATACCGAGAATATCTATATTTACAGTCCTCCCAGCATAATCTAGAGTTACAAAGTATTTTCACAGCCAATCCATACCCAAAATAATTGTAAACCCTTCAAACCCTAACACAATTAGGTCTGCATGCAAGACTCTACCCGCAAAGTCAATCTCAAAATCTTTACACATCTCATAAAGAGTAACTGCTCCTCTTAAAGGAGTCTCAACACGAATAGGTCTAGACAAGGAGGTAGTTACAATATGTTCTTTTTCTACAAACTGTCTAGATATGAAAGAATGAGAGGCACCAGTATCAAAAAGTACTCTAATGGGTTCTTGAAAAAGATTAAAGATACCTTCTAGCCATCATCTTCAAGTTAAACACACAAAAATTCGTTTATAAATACATAGAATAAATTCACCCACCAACCTAAACCGGCTAACCCATGTTTTCACAATCCGAGGATCACCTAAACTCTCACTAGTCTAGGGTAACCTAGGGCTCTGATACCAAACTGTCACGCCCCAAAATTCGGACAATTAAATATTAAATTAGGACTAAACCCCAATAATATTCCATCATCCAAATCTTAGGGGTGAAACAAAAAAAATTAAACGCTAACCAAACCATCTATCATAATTTTATAACTATCAAATACCTCCAACATTAAAGTAGCAACAACTAATCAAAACAACTTAAACAATGTACGATTACAAATCATGCCAAATTATTCTAATACTAAAGTCATAAAGAGAATAATAAATACATAGACTAATATCAATCATAAGCTCAAGAAAACAAAAGAAGTCCAAACGACATGTCCAACACTATAGTAAATCCACGTCACCACCGTAGCCCCAACTAATCTTGCAAAGGAAGCTCGGCTGCGCTCAAACAGAACGCACCCGAGTTGCCAAGAGACAAAACGAGTCAGTATACAGGTATACTGGTATGAGTATAAGATTCAACACCCACATGTCCACCAGACACAAACAAAAATACATTAAATTCTTATTACGGGACAAGACAAGTAGTTCCAACCGCACCGAGACGAATGGGTAGTTTCTCGAGATACGGTGGCATTTAGTTTCTTGTCCGTACACAACGAAACATAAATTGATTATAAAATAATCAAAATAGAAATAAAAATATGGTGGTTAACCCTGCATGAAAAGTTAGTAAGACCCACCATCCTGCAAAAAAAATAAAGTTAGTATAAATTAATCATAAATAACTTGCTGAAGAAGTATAAAAATGCACCGTTTCATGCTTAAATAATTTGAATTGACCAAAACTCAAAGAACAAAAGTTGTACAAAATAAAATTTCCTAAAAAACAATGCGAACGAATTTAACAGAAACTGAACAGGTTGAGAGAAAAACTTGATATAAAAACCTAGACGTATTTCAACCGAAAAATCTGAAACTGAAAACAAACAGAAACTATCCTAATATGATTTTTTTCAAAAAAGTTCAAAACACAAAAAATGTGCAGATTAATGTTTTACTTCAATTTTCGCGAAACCAAAACAAATGAGCTCGTTTCGTGGGTTAAAACAACCTCTAAACTCTGCCTTGCTAAAATGAATCAAAACTACAATAACCAAGATCATCCGATTATAAGTTCTAATCGATCATTTTAATAAAAAATTAAAACAAAAAAATTGTCTAGAATCACGTATACATGTCTCTGCTCAAATTTTATAATTTATCAAGGTCGTTTACTATTTTTCAACATGTACAAATCAATACAATTCACACTATCACAAAAAAAAACTCATCATTAAATTCCTTGGACCTTAACTCCATCACTTCGGCCTACACATATATCCCATATGCCTCCCGTATACCTAACACCGCGCCGAAGCCAAACTTGCACGGGGATATCGTCCCGAGTTTGACTCACACTCTCCGGATGGTTAGCATATACGTACGCGCGTAAATCAAAGCACTCGTCTACTCATAAGAACGAGGCAACAATATACATATACAAAACATCTCACTCATGAGAACAACATAACAATGCCAAACCTAAGGCATTCAAATAAATCTCATAATCCTCACTTTTTTTTATACACTCTTTCTCACCATCACTCAAATAAAACAACAATTCATGAAGTCATGGTGGAGTATAAGGAATTTATCTATGGGTTCTTAATTAATTTTAATTTCATATAACCATATTAATTTAGTTTCATATAACCATGAAAGTGATTACAACCATAAAATAAATCTATATAAAAATCCTAAATCTGACATACACAACTAATCAAAATAATTAAAATCAATCAATCAACTAAAAACCCTAAACCTTACATACACAACTAAACAAAATAATTAAAATTAATCAATTATTTAAGAACCCTAAATGTTACATACACCACTAGGCAAAATAATTAAAATTAATCTATCATCTTTATGTAAATACAAAATCAAACTAATATCAAATAAATAAATAAAAACAAGAATGAAACATAAATTAAAGGAAATAGATTTTGTACTCACAATATTTTTTTAAAAATCAAAAAATTATTTAAAAAAATTAATAAAGTCACCGAATCAAAACCCTAATTTTTTTCTCCCTTTTCCTCCTCTCCTCCCGCCGTCCTTCTCTTTCTCACGCCACACACAGAACTCTCTTTGTTGATTGATCACTCTTTTTTTTCTTGATTTCTGCCTCTCTCTCTCTCTCTCTCTCTCTCTCGCGGCCGGATTGCACAGCCACACCCAACGCCTCTTTTTTTTTTCCCCTTGTTTTATTCTCATTAACTTCTAACCTAATTGACTTCTTAAATATATTATATTATAAACAAATCTCAATATATAATAACCTAATAAACTATTAAAATATATTATATTATATAATACAACATAATTACAATATATATAAATATAAAATTAAAATTAAATACATATATATCACCTTTTTTTATATAATAAATATAAATATATAAATATTTTGATTAATTATATATAATTAAATAACACATTAAAGCCGAGTTTGACATGATTAAAAAAAGATAAAAAGTCAAAAAGTCACTATCCTATTTAAGTCACATCATCTTATTTAAGTCACATCACATCTCTAACACATCACTTCAAACCCAACCCAAACACAACCCATATTTCCCAAACTAGGCCTAAATTAATTAATCACCACATTAAATTCATTAAATATCATATTAAATTCTCATGTGATCACACAATTAATAAAGCCAAAAATAAAATAAGATAATAATAATTATAATAATAAGTAAATGACTTAAGAAAATTAGGATCGCTACAATATTGGTTTGTAAAAGGGAAATAATTGAAAAAAAATTAAAAAACTTAATGCGTAAGAAAGAATTATCATAACATGTAAAACCGTTAAAATCACGATTAAACTAACAAATCATTCAAATCAAAAACAGTTTAGCTTAATTAGTTGGGTCAAAAGACCAACAAGCTTACACAAAAATTAATTAATTAAAATTTTTAAATTTTATTTTATTAACATTTAAACTGTCACTAAATATAGAAAGTAATCTATAAATTTAAATTTAAAATCCACACAATATAAATTTAAAATTATAATAATCTATCTCATAATTAATAAGTTTTAAATACAAATTTAAAAATATCATGATTATCTCATAATTTTTATATTAAGGAGCAGTAAGAGCGATATTAAGATTATCGATATATCTATATATTTTATAAAAGAATACTTTTAAGGAGAGATTTTATAAGAGTTTCAAAATCTCATATAAAATTATTTTTAAAATCAAAACCTCTATGTGGGATTGTAAAATAAAAGTTAAATGAAAGCTAACCAATCGGAATTTTCTTAATTGTTTAATATTAAAAAATAAAAAAAAAATAGTATGAGACATTGATCATAAGGTTTTTCACTAAAAATCTCTTTTTACTTATATAAATGGGAGCATAAGATTCACTTTATATAAGTGAAACAATTTATTTTTTCCTTCTTTTCTCAATGTGGAATTATAAAATAAAAGTTGAATGAAAAATAGACAATGAAAATTTTCTTAATTGTTTAAAAGTTAACAATTGTATAAGAGGAAAGTTTATTTCGAATCAAGCAATCCTAACCGTTTAATCTTTAATTAGATCAATATTTAATTTATTTCAAATCAAATAAATTTAATCAATATACTATGATAAAACCGCTAAAATCGCAGTTAAACTAACGAATCAGTCAAAACCGAAAACGGTTCACCATATCGGCTAGGTCAAACGACCAACCAACTTATACAAGAAATTAATTAATTAATTAAAATTTTTAAATTTTATTTTAATTTTAAAATTTGAACTATCCTGAACTAAAACATACACAACACTATAATATTAAATGAGAGCATAATGTTTATATAGGGAAACAACTTATTTTTCTCTCCTTTTCTTGAGGTGAAATTGTAAAATAAAAGTTAATAGTTGTTTGGACGGGAAGTTCATTTCTATTCAAGAAATCTCAGTGGTTCAATTTTTAATAAGGTCAATTTAGCTTATTTCAAATCTAACAAATCTAAGCAATATACACTACAAGAATTTTCACTTTTTAGTCGCCAAAAGTCATTTTTTTGGTCGCCGATAGGCTTTAGCGACCAAATTTTTTGTTCGAAAAATTAGTAGCCGAAGAGTAGTCGGGAAAGCTAATTGGCGACTAAATTTATTTTAGTCGCCAAATGTATTTATTTGCCGACTAAATATTTAGTCGCCAAAAGGTTGAAAAATTAATTAAATAATACATTTTCGCCGACCAATTTTTTTGTCGCCAAAGCCTCAATTATTGTTAACGACCATTGATTTAGTCGCGGAAAAATTTTTTAGTCGTCTAAAGCAAATATTAGTGTTTTGGCTACTAAAATTATAGTCGCCTAAAGTCAAACTTTTTTGGATACTAAAATTTTAGTGGGTAAATAGTATTTGTTTTGGCTACTAAAAATTTAGTCGCCTAAACTCCTCACATTTTTTGCTACTAAATTTTTAGTCGGCAAAGTTATTTTTATTCTTCAACTTTTGTTTTTAGCTACGAAACATTTTAGTCGCCAAATGTTTGATTTTCTTTTGGCCACAAAACTTTTAGTAGCCAAATGTTTGCTTTTTGTTTTTGTTTTTGGCTACAAAATGTTTAGTCGGCAAAAACATGATATTATGTTTTATTGCAAATATTATAATGTGTTCATAATCTGTCTGTATTCCATGCAACCTGTAATACGTGTATAAATAAAATAATACATAAACTATCAATCATTCCACAATCTGCATCCGTATACAAAAAATAAATTACTTTAACGGTCCAAGTACATACAAACCAACTATTGTCCAAACTAAAATAATAATTCCATACAAAATATAGAATCATACAAAAAGTAAAACCCTCCATATGCAAAAATTACATTTACTACCATGTGAAATGACCATTTGGCATGGTACAAATTACCATCGTAATTTGTACCACGACAAAAGGTGATGTATGTACCAAGACATAAGTACATTTATGTACCACGACAAAAAATCATATATATGTATGGCGACAAAAGGTGATCTATCTACCATGCTAGTAATTATCTGTTGGCTGCTAAAAGTTTTCTGTATCAGTAATAGTTAACTGCACAAAATCGGAGACGACAAAAGTATTATATTACTTCTATACAAAAGTACAATTTCTTCTCCATACACCAAAATATCTCTGGAAGTCCACGCAACAAAGTCATCTACAAAAAAACAAAAAAAAAATTAGAATTGGACCAAAAAATGCCCAACTTCATGAATGAATTTGGCAACAAGTGACAAATAAAAATAAGTGAGAAGCAACCTTCCATGATGAATCAATTATCAGTCTTTCTATAGTCATTCTACAGTCTTTCTAAAGTCTTTTGTTATAAGGAATATTGTTAAATACAGAACAATCATTACAAAATCTTTCATTAGTAACATAAAACTAATGTAACAATCTTCTATTTGTATGTAACATGTATCCAAATTCTGTGGCTAAACCAATATCAAAGCCCAATGTGAATAGAAAGTATTTTTTTTACCAACTTCCTCATTATTTGTTTGCAAAAGGCACTTGAATCATTAGATTGGATATAAAACCATCATTGCTTATTAATGTATGTCACTTGAATCATTTGTTTCTGAATATTTTTCCCATAATTTTTCATTACTATACATCTCCAATACATTCCGTCAGTTGTCACAAGTCCTATTTATAATTAAGAAGCTGCCCGTGAGAGTCAGACGGAGGTTCGGGGGCTGTTTTGAAGTTTCGCCTCCGAAACGCCCTTTTTCGACTATGTTTTGGGCGTATTCGTCTCTATATCCCAACCTACGGGCCTGAATAACATTCTGTCAGTTGTCACAAGTCATATTTGGCATGAAGAAGCTGCCTGTGTCAGCCACACGGCGGTTCGGGGGCTGTTTTAAATTTTTGCCCCTGAAATGCCCTTTTTCGACTAAGTTTTGGGCGTATTCGGCTCTAAATCCCAACCTACGGGTCCGAATAATATTCCGTCAGTTGTCAAAAGTCCTATTTGTAATGGGGAAGCTGCCCGTGAGAGTCACACGGAGGTTTGGGGGCTGTTTTGAATTTTTGCCCCCGAAACGCCCTTTTTCGACTAAGTTTTGGGTGTATTCAGCTCTAAATCCCAACCTACGGATCCGAATAACATTCCGTAAGTTGTCAAAAGTCCTATTTGTAATGGGGAAGCTGCCCATGAGAGTCACATAGAGGTTCGGGGGCTGTTTTGAATTTTCGCCCCCGAAACGCCCTTTTTCAACTAAGTTTTGGGCGTATTCGTCTCTAAATCCCAACCTATAGTCTGAATAACATTCCGTCAATTGTCACAAGTCCTATTTGGCATAGGGAAGCTGTTCGTGTCAGCCACACGGCGGTTCGAGGGCTGTTTTGAATTTTTGTCCCCCGAAATGCCCTTTTTTGACTAAGTTTTGGGCGTATTCATCTCTAAATCCCAACCTACGGGTCCGAATAATATTATGTCAGTTGTCACAAGTCATATTTGGCATAGGGAAGCTGCCTGTGTTAGCCACACAACAGTTCGGGGGCTGTTTTAAATTTTTGCCCCCGAAACGCCCTTTTTCGACTATGTTTTGGGCGTAATCGACTCTAAATCCTAACCTACTGGTCCGAATAACATTCCATCAATTGTCACAAGTCCTATTTGGCATGGGGAAGTTTTTCGTGCTGGCCACATGGCAGTCCGGAGGCTGTTTTGAATTTTCGCCCCCAAAACACCTTTTTTCGACTAAGTTTTGGGCGTATTCGTCTATAAATCCCAACCTACGGGTCCGAATAACATTCCGTCAGTAGTCACAGGTCATATTTGGCATAGGGAAGCTATTCGTGTCGGCCACACAGTGGTTCGGGGGCTATTTTCAATTTTCGCCCCCGAAACGCCTTTTTTCGACTAAGTTTTGGGCGTATTCGTCTCTAAATCCCAACTGACGGGTCTGAATAACATTCGGTTAGTTGTCACAAGTCATATTTGGCATAGGGAAGCTGTTTGTGTCGGCCATATGTCAGTTCGGGGGCAGTTTTGAATTTTCGCCCCCCGAAACGTCCTTTTTCGACTAAGTTTTGGGCGTATTCGGCTCTAAATCCCAACCTACGGGTCCGAATAACATTCCGTCAGTTGTAACAAGTCCTATTTTGCATGAGGAAGCTGTTCGTGTTAGCCATATGGCGGTTGAAGGGCTGTTTTGAATTTTCGCCCTTGAAACGCCCTTTTTCAACTAAGTTTTGGGCGTATTCGTCTCTAAATCCCAATCTACAGGTCCGTATAACATTCCGTCAGTTGGCACCAGTCATATTTGGCATGGGGAAGCTCCCCGTGTCGGCCACACGGCAGTTCTAGGATTGTTTTCAATTTTCGCCCCCGAAACGCCCTTTCTCGACTAAGTTTTGGGCGTATTTGGCTCTAAATCCCAACCTACGGGTCCAAATAACATTCCGTTAGTTGTCACAAGCCATATTTGGAATGGAGAAGCTGCCCGTGTCAGCCACATGGCAGTTCGGGGGCTGTTTTGAATTTTCGCCCCGAAACGCCCTTTTTCGACTAATTTTTTGGCGTATTCGGCTTTAAATCCCAACCTACATGTCCGAATTACATTCTGTCAGTTGTCACAAGTCATATTTGGCATGGGGAAGCTGCCCGTGTCAGCCACACGGTGGTTCGGGGGCTGTTTTCAATTTGCGCCCCTGAAACGTCCTTTTTCGACTAAGTTTTGGGCGTATTCGGCTCTAAATCCCAACCTACGGGTCCGAATAACATTCCGTTAGTTGTCACAAGTCCTATTCGTAATGGGGAAGCTACCCGTGAGAGTCAGATTAAGGTTCAGGGCCTGTTTTCAATTTTTGCCGCCGAAGCGCCCTTTTTCGACTAAGTTTTGGGCATGTTCGGCTCTAAATCCCATTCTATGGGTCCAAATTACATTCCGTCAGTTGTCACAAGTCATATTTGGCATAGGGAAGCTCCCCGTGTCAGCCACACGGTAATTTGGGGACTGTTTTCAATTTTCGCCCCCGAAACGCCCTTTTTCGACTAAGTTTTGGGCATAGCCGGCTCTAAATCCCAACCTACAGGTCCGAATAATATTCTGTCAGTTGGCACAATCCATATTTGGCATGGGGAAGCTACCCGTGTTGGCCACATGGCGGTTCGGGGGCTGTTTTGAATTTTCGCCCTTGAAACGCCCTTTTTTGACTAAGTTTTGGGCGTATTCGACTCTAAATCCCAACCTACGGGTCCAAATTACATTCCGTCAGTTGTCACAAGTCATATTTGGCATGGGGAAGCTGTTCGTTTCGGCCACACGGCGGTTCGGAGGCTGTTTTCAATTTTCGCCCTCGAAACGCCCTTCTTCAATGGATTCGGAAGACATTATTGCAAAGCAACTTCTCCAGGACAGAAATTTAAGTATTATGCTGTCATGAGAGGCATTGTTCCAACTGTATTCCAGGAGGGACCTTATCTTTTAATTTTTCACAATGTAATGTTTGTGTGAAGTTCGAGACTTTCTACCTATATATAGAGATCCTTAGTTATAGAATAGATATCTTAGGATTTGGAGCTATAGAGAAAAAGAGAGAGAGAAAAATAGTGAGCATAAGAGTGTACCAACCATGAAAAACCCAAAAATATTATATTTTTCTGTTGATGTAATGAAAGGCTAAGCACCAATATTTTTCTGTTGATGTAATGGAAGGCTAGCGACAATGTTTTTCTTTTTCAATATTGTCATTCTGAATGACAATATTGAAAAAGATGCTTATGATATTCCAGGAAAATAAGAGGGTATGCTCAAATATTACAGGTAAGCCAAATATTTATGACAGATTCCAGTTTCAAGCAATGACAACTGGAGCTATGTTAGATCTCCCTAATCACAATCCCCAGGATTGGCCTATAGTAATTGATATGTGGAAAAATTTACTCCAACAAGATTTTAATAGAATCTACAGTAAAGAACAAATGTCAATTGAAGAAGTATATACAACCTTAGCTTGTCATTTAGGTCCAATGGCTAAAGCACTATGGGAAACTTTTATCAGAAATTATTCTTCTGATTACCTAGCTTTAATGGAATTAGGACCAAATATCAACAATTTTACAAACAAAATTGCTTCTTTAGTTACAGGACAAGACCCAAATTCAGGACAAATCAAATTCTAAGAAGATTGCTTAAGGTATTTAGAGCAAATCTATTTAACTGACTATATGTATGTCCTTGAATTCTCCAAAGCTTATGGTAATAAGGCATGCTTAGCAGGTAAAGCTTTTGACCAAGCAATTGGTGACAAATATTTCCAAAAACTACCAGTGACCACATCTGTAAAGAAATTTTAGATAAATGGAATAATCTCCCTGGTATAATACAATATCCACATGCTGCTGCAACTATATTGCAAAGAATGACACATGCAATAGGAGTTGTTAGAGACCAATGTGTAAAAATACAAATCCAACAATCCCTAAAGAAATCAGATTATGGATTTTGTAGTAAGATTGACACTCCCTTAAGTTATTTAAATGATCCCCCTGAGTATAGACAATCTAGATCAACCTTTACGAATCCTAGTAACACTCAGAAATGGAAACAAGATGGTCAATCTAGATCAAGAACATTTAATCAAAGACCTAGCCAAAGTAACACAACTAGTTCTAAACCAAATGGACCTTATAAACTTAAATATGCTGCAAGACATTCCACAAATAAGGTTCAATTCCTAAATCCAAACAGACATGTTTGTAAAGTAAATCCTGAATGAACATATAATAGTAGTTTAAATTGTTACACATGTAATAAACCTGGACATTTTTCAAGAAAATGCCCATTAAAACACACTGCTAATGATAGGCACACTGCTCTCACAACATGGGTTAATGCTGATTTAGCAACTATTGATGGACATGTTTCAGAAACAGAAACAATTTGTAGTGTCTGTACTATTATAGACCCTACTGATATGTATCATTCTGTTCAAGGAGTTGATGATGATTCAGATTGTGAACCTTGTAAATCAAATGGTCTACATGTTCTGGCCAATAAGTTACATTCTTATCTTGACCAATCAACCACATTTAATCCTTACGAAGAAAAATGACTACGTTTACCCCTTTTTCTTCCTCAAATGAATTTAAGTTAAATACATATTGTGAACATCATTGGTTATCTGAAAAAGGTAATTCTAACCAACCTTGCCATATTTGTTTTAACTACCCAGCACCAAAATTACGGACCCAATGCACAAAATGTTTTTGGGAAGGCTGTATTAAATGTATTGAAAATAAATACCAATGTATTATACCTAACAAACCTGATGTCTCTTGTTATGGTATACCCACAATCTCATCACCTCAATCATCTACACCAATGTATCCTTCTCAACCTGACGATGTTATTACATTTTTACATAATCACATTGTGAGATTAGAAAATCAAATTAACCATTTAACAGATAGAGTTAACATTTTTGAAGCACAACATGAATTTACCCAATCCCTTCATGAATTTACCAGAGAGATTATTCCATTTATCTAAAATTTGTTTACCTATGGATCCTGGTAGTTTTTGGACATATTTGTAACCAATTTTTTGACACTGTTTTCCCCATTTCATTTCTAAGAACATACCATTTTCCTTGAGGCTCTACATATTTTGACATACAATAAAAATAATCACAGAAAAGCAGCAAATTTAAAATAAATTCAAGGTCAAAATCGCATAGTATTGTTTAGTGAATAAGTAAATCTAGTGTGCATAAGTGTTAGTATGATACGAATGAAATTCTTCTTACCAAATACGACGATGCCCATCTGAACCCTCCAACAGTGTTAATAGTCGTAAAACCACAGAGTTCAAATGATTCAGTTGTTCTTGTTGCGCCTCCCTTGCTTTTTTTCCTTCTTCTACTTCTTTCATCAACTCCTTTCTCTCCCTCGTCATCTCTTCATGATCTCTCTGGCGCTCTTCTTTCTCCTTCATCAAATTTTCTTGAAGATTGTTAATCTCAGATCGCATTGCCTCCATTTGTTTGTCACGAGATCGTCCGCACTATCAAATGGCGAATAAGGTCGTGGGCCTATCCCAAATCCACATAAGTAATGTTTTCTCTGTCCAAGCACTTGCCGTGAGAGTTCCTCATGTGTCAATGGGATCCCTGCATCCGTGGCTGTCGCTTGTAGATTCACCACCGCATCCTGTCATTACCAAAAAAAAGTAGACTATTCAACAAAGGCACAAAGAATCACATGCAATTTTGTGCTAAGATAGGCATTAATATTACGACCGTAGGCCAAAAAAGTTTACTCCTTGCATGTAGCTAACCACATTTGGGTTCAATCCATTCGTTTGTTTTCTTCGATTTGTGTGATTTCAAATAAAATTCTAGAAAATCCAACTCCCCATTTTCATCTACCTGTTAGTTTCAAATAACAAAATTAATTCGTCACAATAGTAACCATGACTTTCATCTTACATATATAAGTGATGACAAATCTGTTCCAAATGTATGTAACTCACCATGAGCAACATTGCTATTGGAAAGGAGCAAGATCTACTAGTGTGATTGCATAGTAGCAAACTCTGGTTTGCCTTACCAGCTTTAGAGCGTTTCTAAAAAAAGAATTATTCAAAAATTAGTACATATCAATGCATAATACACAAATAAAACAATAGAGTCATTTATATTTGTTTGTTACTGTGGGGATATATTTTCTGAGTACCAACACGTGGCAAGGTGACGCCGATGTGTCAGCCGAGGTGCCACGTGTCCTGGTCGTGACGCCGAGGTGATCTCGGCTAGGCCGAGGTTATCTCCGAAGATATCGGAATCCGAGATAAGCGGATAAAGGACAAGAGTCCTAAAATAAAGAGGGAACTCAACTTGGATATGGACAAGAGTCCTAGATTGGAAGAAGACTTCAGTTTGGGTAAAGATAAGACTCTTAGAGAGTTTATCCTAATCCCACTGGGAGTCCCAGATTAGCAGTAATCCTAAGTCCATTAGGGCCAGGCTCCTTTTGGGACTAGGATTGTATTGGCTATAAAAGAGAGGCACCCCCATGGGTCTAAGGTATGCTTTTGATACTCAAGCTTGTGAGTTTAGTACTTGATTTATCTTTGAGAGATATACTAACTTGATCGTCGGAGTGTCCCCGGGTGGTCGAAACCACCGCGGGATTCTTATATTTCTGTTACAGGTCAGTCAGGTGCCATCTATTCTGCCAGTGCTCTCCAGCTGGTTACTAAGCGGGCAGTGTGGTCGGAAAATCACCCACACAATTTGGCGCCGTCTGTGGGAAAGAAAGAAGAATAGATGGCCAATGACGAACAGAATGACTAGATTAGAGACTACGCTCCTGCTGGGAGTGGAAGACCTATTGATCTCGACGTTGAAGGGGACAATAGCAACACAGACACTCATGACCAGAGTCACGGAGTGAAAGAAGTCGGCCAGGAAGGTGACGCACCAAAGACAACAGATCGAAGCAACGAAGACGACCTCCAGGTATGAAAGGATAGATACCTGCGGAGGAACGAAGACCCTTCTAGAAGGGATGCAAAGACAGGGGGCATGAGCGCTCCCAAGAAGATAACATTCAAGTATAAAAGAGCTCAACCTGAGTGAGCAAATCCCGGATCCCAGATCTCAGAAGACATGATCTCGGCCTAGATGAGTAGGTCCGAGAAAAGAAGAGCTTAACCTGAGTGAGTAGATCCAAGATTCCAGAAGATAAGATCTCAGGACCTGAGTCCGAGAAGAGAAGAGCACAATGAGCAGATCTCAAATCCCAGAAGATAAAAAGGAAACACACAAGATCAGACTAAAGTTGGCCAGAATTGAGAAGTATGCTAGGGCCGAGGAAGACATGCCAGGAACAAAGGCATCGGAACAAGAAAAGAGAAACGGCTCGCCGATGCGAGGCCGAAAATCAAACTCAGGTTTGAGCCAAGTAAGATCAATAGAGAAACCAAGGCCGACAACCTCGGATTGAATTCAACCTCGGCGACAAGGTCGAAGCTACACGATGAGAACCCAAGTGGATTTTAAGTTCATATTGGGGGCAAAGAGAAGAAGAATGCGGTTACCACTTGTTGAAATTTGTAGCAATTTACAAGTTGGTTAAACCAATATGATGTTTAGCCGAAGTTAAGCCGATATGATACTTAACTGAAGTTAAGCCGAGATAATGCTTAACCGAAGTTAAGCCCAGATGATGTTTAACCGAAGTTAAACCGAGACGATGCTTAACCGAAGTTCAGCCGAGATAATGCTTAACCGAAGTTAAGCCGAAGATGATGTTTAACCGAAGTTAAACCAAGATAATTCTTAATCGAAGTTAAGCCGAGATGATGCTTAATTGAAATTAAGCCGAGATGATTCCTTGTCTCCACTTGTTGAAATTTGTAGCAATTTACAAGTTGGAGTCAAGCTGATTCCTTGTCTCCACTTGTTGAAATTTGTAGCAATTTACAAGTTGGAGTCAAGCTGATTCCTTGTCTTCACTTGTTGAAATTTGTAGCAATTTACAAGTTGGAGTCAAGCTGATTCCTTAATTCACTTGTTGAAATTTGTAGCAATTTACAAGTTGGAATTAAGCTGATTCCTTATCTTCACTTGTTGAAATTTGTAGCAATTTACAAGTTGGAGTTAAGCTGATTCCTTATCTTCACTTGTTGAAATTTGTAGCAATTTACAAGTTGGAGTTAAGCCGAGATTACTGTTTCTCTTCACTTGTTGAAATTTGTAGCAATTTACAAGTCGAAGTGAAGCCGAGGTTATAGTCTGCACACTTGTAGCAATCTACAGGTTGGTTAAACCAGAGAAGATGCTTAACACTTGTTGAAATTTGTAGCAATTTACAAGATAATGTTAAGCCGATATGTGATCATCTGTTGAAATTTGTAGCAATTTACAAGTTGAGGTAAAAGCTAAGTATATTGTTAAACACTTGTTGAAATTCGTAGCAATTTACAAATAGATTATTGTTTAACACTTGTTATGTTAATCCTTGTTGATCCCTGTTACAGTATATGTTAATCCTTGTTGAAATTTGTAGCAATTTACAAGTAGGCTAGACCGAGATCACCGTTTAAACACTTGTTGAAACTTGAGAAAAAGTTTGCAAAGTTAACATTGAGTAGTATATGTTTCACACTTGTTAGAATTTATGAAAAGTTTGCAGGTCAGTATCTTGCCGAAGTAAAAGTTTTGTAGCTATTATACCCGAGGTATGTAACCCCGAGAAGATTGCACAAAGGAGGCAAAGTATAAAAGGCATGCACAATATTCTAAGTATAGAATCTTGCAAGAGCAGTTAGAAGAAGATCAAAACAGAATTCGTCGTGATTGACACACCTTCACCTTATAACATCATCTTGGGAAGGCGATGGTTGCATGCAATGGGGGCAGTTCCCTCAACGTTGCATCAACTATTGCGGTTCTCCACAGAACATAGGATTGAAAGAGTCAGAGGGGATCAACTGCAGGCGAAGAATTGCTCCATGGCAGCAATGAAAACTACCTGCAACATTCGGGAACCAGGGAAGGCAGAGATTGAAGACGAGGACATGGAGGTCCTAGATGATGTCGGCAAGGAGCCAGCCAAAAAGAGTGAAGAGACACTGAAGAAAATCCTCGTCCGGGAGGGCGACGAAGAGCGCTTCATTCAGAGAAGGAAAGTTGAATTAGACGTTGAAGAACAAGGAGGCACATCGGCCATATGCAGAGCTTACATTATCTAAAGAACAAAAAGGTACAAGAGTACAAGCGACAAAAAAAAAAAAAAAAAAAAAAAAAAAAAAAAGAAGAAAAACTTAAAAAACTGAGATGATGCTTAACCGAAGTTAAGTCGAGATGATGTTTAACCGAAGTTAAACTGAGGTGATGTTTAACTGAAGTTAAATTGAGATGATACTTAACCGAAGTTAAACCGAAATGATGTTTTACACTTGTTGAAATTCTGAGAGAATTTACAAGTTAAAGAGTGCACAAAGTTAAATGTCGGCAAAAGATTTGCCGGAGTCAAACGTCGTTTTGATTAGAACCACTAAGTGCACGCCAAAAGTGGTGACCAGAATTGTGAAAGGAATAAATGCTTCAAGAAACAGCGATGATAGTTTGCAAAGGCCAAGAGAAAGAGGGTCTAAAGGGGGTGAATTAAATACCAGAAGTTTTAATACATCGGCGAAAGAAGAACACATCAGGTCTGTGACTACGGCACGAAGCCCACCTCCCTAATGTGATCCTAACGTTCACATTAGGGGGCAGGGAGAAGGTGTAGGGGGAAAGAATGATAATTAAGGAGCAAAGAATGTTAACACTTGTTGAAATTTTTGAGCAAATTACAAAATGAGTTAACCGAAGATTATGAAGTCTACCACTTGTTGAAATTTGTAGCAATTTACAAGTTTGGTATAGCCGAGATAACACTGAAAGACGTTTCCAAGATATGATCAACCGAGATGACCAACTAGCTTGTTAAGAGCTGAGAAAGTTGGCAAGTACAAAAATGAAGACCTTAAAAAACTAGGGACTGAAAGCAAGAACGTCGGACTAATCTACTTCGACAGACGACAATGGTTCAGCCTCGGCAGTCAGTTGGAGGAGCTTCTCTACCGCTACCTCGGCATCAATTTTAAGAAGGAAGCAAACTACTCGGCATCAGCGGTAGGTTATGTCTCACCCCCAGAAGACAGTTGGAAAGAACTTCTCAGTAGCCTTCTCAGCCATGAGCTCAGCATCAACCTCCTGAAGAGTTTGATCAAAGCTCTTCTTGGCGATTGGCACCTCAAAGTTTTGAAAGCAAGGATTGAAAGCAAAAAATCTGGGAACAGACACAGAAAATAGAAACAAGAATGTAATTCGTAAATCAAAAATGGTGATGAAGCTATCAGGAAATTAAGACAAAAGGATTGCACAGGTGTGTCAAGCCAAGAACAGTGACAGAAATCAACAGATATGTGAACAGTGTGTAGCCAAGAAGATGATTTGGAAATAACGGGTAAAACAAGCAATGGTGATTAACAATGAAGCAGAGCTTCTTGGAAAGCAACAAGAAATAAAACCAGGAGGAACAGTGGCTTACCAGAAAGAGGGAAGTCGAAATGAGAATTGCCGAAGTCTGACGACAATGACAGAATGACGTAAAGCTTCACCGGAGGAGAGAAACGAAGACAGTTGTAGAAGCTTGAAAGCTTGGAACAAATGGCGGATTCAAGCAAAAGAGCTATAAAGTGAAGAAGCCAGAGGATTAAATGAAAAAAGAGAAAAATAGAAGTCAAGAAGATGACAAAGTTCAAAGAATAAAGCCAAGTGCACAGGCACTAAGTAAGTATGTAAAGAACAAGAAAGTAATGAACCAGACATGATACTAGCAACAGAAAGCGGATATGACAAGAACAAGTGCCAGGCATTCAAACAATTCAAGACTTGAAAACAGATGAAAATAGAAGACAACAGATGACAAATAAACAGATTCAAAGTAAATCAGAAGAGTTATGAAAGATTGAGCTTAATAAAAAAGTAAGAGTTTATGAACCTACAAAGTGAAGTGAACGCCGATATGAAAATCGCCGGAGTCAAATAGGTGACTGGAAATCGGGAACTCACCAGAGAGTGTGAGTAGAGTAGTTGCAAAGCTCTTGGAGTTTACGAATTAAAGGAACCAGAATCTCGGCTAGGAGGTGCGATTTCAAGCAGTTTGGAAAGCATGAAACTTGATTCTTGACACCAGTGGACAGCGAAGTCCAGGGAACTTTGAGGTCGGCAAGTTTGATCTCAGACAGAGGGGCACAGATGAACGAACAGTGTAGGTTCTATCACCTCAGAATACCGAGGTAATAGAACCTAGGGGGCAGTTGTGGGGATATATTTTCTGAGTACCAACACGTGGCAAGGTGACGCCGATGTGTCAGCCGAGGTGCCACGTGTCCTGGTCGTGACGCCGAGGTGATCTCGGCTAGGCCGAGGTTATCTCCGAAGATATCGGAATCCGAGATAAGCGGATAAAGGACAAGAGTCCTAAAATAAAGAGGGAACTCAACTTGGATATGGACAAGAGTCCTAGATTGGAAGAAGACTTCAGTTTGGGTAAAGATAAGACTCTTAGAGAGTTTATCCTAATCCCACTGGGAGTCCCAGATTAGCAGTAATCCTAAGTCCATTAGGGCCAGGCTCCTTTTGGGACTAGGATTGTATTGGCTATAAAAGAGAGGCACCCCCATGGGTCTAAGGTATGCTTTTGATACTCAAGCTTGTGAGTTTAGTACTTGATTTATCTTTGAGAGATATACTAACTTGATCGTCGGAGTGTCCCCGGGTGGTCGAAACCACCGCGGGATTCTTATATTTCTGTTACAGGTCAGTCAGGTGCCATCTATTCTGCCAGTGCTCTCCAGCTGGTTACTAAGCGGGCAGTGTGGTCGGAAAATCACCCACACAGTTACCAAATGAGATTCATCTTTCCAAGCCACATCAATCTTGTGTTTCCAATCATCCAAGCAAACTCCTTTCGGCGGATGACTATATGGGTCATCAACACCCTCTTCTACAAGTTTTTTGTAGTGTTGCTTCAGGGTGTACCTCCAATCCTTGTACAAGAGATACGCCTTCGTATCAACGATCTCTTGAGCTTGTTGATCAGTATGGAAATTCTCACCAATTTCAAACGTGTCCTGCAAGCATAAGTGTGTGACGTATTACAGAAATGGAATGCAGTAATTGGAACTTTACATAATGAAGACATTTAGTTTAAGGTCCGAAATTACTAGCACAGCCTGTACTACAGCATCTTTGATACTCTGATCAATTTTCTTCCACGACTTCACTCCCTTAAGGGGGCACAACCGCATTATCTGCAAGCCCAACTCATTTGTGGCAGGCGTGGCATTCCCTCCAATGAGTGCATTCAGGATGCGATTGACATATACATGTAGTTTCTCCCATTTTTTCTCGCAAGCCTTTTTTGCACTCCTTTTCCGACTGTAGGACCGCATACGCGATTTGACATACTTTTCCCTGGTCAAGAAGGGGCAACAAGTGTAAGGCCTTCACATGCAATTAGTTCCCCAAAACATATAATCAACAATAATTAATATTAAATTTAACAATCATCCAAGCAAATTTTGTAAGGGATTATAATTTTTTAATACATGCAAGAAATTGTTCTTCTAGATGACATAAAATCCGTTGCTTAAGTTAAGTAAAGTGATCTTTAGGGGCCGAAACACACCTACAAAACTACAATGGTCTTACCTACGCCGTGCACCTGTGTCTCTTCTACAAATGTTTGTGTGTCATCCGGCGGTTGTGTCTCATCGGATAAAGTCTGTGGTGTAACAATGATAGGTGCAAATGTTCTCGAGGGTGATGCTATGGGGTCAATTGCTGTTTTCTTACACCACCCTGTTTTCGTCCTAGGAACCATGCTCGTACCTACAAAGTAGAAGCAAACATGATATATTAAGTAAACGCATCACATGCATCATCGATATTATGACCAATAGGATTGTTTACAGGTGCTCAAGTATTCACCAAATTACAACAAGACAACAATAGGAAACTAATTGATAATGATTGTCAAATAAAAGTGATGTACACAAACTAATGTTAAGCATAAATGTCAAATGAGGAGGTTCATTAATTTAACAGGTTCAACATTGCGAAAAAGTTTACAATATAGCTCAGCATGATGACATGAAGAACAATATAAACAAAAGGACTAAACTCTTATCTAATTATATAACACATAAAGAAGGGGAATCTCCTCCATCCCTTTCCCCATTACATCAACAAAACGACAAAAAGACAAAACGAAAACTACCAAGAACACACATCAAAATTTAGAACCCATACATCAAGACTCTGTCACACATCCAAATTTAGAACCCATACATCAATACTCTATTTCCATATCTGAATCAAAATCACTGTCAAGCTCATCTTTTTCTTCATTGCCACCCTCCATTGTCGGTTCATCTTCATCATCATATATGAAGTCATCGTCCATACTAACCAAAGGTTGTACACGGTTATCAGACTACAAAACTTCTATTAGAATAATTTCAACGTCAATATCATCTCGACGCAACACCACATCGTCATCCATAGGCTCAGTTGGTACAACATTAGTGCTTTCATCTTGTTGGAACACATCATCAGGTTGTGGCACATCCACCTCGGGCACATCCCAAATTCGTCGTTGTTGAAACTTTTCTACTACTCTCCAATTGGCACCTAACTTCGTATCATGCATGTAGAAAACTTGTTGCACTTGACTTGGTAACACAAACGGGCCATCTTTATACCATCGACTTTGTGTATCAATAGTAGTGAAATGTGGTTCGACACGCAAAGTTCTATTACTACCGGTGTTATACCATTCACATTGGAATAAAACAACACGGTGCCTAAACAAATATGTCATTTCCCAAACTTTACAAATGTAGTTGTAGAATTTTATGAGTTGGCCTTCATGGTCCCCTTCCACTAGCAATCCACTATTTTGAGTTTTACGACAGTTGTCAAGGTCGCGAGCATGGAATTAGATGCCATTACAAATGCATCCCAAATATGTGTTCACTAAGTTGTTAGGACCATTTGCCAGTGACCACATCTCATCGGTTGCTTCGGGTGACTTGTTGTGCCGCAATTGGTTCACCTACATAAGAAAAAACTGTCATGTTATTTTTGACATAACTTAAGTTGATGTGTAAACTACACTATAAGGAATTTTAGCATACGCGATCTTTGAACCATTTAGGAAATTCTTTGCATTATATCTTGGCAATGTCACATGCACTTCCATGTTGTTGTTGCAACAACATCTTGTGTTCCTTACGTAGGACAATATAACTCATAAGTAATTTGCAGAATGATTACTAAAAAAAAAAAGGGCATATAGGTCACATATAGTACGTCACAGGTTCGCCGCACACTCTAGATATTCTTCCACTTCTAAGTTGTTGTGTAGGACAAACCGATGAGCCCTTTCACAGTCAGCTACAGACACATCAATTTCCCTTGTTAGTAGACCAAACGGACGAACATTTTAAGTGAAAATCGCCAACCCCGGGCCGTTGTCACCCCCGTCATAGGTACGTCCTTCCTGATTAAACATCGTTTCAACGCCGTCTAAGTAAATTGAACAAAACATCATACACACTTTTGAAATGTAAGCCTCTGCAATGGAACCTTCTGGCCGAGCTTTATTGCGAACAAATCCTTTCAGAAGTCCGAGCATTGTACATGCCAATATGATTTGAATGTTAATGTTTACATTATATACTATATGTAAATAGGGATGTTCGGGAACTTGTGGTATTACCTCTCAATGAGATACATCCATCGATATTCCACAGGCGCTCCAAGCATAGCCTCACGAAGCAAATGAATTGCCAAGTGGACCATGACATCAAAAAACGCAGGAGGAAAAATCTTCTCAAGCTTACAAAGTATAAGTACGATTTGTTCCTCCATTTTCTCCAAATCAGTCACCCTCAATGTCTTTGAGCACAACTGTTTGAAAAAATTTCCCAACTCAAAAAGTGTGGTCCCAATCTCCTTGGAAAGGTATCCATGCATCCCAATTGGAAGTAGTCATTGTAGAAGGACATGACAGTCATGAGTTTTGAGGCCAGTTAATTTTCCACCTTGAGCGGTGATACAATTGGATATATTTGCTGCATAGCCATCAGAGTACTTAATCGATTTCAAGAAATCACAAAAACCTTGTCGCTCTACCGAGGACAATGTGTACGATGCCGAAGGCTTCTTAAATAAGCCATTGGAATGCCTCTTCAAGTGTAACTTTTTTTGTATCCGCATGTCTTCTAGATCCAAGCGAGCTTTATCTGTGTCCTTGTTCTTGCCATCAATGCTTAGTAGTGTCCCAACCAGATTGTCACATATATTCTTCTCTATGTGCAGGACATCAAGGTTGTGTCGAAGCTTCAGCGTTTTCCAATAGGGTAAGTCGAACATAATGCTTCTGTTTGTCCAATTGGAAGGTGGACTTTCATTCCGTTGTCTTTTTCGGTTGTTTGGATGCTTGCCATACGGCCTATATGTCCCCGAATCAATTTGCTGTAGTATTTGTTCTCCCGATAACTCCACAGGTTTGGACCGATGCTCGTTCTGACCATTGAAGAGCTTACTTCTTCGCCAAATATGGTTCTCGGGCAAGTAACGGCGGGCACCCATATATTCTATCCTACTTCGCTGACGCTGAGATGATGCATCCATGTTATAATTAGGGCAAGCCAAGTAACCTTTTGTAGTTCAACCAGAGAGGGTACCATATGCAGGGAAGTCATTGATGGTCCACATGACTGCTACATGCATTGTAAATATTTCACCGATTGTGGCATCATATGTTTGCACACCATGCTCCCACAAATTCTTTAACTCCTTCACTAATGGTTACAAGTAAACATCGATGTCTCTTCCAGGAGAGGATGGACCGGGAATAAGCATTGACAGCATCAGATATGGCTTTTTCATACACTTCCATGGGGGAAGATATTAAAGCATTAACAGTACGGGCCACATGCTGTACGATGTGCTCATATTTCCAAACGAATTGAAACCATCCGTGGCAAGCCTTAACCTTACATGTCGGGGTTCCACAGAAAACTTAGGATGCTGCATATCAAAGTCCTTTCATGCCTGACCATCGGCTGGATGTCTTAACACTCCATCATCCATACGCTTCTCTTTGTGCCATTTTATATCTGCGGCGATTTTTTTCGACATGTACAATCGCTTCAACCACGGTGTCAAAGGAAAGTACCTCAATATTTTGTGAGGAATCTTTTTACCACTCTGATTGTTGAACTTGTATCTAGACTCCTTACATGTAGAGCAATTCTCCTGTTTCGCATTATCCTTACAAAACAAAATACAATCATTCTTGCATGCATGAATGGCCTCATATCCCAAACCCAATTCCCGTAAGAATTTTTTTGCTTCATAAAGGGTCCACGGAACTGTTTCGTCACACTTTGGGAGAATGTCTTTGAAAACTTGCATAACCATATCGAAAGATTTGTTGCTCCATTTATTGTACACCTTAATATAAAGCATCTTAATAACGAAGGATAACACGGAAAACTTTTCACCCTCCGGGTACACTTTGCATCGAGCATCATCAAACAACCTAATGAACTTCACCAAATTTTCTCTCTCCGAGCTATTAGGTTCTTTGTCGATATGATCATCTATGAGGCCACTCATATAAATCTCTTCTAACATAGTAGGTAACTCGCCCAAATTATCATCAATGTCAAAAATTACAGCTCCATATCTTTCACCATCAATGTTTGACGCACTAGGATGATCATGACACAATGGAACATGTTCCCCGTGGTGCACCCAAGTTCTATAAGAACACAGGATTCCTCTTTGAATCAAGTGCAGCCGTACAACTTGTGGACTATGTTTTGTGCCATTCAAGCAATCGACACACGGACAACGAATGTCATCCAATGGGCCTAAATCCTTCGTAGCAAAGTCAATAAATGACTTAACACCTTGTTAGTATTTTTTACTTTTCAACCTATCTTTTATCATCATCCAACTGTTGTCCATCTTGTGAACCTTACAAGTCAAGCAAACTTTAACGCAGGAATGGACAACAAATAAAAAAAAATACTCAACAACGGAGTGATATGATCGTCATATTTTGACTTTTTAATTAAGACAGACGACATATATATATTTAAGCGTTAGACGAATAAGTATATTTTTTGACAGATGACTGTAAATATAATGTATTCCTTATGTGGAATCTGCCAATGTGATAATTAGCAAGTTGAAATGAATAGACTGATTACATTTACATATTAGATTTATCATCTTTATTTCCATATTAGTGCCGCCTCTGATTAATGGACCCCTCAGAATCAGAAATGAACCGGTTCTAAAGCGATCAAAAAAGACTATTCTATCTACATCATCAAAAAAGAAGCATTGCAAAAGAGACTTGAGCCATGTGCTACTATGCATGTAAAGTCACATAAATCAAACACAAACAGTGAAATAAAACAAGCAACACAAGAATTTACCTTCAATCCTGAGCTATGCTATAAAAACCAAGAAGAAATAGTTAGACCTATCATAAATGATGTTGGTTATCACTTCTTTAATTAAACAAAATGATTATACAATTGCCATTAGAAATTTATGCTACCATATATTAGATAAACATGGCATTTCCTAATTAAATAAGGAGGCTATCATTGTAATTGTTTTCCTTGATATCTTATTGATTAAATTTACACACACAGAATTAAATCATAGAAAAATACCAAGAATGTATATGTTAGCACGATGGGGCCAACCTTTGGTGAAAATAGTGAAGGTATCTTTAGTGGCCCCATGAAGCTGAGATGTACATTCCTGATATTTTTTTGTGATTTAATTTTGTATGTAGAAGACTATTTTATTTGGAGATTTTTCTAAAAGAATGTTTTTGTATTCTAAACTTTTAACATCTTGATATCTGTCATTTCTTAGCTGTGTTTTTCAACTTCATTGAAAGAATCTTGTGGTACCTACTTATGCGACGTGGTTCTTGCTTGTGGAGCCTATGTTTGAGAACTCACTATTTTTTGAGGTTAGTGCCTCCTTTTTGTGTGTTTGTGTGTGGTGTTTTGGAGAAAGATCCATCTTAAAGTGGAGATAGAATAAAAACCTTTGTAGGCCGTTATACTGCTCATGCTAAGTGAATTTGATTGCACACACATTTGTGAGTACTTATCTACTCTTGGCCTACCTTACTAGAGTAAACTCCATTAATCAACAACTGGTTTTCCCTTAGGCTCACCCAACCTTATGTTGCTGTTGGGAAATTTCCATTGCATCCAACTTGATGCTGGGCGAAGCTATATTGGAAATGAAGATTGAGTAGTTACGTCCCATAATACGACCCATGAACTCATACCAAAGTCCATGTCTAGCTAATACAAATATTACCAAACTACCCCTTGACTACTTAACCTAATGAAGTATAAATAAATATGTCCAGCAGTATCTTAACTTAGAAAAAAGATAATAAGACTCAAATTGACCTAAATTTCATAAGATAATGCCCAGTATAATATGAGCTATTGCAATCCCAAATTAATGAAACCCAGTATTGTTTTCATCACCTTATTGCAAGCTTAGTTTCACACACATTAAACATCATGTTGGAAATTTTTAATCAATTTCCGAATTACATATTTGAATGATTAAAAATTGATTTGGGATTGTTCATTCAAATATCATTCATACACATTAAACATCATTCACACACATGAAACAATAACAATGTCAGAAATAGGGGAAACACAGAAAGGGGGAGACACAGAGAGAGATAGAGACAGACAGATATGAGCTATTGCAATCCCAAATTAATGAAACCCCGGATTGTTTTCATCACCTTATTGCAAGGTTAGTTTCACACACATTAAACATCATGTTGGAAATTTTTAATCAATTTCCGAATTACATATTTGAATGCTTAAAAATTGATTTCGGATTGTTCATTCAAATGTCATTCACACACATTAAACATCATTCACACACATTAAACAACAACAATGTCTGAAATGGGGGAAACACAAAAAGGGGGAGACAGAAAGAGCGAAAGAGATGGAGAGACACAAAGACAGACAAATACATAGATACACTGTGTCACAGAGCTCGAGCGAGAGACACACAGACGGACTGAGAAGCAGAGCGCGAAAGCGAGAAAGAGAGAGAGAGAGAGAGAGAGAGAGAGAACCAGTGATTCAAGGGCTGCGCCGGTGGCGGTGGCGGTGGCCATTTGTGCGTCGCCCGTACAGTAGAATACGATGAGGGGGACTGAGTTCTGTGAGATTTGGTGAGGTGTGTCTAATACACTGTTGTTCAGTGTGTGATATTGTTGCCTATACATCAACGCGGGCGCATCAATTAATAAAGTGGCGCGAGTTGAAATTTTAACTTTTACCGACTATTTTGTAATCAATCGGGAAATAAATGAATTATCAGGCTTTAGCGACAAAATTTTTGGTTGCTAAAAGCCCATTTGGCGACTAAGCACTATTTTTTTCATGACTCGAACCCGCTCCTATAGATTAAGGTCATAACTGGCCAGTAATCATGAGATTACCTACGGCCTCAAACCTAATATCAATTAATAATTAATAATATGGGGCCAGATGCGGAAGCAAACTTAAATTTTTTTTCCAATGAGCTATGCTTACATGGCACCACAAAATATTTCACATATACTTAATAATAACTCATACCACATATCAGTAGTTAACATCTTGTATACCCAGGATCATTCAAACACATAGTCAGCTAAACCAAAAGCTTATGCACATAACCGGTCTATCATGACCAATATAAATAGCAAAAGGAATACAAAAGATCATAAACAAAGCCTCTTGCGTGAGGCACCTGGGCTGACTTCAGAAAACTCGGGTTCCTTTCTTCAATTCCACTAAGGCTGGGGTTGAACGTCCCTTTGCTCACCTACATACATAAAAATGAGAGTGAGCTAATGCCCAGTGAATAATATCAAAATAAAGAGATTCATGAATGAGATTCGTTCATAAATGAATCATACTTATAATGTACATATTTGAACTACTATTCTCATTCACACCAGATTTACAAATCTCAACAAAGCAAAACGACCTTAGGTCCAACACATCATGTCCATATGCAAAATGACCTCAGGTCCGATTCTTATATAAAACAATACGACCTCGGGTCTATCTGTACGAAACGACCTTTGGTCCAATTCGAACACATCAAACGGCCTCGGGCCCAATTCAAACATATCAGGCGTATAAAATGGCCTCGGGCCCATTCTCTTTATATTCATATCCATGCGTATTTCATATTCATAATCATGATCCCTTTCATTCAAACGGCCTTTGGCCCATCACGGTATTCCAACATATCAAATAACATATTCAAACGGCCTTTGGCCCATCTTTGTATTCATGGCTAACGGCCTTTGGCCCATCACGGTATTCCAACATATCAAATGACATATTCAAATGGCCTTTGGCCGATCTTTGCATTCATGGCTAACGGCCTTTGGCCAAATCGTTCATATCCGACGGCCTTTGGCCCAATCATTCATGTCCGACGGCCTTTGGCCCAATCATTCATGTCCAACGGCCTTAGGCCCAATCATTCATGTCCAACGGCCTTTGACCCAATCATTCATGTCCAACGGCCTTAGGCCCAATCATTCATGTCCAACGGCCTTAGGCCCAATTTAGATATATCAAACATATCAACGGCAAACGGCAAACGACCTTAGGCCCAATTCAAATATATCGAACGTATCAAACGGCCTTATACAAATTAGGCATAAAGAATACTCATTCATATTTCAAATCAACAAATCCATGGAGCTTATACAGAAGTAGCATTTGGAAAGTAACATACTTGAAAATATCTTTACTAAGATATTACTCACAGTGTTCTGCCGGTGGATTGCCCTCAAGCTCGACCCTACACATTACATAACACATATGGGTCACAAACGATTCAATCCATTCTTAACTTGTGCATTCATCTTAGGCCTCTTTATTATCTTCTTAATCCATTTACAATGTTCAATGCATGCCTAAGGGTGCTCAGAAATGGAAGAGAACGAAAAATGAAACACAAAACATCTTTACAAACTTTCTAAAACAGGGATCCCCGCCCGAGCGTGGCTTTGGCCGCTCGAGCGGACCCTTTAGGTCTGCAAAAGTACTGGTTGCCTCATTTTTGCGCTCGAGCGTAAATTTATACGCTCGAGCTAGAAGTCAAACTACATGGCTCCCCGCTCGAGCGTGAATCTCCCCGTTCGAGCGGACATCCATGTCTGTAAAAGTTCTGGAAACTAGCATTTCACGCTCGAGCAGTGCTTTCCCCGCTCGAGCGGACACGCCGAATTTTGGAATTTCCAGAATTGTTCTTGATGTTCAAACTCAACATTCAAAGGCCCAAAACTCATGTTCTTGGTTCAAGAACGTGGAAACACAATATATATCATAAGGATATAAGCAATATGAAGCCAATTGTTCAGAATCATGGTTTAATTCTCAAATAATTCAACATTCTTCTTGACATGGTCAAAGCTCAAGCATTCTAGCTTCATACAAACTCCACATCTTCATGAATTATATATGCATGTGAAGTATAAGCTTTTATTTTCAACTTAAATAACACAATTGATGATCATCTTCATGAGATTCAACATTGTCATGCTTGCATGTGCAATTTGGTGCCAAATCCTTAATCTCTTTAGAGACCATCTTTCAATTCCTCCTAAAATGCATGTTTGAACTCAAATTCCACTTCAAATAGTACAAATAATGTTCATACTCATGGAGCTTAACAAAACCATGCTTGCATGTATGACTTAGCACTTAATTTATCACATTTAACTTGTTACATGTTTGATTATGCAAAATCATAACAATTCTATACATGCATGTGCATATAAACTTCAATTTCACCAAATTCAACACAATTCACATTCTTGATTACAATGTAACTTGAATTCATAGAATTACAAACTCAAATCCATGAACTCATGCCCAATTACTCACCTAGGAGCTTCAATCCTCACAAAGGTAGTTAAATCTTGAGTGTAGCTTGCCAAATTCACAACCTTTGAGCCAAATTACATAATTCTTCCTCTCCCTCTCTCTAGAACCGGCCCCTCTCTCTCTCTCTCTAGAGTGTGATTTTCAGCCAAAAGAGAGAAATGAGCTCAAAACAATGCAAATAGGCCACTTATATACCTTGGCCTAATCAAATTAATTAAGACTAAGTAATTGAGCCTAATTTAATCGTTCTAAATCTAATTATTTTGATCCGAATCAATTTATAATTAAATTTCACCGTAGGCTCTAAAAATTACGCTAATCACAATAGCGTAGTCAATTTCGTTTTCTGTAGCCGAGAAGGCCTTCAATTTTCAGTTCAAAGCATAGATTCTAACAGATTTTCTTACGGTGAACAGATAGAAAGCCAAAATCACATATAATCATGCAATTAACACCCAAATTCAAATTAAGCACATAATTACAAACATAATCATGATTAATTAACATAGCACAGGACAGGGTTATCACAATTTTAGTTGGGAAAAAGTGAATATTACAGTTTAAAAATTTTTTTAGCCTAAATTGTACACCAACAGCGACTAATATCCTATTTAGTCGCTGAAAAGTTTAATTTTTGCCGACTAATTTGAAATTTAGTCGCTAATTAAAAATATTTACCGACTAAAATATTTTAGTAGGTAAATATGAAACCAATGCCGACCAAATTAAATTTTAGTCGCCAAAATTAGTCGGCCAAGGTGCAATCTCTTGTAGTGATATTTTGATAAAACAACTAAAACCATAGTTAAACCAATGAATCAGTCAAACTGAAAACGATTCAGCTTAATCTGCTAAGTCAAAAGACCAACCAATTTATAACAAAATTAATTAATTAAAACTTTTAAATTTTATTTTAAAATTTAAACCATTTTGAACTGAAACATGTAGAATACTATAATATTAAATTGGAGTATAAGATTCATTTTATATAAGTGAAACAACTTACTTTTTCTTTATTTTCTTGATGTGGAATTGTAATTATTTTAAAGTTAAATATTATGAGAGTTTCAAAATCTCATACAAAAATATTTTTAAAATCAAAACCTCTGTGTGGGATTGTAAATTAAAAGTTAAATTGAAACTAACCAATGGAGATTTTCTTACTTTTAAACAATTAAGAAAAAAAATGGTATTTATTGTAGGCCTTTTCACCAAAAATCTCTTTTTGCTTATATAAATAGGAACATAAGATTCATTTTATATAAGTGAAACAATTTACCTTTTCCTTCTTTTTTCAATGTGAGACTGTAAAATAAAAATTAAATCGAAGCTAACCAAAAAGAATTTTCTTAATTGTTAAAATTAAGAAAATTCAATAATTTATATAAATTGGAGCATAAGATTCACTTTATATAAATGAAACAATTCACTTTTTGTAAATGAAACAATTCACTTTTTTCTTTTATTCCCGATGTGGGATTGTAAAATAAAAGGTAAATAAAAGTTAGTCAATAGAAATTTTCTTAATTATTTAAAATTAAGAAAATTCAATAATTTTAGAATGAGGGTTTGGAGCTTCTAGAAGGCTTCTCCCTCAAAACTCTCATTATAAGATTCATTTTATATAAGTGAAACAACTCACTGTTTCTTTCTTTTTCCAATGTGGGATTGTAACACTTTATAGAACAAGTGAAACAACTCACTTTTTCTTTCTTTTCTCGATGTGAGATTGTAATTATTTTAAAGTTAAATATGATGAAAGTTTCAAAATCTCATACAAAATTATTTTTAAAATCAAAACGTCTATGTGGGATTGTAAAATAAAAGTTAAATAGAAGTTAGCCAATGGAAATTTTCTTAATTGTTTAAAATTAAGAAAATCAACAAAATGAGTATGAGCTATTAATCATAAGGCTTCTCACTAAAAATCTCATTTTATTTATACAAATGGGAGTATAAGTTCACTTTATGTAACTGAAACAATTCAGTTTTTCTTTCTTTTTCCGATATGAGATTGTAAAATAAAAGGTAAATAGAAGTTAGCGAATGAGAATTTTCTTAATAGTTTAAAATTAAAAAAATTCAATAATTTTAGAATAAGGATATAGAGCTCCTAGAAGGTTTCTCCCTGAAAATTTCCTTTTTTCTTTATATAATATAGAGATAGATAGATAGTGAAACAAACTTGGCTTTTTCTTCTTCTCCTGATGTGAGATTATAAAATAAATCATAAACTAATTAGAGTTTTATTTTTATATGGTTAAATGGAAGTTAGCCAATAGATTTCTTTTTTTTTTTTTGATATTTTAAAATTAATAAAATTAGTATGAGAAATAGCGATTAAATTGACAAATTGGTTAAATCCAAAATAATTCAACATAATCGGTTAGGTCAAATGACCAACCAACTTACACAAAAATTAATTAATTAAAACTTTTAAATATTATTTTAATTTTAAAATTTAAACTGTCTTGAATTGAAGTATACGCAATACTACACTATTAAGATTCACTTTATATGAGTAAAACAATTCACTTTTTTTTTCGATGTGTGATTATAAAATAAAAATTAACAATTATTTGGATGGAAAGTTTATTTCTAATCAAATAATCTCAATCTTTCAATCTTTAGTTTATTTCGAATCAAACAAATCTAATTAATATATTTTGATAAAACAGTTAAAATCGGAGTTAAATCAACGAATCAATAAAATCAAAAATAATTTAGCCTAATCGGCTAGGTCATAATTAATTAATTAAAACTTTTAAAATTTAAATTATATTGAATTGAAATATACACAACATTACAATATTAAATGAGATGGGAGTATAAGATTCATTTTTTATAAGTGATGGTACTGACTGCTCCAGATGGAACGGGTCGGATCAGTCCACGCTTTCCAAACCATTGCCTAAGTGTTGAGCCCACAGAGCAACTTGCACAAGAGTTCAACGGGGAACGGGGAGTCCTCCAGCGAACCCTTCGACGATCAAGTTAGTGAGGTGACAGTGATGATTGTGTCGAGAGAGGATGGAGATAGAGAACTTAACCTTTTCGTTGCCTTAGAAACCTGCTTATATCCTTTACTCATCATTTGCTTGTCCACTCCGAGCCGTCATGTTGGCCAAAAGTCTATGTTCTAACTTGCATTGTTCATGGTGAGGCTGTTCTGTTCCGACATGAAGGGTTATCGCAATAAATGCTGCAGGGAAACTCATTAATGACTGATGTGTGGTGCAGTAACTTTACAGGATCTTTGTTTGCTGATGTGGCTGGTTCTTCACTTGTCAAGTGTTTAGATGTCATTGGTACTTGGTGTAATGTTGGGTTCCTAGAATGTTGAGCTTTAGTGTTACGAATCATGGACTGGGCCTTAAGTGGCGGGCCATATCCTTTATGGGCTCACCCATGTCAATAAGTAAAAGGGGAAATTACCCACAGGTCCCATGTGAAACCTGTGGACACCATTTAATCCCATAACTTTTTGAGTACACCCAAAAGTCCTTTCCTCTCTCTCTCTCTGTTTTTTGCTTCCCTTCCTCTCTCGTTTTTTTTTTTCTGCATTTTTCTCTCATCGTCTTTATCATGGACGACGACCAGTGATCATGTCTTTCTCTATTGATCGGGGTTCACTGATAACCGCCAACCATCGAAATCAACTCGTGACTTCACTCTCACCGACGACGAAGATGATATATTTCCGACGAAGAAGATGAGTGGATCTACTTAGATCTGATGTATCAGATCTGAGTAGATCTACATCAGATTTGGCTAGATCTAAACAAAAAATAGTTGTCGGAGTACAATCCTCTCTCTACATGCGCCTTTCTCCTTCGATCTCTTTTTCTTTTTTTTCTCTGCTATACATTTCTGTTTTTCTGTTCTAATGGAGAAAATTTTCGAATTCTGAACAAGTAGTTTTCAAGTTTTAGTTACAGGTGGTGAAAACTGTAAAATTTTGCAGTTTCAAATTTTTTTGGTGCTGGAATGAATCATGGTATAAAACTGTAAAATTTTACAGTTTCATAACATGTTTTTCAGTTTGATTAATAATGATAAATGCTTAATAGATTTTTGTTTTGAAACTGTAACATTTTACAGTTTCAAAACTTACTTTTCAGTTTGATCACTATTTAGAGATTATTTGCTTGAACCTTACAAAAATTGAAAAATAACATATGTTTTCCCCATTGTTGCTGTTTTTTGTCATTTTATTTTTTTTCCTTTTAGTTTATCAATATTTAGCACATTTTGCTATGTTTTTTTTGTTATAATTTATCCATTTATTCTTTTTTTTTCCCAACAATATTCTAGACATTCCGGTGAGTTTCCAGTGATGTTCTTAACGTCCAGTGAACGTTCTGAACATTCCGGCGACTTCCATTAACGTTCTTAACACTCCGGCGAACTTCCGGCGAAACTCCGGCGACTTCCCGGCGATGTTGAACATTCCGACGAGTCTCCGGCGACCGTTTGACGGAAGTCCTACGGTAGTAAGATGTGAACAGTGTCTGTAAATTTAAAAAAAAAAAAAAGATTTTTTGGTAACAATTAAAAATGTATTGGACTAATTGGTGCAAGTATTTTGTTTTGGGATTAGCTGGGTTTTGAACTTAGTACATGAGACTTATCAATAAGTTTCCCTAAGTAAAATAACTCATTTTTTTTTCTTTTCCCAATGTGAAATTATCAAATAAAAGCTAGTTAATAAATATTTTATTAATTGTTTAAAATTAAGAAAATCAAGAAAATTAGTATGAAATATTGAAACTTTCACAAGGCTCTTAGCTAAATGAGATGAGAATATAAGATTCACTTTATATGAGTAAAACAACTCATTTTTTCCTCTTTTCCCTGTGTAAGATTATCAAATAAAAGCTATCTAATAGAGTTTTTCTTAATTGTTTAAATTAAAAAAATCAAAAAAATTAATATGAGATATTAAAACTTTCACAAAGTTCCTTACTAAAAATTTCATTTTTTTATATAATATATAGATACAGATATGAACTTAGTAAATTGTGTATCTGTGGGATAAAGATAAAACGTAGTATGGAAATACAAAAAGTACTCTTAAACTCCCAAATGTCAGCGGGGAAAAAAAAAAAATAATAATAATTTTTTTTTTCGATTTTTTTTAGTTTTAGAGATTTTTTTTTTAAAATTATGTTGAAATTTTTTACTTTTCCGTCATGTCGAGATGAATCTAAAAAATATATTTTTCTGAAAATTTCAAAAAAAAAAAAACTAAAGATAAAAATAAGTCAAAAAAGATTACTTAATTTTTATCCATTCTATTTTTTTTTTTAAATTATAATTTTTCAATTTAACCTGTCAAGTTGAATTTAAAAATCTAAATATTTTTGAAAAATTTTTAAAAAAAATCTTAAAAATATATATATATATATATATGTCATTCCCAAAACACCCCAAAGTATAAGGAGGTCGGCAGGTGACACTTGCTTGTGATATGAGCCATGAGTTTGTGAGCATCAGCGGTGACGTGTTGAGTCAAAAGAGCTGGCTTGAACACCACACGGTCTACCGTCTCGGCATGCCATCCATGACCCATGACTAATCCAATACGAGCAGGCCACCTACACAACAAAACCAAAAGTGGCTGATTGATTGTGCATTCAGTGTTTCACACGTGCGGTTGACTCCCTCTCACTCAAAACACAATATAAAAATTTGTTAGGATCCGTTTGGGATGCGGATTATCTTTTTAATTTTTTGATTTTTTTAGTATTTGAGGTAAATTTTTTGATTTTTTTTAATTTTTATGAGAAAAAAATAAAATGATTAGGGTTTGAATGTGATATTTTGTCTTGTAAGATTTAAAAGCCTATTTTGTTTTTTTTTTACTAAAATAATCAAAAAGTCAAAAAGTTTGACATGCCAAGCGAAGGTATTTTTTTTCAGAGTATTCTCATATTTACCTTTAAAAATTAGAAAACTTGAAGAGCCTATGGGACAATCACAAATTTCATTTTGATAATTCAAATAACTTATTTTATAAAGTCATCAATATATATCATTAATAAAAAATATATATTGATCCGATAATTATAATATTTTCATATTAACGTATTTGTTTCAAATTTAAAGTGATTTGTGTAATTTGACTAATAAAAAAAATAAAGTGGCCACAATTTTAATTATTAAAAAAAGTTAAGAGAACATAAACTTAAGCTATAAATTTATTTAAAAATTTTAATGAATGATTTATATTTAATTCTTAGAGATTTATATTTAAAAGTTGGGTTATTTACATGAAAACTTTTAAACTATTGAAAAATATAATTTGGATCCCTTAAAGTTTGTTTGGCATTAGCTAATATAGTCAATTTTTTTGTATTAAGATTTTTTTAGCCTAACTTTTTTCTCGTTTGGTTTTTGTTTTAAGATTTTTTTGACTTTTGTAAGAGAAAAAGTATAATGATTATGGATAAAAAGTAATATTTTATCTTATTGGCTTTTGTAATCAATTTTATTTTTTTGTGATTATTTAGCCCCAACATGAATGTCAAACCGAGGCTAAATTATCAAAAATTATAAATGAACTTTCTAAATTATTGACAATTATCGTTTTACTTCTTAAATTATAAAAGTGTACAAATGAATCTCCTAAATTATTAATGTATTTCACTTTGACCCTTTCTATTAAGAGATTTAATTTGTACGATTTTATAATTTAGAGAGTCTATTTAAATATTTTTATAATACTTTTCAATAATTTAAGAGATTTATTTATATATTTTTATAATTTAAAAAATTAAAATGATATTTTTTACTAGTAATAATTTAGAGAGTTTTTGGGTAAATAATTCTTAAAAGTTTCACATAAAATATTCTGATATTACTGTAGAGCGGGACCACCGTCCAACCAAATCTGCACAGCCGTCACGAAGATGCGTTTTCACGGCCGACCATTTGGCAAAAGAGGCTACCACACCACACCACACAACACAATGCGTGCGTTCAACGGAAAATTATTTAATAATCTTGACCATCACGTGTTATAAGTTAAATTTAAACATCAATTATTTAGGAATTATTTAGAATGATCTAAATAAATATATTTTTTATTTTTTTACGAAAAAATATATAAAAAAGTAGAGAGATAATGTAATGAAAAAAAGATAAAAAGATAAAAAGATAAATTATTTTAGATATACCAAACTTAACCTTAACTTTTATGTTATTTTTTTATCTCTAATATAAATTGTGAATTTTTATCATTTTTTATCGATTAAAATTTTATAAAATACTATATATTCACATTCTAAAAATAGTGAATAATCACCCTGTTCAACACATTTGACAAGTTAACCACCACGAGCATAGAACACTGGTGTACACTAATGCATAGAAAATAGGATAAATTACATACACATCCAATATAAGATTTACTTAAAATGTGTGTTGTTTTTTATAATTTTAAAAATTATGTTTTGTTTTTTAAAATTTATAATTTCATAATAAATAATTTATTAATTATTAAGTTAATTAACCATTTCTAATGATATTAAAATTTTATTTTAATTAATCATTCAAAAAAATTTATTATTGTATAGGAAAATATTTAGAAATTTTATTTTTTTAATTAATTCTGTTAAATAAAAAAAATTAACAATGAGATATTTATAAATTTTCAAATCGCAAGGGACAATTTGTATTTTAAACAAATCTCAGGAGTGTATTTTTAATTTACCCTAAACTATAATAGGTTGTAGGGGAAATTATACTATACACATTTCTTTTTCTGATATATATCATATGTCTTACTTGTAACATTTGTGACATTTGATTGCCATATATGAGTTATGACTTAATAATGACTTGATATTGTGGTATTTGTCATAATTTATTGTGATATTAGTTATGGCATTATTTTTTGTTCTGATTCAAAAGATTTTAGTTATATCTTATATGATATTTGGTTATGACTCATTATTATTTTTTGTTATTGAGAGGGTAATTTATGATCTGGAGTTGGGCCGAGGTATCGACCGAGCAAGTTGAGGGCCCAACGGTGCATAGGTCCGAGACGATCGACTTTTTACCCAAAGTGGGCTGCCAGAATTTGGGCCGGGCAGAGTACGGGCTGAGTGTCACCCCGGACCGGACAGAAACTGCTCGGTAAGGCAGTGCTCGGTCGGACCAGGGTGCCCGGTCCGAGGATGGCCAAAGCCGGATTGACCGAGTGACCGGCGCCCAGGAAGGCATGGACAACCGAGGAAGTTGAGTGGCCGGTGCCCGGAAAGGCATGGTCAGCCGAGGAGACTGTATGGTCGGCAGGAAGGCCGATCGAAGTATCCGGGCTAGGCTCGGCCGGGATGCCGCTTAGCCTGGTCCTCCGTGTGTCTATCCGGTTAGGCGCTTGAGGTATGAAGCATGGTATGACCGAGGAAGGGCAGCTCGGCTGCCGAGCTCCAGCTGTGCTGACAGGCAGTTGAGAGCAGGTGATGAATGGCATGGTTTATGCTGACAGATGGGATAGCAGAGCCACGTGTCAGGAGATGACAGGGAGTGGATATGGGGCTCAGAAGGTATATAAGCATGTCTGCGCCCCCCATACGCAATACACGAACACATCTGTAAGGATTTCTTACACTCACACACTCTCTCCCTTCTCTCTATTCCCTCTAAGGTGTGTGCTAACTTGACCGTCGGAGGGTTTTTCCGGCCACACACCGCCGGGTAGCTCACCGTTATTTGCTCACAGGTGATCGGATATCGACGGAGCTTGGAAGAAAGGAATACGGGCACGCCGGAATATTTGCTCCCCGTATAATTGGCGCCGTCTGTGGGAAAGTTGACAGACAAAACCTTGTCTTCCAGGTTCATCTGATCGCCGTCCATGGCGAACAACGACGAGTTCCCGTTGTCCGCCATCGACGGAGCCACCCCGGAGTATACCCGAAGGAGAGAGGGACCACCTGCCGTCCATCCAATGGCTGACTTGGGGACGCCCACTGGAGGACAGTCAGGAGACGCGCGGGATAAGCGCGGAAGGAGTCATGGGCATTCACGGAGCCCAGACGGTCACCGGCGGAGAGACTCACACGCCAGGCGACTGGAAAGCAAGTTAAGGGACCAAGACGCTGTCATCAGGCGGATGGCGGCGGAGATGGAGGATCTTAAGCGGCATGTCAAAGGGAAATGTGTAGCTGGAGTGGGAGACCACAGTGAGCGCACCCCATCCCGCCGGTCAGGCGATCAGAGTCAGCGACGTACTCAGTCCATTTCCATCACCAGGAGTTACCAGGTTGGTGATTCCGACATGCGTGCAGAAAAGTCTAGCGCGCAAGACAGCACTTACAAACCCTCACGTCCGGCGACGACGTCGAGGTACTCTTATTCTGCTTAGTCAGAGGACCTACGGGCAGTGTTAAGGGAGCGGGCTCGCCGGCGCGAAGCTCAGAGAATACCTGCTTTCCAGCGGCTCTCCTACGGGGTTCACGGCAGCGAGGAGGTCGGAATGCCTCCACCCCGCCAGGCAATGCCAATATTCGAAGATACAGACTTGGCAAGGCTGAGTGCCACTCCTTTTTCCCTGGAAATAGAAACAACGCCGCTTCCGGCAGGCTTCCATCAGCCTAAGTTCACACTTTACGACGGAAAAACCGATCCGTACATGCATGTGAGCCACTTCCGACAGGTTATGGCCGGACATCGGCGCAATGACGGACTTATGTGCCTAATCTTCCTGTCAAGTTTAGGCGAGCTGGGCCTAAAGTGGTTCGAGAGGTTGCCGGAAGGGAGCATACAAAGGTGGCATCAGTTGGCCGAGGCGCTTGTTACGCGCTTCAAAACCAACACAAAAACACCAAAGGAAGTCGATCACTTGCTAAGTGTCAAGATGGAACCGTGCGACACACTGAAGGCGTACAATTCAAGGTATTGGGAAACCTTCAACGAGATCTTAGACTGCCCGGTCAACCTTGCTATCACGCAATATAAGCGCGGTCTCCCGGTCGGACATAGACTGCGGGACTCGCTTACCATGCACCAACCGACCTCCATGGGCTAGCTCATGCAGCGTATCAATGAGCACATCCGAGTAGAGGATGATGCGTCGGTTTCCACCGTGAAGGCCACTCCGGTCGGAACAGACAAGAAGACAGCAGGCAAGGTGCACGCAGTTGGGCAAGAGTCCAACCGCTCAAATGACCGAGCAGAGGAATCAGACCGAGGTTCAAATCGTAAAAACCGGGGTAGAGGACGTCGGAATGACCGGGATGACTACCCCCGAGATGACATTGAGGACGCAAACAGAAGAATGAAGGCAAGGACTGGAATAACCACGGTTTTCAAGATTCCAATCTATCGCATACTTAGTGAAATCCGAGACGAGGAGTATGTCCGGTTTCCTGCTAAGTTGGGCGATGGACAAAAGGGGTACAATCCGCGGTATCGTTGTACGTTTCACCGAGAGAGGGGCCACTGGACTGAGGATTGTTTGCCTTTGCGACAACATTTGGAAGAATTGGTCGCGGCCGGGCATCTAGACCTTTACATTGATGGCGGCGTGAAACCAAATCAGGCTCCGGTCGATCCCAGGGGACAGGATGACCGAGATGCACCACCACAAGGAGTTATTAATGTCATCCACGGCATCGTGGAACCGGAGCGCGTTTGCGAACTCCGGGGCATGATCAAGAAGGCAGAGCATATGAGGGAAGTTTTGTCAGTACAGCCTGCCATCAAAAGGGGGAAGACAGAGGAGAAAGATGTGATTAGTTTCACCTCAAGGGATTTAGAGCGTATCCAGACGCCGCACAACGATGCTCTTGTACGCGTCAAAGAATTTGATGTTAGACGGATCTTGATCGATCAGGGAAGCTCGGTCGAGATCATGTATTATGATGCGTTCAAACAGCTCAAACTCCGTGAGACAGACTTGGCTCCGGCCACTTCGCCACTGGTTGGATTTAACTCGCAGCCGGAGTGGCCATTGGGAAAGATTATCCTGCCGGTCAAAGCGGGATCCGTGGTCAAGCAAGTGGAGTTTTGGGTGCTACAAGTGCCTTCAACGTACAACCTTATCCTTGGAAGAGGATGGCTTCACGCCATGCAAGCCGTAGCATCGACCTACCACCAGGTGATGAGATTCCCCTCGGCTATGGGGGCAATCGAGGAGATTTGGGGTGATCAGGTCATGTCCAAGCAGTGCTTCGTGGCGGTCAACGGGAGCCGGGCTGCAAAAGGATTCGTTCAAATGATCGAGGGACCGGAGGACCGGAGTGTCTTGGATGATGTTGGCACCAAAGCAGAAGACAAGGCTGTTGAAGAATTAGTTGAGGTGCGGATTGATGCCAAGCAGCCGGACAGATTCTTCTTGCTCGGTTCAAGTCTCTCGGCCATGGAGAGAACCGAGATGATTGAGTTTTTGATGGCGAACATCGAAGTCTTTGCATGGTCGCCCTATGACATGCCTGGTCTTGACCCAAGCTTTATCTGCCATCACCTCAATGTCTTCCCTGGAGCAAAGCCAGTCATCCAGCGAACAAGGAGATCAGCGCTGCATCACGCCGAGGTAGTAGCAGAGGAGGTAAAGAACTTGCTCGAGGCACGAGCAATACAGGAAGTGCACTACCCTCGGTGGATTTCCAACACGGTAGTGGTGCCCAAGAAAAATGGAAAGTGGCGAGTTTGTGTCGACTACAAGACAGTCAACCGAGCGTGTCCAAAAGACAGCTTCCCTTTGCCGCGCATAGACCAGCTAGTGGATTTGACGGCTGGACACAATCGGCTCAGTTTCTTGGATGCGTACCGCGGCTATCACCAGATTGCCATGCATGGGCCTGACCAAGAGATCACCTCTTTCACGACTCCAAGGGGACTCTTCTGCTATCGAGTTATGCCCTTTGGTTTGAAAAACGCTGGGGCAACCTTTCAGAGGATGGTGACCAAAATGTTCGCTCCTTTACTCGGCCGAACAATGGAGGCTTACATCGATGATATGGTGGTAAAGAGCCGACATGAGGCACACCATTTGTCCGACTTAGCCGAGATGTTCGCCATTCTGAAGAAGCACAAGCTGCGCTTGAACGCCTCGAAGTGTGCCTTTGGCGTGGGATCCAGGAAATTTTTGGGATTCTTAGTCACGAACCGAGGCATCGAAGCAGACCCTACTCAGATCAGAGCCGTGCAAGAATTGAAACAACCCAGCTCGGCTAAGGACGTGCAGCATCTGGCCGGGATGGCCGCCGCGCTTAATCGATTTATAAGCCGGTCATCAGATCGCTACCGCCCTTTCTTTCAAGCATTGAAGTCAAAGTTCTCATGGGATGACGAGTGTGACCGAGCTTTGGCCGAGCTCAAAGATTATTTGTCTTCTCCGCCGCTGTTGGTTACACCAGAGCCCGGTGAGGAACTCTATCTTTACCTTGCCGTCTCCCAGCACGCAGTAAGTGCGGTGTTAGTCCGGGCTGAAGGAATCAAGCACCTCCCAATTTTTTACGTAAGTAAGACCTTGCTGCCGGCTGAGACGAGGTACTTGCCGCTGGAAAAGCTTGCGTTGGCACTGATGATGGCTTCGAGGAAATTGGCACATTATTTTCACGCCCATACCATCGTCGTACTGACCGAGTTCCCCCTCAAGGCCTTGTTTGAGCGCGCAGACTTTTCAAGCCGAATATTAAAATGGGCGGTCGAGTTGGGACAGTTCGATGTGAAGTTCCAGCCGCGCACCGCAATCAAAGCGCAAACCTTGGCCGATTTTGTTGCCGAGTTCTCGCCTGGCACTCATCCGGTATGCCCGGTCGACATTGCCGAGGCAGATGATGAGACGCCCACAATGCCAACCGAGGAACTACCAGCTGCAGAAGGTCGCGCCGCGGAGTTAGCGCGCACCATCGAAATTCCCTCAGTTTGCACGGTAATACCTCTCGGTGCTGCGATGACGGAGTTGTGTATCACCAACCCATCCACTCTGTCCGGTACCGCATCACCAAGGGGGGAAAGAATGGTACCACACAGCTCAGAACTTGATGATTCGCCTACGGACTTGGGCATTCTGAACCAACTTGCTGAGTCCGGTGCCAAATCCTCAAGGGGAGGAGTAATGGTTCCAGGCAGCTCAGACCTTGCGGCCGGCTTCACACCGCAACCTGGTGATTCGCCTACGGACTTGGGCATTACGGACCAACTTGTTGAGTCCGGTGTCGAATCACCACGGGGCACTGAATTTGAACCGGTCAACACCAAACTTGACACCGCACAGCCGAACAGTTGTGATCCCATTGCCCTTCGCAACTCTCAGGACCCATCTGACTGCTGGAAGCTTTTTGTGGGGGACATGTGGAAGCTTTTTGTTGATGGAGCGTCCAACCGTCATGGTGCCGGCCTAGGTATCGTTCTTATATCCCCGGACGGCCTAACCATTGAGCATTCTATCACACTCGGCTTCCCGGCGTCTAACAACGAGGCTGAGTACGAGGCGCTTCTTGCTGGGCTCAAGAGCGCAATTCAAATGAAGGCTGCCGAGCTTCTGGTATATAGTGATTCCCAGCTTGTGGTTAACCAAGTTTCAGGGATTTATGAAGCGAAGGACGACAGGATGGCGAAGTACCAAGCTCTGGTCAGGGACCATATCAAGCAGTTTGAGGCAATCAGAGTCCAGCGGATTGGCCGGGAAGAAAACAGCCGGGCTGATGAACTCGCCGGCCTCGCTTCCATGGTAGATAGCACGTCTCCAAACCCCCTGTTGATTGACTTTCTTCCGCGGCCAAGCATTGAAAACGCCGGGCAGACGGATGTACTCTGTGCCGAGCTAGGTCCTTCATGGATGGACCCCTTGATCTTGTTCCTCAGAGACCGGACTCTTCCAGTGGACAAGAAAGAAGCACACAAAATTCGGGTGAAGTCAGAGCGGTTTTGGCTCTCTCCATCAGGCGCGTTGTATAAGAAGTCCTTCACCGGTCCGTATCTCAAGTGCGTGCACCCGAACAGTGTGGAGGCCTTCTTGTTTGAAATTCATGAAGGCATTTGTGGCAGCCACATCGGGGGCAGGTCCTTGGCCTACCGAGCTATTTCGCAGGGGTACTGGTGGCCGTGCATGCAGGCCGACGCGCAAAAATATGTCCGCAGGTGCGAGAAATGCCAGAAATTCGCCCATCAGATCCACCAGCCTGCCAGGGAACTTCTTCCCCTCACCAGTCCTTGGCCTTTCGCCATGTGGGGGCTAGATATAGTGGGACCATTGCCAACAGCACCGGGCAACCGGAAATTCTTCATCGCGGCCACAGATTACTTCACAAAGTGGGTTGAAGCTGAGCCCTTGGCAACCATCAAAGAGAAAGACGTGAAGCGATTTGTCTGGCAGAACGTTGTCACGCGGTTTGGCGTCCCCAAGATTTTGATCTCTGACAACGGCACCTAGTTTGACGGTCGCCTATTCAGAGGATTTTGTGAAGATCTGAAGATAGAATTCTACAACTCCACCCCGGCCTACCCGCAGTCCAATGGTCAAGCCGAAGCGTCAAACAAGACTATCCTGGATGGGTTGAAGAAACGGCTGGAAAAGGCCAAGGGAAAGTGGGCTGAGGAATTGCCCAGTGTACTTTGGGCATACCGGACAACCCCGCGACGTTCAACCGGGGAAACTCCATTTGCTTTGGCTTACGGCATGGAGGCGGTCATACCCTTGGAAGTTGAAATACCTACCCTCAGAACCGAGAGTTTTGATCCCGAGCTAAATGCCGAGGCTATTGCCTTGGAGCTGGACCTAGCGGAAGAGCACCGGGAGAAAGCCCTCATCCATATGGCCGCCTACCAACAAGAGCTCTCCAAGAAGTATAACAAGACAGTGCACCCCAGACCGTTCAAAGTTGGGGATTGGGTTTTGAGGAAGATTATGGGCAACACCCTGGTGCCAGGAGAGGGCAAACTAGGGGCAAATTAGGAAGGACCCTACAAGATCACTGGTCTGGCTGGCAAGGGGGCTTACCACTTGGAGGATCTAGAGGGAAGAGCCATACCCCGGCCATGGAATGCGGCCAACTTGAAATTGTATTATTTTTAAGCTTTTTACTTTCCTCTTTTTGTAAAGCAATTTTTTGGCTTGCAAAGCAGAATGTAATTCTTTTTGTCAAATTATAGAAGTCATTTTGCATTAGCACTTGGATTATTATTTTTATGTTACGGACCGAGATGTTGTACTCCGGTTGGAAGAGTTGGTGTTTTGCCCAACTTTGGATTCCCAACCGAGATGATGTACTCCGGTTGGAAGAGTTGGTGTCTTGCCCAACTTTGGATGCCCAAATGTTGTACTCCGGTTGGAAGAGTTGGTGTTTTGCCCAACTTTGGATTCCCAACCGAGATGATGTACTCCGGTTGGAAGAGTTGGTGTTTTGCCCAACTTTGGATTCCCAACCGAGATGATGTACTCCGGTTGGAAGAGTTGGTGTTTTGCCCAACTTTGGATTCCCAACCGAGATGATGTACTCCGGTTGGAAGAGTTGGTGTTTTGTCCAACTTTGGATTCCCAACCGGGATGGTGTATTCCGGTTGGAAGTGTTGATTTGTTCAACTTTGTTACAGCCGAGATGGCTATTTCGGTTCATGAATTGGTCTTGTTCTGCTGAAGTACTTAGACCGTGTTATGTATTCCAGTTCGATGAGTTATACCGAGATGTTTTGCTGAAGACAGAACTGATTACAACCGTGCATACACTTGCAAAAATTTGAATTTTCATTGATAAGAAATTCATTACAAAAAGTGGGGGCCAAGCCCGGTTACATCAACAGTGTTGAAAGCAAAAATACAAAAGAGAAGAAAATTAAACTAGAGGGGATAGATGAGTGAATTCGTCCTCGCCGGCTTCAAGGTCAACGGTTGGACCGGTATCTAGTTCACCGGGCTCCTCATTGCCGGGATGCTCTTGCACTTCGGCCTCTTCTTCCTCAGAATCTGTCTCCCCGTCCCCATCTTCAAGTCCCTCCTCGGCCTCAGTCTGTAAAGCGCTGAAAACATCGTTGGCATATGGCACGAGATAGACCGGTAGTGAAGCTTTGGGAGGATTGGCAAAAACGTCGGTGTCAGAGCCCTGGCCGAGCTGTTCGCAAGCGGATTTCCAGCCAGCCTTGAAGTATATGTCTTGTGTTGCAAAGACTTGCTTCTGGTAATTCTTCTCGGCCTCGTTGAAACCCGCGTTGTTGGCAGCCCGGCAAGCCTTCCTCTTCTCCTTCTTCAGAGTGTCAACCTCGGCCTGGAGCTCACTATGTTTTTTCTCGGCTGCATTCAGTTGACCGAGCAGCCTGTTATTATCATTGTTGGCCATCTCGAGAGAAGCTTTAGCCCGGCCGAGCTCGGCTTGAAGGCTTTCAACCTGGCTGGCAGTGTCATTGGCTTTCTGCCTAAGCCGGTGGATGCGCTCCAAGACCAAATGTTGTTTCTGAATGGCCTGCACAAAGAAGCAAAGTACATCAGAAAGGGGACCGAGCAAGAAGGACCGAGCAAACACTTGTGAAATGTTAAAAAGAACGCCGACTTACCCTGGCCATTGTAGACACCCCATTTTTGACCGACCTTGAGACTCAGACGTCACCAGTTGAGCACTTGGTGATATTGCATAATGTGCTCGTTCAGAAGTTTCAGAGTCTTGGCTGCGAGCCCCGCCTCCGGATTTCCGAACCCTCTTCTGTGCCTTGTCTCGGTTTGCGAACCAGATTCGGTTTTCTCTGTTTCTTTTCCTGAGGGAAGGGAGAGGTCCCGTAGACTATCTCTTAGTGCCCGTGGGCTACATTTGGTGGCCGTAGGCCATTTTTTCCCATTTCGGAGCCCGATTTCCGGTTTTCGGAGCCGTCAGGCCGTGTGCCTCGGTTCGGGACCGCCTAACCATCTCCGTTTGCTCTGATTTTTGGCATACATCTTATTTTCTCCCTTTTGAGGGACACTGGGGTCTGAGAAACCCACTTCGTGGCCGAACGCCACTTTCGGTGTTTAACGGGCAGTTTCCGGGGCCCCGAACTGCGTGTTTTGGCCCCCGAACATTCGTTTTGCATCAGTTTTCGTTCATTTTTGGCAGGTACCTCTGTTTTATCACCAGGAAGGTCACTGAAGGGTGGGAGGCTAGTAATTGTTGCAGCAACCAGTTATCTCTCCTCCGGAGCCTCCCGGCGCCCGTTTTTCCAACTTCCGGGCTAATGTTGAACACCCTAGGGGTAGTGTTGCCAACTTTCAACCACATAACTGTGATCTACACACCTTGGAGGACCCAAAAAAGTCATGGCCGGCCATTAATTGTTATTTCCATTTTTGCCCCTCCTCTTCCGGGCCAATGTTGAATACCTTGGGCCCACTTTCTTGAACTTTGAACCACATATATGTGATGTACACACTTGGGAGGACCCTAAAAGTTTATGGCCGGCCATTAATTTTTCTTTCCATTTTTGCCCCTCCTCTTCAAATGCAATGTTGAACACCCTGGAGTCACTGTTGCCAACCCCAAACCACATATATGTGATCTACACACATGAGAGGACACCAAAAGTTGGTGGGAGGCTAGTAATTTTGCCGAAAAGCCAACTCCTTTTTGGTCAAAAGTGGTTCAGCATGAATCCGGGAAGGAGAAAAAGCTGCGCGGCTTCACCGAAACGGACGTAACTCTTTGCACAAGAGGAATTAAGATATGAGGCCACCACCATTGGAAAGCTTACTTCCGGGGCTTCATTTTTCACTCAAGAATCTCCCAAGTCCAAGTCCGGGGGGGAGAGATGTGGTTGGTTGAAGTCCGCTTGGACTGAATCTGCGCGGCTTCACGGAAAAGGGCATAACTTTTTCTACAGGAGGAATTTTAATGCAAGGTTTGCGCCATTGGAAAGCTAACTTCTGGGGCTTCATCCTAGGGGGTGACCGGCCATTTTTTCTGGCCGGCCGGCCGTTTTTTTTCTTTGACCTAGCCGGCCGGCTATGTTAAGTGGCTGGCCGGCCATCTGCAGAAAAAGTAACTGGCCGGCCTTCTTCTTCAGGTTGAGTGCATTCCAGCTGTGCCTTGGTTTTCCCCCAAAAAATATCTACATCCGGGGCCCCTTTTGAAAGAAGAAAGAGGCTCATTTTTCACTAGACTTTTGAGGAGGCTCTTCTCTCTCTCTCTTAAAATTTTGCTGACCTCCCAACTCAAGAAAGGGGTTACAAGGCTTTCTTGGAGGAGATACATACATAGCACCCCATTTCCTTCAAGTTTTGGGTTCCATTTCTTCATCATCTTCAAGCTCTACCACCACCCTTCCATTCCAGCAGCAAGGGGAAGAATTCCAGCAGCTTAGAGTCACCAAATCTGGTCCAAGAAGCAACAAAAGTGTTGGTCTTCAAAGGTAAGTCCAATTTCCCTCTTTTCTAGCTCATTCTTGCACCATCTCTAAGCCATCCATGCTTTTTGTTTCAAGCTCCGGCCCTAACTGAAAAGGGCCCTCTTTTGAGCTCATTGTCACTTTTCATTAAGGGCTCAACCCTGTTTGAGCCCTCCATATGCTACTTGCTTCAATACCCTTTGTAAATACCGTTTTCTTGCATGTTTAGTTAGCCTACCATGCTTTTGTTTTCGGCCATTTTACAGGCCTAGAGATAGTCTTATTTTGACCTATACTTCATGTTTTATTAAGGGTCTTTGGCTATTTGGTGATTATTTTGCATACCTCATGTTATAGCCACTTTTGAGCCTAATTTTGCATTGCATTTCTAGCATGTTTGTATTCTGTTTTGGCTGTTTTACAGTTCTGGAAATATGCTTATTTTTGGTCCCTCTTCAATGTTGTAGAAGGGAATTTTTCAGTTTGAGCATTGCATATACCACTTGCCTCTTTGGCTACCTTTTGGTTCGTTTTCTTGCATGTTTAGTTAGCCTACCATGCTTTTGTTTTCGGCCATTTTACATGCCTAGAGATAGTCTTATTTTGATCTATAATTCATGTTTCATTAACACTTTTTTTCTGTTTGGTGATTATTTTGTATACTTCATGTTATAGCACCTTTTGAGCTTTGTTTTGCATCACATTTTTGGCATATTTGTATACTGATTTTGAGGCTTCCATATACTGTAAATGTTCATATTTTTGGTCCATCTTCAGTTTTGTAGAAGGAAATTTTTCAGTTTGGGTTTTGTTTATATCACTTGCTTCATTACCCCTTGAAAATACCGTATTCTTGCATGCCATTTTTGCCATATCTATACTTACTGTTTGGCCATGTTATAAACTGGAAAAGTGTTTATTTTGGGACTGTCTAGCTTCTGTCTTTGCATTGCATGTCCATATTGTGCATGTTTAGCATGGCTATAGGCCATTTCGGGTGCCTAAATTTGTATTTCGGGACAATTTCATGCATTTGGTGTCATTTCGCTTCATTTCGGGACTGTTTTCCCCCATATTTTGTTGCTGAAATTCTGTTAGAATGATTGCCATCCATTTCATGTCATTACATAGCATTCTGCATTGCCTCGGTTTGCGTGCCCGTGTGCACGCATTTCGAGGCACTTCATTTTCTGCCATCGGCATCTTATGTGAGTGTGGCTGAGGCTCACTCATGTTAGTATAAGTCCATATTGCATTCTGTATGTCATTTGCATTGCGTATGCATTGCCTCGGTTTGCGTGCCCGTGTGCACGCATTTCGAGGCACTCCATTTTTATCCGACGGCATCCGATGTGAGTGTAGCTGAGGCTCACTCATGTTGGTATAAGCCCATTTGTCATTTCCATGTCATTTCATCACATTTTATCACCGCCTCGGTTTGCGTGCCCGTGTGCACGCATTTCGAGGCACTCCATTTTTATCCGACGGCATCCGATGTGAGTGTGGCTGAGGCTCACTCATGTTGGTATAAGCCCATTTGTCATTTTCACTTCATTCTGCCACCGCCTCGGTTTGCGTGCTCGTGTGCACGCATTTCGAGGCACTCCATTTTTATCCGACGGCATCCGATGTGAGTGTGGCTGAGGTTCACTCATGTTGGTATAAGCCCATTTGTCATTTCCATGTCATTCTGTCACCGCTTCGGTTTGCGTGCCCGTGTGCACGCATTTCGAGGCACTCCATTTTTATCCGACGGCATCCGATGTGAGTGTGGCTGAGGCTCACTCATGTTGGTATAAGCCCATTTGTCATTTCCATATGATTTCATCATATTCTATCATTGCCTCGGTTTGTGTGCCCGTGTGCACGCATTTCGAGGCATCTCATTTTCACCGCATCTGTCATCGCCTCGGTTTACGTGCCCGTGTGCACATACTTCGAGGCACCTCATTTTCATTGTATCTGTTTTCGCCTCGGTTTGCGTGCTCGTGTGCACGTACTTCGAGGCATCTCATTTTCATTGTATCTGTCATCGCCTCGGTTTGCGTGCCCGTGCGCACGCATTTCGAGACACATATCATCGCCTCGGTTTGCGTGCCCGTGTGCACGCATTTCGAGGCATCTCATTTTCAGCATTCCGTCATTTTCTCGGTTCGCGTGCCCGTGTGCACGCATTTCGAGGCATCTCATTTTCATAGCATTATGTATGTTAGGATTGTCTATTATTTGCATTTCATGCATATCATGCATGTTGCATTGTGCTCGGAATAGGAGTTAGCCCGGGCACGGGAAACGAGGTATATTTCGTACTCCGAGTGACGGAATGTGTCTCAATTCCCCAGTCACCAACACTCCGGATTATCCATGATGGAGTTAGGTTTTAGCTGTAGCTTCATGTGCATTCATCCTATATTGAGTTGTGCATTTCGACTCTTCGGCCATCATGCCTCGGTATGCGTGATTGGTGGCACGAAGATCGATACATGCATATATCTGTGCAGATACATTGCTATGCCCCTTTCCTGCTCTCTGTTGCAGCAAAACGAAGAATCAGCAATTTTTCAGGGCTCGGCACGCATTTCAAGAACAGGTGTAAACAGAGGCTAATTGGGGCATTCCGGTGGATTTCCGCGCAAGATGATCCGGACATGCATCATCCGTCAGAAGCAAGACAGTCCCTGGCTTGCACGCCAGTTTTATTTGCTTTATTAGTTAATTCATTAATTAAATAGAAATCTGTAATATTCTTTTATTCGGGACTGTAATACTTGGACTGTATATTTATTCGGACCCTCTGCACGGGGGCGCAACTGTAATAAGTGTGGGTGAGTGTGATGTATGTCTTCCAACCCCACGTCTTTCTCCCTTTTATTTATCCGCTTTTGTTGGTTAGATTAGGGCATATTTAAATTAGCATACAGTATGATAGCATGTTTGCATTCATTCATCTGTTTTGCATACACCGGGCTCGGCGCATCATACTAACTGCATTTGTATTTCAATTCCAAGTTGAATACATGATAGTTGTAGCATTTCACATGCCATCTTAGAATAGCCGAGCCTACTATAATTGCATTTTGCATGTGTTGCATTAGGCATTTCTGTATATTTAGGATCATGCATGATTTCTAACATAGTTTCTATTTTGGCTTGGAATACTCGGTGAGTTTTTATGCTTTAGCATCCTTGCATGCGTGTGAGTGAATGCCATGATAGCATGCTTACCATGAGGCTATTTGCTTATTTGATATAACTGCCTGAATGCCTGTGGGTGAAGGTTGGGTTGCTTAAATTGGAATAAATCATCAAAATGTTTCAAAGCCTACCTGCGGGTAGCAAACCCTTTTCAAAAATAAAAAAGAGGTGTTTTGTTCCAATCCAGGCGACCTGGTCTATACTTATATGCTGTGTGCATCACATAGTAACCTAGGCTAATAAACCAGATTAAGAACTCACAATGTTTTCAAAAATTGATATCATGGTTAGTAGAGGCCGGTCTATGACCGGGCGAGCGGGGGTGCTCGCGAAGTGACCTTCCCCAATCGTACCCAAGTTCCCGAGCCGAAGCAGCTTTGGTGATGACGGACACGTGGCCTTTTGGCACCGAGTCAGGGTTTCCTAAATTTCCCAAAATAAAATATTTAGGTGGCGACTCTGTATCTGGCAAAGCAGTCCATGTTTGGCACTACTTTTTCAAAAATCAGTTTTCTCAAAACGATTTGCCAGATTTGGACTCTTTGGTTCAGATTAAGAACCGTGACAAATTAAAAGAGTCCGAGCTGTAGCGAGGTCCCCCGCGGGCTTGTTACAGTTTCTGGCGACTCTGCTGGGGATTTAGAGAACTTGACTCGAACTCGTGATATCTGTTTTTGACTACACTTGAGTGTTTCTTTGCATTGCATTTGCATTGGTGCGCCTAGGACACCGTGTTTGCCATCTGCTATTCCTGAACGGTTTGCCGGAGGCTTGTCTTGTCAAGGCATGACCATAAGGCTGACCGGTTGTGGGCTCTGCCAGTATGGGAACACAAACCCCGGTTTTACCGGGGCACCCTCTTTGACCATTCGACCTAGTGCATATTCGGATCCATAGTGACCATTCCAAATTAGGACAGGTTGCTTACCCGTTTATAGGTTGTTTGAAACTGCTGCGTGCGTAATGAAACCCTAGCTCCTGACAAAATAGGACAGGGAAACCCTACCCTAACATAGGGGTGTTTTGGCTCTCACTCATCTGTTATGTGCTTTAGAGTGCGTCTCTACAGGAATGCATGTATCAGTATATGAGTTTGGGCATCAGGCCTGCGGGCATCAATCAGTATCTGGGAATCAGTTTTGCCTGAGGGTATCCATTCACCGGCAGAATTTTGGGCAGAATTCAATAGAGAGCACACTCATTCAACTATGCTCATATCTGTTCAGGTGAAATCAGGCTGAGATGCTGCACGTTTTCTCTTTTGCTAGGTAGTCTTGGAACTATCGCTTCAGAAGGCTCCGATATCCCCCGAGGTTCATCGAACTTGTGCTAATAGACTTTGTCAGGTCAGAGATTCAGTTCAAGGGTAATCAGTGTTCTGTCGCTGAGGCAAGGTAAAGAAAAGCCGGTCAGGGCTCATATGTTCATCTAATCCGTCAGTCACCAGTCACATCATCAGCAGACCCGCGATGGCACAGGGTTCAGAAGAATTTGTGGCCATGATAGCAATATTAAAACAGGGAACTGCCATGCAGGCTAAGACCAGTATTGAAACGCAACACCCATCTGGGGCATCTGTTTCGTATCCAGCTTTGGGACCCCAGCCGAACTTCGACCCACTTCTACTAGCTGAAGATTTGCAGGGTCCAGATCCCCGAGAAAGGTTGACTCAAGCTCGAGTTTCCACAACCCTGGTGCAGCCTACTGAGAGGCTTCGTCTCTCCGATGTTAATAAGCTCGATCCGACTGCAGTGAAAATTGTGAACCTTGAGAAGCAATTCAAAAGGGCGCAGGACCTTAACTCCATTCACGACATTGAGGATTGGTCCACCGAGGTTGCCGTAAGGCTCCCAGTCGAGAGTACCAATGCTGGCGGTAGCACTATTTCCAAACCTGCTAAAATCAATACAGTCGCCATAGCTGACCCTTTTGCCAAGGCCAGCCTACAAATAACCAGCCCAGCCCGAGCTCAGGGTAAATTTTTCACCCCCCTCCATATGAGCCTAACCAGCGCATTCAAAGTTCTGATGGAAAGGAGGCATCTCAAACCCCTTAGTCCTCAACCTTTGCCAAATCCACTCCCTGCCAGGCATAACCCCGCCAAGTACTGTATGTACCATCAGCAGCGCGGTCGTGGCACCGACCGTTGCTACCGCCTTCGTCATGAGGTCCAAAATCTCATCGACAACCGGACGATAGCTCCACCTTCAGACCCCAATGACCAAACATCTCCTGCCTACCTCAATCTCATCCGTATACTGCCATCCACCTATGACCCCAGCATATACATCACCCCGGCCCATCTACCCAAACCTGAGGTGTTTATCCCAGAAAGTATGGACTTATGCATGATGGGTGCACCTGAACCTCAATCATCTCAAGCCCGTGAACCCACTACTTCTGAGCTGAAGAGAATGATTGAAGATCTTCAGAGAACTGTGACAGATCTGGCCTTCGGGACATTGGCTCCATCATCAACCACACCACATACCGGGAACTTCATGTCAAAAGGCTCCCTGATGTTGGGACGGGCTACATTTGAGGAAGGCCAATCCCTTGGCAAAGTGGAGGTGAGTGGAAGGAACAAGATAGGGGCGGACATGGATCCCAATGAACATCTTCTGTTGGCTGTTGAGGCTTTGAAAGTCAAAGGACTGAACAAAGAGCAAGTCCTCGCAGTTGTTGCAAAAGCTGTGGATGACACTTTCGCTACTCAAGTTGGGGGCAGTCTGAATCAAAGGGAACATCGAGAGAAGGGCTGTCATACCAGAGACGATCCTGTTACCTCTAATCCTCCACTCGGAAGAGATCGGCCAACCAGGCCAGCACCTGCCAATCCCTTTGCTGGTGCGCCCAGTAAAAATCCACATGCCTTGAAGTACCAACCCCGAGGTCGGAGGGTCTTCTATGCCCTCTATATGCCTTTGTCCAAGGCTTTCCAAATCCTTGTTGGACAAGGCCATCTCAAACCCCTTGAGCCTCGGCCTCTCCCGAACCCTCTTCCGGCTACACATGATGTTACCCAGTACTGCGCGTACCATCAACAAACTGGCCATACTACTGACGACTGCTTCCGTCTTCGCCATGAAGTACAGGATCTATTTGACAATGGGGTCATCCCCACCAGGTCCTGCAAAGTCTATCGGCACTTGATCAGTGAACTTGTAGGAGATAATGTGATGTGATCGAGGGATGAACCACCTGCGGGCGGCGTTCAGTTTATTTCAGATATGGTGTATAGCACGCACTGTTTTGAGCATTTGCAAATACCAGTTTTTGTACATTCTGACTTAGGTATTGGGTCAGTCTTGTTGTTTTGTTTTGAGTCTGTCTCTTTGTTTTGAGTCGGTCTTTTTGCTTAAGTGTCTGTCTTGTTGTATCGAGTCAGTCCTGTTTTGTTAGGAGTCGGGTGATTCCGGGGGGTGTTACCTCGGGCATCACCATTTTGTTTTGTGTTTGTCTTTTCGTTTTGTTTTGAGTCTGTTTCTGCCAGGGAGCCAGTTGTACCAACATATTTTGAATGAAACAGCAGTGATTTCCACACTCTCACATTTGCTTCTGCCATGTGCTAGTTGTGCCGGGATTTGAATGAAATGGCAGTGCATTCCACCTACTCTTCTGCACCCCAAAATCATTGCATTGACCTAAGTTTTTTTTGTTTTTTTCAAATTTTTTTTTTTAAACACTGCGGTGAAAACGAAGAGGAAGGAATTCCTCGGGATTTGCAAAACTTTGATCATTTGAGACAAAGAGAGGCATGCTAAGCCCTTAATGATTGAGATCATGCTTGTTAGCGTAAGTACTGGGAAGGATCCTGGCTCGATCCAGATTGGTTCTACACTATCTTCAGCGCGAGCGATTTGTCGCTTTCTTAAAAATTTTCAAAAACAAAATGTTTTGCGCGGTCTTGCGAAGACCTGTGTGGAATCGCTCTTGAGATTGTGCAGCCTAGGATCGCTCTCAGCCTCGAGACTCAACCCCTTCGCTTCCAAACCTTGAACTTGAAATCAGAAGGTTCGACGGTCAACTACGATGTGAGGCCTGTGTGGCTAGATTTGAAGCAGCCCTCGAACAAAAGGCACCAAAGTCAGGTCAAGAAGATCAGATCTCATCAGAAGAAGCTTACAAAGCAAAACAGCAGCCATTCTCCTAGATTCAGATGACTTCAAGATCTCAAAACCATTTGGCATGGACAAAGATACACTTTTACCCTTGAGAGGCTCGCTGGGCCGAAAACCCGGAAGGGCGACCCAGGCAAAAGTTAGAGCAAGAGAGCAATACAAAAAATGCAAAAGAAAAGAAAAAAAAGAGAGAAAAAAAAGAAAGATGCAAAGAAAAGAACAAAAAAAGAAAATCAAAAAAAAAGAAGGAAAAGAAATGAAAAGAATTGAAAAGAAAAGAAAAGAAGAACAAAGCTCGCAAGGTCGAAAACCCGCAACGGGCGCCTTGGCAAAAGTTAGAGCCTAAAAAGGAGAGGTTAAATACCCGAGTGTACCTTAACCCCGAACTACGTGAGGCTTGATTCCCATCTTTGGGATACGTAGGCAACTTCATTCTGAAGTCCAGCCGTAAAACAATTCGATTGTGTCCATGCGATGGTTCTGATCATCTTCGCTTTCTCTGTATCCGAGAGTTTGGTTGTGTTCGTCACTCTGAGGACTGCATTCAATGCGCCGTGGCGCCGTTCAAACAAGGGGCAGCTTCCCGTTGCCATTCAATGCGCCGTGGCGCCGTTCAAACAAGGGGCAGCTTCCCGTCGCCATTCAATACGCCGTGGCGCCGTTCAAACAAGGGGCAACTTTCCGTTGCCATTCAATGCGCCGCGGTGCCGTTCAAACAAGGGGCAACTTTCCGTTTCCATGCAATTCCCCTCAAGCAAGGGGCAATCTTCCTTCGAATCCGAGGTTGTGCATCTCGAGAGTGGGTTCTGTGCTCGTTGAGCAGTGGTCGTTTGCAAAAATAGTTTTTGAAAATTTTTACTGAGGTTGACTAACCTTCTCGAAAAGTATTCCATTTTTAAAACTGGACCATTTCTCGGACCCAAAAGAGGAAAATTTTTAGTGCTCACAGCCTAACTTGCATGATTTTAAATCAGAAAATTGAACAAGCATGTTAATCTAACTCTCATTCTGGTCAATTTTTTTTAGGAGAAAACTAAAACAAAAAATGGTCAAAATGATGAACTAAGGGCACAGTTGAGTCAGGCTTCCTGTCTTTTCCATTGTCAACATACTTGCCAAGAAGGGCACTCTACTTGCCAGAAAGGCACCGTATTCGCCAGAAAAAGGCACAACAAACGGCTGAAGGTTCCCTCATCCTCCAAGCAGCGAGGTATCAAGTCGAGTGCGAAGCACGAATTGGAATGGATCGAGATGCTCCATTCCCTCATCCGGCGCATCGACAGATGTCACCGAAGGAAATAGCCGCGAGCTGATTATGTTGGGCGTGAGCCCGCAACTTCCTGTTCATCCATCAACCACCCAGGGGAGGGATGAAAAATGAGAGATTGAAGAATAGAGAGATGTGCGATGAGAGAAAAAGTGAGAAAAGGGTTTTTTCAGAAAAATAGAGCTTGAGGGCCGAGTGATGTGAGGATCACAAATGAGAGAGGGTGGGGAACACTACCCGGTGAAACAGGCTCCCTGTGCACATTTGAGTGTCGTGTCTTTTTGTTTCATCTCGATTCTTGTTTTGAGTCGTTTCGAGTGTTACTCGATGTGTCTAGGTTGCGTGCCTTTTTATTTCCTTGTTGAGTCATTTTGCTGTGTTCAGTCGTGGGCTCAATACTTAGTCGAAAACTCATCTCTCAATTTCGAAAATAAAATCGTTTTGCGCTCCGAGTGCCGTGCCGTTCTCCACATCTGTGCAAAACAAGATTCGTTCTTTCATAAAACCGCAGGGTTCAACCCAGGTCATGCGAGAACAGTAGAACTAGGACCTATTTGAAGCTATATGGGTTCCAGACTACAAAGCAAAAGAAAAGAGGAAATGTCGGGCATCTGAGTTTGTTTCAACTTCAGTAAGTTCCGAGACTACATTCTGTGTGTACCTCTTCAAGTCTTGCCAAAGCTCCGAAGTATGAGTGTGCCTCTACCTCAAGCTCAAGATCAAGTCTGTTTCAAGCCAAAATGGTAATCAGAAGTGCTCTCCCTGAGTACCATTCCCCGCCAGAGGCATCTTGGCTGTGTTCGCAATGAGTTCCTAGGAGACCAACTGCGACGGTGGAAACTAGAGTTCGAGTGGCTGATGCCTAGGACGCAAAGGTTCGGGATTTCCGAGACTAAAGTCTGGTTTAAATACCCAGAGGCGTGTCCTCGGCTTGAAGTCTGTATGGAAGCCCCATAGGTTGAGATAGCATGTATGCACCTCAATTCTGGATACTGAACCAACCTAGTCTGTCACCCCGTTGGAGAATAGGGAAAGTTGTGAACATAGCCAGAAAGGAAAGGTAGTAACTGCGGTTTGGAAGTACAGTCAAGAAAGCGCAAGAAGGACCTACTCTTTTCAGCTCAAAATGTTTCTGCGGGATTTTCAAACTCATGTCTTCGATGTGTAGCTCATTGTCAGTCGGCATGCACGAGGTGTATCCTTTTTGGAATGTATCGTGACCCCTCCGAGAGGTAAATCGGAGGTTGCGTTTGGAAATTGGTCTACTTAAGGCTAGTATTCCCTTGTTCGGTATTTTGTTTCAAATATGCGTTGTCACGCACACTCCACCTGCATTGTTATGCTCATTTGTTGCATTGTTATGCATATTTATCTAGCATTGTTATGCTCATTTGTTGCATTGTTATGCATATTTATCTAGCATTGTTATGCTCATTTGTTGCATTGTTATGCATATTTATCTAGCATTGTTATGCTCATTTGTTGCATTGTTATGCATATTTATCTAGCATTGTTATGCTCATTTGTTGCATTGTTATGCATATTTATCTAGCATTGTTATGCTCATTTGTTGCATTCTTATGCATATTTATCTAGCATTGTTATGCTCATTTGTTGCATTGTTATGCATATTTATCTAGCATTGTTATGCTCACTTGTTGCATTGTTATGCATATTTATCTAGCATTGTTATGCTCACTTGTTGCATTGTTATGCATATTTATCTAGCATTGTTATGCTCATTTGTTGCATTGTTATGCACATTTATCTAGCATTGTTATGCTCATTGTTGCATTATTAAGCACCCACTTCACTAGCATTGTTATATCCATTGCATTGATTATGCACATCTATCTCGCATTATTATGCTCAATTACTTGCATTTTTATGCACCAGTTCACTTGCAATTATCTTTCTTTCTCCTCGCGCCTGCGACGGGTTAGACCTTCTTCGGTTAAAAGCATTCGGAAGAAGTCCCAATGCTCACACCATTCTGAAACGCCGGGATACGTCCCTATGTTTCTCCCTCTTCGGTTAAAAGCATTCGGAAGAAGTCCCAATGCTCACACCATTCTGAAACGCCGGGATACGTCCCTATGTTTCTCCCTCTTCGGTTAAAAGCATTCGGAAGAAGTCCCAATGCTCACACCATTCTGAAACGCCGGGATACGTCCCTATGTTTCTCCCTCTTCGGTTAAAAGCATTCGGAAGAAGTCCCAATGCTCACACCATTTTGAAACGCCGGGATACGTCCCTATGTTTCTCCCTCTTCGGTTAAAAGCATTCGGAAGAAGTCCCAATGCTCACACCATTCTGAAACGCCGGGATACGTCCCTATGTTTCTCCCTCTTCGGTTAAAAGCATTCGGAAGAAGTCCCAATGCTCACACCATTTTGAAACGCCGGGATACGTCCCTATGTTTCTCCCTCTTCGGTTAAAAGCATTCGGAAGAAGTCCCAATGCTCACACCATTCTGAAACGCCGGGATACGTCCCTATGTTCTCCTCATCGTCCTTAAAAATCTTGGGATACGTCCCTACACCTCTGGGATACGTCCCTAAACACCTAGTTACAGCTTGCTGCATTTGCATGATCATTGAGTTATGTTCGGCTTCTTGCATATCTTTTGCATTTTGCCCCCCTTGCCTGCGGGCATGCCTGCGGGCACATCTCTGTTTATCTTGTATGTTTGTCTAAGTCTTCGGCCTTGTCAAAAATGGGTCGTCTCTGGGCTTTGACATTCACTCCCGTCACTTGTGACTTCCGAGTTCTGTCAAAGAGGGGCAACTGTAGACACCCCATTTTTGACCGACCTTGAGACTCAGACGTCACCAGTTGAGCACTTGGTGATATTGCATAATGTGCTCGTTCAGAAGTTTCAGAGTCTTGGCTGCGAGCCCCGCCTCCGGATTTCCGAACCCTCTTCTGTGCCTTGTCTCGGTTTGCGAACCAGATTCGGTTTTCTCTGTTTCTTTTCCTGAGGGAAGGGAGAGGTCCCGTAGACTATCTCTTAGTGCCCGTGGGCTACATTTGGTGGCCGTAGGCCATTTTTTCCCATTTCGGAGCCCGATTTCCGGTTTTCGGAGCCGTCAGGCCGTGTGCCTCGGTTCGGGACCGCCTAACCATCTCCGTTTGCTCTGATTTTTGGCATACATCTTATTTTCTCCCTTTTGAGGGACACTGGGGTCTGAGAAACCCACTTCGTGGCCGAACGCCACTTTCGGTGTTTAACGGGCAGTTTCCGGGGCCCCGAACTGCGTGTTTTGGCCCCCGAACATTCGTTTTGCATCAGTTTTCGTTCATTTTTGGCAGGTACCTCTGTTTTATCACCAGGAAGGTCACTGAAGGGTGGGAGGCTAGTAATTGTTGCAGCAACCAGTTATCTCTCCTCCGGAGCCTCCCGGCGCCCGTTTTTCCAACTTCCGGGCTAATGTTGAACACCCTAGGGGTAGTGTTGCCAACTTTCAACCACATAACTGTGATCTACACACCTTGGAGGACCCAAAAAAGTCATGGCCGGCCATTAATTGTTATTTCCATTTTTGCCCCTCCTCTTCCGGGCCAATGTTGAATACCTTGGGCCCACTTTCTTGAACTTTGAACCACATATATGTGATGTACACACTTGGGAGGACCCTAAAAGTTTATGGCCGGCCATTAATTTTTCTTTCCATTTTTGCCCCTCCTCGTCAAATGCAATGTTGAACACCCTGGAGTCACTGTTGCCAACCCCAAACCACATATATGTGATCTACACACATGAGAGGACACCAAAAGTTGGTGGGAGGCTAGTAATTTTGCCGAAAAGCCAACTCCTTTTTGGTCAAAAGTGGTTCAGCATGAATCCGGGAAGGAGAAAAAGCTGCGCGGCTTCACCGAAACGGACGTAACTCTTTGCACAAGAGGAATTAAGATATGAGGCCACCACCATTGGAAAGCTTACTTCCGGGGCTTCATTTTTCACTCAAGAATCTCCCAAGTCCAAGTCCGGGGGGGAGAGATGTGGTTGGTTGAAGTCCGCTTGGACTGAATCTGCGCGGCTTCACGGAAAAGGGCATAACTTTTTCTACAGGAGGAATTTTAATGCAAGGTTTGCGCCATTGGAAATCTAACTTCTGGGGCTTCATCCTAGGGGGTGACCGGCCATTTTTTCTGGCCGGCCGGCCGTTTTTTTTCTTTGACCTAGCCGGCCGGCTATGTTAAGTGGCTGGCCGGCCATCTGCAGAAAAAGTAACTGGCCGGCCTTCTTCTTCAGGTTGAGTGCATTCCAGCTGTGCCTTGGTTTTCCCCCAAAAAATATCTACATCCGGGGCCCCTTTTGAAAGAAGAAAGAGGCTCATTTTTCACTAGACTTTTGAGGAGGCTCTTCTCTCTCTCTCTTAAAATTTTGCTGACCTCCCAACTCAAGAAAGGGGTTACAAGGCTTTCTTGGAGGAGATACATACATAGCACCCCATTTCCTTCAAGTTTTGGGTTCCATTTCTTCATCATCTTCAAGCTCTACCACCACCCTTCCATTCCAGCAGCAAGGGGAAGAATTCCAGCAGCTTAGAGTCACCAAATCTGGTCCAAGAAGCAACAAAAGTGTTGGTCTTCAAAGGTAAGTCCAATTTCCCTCTTTTCTAGCTCATTCTTGCACCATCTCTAAGCCATCCATGCTTTTTGTTTCAAGCTCCGGCCCTAACTGAAAAGGGCCCTCTTTTGAGCTCATTGTCACTTTTCATTAAGGGCTCAACCCTGTTTGAGCCCTCCATATGCTACTTGCTTCAATACCCTTTGTAAATACCGTTTTCTTGCATGTTTAGTTAGCCTACCATGCTTTTGTTTTCGGCCATTTTACAGGCCTAGAGATAGTCTTATTTTGACCTATACTTCATGTTTTATTAAGGGTCTTTGGCTATTTGGTGATTATTTTGCATACCTCATGTTATAGCCACTTTTGAGCCTAATTTTGCATTGCATTTCTAGCATGTTTGTATTCTGTTTTGGCTGTTTTACAGTTCTGGAAATATGCTTATTTTTGGTCCCTCTTCAATGTTGTAGAAGGGAATTTTTCAGTTTGAGCATTGCATATACCACTTGCCTCTTTGGCTACCTTTTGGTTCGTTTTCTTGCATGTTTAGTTAGCCTACCATGCTTTTGTTTTCGGCCATTTTACATGCCTAGAGATAGTCTTATTTTGATCTATAATTCATGTTTCATTAACACTTTTTTTCTGTTTGGTGATTATTTTGTATACTTCATGTTATAGCACCTTTTGAGCTTTGTTTTGCATCACATTTTTGGCATATTTGTATACTGATTTTGAGGCTTCCATATACTGTAAATGTTCATATTTTTGGTCCATCTTCAGTTTTGTAGAAGGAAATTTTTCAGTTTGGGTTTTGTTTATATCACTTGCTTCATTACCCCTTGAAAATACCGTATTCTTGCATGCCATTTTTGCCATATCTATACTTACTGTTTGGCCATGTTATAAACTGGAAAAGTGTTTATTTTGGGACTGTCTAGCTTCTGTCTTTGCATTGCATGTCCATATTGTGCATGTTTAGCATGGCTATAGGCCATTTCGGGTGCCTAAATTTGTATTTCGGGACAATTTCATGCATTTGGTGTCATTTCGCTTCATTTCGGGACTGTTTTCCCCCATATTTTGTTGCTGAAATTCTGTTAGAATGATTGCCATCCATTTCATGTCATTACATAGCATTCTGCATTGCCTCGGTTTGCGTGCCCGTGTGCACGCATTTCGAGGCACTTCATTTTCTGCCATCGGCATCTTATGTGAGTGTGGCTGAGGCTCACTCATGTTAGTATAAGTCCATATTGCATTCTGTATGTCATTTGCATTGCGTATGCATTGCCTCGGTTTGCGTGCCCGTGTGCACGCATTTCGAGGCACTTCATTTTCTGCCATCGGCATCTTATGTGAGTGTGGCTGAGGCTCACTCATGTTAGTATAAGTCCATATTGCATTCTGTATGTCATTTGCATTGCGTATGCATTGCCTAGGTTTGCGTGCCCGTGTGCACGCATTTCGAGGCACTCCATTTTTATCCGACGGCATCCGATGTGAGTGTAGCTGAGGCTCACTCATGTTGGTATAAGCCCATTTGTCATTTCCATGTCATTTCATCACATTTTATCACCGCCTCGGTTTGCGTTCCCGTGTGCACGCATTTCGAGGCACTCCATTTTTATCCGACGGCATCCGATGTGAGTGTGGCTGAGGCTCACTCATGTTGGTATAAGCCCATTTGTCATTTTCACGTCACTCTGCCACCGCCTCGGTTTGCGTGCCCGTGTGCACGCATTTCGAGGCACTCCATTTTTATCCGACGGCATCCGATGTGAGTGTGGCTGAGGTTCACTCATGTTGGTATAAGCCCATTTGTCATTTCCATGTCATTCTGTCACCGCCTCGGTTTGCGTGCCCGTGTGCACGCATTTCGAGGCACTCCATTTTTATCCGACGGCATCCGATGTGATTGTGGCTGAGGCTCACTCATGTTGGTATAAGCCCATTTGTCATTTCCATATCATTTCATCATATTCTATCATTGCCTCGGTTTGTGTGCCCGTGTGCACGCATTTCGAGGCATCTCATTTTCACCGCATCTGTCATCGCCTCGGTTTACGTGCCCGTGTGCACGTACTTCGAGGCACCTCATTTTCATTGTATCTGTTATCGTCTCGGTTTGCATGCCCGTGTGCACGTACTTCGAGGCATCTCATTTTCATTGTATCTGTCATCGCCTCGATTTGCGTGCCCGTGTGCACGTACTTCGAGGCATCTCATTTTCATTGTATCTGTCATCGCCTCAGTTTGCGTGCCCGTGCGCACGCATTTCGAGACACATATCATCGCCTCGGTTTGCGTGCCCGTGTGCACGCATTTCGAGGCATCTCATTTTCAGCATTCTGTCATTTTCTCGGTTCGCGTGCCCGTGTGCACGCATTTCGAGGCATCTCATTTTCATAGCATTATGTATGTTAGGATTGTCTATTATTTGCATTTCATGCATATCATGCATGTTGCATTGTGCTCGGAATAGGAGTTAGCCCGGGCACGGAAAACGAGGTATATTTCGTACTCCGAGTGACGGAATGTGTCTCAATTCCCCAGTCACCAACACTCCGGATTATCCATGATGGAGTTAGGTTTTAGCTGTAGCTTCATGTGCATTCATCCTATATTGAGTTGTGCATTTCGACTCTTCGGCCATCATGCCTCGGTATGCGTGATTGGTGGCACGAAGATCGATACATGCATATATCTGTGCAGATACATTGCTATGCCCCTTTCCTGCTCTCTGTTGCAGCAAAACGAAGAATCAGCAATTTTTCAGGGCTCGGCACGCATTTCAAGAACAGGTGTAAACAGAGGCTAATTGGGGCATTCAGGTGGATTTCCGCGCAAGATGATCCGGACATGCATCATCCGTCAGAAGCAAGACAGTCCCTGGCTTGCACGCCAGTTTTATTTGCTTTATTAGTTAATTCATTAATTAAATAGAAATCTGTAATATTCTTTTATTCGGGACTGTAATACTTGGACTGTATATTTCTTCGGACCCTCTGCACGGGGGCGCAATTGTAATAAGTGTGGGTGAGTGTGATGTATGTCTTCCAACCCCACGTCTTTCTCCCTTTTATTTATCCGCTTTTGTTGGTTAGATTAGGGCATATTTAAATTAGCATACAGTATGATAGCATGTTTGCATTCATTCATCTGTTTTGCATACACCGGGCTCGGCGCATCATACTAACTGCATTTGTATTTCAATTCCAAGTTGAATACATGATAGTTGTAGCATTTCACATGCCATCTTAGAATAGCTGAGCCTACTATAATTGCATTTTGCATGTGTTGCATTAGGCATTTCTGTATATTTAGGATCATGCATGATTTCTAACATAGTTTCTATTTTGGCTTGGAATACTCGGTGAGTTTTTATGCTTTAGCATCCTTGCATGCATGTGAGTGAATGCCATGATAGCATGCTTACCATGAGGCTATTTGCTTATTTGATATAACTGCCTGAATGCCTGTGGGTGAAGGTTGGATTGCTTAAATTGGAATAAATCATCAAAATGTTTCAAAACCTACCTGCGGGTAGCAAACCCTTTTCAAAAATAAAAAAGAGGTGTTTTGTTCCAATCCAGGCGACCTGGTCTATACTTATATGCTGTGTGCATCACATAGTAACCTAGGCTAATAAACCAGATTAAGAACTCACAATGTTTTCAAAAATTGATATCATGGTTAGTAGAGGCCGGTCTATGACCGGGCGAGCGGGGGTGCTCACGAAGTGACCTTCCCCAATCGTACCCAAGTTCCCGAGCCGAAGCAGCTTTGGTGATGACGGACACGTGGCCTTTTGGCATCGAGTCAGGGTTTCCTAAATTTCCCAAAATAAAATATTTAGGTGGCGACTCTGTATCTGGCAAAGCAGTCCATGTTTGGCACTACTTTTTCAAAAATCAGTTTTCTCAAAACGATTTGCCAGATTTGGACTCTTTGGTTCAGATTAAGAACCGTGACAAATTAAAAGAGTCCGAGCTGTAGCGAGGTCCCCCGCGGGCTTGTTACAGTTTCTGGCGACTCTGCTGGGGATTTAGAGAACTTGACTCGAACTCGTGATATCTGTTTTTGACTACACTTGAGTGTTTCTTTGCATTGCATTTGCATTGGTGCGCCTAGGACACCGTGTTTGCCATCTGCTATTCCTGAACGGTTTGCCGGAGGCTTGTCTTGTCAAGGCATGACCATAAGGCTGACCGGTTGTGGGCTCTGCCAGTATGGGAACACAAACCCCGGTTTTACCGGGGCACCCTCTTTGACCATTCGACCTAGTGCATATTCGGATCCATAGTGACCATTCCAAATTAGGACAGGTTGCTTACCCGTTTATAGGTTGTTTGAAACTGCTGCGTGCGTAATGAAACCCTAGCTCCTGACAAAATAGGACAGGGAAACCCTACCCTAACATAGGGGTGTTTTGGCTCTCACTCATCTGTTATGTGCTTTAGAGTGCGTCTCTACAGGAATGCATGTATCAGTATATGAGTTTGGGCATCAGGCCTGCGGGCATCAATCAGTATCTGGGAATCAGTTTTGCCTGAGGGTATCCATTCACCGGCAGAATTTTGGGCAGAATTCAATAGAGAGCACACTCATTCAACTATGCTCATATCTGTTCAGGTGAAATCAGGCTGAGATGCTGCACGTTTTCTCTTTTGCTAGGTAGTCTTGGAACTATCGCTTCAGAAGGCTCCGATATCCCCCGAGGTTCATCGAACTTGTGCTAATAGACTTTGTCAGGTCAGAGATTCAGTTCAAGGGTAATCAGTGTTCTGTCGCTGAGGCAAGGTAAAGAAAAGCCGGTCAGGGCTCATATGTTCATCTAATCCGTCAGTCACCAGTCACATCATCAGCAGACCCGCGATGGCACAGGGTTCAGAAGAATTTGTGGCCATGATAGCAATATTAAAACAGGGAACTGCCATGCAGGCTAAGACCAGTATTGAAACGCAACACCCATCTGGGGCATCTGTTTCGTATCCAGCTTTGGGACCCCAGCCGAACTTCGACCCACTTCTACTAGCTGAAGATTTGCAGGGTCCAGATCCCCGAGAAAGGTTGACTCAAGCTCGAGTTTCCACAACCCTGGTGCAGCCTACTGAGAGGCTTCGTCTCTCCGATGTTAATAAGCTCGATCCGACTGCAGTGAAAATTGTGAACCTTGAGAAGCAATTCAAAAGGGCACAGGACCTTAACTCCATTCACGACATTGAGGATTGGTCCACCGAGGTTGCCGTAAGGCTCCCAGTCGAGAGTACCAATGCTGGCGGTAGCACTATTTCCAAACCTGCTAAAATCAATACAGTCGCCATAGCTGACCCTTTTGCCAAGGCCAGCCTACAAATAACCAGCCCAGCCCGAGCTCAGGGTAAATTTTTCACCCCCCTCCATATGAGCCTAACCAGCGCATTCAAAGTTCTGATGGAAAGGAGGCATCTCAAACCCCTTAGTCCTCAACCTTTGCCAAATCCACTCCCTGCCAGGCATAACCCCGCCAAGTACTGTATGTACCATCAGCAGCGCGGTCGTGGCACCGACCGTTGCTACCGCCTTCGTCATGAGGTCCAAAATCTCATCGACAACCGGACGATAGCTCCACCTTCAGACCCCAATGACCAAACATCTCCTGCCTACCTCAATCTCATCCGTATACTGCCATCCACCTATGACCCCAGCATATACATCACCCCGGCCCATCTACCCAAACCTGAGGTGTTTATCCCAGAAAGTATGGACTTATGCATGATGGGTGCACCTGAACCTCAATCATCTCAAGCCCGTGAACCCACTACTTCTGAGCTGAAGAGAATGATTGAAGATCTTCAGAGAACTGTGACAGATCTGGCCTTCGGGACATTGGCTCCATCATCAACCACACCACATACCGGGAACTTCATGTCAAAAGGCTCCCTGATGTTGGGACGGGCTACATTTGAGGAAGGCCAATCCCTTGGCAAAGTGGAGGTGAGTGGAAGGAACAAGATAGGGGCGGACATGGATCCCAATGAACATCTTCTGTTGGCTGTTGAGGCTTTGAAAGTCAAAGGACTGAACAAAGAGCAAGTCCTCGCAGTTGTTGCAAAAGCTGTGGATGACACTTTCGCTACTCAAGTTGGGGGCAGTCTGAATCAAAGGGAACATCGAGAGAAGGGCTGTCATACCAGAGACGATCCTGTTACCTCTAATCCTCCACTCGGAAGAGATCGGCCAACCAGGCCAGCACCTGCCAATCCCTTTGCTGGTGCGCCCAGTAAAAATCCACAAGCCTTGAAGTACCAACCCCGAGGTCGGAGGGTCTTCTATGCCCTCTATATGCCTTTGTCCAAGGCTTTCCAAATCCTTGTTGGACAAGGCCATCTCAAACCCCTTGAGCCTCGGCCTCTCCCGAACCCTCTTCCGGCTACACATGATGTTACCCAGTACTGCGCGTACCATCAACAAACTGGCCATACTACTGACGACTGCTTCCGTCTTCGCCATGAAGTACAGGATCTATTTGACAATGGGGTCATCCCCACCAGGTCCTGCAAAGTCTATCGGCACTTGATCAGTGAACTTGTAGGAGATAATGTGATGTGATCGAGGGATGAACCACCTGCGGGCGGCGTTCAGTTTATTTCAGATATGGTGTATAGCACGCACTGTTTTGAGCATTTGCAAATACCAGTTTTTGTACATTCTGACTTAGGTATTGGGTCAGTCTTGTTGTTTTGTTTTGAGTCTGTCTCTTTGTTTTGAGTCGGTCTTTTTGCTTAAGTGTCTGTCTTGTTGTATCGAGTCAGTCCTGTTTTGTTAGGAGTCGGGTGATTCCGGGGGGTGTTACCTCGGGCATCACCATTTTGTTTTGTGTTTGTCTTTTCGTTTTGTTTTGAGTCTGTTTCTGCCAGGGAGCCAGTTGTACCAACATATTTTGAATGAAACAGCAGTGATTTCCACACTCTCACGTTTGCTTCTGCCATGTGCTAGTTGTGCCGGGATTTGAATGAAATGGCAGTGCATTCCACCTACTCTTCTGCACCCCAAAATCATTGCATTGACCTAAGTTTTTTTTGTTTTTTTCAAATTTTTTTTTTAAACACTGCGGTGAAAACGAAGAGGAAGGAATTCCTCGGGATTTGCAAAACTTTGATCATTTGAGACAAAGAGAGGCATGTTAAGCCCTTAATGATTGAGATCATGCTTGTTAGCGTAAGTACTGGGAAGGATCCTGGCTCGATCCAGATTGGTTCTACACTATCTTCAGCGCGAGCGATTTGTCGTTTTCTTAAAAATTTTCAAAAACAAAATGTTTTGCGCGGTCTTGCGAAGACCTGTGTGGAATCGCTCTTGAGATTGTGCAGCCTAGGATCGCTCTCAGCCTCGAGACTCAACCCCTTCGCTTCCAAACCTTGAACTTGAAATCAGAAGGTTCGACGGTCAACTACGATGTGAGGCCTGTGTGGCTAGATTTGAAGCAGCCCTCGAACAAAAGGCACCAAAGTCAGGTCAAGAAGATCAGATCTCATCAGAAGAAGCTTACAAAGCAAAACAGCAGCCATTCTCCTAGATTCAGATGACTTCAAGATCTCAAAACCATTTGGCATGGACAAAGATACACTTTTACCCTTGAGAGGCTCGCTGGGCCGAAAACCCGGAAGGACGACCCAGGCAAAAGTTAGAGCAAGAGAGCAATACAAAAAATGCAAAAGAAAAGAAAAAAAGAGAGAAAAAAAAGAAAGATGCAAAGAAAAGAACAAAAAAAGAAAATCAAAAAAAAAGAAGGAAAAGAAATGAAAAGAATTGAAAAGAAAAGAAAAGAAGAACAAAGCTCGCAAGGTCGAAAACCCGCAACGGGCGCCTTGGCAAAAGTTAGAGCCTAAAAAGGAGAGGTTAAATACCCGAGTGTACCTTAACCCCGAACTACGTGAGGCTTGATTCCCATCTTTGGGATACGTAGGCAACTTCATTCTGAAGTCCAGCCGTAAAACAATTCGATTGTGTCCATGCGATGGTTCTGATCATCTTCGCTTTCTCTGTATCCGAGAGTTTGGTTGTGTTCGTCACTCTGAGGACTGCATTCAATGCGCCGTGGCGCCGTTCAAACAAGGGGCAGCTTCCCGTTGCCATTCAATGCGCCGTGGCGCCGTTCAAACAAGGGGCAGCTTCCCGTCGCCATTCAATACGCCGTGGCGCCGTTCAAACAAGGGGCAACTTTCCGTTGCCATTCAATGCGCCGCGGTGCCGTTCAAACAAGGGGCAACTTTCCGTTTCCATGCAATTCCCCTCAAGCAAGGGGCAATCTTCCTTCGAATCCGAGGTTGTGCATCTCGAGAGTGGGTTCTGTGCTCGTTGAGCAGTGGTCGTTTGCAAAAATAGTTTTTGAAAATTTTTACTGAGGTTGACTAACCTTCTCGAAAAGTATTCCATTTTTAAAACTGGACCATTTCTCGGACCCAAAAGAGGAAAATTTTTAGTGCTCACAGCCTAACTTGCATGATTTTAAATCAGAAAATTGAACAAGCATGTTAATCTAACTCTCATTCTGGTCAATTTTTTTTAGGAGAAAACTAAAACAAAAAATGGTCAAAATGATGAACTAAGGGCACAGTTGAGTCAGGCTTCCTGTCTTTTCCATTGTCAACATACTTGCCAAGAAGGGCACTCTACTTGCCAGAAAGGCACCGTATTCGCCAGAAAAAGGCACAACAAACGGCTGAAGGTTCCCTCATCCTCCAAGCAGCGAGGTATCAAGTCGAGTGCGAAGCACGAATTGGAATGGATCGAGATGCTCCATTCCCTCATCCGGCGCATCGACAGATGTCACCGAAGGAAATAGCCGCGAGCTGATTATGTTGGGCGTGAGCCCGCAACTTCCTGTTCATCCATCAACCACCCAGGGGAGGGATGAAAAATGAGAGATTGAAGAATAGAGAGATGTGCGATGAGAGAAAAAGTGAGAAAAGGGTTTTTTCAGAAAAATAGAGCTTGAGGGCCGAGTGATGTGAGGATCACAAATGAGAGAGGGTGGGGAACACTACCCGGTGAAACAGGCTCCCTGTGCACATTTGAGTGTCGTGTCTTTTTGTTTCATCTCGATTCTTGTTTTGAGTCGTTTCGAGTGTTACTCGATGTGTCTAGGTTGCGTGCCTTTTTATTTCCTTGTTGAGTCATTTTGCTGTGTTCAGTCGTGGGCTCAATACTTAGTCGAAAACTCATCTCTCAATTTCGAAAATAAAATCGTTTTGCGCTCCGAGTGCCGTGCCGTTCTCCACATCTGTGCAAAACAAGATTCGTTCTTTCATAAAACCGCAGGGTTCAACCCAGGTCATGCGAGAACAGTAGAACTAGGACCTATTTGAAGCTATATGGGTTCCAGACTACAAAGCAAAAGAAAAGAGGAAATGTCGGGCATCTGAGTTTGTTTCAACTTCAGTAAGTTCCGAGACTACATTCTGTGTGTACCTCTTCAAGTCTTGCCAAAGCTCCGAAGTATGAGTGTGCCTCTACCTCAAGCTCAAGATCAAGTCTGTTTCAAGCCAAAATGGTAATCAGAAGTGCTCTCCCTGAGTACCATTCCCCGCCAGAGGCATCTTGGCTGTGTTCCCAATGAGTTCCTAGGAGACCAACTGCGACGGTGGAAACTAGAGTTCGAGTGGCTGATGCCTAGGACGCAAAGGTTCGGGATTTCCGAGACTAAAGTCTGGTTTAAATACCCAGAGGCGTGTCCTCGGCTTGAAGTCTGTATGGAAGCCCCATAGGTTGAGATAGCATGTATGCACCTCAATTATGGATACTGAACCAACCTAGTCTGTCACCCCGTTGGAGAATAGGGAAAGTTGTGAACATAGCCAGAAAGGAAAGGTAGTAACTGCGGTTTGGAAGTACAGTCAAGAAAGCGCAAGAAGGACCTACTCTTTTCAGCTCAAAATGTTTCTGCGGGATTTTCAAACTCATGTCTTCGAAGTGTAGCTCATTGTCAGTCGGCATGCACGAGGTGTATCCTTTTTGGAATGTATAGTGACCCCTCCGAGAGGTAAATCGGAGGTTGCGTTTGGAAATTGGTCTACTTAAGGCTAGTATTCCCTTGTTCGGTATTTTGTTTCAAATATGCGTTGTCACGCACACTCCACCTGCATTGTTATGCTCATTTGTTGCATTATTATGCATATTTATCTAGCATTGTTATGCTCATTTGTTGCATTGTTATGCATATTTATCTAGCATTGTTATGCTCATTTGTTGCATTGTTATGCATATTTATCTAGCATTGTTATGCTCATTTGTTGCATTGTTATGCATATTTATCTAGCATTGTTATGCTCATTTGTTGCATTCTTATGCATATTTATCTAGCATTGTTATGCTCATTTGTTGCATTGTTATGCATATTTGTTGCATTGTTATGCATATTTATCTAGCATTGTTATGCTCACTTGTTGCATTGTTATGCATATTTATCTAGCATTGTTATGCTCACTTGTTGCATTGTTATGCATATTTATCTAGCATTGTTATGCTCATTTGTTGCATTGTTATGCACATTTATCTAGCATTGTTATGCTCATTGTTGCATTATTAAGCACCCACTTCACTAGCATTGTTATATCCATTGCATTGATTATGCACATCTATCTCGCATTATTATGCTCAATTACTTGCATTTTTATGCACCAGTTCACTTGCAATTATCTTTCTTTCTCCTCGCGCCTGCGACGGGTTAGACCTTCTTCGGTTAAAAGCATTCGGAAGAAGTCCCAATGCTCACACCATTCTGAAACGCCGGGATACGTCCCTATGTTTCTCCCTCTTCGGTTAAAAGCATTCGGAAGAAGTCCCAATGCTCACACCATTCTGAAACGCCGGGATACGTCCCTATGTTTCTCCCTCTTCGGTTAAAAGCATTCGGAAGAAGTCCCAATGCTCACACCATTTTGAAACGCCGGGATACGTCCCTATGTTTCTCCCTCTTCGGTTAAAAGCATTCGGAAGAAGTCCCAATGCTCACACCATTCTGAAACGTCGGGATACGTCCCTATGTTTCTCCCTCTTCGGTTAAAAGCATTCGGAAGAAGTCCCAATGCTCACACCATTTTGAAACGCCGGGATACGTCCCTATGTTTCTTCCTCTTCGGTTAAAAGCATTCGGAAGAAGTCCCAATGCTCACACCATTCTGAAACGCCGGGATACGTCCCTATGTTTCTCCCTCTTCGGTTAAAAGCATTCGGAAGAAGTCCCAATGCTCACACCATTCTGAAACGCCGGGATACGTCCCTATGTTCTCCTCATCGTCCTTAAAAATCTTGGGATACGTCCCTACACCTCTGGGATACGTCCCTAAACACCGAGTTACAGCTTGCTGCATTTGCATGATCATTGAGTTATGTTCGGCTTCTTGCATATCTTTTGCATTTTGCCCCCCTTGCCTGCGGGCATGCCTGCGGGCACATCTCTGTTTATCTTGTATGTTTGTCTAAGTCTTCGGCCTTGTCAAAAATGGGTCGTCTCTGGGCTTTGACATTCACTCCCGTCACTTGTGACTTCCGAGTTCTGTCAAAGAGGGGCAACTGTAGACACCCCATTTTTGACCGACCTTGAGACTCAGACGTCACCAGTTGAGCACTTGGTGATATTGCATAATGTGCTCGTTCAGAAGTTTCAGAGTCTTGGCTGCGAGCCCCGCCTCCGGATTTCCGAACCCTCTTCTGTGCCTTGTCTCGGTTTGCGAACCAGATTCGGTTTTCTCTGTTTCTTTTCCTGAGGGAAGGGAGAGGTCCCGTAGACTATCTCTTAGTGCCCGTGGGCTACATTTGGTGGCCGTAGGCCATTTTTTCCCATTTCGGAGCCCGATTTCCGGTTTTCGGAGCCGTCAGGCCGTGTGCCTCGGTTCGGGACCGCCTAACCATCTCCGTTTGCTCTGATTTTTGGCATACATCTTATTTTCTCCCTTTTGAGGGACACTGGGGTCTGAGAAACCCACTTCGTGGCCGAACGCCACTTTCGGTGTTTAACGGGCAGTTTCCGGGGCCCCGAACTGCGTGTTTTGGCCCCCGAACATTCGTTTTGCATCAGTTTTCGTTCATTTTTGGCAGGTACCTCTGTTTTATCACCAGGAAGGTCACTGAAGGGTGGGAGGCTAGTAATTGTTGCAGCAACCAGTTATCTCTCCTCCGGAGCCTCCCGGCGCCCGTTTTTCCAACTTCCGGGCTAATGTTGAACACCCTAGGGGTAGTGTTGCCAACTTTCAACCACATAACTGTGATCTACACACCTTGGAGGACCCAAAAAAGTCATGGCCGGCCATTAATTGTTATTTCCATTTTTGCCCCTCCTCTTCCGGGCCAATGTTGAATACCTTGGGCCCACTTTCTTGAACTTTGAACCACATATATGTGATGTACACACTTGGGAGGACCCTAAAAGTTTATGGCCGGCCATTAATTTTTCTTTCCATTTTTGCCCCTCCTCTTCAAATGCAATGTTGAACACCCTGGAGTCACTGTTGCCAACCCCAAACCACATATATGTGATCTACACACATGAGAGGACACCAAAAGTTGGTGGGAGGCTAGTAATTTTGCCGAAAAGCCAACTCCTTTTTGGTCAAAAGTGGTTCAGCATGAATCCGGGAAGGAGAAAAAGCTGCGCGGCTTCACCGAAACGGACGTAACTCTTTGCACAAGAGGAATTAAGATATGAGGCCACCACCATTGGAAAGCTTACTTCCGGGGCTTCATTTTTCACTCAAGAATCTCCCAAGTCCAAGTCCGGGGGGGAGAGATGTGGTTGGTTGAAGTCCGCTTGGACTGAATCTGCGCGGCTTCACGGAAAAGGGCATAACTTTTTCTACAGGAGGAATTTTAATGCAAGGTTTGCGCCATTGGAAAGCTAACTTCTGGGGCTTCATCCTAGGGGGTGACCGGCCATTTTTTCTGGCCGGCCGGCCGTTTTTTTTCTTTGACCTAGCCGGCCGGCTATGTTAAGTGGCTGGCCGGCCATCTGCAGAAAAAGTAACTGGCCGGCCTTCTTCTTCAGGTTGAGTGCATTCCAGCTGTGCCTTGGTTTTCCCCCAAAAAATATCTACATCCGGGGCCCCTTTTGAAAGAAGAAAGAGGCTCATTTTTCACTAGACTTTTGAGGAGGCTCTTCTCTCTCTCTCTTAAAATTTTGCTGACCTCCCAACTCAAGAAAGGGGTTACAAGGCTTTCTTGGAGGAGATACATACATAGCACCCCATTTCCTTCAAGTTTTGGGTTCCATTTCTTCATCATCTTCAAGCTCTACCACCACCCTTCCATTCCAGCAGCAAGGGGAAGAATTCCAGCAGCTTAGAGTCACCAAATCTGGTCCAAGAAGCAACAAAAGTGTTGGTCTTCAAAGGTAAGTCCAATTTCCCTCTTTTCTAGCTCATTCTTGCACCATCTCTAAGCCATCCATGCTTTTTGTTTCAAGCTCCGGCCCTAACTGAAAAGGGCCCTCTTTTGAGCTCATTGTCACTTTTCATTAAGGGCTCAACCCTGTTTGAGCCCTCCATATGCTACTTGCTTCAATACCCTTTGTAAATACCGTTTTCTTGCATGTTTAGTTAGCCTACCATGCTTTTGTTTTCGGCCATTTTACAGGCCTAGAGATAGTCTTATTTTGACCTATACTTCATGTTTTATTAAGGGTCTTTGGCTATTTGGTGATTATTTTGCATACCTCATGTTATAGCCACTTTTGAGCCTAATTTTGCATTGCATTTCTAGCATGTTTGTATTCTGTTTTGGCTGTTTTACAGTTCTGGAAATATGCTTATTTTTGGTCCCTCTTCAATGTTGTAGAAGGGAATTTTTCAGTTTGAGCATTGCATATACCACTTGCCTCTTTGGCTACCTTTTGGTTCGTTTTCTTGCATGTTTAGTTAGCCTACCATGCTTTTGTTTTCGGCCATTTTACATGCCTAGAGATAGTCTTATTTTGATCTATAATTCATGTTTCATTAACACTTTTTTTCTGTTTGGTGATTATTTTGTATACTTCATGTTATAGCACCTTTTGAGCTTTGTTTTGCATCACATTTTTGGCATATTTGTATACTGATTTTGAGGCTTCCATATACTGTAAATGTTCATATTTTTGGTCCATCTTCAGTTTTGTAGAAGGAAATTTTTCAGTTTGGGTTTTGTTTATATCACTTGCTTCATTACCCCTTGAAAATACCGTATTCTTGCATGCCATTTTTGCCATATCTATACTTACTGTTTGGCCATGTTATAAACTGGAAAAGTGTTTATTTTGGGACTGTCTAGCTTCTGTCTTTGCATTGCATGTCCATATTGTGCATGTTTAGCATGGCTATAGGCCATTTCGGGTGCCTAAATTTGTATTTCGGGACAATTTCATGCATTTGGTGTCATTTCGCTTCATTTCGGGACTGTTTTCCCCCATATTTTGTTGCTGAAATTCTGTTAGAATGATTGCCATCCATTTCATGTCATTACATAGCATTCTGCATTGCCTCGGTTTGCGTGCCCGTGTGCACGCATTTCGAGGCACTTCATTTTCTGCCATCGGCATCTTATGTGAGTGTGGCTGAGGCTCACTCATGTTAGTATAAGTCCATATTGCATTCTGTATGTCATTTGCATTGCGTATGCATTGCCTCGGTTTGCGTGCCCGTGTGCACGCATTTCGAGGCACTTCATTTTCTGCCATCGGCATCTTATGTGAGTGTGGCTGAGGCTCACTCATGTTAGTATAAGTCCATATTGCATTCTGTATGTCATTTGCATTGCGTATGCATTGCCTCGGTTTGCGTGCCCGTGTGCACGCATTTCGAGGCACTCCATTTTTATCCGACGACATCCGATGTGAGTGTAGCTGAGGCTCACTCATGTTGGTATAAGCCCATTTGTCATTTCCATGTCATTTCATCACATTTTATCACCGCCTCGGTTTGCGTGCCCGTGTGCACGCATTTCGAGGCACTCCATTTTTATCCGACGGCATCCGATGTGAGTGTGGCTGAGGCTCACTCATGTTGGTATAAGCCCATTTGTCATTTTCACGTCATTCTGCCACCGCCTCGGTTTGCGTGCCCGTGTGCACGCATTTCGAGGCACTCCATTTTTATCCGACGGCATCCGATGTGAGTGTGGCTGAGGTTCACTCATGTTGGTATAAGCCCATTTGTCATTTCCATGTCATTCTGTCACCGCCTCGGTTTGCCTGCCCGTGTGCACGCATTTCGAGGCACTCCATTTTTATCCGACGGCATCCGATGTGAGTGTGGCTGAGGCTCACTCATGTTGGTATAAGCCCATTTGTCATTTCCATATCATTTCATCATATTCTATCATTGCCTCGGTTTGTGTGCCCGTGTGCACGCATTTCGAGGCATCTCATTTTCACCGCATCTGTCATCGCCTCGGTTTACGTGCCCGTGTGCACGTACTTCGAGGCACCTCATTTTCATTGTATCTGTTATCGCCTCAGTTTGCGTGCCCATGTGCACGTACTTCGAGGCATCTCATTTTCATTGTATCTGTCATCGCCTCGGTTTACGTGCCCGTGTGCACGTACTTCGAGGCATCTCATTTTCATTGTATCTGTCATCGCCTCGGTTTGCGTGCCCGTGCGCACGCATTTCGAGACACATATCATCGCCTCGGTTTGCGTGCCTGTGTGCACGCATTTCGAGGCATCTCATTTTCAGCATTCCGTCATTTTCTCGGTTCGCGTGCCCGTGTGCACGCATTTCGAGGCATCTCATTTTCATAGCATTATGTATGTTAGGATTGTCTATTATTTGCATTTCATGCATATCATGCATGTTGCATTGTGCTCGGAATAGGAGTTAGCCCGGGCACGGGAAACGAGGTATATTTCGTACTCCGAGTGACGGAATGTGTCTCAATTCCCCAGTCACCAACACTCCGGATTATCCATGATGGAGTTAGGTTTTAGCTGTAGCTTCATGTGCATTCATCCTATATTGAGTTGTGCATTTCGACTCTTCGGCCATCATGCCTCGGTATGCGTGATTGGTGGCACGAAGATCGATACATGCATATATCTGTGCAGATACATTGCTATGCCCCTTTCCTGCTCTCTGTTGCAGCAAAACGAAGAATCAGCAATTTTTCAGGGCTCGGCACGCATTTCAAGAACAGGTGTAAACAGAGGCTAATTGGGGCATTCCGGTGGATTTCCGCGCAAGATGATCCGGACATGCATCATCCGTCAGAAGCAAGACAGTCCCTGGCTTGCACGCCAGTTTTATTTGCTTTATTAGTTAATTCATTAATTAAATAGAAATCTGTAATATTCTTTTATTCGGGACTGTAATACTTGGACTGTATATTTATTCGGACCCTCTGCACGGGGGCGCAACTGTAATAAGTGTGGGTGAGTGTGATGTATGTCTTCCAACCCCACGTCTTTCTCCCTTTTATTTATCCGCTTTTGTTGGTTAGATTAGGGCATATTTAAATTAGCATACAGTATGATAGCATGTTTGCATTCATTCATCTGTTTTGCATACACCGGGCTCGGCGCATCATACTAACTGCATTTGTATTTCAATTCCAAGTTGAATACATGATAGTTGTAGCATTTCACATGCCATCTTAGAATAGCCGAGCCTACTATAATTGCATTTTGCATGTGTTGCATTAGGCATTTCTGTATATTTAGGATCATGCATGATTTCTAACATAGTTTCTATTTTGGCTTGGAATACTCGGTGAGTTTTTATGCTTTAGCATCCTTGCATGCGTGTGAGTGAATGCCATGATAGCATGCTTACCATGAGGCTATTTGCTTATCTGATATAACTGCCTGAATGCCTGTGGGTGAAGGTTGGGTTGCTTAAATTGGAATAAATCATCAAAATGTTTCAAAGCCTACCTGCGGGTAGCAAACCCTTTTCTAAAATAAAAAAGAGGTGTTTTGTTCCAATCCAGGCGACCTGGTCTATACTTATATGCTGTGTGCATCACATAGTAACCTAGGCTAATAAACCAGATTAAGAACTCACAATGTTTTCAAAAATTGATATCATGGTTAGTAGAGGCCGGTCTATGACCGGGCGAGCGGGGGTGCTCACGAAGTGACCTTCCCCAATCGTACCCAAGTTCCCGAGCCGAAGCAGCTTTGGTGATGACGGACACGTGGCCTTTTGGCACCGAGTCAGGGTTTCCTAAATTTCCCAAAATAAAATATTTAGGTGGCGACTCTGTATCTGGCAAAGCAGTCCATGTTTGGCACTACTTTTTCAAAAATCAGTTTTCTCAAAACGATTTGCCAGATTTGGACTCTTTGGTTCAGATTAAGAACCGTGACAAATTAAAAGAGTCCGAGCTGTAGCGAGGTCCCCCGCGGGCTTGTTACAGCCATGGACTTCACGGAAGATTTTACCAGCCGGGTGTCAGGGACGTGGTCACTGCCTACCACGTCGCCCGGTAGGAGAAATGCTTTGGAGAGATCGAAGGCGAGCAAGTGTTCTTTGTCAGCCTTGATCGAAGCAGTCGCCGGGATGTCCTGTCCCCGGTGCTTCAGCTGAGGACGCCAAGCGGGCACGGGAGCAGGAGTTTCAGCTGGATGTTCGGTTGTCAGCTCGGCGACGAGCTCGGCGGAGGGATCTGCCCTTGGTCTTTTTCCAGCCCGGCGCGCTTCTCTGGCAGATTGCCCGGCAGCTGGAGCTGGAGAAGCAAGGGCTACCACAGCTGCACTCGATTGACCGGCAGCCGGGGAGCGGGTGGTTACGCTCGGTATCTCGGCTGAGGTCGCGGTTAGAAGGTTTTTGATCCGAGATCTTTTGGCCATTTCTTGCTCGTCGGTTAACCGGATTAATGGGACGTCTGGTAGGGTTGGATCTGGAGGTGGCGAAGGAGCTCTGAGGAAGTCGGTTACTCTACTCCGGCGCGGAGCAGAATATCTGTAAGTCGGTGTGTAGCCGAGCAATTCGTTGCAGTCTCGGTGACGGTACCTAAGCACGGCCCGAATTGCCTCGACGTTGGGGAATTGGTAGTTGGCTTGCAAGGCTTGGATAGCTGCAAAAGAAACAGGGAAACCGGTTAGTTAAACTAAAGAATTAAGTTCACCGAGCAAGTTTGAGTGGCTTACATGAAGAACCGAAGTCCTTGCTTATGAACCAGCCCGGCACCTCGGCTGTTTCGTAATTGCCGGACACCCAAAAAAAATCATCGTCGTGCATATCTTTGTCCGGGGTGCCGGTTACGATTTTTTCCTTGCCCGGTCTTATTTTCAAGTAGTAAGCTAGGTCGTCACCGGTGTGGCCCATTGTGTATTGCCTCAATATCTCGGCTAGGCCTAAGTTGGTGCCTAGCCGTTGGTTCAATTCGTGAACGCCGTTGATTATTCTATAAGTGTTGGTGGACACCTGTGTGGGTGCCAGCCCGGTGCGGCGGAGGAACTCGGTTATAAGAGGATTGAGCGGGAAACGAAGACCCCCTTCAACGATGGATAGCACGGTGAAGGGGCACTCCTCCCTACCCCAAGGTGTGGTCTCCTCTTCTGCGAGCTGCAGGTGGACATCGGCCGGGACGCCGTAGTCCTCCCTGAACGTAGCCAGCGCAGCCGGAGTATCCACTAGGAAGCGGAACTTCCCCATTTTTGGCCGGCTTAGTGTATCCCGGCTGAGGGGTTTGGCTCTGGGTATTGGATGCTGCCCGGTCCTGAGAGCCTCAGGAATGACAGTGGTCCCCTTGGACTCTGCAGGAAAAGGATGGCAAGTGTTAGCGCGGTCGCGCGAAGGTGCTGGATTTAGCTCGGTCATTAAGTGTGCCAAACCACCTCGGTTGTCTATTCTATCTAAGGAGCCCGGTCACCCAAGCGGACCAGATGTTAGCCCGGTTGAACGGCCAAGTCCTTTTGTTATCTCGGTTTTCGCCTTGATTGAAACAAACATGTTGTTATCCCGGTTTGGTCGGTTTTTTGGATCAAAAGAAGGCCCAAAGCCCGGTTCACCCCAGTTCTTCAGTGTTCTTCAGGAAGACGAAGAACACCAAGAACAGTTGGGGCGTTTGGGACGGATTCCTTGGCCTTTGCCCTAAATGCTACGTTTTTATGCCCTAATGTGTGTAAAATGAAAGAAAATAGCAACTAGGGGATCGAAAACCTTACCTTTGGAGGTTGGGGGCAGTTCTTCCAAGAATGAGAAATGGCAGTCGAGATAGAGGAGAGGGCTTGAGCTCTGGATCGTCAGGTAGTATAAAGGCAGTAAGAAAAAATGGCTTGAGGAGGGTGATGTATATGTAAGGGTGAAAGGCCGCCCAAATTCAAAAATCTGACAAGAACGGCGAGTTGGCTTCTCGATGACCAATGAGAGCTCGCCACGTGTCCCCATTTATGGCTACGTCAGGATTGAAGCGACGGGATGAAGAGACGAAGAGCCAGCCGAGCTACTTTCGACGAAAAGGCTTTAAGCCGAGGAACATGACCGGGGAAGGATAGCAGATTAGCTCGATGAAGGCTTGGCGTCTTGACGACCGGATAAATGTTATCTCGGTCGAAGTGGGTAATCCCAGTCACGCTTCCGCGGACGGAATTAAGGGGCAATTGAGAGGGTAATTTATGATCTGGAGTTGGGCCGAGGTATCGACCGAGCAAGTTGAGGGCCCAACGGTGCATAGGTCCGAGACGATCGACTTTTACCCAAAGTGGGCTGCCAGAATTTGGGCCGGGCAGAGTACGGGCTGAGTGTCACCCCGGACCGGACAGAAACTGCTCGGTAAGGCAGTGCTCGGTCGGACCAGGGTGCCCGGTCCGAGGATGGCCAAAGCCGGATTGACCGAGTGACCGGCGCCCAGGAAGGCATGGACAACCGAGGAAGTTGAGTGGCCGGTGCCCGGAAAGGCATGGTCAGCCGAGGAGACTGTATGGTCGGCAGGAAGGCCGATCGAAGTATCCGGGCTAGGCTCGGCCGGGATGCCGCTTAGCCCGGTCCTCCGTATGTCTATCCGGTTAGGCGCTTGAGGTATGAAGCATGGTATGACCGAGGAAGGGCAGCTCGGCTGCCGAGCTCCAGCTGTGCTGACAGGCAGTTGAGAGCAGGTGATGAATGGCATGGTTTATGCTGACAGATGGGATAGCAGAGCCACGTGTCAGGAGATGACAGAGAGTGGATATGGGGCTCAGAAGGTATATAAGCATGTCTGCGCCCCCCATACGCGATACACGAACACATCTGTAAGGATTTCTTACACTCACACACTCTCTCCCTTCTCTCTATTCCCTCTAAGGTGTGTGCTAACTTGACCGTCGGAGGGTTTTTCCGGCCACACACCGCCGGGTAGCTCACCGTTATTTGCTCACAGGTGATCGGATATCGACGGAGCTTGGAAGAAAGGAATACGGGCACGCCGGAATATTTGCTCCCCGTACAGTTATGATTAAAATGACTCAATTGTGATATTTGTAATAATCAACCCCATAAATATCATAATTTACTTATAATATAGGGACATTTTTTTATAAATTCCTTTTCACCTATTTATGTTTCACTTAGTTCACATTATTTTTTTATATTTCAATAAATCCTATGAGTGACATAGTTATCAAAATACTCCTAATAATATTTACATATTTAGTGCGAATGTTCACACCATCAATGTGAATGTTCATATTGTAAAATATGAATGTTCACATTATCAAATTGCTAACCGTTTAAAAAATATTTATAAGGGTAGAAACATTTATAAAATATCTTAAGTATGAAAATTATGATTTAATAAATTAAATATTCAAATAATAAAATTTATGAACTAATTGAGATACAAACACTTGAAAAATAATTTTTTAATAAATTTTCCTATAATATAACTACTATGATTAACTGTGCTTGAATTGTTAAATAATTATATCACTGTTTTGTCAAAAATGATTATAAATTAATAAATATTTTATCAATATTTATTATTATAATTATAATTTTTTAAATAATTTTTTATGACACCATACTAAATTGAAATTTTCTTAATTATTATCGGTGATCACATCACTAGTGTCATCACTATTATAGAACCACACGTACCTTGCGAAAGAAATTGGGACTCCCAATAAATAGCATTCCCTGCTGTAGATTTCACAAATTCTATTAAAGCTTCTGTAAGCTTTACTCAGACGTTGGCCCCATTTGGTAAAATTTCGAAAAAGCGAGTATATCTTATAACTTAATAGTTTATACTTTATAATTGTAAATATAAGTTAATTTTTGATTTATAAATTAAGTTTTTTTTTCCTCACTCAAAGAATAAGTTAATTTTTGAGTTACAAAAAAGTATAAACTGTATTGTTAAGGTGAACCAAACACATCAAAATAGCTTAAATTAAGCTAAAAGTTGAAATAAACTGAAAATAAGCCCTACCAAACAGGGCCTTTATATTAAATTTAAATTTCATTTTTATTTTTTTTTGATTTTAACATTAAATCTATATTAAATAAGAAAAAAATTAAAAATTTCATCAAATTGAATCTCTCTATTTATCCTTTCATCAAATTTTAGAGATTATCGTTGATACACGACCTCCTGAATAATCAAATTTTGAAATGAATTTGATAAAAATTTACTATTCACCAGACGACTGGTAGATTTGATGAAAATTATTCGAGTGTATCGTATCAGATCAAGCTTTTTATCAAATTTAAATTTGATAAAATAACCTCCCTTTTTCTACTCCACCGTTAGCATAAAATCCATATCAAATGAGGAAAAAATCAAAAATTTCATCAAATTGAGCTTGTGTTTATCCTTTCATCAAATTTTGGAGATAACGTTGGTGAATGATCGGATGGACGACCAGTGGGATGGCTTCCCGGACAATCGAATTTTGGAATGAATTTGATAAAAATTTATTCTTCACTGGACGATTAGCAGATTTAATGAAAATTATTGGAGTGCATCATATTAGATCAAATTTTTCATAAAAATTTTACTCAAATTTGATGAAAAGTTTGATGAAAAATTGGAGATGCTCTTAGTACTACAATTTAAATGCAATGCTACATTCACACAAATTTCCCCTAAATCCCCTGAATGAATATTTTCAAAGAAATTTGAAAGAAAAAATTTATGTGGATGAAACATTTAGAAAATTTAAAATTGGCCATTGAATCAAAATAAAGAAAAGTTAACCCAAACAATGAAGGGTACCCTAGTGTTCTAAATCTATATGTTAAGAGAATGATTGGTTCATTGGAAGAATAATCACTTCATCAAAATGTTTATTCTCATGTTTGGTTGATTAATAAAGTAATCACAAAATATATTACAAATGAAATCATCATGCATTATTTCAAAGGATGATTATTCCATATGAGAACCTAATGAATAATCATTACATTTCATTTTAACTATTTTCAGTAAATCAAATACAATATAAGTGGTTTATTTGATTTTATTTTAGACTTTTATTACTTGTATTTCATTTTACATTTAGGATGAATTTGAATGAGAAAAAATTTTGAAAAAATGAGAATGTGATTTTCTTGACCACTATGGTTTTAATGTTTAAAATAGATTAAAATATAAATGTGGTTCCTTATTCCTATTTAAATTAAAATCACTTTTTCTAAATTAACCAAGATTCTAATTCCTGTACTTTCTGAGAATCTCACATTCTGAAAATAATAAGGTAAACTGTTTAATAGTAAAAAAGGGTAAATGAATACACAATATTTAGCCTCCGTTTGGGAAGTGGGTTGGCTTTTTGGCTTTTTGACTTTTTTGGCTATTTTAGCCTGGGCTAAAAAGCTTGGTTTGGGAAGGGCTTTTTGACTTTTTGGCTTTTTTGGCTTTTTTGTGAGAGAAGAGTGTAATGATTATGGGTTGGATGTGATGTTTTGTTTGTTATGGCTAAAATAGCCTATTTTATTTTTTGTGACTAAAATAGCCAAAAAAGCCCAACCAACTTCTTCCTTAAATTTTCATCATTCTCTTATAAATAAAAAATAAAAAAAAGTTTAGTCAAACCAAACATTTGAAAAAAGATTAACACACAAATTCTATTATTGGGTTAAAAGCCAGCTTTTTGACATTTTGATTTTTTTGAATCACATTAATCTCTTTATTTTTTTACATATTTTTTTTTATAAAAAAAAAAGACAAAAAATTAACTTTTAATCTATTTCTTAAAATATGGTATAACCTAGAGATGTTGACTTTTAAATTGATATTTTGGGGGGGTCTTAATTTTATATTGGATAAATTACAAATACATCCTTAAAGTTTGCTTAAAATACGAATTACCCCCTGTAATTTGAAAAATTACAAATACCTCCCTGTCAGAATTTTTTATTTAACAAAATTAATTTAAAAAATGAAATTTCTAACTGTTCACCTATACAATAATAAAATTATCTAAATTATTAATTGAAATAAAATTTTAATATTATTAAAAACTGTTAATTAACTTGATGATTTATTAATAAAAGGACCTGTTTGTTATGAAATTAGAAACTTTATGAGGTATAATGTAATTTCTAAAATCACAAAGAATAATTTATAATTTAAATAAATTTCAAGTTGTGTATTTATAATTTTTTTATTTTGCTTTTCAAACTGTCTTCCTTTTTATCAAATATAGCCTAAGATTTGTCCTTAAAAACACGTTTTTGTACTTTAAAAACATACAATTACACCTCTGACCTGAGCTCACGACTAACGTGGGGTACAAAGAAAAAAAATATATAATTTTTTAATTAGTATAAAAAGAAAGTATAAGTGTAAAGGAAAACAAGAAGTGTGACAGTATATAAAGCAACTTAAGATTCGACTTACTTTAAAAATAGACGTGAAAAAATATTATTTTGTTGTCCAAATTATCTTGTGTTTTTTAATTTGGTCCTTATATTTTGATTTATTTTAATTTAATATTTGAATTTTTAATAAATTGATCAATTTAACCCTTGTCGTCACATTTCTTCTACAATTAGACAGAATATGTTAACGTGGTATCAAAATTAATTTAGAATCATTTTATCTCCCAAACTATACCTTAAAAATTAATTTTCCCCCCAAATATAAAAAAATTAAATTTTAAAAATTTAAAATTATCTTGAGACTATGAAGTATGGATATTTCGACAAACATGTCGTACCCATACCGGTTACTTAATTTTGAAAAAAATTTCCTACTCAATTGTGAAAATACTATTAGTCGATCAATTCTATTGAAATTAATTTGGGTAATAAACTAGTTACAATTGCGTGCGCGGACACACTTAGAGTAGTCAATAAATTTTCTTCTCAATAAGTTTCTCTATGATCAACTCGATATAATTTGCGACCTACAAAGCGCAAGTATGGGTATGAGTACTGGTATTGGTACGATATGAGCACATCTACATAGTAAAATCTTTAAAAAGTGGGGTACAAGTATGGGTATGGTTTAATACGTTTATAAAAAATATTTTTTTTGAAATAATACAAAAACTGATTAGATGACTTAATTTGTTAAATCCAATATACAATTGTCATTTAATGCTAAAAGCAAAGTGTGAGGATATATTTTCTGAGTACCAACACGTGGCCAAGGTGGCGCCAGAGCCACGTGTCCAGGTTATGACACCGAGGTGATCTCAGCTAGGCCGAGGTTATCTCCGAAGATATCGGAATTCGAGACAAGCGGATAAGGCACAAGACTTCTAGAATAAGAAAGGACTTTGGCATGGATAAGGATAATACTCTTAGGGAGTTTATCTTTATCCCTTGAAGAGTCCAGGATAAGCACAGAGCAGAAGTCCACTGAAGCTAGGCTTCTATGGGAACTAGGATTGAGGTAACTATAAAAGAAAGGCACACTCGATGGGTCAAAGATACGCAATTTATATTCTGAATAGTGAGATTAGTACTATTGATTATCTTTGAGAGATATACTGACTTGATCGTCGGAGTGCCCCCGGGTGGATGAACCACCGCCGGAATCTTTTCTTTCTGTTGCAGGTCAGCCAGGTGTCATCTATTTTGCCAGTACTCTCCAGCTGAATAACTAAGTTGGCAGTGTGATCGGAAATTCACTCACACAATTTGGCGTCGTTTGTGGAAAAGAAAGAAGAATAGATAGCCAGTGACGGATAGAAGGATAAGGTTTGAGACGAAATCCCTGCTGGGAGTGAAAAACACGTTGACCCAAACGTGGAAAAAGATGGTCGCAATGAGAAAACTCAGAACCAGAATCACGGCAAGAAAGACATCGGCCAGGATGGAGACGTACCAAAGAAACCAGATCGAAGCGGATACTACAATGAGGACGACCTCCAGGTATGAAAGGATAGATGCCTGCGGAGGGACGAAGAGGTGAAAGATATGGCAAACAAGTTGGCAGACCTACAATCGGTCGTTAATTTTATGATGCAAAATAACGTCATGCAGCCACCATACCCACTGTAGGACATGCCGGTGCCAGCGGCCAATGCCCAGAAAAGGAGGACAGAAGCCAATCCCAATAGCCCCTCAGCACACCAGAAGCGAAAAGCACTCTTACCGGCCTTCCATGGAGGTCGGGCGAGGAGAGTTGAGGAAAGAAGAGTCACAAAGAACACATCGCACTAAAGAAGCAGACCCAAGAGAACATCGGCATGTTCAAAGGCAGGAGCTCTGCTTCGACACAACTCATAGAAAAAGATCGAAAATGACCCACCATGAAGCTGAGAGTAGTATACCGAAAAGATTGAAGTCAGGAGATAGCCGAGCTCCTAGGCGGAGCAAAGAAGACTTGAGAGATTACCTCAAGAGGATGCAGCAAAATGCCGACGCCGAGGTAACTTCCCCTGAAAAGCTGAGAACACCATTCTTGGTGGAGCTAGACAAATTTGAGGCTCCGAAGAGATTCAGTATGCCTAGGTTCTAAATGTACGATGGTAAGTCAGACCCCAACTTCCACGTTGGATTATATTTGAACTCAATGGCATTGTATAGTGGGAACGAGCCGTTGCTCTGCAAAGTGTTCCCCTCATCGTTTGGGGAGATTGCATCAGATTGGTTTCACAAACTACCGAAGGGAAGCGTAAAGACCTGGGAAGGCCTGACCGAGATGTTCGTGGCCAGGTTAGTGACAAACAAGCTACAACCATTAACGATAGATGTATTGATGGCTCTGAAGATCAGTAAGGATGAAGGCCTCAGGGCCTATGCAAAAAGGTACTATAAGGTGTTCGATTGAATACCAGAGTGTAATCAAGAGGTGGCGGTCGTATTTTTCAAGAACGGCTTAAAAAATGACTGTCCACTACGAAAATTTTTGGCAAAGACATTGCCAAAAAGTATGGAAGAGCTCATGGCGAGAATCGAGAAGTATGCCAGAGCCGAAGAAGATACATCAGGAACCAAGGAGGCAAAGCAAGAGAAAGGAAACGGCTCGCCGAAACGAGGCCGAGGTAACAATGGATCGAGCAAGCAAGAGACAAAACTGAGGGCTACACAGGCAGTGACAACTGTGTTTTGAATCCCAATTCACGAAGTCCTGGACCAAATTCGGAATCAACCCTATTTCAGAGCACTAACAAGGGCACCAGGAGAGTTTATGGAAAGAAACCTTGGCAGACATTGTGCTTACCACAATAAAGATGGGCACATGACTCAGGGTTGTAGAGCCCTGAAAACACATTTGGAAGACCTGGTGAGGCAAGGCCATTTGAGAGACCTTGTCGATGAGGCCAGAACAAAGTAAGAATAGGCAAGACTGCCTCAGGCGACAGCAGCTCCACCTCCCCCAGCACAGCAGCCTCAAGTAGGAGGACCTCGGGTAATTAATGTAATTCACTCGAAGGTTGATGAGAACGAAATTAGGGGGGAGACCCAGAAGGTAAAACACTTGCAACATATCTACTAAGTCAGGGAGAAGAGACATCGGGCAGAGGAGTGCCAAGGACTAGTAGTGTCCTTTTCTGAAACCGACCTTGAGATGGTGCAACATCCGCATAATGATGCCTTGGTAGTATCCCTCCAGGTTAGGGAATGCCAAGTAAAACACATCCTGATTAACCAAGGCAGCTCTTGTGACATCATGTACGTCTGATGTTACAAGGAGCTTGGCCTTCACCCAGACGATATGGAGCAATCCAATAGCCCAATGGTCGGGTTCAATGGAACGCCGGCATGGCCACTGAGAACAACCAGCTTGGAGGTACAGGCAGGCACCAGGAAGATAACAACAGAGTTCACCGTAGTTGACACACCCTTCCCTTACAACATCATTTTGGGAAGACCATGGTTGCATGCAATGGGGGCAGTTTCCTCAATATTGCATCAACTATTGCGGTTCCCAACAAAGCATGGGATTGAAGAGGTTAGAGGAGATCAGCGGCAACAATGAAATCCACATACAGCATTCAAGAACCAAAGAAAACAGAGATCGAAGGCAAGGACGTGGAGGTCCTAGAGGATGTCGGCAAGGAATCAGCCGAGAAGAATGAAGAAACACTGAAGAAAATTCTCAAGAAGGGGATGAAGAACGCTTCTTTGTTCTCGGCTCGGGCTTAGCCAAAAAAGAGGGAAAAAAGTTGGAAGCTTTTTTAAGAGCAAATATTAAGATGTTTGCCGAAGTAAATAAATAAAATTTTGCTCTTTTGACACTTGCCAAAATAAATAAATAAAGATTTAGCTTGATTTATTCGTTTATACACTTGTGACTGATAAAGATACATAACGTTGTTTCTAGAATACATGCATAATGAGACCCTAAGTGGAGCTTAGGCTCACATTAGGGGGCAGAGAGAAGAAATGATGTTTAACACATGTTGAAACTTGAGAAAAGTTTACAAGATGATGTTTAACACTTGTTGAAACTTGAGAAAAGTTTACAAGTTGAAGTTAAACCGAGATTATGTTTAACACTTGTTGAAACTTGAGAAAAGTTTACAAGTTGAAGTTAAACCGAAATGATGTTTAACACTTGTTGAAACTTGAGAAAATTTTACAAGCTAAAGTTAAACCGAGATTATGTTTAACACTTGTTGAAACTTGAGAAAAGTTTATAAGTTGAAGTTAAACGGAGGCTAAGGTTAAACACTTGTTGAAATCTTTTGAAAAAATTTTACAAGTTGAAACCAAGGTTATGCTAAGAAAGGTACTGGGGTACTTGCCGAGGTAAATCATCGGTTTGTATTACCGAGGTTTTTCACTCTGAGAAGGTTGCACAAGACTAAGAAGCATTTTGAAGATACAAAATTATTCTAAGTATGAAAGGCATACAAGAGCAATAAAGGGAAGACAAACATACAAGTATTCAAGAAAGAAGGAAATTGTATTCATAAAAAGGCACATCGGCGATATAAAGAGTTTACATTACTTCAAAAAGAAAAACAAAGTACAAAATACAAAGAAAAAAAAAGTCAAAGTTAAGACTCTTCAGCAACGACAGATGGTTGGGTCTGAAGTTCGGACGACTGCTGGGAAGACACCTTGGCAGCCTTTTCCGCCGCAAGCTCAGCATCAATTTCTTGAAGAGTTTGATCAAAGCTCTTGTCGGCAAGAGGCACGTCCAAAGATGCCTGTTCAGGGGTAGCTTCTTTGGGCACCTCACCACCCTTCTCATCTTGAGTCAAGTCTAGGACTTAATCATTCAGAGAAGGGGACTTGGCCCCAGCAGCATCTTTCGACTTCCACACCAAAACCTCTTCCTCAGATTCAAAGTCGTCATTGGATTCAGTTAGAGTTGGAAGGAATGGAAGAGGCATGGAGTCGGCATTCCTGAATGGCAAGTCCTCGGGGACTTCAAGCTTCTTTAGAAGAGACATCCAACCAAGGGTAAAACCCCTGTTGCATGCCTGCTTCACTTGCTTTTCATAGTCCGACGTAACATCGGCCACCCCTTCGTTATAGCCTTTCTCATCGGCTGCCTTGACTTCGACCTCTTTTGTGGCCAGAACGTCTTGTAGTTCTTTTTGGGCCTGGGCCATTTTCTTCTCGGCATCCTTCTTTTCAGCCTCAAGCACCTTTTTGATGGCTTCAGCAGAGTCCGCCTTTTCTTCGGCATTGTTTTGAGCTTTGATAGCAGTCTTGGCCTAATCCTCCAAAGTCTTCATCTTTGACTGTAGATTTTTGTTAGTCTTTTGCAAACTAGAGACCTCCCTCTTCTTCTCGACCAGCTTCTTCCGGTTCTGGAAAGATTGTACTAAGAAAGAATGAGCATGCTGGATGGCCTGAAAGTAAATAGAAGTTATTAGAAAATATTGTAAGTATGTAATGAAGAGAAAGAAAAATTTCCCAATGAAGAGACTTACTTGAACAGAGTGCTGGAGCATCAGAGCATAGTTCTCATACTCGCTTATCTCGGCGTTTCGGTCGAGATCGCCGGGAAGGAGCAGAGCGATACTAAGGGCGACGGTGACATTAATGTCGTCGGCACTGTCGCCAGCCATAACTAGCTTATCTTCCAAAGTAATTTGGGAGGTCCAGGGGGCATCACGCTTTGAAGACCCCGAGGTAGTTGTAGCGGATGACCTCGGCCTCTTTGATTTCGGAGAATCAAATGGTTAGGCCTCGGCACGCCTCTTCTCCGCGGTAGACTGGGACTTATCACTCTCAACCAGTTTGGAGATCGGCAAAGTGTCCTCAGTGTCAACCTAAGTCACCTTTGCCTTTGGCTGAGCCTTCTTAATCCTTTTTTTCTTCGGCTTTGGCTGGGTTGGCACTGATTGGGCATCAACCGAGTCAGGGATGCTGGCTAAGAGATCCTTAGCAACTGCTTTTTGGCGGTCCATTTCAGCAGCAAAAATAGTTCGTCGCCGACATTGGCGTTGAGATATTGGGATCAGATAAGGAGCCGAGGTTAACGGTTGCTTGGCTGGATCAGAGGTCGATCCTTGGTCTTGTTGAGATGTGGAAGCAGTCTGAGAAGTTGTGGCAGAGGAAGGAGATAGACTCTTCTTCTTCTTCTTGGGGACGTCGGGAAGAGTTGACTTATACGTCGGAATGAAATTAAGCAGTAGAGGGGCCTTCCGTTTGAGAACTAGCAGATCCAAAAGTCTCCTCAAGTCTTTGCTGGGAAAGAAAGACTAACGGAAGCCCTTTGGTGGCTGAGGAAAAGCTGCAAGCAAAACAGACGTTAGAAGCAGATAAAGTATTAAAAACTATGAAATTTTTTTGAAAGCAAGTGAGTATGGACGTAGGGCTCTTACCATTGCCCTCTACAAAAACGGTTCGAGGAAGAGGGTAAAGATGGAGGTCCTCATTTGGAGCGAACTCCCAGTTCTCCGAGGTAATAAAGTAGTCGTCTCCAGCTCCCTTGTTGGAGTCTGGGAGGTCGGCTACGATTTTGTACTCTGTAAATCTTGGCTTGAGGTAGTAAACGTAGCTCGTATCTCTTTTGAGGCCATACATGGTGTAGCAGTACTGGATATCGGCTAAGGTGATCCTAGCGTTTTCTTGTTTGGCTAAGGTTATTATGCCATTAATGACTCGGTAGGAGTTGATGGCAAGTTGTATTGGGTTCAACTTATAGTAGTGGATTATCTCGCGGAAAAGGAAGTTGAGTGGAAGCCGGAGTCCGCACTCAATAAAGGCTACGACAGAGAAGGGCATGGAGTCAGTTGTGGGCATGATAGAGTCGTCTTCCCCAGCCAATCTCAGATGGACGTCGGCCGGGATGTCAAACTCCTGCCTAAAGTGCTCTAGTTTACTCGGGGTGTCTACTCTATGTTTCTACATACCTATAATGTCGGCTTAACGAGAAGAAGATGGATTTCAAAAGAAAGCTTTTTAGAGGGATATTGGGACCTCGGCAAAAACTTAAGTAAATACTGGGTTAAGAATGTGTGGGAATCGTTTCAGTTTTTCCTAAAAATTTGTGGGTTCTATAGACAAATCCCAAACCTAGATCTATGGAAGCAAGGATGGAAGACGAGAATCTGGAAAAACACGGAAAACAGAAACAAGAATACGATTCAGATTCAAGAACAAAGATGGACTATCGAGAACATCGCAAGTACAAAGGGTATGAAATCAAGAACAGTGGCAAAGATGTAAAAAAGTAATGAACAGTGAGTGCATTCAAGACGTGAGCAAGAGCAAAGTCGTGGAATAATCACATTCAGATATATAATTCGCAAAACGAATGTTTTAACAAAGCAGTAATGGCAACGAGTAATGAAGAACATCAAAAACTGAAAATAGGAGAAACAGTCAACTCACCGAAGATAGGAAGCCGGTGTTGAGTTTGCCGAAGTCCGACAAACGGGAGCTTCAGAAAGGATTAGCAAGAACCTCACCGGAGGAGGTGGACAGAACAAATTGCAGAGCTTTAGAAGCTTGAACAATGGAGGGTTTGGAAGAAAAAGCTAGAGAGAGAAAGCTTCAGAGACAATGGAGAACAGTGAGAAAATAAGGAAAGGGGAAAAAAGTTTTGTTAAAACTTGAAACGGTGGCAAAACAGAATTAATGCGCCTAAAACAACGTGAGCGTCAGACGGCGCACGCATGCGCGAGATGATTTAGAAGCGTGTACCAAGTACGATCTAGTGAGGGAAGGACACGTGGCTAAAACGGTTGAATTGTGATGCATAACAGCTCATACGCGTGAAGGAGATCTTGGAAACTTTTAAAAACCTTAAGGAGGCATGTCGGCCTATAATGATGATCTCGGCTGAAGCCGATGTACTGGCAGGAAGTACCGATATAGGTTTCATCACCTCAGAATGCCGAGGTAATAGAACCTAGGGGGCAGTTGTGAGGATATATTTTCTGAGTACCAACACGTGGCCAAGGTGACGTCGACATGTCAGCCGAGGAGCCATGTGTCCAGGTTATGACACCGAGGTGATCTCGGCTAGGCCGAGGTTATCTCTGAAAATATCAGAATCCGAGATAAGCGGATAAGGCACAAGAGCCCTAGAATAAGGAAGGATTTTAGCATGGATAAGGATAATACTCTTAGGGAGTTTATCTTTATCCCTTGAAGAGTCCAGGATAAGCACAGAGCAGAAGTCCACTGAAGTTAGGCTTCTATGGGAACTAGGATTGAGGTAACTATAAAAGAAAGGCACTCTCGATGAGTCAAAAGTACGCAATTTATATTATGAATCGTAAGATTAGTACTATTGATTATCTTTAAGAGATATACTGACTTAATCGTTGGAGTGCCCCGGGTGGACAAACCACCGCCAGAATCTTCTCTTTTTGTTGCAGGTCAGCCAGTGGTCATCTATTCTGCCAATATTCTCCAGCTGAATAACTAAGTTGGCAGTGTGATCGGAAATTCACTCACACACATAGTTATAAGATTAAATTAAATATTATTATATTAAATAACTTATAAACCATAACTTAGTTTTAAAACCATACTAAGTACAAAACTAAAAATGAAAAAGAGGTTTAGTAAAAATAATTATCTTTGTAATAGAAGAAAAATATTATTTTCGACTGAGATACGGTACGACTTAAATATATATTAGATATGTCTGGGTAAGCCAAAAATGAAGAAAGAAAAATTTGAATACATATTTTGTGTACCCGGTACGTATGCAAAAATATCATAAGTCGATAAGTACCCGGTATGGGTATAACATGTTTGTTGAATTATTTATGCTTCATAGTCTCAAAATAATTCAAAATGAGAATTTTTTTGTATTTTTTATTATTTTTTTGCAAAGTATATATTATTTAAAATTTAATTTTTTCATTATTGAGATAAAAATTATTTATTAAATATTTAAAATTGTTTTTTTTATATTTGGGGAACAAATTGATTTTTAAGGTATAGTTTGGGGTGGTAAAATGAAATTTCAAATGAATTTTGGTGTTACGTTAGTACATTCCGTCCAATTGTAGACGGAACGTGACGGTAGAGATTAAATTGATCAATTTGTTAAAAATTTAAATACTAAATTAAAATAAATCAAAGTTTAATAGTTAAATTAAAAAATTCATGATAATTTAGGAGGTAAAATAATATTACCTCAATACACGTGCATTTTCAATTAATAAAAGAAACAAAAACACAAAAATTAATTGATGAATTTTTTGAATTTCGTTTTGGGGAATTTGTAGTTTTTGTTTGGTACGTACAATTCGTTTGTGGGACGAATTTGGATCCTCGGCCGCCCTTTTGGGCGGCAGTTCCCAACAGCCCCCCCAAAACGACGTCGTTTTGGGGGGTTTTTCGTTTTTTTTTTTTTTTTTTTCGCAGAACCAGAGCAGAGCAGAGGGGAGGGGAGGGGAGGCCGCCGGAGGAGAGGGGAGGGGAGGGGAGCTCGCCGGATTTTGGGGTTCGCAGGTCGTCGAGCTCGCCGTCGCAGGTCGTCGAGCTCGCCAGCCGTCGAGCTCGCCAGCCGTCGATCGTCGCCCGATCTGCCGTCGCCTCCGCGTCCGGCCCGCCTCCGCCTCCTCCTCCTCCTCCCCCGGTGATTTAGGCCCCCTCCAGTCCGGTGCTCCCTCTTCTTCTCCCTTCCTCTCTCTCTCCTTCCCCTCCCCTCCCTCTCTCTCTCTCCCTCCCCTCCCCTCCCCTCCCCTCCCTCTGGTTCTGTTTTGCAACGAAGAAGAAGAAAGAAAAAAAAAAAAAATCAAAAAAACCCCCAAAACGACGTCGTTTTGGGGGGCTGATGGAACGGCCGCCGGAAAGGGCGGCCGAGAATCCGGACTCTTGTGGGACTACCTGTCTCAAAAAAAGGTTCTCGAGTAGCTGGTCAGGAAACTGTTATTTTGTGATTTTTTAAATTTTTTGTGTTAAAAAGCTGATTTTTTTTTTTTGTGTGACTTTTTTGTGATTTTTTTGTATAAAAAAACTAAAAAATTAAAAAATTGACTTTTACTACTTTTTCAAAACACCTCTTAGGGTTGGTTTGGCATAAACTAAATAATACAAAAAGTTAAAAAGTCACTATCCTATTTAAATCACATCATTTTATTTAAATCACATTAGCTCTCAATACATCATATCAAACCCAATCCAAACTCAACTCATATAAAACAATAAGTAAAAAAGTGCATTTTTTAGTGGCGAGGCCCACGTGCGTTGCACGACAAGGCATGCCCATAATGTGATGGGTGCCTTATGATGCCCATAATTTGATGAGTTGATTGAATGAGTAGCTTGAAGTTTTGTAATATTACTGGGCAAAACATGAACACAATTGTGTGTTTAAAAAAAAAAAGAATCATACATATTTAAACTAAATGATTAAGAAAGTAATTGTTCAAATTAGAAAAGATTAAAAAGAAAATAAGAAGACAATGATTGCAAAAAAGTAGTTTATGGTATGCACATTACAAAAAGTTGTAATAATTCAGTATATATTTATACATTAAGTAATTAGTAGATAATTAATTAATACAAGACTTTTAAAATTAGAGTTATGTAAGACCGTTAACATGTATAAGAATTTTGATTTCATGAAGCAAGAGCCATATGGTGTAGTAGTGTTGATTTAGGACCAATCATAGCTGCTCCAAGTGCACCACTTGTAGTTGAGAGTTTCAGCATGAACATTTGATGTTTCAGAGGTTTCTTCAGGCTGAGTAGATTGAAGTAGTCCTAGAAATAGTTGCTTACAAACTTCGAGTGATGAAATGGAGCTGAAAGCTGATGCAAAAATAACTCAAAACTAAAAAATGAAAAAGCATGATTCCAATTTAATATAGGTACATTAATCAAATAATCAAAGAAATAGCCTAAAATGCTAAATGGATAAACACCACAGTAAACCAAAAGATTTTGAAGTTATGGAAAGCTAAATTGTGTGTATTTTGAATTATAGAATCATAAACTGCCTAACTGATCATTTCCCTTGATTTATTTTTATAAACATCTATGAAGCTAGGGAGTGACAAAGAAAATGTCCATTAATTCATTGAACAATTAAGTGAAGCATATAATGAGATGAAAAGGCAAAAGTATAAAAACATGAAAGTGATGAAGGGTTGTTACCAAACACATGGTGATTATCAAGAAAAGCTCATAATTTCCCATACCATTTAGCAAATGTGAGTGATTGCTTTTTAGCTTGAGACATGCTGTTTACTTGGCTATCAGGAAAATGAAACCCTATCTATCTATATATATTGTAGGTGTTTGGGGAGTTGCTATTTTAATAATTTATTTTAGTTTTTGACTATTTTAATAGACTAAAATTTTTGTGTTTGAGAAGATAATTAGATTTTTTTGTAGTTGGAGGTGATGTTTGTGAGAGAAAAAGTGAAATGATTATGGGTTTAATGTGATACTTTGTTAGATTGGCTAATTTAGTCTATTTTCTCATTTTGTGAATTTTAGTCCAAAAAGCTAAAAAAAGCCTTTCCCAAACACCCCAATAAGAAAAATGAGATTTCTAACTCACAAGTCTTGTAAGAGAATTTTCTAAATTTTTGATTTAAAAAAAAAAAAAAAAAAGCCTTGGCATTTATTAACTTCTCCCAGCTCACAAGCCTTTCGGGAGATTTGGTTAAAACTTCTTCATAATAAAACTTTAATGCATTAAGGACAAGTATAAAAAAATTTATTGAAAATTTCAACACATATGATTATTATCAAAATATTAAACTTTAATACAATATAACTTTTGATATAAATGTCAGTTTGTAATAAAATTAATATTTTTAGAATTCTCTCATCAAGATCTATCAAATAAGATCCATATTGACTATGAAATTCTTAAAATAAAAAAAAAAATATTACCTCTGACAATAACATGCTACTCTAGCAATATTGTCCAAGAAAAAAAAAAGATATTTTATTTTGTCCTTACTCAATTATGTGTTTTCTACTTAGGGGGTTTATGAAGCAAAAAAAAATTGGATTGTGCTTTTCACTAAACAAGGGTCCAATGGAGAGGTTTTAACTAAATTTTTCAAGCCTTTTTGACTTCTCACATACCTACTGCCGTACCATTTTCAATTTCTCTCATATACTATGGTTAGTGATGAGATTGTTAAATTATTTTTTATAAAAAATCTAAAAAAAAAATAATGTTTATATTAAAAAAATATCTAAAAATATCTAAAACAAATATAAATTCTTATTAAAAAATAATACGTTACAATTGGGGAAAAAAAAGAGAAGAACAATTACATTGTGTATTTCATTAATAATGCTAAAAAATGTGCTAAGTGTTTGTGTAAATACTTGACACGTGTCCACTTTCAAATTATCAAGTGAATATAGATGAAATCAAATAACTCAGCTTTACTGGCTAACAAATATTAGAAGTCCATTGAAGCCTAATAACTATTGATTAATAGAATTCAGCAATTGAAAATTCTCAAACCATATTTTTTTTTCTTCTCAAATCAAATGTTTTCTTTTTTTGGTTCATGCATTCATTTTAATGTTGATAAAGAATTGGACGTATGGAAGAGTGAGAAACATTAAAATTATATATTGAGTTATGTAATTGTTGTGATGAAAAATAAATGTTGTCTTCCTTTTTTATGGTGATTTATCTGGTTATACCTCTAATTAAAACGTCAGGTGTGTTTTTACATCATCATTGAACGTTGCCTTTGTTTTTTTTAAGTACTTTGTCTCACAATTTTTTGTGTTTTGTGTTATGAAATTTATTATATCTATGTTTACTAAAACTATTAGATGGATCTAATACAAGAAGTGTAGACTATTTTAATATTATTTTTGGGCTTAGAAGTACAAAAAAATATACATAAAAAGTATATGAATAGACAAGATTTTACAAAATTTATTTGTGAGTCTCACTTCTTGAAAATCCCATAATTCATTTATTTTTTGTATTATATTTTATATTTGATTTCTGTACTTATTTTATTTTATTTTATAGTTTTCTTTTTTTTCTTTAAAAGTTTATTTTTGAAAATTAATAAATAAATAAGCAAATCATTTTCTATTTCAAAAAATTTCATTTTTGTTTTTATTTTTTTATTTTTCTTAAAGTAGTTTTAATTGTGAGCAATTACTTACTTTTTTTTTTCTTCTATATATTGTAATTTTGTACATTTTAAGTATATGATGTTTTTACTAATACACTCGCATATGTACTATGAAAGAAGTATCATGCGAAAATCAAGTAAGAATGAGAAAAATAAATAAAACAATATGATGAATATAGAGCAAAGATCAAAGATCAAAACTCCCAAAGACATTTGAAAATAAAATGTTTAACAATAAACAGTTGAAAATTTGCAACAAAATTTTATAACTTTTCTTTTTGCTAAAAAAATTATATTTGGTAATAGCTAAATAAAATGCTTTAATATATATATATATATATATATATATTTAAATTTGAAATTAAAACTATAGAAACTTTATGTAAACATAATTGCTAATCACATTTTTTTTACTTAATGTATAATATTGTATTGACTACATTTTTCAAGTTTATTTTTTTTAAGTATTTTTATAGAAATAAAAAAAATTCGTTAGGGATAAATTTTTCCTTAAATTAGTTATAGATTTTTCCCATACATTATTTTTAAATTTTGAATAAAAGTAAATATAAAATAATTGATTGAAGATATGCTGCATTTGATATATTTCTTTTTCTGTGTGCAAAAAAAAAGAAGAAATGGACCCCCTATATCTTGTTCCATAGCACACGGCATCCTTTCCAGTCTCTATAGACGTTTCATATACAGAGTCCATTTCAGTTGGAAACCTAGATCCCTTAGTATTAGTAGCGGACATAGCTGCAAATTTAGTAGCCACGACAGGCGCAGGAGCAATTCCCTTATTATCAGAGACCACTTGTTCAGAAGCGATCTTCCTTTAACTACCACTTTTGCTAAGTGTTTGTGTCAAGACTTGACAAGTGTCCACTCTCAAATTTTCAAGTGAATATAAATACAATCAAATAACTCAGCTTTAATGGTTAACAAATATTAGAAACCTATTGAAGCCATATAACTATTGATTAATAGAATTTAGTAATTGAAAGATCTCAAACCACATCTCTTTATCTTCTCAAATGTTTCCTTTTTTTGGTTCATGCATTCATTTTAATATTGATAAAGAATTGGACGTGTGAAAGAGTGAGAGACACTAAAATTATATATTGAGTTATGTAATTGTTGTGATGAAAAATAAAGGTTATTTTCCTTTTCTATGGCAGTTTATCTGGTTATACCTCAAATTAAAACGTCAGGTGTGTTTCTACATCATCATTGAACGTTGTCTTTATTTTTTTTAGATACTTTGTCTCACAATTTTTTGTAATTTGTGTTATGAAATTTATTATATATGTGTTTGCTAAAACTATTAAATGGACTTAATGCAAGAAGTATAGACTATTTCAATGTCATTCTCGGGATTAGAAGTACAAGAAATATACACATAAAGTATATGAGTAGACAAGATTTTACGAAATTTATTTGTGAGTCTCACTTCTTGAAAATCCTATAATTCATTTTTTTTTTGTATTATATTTTATATTTGGTTTTTGTACTTTTTTATTTTATTTTATAGTTTTCTTTATTTTCTTTAAAATTTTATTTTTTAAAATTAATAAATAAATAAGTAAATCATTTTCTATTTCAAACAATTTCATTTTTGTTTTTATTTTTTATTTTTTTTATAGTAGTTTTAGTTTTGAGCAATTACTTACTCTTTTTTTTTCTTTCTACTTATTGTAATTTTGTGCATTTTAAGTGTATAATGTTTTCATTAATATACTTGGAGATGCACAATGAAAAAAGTATCATGCGAAAATCAAGTAAGAAGAAGAAAAATAAATAAAACAATATGATGAATATGGAGTAAAGATCAAAGATCAAAACTCCCAAAGGAAGCAAGTAAACAAATAAGCAAGTAGAATAAAATGTTTAACAATAGACATTTGAAAATTTGCAACAAAATTTTATAACTTTCCTTTTTGTTAAAAAAATTCTATTTGGTACTAGCTAAATAAAATGTTTTTAATATATATATATATATATATTATTTGAAATTAAAATTATAGTAAATTTATGTAAATATAATTGCTAATCACATTTTTTTAACTTAATGTATAATATTATATTGACTACATTTTTCAGGTTTATTTTCTTAAGTATTTATATAGAAGTAAAAAAATGTTGCTAGGGATAAATTTTTTCTTAATTTAGAAATAAAATTTGGGCATACATTATTTTTAAATTTTGAATAAAAACAAATATAAAATAATTGATTGAAGATATGCTGCATTTGTTGTTATATTTCTTTTTCTGTGTGCAAAAAAAAAAAAAAAAAAAAAAATTAAAAATCGCAATTCACATATATACAAATAATTGTAAACACAATCCATACATAACACGGGTGATATACTAGTTCATATTCAATTAAAAATGTATTTAGTTGGCTTATATTTTGTGTTTCTTTGCTATAAATTGAAGTTTCATAGGAAGAAATATTTGGTGCTCAATGTAGTTTTAAAAAAGCAAAATTCTAATTTTGATCCTCCTAGATTAAACTTAGGAAGTTGTAAATTGTATTCTAGATCCAGTGATAATATGTGAACTATTGTAGAGTGGATGCCAATGTTTGAATTTCATCAAATTAATTACCCTAATAAGGACACGTGTAATCAAGTACCCTAATGAGAAGCCGATGGGTGTTTTACGAATTTTCAACAGATAATTCGTGTAGAATTCATTGTGTAATTCTGTTAGGAAGGGTGATCAGAAAGTTTTAGTTAAGCAGTCATATTGTCATTTTGATTTCAAAAGTGCAGTTAATGGGAACAATCAAAAGATATTGCTATCTGAGCTTTCTGGTTGGGGAGTTGGAACCAGCCTCCCAAAAAAAAAAAAAAAACTACATTTGGATTGGAATTTAATACATACATTTCAAGAAGAGCAATGTTAGAGACACTAGTTGTGTGTTTGGTTGGGAAATTTAGGAAGGAATTTAGAAAGAGAAATAAAAAATGTGTATGAAACTAGATGAAATGTAAGTATATTTTATTCACATTTCGCTTACGTTTTTTATTTCTCTTTTCAAATCCTTTCTCAAATTCTCTAACCAAACACAACATAAGAAAATTACCAACATTTTTACTAAATGTATCACATAAATGTGGATCTTATACCCATAGAGACATTTGATAAAAATATTCTTAATATTTTTCTTTCCAAAAAAACTCAGAAAGTTCCAAATAAAACAACAATGATGCTAGAGACTTATAAATTAGAGGCTCTAAATACACCTTTAACGAGGTGGAAAAGGAAAAAAAAATAAAAAATAGACACAACACTGACAGTGGCCGTGGGTGGCCGTGGGTGGGATTCACTGTCACATCACTAGTGGCACCTCTAATTAGAGGTTCCAAGCATTTTTGATAAAACAAAGTGTAAAAAGAGTAATGATATATACCTTTAATTTGAAAACTCTAAATGGAATACTAGTAAAGTGAAAGAGAGAGAGAATAGAGAGAGATAGAGAGAGGAGTGTGAACCCCACTTTCACATAAGTACACTCCACATCAATTGTGACATAATAGTGAGTGTACTGTGATAGTTGGGAGTCATAAATTGTGACATAAATTGAATGATGATGAATTAAATTCAAAGAACTAATTAAGCAAGTTGCCAAGAGGTACACGAATTTTTAGCTATTATGTGGGGCCAAATTATGCAACTTGATGCCACTTTTGTCAAAACTTTTCAAGGTTACTGCTTTGATGCATACATAAATATATTTCTATATATATATATATATGTATATATATTATATATATTCATATAGACAAAATGATTATAAAACCCCAAGACCTAAACCATGCTGACAACTTTGGTTTGATTTTTTTATTTCAATGTTGTCTCATGTATAACAGAAACTCTTGGGTAAGGAAAGTTGCAGAGAAAAAGCAGTATTTGATAAGATTTAATTAATGTATTATGAAATTTATGTATAGAATAAATTTTGAAAAACTTATTGTTGTTACTTGATAAAATTCTGAGTAAACTTTCTTTTGGATTTATAGTGTTACTGTATATATAGACAAGAAAAGGTTAATTATATTTTGAGTGCCAAAGTACATGATATATGTCATTTTAGTCCCCTATGTTTAATTTGAAAAAATGTTAGGGATTTCAAAAATTTTATCAAAATTTTTATCAAATGTCTTATATGGGTGTGAGACCCACACCATGTGAATCCTATGTGGGTCCCACACTCATGTGAGATACTTGATAGAAATTTTTGTAGAACTTTTGAGATCTCTAATATTACTTCTAATTTGTGTCAAGTTAGATCCCCCAACCTACATTAAAGACAAGGGTAAAAATGAAAATTAATTAAAAAAATTACAATATATTTGATCTTAAAATATGTAATATGTGTTCTTAATACTTAAATTACATCAATTTAGCCCCTAAAATGTGTTTCAATTTGGTCTTACAACTTAACTCCAACTTTCTCTTTATCTAAATTAGTCTGTCACCCGTGTTATGCACGGGATAATTATAGATATTTATATTTGTTTTAGAATTTTTTTAATATATAAGTTATTTTTTAAAAATTTCTTATAAAAATAATTTAATAATCTTATCACTAATCATAGTGTATGAGAGAAGTTGAAAAGGGTGCTGTAGTAACTATATATGAGTTGTATCTATAATTATTTGTATGAGGAGATTTTCACCAAAGCTCTCAAAATGCATGTAGAAATGCATATAGATTGGAAAAAGTTAATAAATACTGATCAGGAAATTTTGACAAAATTAATAAATGCAGGCATGTGGATTGAAAAAAATTAAGAAATGTTGGTCAGGGGATTTTGACCAAATCAATAAATGCTGAGTTTTTTTTTTTTTTTTTTTTAAGTTAAAAATTTAGAAAATTAAGATTGGGATATTGAAACTCCCACAAGGCTTGGGGGTTAGAAATCCCCTTTTCCTTATATATAGATATAAAATTATTTAGAACCATTGAACAAACTAGAATCACATTTTTCTTTTTGTGAGTGTTTATGTTTATCTAACTTCAATCATATTAAAAAATAAAATTATAAACAAAAGGAGATAATTTCAATCATACAAATCACAATTTTTTTAATGGTATCTAATCATCATCAATAATTAAAAAAATCAATCATAAATTAAGTCACTTGATAATTAAAAAACAAAATAATTTATTTTTCAAAAAACATAATGAGTAAAAAAGTTCAATTACAATTTTTTGGGAGTCAAAATACAATCTAATCATCATCAATAATTGGTACATTATGTGACCCTAGTGAGTACAATCCATTTTGTTTTTCAAAAAACACAGTGAGTTAAAAATCAAATCACAAATTAAGTGAATTGATAGTTAAAAAAACACAATAATTTTTTTTCAAAAAACACAGTGAGTTAAAAAAATCAATTACAATTTTTTTTTCAAAATATAATCAAATCATTATCAATAATTGGTACTTTAAAAATCAAGTCAGAAAAAAATAAATCAAATTACAAATATTTTTATGCTATCTAACTATAATCATAATTTTTTCATAAATAATTGTAAAGAAAAACCATTAAAACAGTAAATAAAAGATTAAATCACATTAAAAAAAAGAATCATTGAACAAACTACAATCACATCACATTTTTCCATAATAAAAAAAATAAATAAATGAAAAAAAGAACCATTGATTAACTACAATCACATTAAAAAAAAAAGAACCATTGAACTAACTACAATCATATTTTTTTCTTTGTGAGTGCTTATGTTTATCTAACTTCAATCATATTAAAAATAAAATTAAAATAGTAAATAAAAAGATTAAATAACATTAAAAAAAAAATTATTGAACTAACTACAACAATCATATTAAAAAAAAGAGCTATTGAATAAACTACAATTACATCACATTTTTCCCATAATAAAATAAATAAATGAAAAAAAAACTATTAACCTAACTACAATCACATTAAAAAAAAAAAAAAAATCATTCAACTAATTATAATCACATTTTTCTCTTTGTGAAAGTTTATATTTATCTAACTTCAATCATATTAAAAAATCAAAAATAAAATTAAAATAGTAAAAAAACCAATTGAACTAACTACAACAATCATATTACAAAAAAGAGCATTTGAACAAATTACAATCACATCATATTTTTCTCATAATAAAATAAATAAATGAAAAAAAGAACTATTAAACTAAGTACAATTACATTAAAAAAAAAAGAATCATTCAACTAATTATAATCACATTTTTCTCTTTGTGAGGGTTTATATTTATCTAATTTCAATCATATTAAAAAATCAAATTATAATTTTTTATTTGCTAGACAAATCACAAATATTTTTATGCGCTATCTAACTATAATATTAAAACAGTAAACAAAAGGAAAAGTCAAGAAAGAGAAAATAAAAAGAAGACTTACTATTTGTATACGTGGTCACTGAAATTGAAAGTGTAGAAATGAGAAGTCAAGAAGGAAAAAATAAAAAGGAGACTCACTGTTTGCAATAGGTATGTGAAAAGTTAAAAATAGTGTGTGTATTGGAAAAGTTAAAAAGACTTGGAAGAATTTAATAAGTGCTAAGTTTTTTTTTCAAAAAAAATCAAAAAATTAAGAAATTAAGGTTCATATATTGGAACTCCTACAAAACTTGTGGGTTAGAGATATATATAAATATATAGATAGATATAGATATAGATATAGATACAGATATTTATATTTGTTTTAAATTTTTTTGAATACACAAATTATTTGTTTTGGAAAATGTATTGCAGTAATTATGAAAGAAGTCAAAAAGTCTTGTGGGTTGAGAAATGTTAATAAATATGCTGACGTTAATTTTTTTTTTAAAAAAAAACAAAAAATTAGAAAATTAAGATTGACATATTGAAACTCCCACAGGTCTTGGGGGTTAAAATCCTCCATTTTGCTTAATATATAGTATAAATCAGGGATAAAGAGTTCAATCCATAAATATACATTAACAAAAAATGAAAAAAAAAAGTAAAAAAAAGAGCCTACATATTTGGAGAGAAATATTTCCTCCATTACAAATGTAATTATTCAAAATCTCATGAAGTATATTCTCTCTTCTTCTTTTTTTAATTAGTGGCCCTCCCCCCTAAAAAAAAATTAAAAAAAATAAAAAAATCCTTCTACATCCTTTCGATTTTTAAAATTCTAGCTCTGTCTCTAATCAATACAATAATAATACATCAAATGATTTGATCGGCGCAACATTAATCATATTCTTAGCATTGGTTAACTCTTAGGATAGCATTTGGCTAACTTCGCTTCTTGGGGTCATGGCCATAGGCTCTGCCTGAGATTTGTCCGATTCACGTGAAAGAGGCATTCTGCGTGGATCTCAAGATTAATCAATGTGCATGTAAATTGGTTCGGACACCTGATCATAAATAAATAAATAAATAAAAATAAAAAATAAAAAACCTCTTAGGATACAAAAGCTAACCAGACTCCTAATCACCTACTCTCTTTTTTTTTTATCATTATTTTTAATTGAGGTCCTAATCACCTACTTGCTAACTTAAACTACCATTCAAAAATAAATTTTCAAACGTCAAACATGCAAACCATAATATAAATCTAATGATTATAAATATATTGGCTGAGATGATAGACAAAAAATGAAAAATGAAAAATGAAATGAATTTTATTTTATTTTAATTCTCCCTCTTTTGCCATAACATTTAGGAATGTCTAAACTCCAAACCACACATGACCAAAAATAATCTTGATTTAATGTTAATTTCTTCTAAATATATGAAAAGCATTTTCTTGTCCTATACATGCTTTCATTATTATACAACAAACCTTTGTTTTAGTGGCATAAAAAGGTTTAGCTAAAGTCCATATAATTAAGATATGCAAAGACTCCTTGTTAACCTTAATAGAAGACCTAAGCAAAGAATGGTAGGTAAACGCTTTCACACACACGAACCACTCGAACATTGATTATTCATCATTTCAATCTTAACCACGAGATTATTAAATCGCATAGGTAGTACAGCGAGGGAATGCACCTAGGACGAATAAAGAATTGGTAAAATTATTTGATGTTTCTAATTTTTTTTAATAAAAAATTATTTGATAGTCTAATTTTACAGTTATGGATCTAGAATGGTAAGAATCGTCACTTTATATGAATATTTTAAAGACAACATGAGTATTGTCAATTGATAAATACTATTAAATATTGCTTTAAGAGCACCAATAACAATTGTTGTATTATTTATTAATGTGTGTGTGCGCTTTTTTTTTTTTAATATTATTGGACATATAGTAAGATATTATTTATTTTTACTATCATATTAATATTTTTTAAAAAATAAGAAATTAATCATTAATTATGAAAATTCACCTAAACAATGATACAAAATGGTTGTAAAAAAGTAAATAAAATATAGCATTTATTTCAGTTGAATTTAACCACTGTTGATGTTAAACCTAATCAGCAATGCCACAGACCCCAGTAAACCCCCCCGGTGCCACGTGTCAGCCTGTCATTGGCTAAAAAAAAAAAAAAAAAAATTTTTTTGGACCAATGGGAAGGGACCCCAGCACCCCCACTGGAGGTCCGAAGCTTTTATTCTAAACCTAATGATGTGACAGACTATTAAAATATCTAAGGTAACACTCTCTCTCTCTTATTTTGGTAATACAATTCACATTTTTCTCAGTGTTTTTTAGAGAGAGAGGGCAAGAAGTGTTAGAGTGAAACTAACTGGTGAAAGATCATTGAGGTGGGAAAGAAAGCAAGTGGGAACAGAAGCTGTTGATGTCATGAGACAAGAACAAAAGATGATCAGTGGAGGGTGGAAGGTGGAGAGTGAAGTGGAATTATATATAGTTTTGTGAAAGAAATTACTCATTACAAATATAAGGGCCAAACTTACTCATTATTACCCAAATTATAAAACTATGAATTATTATTGTGACTATATATTGTGGTTTGCTTCTTTTCCTTTTCTTTTTTGTGGCTTTGCCAATTTCTTTTCTCTTAATTTATATATCCCTATAACTCAAAGCCAATGGTTAGTGCAACTTATGATTACAATAAAGTTTATACCATTTGACAAACTAGGGCCGAAAGTTGCAACTCTTGCTTTCCAACATTTTTATTTATTTTTATATTTTAGGGAAAAGCATGGGGAGGGGAGGGTTGGCCACTACTGTCTAGTAAAAAGAATAATTATATAATAGTTTTAGAATTATAATAACGTCATATAATATTTTGAGACTATTGGATAATAATTTTACCAATATAAGAGATATGTTAGTCCCAAAATCATGCAAGGGGAGAAAATAAAAGGTAATTTGGGCAGTAATATTTTTTTAGTGTAAAGCTACACATATCAAATTTATTGCAAGAGTTTCTTTGGGGTAGTTTTGAAATCGAAAACAGAAACTATTTTATAGGTTTTTCCTCATTAATGGAAATTTTCAATTTTGTAACTTTGAGTTGTATTTGGTTAATATATTTGGGTAGAGATTTGGAAAAGGAAAGAAAAAAAAAAAGTGTGTGAAATATAAGTAACATATTTATATATTTCATTTACATTTTTTCTTTTTATTTTTAAATTTCTATCTAAATTCATAAACCAAACATAGCGTTTATTTTATTTTTTTTTTCAAAAAAAGAGTGAACATTTGAAACAAATCAAAAAGTGGCTTAATAAATTGGCCTTTAATTAAATCACTTTCTCTTTTCTTTTTTTTCTTTTTTTTTAATGAAGAAGTATTAGGCATAAAATTTCATCATTAATATAAGAAATAATTGGAATGAACTAGAAAAATGTGATATTTATAAAGGCACTAACTTCGGATCGTGAATTTAGAGGGAATGGAAGGGAAAAAAAAAAAAGAATAAAGTAAAATAATCTATTTTTTTTTTCTCTTCATTTTTAGGGTTTGATTAGGAAATGAGAATAAGATGAATAATATTCATCAAAAACCTTTTTTCTTTTTGTTCACTTACCTAATATATATATATATATATATATAAGTAGTTTTTATTTCTCTTTTCTTGACAAATCCAAAACGAGTATAAATTTCTCCAAATCATGCTTAAATCATCCTCTCTCTCCACCATAGTACCTAAAATAAAACAAAACAATACAAAAACAGAGATACCATAATTTATTGGAAAGCCCAACCATGTTTATTGGGTTTCTTTTAATGGATTCAAAGCGTGATATCATTGCTTTTGCCAGAGAGGCCCAAGCCCATTATTTCCTGAATTGGACCGCGGGGATCCTATCCTTTTTAATACATGAAGTTCAACGTTCTTATTATCAAAATAATTCATCTATTAATCATACAAAAATTGGAATTTTTTTAAAAATAATAATAATAAATGAAAATTTTCTCAGTATTCATAAAATTTCTTAGTGAAGACATTTTCTAATAGCCCAAATTTAAAATTAAATCACAATTGAAATAATTTTTTTGTATATAACTAAACACTTTAAAAAACAAGGTTGTTTTTCTTCAACTCTGAATATGAACCATTGGATTATCACAATAAAATCATGCTTAGAAAAAATGAAGTTTACATTCTGCTCATCAGTGGCTGATTGTCTTGTTCAAAGGCTAGCCCAGCCACAACAATTTGGGCCTTTCAAGGTCTTTTTTCAAATTTCTATTATCAACAGCACCAGCGGCCTTTTTTTTTGGAGGGCCGTTCCGTATGGGCCAAGAGGCTCTACATTATACCTATGAGCCCAACTACCAAACAAAAAAAAAAAAAAAAAAAAAAAAAAAAAAAAATGACCTTAAAGGGCCTTTTTTTTTTTTTTGGGTAGAAGAGGAACATCCATAAATTAAATGCTACAAATTTTAGTAGTATTTACGAAAATTATTGAATACAAAAAAACAATTCGATACATTTTCATTTTTTTTTGTATTTATTGAATTTTTAAAAAAAATTCATAAATATTTTACCTTTTAATTAAGTACATCTAAATTAAATTAGATTCATTTAAAAATTATCAAAAAAAAAAGTTGACTAAAATATGAAATAAAGTTACTATAAAAAAATTAAAAATTTAAAAACTGTATTTAAAAATTTAAACTAAACAGATTTTTTATTGTGATTATTCCCTCAAGTCATCAAAAGGGAAAGAAAGTTGTACACATTTGACTTTAGCTATCTAAAATAGTGAAGTTTATTTGACTCTTTATTTATGTATTATATTATATTATGAATAATACTATATACACGGGAAAATTGGTCTAGGGTCCCTCTCCCACTTTTCATAATGGAAGAGATCCACAAAATTATTTTTTAATGTCTAAGGTCCCTAAACATATCACAGAGAAATTTGACCTTACCAAATCAAAACTCATCTCTCTCTCTCTCTAAACTTCTCCATTCTCATACCTGTCCAGATCAACTCTTGTTCCTCACCCCTAACTTCATTCTCCAACCGATTGAGCTCCAGCTTCACCGGATCCGGCCTTCAATGGCGTCGCCGAGAAACAAACAGTCAGTAGGAGACTTCAATTTCTCGAAACCAGATCTAAGGTGCCTTCGTCACTTGTTGAACTGGGTATTTGGGTTCTTGTCTCCACATTGATGATGTGATTGTTGTTGTTGTCTAGGGTTTTGTGGTGGTTTTTCAACCATAATCAAACAGTCACTCTTAGTTATCTTATCTATGGTTGCAAACGTATATATATATATATATATATATGATACATACATATATATATACAATGTCAGCACATATATATATATATATATATATATATATATATTTATCCAGTGTTGAATATAATATTTTCAGGTTCAGAGAAATTTGAATTTTCTCTGGATTCAACCCAGAGAAATTCAACCCAGAGAAAGTGATCCAGAGAAATTTGAATTTTCTCTGGATTCAACCCAGAGAAAGTGATCCAGAGAAATTTGAATTTTCTCTGGATTCAACCCAGAGAAATTCATACCATTAAGTTTAAAGAAAATTTATCACAAACTCATAGAAGAACTATTAATTGCCCAACTATTGTAACATACAACACGTACATTCATGGGCTTTGTAGAGTTGGATGTGTTGAATTTGCTTTGAACCTCATTCTCTGGATTTTTCAAATTTCTCTGGTTTTTAACTGAATTTTCTCTGGGTTAAAACCAGAGAAATTTTCTGGTTTTTGAACTAAATTTTCTCTGGGTTGGTCCAGAGAAATTCTTCCCAGAATTTCTCTGGACCAATTTTCTCTGGGACTGAAATTTCTCTGGATTGATGTTGAGGGACCTTAGACATCATGAAAATATTTGATGTCCTTTTTACTATAAAATCATAATATCAGGGACCTTAAAAAAAATACCCCTATATACACTGGGGTCTTTTGAGAAGTAAAAAAAAAAAAAAAAAGTCAGTTTTAGCATTTTATTTATTTTAGATCATCATATTATCTCTCATATTTTCTATCTATAAAAAGATAAAGTAGATTAAAAAAGTCAAAAAAATTAATTTTTTTACTAACTTTTCAAAATACCACACTAATTAGTGTACTAATTATTGTATTAATTGATGATGTGACATAATTTAAGAGATTTTTAATATTTATAATTTATTTAATAAGTATGATCGATAATAATATTATAATTAATATTGATATAATAATTAATACGCTAATTGTTACATATAACACCACCTAGAAAGCATATAATTCAAAAGATTTGTCATGCTTTCTTATTTTTTAAAAATATCAAAACTTCGTAATTGCTAAATAATTTGAAAATCCAAAAGTTCCGATACATAAACTGCACGTGCAACACTTTTGCGCCGACTATCATTTTTATTGAGTTTAAAAAAAAAAAAAATCATTTTTATTAAAAAAGAAAATGTCAATAGAAATGGCTTATTAGTCAAGTTTGTACGTCTTGACATAAGGTAAGGTGTTCTATTTTTATTTTTATTATTTTTTTTTGTCAATTCTAATTTTATTATCTTTTCCTACAATTTATGATTTGTCAATTATGTCCATACCAGAGCTCATATATTTTATCATATAAATTATAGGCCCATAAAAGTCTTTTTATATATATTTTTTGACAATCATAGTTTAAAAGTTTAAGATGAACTAAATTTATGTGAAATCAATTAAACAAGTTGTTTTTGTTTTTAAAATGTGTAAGAATAATTCAAATTCTCTTGTTACTTTATGGTATCCAAACTAAAGAATATATATTTTTTCAAAACAATTTTACAAAATTTTCATCCTAATAAATCATATGGAGAAAATATATATTTATTTTCTTCTCATTTCTTTCACTACACTTTAATGCATATGTTTTTTTGAAAAATTATTGACACATCAAATTTGAGTTTGCTTGAATCGCCCGAATTATGTAAGTTGGACTATTGCTCAGATGACCGGCGTCACTCTTGTCAACTACGACTATCATCGTTGTCAATTTGATTTTGTTCAAATTTGTGCATGTCGGTCATTCGGTCGATTTGGGAGGTCTATGGGCAGATGTCGATTGACATGTTTTTTTTTGAAAAATTATTGACATTTCAAATTTGAGTTTGTTTGAATCGCCCGAATTATGTAAGTTGGACCATCGCTTAGATGACCGGCGCCACCCTTGTCAATTGCGGCTATCATCCTTGTCAATTAGCATGTCAATCAACATCCTCCCGGGGACCTCCCAAATAATCGACCGAACGACCGACATGTACAAATTCGAACGATTACTATTTAATCAAATAGTCCCTTAGACTAGACTTAATTATTTGGGCATCACTTTTTTACCACTTTTTTATTTGTCCATTTCTTGTTTTAGTAAATTTTTTTCCCCATATTTTTCACAATTATTGTTTATAAAAATAAAAAATAAATAAATAAACAAAAAGAAAAAAACAGCTTTTCACAAAGGTCGAGGCAAAAAATCTTTTAAAAAAACAAGATAATTATTGTTATTTAGATAAATTACACTAATTACTTTTAAAATTTAGAAAAAAAAAATACAAAAAACTCTATAATTCATTATAACTACACTAATTTTTCTTTTATAGTAAAATAATCAGAATTAATATAAATTATGTGAAGATAACAATAAAATAAAATAAAATAAAATATACATTACAATATAAGAAAAATAACATCATTTATTTTTCTATATATACAATTAACAAATTACTGATTAAAAAGAGTTGAATAGTAAGTGAAACTACTTTGACGTCTATAAAAAATACATTGAGACCGTAAATTAGACAAAATTATATTAGACACTTTAATCTTACAGGAAAAAATTAAATCAATTTAATTTATTTTTATTTTTTTAAAAAAAGTCTCAAACCAAGCCGCCGTTTGGTCCAAACTGTTAAACGTCTCAACTCAAACGGCAAGCGTCTTAACCATGATTAAACCCAGAGTTAACTTGTCCCCTCCCCACCCTTTTAAAACCAGAGAAAGATGGAGAGAGAGAGCTCTACAGCAATGGCGTTTTACGGAGACGAAGAGGAGGTGTGGAAATGTCCACAACACCCTTCGAAGCGACGGAGGAGCGGAATTTGCCCTACCTGCCTCAGGGACCGTCTCAACACTCTCTGTCCGGATTGTGCTACCTTGCGCCCCTGTGATTGCTCCACCACCGCCGCCGCCATGACCTCCTCCTCCATATCCTCCTCTGGTTCCGCCGGCATCGGTCCAATCGGACTCGTTTCCAACCTCATCGACACCGAGCCTTCGTTTCGTCGCTCTCGATCAGCCGCGATTCCGTTCTTCCGTCCTCGATTCGCCGGAGTCAGCAACAAGCCTCCGGCGCCAAGAAATCGGGGCAACTCGTCGATTTGGTCCGTGTTCACGACGCACAAGAACAAGAGAGAAGATGAAGAAGCGAAGAGGAAGGAAGTCGAAACAGAGAATGATTACGCGCAGCGCATGATGACGATGATGAGATCGAGATCGGTGAGCGTGCTGATTACGTCAGATTCCGGCGCCGGAGACGTCAGAAATTCGCCGGCGAAGGGCAAGGGTTGGTACTTTCCGAGTCCGATCAAAGTGTTCCGGCAATCCAAGAGTTCTAAAGTAGTTCAAGAACGATCGCCTTTGTTGTACAGAAGTTAATTGCTAAATTTTTGTATTCAAAACAAGAATTCGATACGTTAACCAAATCACATTATCTCACAATATTGTTTTTGAGATATCATAATTTGTATGAACTATATGCATTGCAGTTGAATTCTGATTGTAAATTTTCCTGCTGTTTGTTGTTTGTATGTAAATTTGTAATTTTTTTTTTTTTCTTTTTCAGTGTGTTTTTGAGTGTCTCATAATTGAATGCAACAGTGAAGGTGGTCCATTTCTGGTGATGATGTATTGTTATAGTTTAATTATATGCTAAGGTAATGATTGAATTGCCAATGGAGTCACTTTATGTTTGTTTACTTGTTTAGTGTTTTGATTGCAATGTAAGTTGAAAATAATAGTATAGTGTAGCGTCAAGCGAAGCATTCTTAGCGTTATATTATGCCTTTTCATATGCATTTATTTTGAGATTTTCATATGATACAATTATCAAGAGTGCATTGCGATACAAAAGTAATAAAATTTTGCGATTACATTATTGCGGTTTTAAAATATTTTATTTACAAAAGTTTTGAAACGACTATAATTGTCTTCTTATATGTGACTAAATACTTTTTCATAAGTAGATTAAATACGTGTAAGTAATTTAATTATATCAAGTAGGTTGGAGAGATTAGAGCACATAATCTATGACTTAATCTGATGCTATGTTAAATTTATTAAAGTCATTTAACTCAAAACAAAATTGAGAATGGATAAAATAACTTCCAAACTATATGATATGATCTAAACTTGGGCGACTTATAAAAACGATGTGGAATATCTAAGCACTCTGACCCACACATATTGTTGGTAAAAAATAGCTTAATTCTTATCGGATCTAAAAGAATCGCTATGAAAGTGAGAGTGGGCCTGGCCATGGTCGCAAGCATACAGAGAAGAAAACGGTAACTCAATTACTCCCTCGTGCATGGTCTTCTCTTGTCAATGAAAGTAGGTGACGACCGCAATTACCATAACCAATCACCCTTTTTCTTTTCTTTTCTTTTCTTTTCTTGTTGCCAAACAACAGATTTATAACACAAGTTGATAATGTTAATTCACATATTGGTGCTGCTTGCTGCATTTTAGTGGGCTACTTGTAGTTTATGTTCAACTTAAAGCTAAAAATAACTTAAATATCTTTTCACTTTATAAAAAAAGTTTATTATCGACGGGTTTTAAAGACGGACTTTAAAATTCATCAAGTTGTTGCCAGATTCTTAATTTAACTTGGTTGAAACATTTTGGTTACTTCATTTGATTGGGCAACTCTGCTCAAGAATCACTAGGGCTCAACATAATTATTTTTTGTCTAATTTTTTAACAGTCATTTTTTATTGGACTAATTATGAAAGATGTGTACTTTCACAGATTTCAACTTCTATTGATATAGCTTATTAGGTTTTAAATTACAAATCCATAATCCTAAATTAAACCCATTTGGCAATATAAATTTTTGGACTCATGGGTTGCAAATTCATGTTCTTTCATGTTATGTTTAGTTGAGAGATTTGACGAGTGATATAGAAAAGAAAAAAAACATAGAAAAAGTAGATGAAATTAATGTGAATAAAATATACTTACATTTTACATAGTTTCACATATCTTTTCTATTTTTCTTTCCAAATTCCGCCACAATTCCCTCAACTAAATACAGCGTTAATGTAATTTGTCAAAGTTTCTTGATATATATTAGTGCATCCATTGGAGGTAATTATTTTTCTCTAATTTTTTAACAATCATTTCAATTAGACTATTATGAAAGATATGTACTTTTAGATTCCGCTTACGAATTTCAACTTCTAGTTGTAGATTATCACGTATTAAATTACAGATCCATTATCCTAAATTAAACCCATTTGGCAACATAAATTTTTTGGTCCATAGATTGCAATATATTAGTGCATACTTGGTGAAGTGGTTGCCGAATAGTCAATTTTTTAGTTTGTTGGTTGGCAAATTTTCATTGAAAGTCCAAACATACTGCAACCACAATTTCAAATAGAGGTGGAAACTTCTATGCATGAGATTGAAGATTTCAACCATAAGATAGGTTTAGCATATTATAAATGTTATGTACTAAAAAAAAAAACAAATATATATATATATATATTTAAATTTTGAGTAGATGGTTTATATTTAAATTTGATATTGTGTATGTCACATTCAAAATGAATCTAATTTATACATTTTAAATCATGAATAACTTTTTAATTAATTTTTTTGAATCACAACATTATTAGTAAGAAAAACTCTAATGACAAGGGTGCTTTGATTCTTTGTTCCGTGTATGATGGGATTTAGTAATGTATAACATTGTCATTAAATTTAAAAACCAAGATTCTTAGTGAGACTGACCATGTGGTTAGCGTTTCTTTGAGTATTTGATTTGTTTCTTTTTATTTATTTATTTATTTTTTGTAGCTAGTATTCATGCTGAGCTGGTCATTGTGACAATGACACAATTCAATGATTAATCTTCATGCTTTGGGTTTGAAATGGGAAGCTAGTTCACTAATAGTTCTATATATATATATATATATATGACAAAAATCTATACAGTTGTTATATGATTGATCTAAATCATACATACTCACATGACAAACTAATTAAACTGCTAATCATTATCAACCATTACTTTAAAATGTGATATACCTATAAGTCCTATGGCTTTTGTTGAAAAAAATGGTTTTTATAGGCTTATTTTAGGTCAATTTTGAGTCCAAAATTGAGTGGAGTCCACGCGTCTTTTGGGGTGGGTCTGAAGAGATGACGTGTTCCGTACCGCGTGGCAAGTCACACGGTGAAAACGGTTCGTCATTCACTCATAAATGGTTTTGACGAACCGTTTTCACCGTGTGACTTGCCACGCGGTACGGAACACGTCATCTCTTCAGACCCACCCCAAAAGACGCGTGGACTCCACGCGTCTTTTGGGGTGGGTCTGAAGAGATGACGTGTTCCGTACCGCGTGGCAAGTCACACGGTGAAAACGGTTCGTCAAAACCATTTATGAGTGAATGAGAACTTAACGTCGTTTTCAGGTTTGTAGAATGAACAATTAAAGAAGTAAATGTGGGTTTTCTTGTAAAGCTTGTTCCACATTGAAACTTTAAGAGAACTTTTGTGAGTATATAAGCTCTAAGTGTACAACCTTGAGTTGGGCCTCAAGGGGCACCTCAAGTTTGTAGAATGGATGAGTTATAGACAAATGAAATTTTAGCCCAAAACCACCACGCGCGTTGCCACCGTCGTTCGGCCTGGCCGAGCGCGGGTGTGGGCTGTGGGACGGATCGAGTCAGTTTTAACATTAATTTTTTGGACAAAATTTTTTCTTGCAGGAAATTATTTAAATTTCAAAATGTATTTGAATTCAAATTTTTGTCCAAAAATTGCGCCTTTTTTTTCAAAATTTGAATTCCGCAACTAATTAATCAATCTGAATAGTTTTTCAATCTGTTGAAATCCAAACAGGTTCAAACTGTTTTTATAGTTATAAAAACTGCCTAGACAGATTCAAATCTGTCTAGCAGTTACCAACAAATCTGTTTGAATTTTGAATTATATCTATTCAAACAATTTCATACCTGTTCGATTCTAGACAACACCTGTTCGGAAAGATCAGTGTGCCTATAAATACTAGCCATTTCAGTAGTCTTTTAGATCTGAAAAATTGATTGAAAAATTCATCTTCTTGCTGTCCAAATTTTGCTCTATTGCATATATTCATCATATTAATTTTAGGGAATACTTTGAGAGTATAGAACACAGGTTTGGTTCACCATACAAATTGTTTTAGAGTGCTACTACAATTTGTGAAGATCATTGTATCCTGGAAAATAGACGCCACTTAACCATAAGCACCGTAGTGGGGCGAATTTGTCTTAAGGACAGAGTGTCACACACTTGACTTAATCTTTAAATATTTATTCGGTTCGATAAAATAAATTCGGCAAGTAATTTATTTTATTTGTTTGATTTGTTTCAATTTATTTTATTTTACACAAAAGATTGTTCCAACAATCTTAAGACATATTCAAATTATTCTGTTTATACAGAATTTTTCATTTGTTTCTTTTTCTCTTTCTTCTTCTTACAGAAATTATTTTCTATGGTTTTACAAAATAATATTATGGTTGGAAAAACAAATAGTAGTTATATACTGTTTGACAGATAGTTGTAATATACTATCTATTTTCTTTGACAACTGGTAGTAATATACTGGTGTCATTAACAATTCAGAATATTTATTTGTGGAATTTTGTTAGAAATTAATTTTTGTTTTCAGAAATTATTTCTGAGTGTTCATTAATTAAAATTTTGTTTCAGTATTTTAATTATTGAAGTGTTACAGAAATTTAATTTTCTGTGTGGAATTAATTTGGTTAAATAAAATTTTATTTTATTTTCAAATTAATTGAAAATAAAAGTTACAATTCTTTTTTTTTTTTACAGAATTTAATTATATGATTTTGATTTAAATTTTCTGTGTAGTATACAATTCTAATTATAATTTTATTTTATAATTTAGAATTCATGACTACTGAAACTAATACTCAAACAAGTACTAGTGTGGTGGCTACAATTGCTCTAACCCCTTCTATTGTGACTGTGCCAGTCAATCACGGTGAGAAGGCAGAGAAGTTCTTAGGAACTGATTTTAAAAGATGGCAATAGAAAATGCTGTTCTATCTTACAACTCTGAACCTAGCTCGTTTTCTCTATGAGAATGCTCTTACTCTGAACGAGGATGAAATTGATCGGCAAGTGGTTGCTGCGGTCGATGCTTGGAAACATGCTAATTTCCTTTGCCAGAACTACATCTTGAACGGACTTGACAACACATCATACAATGTCTACAGTCCTATCAAGACAGCAAAGGAACTTTGGGAGTCTTTGGGGAAAAAGTCCAAAACAGAAGATGTTGGCTTAAAGAAATTTGTGGTTGGCAAATTCTTGGACTTTGTGATGGTTGATTCTAAGACTATGATCAATCAAGTTCAAGATCTCCAACTCATTCTGTATGGCATTTACACAGAAGGCATGTCTCTTAGTGAATCATTTCAAGTTGTTGCCTTAATTGAGAAATTACCACAAGACTGGAAAGAATTCAAAAATTACCTCAAACACAAGCGCAAAGAAATGTCTTTAGAGGAATTAATTGTGCGTTTGAGGATTGAGGAGGACAACCGCAATTCAGAGAAGCGGGCTGGTAAACATCCAATGGAATCTAAGGCAAATATGGTGGAACATGCTCCAAAAGTAAAGAAACGAAAGTTTTCTAAAGAAAGTTCTGCACAAGGCTCTAAAAGGGGGGGGGGAGGGAAATAAGAAGTACAAGTTTAATGGCAAATGTCACATTTATGACAAATAGGGACATCGGGCCAAAGATTGCAAAGGCAAAGGCAAAGGCAAATGAAGATCAAACAAGAAGCCTGCTCAAGCCAATATGACCGAAGCGGACAGAATTTCAAATAGTGTCGATGACATAAATCTTTCTGAAGTTGTTTTCGAGGCAAACCTTGTCGGAAATCCTAAAGAATGGTGGGTGGACACTAGTGCTACTCGCCATATCTGTGCCGACAAAAAGATGTTCACATCTTATTTTACAGTGGACAATGGTGAACAACTTTTTATGGGCAACTCCTCAACTTCCAAAGTTGAAGGACAAGGAAATATTATTTTGAATATGACATCTAGAAAGGAATTCACTCTCAACAATGTGCTGCATGCATCAGACATTCGCAAGAACCTTGTTTCCGGATCTTTGTTGAGTAAAAATGGGTTTAGGCTAGTTTTTAAAAGTGGCAAGTTTGTACTTACCAAAAACAGGATGTATGTAGGAAAATATTACATGTCTGATGGCCTTTTCAAAATGAATGTAATGACTATTATACCTCTGTTATTAATAAAAATATATCTCCTTCTTACTTGCTTGAGTCTTCAAATTTATGACATGGTAGACTTGGACATGTTAATTGTGGATCTTTGCGTAGATTAATTAATATGGAATGTTTACCTAAATTTGACATTGATTTAAATCATAAATGTGAAATTTGTATTGAGGCAAAATTATCCAAAACTCTTTTTCATTCAATTGAAAGAAGTACGGAATCACTTGAATTAATGCATAGTGACATTTGTGATTTTAAATCAATTCAAGCTAGAGATGGGAAAAAATATTTTATCACTTTCATAGATGACTATACTAGATATAGTTATGTTTATTTAATTCGAACCAAGGATGAAGCTTTGGAAACTTTTATTCAATATAAGAATGAAATTGAAAATCAACTTGGTAAGAAAATTAAGAAACTTAGAAGTGATAGAGGTGGTGAATATGAATAACCTTTTGGTGAGTTTTGTAAAGAACATGGAATAATTCATCAAACCATTACTCCTTACTCACCTCAGCAAAATGGAATAGCTGAAAGGAAAAATAGGACTTTAAAAGAAATGATAAATGCCATGTTAATAAGTTCTGGATTACCTCAAAACTTGTGGGGGGAAGCAATACTTTCTATTAATTATATACTTAATAAAGTATTCCGAAAGAAAGTGAATCAAACACCTTATGAATTGTGACATGGAAGAGTACCATCCTACAAATACTTAAAAGTGTGGGGGTGTTTGGCTGAAGTGGCTATTCGTAGTTCTAAAAAGACTAAGATAGGTCCTAAAACCGTTAATTGCATTTTCATTGGTTATGCCAAGAATAGTAGTGCATATCGGTTTTTGATTCATAAATCAGAACATTCTGAAATGCATGTAAATACTATTATTAAATCTCAGAATGCATCTTTCTTTGAACATGTATTTCCAAATAAAATTGGATAAGAGACTAGTACTAACAAAAGATCTCATGCTGCGATTACTAGTCAAGATCAAGAACATGATCAAGAACAAGAGCAAGAGATAGATCAAAATGAGGAAGATGAACCTACGCGTAGTAAACGTACTAGAACCTCAAAATCTTTTGGTCCAGATTTTCTAACATTTTTGTTAAAAAATAAGCCTTTAACTTTTAAAGAAGCTATGTCCAGTCCTGAGCCTCCTTTATGGAAAGAAATTGTAAACAGTGAAGTTGAATCCATCTTGCAAAATCACACTTGAGAATTGGTGAATTTGCCACTAGGTTGTAAACCTCTTGGGTACAAGTGGATTTTCAAACAAAAAATGAAAGCGGATGGATCAATTGACAAATACAAGGCAAGACTTGTGGTCAAAGGTTTTAGACAAAAAGAAAGTCTTGATTACTTTGACACATACTTCCCGGTTACTAGAATAACATCCATTAGAATGCTAATTGTTATTGCATCGTTGTACAATCTAGAAATTCATCAAATGGATGTGAAAACTGCTTTCTTAAATGGTGAGTTAGAGGAAGAAATTTACATGGAACAACCAGAAGGATTTTCTGTTTTAGGAAAAGAAAAGAAAGTGTGTAAATTAATTAAATCATTATATGGTTTAAAACAAGCGCCAAAACAATGGCATGAAAAATTTAACAAAGTAATGATGTCAAATAGATTTAAAATTAATGAGTGTGACAAACCTGTTTATATTAAAAACACAGACAAAAGTTATGTCATTGTATGTCTTTATGTGGATGATATGCTCATTATAGATAGTAATAATGACATGATTAAAATTACCAAGAAAATGTTAAATAAACATTTTGACATGAAGGACATGGGCATTGCTGATGTAATTCTTGGTATGAAAATTACCAAAACATTAGAAGGATATACTTTGTCACAATCTCATTACATTGAGAAAATACTTGACAAATTTAGTAAAGATGATAATCATATTACTAGAACACCTGTAAATGTTAATTTGTTTCTTTCAAAGAATGTACAAGAAAATATTTCTCAATTAGAGTATGCCCAAATTATTAGAAGCTTAATGTATTTGATAAACTGCACTCGCCCGGATATCCGGATATAGCTTATGCAGTAAGTAAATTAAGTAGATATACGAGTAATCCAAGAGTAGAACATTGGAAAGCAATTACAAGGGTTCTAAGATATCTCCGATTTACTCGTAACATTGGGTTAAATTATACTAGATAGCCAGTAATACTTGAAGGATATTGTTATGCAAATTGGATATCAGATACTAGAGACTCGAAATCCACCAGTGGGTATGTTTTTACTCTTGGTAGTGTGGCTGTATCTTGGAAATCTCCCAAACAGACTTTCATTGCTAGGTCTACTATGGAATCAGAATTCATAGCTTTGGATAAAATTGGGAAAGAAGCAGAATGGCTATGCCACTTCTTTAAGAATATTCCAATGTGGCCAAAACTGGTGCCTGCTATGTATACATTGTGATAGTCAATCAACAATTAGTAGAGTATAGAGTCATATGTATAACGGTAAGTCACGACACATTCATCGTCGACATAACACCGTGAGACAATTACTCTCTAATGGAATTATTTCCATTGAATATGTGAAGTTTAAAGACAACATAGCGGATCCACTAACCAAAGGGTTAGCAAGAGAGTTAGTTGAGAATTCATCGAGGGAAATGAGACTTAAGCTTATTAAATAAGAGTTATCACAACGGCAACCCAACCTAGTTGACTGGAGATCCCAAGATCTAGGTTCAAAGGGACAACCGAGTTGTGTATGACTCAGAAAGATCACTGGGGAGTCAAACTCCTACCCATTTCTATGATGAAATTATGATGTCTGTAGCGTTTTAGGTTAAGTAAAATTTTAATGATTCTTATATCTAGGTAAACCTAGTGGAGTATGTCAGAATACTCTTCATAAGAATTACCTATATGAGTGTGAACTGAGCCGGTTCTATGAGATTTGTAAAGGGCTACAATTCTCTAGAGTACTCATGAAAGACTAGGTTGTTCAGGGCCAAAATGAATACAATAGTGAGAACTCAACTGTGTCTGGTAATATACTGTATGAGTTCTATTGTCTTGGTTTACACAAACGACTGAACAGTTTAAGACATCATGTTCACTGATTAGCTAGTAAATCCGACAGTGTCTCACAAGGAAAAGTTCAAAACCAAAAGCTACTTATCCTTTGCAAAATATTTCCAATTTCTGTAGTCTCTGTAATTAGATCATGTTGTTACATTTTCACCCCGTCAAATTTCATTCATGTGGGGGATTGTTAGAAAAAATGGTTTTTATAGGCTTACTTTGGGCTAACTTTGAGCTCAAAATTGAGTGGGGTCCACACGTCTTTTGGAGTGGATCCGAAGAGGTGACGTGTTCCATGTTGCGTAGCAAGTCACACGGTGAAGACAGTTCATCAAAACTATTTATGAGTGAATAGGAACTTGACGTCATTTTTGGGTTCGTGGAATGAACAATTAAAGAATTAAATATGGGTTTCCTTGTAAGGCTTGTCCCACATTGAAACTTTAAGAGAGCTTTTGTGAGTATATAAGCTCTAAGTATACAACCTTGGGTTGGGCCCCAAAGGGCACCCTAAATTTGTAGAAGGGAGGAGTTATGGACAAATGGAATCTTAGCCTAAAACCACCACACGCACGCACACGCCGTCGCTACTATCATCCGTCCGGCCGAGCCGAGCTGGGCACAGGTGTGGATTGTGGGTCGAGTTAGTTCTAATATTAATTTTTTAGACAAAATTTATTTGGATTTTTTCTTGCAGGAAATTATTTAAATTTCAAAATGTATTTGAATTCAAATTTTTGTCCAAAAATTGTGCCTCTTTTTTAAAAATCTGAATTCCACAACTGATTAATCAATCTGAGCAGTTTTTCAATCTGTTGAAATCCGGATAGATTTAAACTGTTTTTACAGTTATAAAAACTTCCCAGACAGATTCAAATCTATCCAATAGTTACCAGCAGATCTGTTTGAATTTTGAATTATATCTGTTCAAACAGTTTCATACCTGTTCGGTTCTAGACAGCTCCTGTTCGGACAGATCTGTATGCCTATAAATACTAGCCATTTCAGTAGTCTTTTGGATCCAAAAAATTGACTGAAAAATTCAACTTCTTGATGTCCAAATTTTGCTTGTTGCATATATTATTCATATTAATTTTAGGGAATACTTAGAGAGTATAGAACACAGGTTTGGTTCGCCGTACAAATTGTTTTGGAGTGCTACTACAATTTGTGAAGATCATTGTATCTTGGGAGATAGACGCCACTTAACCGTAAGCACTGTAGCGGGAACAGAGTATCACACACTCGACTTGATCTTTAAATATTTATTCGGTTCAGTAAAATAAATTCGGTAAGTAATTTATTTTATTTGTTTGATTTGTTTCAATTTATTTTATTTTACACAGAAGATTGTTCCAATGGCTTTTGCATGTGTTGTATAATAATGATCAGCAATCATACATGTATATCAAGATTTTTAATCCCTTTTTTTTTTGTCAGTGTAGACGTCCTCCAACGCCCCGGGAGGAACGAGTCCACCCCGTTCCGTTCGATATCGGGCTCACTACAGCTCAGGACTCTCAAATTGTCACGGTTCTAAGTCTGAACCAAAGAGTCCAAATCCGGCAAATCGTTTTGAGAAAACAGATTTTTTTGAAAGAAGTGCCAAATATGGACTGCTTTGCCAGATACAGAGTCACCACCTAAATATTTTATTTTGGAAAAATTTAGGAAACCCTAACTCGTTTGCCTAAGGCCACGTGCCCGTTATCACCAAAGTTGCCTCGGCTCGGGAACTTGGGTACGATTGGGGAAGGTCACTTTGTGAGCACCCCCGCTCGTCCGATCAAAGATCGGCCTCTACTAACCATGATATCAAGTTTTGAAAACATTGTGTGTTCTTATTCCGGTTATTAGCCTAGGTTTACTAGGTGATGCACACAGCATACAAGTATAGACTGGATCGCCTGAATTGGAACAAAACATTTCATGTTTGTTTATTTGAAAATGGTTTGATGGTGCTACCCGCAAGTAGGCTAAGACGTGGATTTGCCACCCTCGGGTGGGCTTAGAAAACATGATTTTGCCACTATCTAGTGGGCTTAAAACATACATTTGATGAATTGTTCCAATTCAAATAACCCAACCTTCACCCACAGGCATTCAGGCAGTTATATCACATAAGCAATTAGCCTCATGGTAAGCATGCTATTCATGGCAGTCACTCACACGCATGCAAGGATGCTAAAGCATAAGACTTACCGAGTACTCCAAGCCAAAACAGAAGCTAATTAGAAATCCATGCATGATCCTAACTATACAGAAATGCCTAATGCAACACATGCAAAAATGCAACTATAGCAGGCTCGGCTATTCTAAACATGGCATATAAAATGCTACAGCTAACATGTATTCAATTTGGAATTGAAAATACAATGCAGTTAGTATGATGCGCCGAGCCCGGTGCATGCAAAACAGATGAATGAATGCAAACATGCTATCATACTGTATGCTAATTGAAACATGCCCTAATCTAACTATCATAAGCTGGTAAATAAAAGGGAGAAAGACGTGGGGTTGGAAGACATACATCACACACACGTACACTTATTACAGTTGTGCCCTCACTCGGAGGGTCCGAATAAAATAATATACAGTCCCAAATGAATAGTACAGTCCAAATAAATAATACAATCCAAATAATTACAAAAATCCTAATTAATTACCAAATTAACTAAGAAAACAATAAACTGGCATGCAAGCCAGGGACTGCCTTGACTCTTCTTCAGATGATGAATAATGCACTTCCGGGTTGCCTTTGCACGGAAATCCACTGTGATGCCCCAATTAGCCTCTGTTTTGCAATAATTTTTTGGAAAGCGCGCCAAGCCCCGGAAGACTACTGATTCTTGATTTGCTGTAACAGAGAGCAGGAAAGGGGCATGGCAATGTATTTTCACAAATGTATGCATGCTTCGATCCTCGTGCCACCAATCACGCATCTCGATGCATGATGGCCGAGGAGTTGAATTGTGCAACTCAATATAGAATGAATGCACATATAAACACAACAAGACCTAACTCCATCATGGATAATCCGGAGTGTCGATGACTTGGAATTGAGACATGTTCCGTCACTCGGAGTACGAAACGTACCTCGTTTCCCGTGCTCGGGCTAACTTCTATCCCAAGCACAATGCAATATGCATGATATGCATGAAATGACTCTCCCTTGTAGACCAATCTTTGACAACCTCTTGGCACAAGAAATGGTGCTCCTCGGCTCTGGAAAGCAGCTCCAAGTGGCTGAAATGGAGGTGGTGGTGTGGTGCTAGGTGGTGGTGTAGAAATGGTGTAGGAACTTAAGGGTTTTGAGGGTTAGGATGTAGAGAGGGAGAGATGCAACATATGAGGCTCAAAGCAAAAATTTCTAACCCCCCAAAACCAGCTGGGAGTGCTGGTTATATAGACAAAAAGAGTGGAAAAGGGGGGGAAAAATGGGGGGGAAAACAATTCAAGTTTCCTCCCAAAAGGCCAAACCCTTGGACATAAGGCCTAGAGGAAAACAAAATTCACTTCTAGGACACACTTGGGGAGGGGGTTATGGCCGGCTAGCTAAAAAGGGCAAAAAAGTCATTTCACCAGCTAGGTGGCCGGCCTGCTAGATTTTCTGGCTGGCCTGCTACTTTTAGGACAAAAAAAATGGGCTACCGGAAATAAAAGTGGCTAGTGGGTGATTGGGAAGTCCATGGTGGCCATTCAAGTGTCCAAATTGAAGCCCCAGAAGTTAAATTTCCAATGGCGCAAACCTTGCATTAAAATTCTTCCTGTGAAAAAAGTTTTGCCCTTTTTGGTGAAGCCGCGCAGATTTCGGTCCAACCGGAGTGATGCCCTACTTTAATCAACTATATCTCCCCCGTCTGGAATTGGATTTAGGAGATTCTTGAGTGAAAAATGAAGCCCCAGAAGTATTATTTCCAACGGTGGTGGCCTCATAGCTTGATTCCAAGTATGCAAATGAATAGGCCCGATTCGGCGAGGGCTGTTCAACTCTTTCTTAACGGTTCATGCCCATTTTCTCCCCCAACTGGATTTCTTCCCTCTTCTCCTCTTTTCTTCGACTCCAAACCCCTAAGTAAGGTGTTTTGAAAGATTTTTCAAAGATTTCATCTCTCTTTCATTTATTTCCACTTTGTCCTTGCTCGGTTTACCGAAAAACGCAACATTTGACAAAATACGAGCCTCGGAACATCGTAAAAACTTTATTTCAAAAACGTTTTGAAAGAGAGGGTTTTAAGGTCTAAAATCTTTTGATCAAGATTGTTTTGGTCCAAAAAGGGATATGAAGTTGAGCTTTGACTCTCTCCTTGCCGAAGAAACTGAACCTTTCCCCTGCACACCTTTCTCTATCATGTAAATCATCAGTCGCGTCCAAGTCTTAAAGGCAGTCAAAAATGGGGTGTCTACAGTTGCCCCTCTTTGACAGAACTCGGAAGTCAAGAAGTGACGGGAGTGAATGTCAAAACCCAGAGACGACCCATTTTTGACAAGGCCGAACACTTGGACAAACAAACAAAGTACAGACAAATAAATGGTTGCGCCCGCAGGCTGCCTACGTATCCCTTTGCAAGGAATCAAACCAGCGTAGTTCAGGGGCAGGATAAAATGATATGCAGAAATATTTTGATAAGTGGACTTATACGCTACGTGAAGCCGTTTTAAAAGTTGGACTTATACGCTACGCGAAGCCAGTTTGAAGATTGGACTTATATGCTACGCGAAGCCGGTATGAAAATTGGACTTATACGCTACGCGAAGCCGGTATGAAAATTGGACTTATACGCTACGCGAAGCCGGCTTGAAAATTGAGGACTCATGCAGTGCATTGCAATGTAGTGGCTAAAATGCAATGTAATAGCTAAGAGGTAAAGGTACCTTATAGGGGCAATTGGCAATGACTTACCTCATGCTGCTGGGGATCTTTCGCTTCTTCTTGGTTGAACTGCAGGTACTACTTTTCTCCCTGACTATGGTCGCAGCTTTCCCTATTCTCCAACAGGGTGACAGACTAGGTTGGATCAGTATCCAGAATTGAGGCACATACAGATGCTATCTCAATCTATGGGGCTGCCATACAGATTTCAAGCTGAGGATATACTCCTGGGTATTTAAACCAGACTTTAGTCTCGGAAATCCCAAACCTTTGCGTTCTAGGCATAAGCCATTCGAACTCTAGTTTCCACCGTCTCAGTTGGTCTCCTAGGAACTCACCGCAAACACAGGCAGGTGGCTATACCAGACCACCAGAAGTCGTTCGGGCACGACAAACACCAAAGGAATTGCACCTTTAGAGGATTTAAGGTCTCCTAGACCGGGGAGTGCACAAGACAGTGCGAATAAAGATGAAGGATTTAAGGTCTCCTTAGACCGGAGGATTTAAGGTCTCCTAGACCAGACAGTAAAATAGATACGATGTAATAGATATGATGCAATAGATGCAAAAGGTGAACATACGCCAACCACGCTGGACTCGCGAGTGGAGGAAGAACAAAGAAAATCAATCAGGAGCGCGCTCCATGCAACCTAAGACCAAACACGCTGAAATCGTGTGAGGAAGGGAAGGCTCCAATCATGCTGAAATCGTGAGAGGAGGTCCAAAAAATAACCCGCCCAGTGCGTCTACAACGCAACCTAGGATAAAATCCAAACACGCTGAAATCGTGTGAGGAAAGGGACACTCAAACCACGCTGAAATCATGAGAAGAGGTCCGAAAACAACCGCCCAGGTGCATACACAACGCAACCTGAGATGAATTCCAAACACGCTGAAAACGCGTAAGGAATGGAACACTCAAACCACGTTGACATCGTGAGAGGAGGTCCAAACAACAACCGCCCAGGTGCGCACACAACACAACCTGAGATAAATTCCAAACACGCTGAAATCGCGTAAGGAACAGGACACTCAAACCACGCTGAAATCGTGAGAGGAGGTCCAAACAACAACCGCCCAGGTGCGCGCACAACGCAACCTGAGATAAATTCCAAACACGCTGAAATCGTGTGAGGAAAGGGACACTTAAACCACGCTGAAATCGTGAGAGGAGGTCCAAACAATAACCGCCCAGGTGCGAGCACAATGCAACCTGAGATAAATTCCAAATACGCTGAAATCGTGTGAGGAAAAGAACACTCTAACCACGCCGAAATCGTGAGAAGAGGTCTGAAAACAACCGCTCAAGTGCGCGCACAACGCAACCTGAGACAAATTCCAAACACGCTGAAATCGCGTAAGGAACGGGACACTCAAACCACGCTGAAATCGTGAGAAGAGGTCTGAAAACAACTGCCCAGGTGCGTACACAACGCAACCTGAGATAAAATCCAAACACGCTGAAATTGTGTAAGGAACGGGACACTCAAACCACGCTGAAATCGTGAGAGGAGTCCAAACAACAACCGCCCAGATGTGCGCACAACGCAACCTGAGATAAATTCCAAACACGCTGAAATCGTGTAAGGAACGGGACACTCAAACCACGCTGAAATCATGAGAGGAGGTCCAAACAACCGCCCAGGTGCATACACAACGCAACCTGAGATGAATTCCAAACACGCTGAAAATGCGTAAGGAATGGAACACTCAAACCACGCTGAAATCATGAGAGGAGGTCCAAACAACAACCGCCCAGGTGCGCGCACAATGCAACCTGAGATAAATTCCAAATGCGCTGAAAACGTGTGAGGAAAGGGACACTCAAACCACGCTGAAATCGTGAGAAGAGGTCCAAACAATAACCGCCCAGGTGCGCGCACAACGCAACCTGAGATGAATTCCAAACAAGCTGAAAACGCGTAAGGAATGGAACACTCAAACCACGCTGAAATCGTGAGAGGTCCAAACAACAACCGCCCAGGTGCGCACACAACGCAATCTGAGATAAATTCCAAACACGATGAAATCGTGTGAGGAAAGGGACACTCAAACCACGCTGAAATCGTGAGAGGAGGTCCAAACAACAACCGCCCAGGGTGCGCGCACAACGCAACCTGAGATAAATTCCAAACACGCTGAAACGTGTGAGGAAAGGGACACTCAAACCACGTTGAAATCGTGAGAGGAGGTCCAAACAATAACCGCCCAGGTGCGCGCACAACGCAACCTGAGATAAATTCCAAACACGCTGAAATCGTGTGAGGAAAGGGGCACTCAAACCATGCTAAAATCGTGAGAAGAGGTAAACAACTTGGGAGCGTGTTCCACGCAACCTAAGTTGAGTCTCGGGGGACAATGATCCTAAACGCTGCACGGCGTAAAAGGATGCAAATAAATGCAACAAGTGCGATGATACAATACATGTTACAAGCAATGTAGAGCATGATGTTTAGGGAATGCAATGAATAGACAAAGTGGCACTCTAGAAAGCACCTCATGGAGTGAGTGGCGCTGAACCGCTTTACTCTGACAGGGAACGGTACTCAGGGAGAGCACTTCTGATCGCCATTCTGGCTTGAAACAGTGAAACAGTCAACACAGTATTCTGTTCACTTTGAACACACAGCTCGTATCGGCATACTACTTATTCTAAACACGCAGCTCATAACACAATATTCTACTTATTTTGGAACATACGGCTCACGCAAGACACTGCTGATTCTGAACACACGGTCCGTTCTGAACACAACTCATTCTGAACTCACAGCCCATAACACAGTATTTGGTTTATTCGGCACACAGCTCATTCTGAACAGACAGCCCATAACACAGTATTTGGTTTATTCGGCACACAGCTCATTCTGAACGGACAGCCCATAACACAGTATTTGGTTTATTCGGCACACAGCTTATACAAGACACTGCTCATTCTGGACATACAGGATGCAATGACGAAACTTGCAGAAGTTGAAACAATCTCGGATGCCCGACATTTTCCCTCTTTTCTTTTGCTTCGTAGCCTGGAACTTTCATAGCTTCAGATGGGTCCTGGTTTTACTGTTTTCACATGACCTAGGTTGAATCCCGCGGCTTTATGAAAGAACCAATCCTGATTTGCACAAATGTGGAGAACGACACGGCACTCTGAGCATAAAATGATTTTTGAAATTGAAATGAGAAATGGGTTCTCAACCGGGTATTGAGCCTACAACTGACCACAGCCAAAATGACTCAACAATGGAAAACAAAGGTAGAACGACCTAAACACAACTCAACAAAGGAAAAACAAGGTAAAATGACCTAAACACATTTGTTGACACTCAAACGACTTAAAACAAGAAACGAGACAAACAAAACGCACAAACACAACACTCAGCTGTGTTACAAAGGCGAGAGACCTCTCGGTGCACGAGGAGTTAGTTTCTCCAGGTATTGTTTCCCACCCTTTCTCATTTGTGATTCTCACATCACTCGGTCCTCAGGCTCTGTTTTTCTGAAAAAGCCCTTTTCTCACTTTTTCTCTCAGCGCACATCTCTCTATTCTTCAATCTCTCATTTTTTATCCCTCCCCTGGGTGGTTGATGGACAAACAGAAAGTTGCGGGCTCTTGCCCCTAGCATTCCGATAGATTCTTCTTCTTGTTCATAACAGTGAGTTTCTCCCACAGAGGGGTTGTGATGCGGCTGGATGTGTAGCAGATCTGTAATTGACATTGGTTGATGATGCTCCACCGGGGAGTTTGGACGTGATCAGATCATTCCAGTTTGTGCTTTGCACTTGGCTTGATACCTCGCTGCTTGGAGGATATTGAGAGCTTTCAGCCCTTTTCTACTAACTTCAGTTATGCCCTCTTCTGGCGAATACGATGCCCTTTCTGGCAAGTAGAGTGCCCTTTCTGGCAAATGCATTGACAACGAGGAAAAGACAGGAAGCCTGACTCAACTGTGCCCCTAGTTCATCAATTTGACCATTTTTTTTGTTTTGGCTTTCTAAAACAATTTTGATCAAAATGAGAGTTAGATTAACGCGCTTGTTCGATTTTCTGATTTGAAATCATGTAAGTTAGGCTGTGAGCACTGAAAATTTTCCTTTTTGGGGTCCAAGAAATGGTCCAGTTTTGGAAAAATGGAATAATTTTTGAGAGAAAATTAGTCAATTTCATTAAAAATTCTCAAAAACTATTTTTGCAAACGGCCACTGCTCAACGAGCACGGAACCCTCTCTTGAGATACACAACTTTAGATTCGAAGGAAAATTGCCCCTTGCTTGAGGGGAACTGCATGGCAACGGAAAGTTGCCCCTTGTTTGAACGGCACCGCGGCGCATTGAATGGCAACGGAAAGTTGCCCCTTGTTTGGATGGCACTGCAGCGCATTGTAGGCAGTCCTCAGAGTGACGAACACAACCAAATCCTCAGATACAGAGAAGGCAAAGATGACCAGAACTATCGCATGGACACAATCGAATTGTTTTACGGCTGGACTTCAGAATGAAGTTGCCTACGTATCCCAAAGATGGGAATCAAGCCTTACGTAGTTCGGGGTTAAGGTACACTTGGGTATTTAACCTCTCCTTTTTATGCTCTAACTTTTGCCAAGGCGCCAGTTGTGGGTTTTCGACCTTGTGAGCTTTGTTTTTCTTTTCTTTTCAATTCTTTTCATTTCATTTCTTTTTTGATTTTCTTTTTTTTTTTTTGTTCTTTTCTTTGCATTTTTCTTCATTTTTCTTCTTTTTTTTTTTTCTTGCTCTAACTTTTGCCTGGGCCGTCCTTCCGGGTTTTCGGCCCAGCGAGCCTCTCAAAGGGTAAAAGTGTAGCTTTGTCCATGTCCAATGGTTTTGAGATCCTGAAGTCGTCTGAATCTAGGAGAATGGCTGTTATTTGTTGACGAAGTAGAAGTCCATCCAATGGGGGCTGAATTTGCCCCTAGCGTTGTGGATAGGAACTCGGCTGTCCGTCAGCAATACTTTCTTCTTTCCTCCCTTCTGGGATTTGGCATTCTTGCCGATCTTCATTGACTTGCGGAATGATCCACCTTTGGCTCTTCGAGTTGTCTGACATTTTTGTTTTGCCCCTAGTTCGAAGGGTGCTTCTGACCTAGCTTCGCAAGCTTCTTTTGATGACATCTGGTCTTCTTGATCTGACTTCCTTGCCTCTTGTTTGAGGGCTGCTTTGAATCTGGCCACACAGGCCCCACATTGTGGTTGACCATTGAACATTCTGAATGCAAGTTCAAGGTTTGAAAGCAAGGGGCTGAGTCCTGAGGCTGAGAGCGATCCTAGGCTGCACAATCTCAGGAGCGATTCCACACAGGTCTTCGCAGGACCGCGCAAAACATTTTTTGAAATCTTTTAAGAAAGTGACCAGTCGCTCGCGCTGAAGAAAGTGTAGAACCAATCTGGATCAAGTCAGGATCCTTCCCAGTACTCACATTAACAAGCATGATTTCAATCATTAAGGGCTTAGCACGCCTCTCTTTCTCTCAATTGATCAAATTTTACAAAACCCGAGAAATTCCTTCCTCTTCGTTTTTTTATCACAACGTTTTGAAAAATGTTTTGGAAAACTTAGGTCGAAGCAATGAATTCAAGGCACAGAAAAGACACAACTTCTAGTCAAATACTGCCATCTCATTTGGAATTTCTGGTACAACTGGCACACGGCAGAAGCAAATGTGAGAGCGTGAAAATCACTGCTGTTTCATTCAAAATCTGTTGGCACAACTGGCTCCCTGACAGAAACAGACTCAAAACAAAATGAAAAGGCAAACACAAAACAAAATGGTGATGCCTGAGGCAACACCCCCTGGAATCACCCGACTCCTATACAACAGGACTGACTCAATACAACAAGACAGACCCAAAACAAAAAAAGAGACTGACTCAAAATAAAATGACAGACTCAAAACAAAACAATAAGACTGACCCAATACCCAAGTCAGAAAGCACAAAAGCTAGCATTCGCAAATGCTCAAAACTGTGCATGCTATCCACCATATCTGGAGTAAACTGTGCACTGCCCGCAGGTGGTTCATCCCCCCAATCACATCACATTATCCCCCAAATTCACTGATCAAGTACCGATAGGCTTTGCAGGACCTGGTGCGGGGATGACCCCGTTGTCAATCAAATTTTGTATCTCGTGGCGGAGACGGACGCAACTGTCGGTGTTATGACCGGTTTGTTGATGGAAAGTGCAGTACTGGGTAGCATCATGCATAGCCGGAAGAGGGTTCGAGAGAGGCCGAGGCTCAAGGGGTTTGAGATGGCCTTGTCCAACAAGGATTTGGAGAGCTTTGGACAAAGGCATATAGAGAGCATGGAAGACTCTCTGACCTCGGGGTAGATACTTCGAGGTTTGTGGATTTTTGCTGGGCAGGTGTTGGCCTGGTTTGTTGATCTCTTCCGAGTGCAGGATTATAACTGAAAGGAACGTTTCTTATACAACGACCCTTCTTCCGGCTTGCCCCTTGATCCAAAATGCTCTCATTCTGAGTGGCAAAAGTGTCGTCCACAGTTTTTGCAACAACTGCGAGCACTTGCTCTTTGTTCAGTCCCTCGGCTTTCAAAGCCTCAATAGCCAACAAAAGATGTTCATGGGGATCCATGTCCGCCCCTAGCTTGTTTTCACCACTCGCCTCCACTTGGTCAAGGGATCGGCCTTCTTCAAATGCAGCCCGTCCCAAGATTGGGGAGCCTTTTGTCGTGAAACTCCTAGCATGTGCTGTGGTCGATGATGGAGCCAATGTCCCAGAGGCTAGATCTGTCACAGTTCTTTGAAGGTCTTCGATCATTCTCTTTAGCTCAGAAGTAGTGGGTTCACGGGTTTGGGATGATTGGGGTTCAGATGCACCCATCATGCATAAGTCCATGCTTTCCGAGATAAACACCTCAGGCTTGGGTAGATGGGCTGGGGTGATGTATATACTGGGGTCATAGGTGGACAGCAGTATATGGATGAGGTTGAGATGGGGAGGTGACGAGTCAGTACTAACCTGAGGTCCTTTGGGTGGAGCTAGGGTCTCTTCGTCAATAAGATCCTGAATCTTATGACGGAGGCGGATGCAATGGTTTGTATCATGACCGTGTTGTTGATGATAGGCACAGTATTTAGCTGGGTTGTATCTTGGTGGAAGAGGATTTGGAAGGGGTTGGGGTTCTAGGAGTTCTAGGTGTCCTACTTCTTGCAGCTTTTTCAAAGCTTGGGAAAGACTCATGTAAAGAGGGTTGAACTTTCGGGCTTGGGGCCGAGTTGAAGTGGTTGGTTTTTGGCCATTGAGGGAAGTGGTGATAGTGTCTACTTCTGAGCATTTCGCAGCTGTGCTACCATCAGTAGTAGCATTGGAACTGCGAGCAACATTCCTCTTCAAAGGCTCATTATCTTCTACGAAGACCTCCTGTTTGATGGCGTCCTCGATTTGAACCCCCATTTCATGAAGCGCTGGAAAGGTAAACAGAGGTAGAACGACCATCTTTTGTAGCAACTTGCCATGCAGATTCCGGATAATCATCCTGATCTGATCTTTGTCGGAAGGCCTTGTAGTCATCATTGAAGCCCTCGCTCTCCATCTTGTCACGAACTCTGAGAAACCCTCCTTTGGCTCTTGACAGGTGACTTCAAGATCACGAGTTGTGACCTTGATCTGTGTGTTGTAGGAGTATTGAGCAATAAAGGCCTCAGCTAGCTCTTCCCAGTTCCATTTCACAGAGTTCTCCAATTTTCCATACCAGATTGCAGCTATTCCAGACAGGGTTCGGCCGAATAGTGACAATTTCTAGGCTGTGGTCAAACTCATTGGCCTCAAGATATCAGAAAACAACTGGAGGTGCACCATTGGGTCTTCAGAGCCATCGAATCGATCGATATGTGGCATCTTGAACCGATCCGGTAATGTCACCACTGAGTCGGTATAACCGTCCTCTATATCGGGAATAGAGTGGGCCCCCTGAGACTTTTTGAACAATTTCTCAAGCTTGCTCACTTTCAATGCCATGGGATCCGTCTCGAACTCAAAGGGGGAGTCTGGTGGGTTGATTGGTGCTTTAGACAGCTGGGGTAGAACCGGGGACGGAGCTGGCCCGCCTGGAATGTCCGTATCATCCTGGACGTGGATTGCCTCCCCGAGTATGGGAACTCTTGGTGGGGGAGGAGCCTGGTGTGAAGTAGATACTCCGGTTTGCTGCTCTAACTTGGCAATTGTCTCTGCCTGTTGGGCTATGACCACAGCCTGTTGCTTGGCAAATTCCGCTTGACGGACAGCGTCTTGCTGCATGGCTTTCATACTATCCTGGAGCTGGCGCGCCATCTCTTCTAAGCCTGACATACTGTCCTGATCTGATTGAACCACCAGTATATCTATCTCTACAGTAGGCTCAAAATCTCAACCTGGCTGTTCAAAGACCACTGAGCTGGTAGCTACTGTACTGGTGGTCTGTGCCTGACTGACCTTTTTACCCTGCCTCTATTACCCTTGAACTGAATCTCTGACTCGACAAAGTCTATCAACACAAGTTCGATGTACTTGGGGGATATTGGAGCCTTCTGAAGCTATGGTTCCAGGACTATCTAGCAAAAGAGAAAACATGCAGCATCTTAGCCTGATTTCACTAGAACAGATATGAGCATAACGGGATGACTGTGCCCTCTACTGAATTCTGCCCCAAAATTCGGCCTGTAAACTGTTACCCTCGGGTAAACTGAATCCCAAAATACTGAACTGGTGCCCGCAGGCCTGATGCCTAAACTTGCAAACTGATACATGCATTATTGTAGAGACGCACTCTAAAAGCACATAACAGATAAGTGAGAGCCAAAACACCACTATGTTGGGGTAGGGTTTCCCTGTCTTATTTTGTCAGGAGCTAGGGTTTCACTATGCACGCAGCGGCTTCAAACAACCTATATTGGGTAAGTAACCTGTCCTAGTTTGGAATGGTCACTATGGATCCGAATATGCACTAGGTCGAATGGTCAAAAAGGGTGCCCCGGTAAAACTGGGGTTTGTGTTCCCATACTGGCAGAGCCCACAACCGGTCAGCCTTATGGTCATGCCTTGACAAGACAAGCTTCCGGCAAACCGTTCAGGAATAGCAGATGGCAAACACGGTGTCCTAGGCGCACCAATGCAAATACAATGCAAAGAAACACACAAGTGTAGTCAAAACCAAATATCATGAGTTCGAGTCAAGTTCTCTAATTCCCCAGCAGAGTCGCCAGAAACTGTAGACGTCCCCAAACGCCCCGGGAGGAACAAGTCCCCCGTTCCATTCGATATTGGGCTCACTACAGCTCAGGACTCTCAAATTGTCACGGTTCTAAGTCTGAACCAAAGAGTCCAAATCCGGCAAATCGTTTTGAGAAAACAGATTTTTTTGAAAGAAGTGCCAAACATGGACTGCTTTGCCAGATACAGAGTCGCCACCTAAATATTTTATTTTGGGGAAATTTAGGAAACCCTGACTCGTTTGCCTAAGGCCACGTGTCTGTCATCACCAAAGTTGCCTCGGCTCGGGAACTTGGGTACGATTGGGGAAGGTCACTTTGTGAGCACCCCCGCTCGCCCGATCAAAGATCGGCCTCTACTAACCATGATATCAAGTTTTGAAAACATTGTGTGTTCTTATTCCGGTTATTAGCCTAGGTTTACTATGTGATGCGCACAGCATACAAGTATAGACTGGATCGCCTGAATTGGAACAAAACATTTCATGTTTGTTTATTTGAAAATGGTTTGATGGTGCTACCCGCAAGTAGGCTAAGACGTGGATTTGCCACCCTCGGGTGGGCTTAGAAAACATGATTTTGCCACTATCTAGTGGGCTTAAAACATACATTTGATGAATTGTTCCAATTCAAATAACCCAACCTTCACCCACAGGCATTCAAGCAGTTATATCACATAAGCAATTATCCTCATGGTAAGCATGCTATTCATGGCAGTCACTCACACACATGCAAGGATGCTAAAGCATAAAACTTACCGAGTACTCCAAGCCAAAACAGAAGCTAATTAGAAATTCATGCATGATCCTAATTATACAGAAATGCCTAATGCAACACATGCAAAAATGCAACTATAGCAGGCTCGGCTATTCTAAACATGGCATATGAAATGCTACAGCTAACATGTATTCAACTTGGAATTGAAAATACAATGCAGTTAGTATGATGCGCCGAGCCCGGTGCATGCAAAACAGATGAATGAATGCAAACATGCTATCATACTGTATGCTAATTGAAACATGCCCTAATCTAACCATCATAAGCTGGTAAATAAAAGGGAGAAAGACGTGGGGTTAGAAGACATACATCACACACACGTACACTTATTACAGTTGTGCCCTCACTCGGAGGGTCCGAATAAAATAATATACAGTCCCAAATAAATAGTACAGTCCAAATAAATAATACAGTCCAAATAATTACAAAAATCCTAATTAATTACCAAATTAACTAAGAAAACAATAAACTGGCATGCAAGCCAGGGACTGCCTTGACTCTTCTTCAGATGATGAATAATGCACTTCCAGGTTGCCTTTGCACGGAAATCCACTGTGATGCCCCAATTAGCCTCTGTTTTGCAATAATTTTTTGGAAAGCGCGCTAAGCCCCGGAAGACTGCTGATTCTTGATTTGCTGCAACAGAGAGCAGGAAAGGGGCATGGCAATGTATTTTCACAAATGTATGCATGCTTCGATCCTCGTGCCACCAATCACGCATCTCGATGCATGATGGCCGAGGAGTCGAATTGTGCAACTCAATATAGAATGAATGCACATATAAACACAACAAGACCTAACTCCATCATGGATAATCCGGAGTGTCGGTGTCTTGGAATTGAGACATGTTCCGTCACTTGGAGTACGAAACGTACCTCGTTTCCCGTGCTCGGGCTAACTTCTATCCCAAGCACAATGCAATATGCATGATATGCATGAAATGCAACTAAGATACAACCTAACATACACAATGCTATGAAATGGCATACACGATGCACGAGGTAACATGGCATACACAATGGGCTAACATGCAACCTAGCATACACAATGCTATGAAATGAAATGGCATACACAATGCACGATGGACTTACACCAACATGAGTGGACCTCAGCCACACTCACATAAGAGGCCATGAGATGAAAAATGAGACACTCGAAATGCGTGCACACATGCACGCAAACCGAGGACTGACCCTAAGGCATAAATGCCACTCTAACAAGGCATGGCAAGGCACGAAATATGGCACACAAACATGCAAGTTTCAGCACTGAAATGTGATGCAAAATAGCCCCGAATCATGGAAACATGGCACCCGATGCATGAAATGAATCCCGAAACGTGAAATGAGGTACATGGAATGGCCTACGGCTATGCAAAGCATGCATTATTTGAACACGAAGTGTGAATAAAGGTTCAAGGAAGTCCCAAAACAAGCATATTTATAGTTTTAATCAAGGCCAAACAATAAACACAAATGGGGTTAAGCTAGCATGCAAAAATGGCCCCGTAAGAGAGGTAATGAAGCAAGTAACAGCTGCTGGCCCTAAATGGCCAAGAGCCCTTCAACAAAGTTGAAGATGGGCTCAAAATGAAGCACTGTACAGTTTATAACAAGCCACAGATCTAAACACAAACAGGCCTAAAACAATGTGCAAGAAAAGGGCCAAAAGGGGGACAAAGAAGCAAGTGATGTTTGCTGGCCTCAAACAGAAGAGGGCCCTTCAACAAAGTTGAATAGAGGCCCAAAACATGGCATTTTACACTTAATGACCACACCCAAAACAGTGCACATGCAAGTCTAAAATATTATGCAAAATAAGGCCTAAAAAGAGGCTTAAACACAAAGTGTAAAAGGGGAGCCTCAAACAGCAAAAGTCCCTTGATAAAACATGAAGAGGCGGTCAAAATAAGTCCATTTACAGTTTGGACCAAAGCCTAAAAAAATAAGTACAAGGGGCTATCAAATCATGCAAAAATAAGGCCAAAATAGGGATATAAAGGCAAGTGGAAAATGAAAACCTCAAACAGTGATAAGCCCTTCAACAATGTTGAAGAAGGGCTCAAAATAAGCCACTTTACAGTTTATGATAGAGCTCAAAACAGTTTACACGTAGGTCAAAAATACTACACAAGAAATAGGCACACAAGAGGGGTAAAGAAGCAAGTGCAAAAAGGAAGTCTCAAACAGTGAGAGGCCCTTAAACAAACATGAAAAAGAGCTCAAAAAAATTCTATTTTCAGTTAGGTTCGAAGCCCAAAAGTGTAAGCAAGAATGGCTAAGAAAGCATGCAAAAATGAACTCAAAAGAGGGGAAAAATGACTCACTCTTGTAGACCAATCTTTGACAACCTCTTGGCACAAGAAATGGTGCTCCTCGGCTATGGAAAGCAGCTCCAAGTGGCTGGAATGGAGGTGGTGGTGTGGTGCTAGGTGGTGGTGTAGAAATGGTGTAGGAACTTAAGGGTTTTGAGGGTTAGGATGTAGAGAGGGAGAGATGCAACATATGAGGCTCAAAGAAAAAATTTCTAACCCCCCAAAACCAGCTGGGAGTGCTGGTTGTATAGACAAAAAGGGTGGAAAAGAGGGGAAAAAACGGGGGGGGGGGGGAAAACAATTCAAGTTTCCCCCCAAAAGGCCAAACCCTTGGACATAAGGCCTAGAGGAAAACAAAATTCACTTCTAGGACACACTTGGGGAGGGGGTTATGGCCGGCTAGCTAAAAATAGCAAAAAAGTCATTTCACCAACTAGGTGTCCGGCCTGCTAGATTTTCTGGCCGGCCTACTACTTTTAGGATAAAAAAAATGGGCTACCGGAGATAAAAGTGGCCGGTGGGTGATTGGGAAGTCCAATGGTGGCCATTCAAGTGTCCAAATTGAATCCCCGGAAGTTAGCTTTCCAATGGCGCAACCCTTGTATCAAAATGCTTCCTGTGGAAAAAGTTATGCCCTTTTTTGTGAAGCCGCGCAGATTTCGGTCCAACCGGAGTGATGCCCTACTTTAATCAACTATATATCCCCCGTCCGGAATTGGATTTAGGAGATTCTTGAGTGAAAAATGAAGCCCCAGAAGTATTATTTCCAACGGTGGTGGCCTCATAGCTTGATTCCAAGTATGCAAATGAATAGGCCCAATTCGACGAGGGCTGTTCGACTCTTTCTTAACGGTTCATGCCCATTTTCTCCCCCAACTGGATTTCTTCCCTCTTCTCCTCTTTTCTTCGACTCCAAACCCCTAAGTAAGGTGTTTTGAAAGATTTTTCAAAGATTTCATCTCTCTTTCATTTATTTCCACTTTGTCCTTGCTCGGTTTACCGAAAAGCGCAACATTTGACAAAATGCGAGCCTCGGAACATCGTAAAAACTTTATTTCAGAAACGTTTTGAAAGAGAGGGTTTTAAGGTCTAAAATCTTTTGATCAAGATTTTTTTGGTCCAAAAAGGGGTATGAAGTTGAGCTTTGACTCTCTCCTTGCCGAAGAAACTGAACCTTTCCCCTGCACACCTTTCTCCATCATATAAACCATCAGTCGCGTCCAAGTCTTAAAGGCAGTAAAAAATGGGGTGTCTACAGTCGGTACTTAGCGAGTAGGGTTCTTGTCACTGGTTGACCGCTTCTTGCGAATAGAGTTCTTATCCTCATGCTTAGACAAAGTTGTCATACGTTGATCGCTCCTTGTGGCCCTGGGAGTAGGGTTATTATCGTCAAGCTCAAAAAATATTACCACACGCTAATTGCCGTCTTGTGTCTTTTTTATGCAACATTTTTTTTTCTTTTCTTTTCATTTCTTTGGTTTGTGATGAATGCTTTCAAATTTTGTGTTCTTTCTCTTCTCCTTTTCCTCGTAGTCACTTTCTGTAAAGATTGTTTGGATTCTCCATGGAATCTAAACTAAATGATTGCTAGTATGATGTGCTATATACTATATCACAATTTCTCTGGTTACTATTTTATTTTGTTTTTCTTTAGCTGTTTATAAAAATCACTTGAGATAATTTTGTTGAAGTTGAAGTTGCTATAATTTCTTATAGTGGAATTTTTGAAAGTTGGATTTGAGAATCTTGGGGGGTTTGGCTAGTTAGTCGCATAATGTGATTAGGCAACTAGTATCACTACAAGAAAAGCCCTTATAAAACACGGAACTTTTTGCGATGGCGCATATCGTGTCGCAAAAAATGATCTTTTGCGACGACATTTTAAATAGTCGTAAATAAATAGATTTTGCGACAATAGTTACCTCGTCGCTAATAAACATACAAGAAAAGGTGTGTCAAATAAAGAAGTATTCACGACGCCTTGTGTACCGTCGCAAAAAGAAATTTTTTGAGACGGAAGAAATTTACTGTCGCAAATAGTGGACAATTTGTGATGGCAATTGTCCATCGCAGAAAAACCATTATTAAAATGGCGTCGTTTTACCTATTGGATTTATCATTTGTGTTAAACTTATTTATTTTGATGAGAAATCTACTGTTAGACTCATTTTAATATATTTGAAAGAGAAAAATAGAATCCAAAATTTATTTTGATGATTTATTTAATTATATTTTAATTTATTTGAAAAAGAAAAATAGAATCCAAAATTTATTTTGATGATTTATTTAATTATGTTTTAATTTATTTGAAAGAGAAAAATAAAATCAAAATTTATTTTGTCCCATTATTTTTTACCTAAAACTTTTATCCTAAATATTGTTAGAATATATTTAATATTTGATTAAATTAGAGGTTCAAACAGCCCAAAACAAAAGCAGGCCAAAAGGTTCAAGTGGAAGATATTCAAATTAGTAATGATGGAGTGAAAGATATTCAAATTAGTAATGATAGAGTGAAAGATATTCAAATGAATACAACAACTATAAATGGCTATAAGTTTTATTATATATACCAAAACCTCTAATGTAAACATGTTACAAAAAAAAAAAAAAAAAACCAAAAAATATCCTTTGATCTATAATCACTCACATATATTCTCTGAAAAATTCTCTGAGAAGTGTTCTTCAATTTTTGTTTACATCCTTTTTCAGAAATTATACACTGAGACGTATAGCTTTAAGCCCATCTTTCCTATGTGAGGTTTATAGAAAAACTAAAGCTTCATTTTTATATCTATATTTGAGAGATAATTCTTGTAGCTTTTTGTGAAAGAAAAAATACTTTCTTTTCAACCTTGTAAGAGTGTAGTACACTCAGTGTTCTTGACTTAGAAAGCTTGTGTAAAATCTGTGGAGGATTGCTCCATCTGTGAAAAGGTTGCTAGCACCCTGTGAAGTTAGAGTATAGTGGAAAGTCTCAAGTGAAGCTTGAGGAGTAGACGTAGGCCGAGTTGAAGCCGAACCACTATAAATTTGTTTGCCTCTTTCTCCCTTATCTCTTTATTTTATTTAAATTGCCATAACTATATTTCATATTTTTATTATGCTAAAATCATTAATTGACATAGTTATTAGAACACTTATTTTAATTATTTTTATTTCATTAACTATATTTATCTATTGTGCTAGTTATAATTTTTATTAGGGTATTATTATTTTTATTTGTAAAAACCTAATTCACTTCCCCTCTTAGGTTGTCTTTTGGGTAACAATTTGTGACGGCTTAAATATGTCGTCGCAAAAAGTAATGAATTTTTTTTGATATCCTACTTTTTTAGTCCATTGGCGCTCGATTGTTTTCCCCCAAACCTTTGAAGCAAGATCGTTTTCCCTTAAAATCCCCAAAATCCCTAAAACTAGTTTCTTGACGAGCGACGACGGCGAGTGTTCATCGGTGTGTTACGATCTCTCTCTTGATGAGCAATGACGGCTAGCAGCAGCAGCAGCAGCGGTGGTGCGGCGTCTCTATCTTTCTCTCGCGTGAGCTCAGTCAGTCTCAATCGCTCCTTTCTCACTCACTTAGCGAGTGATGACCCCTGTATGCGCTATCTTTCTCTCTCTCTCTCTCTCTCACACACACACACACACAGACACACACACACAGAGCATAATTTTCTTTTAGATCTCATCAGGAAAGAAAGTTGTGCTTCCGATTCCTCTTGATCTCTTCATTATTTGATTTCCATGTAATGACAATTGTGGTTATTGTAGGGATATATTTCTGAGTACCAACACGTGGCAAGGTGACGCCGATGTGTCAGCCGAGGTGCCACGTGTCAGGTTCATAATGCCGAGGTTATCTTGGCGTTACCGAGGTTATCTCCGAAGATATCGATATCCAAGATAAACGGATAAGGGACAAGAGTCCTAGAATAAAGAGGAGATTTAGCCAAGATAAGGATAAAGCTCTTGGAGAGTTTATCTTTATCTCTTGAAGAGTCCAAGGTAAGCACTGAATTGGAGTCCACAGAAGTCAGGCTTCTAATGGGACTAGGATTAAGTAAATTATAAAAGAGAGGCACCCCCGTGGGTCTAAGGTACGCAATTTATTCTTTGAGCAGTGAGTTTAGCACTTGATTATCTTTAAGAGATATACTGACTTGATCGTCGGAGTGCCCCCGGGTGAAAGAGCCACCGCCGGAGCCTTTTCTTTCTGTTACAGGTTAACTGAAGCCATCTATTCTGCCGGTGCTCTCTAGCTGATTACTAAACGGGCAGTGTGGTCAGAAAATTACTCACACAGTTACAATGGAGCTCACTCATCTGTATTTTCTAGTTGTTGATCTAAATCTTTTCAACATTTTCATGTTATTGATTGAATTTTTATTGCAAATTGATGTTTGAAACTTATGTTAAATGACCAATCACAATTGTATATGATAGCACAGTTAGGCTAGCTATTGGAACTTAATTAGTCCTCTGTTGTTTTTAGTTTTGATTGGCAATTGAGCGGTTATGGATGTTTGGTAGTTAAATTGTTAGTACCACTATGCAAAGACATTGTTTAAGCTTTGAGTTTTCTTTAGCTCTAATTGGTGTTTGTTATTTTTAAATTATTTTTATTGTTGATGCATTTCATTGAGTTTGAAACCATTAGACCATTATGATGTATGCCTTATTTCCTGAAGAGCTTTCAAAACCAATGCTTGCAAAGATTAATATGTCTGGTCTTTTGGGCAGTTAACCGACGGTATTGGGTTTATTTGATATTCATTAATTAACAAACTTAATGCTGTTATACACAGTTATTATAAATGTACAATGGACAGACACCTAAGGCCACCTCTAATCATGACTCTAATCTGAGTAAAAGCTTCATTTGATATGAAAAACTCTAATGGAAAACGCCAATTTTTACTCAAATTATTTTTAAAAATTTTCATCATATCAAAAATGACAATCTAGTAAATAAATGAAGCACATATAACCTTTGGACATTTTAGTCAAGATTTAAATCGAATCTCTCTTCATTTGTGTAAAATTTGAGTAAAACTTAATTTGATGAGTTTGAATCATGGAGTGAAGGGTTTGGGTTGTTTTTTTTACTAAAATTAACATTTGGGTAAGGATGCTCTAACATGCCATTTAATGCGAGCAAAAAAAAGAAGAGAATGCCTAACATTACAGTAGCACGATTTTTTGGTGTCAATCAACATGTGAGGTAATTAGGTAATTTTTAGTATTTGAACTCACTTGAGGTCACATTCTCCAGGTTAATTTATTTCGTAGTGTTTTAATACTAAAAACACTTGTTCAAATTACTTTTGTTTAGACTTATGGAATTGAAAAAGAATGACAATAATGAAATTAAATTTATTAAATGGACTCATTTATGGATAGACTTGTGCTTCAAACCAGCTCCACTTTATATATTGGACCAGTAAGGGGGAGTCTACTGATAAGATGAATGTTTGGCTAATGACATGTAGAGCAGAGGACCCTGAGATTATCTAGACCTTGGTAGTTTCCAAGCACATAACATTGAATTTAAATTTTATCTTTTATTTTTTGTGTCAACCATCTTAATTTGACATATACTTGTATGTCTTATTCAACACAGGATGAGTTTAATCGTCAACTCTTCATGCTACTTGAGGATTGCCAGACTTTAGAGGCTAGGAATGCCATTTTCCATGAGTTGATAGGTCATGATGGACATGGATATTGTTGCACTTACGGGAGAACTGTGCCTCGGAGCGCGGTGTATAAAGATGGTGCTGGGCCATCACGGTCAACACCCCAGCCATCGACTATTGTCCAGATCACCCAATAGGTTCGTGCGGAGCTAAAGGATGAGTTGATGGAGGAGATACGAGTAGAGTTTTCTACACATTTACAGCAGATGAGAGTTGATATGATGGCCTTTCTGTCACAGGAAGGCCGAGTATGGATCCCAACAGACAAGTTCGACATAAATTAAATTGTTTGATAGTTAAATTTTCACATAACATATATATACATATATATAATAAAATTCGAATATGATTAACATATTATGTATGGACTGTCATACGCTCCTGAAGCATCGAGTGGCCACCAGATATTTAGGGAATCTGCAGGAGATGAGACTCCATATACACCACCACCAAAAAATCAGGTATAAAATGTATCTTTGCATTCTAAGCTAAGAATAACCATACAATAACTATACACAACCTAAAATTATAGAGGCTAATTCCATAATTAGAAAGAAAGACAAAGGATTTTCCATTATTAGCACAAAACTTGGCATACACGACTGCCTAGGCATGAGAGACTAGTGAGAGAAGACAGGACTTGAATCAGGTTCCCAGTTTGGGAGTTAGAGCTAGATTTCACTCTAAACAAACTAGTTTCTTAAGAAACTTAGAATTCGAGCAGTTAACGCCCCAAAATCACCAAACGGCGTTGGCGTAGCATGAAACTTGGCACACACGACCGCCTAGGCAAGAGAGACTTGTGGGAGAAGACGGGACTCGAATCGGGTTCTCTATTTGGGAGTTAGAGCCGGATTTCACTCTAGACAAATTAGTTTCTTAAGAAACTTAGAATTCGAGGTGTTAACGCCCAAAAATCACCAAACGGCATTAGAGTAGCACGAAATTTGGTGCATACGACCACCTAGGCACGAGAGACTTGTGGGAGAAGACGAGAATCGAATTGGGTTCCCGGTTTGGGAGTTAGAGTCGGATTTTACTCTAGACAAACTAGTTTCTTAAGAAACTTAGAATTCAAGGTGTCAACGCCCCAAAATCACCAAACGGCTTCGGAGTAGCTTGAAACTTGGCACATACGACCGCCTAGGCACGAGAGACTTGTGGAGAAGATGGGACTCAAATTGGGTTCCCGGTTCGGGAGTTAGAGCCGGATTTCACTCAAGACAAATTAGTTCCTTAAGAAACTTAGAATTTGAGGTGTTGACTCTCCAAAATCACCAAACAGTGTCGGATTAGCACGAAACTTGGCACACACCACCTCTTAGGCATGAGAGACTTGTGGGAGAAGACGGGACTCGAATCAGGTTCCCAGTTTGGGAGTTAGAGCCGGATTTTACTCTAGGAAAACTAGTTTCTTAAAAACCTTAGAATTCGAGGTGTTAACGCCCCAAAATCACCAAACGGTGTCAGAGTAGCATGAAACTTGGCACACACGACCACCTAGGCATGAGAGACTTATGGGAGAAGACGGGACTCGAATTGGGTTCCTGGTTTGGGAGTTAGAATAGGATTTCACGCTAGGCAAACTAGTTCCTTAAGAAACTTAGAATTCGAGGTGTTGACATCCCAAAATCACCAAACAGTACCAGATTAGCACAAAACTTAGCACACACGACCGCCTAGGCACGAGAGACTTGTGGGAGAAGACGGGATTCGAATCGGGTTCCTGGTTTAGGAGTTAGAATCGGATTTTACGCTAGGCAAACTAGTTCCTTAAGAAACTTAGAATTCGAGGTGTTGACACCCCAAAATCGCCAAACAGCATCAGATTAGCACGAAACTTAGCACACACGGCCGCCTAGGCACGAAAGACTTGTGGGAGAAGACGGGACTCAAATCAAATTCCTGGTTTGGGAGTTAGAACCGGATTTCACTCTAGACAAATTAGTTTTTTAAAAAACTTAGAATTCGAGATGTTAATGCCCTAAAATCACCAAACAGTATCGGGGTAGCATGAAACTTAGCACACACGACCGCCTAGGCATGAGAGACTTGTGGGAGAAGACGGGACTCGAATCGAGTTCCCGGTTTAAGAGTTAGAGTCAATTTCACACTAGGCAAACTAGTTCCTTAAGAAACTTAGAATTCGAAGTGTTGATGCCCCAAAATCACCAAACGATGTCGAATTAACACGAAACCTAGCACACACGACTGCTTATGCACAAGAAACTTGTGGGAGAGGACGAGACTCGAATCGGGTTCCCGGTTTGGGAGTTAGAGTCGAATTTCACTCTAGACAAACTAGTTTTGTAAGAAACTTAGAATTTGAGGTGTTAACGCCCCAAAATCACCAAACGGCGTCGGAGTAGCACGAAACTTGGCACACACGACCACCTAGGCACAAGATACTTTTGGGAGAAGACAGGACTCGAATCGGATTCCTGGTTTGGGAGTTAAAGTTGGATTTCACTCTGGACAAATTAATTTCTTAAGAAACTTGGAATTCGAGGTGTTAACGCCCCAAAATCACCAAACGGCGTCGGAGTAACACGAAACTTGGCACACACGACCACCTAGGCACGAAAGACTTGTGGGAGAAGCATGACTCGAATCGGATTTCCGGTTTGGGAGTTAGAGCTAGATTTCACGCTAGTCAAACTAGTTCCTTAAAAAACTTAGAATTTGAGGTGTTGACGCCCCAAAATCACCGAACGGCATCGGATTATCACGAAACTTGGCATAGACGACCGCCTAGGCATGAGAGACTTATGGGAGAAGACGAGACTCTAATTGCGTTCAACTTAGAATTTGAGGTGTTGACGCCCCAAAATCACCGAACGACATCGGATTATCACAAAACTTGGCATAGACGGGCCTAGGCATGAGAGACTTGTGGGAGAAGACGAGACTCTAATCGCGTTCCTGGTTTGGGAGTTAGAGGCAAATTTCGCTCTAGTCAAAATTATTTACTTAATTATTTTTATAATTGTATAGTGGTTAAATTTTTATATTTTTTCGTAATTAACATATTAACACATAATTAATTATTTTTATTTTTTATTTTCAGATATTTCCCGAGTAAGAGTTTGCTTCTTGTGGAATGCATGCCTGGGAAATATGCGACTAACTTTTGTTTTTGTTACCCACGGAGAATGATGAGGAAAACTTTTAATTTTGGTTTATGTTATTTTGAATTATGAATAATATTATGTATTTAAACGTTATATATGTATTATAGAACAGTATGTAGTGTGTGGGTGAAAATCTGACCACACTGCCCGTTTAGTGATCAGCTGGAGAGCACAAGCAGAATAGATGACTTAAGCAACCTGAAACAGAAAGAAAAAAGCTCCGGCGGTGGTTCTTCCACCCGGGGGCACTTCGACGATCAAGTCAGTATATCTCTCAAAGATAATCAAGTACTAAACGGAATACTCAAAGTATAAATTGCATACCTTAGACCCACGGGGGTGCCTCTCTTTTATAATATACTCAATCCAAGTCCCACTAGAAGTATGACTTCTATGAACTCTAGTTCACTGCTTACTCTGGACTCTTTTAAGTGATAAAGATAAACTCCTTGAGAGTTTTATCCTTATCTTGGTTCAGTCCCCTTTGTGCCTTAGGACTCTTGCCCCTTATCTCGGATTCCGATATCTTCGGAGATGACCTCGGCTTCTCCGAGATTACCTCGGCTTAACTACCAGGGCACGTGGCACCTCGGCTGACACGTCGGCGTCACCATGCCACGTGTTGGTATTCAGAAAATACATCCCCACAACTGCCCCCTAGGTTCTATTACCTCGGCATTATGAGGTGATGGAATCTATTCCGATATTCTGCCACTTCTTTTCTGAGTAATGGTGCATAAACTGATTTGGCCAATATTATCCCCCTTTAGCCGATGTGTTCTCTTCGGAGAACAAGGCTTCGATCGTACTTTCCCACGCGCATGAGCTGTCACGCATATCTAACTGTTTCTTTTACGTGTTTCGTCTTTATTGGAGCGTGTCAGTGACGCGCCTGAAGCTGTCTGTTCATTTCGTCTGCGCCGTCTGACGCGTGCGTTACCCTAGGCGTAATGATTGCCCTAATTTTGCCGCCGTTTCACATTTTTGACAAAACTTTTCTTTTGCCTCTATCTTTTCTTTTACTTTTTCATTCCGTCTTCTTGCTCTTTCTCCTTCTGAAAGTTCATTCTTCTTCGAATCTGCCATTGCTTCATTCTTTCTTCTGGAACTGCTCTTAATCCTTCATTCTTGCAAAAGCCCTCTTTGCTGTTGCAATCAATTTCTGGGTTTCGGCGAGCACTGCCTCGGCTTCATTTGTCCTGGTAAGACCCTTTCCTTTAATTTTTTCATTCTCTTTATGTGCTTTTGTCTGTCTGTTGCCATTACTGATCTTGTTCGAGGTCTTGGTTTTATTTGTATCTTGAATTTGTGGCTATGCTTCGAACTTCTATGTTTTTTCATCATTCTCTTTGCCGCTGTTCTTGATTTGTTTCTGTATCTCTATTGTTTCTGAGAACTATACCTCTGTTCTTGAATCTGAAACTTCGTCTTTGTTTTCTCTTTTTTGTATCTGCCCCAGATCTGTGCCCTCGATCTTTACCTTCATAGTTCATAGATTTGGGATTTGTCTGTAGAACCCTTAATCTTTTAGGGAAACCTGAAAAACGCCCATTTCCTGAAACATATTCCTTTTAGTTTAAGCCGACATAATGGGTATGTGGGGGCATAGGGTAAATACCCCAACAAAACTTGAATACTTTAGGCAAGAATTCTCTATCCCAGCCGACGTTCATCTTAAGCTGGCTGGGGATAATGATACCATCGTGCCCACAGACCACACAATGCCTTTTCCAATAGTTGCTTTTACCGAATGTGGACTTCGGCTTCCACTTGATCCCCTTTTTCGTCAAGTTCTCCATTTCTATAAGCTGAACCCTATGCAACTTACTATCAATTCCTATAGGGTAATCAACGGTATTATTGCCTTAGCTAGGCAAGAAAACCTTAGAATCACCCTAGCCGACCTTCAATATTGTTATACCATGTGCCCTCTTGATCTGAAGGATAGGGGTTTTGTCTATTACCTTAAGCCGAGATCCACTCAGTACAAAATTATAGCCGACCTCCCAGACTCCAACAAGGGGGCTGGAGATGATTTCCTCATTGCTTCTGGAAATTGGGAATTTGGCCCAGATGAAGATGTCCACCTCTACCCTCTTCCTCGAACAATTACAGAGGGCAAGAGTAAGAGCCCTGAGTCAACACTTTAGTTGTTTTTATTTAAGACTTTAATATTTTTTGTTTCTGACGTCTGTTTCTTTGCAGATCTTCATCAGCCACCGAAAAATTTTCGCCAATCCTTTTTCCCAGGAACAGATCTGAAAACACTTCTTGGCCTTCCAATCCATAAACGAAAAGCCCCAGTATTACTAAACTTCATCCCTACATACAAATCCACCTTACCCGACGTCCCAAGAAAAAGGAAGAAGAGTCTTTCTCCACCCACAGCCACAACCTTAACTGCTTCTACATCCCGAACAGATCAAGAGTCCACATCTGACCCAGCCGATCTTCCATCAACTTCGGCCCCCTACTTAATACCAATTCCTGAACGTAAACGCCGACGAAAGCTCGTAAAGACTGCCGAAATGGTTCGTCCAAGGCCTGTCGTCCAAGACCTTCTCACCGACCTTCCAACTGACGCCGAAGCCGCACCAACGCAATCAATGCTTCCACCCAAACCAAAAAGAGTAAAAAAGGCTCAGCCTAAGGCCAAGGCTACAGATGCCGAGGCTGAGGATGCTTTGCCGATTTCGAAGCTAGCTGAAAGCAAAAAATCAGCCTCTACTTCAACCAAGAGGTCTGCTGAGGGCCAACCCTCAGGGTCTACACAAACAAAGAGGTCGAGATCATCGTCTGCGACGACCTCGGCTTCGAAGAAGCCCGACTTCCCCTGGGCCCCTGATCTATCCCTGGAGGATAGGCCCATTATGGCTAGTGAAAGTGCTGACGACATTAATGTTGCTGTCGCCCTTAGCACCGCTCTTCTTCTACCAAATGACTTGGAGCGAAATAGCAAGCTTAGTGAGTATGAAAATTACGCTCTTATGCTCCAACACTCTGCTCAAGTAAGTATTTCTGTTTGTACTTGTGATTTTTTCTTCCGTTCTTCACTGAGAGTACTGTCTCACATTTCTGTTTTTCTGCAGGCCATTCAGCATGCCCACTCATTTTCCATGCAATCCTTTGAAAATCGTCAAAGGTTGGTTGATATGAAAAGGGAAGCATCTTCTATGAAGAGAGAGATCAAGTCTCTTGAAGCAAAAATGAAAAAATTAGAGGATCAAGCCGAGGCTGCAACTAAAGTTCAAACTTTAGCTCTTGAGAAGGCCGAGGCTGCTGAAGCCGTTAAAAAAGTAGCTGAAGCCGAGAAAAGAGAGGCTGAGGTTAGGAAGGCCCAAGCGGAGAAAGAACTCCAGCAGGCTCTGGCCACCAAAGAGGCCGAAGTCAAAGAGGCCGATGAAAAGGCCTATGCTCAAGGTATGGCCGATGTTGCAGAAGACTACAAGCTTCAAGTTAGGCAGGCATGCAACAGGGGATTTCCCTTGGTTGGATGTCCTTGATAAAGAAGCTTGATCTTCCTGCTGACTCGCCATTGCGCCAGGCCGACGCTATTCCTTTACCATTTCCTCCACCTCCTCCTGAAGGTGAATCAGAGTCTGAGGCCGATGCTGTGGATGAAGATGAAGAAAAAGATGATGGTGACGCCTTGGTGAGAAAACCCAAGGGTGCTACCGAAGCCAAGTCCCCTTCTCCTGCTGAACAGGTTATGGATTTGACTTTAGATGAGTAGGGTGATGAGGTTGAGGGGGCACCCAAGGAGACTGCCCCTGGGCAGCTATCGTCCAATCTTCTCTTGGTAGAAAGAAGTGTTGAGTCAACAATCGCTGAGATTGATGCCTAGATAGAAGCGGAGAAAGTGGCCGATGAGGTACCACCAGAGTCGTCCGAGATCCCAGTCCCCGCAGTGGCTAATACTGAAGAATCTTGAAAAAATTGTCCTTTGTACTTTTTTCCTTCTTTTTTCTGTTTTTTTGCGCTTTGTACTTTTTTACTTTCTGGATTAATGCAAAACTCTTTCTTTTGGCCGACGTGGTTTCTTCAATATGTAACTGCAACAGTTCTTTCTCTAGATGTTTTGATCTTGTGATATTCTGTTGACTACTTCTGCATAGTCTTGTACTTAGAAAAAATCCTTTGTATGTTGCTTCCTTTGTGCAATCTTCTCGGGGTTACATACCTCGGGTATAACCATAAAACTTTTACTTCGACAAGAAACTGTCCTGCAATCTTTTCATAAATTTCAACAAGTATAGAACATATAATTCGGAATGTAAACTTTTGCAAGCTTCTTCTTAAGTTTCAACAAGTTTTAAACGGTTATCTTAGTCTTACCTACTTGTAAATTGCTACAAATTTCAACAAGTAATGAACAATATACTTAGCCTTTATTTTAACCTGTAACTTTCTGTGTACCTCAGCGGGTGATCGTATGTCGGCTTAACATAAACTTGTAAATTGCTACAAATTTCAACAAGTGTTAAGCATCTTCCCTTGGGTTTAAACAACCCACATATTGCTATGAAAACTTAATCAATAACCTCGGCCTATCTTCGACTTGTAAATTGCTACAAATTTCAACAAGTGAAGATAAGGAATCAGCTTAATTCCAACTTGTAAATTGCTACAAATTTCAACAAGTGTATTAAGGAATAACATCGGCTTAACTTCAACTTGTAAATTGCTACGAATTTCAACAAGTGAAGATAAGGAATCAGCTTAATTCCAACTTGTAAATTGCTACAAATTTCAACAAGTGAATTAAGGAATAACATCGGCTTAACTTCAACTTGTAAATTGCTACAAATTTCAACAAGTGAAGATAAGGAATCAGCTTAATTCCAACTTGTAAATTGCTACAAATTTCAACAAGTGAATTAAGGAATAACATCGGCTTAACTTCAACTTGTAAATTGCTACAAATTTCAACAAGTGAAGATAAGGAATCAGCTTAATTCCAACTTGTAAATTGCTACAAATTTCAACAAGCGAAGATAAGGAATCAGCTCGGCTTGGCTTTGCCTGAGTTTGATATGTCTTCAATATGCATAACTTTATCAATCAAACATGTTGAAAGGATTCTGAAAAATACTTTATTGATGATATCGGCCAAACATTGATGTTTTATCTAATGATAGAAAAATTTCAAATTACAAGTATTCCAAGGTCTGGGCAATGCTTTGCCCTCATTGTCCTCAAGCCGATATGCTCCATTGCCTAGTACTGAAGTAACTCTGTAGGGTCCTTCCTAGTTTGGGCCAAGCTTGCCCTCCCTGGGATCCTTCTTGTTCCCGACGACTTTTCTTAGGACTAGGTCGCCAACTTGAAAATCTCTTGGATTAACCTTCTTGTTGTAAGCTCTGGCAAGCTGTTGCTGGTATACTGCGAGCTGAATTGCAGCTTTCTCTCTTCGTTCTTCCAACAAATCCAGGTCTCGGGCTAAGAGTATGTCATTGGTGCCATTCTCTACTCCCTGGGTTCTGATCCCTGGGATGCCGATCTCTAATGGGATGACTGCTTCTGTGCCATAGGCCATGGCAAAGGGCGATTCTCCTGTTGATCTTCTTGGTGTAGTCCGATATGCCCAAAGTACGTTGGGCAATTCGTCCACCCACTTTCCTTTTGCTGCCTGCAGCCTCTTCTTTATTCCATCCAGGATTACTTTGTTGGATGCTTCTGCTTGCCCATTGCTTTGAGGAAAACTTGGTGTTGAGAAATAATTCTTGATCTTGAATTTTGCACAAAAGTTTTTGATGAGTTTGCTGTCGAACTGTGTCCCGTTGTCGGCAACAATTGCTCTTGGAATCCCAAATCTGGTGATTATGTTTCTCCAAATAAAATTCTTGACGTCCACATCTCGGATTTTGGCGAGAGGTTCTGCCTCTATCCATTTTGTAAAGTAGTCTGTTGCTACCAGCAAGTATTTTCTCTGCCCAGTTGCCTGGGGAAGTTGTCCAACCAGATCCTTGCCCCATTGGGCAAACGGCCAAGGGCTGGATACTGGGTTTAGGTCGGCAGCTGGCTGATGTATCAAAGGTGCAAACTTTTGACATTGTTCACACTTCTTTACATAGGCTTCGGCATCCTTTTGCATGTAGGGCCACCAATACCCCTGGGTAATGGCCCTGTGGGCTAACGATCTGCCCCCAGTATGGCTTCCACAGATTCCTTCATGAATCTCGTAAAGGAAATCTTCAACCTGCAAAGGGTGTACGCACCTTAAAAGTGGTCCAGTGAACGACCTCCTGTAGAGATGACCTTCCGCTGTTAGACTGAATCTGGCCGACTTCAGCCTTATTTTATGCGCTTCTTTATGGTCTTCTGGCAGCTTTCCCTCTTTTAGGAATGCAATGATTGCATCCATCCAGCTTGGTCCAAAGTCCACGCACATTGCTTCTTGTTCGGTGCTTTGTTTGTCTATGCTCGGGGCCGACATGTAGTCGATCATAATTGTCCTTGTTTTTCCCATTTGAATTGAGCTGGCCAGGTTGGCTAACGCGTCGGCGTGGGTGTTATCATCTCGGCTTACTTGGAGTAATCTGCAGTTCTGGAATAGGGCTGCCAGTCGGATGACTTCCTTTGCATATGCCGACATTCTTTCGTCTCTGGCTGCAAATTCTCCTGTTGACTGGTTAACAATCAGTTGTGAATCACAAAAAACAATTACCTCGTCTGCCTCTGCTGCTGCTGCTAGCTTTAGCCCTGCAATTAATGCTTCATATTCTGCTTCATTATTGGAGGCTTTGAACCCCAGACGGATGGACTGTTCTACGATTTCTCCATCTGGAGATATCAGCAGTACTCCTGCTCCTGCTCCCTGGCGGTTTGAACTTCCATCGACGAATAGTCTGAATGAATCGCCGATGTAGATGCTGCATGGTCTGAGCTTTTCTTTCTCTTGCTTTTTTGTCTTTGACTGGGATTCTTTTTGCTTGTCGGGGCAATGTTCCTCTTGGCTCGACGGAGCCTGAGGTGTGATGGCTTCAGGTGTGAGTTCTGCGACGAAGTCGGCCAAAACTTGGCCCTTTATTGCTGTTCTTGGCCTAAATTCTAAGTCAAACTGGCCTAGTGTTACTGCCCATTTTGCTATTCTTCCTGTTAAGTCTCCTTGATGTAATAAGGACTTCAGTGGGTGCTCTGTTAGAACCACAATCTTGTGTGCCTGAAAGTAATGGCTCAATTTCTTTGAAGCCATTACCAAGGCTAGCATTAATTTTTCCAGTGGTAGGTATCTTGTTTCTGCGTTAGCCAGAGTCTTACTTACATAGTAGACAGCCTTCTGCTCCCCTTTTTCCTCACGGATTAGCACTGCGCTGACTGCGTGCTCAGAGACTGCTAAGTACAAAAACAATTCCTCCCCTGGAATTGGGTTAGAAAGGACCGGGGTTGTGGTCAAGTATTTTTTTAGGTCGGCTAAGGCAGCTTCACATTCTTCTGTCCAACGGAAGTCTGTGGCTTTTTTTACCAGGTTAAAGAAGGGTCTGCACTTGTCTGAGCTTCTGCTGATGAATCGGTTTAGGGCTGCGGCCCTTCCAGTGAGCACTTGAACTTGCTTTGCCGATGTTGGACTCTGTAGTTCCAGGATGGCCTTGATTTGGTCTGGGCTGGCCTCAATGCCTTTTCTTGTTACCAGATATCCTAGAAATTTACCTGACCCAACTCCGAAGGCACACTTTGAGGCGTTGAGTCGGAGCCGATATCTTTTGAGTATGTCAAAGACCTCTTTTAGGTCGGCAAGATGACCTTCTGATTTCTTGGTCTTTACGACCATGTCATCGATGTAAACTTCTACCGTTTTACCAATTAGATGTTTAAACATCTTTGTCACTAACCTCTGATAGGTTGTTCCTGCGTTTTTCAGCCCAAAAGGCATTACCTTGTAACAGTACAGGCCTTTCGGGGTGATGAACGCAGTTTTCTCCTCATCTGGTGGGTACATAGCAATCTGGTGGTACCCTCTATATGCATCTAAAAAACTCATCCTTTCATGCCCCGAAGTGGCGTCTACCAGTTGGTCGATTTTGGGCAGAGGAAAGCTGTCTTTGGGGCAAGCTTTGTTGAGGCTGGTAAAGTCTACACAAACCCTCCACTTGCCATTCTTCTTTTTTACTACTACTGTGTTGGACAGCCATGTTGGGTACTGAACTTCTCGGATGGCTCTGGCTTCCAGGAGTCTGTCTACCTCTTCTTAGCGTCGGCCTTCTGGCTCGTTGAATTACAGGCTTTGCCGATCTGTCGACATTCAGACTGTGGCAGGTGACCTCGGGGTCAATGCCAGGCATTTCATAAGGTGTCCAGGCGAACACCTCTATGTTTGTCCTTAAAAAATCTTCCAGTTCTTTTTCTTCTTCTCTAGCTAAGCCTGAGCCGAGAAGAAAAAATCGTTCTTCGTCGCCCTCCTGGACGAGGATTTTCTTTAGCGCCTCTTCGCTTTTCTCGGTTGGTTCCTTCCCGACGTCTTCTAGGACTTCCATGTCCTCATCTTCAACTTCTGCTTTCTTTGGCTCCCGTATACTACAGGTGGATTTTATTGCTGCCATGGAGCAAGTTTTGGCTTGTAGTTGATCCCCTCTAACTTCTTCAATCCCATTCTCTGTTGGGAACCGGAGTAGTTGATGCAACGTCGAGGGAACTGCCCCCATTGCATGCAACCACGGCCTTCCCAAGATGATGTTGTATGGTGAGGGTGTGTCAATTACCAGGAATTCCGTCCTGATCTTCTTAGTGCCGGCTTGTACTTCTAAGCTTGTTGCACCCAGTGGCCATGTCGGTGTTCCGTTAAAGCCGACCATCGGGCCGCTTGATTGTTCTAGGTCATCGGGGTGAAGGCCTAGCTCTTTGTAACATCTGACATACATGATGTCACAGGAGCTGCCTTGATCTATTAGGATGCGTTTTACTTGGCACTCCCCAACCTGGAGGGATACTACCAAGGCATCATTATGCGGATGTTGGACCAGTTCTAGGTCGGCTTCAGTAAAGGCTATCATTGGCCCTTGGCATTCTTCTGGCCGATGTCTCTTTTCCCCGACTTGATAGATATGCTGTAAATGTCTTACCCTCTGGGTTTCTCCTCTGACTTCGTTTTCGTTGACCCTTGAGTGGATCACATTAACCACACTCGGTTCTCCTGCTTGTGGTAGCTGTACTGGGGGAGGGGGTGCCGCTGGTGCTTGAGGCAACCTTGCCTGTTCTTCCCTTGTTCTGGCCTCATCGACCAGGTCCCTCAGAAGGCCTTGTCTTACTAGGTCTTCCAAGTGTGCTTTTAAGGCTCTGCAACCTTGAGTTGGATGCCCTTCTTCATTGTGGTAGGCACAACGTCTACCAACGTTCCTTCCCATGAATTCCCCTGGTGCTCTTGCTGGAGCCCTGAAATAAGGTTGATTTCGAATCCGATCCAAGATTTTATGGATTGGGATCCGGAATACTGTGGTTACCGCCTGTTTGTTTCTTAATTCTATTTCTTGTTTGGTCGGCCCATTGTTGACTCGGCCTCGCTTTGGCGAGCCGTTTACCTTTTCTTGTTTCACCTCTTTGTTTCCCGATGTATCTTCTTCGGCCCTGGCGTATTTCTCAATTCTTGCCATGAGTTCTTCCATGCTTTTTGGCAATGTTTTTGCCAAAGACTTCCGTAGAGGGCAGTCATCTTTCAGGCCGTTCTTAAAGGACACGATTGCTACTTCCTGGTTGCATTCGGGTATTCGGTTGAACACCTCGTAGTATCTCTTCGCATAGGCCCTGAGGCCTTCTTCCTTGGTGATTCGTAGAGCCATCAAAGCATCAACCCTCAGGGGTTGCAGCTTGTTGGTCACGAATCTGGCCACAAACATCTCGGCCAAGCCTTCCCATGTCTTTATGCTTCCTTTTGGTAACTTGTGGAACCAATCAGATGCAATTTCCCCAAAGGATGAGGGGAATACCTTGCAGAGCAACGGCTCGTTCCCGCTATATAACGCCATTGAATTCAGGTATAGCCCAACGTGAAAGTTTGGATCTGACTTACCATCATAGATTTGAAACCTCAGCATACTGAATCTTTTGGGTGGTTCGAATTTGTCCAGTTCCACCGAGAAGGCCGTCTTCGGTTTTACTGGGGAGTTTACCTCGGCTTCTGCATTCTGCTGCCTCCTCTTGAGGTAGTCCCTTAAGTCTTCTTTGCTCCCCCCTGGAGCTCGGCTGTCTTTGGATTTTAGTCTTTTTGGTACACTGCTTTCGGCCTCGTGGTGGGGTCGTTTGGATCTTTCTTCATGGGTTGTGTCAAAATAGAGTACTTGCCCCTGAACATGTCGATGTTCTTTGGGGTCTGGATTCTCCACGTGGTGTGTCCTTCGGGACTCTTCTTGCCTCGGGTTTTCCCGTCCGACTTCCCTGGAAGGCCGGTGAGAATGCCTTCCGCTTCTGGTATGCTGAGGGACCTCGGGGATTGTTTTTCTTCCATTCTTCTGAGTGTTGTTTGCCGGCATCGGCGTATCTTGCAGCGGGTATGGTGGCTGCATAACATTATTCTGCATCATGAAGTTGACGACTGACTGGAGGTCCGCCAACTTGTTTGCTAGTTCTTTCACTTCTTCATCCCTCCATAGGCACCTGTCCCTCCATACCTGGAGGTTATCTTCATTGTAGTACTTTCCTTGGTTTGCTCTTTTTGACGTGTCGCCTTCTGGGATGACGTCGTTCTCTCTGTCCCTGGTCACGGGCTTCTGCATTGTGGTTATCTCCTTCGATGTCAAGGTCAATTGGTCTGCCACTCCCAGTGGGAGCGTCATCCCCAATATTTTCCTGCTGTCCGTTACTGGCCATCTATTCTTCCTTCGTTCCCACAGACGGCGCCAAATTGTGTGGGTGAAAATCTGACCACACTGCCCATTTAGTGATCAACTAGAGAGCACAAGCAGAATAGATGACTTAAGCAACCTGAAACAGAAAGAAAAAAGCTCCGGCGGTGGTTCTTCCACCCAGGGGCACTTCGACGATCAAGTCAGTATATCTCTCAAAGATAATCAAGTACTAAACGGAATACTCAAAGTATAAATTACATACCTTAGACCCACGGGGGTGCCTCTCTTTTATAATATACTCAATCCAAGTCCCACTAGAAGTATGACTTCTATGAACTCTAGTTCACTGCTTACTCTGGACTCTTTTAAGTGATAAAGATAAACTCCTTGAGAGTTTTATCCTTATCTTGGTTCAGTCCCCTTTGTGCCTTAGGACTCTTGCCCCTTATCTCGGATTCCGATATCTTCGGAGATGACCTCGGCTTCTTCGAGATTACCTCGGCTTAACTACCAGGGCACGTGGCACCTCGGCTGACACGTCGGCGTCACCATGCCACGTGTTGGTATTCAGAAAATACATCCCCACATGTAGTAGGGTAATTTTGTTGATGTGTAATTATGTATGTAAGAATATTTTTATTATAGAGAAATTGTTATTTCTATACATGAATTTTTATATTATTATGTAATTATTGGTTTCTTTTTCAATTATTTTTCATCTAATACAGGTAATTTTAATATTTTTAATAATTATATTGCAGTTTTTTTTTTTTTGCGACAGCACCACACCGTCGCAAAAAAAAAAAAAGAAGGTAATTTTAATATTTTTATTAGTATTATTGCAAGTTTTTTTTTTTTTTTTCGACGGCACAACACCTTCGCAAAAAAACATTATAACCATTGGCGACAATGGTCATACTGTTGCAAAAAAACACAATTCGCTACAGCATTTCTTGTCCTCTCAAATAAAACTTTTAGCGACGGTAAAACAGTGCTATCGCAAAAGGTCTCAATTTTTTACATATTATATACGACAGTAAAATGCCGTCGCAAAAAAGGGCGACGACATACTTTTTTGCAACGCCCTCTATTGTGACCTCGCCTTTGCCATCGTTAAAAGTCATTTGTCGTCGTTAAAAGTTTTTTCAGACAACATTAGGAGTATTAGCGATGACATTTTACCATTGCAAAAACTTGAAATTTTTGTAGTGTTATGCTTCTAAATACTAATGATAAAAAAGTTATATTATGTACTTATAAATCAATTACAGAATTAGACACGAAATATATATAAATAAAATTACTGAGTTCATTAGTTGGGTTGCTTTTGTAAAATCTTAGTTGTCCATATACATTTTGTGTTTGTTTCTATCACTACAAGAAAAGAGGGTATATAACATGAAAGCATTTGCGACGGCACCATTTGCCGTCGCAAAAAGTGATTTTTTGCGACGGCACCACTTGCCCGTCGCCAATAAATCGGATTTCAGCGACGACATCATTTCCTGTCGCAATGAACAAGTTTTTGCGACGGCAACAACGACAGTCGCAAATAATTCAAGTTTTTTGTGACGGCAACTCCTGATGTCACAAATAAAAATATTTTTGCGACAGTATGAAACTTGACGTCGCAAAAAAAAAAACCCCTAAAATCTGGGCTCAGCTATTTTTTTTTCCTCATTGGCGCTCGTTTTTCCCTCCTTAACCAAAAATCCCTAATTTTCCCCCCTTGAACCAAAAATCCCTAATCTTTCCCCATCTCTTCTTACGACTCTCTCTCTCTCTCTCTTGATGGCGAGCAGCGGCAGACGACGGCAAGCAGCGGTAGACGACGACAAACAGCAGTGTGCGACGGCGGCGAGCCAGGGACGACGGTGCGGTGTGTCTCTCTTCAACTCTCTCAGTCAGTCTCAATCTCTGAACCAGGTTAGCTCTTCTTCTTCTTCTTCTTCTTCATATTCTTTCTCTCTCTCTCTCTCTCTCTCTCTGGCCATCTGTGTGCTACCATTTTCCATAGCTTTGTTGTTTTTTGGAAACATAATGAATATTCTTGAGATTGAGGCACTTCTTTCAAGTAAAATTTTCTAGCCATTTTTTTATTTGTTTTATTTATTTTTAAATTTTTAGGGTTTTGTGTTATATCCCTCTCTCCTTACATTTATTTGATTTTTTTGTTTTTTGGGTGTGTGCATATTTTTTGGTACATTTCCACCTCATTCTAATTTTTCTAGGTCGTGTTGTTGGGGTTCAGGTAATTGGAGTTTGGAGTCCATGAAATTACTCCCAAAGATGCCTACCTTTCTAATTTTCAGTGTCTTTGCTTGATAGATGGGTTTGGCCTTGAATTTTTCTTTTGTTGAATCTATTACATAGAGTGGTGTGGGTTATTAGATATGAACCCTCACTGTATGAAATTCTGATTAAGGTTCCTTCTGCTTTCTTTGGGAGTAATTTGCTCTTTGAATTTACTGGCATATCCTTGTGCATTTTCCATTTTTGGCTTCTTCAAAATCTTTGTTCCCTTTCCAATTTGGCTATCTAGAATGTTTCTGCTATTAGGAATTTCTCTCTTTTCCTTTAGTTGTATCGTTGTTGGATGGTAGCTAACTTCATTATCTAATAGGGCTGTTTATGAGGAACTTGGGAAATATGGGGACCTAGAGAATCAGGTTTTATGCCGTGAGCATGTTGAGGAACTAGAACCAAGTATACGGTACTATCTACACAAACTTGGTGAGTCAAATTTACAAACTTCTGAACTCATGCACATTGGTGTAATGGAAGGACCTGCACTCGATCTTTTCAAAGCTAAACTAGAGGTAAGTTTAGTTGTTTCAGAGGTTAAGCTATGAATAATGTTGTATCCTGATCTATTTATGGTCATCTCCTTTTTAATAGTGGTTAGATTATATTTGCTTCTTCTCTGTAAAATTGGAAAAGAATTTCCAGACTTTTGTGACATTACTTGCCATTTATCTCGTGTCTCGCTTTATCTCGATTTGCAGGCTGTTATGGCTGAGGCAAGATCTCAGCAGGCTGCATCTATGATAGAATTTCATTGGCTTGGTCATAAATTTCCAATTTCTAATGCGAAGACACGTGTTTCCATATTGAAAGGTCAATAATCAATCTCTATTTATAATGATACAAATGGTCAGTATGGTCCAACAATCAACGGACTTGGAAAGTGTGTGCAAGGGTGTCTCTTAACTTTGTCATTTATCCTGCATAAACATAATGGTCAAGAGTTTGCAGTTGTCATTATCTGATGGCCTGTTGATACGTGAATTAGTGACTGTAACCCTCACACCCTTTGCTTTCCCATTCCGCAATGTGCATCATAATTTTGCTTGCTTGAGTTCTACACTTAATATTTTAGTAATTATAAGTTGTGAATACATGAACTAGGTGGGGATGTTAACGGCAATACTCTTAGGAAATATCATAACTTGTTTGTTATCCATTGAAAAATACAAAGTTGGTGTCAAGCCCAAAGGCAAGTGTAGTAATTGATCCAGCACAAGCACAAGCTTGCATGTTGTCTCACTTGAGTTGCTGGTTGAGATGGTTTAGCTTAGGCGCGAATGTATTCATTTTGGATGTTATATAGAAATGACATTTTTTACATTGTTTCATTTAGGAAAAGCCTGTAAGATGTGTGAAGTCTAGTCTACCCTATGTTACACAGACTCTTCAAAATAAATTATTATTTGGTTTATTAATTATGATTAAGGTTGCTTTCCGCTTTCTTTTTCCCTTGGTTTGTTGGTATTCATTGGTTTGCTTGGAAATTGTCTCTTGTTCTTTGTGAAGGATTAGGTATTCATCTCTCTCTCCTCCTTCTCTGTCTCTATTTTGTACCACATGGTGAATACTTATCTTGTGTTTGTTTTATGATTCATTCCAAACCCAATCAATCAGGTGAGGTCAGTTACTTGAATTATTTTTGCCATTATGCTTTGTCAAAGGGTACATGAATAAATAAATACTGAAAGCTATCACAATGATTCCAACCCATATAGTTGTGAGACCGCATATTTTATTTTCCTCTTTCCCCCCGTCTTCTTTGCAAGCAAGCAAATGGAGCATAACATGGGTTATGGAGAAAGTAGAAATTTGTAAGGAAAAAAACAAAGAGAACCTCGGTGGATGGAATGAATTTGTGCTTAACATTCATACTGATGCTGCTTTTGCTTTACTATATAAATATATTAGCATCCTCTACTTGTCAAACTAGACTCGAATATGTCCCAAAAAACAAAGCATTTATGTCCCAATATTCGTTTTATAAATCCCTACTGATATGTTTCATTCAAATCTTGTGAGTTATCATGGAATATGTTCCGTTTGTTATGCTTTCTCTCTATTCTGGTTGTTTTCCTTAAAAAGTGGCAACATTCAATATGCATTGCAACTTTGATTATTAAAATTTTCTGGTGTACTAACACTAGACCACATTCAGTTTCTCTTTTATTTTATTTCAGGTGTCTCTGGTACCAGTCTTCTCAATGCTGTCAATTTGATTGCTTATAATGTGTTCTACACTAGTATCCCTGTTTCAGTCAGTCTCGTGGACAAAGATCTTAGTGAAGGAACTGTGATGCAGCAACCACAGATTTTATATTACTGCCAAGTAGGGAAGTTAGGATTTTTCTGCACTTTATCCACATGATTCTTTTTCTTGCATGATTACAACGGAAGAGATGGCATGGACAGTGATATATTAGGACTTGCCTCTTTGAATATGTATCATCACTTTATTATATTTGATGCCTTCTTTATTGTTCCAACAATATGGTCCCACAATCTAAGGTGTTGGAGTCCACTAGCTACCTAATTTAAGAATCTGAAGCCCTTTTCTTATGAGTTGTTGAGATGTGCCATTTTCTAATTAGACTAGATCAATGGCAACTTGAAGATTTGGCACCGTTTCACCCATCAGAAACAATTGTCTTTCTATCTAAAAAGGTAACTTTAAACAAAATGTGAACACAAAATCCTTTTGTATTTAAAATATCTGTTTGTTTAATGTCTAATGTATGGTTTTAAATAATGCTATTGAGATTTGTGTCGGTAATAAGGTCATATATAGGACAATATCAAATGATATATGGGTGAATTTTGGTATCAAAAGTCTAAAATCTTGATACGTGTCTCTATCAATGATAAATTCATATATCAAATAATATACGGGTGCACAATAATTTTTTTTCAATATAGAAAATCATAACTCGAAATGTGAGTTAGTTTGGTAATCAACAACCCATAAAGATAATTAAATTAATTACAATAGCACCATAAATGAAATCAGACAAAAGTCTGGATTAGTTAAACATCAAGAAGACAAATAATAGGACAAACTGTGGAAGGCAATAGTAATACATAGATTAATAGTTTGGTGTTGCATCCACTTATTTAATTTAACTTGATTTTGTCCAATGTGGTTACTTAGTTCATGCAAAACAATGCTACAGTATTGTTAAGAATACGTCGTATAATAATTTTAGAAGGAAAATGTTATACAAATTGTTTTAATTTTTAATTTTCATCCGAACTGATATGACACATGTCATTTTATTGAAGTGAGTCACCTAATTTTTTATTAAAGTAGATCATATTTTAATATTTAAAATTTTATTATTGCATGACATTAACTACTAGAAAAATTTATAAATTTCTTTTGTTTACATAAAAATTTTGATCTATAGAGATAAATATACACAAGTAAGATTAAATCAATCGTTCATCTTGCTCAAATGTTCAGTGTCGCTTGTGATATTGATATAACAATGCCACAAACACATCTCCACTCTCAATTTTTTGTGAGATTGATGTGGATTCCATGTGAGTCTCACAGAAATTAGGAATAGAGATGTAGTTATGACATTACTTACACTGAATAATTTTGTATTTTACCTCAATCTCTATCAATTATTGAAATGTATCATTTCTGAATTAGAGCAGATAAGTGGGAGCTAGCCGTGAAGATTTGGACCGGATAAAAAAAAAACCCATGAAGATTTGGACCATTTCACCAATCAGAACCACTTTCTAAAAGGTCAAACAAAATGTAGGTAAGATAAAACATCAAGATGACAAATAATGGGACAAACTGTGGAAGGTAATAACAGTAACATCTAGGGATTACAAATTTATAATTACTAGTTTGGTCTTTGGAGTTATATCCACTTATTTGTGCATGTGTAATTAATTTAACAAGACTCTGTACAATGTGGTACTTTGTGCATGTAAAAGAAGCATGAGTGGTAATAATCATGAACTGTTAGTTAAAATTCTGGTTTTAGATCCTGAAATTGTGCAAGATTTTATAAAGGGATAAACAAAAATGAAAAATAAAGGGTATGTTTGGTTTGCATTTAGGAGATGAGTTTTAGAAAAAAATTTCTAAAAAATTGTTTGGTTTGAGTTTTTCTCAAAAATTTCCAAAATTACTTTCTCTCTCTTACACATCAATCAATCACTTTTTCTTTCTCCTCTCTCCTTCTCAATCACTTTTTCTCTCACACACATCTACTCAAATTCTCCCAAAATATAAAATCATTCCAAACTCTCAAAAAAACAACTCTCCCAAAATATACAACCAAACAAACCAAAAAAAATTCTAAACTCTCTCCCCAAAATTTTTTTCAAAAACAACTCTCCCAAAAATAAACCAAACAAAATCTTTACTTTATAAATTTTTTCTTGAGTAATGATAAGGACTAAAAACTCAAAAAATTGAAAAATACCAAGAAAAACAATGTTTTGTACAAGTTCAACTCTTGTTTAGTATAACTCACCATACATAACTTTTCTTGATGTTTTTCTAAATTCTTGATTCCTAGCATTACTATTTTTTTTTCACCTTTCTATTTTTTTTTTCTTCACAAATCTATAATCCGAACACAATATAAATAAATTGTAAAAGACATAAGCATTGTAGGGTCTCAAAGCCAAGCTTATCACAAATTGATCATATATCCACACTTTCATATAATTTGATTTCAATTATAGGAAATATTGCATTTCTTGGAACTTGGGAACTGGGTTCTTGCTGTCTGTTGCTCAGATTCTTGTTGTTGTCGTTAAACTAAATTTGGATCATTCTTGAAATAGGCTTCTTAATCCTTGCACATTTGCTGGATGGTTTGAGCGGTCTCTGTTCCATGTGAGTGCTGTTCATTTCTTCGTGTTTCATCAATCTATTTCTATTACTGTGTGAATTTCCTTTTTGAAGTTAAAAACATGTTAAACTGATTGAAACTCATCAAAATCAATCATTTTTTGTAATACGCATGTTATATCTTAAGTTCTGATAGATCTCAAGCTTCCATAATAGGGTTGGATTGCTGGAATAAGTGATGTTTTATCGAAATCTAGTTCCATGTGAGTGTTGTTCATTAGCTTCAAACGACTTCGGTTTAGCACGAAACTTGGCACACACGACTGCCTAGGCACGAGAGACTTGTGGGAGAAGACGGGACTCCAATTGGGTTCCCGGTTTGGGAGTTAAAGCCAGATATCGCTCTAGGCAAACTAGTTCCTTAAAAAACTTGAATTCGAGGTGTTGACACCCCAAAATCACCAAACGGCGTCGGTTTAGCACGAAACTTGGTAAACACGACCGTCTAGGTACGAGAGACTTGTGGGAAAAGACAGGACTCCAATCGGGTTCCTGGTTTGAGAGTTAGAGCCGGATTTCACTCTAGGCAAACTAGTTCTTTAAGAAACTTGAATTGGAGGTGTTGAGTCCTCAAAATCACCAAACGGCGTCGGTTTAGCACGAAACTTGGCACACACGACCATCTAGGCACGAGAGACTTGTGGGAGAAGACGGGACTCCAATCGGGTTCCCGGTTTGAGAGTTAGAGCCAGATTTCATTCTAGGCATACTAGTTCATTAAGAAATTTGAATTGGAGGTGTTGACGCCCCAAAATCTCCAAACGACGTTGGATTAGCACGAAACTTGGCACACACGACCGCCTAGGCACGAGAGACTTGTGGGAGAAGACGGGACTCCAATCGAGTTCCCGGTTTGGGAGTTAGAGATAGATTTTGATCTAGCCAAACTAGTTTATTAAGAAATTTGAATTGGAGGTGTTGATGCCCCAAAATCTCCAAACAGCGTCGGATTATTACGAAACTTGGCACACACGACCGCCTAGGCACGAGAGACTTGTAGGAGAAGACGAGACTCCAATCGGGTTCCCGGTTTGGGAGTTAGAGCCGAATTTTCGTTTAGCCAAAATTATTTACTTAATTATCTTTGTAATTATATAGTAGTTAATTTTTTTTATGTTTTTTTGTAATTAAAATATTAACACATAATTATATTGTCATTAATTATTTTTATTTTTTGTTTTCAAATATTTCCCGAATAGCAGTTTGCTTCTTGTGGAATACAGGCGTGTGAAGATTGTGATTTACTTTTATTTTTGTTACCCACGGAAGAATCATGAGGGAAACTTTTGTTTTTGATTTACGTTAGTTTGCATTGTGAACAACATTATGTATTTAAACATTGTATATGTATTATGCAATATTATGTAGTGGGATAATTTTGCTAATATGTTGTAATGAATGAATGCAATAATATTTTTATTATGGATGGATTGTTATTTTTATACTGAAATTTTTATATTATTATGTAATTATTAGTTTCTTTGTCAATTATTTTTCATTTAATACAGGTAATTTTCATATTTTTAATAATAATAATTATTATTATTATTATTTTGAGACGGCACCACATTGCCGTCGCAAATGATATTGGCAGAGTTGAGACAAAAGCCTTTTGCGACGGTACTCTTTGCCGTCGCAAATAATCTTTTAGCGACGGCATATCGTGCTGTCTCAAATATTTTTTTAGCGATGGCAGGTATCTCGTCACAATAAAAATTCTTTTGTGACGGCATTTTTGCCGTCGCAAATAACACCTTTAGCGACGGCAACACAGTGCCATCTCAAAAAATCATAGATTTTTTTCATATTAATGGCGACGGCAAAATTCCGTTGGAAAAAGGCAACTTTGCCGTCGCAAAAAAATGGCGACGGCAACGTGCCGACGCTAAAACCTTTTTGCAACCCCCTTTGTTGCGACCCCCACTTGCCGTCGCTAAAAATCATCTGCCGTCGCAAAAAATCTTTTGAGACAGCAATTTGAGTATTTGCGATGACAAAACCGTCGCAAAAGGTCAAATTTGTTTGTAGTGTATAACGAAAGTCTATTTCTTGTAAACTTAATTTAGAGTAATACTAAGAACACAGAGACCGAACATAGAATGAGACACAAATGCCTTACGAGGAGTGAGTGAAATCTTATCTCATTCTATATTTGATCTCCTGTGCACTTAGACATATCGCTTAATTTATAATAAATACACCACAGTATCTTTTCACATGAGGTTGCGCTCTAATAATTGTGGGTTTACACATCTTTGCAAAAATGTATAACTTTTACTATGTTTTTTTTTTTTTTTTTTATACAGGAAAGAGTTTTACCTCCATATGTTTATAATTATCAATTACCCTAATTTATAATTGCCTCTTAAAAGAAAGAGGAATAATTAGTTTTCGTCCACTCTTAAAGTAAAAATGAATTAAAAAGTTGTATATAACAAACCACATGTTTAACAGTAAATATCTTCTACAACATCGGTGTAAGAGATTCGGTTGGATTGAGTTTGAAAAAAAATTTAACACTTTCGATTTGTTGATTAAGAAATCGAAACTAGACATATGTTACAATTCAGATTAGTACAAAGAAAGGATTCATATGAGTCTTTACATATTTTATAGAAACATGTAAATCTCACATTAGGAGTAAATGAAACGTAAATGTGAAGCCTCTCTAACTTATTGATCACTTTTATATTTATTTCAATAATACTCAAAGAATCAAAATATGAAAATATTTAACTATGATATTTCGTCACACTTCAAGAAAAATGGCCTTATCCAAGTTTTGAAAAGTTAAAATCTTCAATAATAAATATTTTATTTTATTTATTTATTTATTTAATTTTTTCTTTTTTGGGGGGCATGTCTTAAGCTATCGTCGCTTAAGTGACTTGATAGTATTTTGTCTTAAAAGCTATATATAAAAAATAAAAAAATTAATTATTTACCGGTCTTGCTATAACGATTTGTGTACCATTAAATTCTATAAATATTTGTATAGACAAAAAAATCTTAACAGTTAGACTTAAATTTTTTTTTGATGATTTTATGAATTTATTGTTAAAAACTAACAATTAGTTATTTCATTAAAAATTAACAATTAGTGACATTTTTCTGTAATGATTTTCTAAATTTATGGTTAAAAATGACAATTAGTGATTTTTTGTGATGAATTTTTTAACTACTGTTAAAAATTAATAATTAGTACCTACCTAAAAATACGGCTAACAAAAAACTATGTGATAACAATCAAAAGTGAACACAATTTTTTAATGCACCAAAATATCAAGAGATTTATTGGCGCATCCGTTTTCCTAATAAGACTTTTCAATCCGGTCCCCCCCAAAAAGGTAAATTATAAATGTTCCTTAAATTTTTTTTAAAATTGTCCCTATAGTTTTAGAAATTATATTTCATCTCTTCAAGTTTATGTTTATATAACAAATGACTCATTTTATTAATAAATAATTAAATTAATTAATAATTTTTAACGATATTATAAATATATTTCACTTGACAATTAAAATAATTTTATTGCTATATAAAAGAGTGGTTAAAAATTTTATTTTTATGTTAATTTAGGTAAATAAAAAACTCTATAAAGGGCATTTATAATTTTCAAAATAATAGATAACAATTGATATTAGTAAAATATGCACATTTTAACTATAGAAGAAAATAATATAATTTTATATTTTTTGAGTCGTAATAAAAATAAAAATAAAAATAAAAATTCATAACCAAACATAAAAAGTTGTAACTAAAATATTTCAAAATAATATTATAACTTAAAAAATAACATAACTAAAAATATAATGTGATGCGTGATATGTATAATAAATTTTTTTTTAATTATTACATAAATATAAATACATCATTAATTCACGTAACTGTAAATAGTGATTCTCTTTCTTCGTTATTATATTGGAAGCCAATTTCAAGGAATTACCCAAAAAGCAAACAAAAAAAAAAAAAACTGCCTCATCACTCCTCCCTCCCTCTCTGGATACAGTTGGTTATAACTGAAATCAGAAATAGAGATACAGAGAGATGTCAGAGAGAGAAGAAGAAGAAACTGAACAAAAACAAACCCTAATATTCTTGTACGGCACTCTGAAACGAGGCTTCCCTAACCATCGTCTCATGCAAGACCTAATCTCCTCCAACGACGCCTACTTCGTCGGCGACTACCACTCCCTCCATCCCCTCCCCCTCATCTGCGGCCCCCACGGTGTCCCCTTCCTCCTCAACCTCCCCTCCTCCACCGCCGCCCGCCACCGCGTCCACGGCGAGCTCTACTCCATCTCCCCACGCGCCCTCCTCCCCCTCGACCACCTCGAAGGCATCTCCCTCGGCCACTACGAGCGCCTCCCTATTCAACTCCTCCCTGCCAACGACGGCGGAGGAGCGGTGGTGGAGGCGGAGGCTTATTATGCCCATCGGAGCTACGCGGAGGAGATGTGGAGGAGGAATGGGATGGTAGGGTTTAGAGTTTATTCGGAGAAAGAGGCAAAAGATTACGTGAGAAGAGATCTGAGGCCCAAGGATAGGACTTTTCTCGAGGACATCCAACTGTTTGTGTCATCTTCTTCGTCGTGAGGGAATTGCAATGAATTTGTTGATTACGTTTTTAAATATTGTCTATACATATCTGTTCATCTGAATTGTTTCGATTTGGTTGCCATTGCCAAAGTCTTTTATTTGTGACATTGTGAATTAAAAATAAAAAAATAAATTAAAAACAAAGAAAAAAAAATTGAATCGGATTATGCATTGATTTTTCTTTTTAGTTAATACAAACAAAAGGATCGTCAATTTAATTTCTAAACTTTACAGTTTTGTTGTTTTGAATCGATTTTATGAATGATTTTTTTTTTTCCCTTTTCCTGTACAACATTTTCCTTTTATGTTCATTGAATATTATTATGCATCTTGTTAATTAAATTATGTCCCAAGTAGGAAATTTGAACATCATTGACGTCGTCAAAACTTATTCTCTGCACTATGATGAACTAGAAGGTGTGCACACCCGATGGGTGTGCTATGAAATAATAGATTGATCTTTTACTGATTGACCCAAAAAAATGTAGATGATGAGAAAAGAAAACTGGAGAAGTTATAAAAAAAATTGAAATTTAAAAATTAAAAAATGAGGGAGTTGCAGGTCAATTTGGGAATGAATAAATTGTGACGAAGCTTCACTGAGGGAGTTGCAGGTCAATTTGGGATAGAATAGATGATATTAGTTTTTTAGTCCCTATCCACTCTGAATCGGACAAGTTGCAGGGTACAAGTGCTCCTTTCTGGCTTGAGCCATAGCCAGACCGATTAGGAGTTGGGACACTTCCTCGTATGTGCTCCCAAGTTGGACTGACCCATTATTGTTTAATCCCAAACGAGCCAATAAACGTTAAGTTTTCTTAGTTTCTATATCTAATGCTAGCAAAAATTTTGGTGTCATGACCACACCAACTTGATGTTTGTTCAATTGCTGGACTATTTCTATTGTGATCTCGCAGTTGTACAAACAAGCCACTTCTCTCATTTACCAAACAACACATATCCCTCCATATTTAGCAACATTAAACCAGTGACATGCATATAGACATAATCAAGTACAGCAAATAATCACACTTCAGGCAGCTTACTAGCCCTCTATGATGCACAGAAATGGATACGGATACGGACACAACACGGACACACAAATTTTTAAACAATGGGGGATAACACACACTGGGGACATGTTTAATATATATAATTTTATTTATTTATTAATTATATGTCCAAAATTTAAAAATATATATATCATTAGTTTCTATACAATTACAATAATAGTAAAATTAATATACACATTTCTTAAATTTTTTTAATAAAAATTGATTTTTTTAAATAAAAATAATTTATTTTATGAATTTTAGGTTTAACAAAAATAAGGATAAAAAAATAAAAAGACGAAGGACAGAGAAGACGAAGAAGAATACCTCAAGTTAGGGCTTCTTCGATTGATCTCTTTTGAACAGGTTAGGGCTTCTTCCTTCAATCAATCTCTCTCTCTATCTCTTTCTCTCTTTCTCTCCAACGGGTTAGGGTTCTTCGATCCACCTCGCGTGTGTCCGAAAAGTGTCACCGTGTCCACCCCGTGTCTGACTGGAAAAATTCAAAAAAAAAAAAAAAAGAGGACGCGTTAGAGAGTGTCGGACACGTGTCCACAGCGTGTCCGACGCATGTCCATGTCCGACACCCGTACCTAGGCCTTGGGGATGTGTCGGTGCTTCATAGCTAGCCCTTTATTTAAAAAACACACATATATTACATGCACATATGAGTTCTTTTTACAAGTGACCTTAGTAACAGAGTTGGTGAGACAAATTCCTTGACAAGAACCAGCCAGGTGTTGACATCAAACACATTATAGTTAAATGTATGCTACATTTTCGGATGGTCCACACTCCACAGATCATGCAGATGCCAACTTCACTGCATTTGTTTCATCAATCAAGCATGTGCAACCTTCACCACATTGGAGAAAGGTTGCGCCTGCATCTGGGCCTTTGGTCTTGGTGATGGTACATGTCCACCCTTCGCCACACTTGATGAAGACCTTGCTTTCTGTAGAACTTTCAAGAGTTTTCTGCTGGTTTGATGCCTGACCTGCACTTGCATCCCTGCAAGATAAATTAATAGCTTAGTTCAAATCGCTATTTGATGCCTTCTGAAATTAGAAGGTACGCCCGTGTATTGTACATGTTACTCTAAGAACTCCTAATCAGGACCCTGGTTTCATTTTTTGTTCTTTGTATTTTCCATGGTTACATTCACATTTTTGTCTTCACATCATCGCCATTGTAAGTGGTATCTTTTGTTCTTTCTTTCTGTTTGAAAGTGGCTTGAGCAAAATTTGGGGTGTAAGAGAGTGACAGGATAGGACTCTTCGACTGTTTTTTTTTTTTTTTTGATCGGCAAAAAGAAGACTTTATTGATGAAATATAAGAATAAGTAGATTAATAAAGAGGAGCTTGGAGCTATACCAAGCTCCAACCTCCTAGTTGGTGAGAGACCAACACAAAAAAAACCAAGCAAATAAAACCAGAAAAACCAGAAAGATAAGGCATTACAGCATTGCCATGAATAAAAACCAGATAAGACACTTCAGCAGCCCTTCCAAGCACCAAAACAGAACAGGCAGAGAAGACAATCAGCCCTTCAGGCAGAGAATCCAAAACAGAACAAAAATGCCATGAATTACTATAACCCAGCAATCATACCTAGCACACTGCCTTGAACTACAGCAGCCCTGGATGATTAGGTGTTTGCTAAAAAATCTGATTATTGATCTCCTAAGCACCAAGCAATAACTGGATGATAAGGTGTTTGCTAAAGAATCTGTGTATGTTCCCCTAAGCACCAAGCAATAATTGCAGCAAGAAGCACAGAGCAACAACCAGAAAATAGCTATTTGCAGACCTTACCATATCAGATGCAACAAACCAGCAACAAACCAGCCATACCAGCCATGCTATTTGCAGACCATACCAGGAAATAGCTCTATGCCACCATAACAGATGCAAACCACCAAAAAGCACCCAGCAACCAGAGCATATCATACCACCATTCTTGAAAACAGCACTAATGAAATCAATACAGCCAAAAAGATGCAGAAAGCTTTTGACAATCTGTGCTTTCATTAGGCAGCCACCAAGACAGACAGCTTTCCCAAACAATTCAGCCCTTAAACCATTAGCATTCCAGATCTGATCAGAACAACAAATCAGTCTACCCATATAAGAAACCAGCAGAGCAGATCATTAACAGAGAAGCAGATCATAACTGGCAGGAAGCAGATGATCAATGACAGCCCCTAATTTGCCTCTAATTCAGAACTATATCATTAACAGAGTAGGGGAAGTCCTTAAGGGAGGCTTTAAGCCAAAAAGCTAATCTAACCTTGATGAGGTCCCACAGGTCAGCTGAGTTAGGAGGGACATCAGAGAAGATACACTCGTTTCTATGTTTCCAAAGAGACCAGAGGACATCTAGGGGAGTGGCTCTCCAAAATTGCCTGAGAAAGGACTTAAAATTCACCCCCATCCACCAGGAGAACAGATCTGAAACAGATAGAGGAATGCACCATTGGAGACCCCAATCCTGAAGCACAGAGGACCAAATGGCCCAAGAGAAGGAGCAATGTAGCAGAATATGCTGGGCAGACTTTGGAGCAGATTTGCAGAAGATGCAAGAGGAGGAAATGTTGTTGTCTAGGATGCCAAGGTTGTGCAAGAATTCAGAAGTTTTAATTTTGTTTTTCCATGCCAACCAACCAAACAATAGGACTTTGGGGGGTAAGATGTGGTTCCAAATAAACTTGCTTAGAACTAGTGGAAGCCCAAGAAGAGATGTACTGAAGGAGTATAAGGAGGACACAGTGAACATACCAGAACCAGCAGCTGCAGCAGACCAAGACAGACTATCAACACACTCAGGTCTTAGAGAAGGAGCAGAGGATAACAAATCGAACAGTCTAGCTTCATCCGCCAACTCCCAAGCATATAATGGTCTTATGTATAGGAGATTCCAACCATTGGGGCTAGATTTCATAGCATAAAAAAAGTGAAGGGAACCAGACTTGGCAGAGGAGAGGGTGAAAAGAGTAGGAAACTTGTTCTTGAGGGAGGTGGCACCACACCACTTTTCATGCCAGAATTTGATCCTTCGGCCATCACCCACCTGAATTAGGCAATTATCCAAGTAGTTAAAAATGATTCTACTCTGAACCCCTATGAACATGATATCCTTCCACACCCTAGAAAGTTTATAGGAAGGTTTCACTGGAGGAAGCCAACAGTCAACCTCTACCTTATATTTACTGCATATAACTTGCCTCCAAAGAGCATTAGATTGAGTACCAAATTTCCACCACCATTTGAGGAGCAGGCAAGAGTTAACATCCCTAATCCTCCTAATGGCTAGACCCCCTTGAGGAACGCTTTTTGTTACTTCCAGCCATTTGACCAAATGAATTTTCTTTTTTAATTCAGAACCACCCCACAGGAATGCAGCCTCTAGTTTTCAAAGTCACGAGCCACACCTTCAGGCATCCTAAAGAGAGAGAGATAGAACACGGGTAGGCTTGAAAGAACGGACTTAATCAGAGTTAATCTTCCAGCGAAGGACAGTGTTTTCCTCGCCCATCCTGAAAGTCTAGCTCTGACAGAGTCAAGTACAGGTTTCCAAGTAGATTTCCTACCAGGGTTAGCACCTAGAGGCAGCCCCAAAAATTTCAAAGGTAAGTCGAGCACCTTGCAATTCAAGTGGTGAGCAAAAGAGTGTAGTGACTCATCCACCATACCAACTCCACAAACAACACTTTTGTGATAGTTGATCTTAAGACCGGATAGAACTTCAAAGCACCTGAGGATTCTTTTGATTATAACCACCTGTTCCAAATCTGCTTCACAAATCTTCAAAGCACCTGAACATTCAGTTTGTATAGGACTCTTCGACTGTAATGCAGACAACTTTATGAATTTAAATTACACCACTTGGAAAACTAGCACTGGTGGGTGATAATCCTCTTGCACACAGAAGTGTAAAGGGACTTCCAAATATTAAGAATTTCATTAACTTTTTAGACAATAGCCAGAGATATCTTGAGAATCTTGATGCTGGCATCTTCTGCCTATTGAAATGTGTTATCTCAATGTTTCTTTTCTTCAGAAAATAATATTTATGTTGATTTTTACCTTCAGTTTCAGTGAAAATTTTCATCATACTGAAATGCATCATATGGCTATATGCCTAAATTTCACCATTCTTGTGTATTTTATTTGCGAAGACATGAGATAGAAAGAAATTAAGTCTTCTTTCAACAAATTGCAATACTGCTAGGCTACTGAAAGCTAGCTAGTCTTATGACCTTAATTTGATAGAAGTAAATTTAAAGGATGTTAGATATACGTGATACAGGTGCAGCTGTTTCCACAATTAGAGAAGGGTTTGCCCACTTTAGACGCCTCTGTCTTGCTGAACTCGCATGCCCACCCTTCAGCGCACTTGCAGAATGTCTTGCCCTCCTCCATTGTTACACACCTGCTCAATTAAGAGGCTTTAGTATTTATTATGGCACGTAGTAACCATGTCCATATAGTTTTTACTTGTCAATAACAAGACATTAAAGAGAACAAAACATTATTAGACATCTATGGTAATTCAGTATATTTGCTTGCTTGTTCACTATTTTATTGATCATAATTGTTTTGTGAAACTATATCTGCTGTCTTTTCTTGACTGTGGTTACTCTGATTCGTCATGACAGTACTGGAACTTTTTCTGGCAATATGACAGACCTTTCACATGATTTACACATTTGATAAGAGATTTCTCATTTAAATTTCTTCCCCGATTTTCTTCTACTGTGAATCTGACATATTTCTAATGTCAATCAGTAAACCTAGCTCTTTTCATCAATTCTTTTTTAATCAGTCAAGGTTTTTTGATAACCAGATTCTAGTTATGTTAATGCATTTTTGCATGCCTTCAGCTTTTATACTTCTGGTGAATTTTTGCCTCAATTTTTTAGAAAGCCCAGAGGCAATAATTTTTTATTTCTATATCACTTTTTGATTTATATTTTGGAGAATTTTTAACTCTTTAAGAATGAAAAGTAACACACACACACTCACACACACACACACATATAGGTATGTATGCATGTATGTTTTTGCATATAACTACTTCTAGGATGAGAGAAGTGAAACCTGAGAGACTGTTGGGCAGTGCTTGAAGCCTCCATATTCTTGCAGCCTCCTACTTTCCCTTCCTTTTATTGCAGCTCTCCTTTTATGAGAGTTCTAGGGGCTGATTTTTTTTGTGGGCACTGTCTTTCAGCGCAGGACCAAAATGTCAAAAATACACCCATAGGGACAAGTATCAGCGCAGGGATAACATCGTCTTTAGCAAATCCTATTGAGCCTAAAACTTAAAAATAATAAGAAGAATGAAGATCATCTTATTTGTGTGGTTGTCTTAGGCTTGAGGTCACTTCGTAGACCCAGATACAGATCAATCATTTAGAATGAAGATAATGTTATTTGTGTGGTTGTCTAAGGCTTAAGTTCACTTTGTAGACCCAGATATAAATCATTAATTTTTGTATTTTTCGTGACTACGTGTGGTAAATGAAATAGAAATCATCAAAATCTGACTACATTTATTATTATTGTTATTAAGATCACGTTTGGAATAGGCTAATTTAGTAATTTTTTAACTATTTAGTTAAAATATGAACGAAAAAAAATTAGTATGTTTGGGATAACTTTTTGAATTTTTACGAAAAGATGTGTAAAAAGTAGAGAGAAAAGAGAATCTTTAATTTTTTGGTATGAGTTATTGACTTTTTGACTAATTTAATAACTTTTTGACTTTTTGACTAAAAGGGAGGGTTCCCAAACGAGGCCTAAGAGTAACTATGGCCGTATTTATTATTATTATTATTTTTAAGAGTAACTATGGTCACATTATTTATTATTATTATTATTTGTTTTGTTATGGTTAGCACATAATCAATTGGGCTTTAGATGATGGAGGCAATGTGAGGCATTTTGGCCCTCTTTGGTATAGCTGTGGGAAAGTGCTTATAGCTTATGTCTTAATAGTTTATAGTTTAGAACTATGAACATAAGCTGATTTCTGACTTATAAATTAAGCATCTCCTGTCCCACTCAAAAAATAAGTTGATTTCTGACTTACAAAAAGTTATAAACTGCATTGTTAAATTAAACCAAACACATCAAAATAGTTTAAATTAAGCTGAAAGCTGAAATAAGCAGCTTTTAAGCTGCACCAAACATGCACATTGTTGGGGATGTGGACTGACTTTTTTCATGAAGTGGCCAAATGAATGGAAAACTGCTTCCTGCCGAATAAGAAACTGTCGATTGTAACCCTACAAATAGGTTGAAGACAGATTGGAGATGGATATCAACAAACATCAACACATCTTCTAGTTATGATAGAACTTCAATTTTAGGAGTTGGAGTAGGAGTAGTTGTAAGGTAATTTACTTAAAATTGTACATCTTTCGTCTCATTTGTTTTTCTTGACAATTATTCGATTGTTGATTGATTGCTTAGTGAAATTTATGTTGAGATCCTGTCGATTGAGAGCTTAACAAATATTTTGCTAACACCACCCCTACCATAATAAAACTTTTACCCTCTATAAACAATATGATTAAGGCTTTGATTGGGAACATATTTTTTTAGTAACTTTTTACCTTTTTGACTAAAATATTATGTAAAAAATTTAGTATGCTTAAGATGACTTTTTGATTTTTTACGAAAAGATGTGCAAAAAGTAGAGACAAAAAAGAATCTTTGACTTTTTAGTATAAGTTATTGATTTTTTTATTTTTTGATTTTTTTAGTGACTTTTTGACTTTTAGGTTAAAAAGTAATGTTGTCAAACGAGGCTTAAATTTAGATATTATATTTTAGATATAATATTATATGTCATCCATGTATTAATTTAATAAATTTTACATTTTATGTTTTACATCAATTTTGTTGATACAGTTTATCCTAGTGAATGGAGCGAACTGGTCCAAGCTCCTCAAGACCAAGCCCAAATGATCGAGCCCACCAGATAACCTGCAAACAAGTTCAGCGGGGAACGGGGTAGTCCCCCAGTGAACCCTCCGACGAGCAAGTTAAGAAGAGAAGTAGAGTATATGGGGAGAGATTAGAGATAGAAAGCTTAACCTTTTTCTTGTCTTCAACGTTCGCTTATATCCTTTGGCAATCATTTCGCTGTCCCTTCCGACCTGCTCTCATCGCCGAAAGCCTATGATGTAGCTTACCTTGCTCAAGGTAAGGGGGTCCTGTGCCAGCGGAGAGATGTTGTCGTAATAAATGTTGTGATGGGCTGCATTAATGGTGATGTGCAGTGGCAATAACTTTGCAGATCTTTGTCTGTTGATGTGGCTCGTCCTTCTCTTGCCGTGTGTCTGAATGTCATTGGCTCTTTATGCCATGTTCGACTCCAACTGTCTTGGACCTTACCAGTTGGGTTATGCACTGGGCTTCAAGTGATGGGCCATTGGTGATTCGTGGCCTTTATGGGCTTATACATGTCAGTAGTCCCCCATTCCCGAGTGCAGCTTTAGTCCAACGAAGGGAATATTAGTGACATAGATGAGTGTTTTAGGGATTGACAGGATGGAGGTCGACCGGAAGGGGTGATCCAGGGGGGGTAAACCGACCGGGAGGTGGTCCGACTGCGCAGGGCGACCAAGTGGAAGGACTGATCACGGAGAGAACCGACCGCGGGGTTGGCCGAGCGGGAGGGCCGACCATGAGGAGGGCCGATCGCGGTGTTGGCCGAGTGGGAGGGCTGACCACGAGGAGGGCCGACCGCGGCGTTTGGCCGAGCGGGAGGGCTGACCGCGAGGAGGGCCGACCGCGGTGTTGGCTGAGTGTTATGGTCGGCAGCAGAGAGGGCCGACCGTGAAGGGTGAGGTGGAGGGGCGTGGGGCTCGAGACGCGGCGTGTCACGTGGTGAGTTGAAGTGGAAAAGACAAGGTAAGGGGAGGAGACAGGGGATCGTGGACGTACATGTGGCAACATCCTGTAGGGGGGAAGATTAGGCGTTGGATCAGAAATGAAATGGTAAGTCATTATGGGTGTTGAAGAGACAGTTTTGGCGGATGATTTTGAAAAGTTTTCAAACTGGCGAAAATTAATTGGGATCCTTAGAAAACGGGCAAACCGTGGGCTTTTGGCATTATTCGATTCACCTACCTGTTTACGAAAAATCAAAATATTCCAAGTGTGAATTCCTTTGTTGCTCAAAATATACCTTTGCAACATTTTTTCGATTTCCTTGTACCTGCTGCCGAAGCAATTCGCAAACATACCACAGAAATGGCCCAAGAAGGAAATGCGATTGTCAGGGTGGACCCACTTGGAGATGATGATGCTGTGGAGCTAGCGGCGCAGTATAGGACAGAGAGGGTGGGGGAGTCGGCAGTACGATCCCATGGTTCCACCATGATAGCAACTCCAAAGCCAATCAGCCAGGCGGAACCAGATCATTGGCACATGAAGGCTGACAAATCCACGATTACTGCGGCGGAATTGGAGGCTATCCGCGAAAAATACCAGATCCCTGGAGAAGTGGAGTTATTGCTGCCGACATCAACGGAAAGGCCGTCTGACGCCAGGCCAGGAGATTTTTCCCTTTATAAGGAAGCTCTGAAGGGTGGACTGAGGTTGCCACTGCCGCAAGTGGCGGTGGATGTGCTCAACCGTCTAGAGGTAACACCGGGGCAACTAATGCCCAATGCGTGGAAGATCCTGCTGGCTTGCGTAAGTACGTGGCCGAAAGCGAATGGATGGAAGGCTATGACAGTAGACGAATTGTTTACATGTTATAAGGCCTCGGGGCAGCAGAAGACGTGGGTCACTCTGCAGGCAGTAGTGGGGAGAGGGTTGGTGGCGGGGCTGCCGTCGTCGATCAAGGGGTGGCGACTACGATGGTTCTACGTGTCTGCCAATGGGGGGCTTGGAGTGCGCACCATTTGGAAAGTACCCATCAGGTCTATGGAGCCGAAGCTGGGAGCAGCCGCGGAGGGGAGGGTGAAGAGGGTGAAGGAGTGGAGGGAGAAAGAAGGGCCAAATGGGACGAGCTCGTTCAGCCGTCTGCATTGTTTGAGGCAGGGTTGGGTCCAAAGCCAAGTAGTGGGGACTTCGACCGAGCGAAGTTGGAGGCGAGGATAAGGGCTCAAGAGGCGGAGGATCAGGCCATCCTAGCTAAAGCCCCAAAATTCAAAAAGTCCCAGGCCGACCGACCACCAAAACCGGTTGCGAGGGAGAGGATTCGACCTCGCCCCAAACCCTTAGGAGAGAAAAACTTAGGTAATTTTGTGCCACGGCCGCCCCCAACAGACCCTTTGAAGGAGAGGTCGTTGAAGGAGATGGAGGCGTTGGGCGTGGAGAAGAAGAAGAAGAGGGTGAGGCAGAGTGAGGAGGTGCCTGCCCAGAAGAGGAGGAGGGAGACAAGTGTGAAGGAAACCAGTGCTGCCAAGGGGGCTGAGGGGGGAGAAGTGGAGGGGACCCCAGGAAGGGTAGGTGGCCCAGAAGCGGTGGATGTTGCTTTAGAGGGCATGGAGGTGGTGCCAATGGTGGCGGCGATCGCCGCGGGGGTTGCGAGGGCTGTCCCTGAAGGGCAAGGAGAAGATGGGGCAAGCGACCCTAGCTCAAGAAGAGAAGAGTAGCCCCAGGGGGGCCCTACACCCCAAGGAGAGAGAGTTGGTCTGACCACAGCGATCTACCACGCTCGCGTGGTGGCTGGGCGGCAGAAGGGAGAAGAAGGCCCAGCTAGGGCAGGGGCAGACCGCCTGGTGGGCATCGTAGAAGAGGCAGCCCTGCGCTCGGCATCCAGATTCAACGAGGCTGAACTGCTGAGGGGGTTATGCTCCGCCCAAATGGAGGTAACCACCTTAGCAGGGGCTCTGTTGAGGAAAGCGGGGGCTACCAAACTCAAGGCAGATGAGGCCAAGGCCCAGCTTGCGAAGTTGGAGAGGGAGAGGGCGAGTTGGAAAGCTACCCATGCTGATCTGCAAGCAATTGAGATGGAGCTGGAGAGCACACGCCGCCAGGTTGTGTCGCTCGAGTTTCAACTTGCTGGTGAGCAGAAGAAGTTGGAGGAAGCCTAAAGAGCCTGCGCCGTTGCGGTCAAGCGACATGAAGAGGCCATGAGCAGTAATGAAGAGCTGGTCAGGCAAAAAGATGAGGCCGATGGCAAAGTGGGCAATCCCCAGAAGGAACTGGAGGGCAAGCGTGCCAAGGCAATAGAGGAGAAGGGGAGGCTTCAGAAGGAGTTGGAAACAGAGAGAGCGCAGGCGACGACGGAAAAGGAGAGCCTGAAGAAGGAATTTGAGGCGAAAAAGGCGAAAGTTGCGTTGGAAAGGGCGACCTTGCAGAAAGAACTGGACGAAGAGAGGGCGAAGGCAACCTCTGAAAGGGCGGCTTATCCCGATCTGTGCGTCGCAGCAGTGGAGCAATTCAAAGGGTCTGTCGAATTTCAGATGGCGATTGATGCCGCGGTCGCGAGCAGCCTGACTAGGCAAGAATCTGGGGGGGCGGGCCTATCGAGGACGACTGCTGGAGGAAGAACTGAAGCAGAAGTTATTGAAAGCTTCTAGCAGTTAGACTTTTATAAGCACGAAATGGCTGAGTACTAGGACAGTGGCTGGAAGACGTTCAAACGTAGAGCTGAAGAGCTGCTCCCAGACTTAGACCTTAGTAGTGTAACGATTGGCGAAGACGATGTGGCCCAAACCCCCCTGGATAAGGGCATTGAAGAAGAAGACCTCCTCTCCAGTGAAGAGGAGTAACTGGGGAGGAAGGAGAAGGAGACTGTGCATCGACATTGTTTTTGTTGCTGTTTTTTTTTTTTTTTTTTGAATTGCTGTAGTGTTTTTTTGTATAAAGTTGTGGATAAATAAAATTTCAGTTGTGTTGTGCATTTCACTGTTTTTGCTTGTGCGTCTGAAATGGATAAAAACATGCGATAAAAACTTGTGGTGAACTTGTGATAAAAGCTGCATTTAGAAATTCCTCAAGACAGAGTGGGATTGAAATTGTAATAAGGACTGGGTAGACTCCTTAAGGCAGAGCGAAATTGGACTTGTAATAAAAACTCAATGTAGAGTAAAGTTAAACTTGTGATAAAAACTCAATGCAGAGTAAAGTTAAACTTGTAATCAAAACTCAATGCAGAGTAAAGTTAAACTTGTAAAATGTAGTAAAATTACAAGTGTGTGTTTGCTACGTTGCTCAAGTAAGTTGGTGGTTTATGGAGGGAGGCGTGGTTTGTGAGGAGGAGAGAGCTAACTTGTGAGGGTTTGATTGAGGAGAAAATAACCTGTGTCTGACCCTGGGGCTGTGGCGCTCGGTCTGGCTAAGACTTGTTAGGCAGGCCGAGTGCCTCTTGCTCGGTCTGGCAAAGGCTCTTACTGCTCGATTTGGGCGAGGTTCTTAGTGCTCAGTCAGACCGAGGTTTTTGATGCTCAGACTAGTTGAGGCTCTTGTGCGCAGCCTTGCTGAAGCTTTGGATGCTCAATCTGGCTGAGGCTTTTGATGCTCAAGTGCACATTTGAAATACACTCGGTCTTGCTGAAGCTTTTGATGCTTAGTCTGGCTGAGGCTTTTAGTGCTCAGTCTTGTTGAAGCTTTGGGTGCTTAGTCTGGCTGAGGCTTTTTTGTGCTCAGTTTGGTTGAGGCTTTTGATGCTCAGTCTGGCTGAGGCTTTTGGTGCTCAGTCTGGCTGAGGCTTTTAGTGCTCAGTCTGGCTGAGGCTTTTTCGTGCTCAGTCTGGCTGAGGCTTTTAGTGCTCAGTCTTGCTGAAGCTTTGGGTGCTCAGTTTGGCTGAGGCTTTTTCGTGCTCAGTCTGGCTGAGGCTTTTGATGCTCAGTCTAGCTGAGGCTTTTAGTGCTCAGTCTGGCTGAGGCTCTTAGTGCCCAGTTTGGCTGGGGCTGTTGACGGTCGGTCTGGCTGAGACCTGTAATAAGTGCTGCAAATGAGAATATTATTGAGACAACAAATAGATAGCCAAGGTATAGAATTGTTGTCATGATCAGTGTAATTCAGTCGATACAAGTTTCCATTATGTAACAAAACAAAAAGAAAATACAACAACTGAGCAATACAACAGTAGGGACTTATTGAAAGTAGCGCTTCCAGGGGTGGGGGAGATCTCGACCTTCCATGTCTTGAAGTCGGTAAGTGCCCGGACGCGGTCGGGCCTTTACAACGTAAGGTCCCTTCCATTTGGGTGCCAGTTTACCCTCGGTCGGATTTTTGGTGGCAAGGGTTACTTTTCTCAAGACAAGGTCTTTTATAGCGAACTCCCTTGGTCAGACTTTGCGGTTGTAGTGTGTTCTCATTTTCTGTTGGTATGAGGCCAGTCTGACAGCAGTGGTTTCTCCGAGTTCTTCAATTAGGTCCAAGTTTGCCCGACGGAGCTCTTCCGTTAGTGTTGGATCCGGATGTAAAACTCTAGGGGTAGGCAGACCGACTTCTATCGGAATAACTGCCTCAGCGCTGTATGTTAAGCGAAAAGGAGTTTCCCCAGTGGGAGTCCGTGCTGTAGTTCGGTAAGCCCAAAGTACATTTGGTAGTTCCTCGGCCCAGAGCCCCTTGGCAGCTTCTAGTTTGGTTTTGATGATCTTCAGAAGAGAACGGTTGGTGACCTCAACTTGGCCATTGGCTTGGGGATGTCCGGGGGAAGAAAAACATGGTTGAATTTGGAGGTCCGCACAGAACTTCTTGTACTTGGCGTTGTCGAATTGTTTATCGTTGTCGGAAACAATGGCCTGGGAAATGCCAAATCTGCAAACGATCGACTGCCAAATAAACTTGGTTGTGTTCCGCTCGGTAATAGTGGCAAGGGGTTTTGCCTCTACCCACTTAGTAAAATAATCAATGGTGACAATGACAAATTTGGTCTGGCCTCGGCCGGTGGGTAAGGGGCCAACTAGGTCAATCCCCTACTTGGCGAACGGGTAGGGGCTGCAAAGTGTGATCAATTCAGTAGGAGGGGCACGGGGGATACTGGCAGAACGCTGACACTTATCACATTTGAGCACGAAGTCAGCCGCATCTTGGTTGAGAGTAGGCCAGAAATATCCAGTGCGAAGTATCTTATGGGCCAGGGACCTGCCGCCCGAGTGATTGCCGCAGATACCCTCATGAATTTCTTGCATCACATAAGTTGCTTGAGTCGGGTTGAGGCACCGCAGGTAAGGGCGTGAGAAACCACGTTTGTACAAAATGTCGCTGACAAGGATGTAATTGGACGACCGGGCCCTGACTTTGGCGGCTTACTGTTGGTCGTCTGGAAGTTCCCCGGTTGTTAGAAATAAAAAGATGTCCGACGCCTAAGGGATGAGCTCATTTTAGAGGAACTGTATTTCATGCTGGTCGGGGGAAATAGAGAGGTGGGTTAGGTATTCGAGGCAGACACCACTGCTGAGGTCGGGCTGGTCTGCGGAAGCCAACTGGGCCATCTCATCTGCCTTAGAGTTCTCCGCCCGAGGGATGTGCTTGATGTGGAAGGTATTGAAGAGGCGAACAAGGAGAAGTGCAAGATCCCTGTAAGCCCGCATTGTGTCCTTCTTGGCATCGAATTCTCTCGTGATCTGTCCGACGATGAGTTGGGAGTCACTGAGCACTCGAATGTGGCTGACACCAATGTCCCTGGCTAGGCGAAGGCCTGTTATCAGTGCCTCATATTCGGCCTCATTGTTACTGGCCTCAAACAAGAAACGGAGTGCACATTTGAAATAACCACCCTCAGGGGCGGTGAGGATGAGGCCCGCCCCACTACCTTGCCTGCGGGATGATCCGTCGACGTTGAGAGTCCAAGAGTGAGGGTCTTCTGGCTCGTTGGGAGCTGGTAGGGGTGGAGAGGCAGTGGCTGGGGTAAGATTAGTGAATTCTAGGATGAAGTCGGCTATAGCCTGCCCCTTAATTGCTGTCCGGGGTCGGTAAGAGATGTCAAACTGGCTGAGTTCCATTGGCCATTGCATGAGTCTGCCGGAAAGTTCTGGTTGCTGCATGACCTTCTTCAAGGGTTGGTCGGTGAGGACCACTATGGGAGGGGCTTGGAAGTAAGGACGGAGTCGTCTGGAGGCGGTGACCAAGGCCAAGGACAATTTTTCTAACAGTGGGTAGTTCTGTTCCACTCCCCTGAGGGCTCGACTGATGTAGTAGACCGGTCGTTGGACAGAGCCGTCTTCCCTGATAAGTGCTGCACTGACAGCGGTGTTTGACACGGCTAAGTAGAGGAAGAGGGGCTCGACCACGATTGCTTGTGAAAGGAGGAGAGGGTTGGCCATGCACTGTTTCAACTGTTGAAAAGCCTCTTCGGATTCAGATGTCCATTCAAAAGTTTGCCGAAGAACTTTAAAGAATGGTAGGCACTTATCTGTGGCGCGGGAAATAAAACGATTGAGGGCTGCAACTCGGCCAGTGAGTCTTTGGACCTCTTTGATCGTTCTGGGTGACTGCATCTTGACCAAGGCCTTGATCTTTTCAGGGTTAGCTTCAATGCCCCGCTGACTGACCATAAAACCCAGAAACTTCCTGAATCCTACGCCGAAGGTGCACTTCTCTGGGTTGAGCTTCATTTGGTACTTGCGTAGGGTGGCGAATGTCTCCCGCAGGTCGGTCAGATGATCAGTGGAGAGTTTGCTCTTGACTAGCATGTCGTCGACATATACTTCCATATTCTGACCTATTTGGTGATGGAAGACGGCATTGACCAACCGTTGGTAGGTGGCCCCAGCGTTCTTCAATCCGAATGGCATTACTTGGTAATGGTAGGTACCTCGGTCGGTGATGAAGGATGTATGTTCCCGATCGGACGGGTGCATCAGGATTTGGTTGTGACCAGAGAAAGCATCCATGAAGCTGAGCATTTGATGACCGGCCATGGCGTTGATCAGCAAATCTATGCGGGGCAAAGGATAGCTGTCTTTGGGGCAAGCTCGGTTCAGGTCAGAGTAATCGACGCAAAGTCGTCATTTGCCATTGTTCTTGCGGACGAGGACCACGTTTGACAACCATTTAGGGTAGTCGACATTTTTGATGAATTGGGCCTCAAGGAGCTTGTCGACCTCTGCGGCTATAAGAGTATTGCGCTCCAGATGAAAGATGCGCTCCTTCTAGCGGTAAGGTCGGAAATGAGGTTCAATACTAAGGCGATGAGTTATGAAAGAAGGGTCAATGCCTGGCATATCTGAATGAGTCCAGGCAAATACATCATTGTGCTCGGTCAGAAGGGCAGTAAGCTCGGCCTTAGCTTGGGGAGATAGCTGGTTGCCGATCTTAGTAGTTTTCATTGGGTTGGTGGGATCGATGGGAATCTCAACGAGCTCCTCCACCGGTTCGCCTCTGACTAGCTCGTCCTCACCTCGGGCGTCAAGTTCTTCAATGATCATGGCCTCCTTCAGCTTGACTTCCTTGAGTGAGGCGACATAACATTCCCTAGCTGTGGTCTGCTCTCCCCGTACTGTCCCGACGCCTTGGTCGGTGGGAAACTTTATGGCGAGGTGGTAGGTTGAAGTGATAACTTGGAAAGCATTGAGGGCGGTGCGACCGAGGATGATGTTGTAGGCAGAGGGGCAATCGACCACAAGGAAAGTGAGCAACTTGGTAGTCTGCCGTGGGTATTCGCCGATGGTGATGGGGAGATCGATGGAGCCAATGGAGGTCACCCGGTCACTGGTGAAACCGACCAAAGGGGTTTGGAGGGGAGATAAACTTTCCTCTCCAATTTTGAGCTGGTGGAAACAGCTGAGGAATATGATGTCTGACGAACTGCCGTTGTCGATGAGAACCCGTCTGACCTTATAGTTGGAAAGAAGGGCAGAAATGACGAGAGGGTCATCATGAGGATAACGGATGCCAGTACAGTCGGCGTCCGTGAAAGTGATGGGCTCTGTCCACTGCTTGGGCTGTTTGGAGGGTCGGTCTACCGTGTCCACTGCTCTGTCCGAGCCTTGCCTTATCTTCTTAAGCTCTGCCCTCTGAGCGGAGCGGGATGGTCCGCTACAAGCAAGGCCACCAGAAATGACTCGGATTTCACCAACTGGCGGAGGGGGATTACCTGGGGACCGAGGCTGTTGTGGGGGGCGGTCATGGCCTTGGTTAGGTTGGGCTGGTTGCCGGGGTGGGGTACGCCGACGGTTGTTTCTGAGGGGCTCGGTTCTTTGTCTCTGTTGTGGGCGGGTGTCTGTGAACTGGCTGAGACGCCCTTGACGAATGAGGGTCTTGACCTGATCCTTGAGGTTGATGCAGTCATCAGTGTTGTGGCCATGGTCCTGGTGGAAACGACAATATTTGGACTGGTCTTTCCAGTTTGAAGGGCTCCGTGAGGGCAGGGGCCATTTGAGGGGGTAATCCCATTGCATCTGGTGGAGGACTTGTTCCATGGGAGAATTAAGGGGCGTGTACCGCTCGAACCGACTGGGCGGTCGGACCGGTGCCGACCGGTCAGTGCGAGGAGGTCGGTTGGTATATTGGGGTGTTTGGCTGTTATACTGGGTGTTTCTGGGTTCCGAGTCTTTTCTCTTTTCTCTAGAGGTCGGGTTTTTGGATATTGGATCCTGCCGAGCGGCTAGTGAATCTTCGGCATTCATATATTTCTGGGCTTTGGATAATAGGGCTGCCATGGAAGTCGGGGGGTTTTTGGAGAGGGAGAAGAGGAAATCGGACGATTATAGCCCGGCTATGAAAGCCGTGAGGATGACCTTATCGTCACTCTCCGCTACTTGTAGGGCTTCGGTGTTGAAGCGGGTAACGAAGCTGCGCAGCGACTCCCCCTCGGTCTGACGGATGTTGAGGAGTTGGGTTGCAGGGCGGCGTTGGCGCTAGGCTCCAATCAAATGGCTGAGGAAGGAGTCGCTGAGATGCTGGAAAGTGGAGACAGAGTCCGCTAGTAACTGACTGAACCACAGTCGAGCTGACCCTTTCAGTGTCACGGGGAAAGCCTAACACATGATCTCGTCAGGGAAGGCATGGAGGATCATGAGGGTACGGTAGGTCTCCAGATGGTCGACTGGGTCCGTCGTACCGTCAAAGGAGTCAATGGTGGGCATCTTGAACTTGGCGGGCAAAGGTTTGTCCCGGATAGAGGCAACAAATGGTGAATTTGCTGTGGTAGAAGGTTTATGCTGAATATTCTGCATGACCCCTTGGAGTTGGAGCTTCATTGCTTGGAGCTTAGCGTCCCAGAGGGGAACGTGGTCACCATGGTCAGTCAATGGAGGCTGGACGCTGCTGGCCTCCCCTTCAGGGACTGGTGCTACGACCGACGGGTGTGGAGGTGGTGGTGGTGGATTTATATGTGGGTGGGGAGGTTGCAAACCTTCCAAGTTGGGTGGATGGAGTTGTGGAGCAGTATGGCTCGGGGCTCTTTCTTGGTTGGGGGAATATATGAAGGTGGTGGAGGAGGCATCGGAAGGTTTCTTTGGAGTAAAACATTTATCAAGGCCTGGTTTTGCTCGGCCATGCGGTTAATGCTGTTGGTAAGCTCGATAAAATATTGTGGTGGGTTGTTTGGATTGGGGGGGTCGGCTTGATGGTCGGCAGCATTATTGTGAGAAGCCATGGATCTAGTTGTGACCATGCACTTTGACGGGTAGGAGAAAGAGGTTGTTGGAATGGGGTCTCCGGCGACAGTGAACACAACTGGCGCGAGGAGCAAAGCGTTCCCACAGACGGCGCCAACTGTTGATACAGTTTATCCCAGTGAATGGAGTGAACTGGTCCAAGCTCCTCAAGCCCAAGCCTAAATGATCGAGCCCACCGGATAACCTGCAAACAAGTTCAGCGGGGAACGGGGTAATCCCCCAGTGAACCCTCCGACGAGCAAGTTAGGAAAAGAAGTAGAGTATATGGGGAGAGATTAGAGATAGAAATCTTAACATCTTTCTTGTCTTCAACGTTTGCTTATATCCTTTGGCAATCATTTCGCTGTCCCTTCCGACCTGCTCTCCTCGCCGAAAGCCTATGCTGTAGCTTACCTTGCTCAAGGTAAGGGGGTCCTGTTCCGGTGGAGAGGTGTTGTCGTAATAAATGCTGTGATGGGCTGCATTAATGGTGATGTGCAGTGGCAATAACTTTGCAGATCTTTGTCTGCTGATGTGGCTCGTCCTTCTCTTGCCGTGTGTCTGAATGTCATTGGCTCTTTATGCCATGTTCGACTCCAGCTGTCCTGGACCTCACCAGCTGGGTTATGCACTGGGTTTCAAGTGATGGGCCATAGGTGATTCGTGGCCTTTATGGGCTTATACATGTCAAATTTATTTGTGATATTTTAAATAATATTTATATTTAATCAATCATAATATTACTGCTCTATAAAATCATGCAACTTGCACATTCTTAAAGCGTCTTTTCAATTCCCCTCATTTACAGCTTTAGGCCTCGTTTGGAAACAAATTTTTTTAGTAATTTTTTTGAATTTTTAGCTAAAATATGATGTAAAAAAATTAATATGTTTAGGATGACTTTTTGATTTTTTACAAAAAGATGTGCAAAAAGTAGAGAGAAAAAGAAATCTTTGACTTTTTGGTATAGATTGTTGGCTTTTTGATTTTTTTAGCAATTTTTTGACTTTTTGACTAAAAAAATCACTTGCCAAACGAGGTCTTAATTAAAAAACATATTGTAGAAATTAGCTTGGTCACTCATAGAATTTCTTTTTGGTTTAATATAATCTCTTTTTTTTAAATGTTATTTTAAAATACAAGACCTGTAAAAGACCTATCTTTTTTTTTTTTTTTTTTTGGGTACATCGGAGAGTAAGAAGAGACAAACAGGGACTAAATCCCAGAGCCCTCCATAAAGAGGTGAACAATGTCCTCGACTAACAAAGGCCGAAGTTCCACAGCTGGGTCTTGAACAATAAGCAGCTCCGTTGGTTGATATTCACCTAGCTTAGCCATTGCATCAGCACAAATGTTGGCTTCCCTTCTAATATGCTGGATGGTGCAGTCACAACTGCGCATGATAATACGAGCATCTTCCACAATGCCCCGAAAAGGGCACCTCTCTCCTAAATCTTCACTCAACAGTTGAACCACTTGTTCCGTATCCGTTTCCAAAATCACTTGATTGAATCCTCTTTGGAGTATGATGGTAAATCCTTTGTAGACAGCCCAAAGTTCGACTTCAAGGCTAGTGCATATCTCAAGTCTGTCGTAATAACCACTAATCCATGACCCTGTTTCATCACGGAATACTCCACCAAATCCACCACCACCTCCAAGCCTGTGAGTGCTACCGTCAGCGTTAAGCTTGAGTTTTCTTGCATTTGGGCAAGACCACATAGTTAGACTCTTAGCTTTAATATGTGCTGTGATATCTAGATTAAAAGCATGAAAAATCTTTTTGCTATAATCTAAAATAGATTTCACGCTCTCATAAATGTTCGTAAATTTATGTTCAAAAACCCTTTTGTTACGGTTCTTCCAAATAGTCCACAATGAAATAAGGAATAAGTTAGGATTTTTGTGCTCCCCTTTCATATTTCGAATGATCCACTCTTTCCAAGGTAGAGATAGCATGTTGGAATGCCATTCCCTGCTGAAGACTTGGTACCATATCTGTATAGCTTGAGAGCAGAGCCTAAGCAAGTGTTCAATGTCTTCCATATTCACACAGTATGGGCATTTGGGATCATTTGTGAGACCCCTCATGGTTCTCTTATGGTTAGTGAGGAGCTTTCCATGGAGAACAAGCCACAAGAAGCTCTTAAGTTTCGAAGGAACCTTAAGTTTCCAAATCTAGCCCCAATCCCCACTTGATTTTGTTGATCAACAATTAATTCATACGCACTTGATGTAGAGAACTCTCCATCAGAGGATTTCATCCATCTGGGAGTGTCTTCTCCAACATTAGTTTAGGGGGGTTGTAATTTTAAAATTTTTACAACCATATTCAAAGGTAAAGAGGTGTGCATAGGATTTAAATCCCATTCACCATTTTCATCAAGAAGGGAATCCACAGTGATAGCCTCAAAATTTGGAATTTGATTGGTGGGTGAGTGCAAATCCTTTTCAAGTGCCCCATCACCACACCACAAATCTTTCCAAACTCTTACTTTAGATCCTCTTCCCAACTTCCATCTAATTCCCTTAACCAGGAGATCCCTAGTATTCAAAATACCTTTCCAGGTATGTGATATTCTCTTGCGTTTCCTCTTGGATAGAAAGGACTGTTGGCCTAAATACTTAGTTTTGAGCACTTCCACCCAAAGAGTATTATCCTCATTTAACACTTTCCACCCAGTTTAGATAGAAGGGCTAGATTGTGATCTCTAGCCTTTCGGAGCCCAAGACCACCATCTTTTTTCATCTTACAAACCTGGTCCCAATTTACAAGATGCACTTTCCTTTTCTCTAGGGTATCACCCCAAAGAAAGTTTCTATTAATTTTATTAATCTCATCACAAACTTTCCTTAGGAGTTCCATAGTGTGCATGGCATAAGCTAGCATAGCACTAGTAACAGATTGTATCAAAGTTGCCCTCCCAGCCAGGGACAACATTCCAGATTTCCACCCGGTTAGTTTATTCTTAAGCTTTTCCAAAATATTCAGAAAATCACTTCTGCTGACTCTATCATGAAGTAAAGGAACCCCAAGGTACTTTCCCAAATTTTGAGTTAAGGGGATAGTACTCATATTGCTCAGTTGCATAGCTCTCCTCCTATTAATATTAGGAGACACAAATAGATGGGATTTATGTAAATTAACCTTCAAGCCAGAAATGACACTAAACTCAGTCAAGACTTGCAAAATGATGTGACAATTACGATCATTTGCTTTAGCAAATAAAATCAAATCATCCGTAAAAAATAAGTGTGATATAGTAGGACCACTCTTAGCCAAGCAAAGCCCAGCCCATTCTTTTTCTTGCACTTTTTGCGTAATCATGGCAGAAAGTCTTTCCATGCATAACACAAAAACATACGGGGATAGAGGGTCCCCTTGACGTAAACCTTTAGCAGGTTTGAACTTATCAAGGGGTTCACCATTCCATAAGATAGCCGTACTCACACTTGTGACACAATTCATAATCATAGCCACCAATTTCTCATCAAAGTGAAAGTCCAACAGAGTTTGCCGTAGGAGATTCCAAGAAATATTATCATATGTCTTTTCAAGATCAACTTTAAGAATCATGAATCCAATCTTCCATTTTTTCTTATTCAAAGTATGGATTGCTTCTTGAGTGATGATGATATTATCGTGTGTAGATCTACCCAGAATAAAGCTACTTTGGTTATGTCTAATGATATCATTCAAAATAGGACAAATTCTATTGACAAGGATTTTGAATATGATTTTATAAGTCACATTACACAGGCTGATTGGGCGGAACTGCTTCACATTTATCATTCCATGTTGGCATGAGATTGAAAATTTAAGAACACAAGGTCGTTGTGTAGCATTTAGTAAACACTGATTTAGGGTCTTTTTGGGAAGGAGGTAAAAAGTTAACTTTTAACTTTTTATTCATTTTGGGTCACATTATTTTTCATATTTTTTACCCATAAAAAGATAAAATAAATTTAAAGAGCCAAAAAACTAACTTTGGTTTTAGCAATCTAAGTCAAAATTATGGGCAATAAATAATTTTTGAAATCGAATCCTTAGAAATAATTGACTGAAAATTGTCTAATTATCAATCATTGATAATTGATTTTTTTACTTACGCTGTGTTTGGTTGGGAAATTTAGGAAGGAATTTGAAAAAAAAGAGGAAAAAAGTGTGTGAAACTATGTGAAATATAGGTATATTTTATTTATATTTTACATATATTTTTCTTTTTTCTTTCCAAATCTCTTTCCAAATCCTTCAACCAAATACAATATTATAGTGTTAGTAAAATGGGCCTTTTTTGGTTTTTATTTTATTTTTGTTTTTAGCTTTTTTTTAATACTATGCAATTAATAAATTTTATTAAAAAAAAATTCTTACAAGTTGCCCCTATCATATTATTCAGTTAGACCATGTTTTAAATTTCGAAGTTTCATCCTTCCTTACATGTCATATCAATTATATATATATATATATATATATATATTTTTTTTTTAATTTATTAATTTTTATATCATTTTTCCGACTCAGACGTAGAACATAACTTGGTCATATAGGTCTACATTTTTTGGGCCTAAAGCCTTGGGTTGATTGTCTATTGGGCCTACGATGGTTTCAAGCTTGACCTACCCAAATTATGCACTTTTATTCTGTCTTATCTCCTTTGGATTGCAAAGATCCTTTGCTTTTAAATTAGGGAAAATTACCCAGAATTTGAGAAACTTATTACATATGTATGAAAAAGTTATAATTATAATTATAATTATTAATATTGATAAAGTTTACTATTAATTTGTAATTATTTTTTAAATTTTATGCTGATTTGAAATTTTCCCTTTAAATTATAGTGGAGACAACCAACTAAAAAAAAGGGGCTTGGAGGAACTTAGCTAAGCTCAGCTCATTGCATAGGAACCTTTCAACTACCTATAATTTTTATTAGAAAATGGTTTGCAAATTGAATTTTAATACATATAATTTAACAGAATGATGTGGTTGTTTTGAATTATAAGATAGAATAATAGGTGTTTTAACTTGAAATAAACGGATTAAAAATAGCACATCATTTTGTTTAAAATTTTTATACAATGATTATGTTTGTATAACATTACCCTTATTTATTTTTGAGCTCACATGGCTTTAGTATGTGAGGTATATGAGTACATTATGAGAAATTCTATTTCTATATACTTAATTATCTTAGTGTACGTACTTAATGAAATATTATTTTAATGACAATTATATTCTAAATTAGAATAGCCATAATGGACATCTACCAACACCTATAATATTATATGAAAATATATGTACACATCTTTTTAAAGATAAAATGTCCATGGAAAGAATAAAATGATGTAAAATTATCCGCAAACATAATATGGCCACATAAACTGCTCTGCTGGGCAACATATCAGAAAAGAGCAGAAGCTGCATCAAAATTTTAGAGAAAATGTAAATGTATAGTTATGTAATATTTGTACATACAGATAATCAAAAGGAGCCACATTACTATTTTTTGGCTCTCCGAAAAACAGTTATTTAATCTTCCAGCACCGATCAACTTGTGTAATTGATCAGGCAACAAACCAATGAACATTCTACACTAAAATGTAACAAAAACAAATGATTTTTATGTGAAATTTTCTGCTAAGAAAATGCTATCAACAAACTTTATTTCCCTGTGTTTATGCAGTGGGGTTTGTACAAAAGAATTTTAAACAAGCATTGAGACTTTGCTGCACCTCGAGAGCATTTTTTGCGGCCGGATTTGCTAAGAGCACAAACACAAATCTCTAGAAGTGCATAGTCTTCCTCCCAGAATAAAAGAGAAGCCATCTCTGAATTTTCCAAAAGCATTTTTGAAGTCAGGTACCCAGCAATTGACCACGTTTGGTAAAATCAAGCTTGCTTTCTTATAAATTTTCCATTTCTTGTGTGGAAAGAATAAGATGTCCATGGAAAGAATGTCTTACCTTCAACAATATTTTGAAATGGAGGTTGAATATGGTCTTCAATGGAGGTCTTCAATGGAGGAAAACTGTTTAAATGTAGACCAAAGTCTTCAATAGGTGTTCATGTGGGTGGGTCTACACTTGTGGACATAAGGTCAAACAAACAAGTGTATGGAAAGAAATGTCTGGGGTGTGTACAATGGTCATGAGTAAATGGTGTAATTATAATTTTTAGTGTGTGAATTAAGAAGATTAATTAATAATCAAATTAATAAGTGTATGTACTGAAAAAAGATATACAAGGTAATTAAGTGTGTAGAAATAGAATTTCCCGTACATTACATACTTAAAAAAGTTTAAACCATTAATTATGCGTTTGGATTTTGAATTATAAATTCAAATAAAAGAATTTAAAATAAATAAATAAAAGCTACTTTTTTATAATATTTTTTTCTTTAATTATAAACTTGAGCCATCTTTGATAATAAAAGCTAAAATTAAGTGGTTTTGCTTCAATTTTAAACTTGGACTGTATGATTGCCACAAGAAAAAGAACAGTGGAGGATCTCGAACCCCTTTTATTGTCCTCTTAAATTTTATTAATTTATGAAATTATATAAATGTATAAAAAATAATTTCACAAACCAATAAAACTTAAGTAACCAAAAAAGGAAAAAGGGAGGAGACAAGTGATTTGAATTTAAAGAATATCAACTTATCAAAACGTGGAGATTAAAGAAGGATCCACTAGCCAAAGCAAAACCAGATGGTTAGGTCCCCCCACTAATAATTTAGGTGAGAAGAAGAATTGTGCTTTGCTCTAGCAATAGCATGATATCAAGTTTGACCCTCTAGTCAAATTCCTGCTCTATCCCCCCCCACTTAGGACCAATTAATTTCACATATTCAAACATGTAAACTCCAAGTTCTAGAACTACAAGAAATGTCACTTTTGGCTACCAAAATATTTAAATAGATCTGTATAATGAACTGCTTAGAGACGAGACCCAGATTTGGATATGGGGCTACTATGGAAATCTGGGTAACTTTCTTTAAATAAAATAAAAAAGAAAAAAAGAAGGAAGAAGATAAATCTCAATGCAACTATATCATTATATATACAAATTATGTGTACTTTTCTACTTATATATTAGTACTTATAGCGCAATCGTGTGCACATACTTTTATTTTCCTTCGCTATCTCATCAGCAACCATAGTGAACATTAGATATAATTTTTTATTTCAAAATTTAATTTACCATGAGGATAGTATTAAAAATGTGGCACCATATAGTCATTTTAAATTTCATGCCTATAGTGGTAAGTGGGCCATTGATCAGCAACTTAGTTCTTGTTTACTGTTAATTTATTTTTGAAATCTACGCAAGTTCTTATCCATAAAGATTAATAATGAAACCTTTGTAGGAGTTTGTGAAAATAACATATCTGAAAACATCACCTTCCAACTATGGTATTTTATTCTTTTCTCCACTCTGAATTTGAAGAGCCAAATCTGCATACTTCATTGATCACTTAATCTATGAAAATATATTAACAGATCTAGATTAGCGGGTCCGGATATCTAATTATCATATATATATATATATATATATATATATATATATATATATATTACAATTGACAATTAAAATTATCTCTAATATCAAAACCCAAAAACAGAAAATAAATAAATCAGATTACATCAGCATCAAATTAACTTAAACAATAAATACTATGTACTCAAAATAAATATTTTAGAAAATTATTCATAATTTAAAATGAGAAGATAAGATTCATTTGAAAGTAACTCACACCATATATAATTTAAATTTATATCTTATATTCAAATTTTGAACACGTAATTTTTTTTTTCGGGGGGGGGGGGGGGGGGGGGAGGGTTTATATAATTAGTCTCCAAAGATATCAATAGTTTGAAAAGGGATTGAAGGAGCCTAATATATCCATCAAGCATTGCCTATACAATACTCTCAAAAATGACAAATCATAAAATGCACTAGGTCGGTTATAACTTATATCTTATCACTATTATTCTATTCGTAATTTTTTTTTATTATATCATTAATTAAAATAAAAAAAACACGTCAACATTTATATATAATACTTTGAAACTACTCAGTATTAAATTCTAATTCTCTCCATTTCATATTTCTAATAGAAGATTTTCATTATAAATTCAAATTTTATATATATGTAGGAAATGACCATGAAATGTGGACGACAGCAAAAGCACACTATAGTGGGTATACTAGTGTAAGTGAAAGCATACTTGAGAGGTGTATGACTTGTGTAGTGTGTGTGCACTGGATCACATTGTTTGTAGTCCCCAAAATTCTCTCTTTGCATGTGCTTCAACCACTCCCCTCACTTTGGACCCCCCTTTACATGCCTATAAATAGCCACCATTTCATGCATTTGGGAGTCAAGGTTGTGGGTTTAAAACACATTAATATGGCTTCCCACAAAATTATGAGTGTTATTTTCCTTGTGTTATTAGGGTTGGGTATATGTTCTGCCAATAGAGCCCTCCTCACCCTTCAAGGAGGTGTTGGCTATGGCTCAGGCCATGGTGGTGGAGGCGGCAGTGGCTATAGTGCTGTAGGCGAACATGAAACTATTGCCTATGGAGGTGGTAGTGGAAGCGGTGCTGGTGCTGGTGCTGGTGCTGGTGCTGGTGCTGGAGCTAGTGGAGAACACGGTGCTGGTGGAGGTGGTGGTGGTGGCAGTGGCGGTGGAGGAGGCTCTGGTGGTGTCGTCGGAGAGCACGGTGCTGGATATGGAAGTGGAAGTGGAAGTGGTGAAGGAGCCGGTGCTGGCTATGGTGCTGGAGGTGAACATGGAAGTGGTGGTGGTGGTGGTGGTGGAGGAAGTGGTGGTGGAGGGGGAGGTGGTGCTGCGTATGGTGCAGGTGGAGCCCACGGAGGTGGTTATGGTGAAGGAGGTGGCAGCGGTGCTGGCTATGGTGCAGGTGGAGAGCGTGGTGCAGGTGGTGGTGGGGGTGGTGGTAGTGGTGGTGGTGGTGGAGCAGGATATGCAGGAGGAGCAGGAGGTAGTGGATACGGTAGTGGTGGAGGAGAAGGAGGGGGTGTAGGAGGTGGTGCAAGCGGATCTGGCGGTGGTGGTGGCGGTGGCGGTGGCTCTGGTGGTGGAGGTGGTTATGGTGCCGGAGGGGAACATGGAAGCGGATATGGAGGAGGAAGTGGGAGTGGAGAAGGTGGTGGTCATGGTGGATACATCCCTTGAGAATACCTCATTGGCTCATTCTCCTCAAAGGGGACATGTCCTTACTTATTACTATTGTAATGGTGCAAAATAAGTTTAATTTTGGCAACAGGATGCTTAGGTCATGAAGTTATATATATTCTATGAAATCCAAAAACGGATGCCTACAAGATTTGTATGAAAAAGTGTGTTGCTTCTTTTATGACTTCCTAAATTTAAGACATGGTGCAATTTCATCCACAAAAGTCCCATGATAATCCTAAATTAACCAATGGGTTTGGCTCCTATATTTGTGGACATGCATTAAATTCTGGGAAACTCATAGGTTGATGTCACTAACTTTGGCAAAATCTTCTACACCTAAATTCATCTGTCCCAATCTCAATGTATACTTAATCATATGATCACATTTTTAACGGCTTCGCAAGTGCTAATTTTTAATTTTTAAATGTAAGAATGAGTTTATTCATATATAGCAGAGTAACTTACCAAAGTGATTTTTTATTATACTATAAAGTGGTAATTATTATTACTTATATGACTTGATCGATACTTTAGATTCATTTTTAAAATTCGACAACTTATTGTGAAAGTACATGATGGGTATGGTTGATTGGAAGGATTAAAACATGTGATTGAGATTATTAATCCGTCGGCCCAATTATCTTATGTTTGTTTTGACATTTTGGTTTCGGATTATTAATCTAATGGATAATTAATCTAACAAATTTGTAGGATTATTAGTAATGGGGTATGAGTGGGATAGTGAATATCACACTAATCTAATAGAATTATTAATACCTTACTAATAGTCTTGTAAATCAAACATGACCAATATATACTTTTCTAGGGAATGGCAAAATAAAATTTCTAAAAAATAACAAATTAACAACTATTCATGTTTGGTATATTGAGGCAGAAGGAGCAACATAACAAACCCATCTGAAGTAATGCAAGGATATCTTGCTAGATATAATAATAAAAATAAAAATAAATAAATAAATAAAAGCTTTAGCTTGAGATGTATTTATATAACTTGAAATGTGGGATACAGGGCAAAAGCTCCCTAGTGGCAGTGGGGTGTACTGGTGCAATTGACAGCGTACTGGAATCTGGAGTGCATCGTCTCAATAATGATTGGTACTCTTTTTTTTAAAATAATTTTTTTTGAATTTCAATTATTGATGGTATGAATTTCATAGTAAGTCTAACGTATATATCAATGGTTGAGATTTAAAAAGGTTATGTAAATTTTTAAAGAAGGGAATCTCAAGCATTTTTCTTTGTGTATTGGATCACATTGTCGGAGACTTTCAACCAATTTATGTGGGACTCACATAATTTCATATAAATTAAAATAATAAATTGAAGTATATATAGAACTAAAAGCTGGTTTGACATAGACTATATAATCTATCTTTTTATCTTTTATCTTTTTTTTATATCACATCATCTCTTTACTTTTCTGCACATCTTTTCATAAAAAGACAAAAAATATATTTTTTTAGAACACCCCAAACCAATCCTAAATATAAAATGAGATACAAATTGTCATAAATGATGAGTCACACATATGGGTCTTACATGATGTAAGCCTCATATCTTGTGAGATATTTGTGTTTAGTCTCTATATTTTTAATATAAATGAAATTAAAATTTTGAATGTATTTATGGTATTATCACAAGTCATAAAATTTTCGCTTTTGAACCCCTTGACAAGGGAAAATTATTTTGTCAAGTCATTAAATTTGAAATTTGTAATTTCATATTTGATTCTGATCAATCATGATTGACTATAAATCTCATTTAGCACATAGGCTTACGATGGAGCAATTACAATTGTATGTATACAAAAATAGCTCAAGCATAATTGATTGTCTAAAATCCATCAAAACAATTTCAAGAATTTTTTTTACCAAAGTCCCCAATTTAAACCTAACAAGGGTTCGTTTGCAATGTGTGTTAGTTTTTTAGCTTTTTGATTTTTTGGTTATTTTATCCTAAGGTTAAAAAGTCTCGTTTAGAATAGACTTTTTGACTTTTTTTATTTTTGTGAGAGAAAAAATAAAAATGATTATTGTTTGAATGTGGCATTTTGTTTTATTGAGTTAAAAAATCTATTTTGTCGACTATTTTAGCCCAAAAAAATTCATTTTAACTTATTCCAAACGAAGGCAAAGATAATGTGTGATTTTGAATTGCTATTTGCTACTCCTAAAATCTTATTTACATACTTTGTTCTTATCTTATTTTTATAAAATCAAAAACATATCCTCATGCTCTATATGCTTTAGTAGAAAATATCACCACTTATATAATTATTAGTATATTAATTTTAAGAATGTCACCAAAATATAAGAAAATTTATTTTTACGAAAAAATGTTTTCAACGGGAACAACGGAGCATTACATGTATAGATAATTAAAAGAATCTAAAAACGTTTTCGAGGCAATTCCTACGGAGGAGTCTCTAAAATTAAGGATTTCGGATTTTGTTTAAAAACTTTTCAAATATATATATATATATATATATTATCTTCTTCCTTATCTTAGAAGATTTAAAAGTACCAATTAATAGAATTATTGAATATTATTTTCTTACGAATGCTAACATATTTTCATCCACACAATACTGTTTGGGAGTTTTTTTGATAAATTCATTTTCTAAGAGCTTTATTCCATCCAATCCATATTCTTTTTGCCTATTCCATTAGGTCCAAAATTTGAGATAAGAAGACCAAAATACCTTTTCATCTACTTATGTTCTATTTAGTTCACATTATTTTCTTATGTTTCAATAGGTCCTATGGGTGATATAATTACCAAAATACCCTTAATATGAACGTTCACACCGTCAATATAAATGTTTATATCATCAATGTGTAGGGGCCCGGCTCATGTCGATCCTTGTGGGTGCCCGGAAAAATTCAAGTCGGGCCGGGTCGGCCCACAAGCCAAAAAAATAGGCCCGACCCGGCCCGTTGATAATATGAATATTCACATTTACAAGTTAACATTCACATTGATAGGAGTGTAAAATTGGCCTACGGCCCATGGGCGGCCCGAAACCAGCCCGTCGCCCAGGGCGGGCCTGGGCCGGCCCGTTCACAATATGAATATTCACATTGACATATTAACATTAACATTAACATTGACAAGAGTGTAAAATTGGCCCATGACCCGTGGGCAGCCCGAAGCCTGGGCTCGGGCCCGGGTCGGGGCGGGCCTGGTCCGGCCCGTTGACAATGTAAATATTCACATTGACATGTTAACATTCACATTGATAGGAGTGTAAAATTAGCTTGCGGCTTGTGGCCGGCCCGAAACCCGCTTGCGGCTCGTGGGCTGCCCTGGGCGGGCCCGGCCCGACCCGTTGATAATGCAAATATTCACATTGACATGTTAACATTCACAATGATAAGAGTATAAAAATAGCCCGCGCCCCGTGGCTGCCCGAAACTAGCCCACAGCCCGTGGGTGACCCGGGGCGGGCCGACCCGGCCCGTTGACAATGTGAATATTCACATTGACATATTAACATTCACATTGATAAGAGTGTAAAATTGACTCGCGTCCCATGGGCGGCCCGGGGAGAGCCCGGTCCGACCCGTTGACAATGTGAATATTCACATTGACATATTAACATTCACATTGATAGGAGTGTAAATTTGGCCCGTGGCCCGTGGGCGGGCCCGGCTCGGCTCGTTGACAATGTGAATATTCACATTGACATATTAACATTAACATTGATAAGAGTGTAAAATTAGTCCGTGACCCGTGGGCAGCCCGAAGCCCGGCCCCGGGCCGACGAGGGCCCGACCCGTTGGCAACGTGAATATTCACATTGATAAGAGTGTAACATTAGCCCGTGCCCCGTAGCTGCCCGAAACACGCCCACGGCCCGTGGGCGGCCCGAGGCGGGCCCGGTCCGGCCAGTTGACAATGTGAATATTCACATTGACATGTTAACATTCACATTGATAAGAGTGCAAAATTGACTCGCGTCCCATGGACGGCTCAGGGTGGCCCGGGTTTGGGTTCGAGCCTACCTCGGGCCGCGGGCGAACTTCGGGCAGCGGGCAAGTTTTACACTCCTATCAATGTTAATGTTAACATGTCAATGTGAATATTCACATTGTCACGGGTCGGACCAAGCCCGTCTCGGGTTGCGATCGGGCTTCGGGCCGCCCACGGGCTATGGGCCAATTTTACACTCTTATCAATGTGAATGTTAACATGTCAATGTGAATATTCACATTGCCAGCGGACCAAGCCCGCCCTAGCCCGAGGTCGGGCTTCGGGCTGCCCACGGGTCATGGGCCAATTGTATACTCTTATCAATTTGAATGTTAACATGTCAATGTGAATATTCACATTGTCAACAGGCTGGGCCAGGCCCGCTCCGGGCCACCCATGGGCCGTGGACGGGTTTCGGGCAGCCACGGGGCGCGGGCTAATTTTACACTCCTATCAATGTGTATGTTAACATGTCAATATGAATATTCACATTGTCACGGGTCGGGCCAAGCCCGCCTCGGGCTGCGGTCGGGCTTCGGGCAGCCCACGGGCTGCGGGCCAAATTTATACTCTTATCAATGTGAATGTTAACATGTCAATGTGAATATTCACATTGTCAACGGGCCGGGGCGGGCCCGCCTCGGGCCGCGGGCGGGCTTTTGGTCGTCCATGGACCGCGGGCCAATTTTATACTCTTATCAATGTGAATGTTGACATGTCAATGTGAATATTCACATTGTCAACGGGCCGGACCAGACCCGCCCCGGGCCGCTCATGGGCCGCGGGCGGGTTTCGCGCCGCCACGGGACATGGGCCAATTTTACACTCCTATTAATGTGAATGTTAACATGTCAATGTGAATATTCACATTGTCAACGGGCCGGGCTGGGCCGAGTCGGGCCCGCCCGGGGCTGCTGTCTAATTTTATACTCTTATCAATGTGAATGTTAACATGTCAATGTGAACATACACATTGTCAACAGGCCGGGCCAGGTCCGCCCACGGGCCGTGGGCGGGTTTCGGGCAGCTACGAGGCGCGGGCTAATTTTACACTCCTATCAATGTGAATGTTAACATGTCAATGTGAATATTCACATTGTCAACGGGCCGGGCCGGGCCGGCCCCGGGCTACGGGCAGGCTTTTGGTTGCCCATGGGCCGCGACCCAATTTTATACTTTTATCAATGTGAATGTTAACATGTCAATGTGAATATTCACATTGTCAACGGGTCAAACCGGGCCCGCCCCAGGCCGCCCATGGGCTACGGGCGGGTTTCGCGCCGCCACGGGACGGGGGCCAATTTTACACTCCTATTAATGTGAATTTTAACATGTCAATGTGAATATTCACATTGTCAACGGGCCGGGCCCGCCCTGGCTCTCGGGCGAGTTTCGGGCCACCCACGGGCCAATTTACATTCCTACAAATGTGTATTTTAAAATATGAATGTTCACATCATTAAATTGATAATCGTTGAAAAAATATTTATAAGGGTATCAAAATTAAATATAAGGGTATAAGTGTCCAAGAAAATAGTGTAAATCAAGAAAATGGACTTTATGGAATAAAACTATACATACATGGGACTAAATGGGTTAAAAAATTCCTTCATGGACTTCTTGAGTTAAAACACTTCTAAATTGGACTTATCAATAAAAATTCCCTAAAAGGGAATATTATATAATATCAACTGTTAAAGAGGCCTCAGTGTTAGAATTTTAAAATCGGCACTGCTACGTAGCTCGAAAATCAAATGGCTCGAAATCCCAAAACGACGTCGTTTTAGGGTGTTTTTTGATTCTCTTACTGGTAAGATAATATTTTCGAGCCATTCGAGCTCTACACATTCGAGCTCTCACGCATTTTCCTTTTAAAATTCAATTTTAATTTAAGAATCACAACAGAAAATAATAAACCAACTTTTTTAAATACTAGCCATAAAGACATGTAAGATAAACACCAAAAAATACAAAAGGGAAAATGCATTTAATTTTTCAAATATTCTTCAATTATTACTCAATCTGAAGTCACTCATTAACAAGAAACTTCCATTAATTAGGCAATCTAGTAAGTTGGCACATAATGTGAAAGGTTTTGCATTAATGAGATATCTATCAAATAGTGATAGGTCTAGTTCAAGGGATGGGCACGCATGATCCATTTCAGTAATTTAAATTGTTTCTAAAAATTATTAAATAGATTATTTATGTAAAAAAAAATTAAATTAATCGAATATAAACAATTGTATGATTGCAATATATTTGTTTAAAAAAAATAAACAAAAAAAATATTTTTTATATGAATAATCTACTTAATAAGCTTACAAAATGAACAATCCCTTCAACTAAATTCTTTGATCCAATTAATGGATAATCCCTTCAAAATGAACAATCCCTGCAACACACATTAAGTCGGGATTATATGCTAACTACTTAATAAAAGTGTATGTTCTTTTTTTTTGATTCAAACTTAATAAAAGGGTATGTGATTGCTCGAAATTCTTTATTTATTTATTAAATGATAACATCACCCAACCTCCGACTCCTATATATAGCCCACTTCTGTCACATGTCCAATTTGGGGATGCTGCTGCTGTGCGCGGAAATAGGCTCATTTTGAGACTCATTTTGATAATTCGAATCGTTCACATTTTAAAATACACCAAGTAGAACATGCCTATAAAAAATCAAGTTAATCAGATATCATTTACCTATTTATTCACTGACATTTCTATCTACAAAAATAAATAATAATTGTGATTAAAAGTATTAAAATGAATACAAATGTGAGTGGATGAATAGGTAAACGATATCCAATTAACTTGATTTTTTACAAACATATTTTATTTGATATATTCTAAAATGTGAACGATTTAAATTATCAAAATAAGCCTCAAAATAAGCCCATTTCCGCGCACAACAGATGCTGCTGCACACCCCGTGCAGCAGCAGCATCCCCGAACTTATATGGTTGTGATGAGATCAAAAAAGCATTCTTGTCATGGCTTCTAACAAAGTTCTTAGTGTTGTTCTCTTTTGTTTTTGAGGTTATTAGTCATATGTTGTTATGCAACAAGGGCAGGACACCATTGCAAGTTTGGGTGTGCAAAAATCCAAATTACCCGCAGACCTGCCCGACCCGTTATTACTACGGACAGTTTCGACCACTTCAACGGTCAGCTACGGTTTTCTTTGAAAATTTTCATCTATTTTTTTGATCGGTGATGAGACGTAAAAAAAATAAAAATAAAAATAAAAAATTATACCTGACTGACCGAATTATATACAAATGTATATATACACTTTCATTATTATAATGTCAGAACATTGATAACTTAAACGGCTAAACTACCACTTTATCTAAACTCAGCCCCCACCACTCAAAATATAAATATTTTAAATTACACTTCTTCCAAGTGCAGAGACATTGACATCTCACCTAGCCCATTTTGAGGAAAAAAAAAAAAAAAAGGTTAATTTTTAATTTTTTATTCATTTTAAGTCATGTTACTTCTCACAATTTTTATCCATAAAAAGACAATAGACTAAAAAAGTAAAAAAAAATTAACTTTTTACTAACTTTTTAAAACACCACTCTATCTCTCTCTCTCCTAAAGACCGTAAAACATTAATTATTTCATCTCTTTCTCTCTCTCTCTCTCTCACCGGCTGATGTCCCCCTCTCGCTTCTCAAACAAAGGCTCTCTCTCTCTCTCTCTCCCCTCAAGTTTCTTTTGTCTTCATCCTCTCCCTCAACTCTCGTCTCTCTCTCTCTCACTTGCTCTCTCTCTCTCTCTCTCTCTCTCTCTCTCACACACACACATCTTTTCGTTTCGTTTCGTTTCGTTTCGTTTCTTTCTTTCTTTCCATCTCTCTTCGATTTACCTGATTAAACACTAAAATCCTCATCTTCAACTTATAAATCTATCGAATCTAAAACCCTTCTCTCAAAACAACTACGATTGAAGAGATGCACAGCAGGTAAGGACGATGGTGGCATTGTGCCATGGTAGAAAGGTAAGTATTTCCTCTCTATTTTCAATTTTGTCCATTGTCTTTTATCATGCTTAGTGTGTATGTAAGAGAGACTGATTTGTATAGTATGTGCTGTGATTTTGTTTTGTGTATATTTGTTCGGTATTGGTTTTGTAGGCGAGAGGAATAGAAGCCATAAAACTGAAATGGTGAACGAAAATCACTTGATTGAAAACCCCCCGTCAAACCAAATACTCGATGTGCACAATTTTGATCATTACCTCGATCGAGATCAAATGAACATTTCTCTATCCGGAGTAGGTCGGTTCGAGTGACAATTCTATGATAAAATCGAGCCGACTCAACCCATACACACCTCTAATTGCAGATGAGTATGCTGTTGGGTATAGCAGTGGAGGTGATGAAGGCTACGGTAGTGGAGGGTGGCCTAGCAGTGGATGTTGCGGTGGAGGTGGTGGAAGCAATGGTGTTGGCGGGTATGGTGGAAATAGTGAAGGAACCAGACTTATTTTTGGCAACAGTGAAGGAAGTTATGGCGGTCAAGGCTACAGTGTTGGTGGTGGACCAAATGGTGGAGGATATGGTGGCGGGGGTGGGACTGGTGACAGTGGTGGCGGAGGTGGAGGACCAGGGGGAGGATATGAAGGAGGTGCAAGGAAAGGTGGAGGGTTTCGTGGCGGTTCAGGAAGGCCAGGTGGCAGCGGTGTAAATAATTTTATGGTGTTATGTATATAACAACGTTCATAATCTAAAATCGTGAACTATCATGATTTTCACAAATAATAACATAATGCGAAAAATAGATAGCATGCCCGAATCAGTTATGCGAAACCTTCGAGTGATCCATAATTGATTGAACATAAACTTAATATCAATATTAGTGGAAAAATATTTCTCTCTCTTAACCCTCTTTAGAATACATTGAATTCAAAATCATTTGATGGGTAGTCTGAATGTCCTTTTATAGGTAGAGAGAGCACCAGTTTCTTTATTCAACAATCACTACAAGAAAAAACACTTTTCGTGACCAACATTTTGGTCGCAAAAAGTACCATATTTGGTCGCTAAAACCTTTTTGCGACCAAAATATGTTGGTCGCGAGTTGGTCCCTAAAGCCTCGTCACAGATAGTTTTCTGCGACCAAAAAAACCTTTGGTCCCTAAAATCGTGAACTATCATGATTTTCACAAATAATAACATAATGCGAAAAATAGATAACATGCCCGAATCAGTTATGCGAAACCTTCGAGTGATCCATAATTGATTGAACATAAACTTAATATCAATATTAGTGGAAAAATATTTCTCTCTCTTAACCCTCTTTAGAATACATTGAATTCAAAATCATTTGATGGGTAGTCTGAATGTCCTTTTATAGGTAGAGAGAGCACTAGTTTCTTTATTCAACAATCACTACAAGAAAAAACACTTTTCGTGACCAACATTTTGGTCGCGAAAAGTACCATATTTGGTCGCTAAAACCTTTTTGCGACCAAAATATGTTGGTCGCGAGTTGATCCCTAAAACCTCGTCACAGATAGTTTTCTGCGACCAAAAAAATCTTTGGTCACTAAAAGTGACCATTCGCGACTAACTTTTTTGGTCGCGAAAAGTCCAATTCATATTATCCTAAATGGAACTTTTAACGACCAAAAAAAGTGACCATTGGCGACCAACTTTTTTGGTCGCGGAAAGTCCAATTCATATTACCCAAAAGTAAACTTTTAGCGACCAAAGATAAGTTGGTTGCCAAAAGTCAGTGCCTTGACCAAAAAAAAATAATTCTTTTGTGCTGCCTGGGACTTGAACTCCTAACCAAAGACTCACCATGCACTCAATCTACTCTGCCAATAACATGCTTCTTGTCCATATTCGGCAAAAAAATATATAACCCATAAATATTGGGTTATATATTATTTTATAAAACTTTTAATGCCTAAACAGAAAAATAGCATGTAATTACAGCAGTATCCTTTTTTTTTTAAATTTATCCCGCCATAACTTTCCGCGACCAACTTTTTTTTGTGGTCGCTAAAGGGTAATCTTCCACGACCAAAAAAGCCTTTGGTCGCCAATAGTATACTTTCCGCGACCAACTTTATTTTTTGGTCGCGAAAGGGTGATCTTCCGCGACCAAAAAAGCCTTTGGTCACCGATAGTGTACTTTCCGTGACCAACTTTTTTTTTCGGTCGCCAAAAGGTGATCTTCCGCGACCAAAAAAGCCTTTCGTCGCCAATAGTATACTTTTCGCGACCAACTTGTTTTTTTGGTCGCCAAAAGGTGATATTCCGCAACCAAAAAAGCCTTTCGTCGCCAATAGTATACTTTTCGCGACCAACTTTTTTTTTTTGTTGCCAAAGGGTAATCTTCCGCGACCAAAAAAGTCTTTGGTTGCCAATAGGTATACTTTCCGGTACCAACTTTTTTTTTGATCGCCAAAAGGTGATTTTCTACGACCAAAAACTTGTGGTCGCCAAAAGTTAAATTTTAGTCGCAGAAAGTGGACTATTTGTGACCAAAAAAAAATAGGTGGTCGCCAAAAGTGTTTTTTCTTGTAATGAATGATTCCTGTCACCCAAAAGACATCCTAAAAGGGGGGGGGGTGAATTAGGTTTTTACAAATAAAAATAATAATACCCTAATAAAAATTATGATAGCACAATAGATAAATATAGTTAATGAAATAAAAATAATTAAAACAAGTGTTCTAACAACTATGTCAGTTAATGATTTTAGCACAGTAAAAATGTAAAATATAGTTATGGCAATTTAAATAAAATAAAGAGATAAGGGAGAGAGAGGCAAGCAAATTTATAGTGGTTCAGCTTCAACTCGGCCTACATCTACTTCTCAAGCTTCACTTGAGATTTTTCATTATACTCTAGCTTCAGAGGGTGCTAGCAACCTTTTTATAGATGGAGCAATCCTCCACAGATTTTACACAGACTTTCTAAGTCAAGAACACTGAGTGTACTACACTGTTACAAGATTGAAAAAAATATGTTTTTGCTTTCACAGAAAGCTACAAGAATTATCTCTCAAAGATAGATATAAAAATGAAGCTCTGATTTTTCTACAAACCTCACACAGGAAAGATGGGTTTAAAGCTATACGTCTTAGTGTATAATTTCTGAAAGAGGATGTAAACAAAAATTGAAGAACATTTCTCAGAGAATTTTTCAGAGAATAGATATGAGTGATTATAAATCAAAGAATATTTTCTGATTTTTTTTTTGTAACTTGTTTACATTAGAGGCTTTAGTATATATAATGAAACTTATAGTCGTTTATAGCCGTTGTATTCATTTGAATATCTTCCACTCCATCATCTTCAAGTGATTACATTAAACATAAAAACAAACACAACTCAAAATATACATATTTACATAATAATAAAAAAAACAAAAAATTCCCTTCATTTTTCTAGCCATTAGCCGACCTCACTCACTCGCCTCTTCCACCGCACTCTTTTTCTTTTTATCACCTTGGGCGACGCTTGACGTCCCTGCCCTCTTGCTTTCGTCAAGAGCGAGTACTCCCTGCCGACTATCAAAAGCTAAGAGCGACGTTGCTCCAAATCGGGCCATGGAGGTGGTCTTCCGTTTAAGCTCTTTATTTTCGGCCTTCAGTACGCAAATCTCTGCTCACGCATCCTTGTACATGCGCTGGAGCAGCGAGAGTTGGGCGTTGACCTAGTGGAGCTCACTCGTCATGTTTTGCAGTTGGTGAGCCAATTTTGTGACTACGGTCACTGTCTCCATACAGGACGTCAGTGTGAAATGATTGGCTTTAATGTCTGATTAAGCTACCATTATTTGCCCAATCAACATCATAGGAAGGTTGGGAAGAGTAGGAGCCGGGGAACTCGGCCCAGCAACGCTTACGGGATCATTTAGGTCCAAAAAGAGAGTAAGGGGACAGGACGAGGCGATGAAGTCGAAGAGAGAGATGTAATCGACAAGAGGGTCATTTTTGGTAGCCTTTCTGCTCTGCTCAGTCTCTCTGTTTTATCTCTCTCACGTAGAAGAAGAGAGAGCTGGAAGCAAACGAGAAAGAAGAAGGAGAAGAAAGTGATTAAGAAGAAAACAGAGGAGAAGAAGACAAGAGGGAGAGAGAGTCGAGACCGTTGATTGACCCGTCTCGCTTTTGTCGGTCGGCTGACGCAAAAGCGAGGATCCGTGTTCAACGCACTTTTCGACGGAAAAGAGAGAGGCGCGTGAATCATATATATATGTTTTGAATTGTATTGATGCCATTTATCACTATCATTTTCCTCATCCTTCTCCAGATTCTAACCCATGATTTCCTTTTAATAATGTCACAGGGGGAGAAATTATATGATGTTATGTATTATGGTATTATTTTGTTATGATGGTATGTATTATGGTATTATTTTCAAATTATGGTATTATTTGAAAACTAATCTGATGATTATGTATTTATAGTTTGATATCTTAGTCTCATATCATGTCTCTAATTAAAGCTTATTTATTACACATGTGCTAACCTATGCATTTAGAAATGAATTCAGGAAGTATGACTTTAGGGGGAACTTTTCTTACTCTCAAATCAAATCAAAACATCATTGTGTGCCATCATCAAAAAGGGGGAGATTGTTAGACTTATTTATTTTGATGATTTATTTAATTATGTTTTAATTTATTTGAAAGAGAAAAATAGAATCCAAAATTTATTTTGATGATTTATTTAAATTATGTTTTAATTTATTTAAAAGAGAAAAATAGAATCAAAATGTATTTTGTCCCATTATTTTTCATCTAAACTTTTATCCTAAATATTGTTTGAATGTATTTAATATTTGCTTAAATCAGGAGTTCATTTCAACCTGAAAATAATGCCTAAACCAAAGGTTCAAACAACCCAAAAACAGAGGTTCAAATAGCCCAGCACAGCAGCAGTTCAAAAGGTTCAAATGGAAGATATTCAATTTTGTAATGATGGAGTGGAAGATATTCAAATTAGTAATGATGGAGTGGAAGATATTCAAATGAATACAACGGTTATAAACGGTTATAAGTTTCATTATATATACCAAAGCCTCTAATGTAAATAAGTTACAAAAAAAAAAAAAAAATCAGAAAATATTCTTTGATCTATAATCACTCACATCTATTCTCTGAAAAATTCTCTAAAAAGTGTTCTTCAATTTTTGTTTACATCCTCTTTCAGAAATTATACACTGAGACGTATAGCTCTAAGCCCATCTTTCCTGTGTGAGGTTTACAGAAAAACCAGAGCTTTATTTTTATATCTATCTTTGAGAGATAATTCTTGTAGCTTTCTGTGAAAGTAAAAACACATTCTTTTCAACTTTGTAAGAGTATAGTACACTCAGTGTTCTTGACTTAGAAAGTCTATGTAAAATCTGTGGAGGATTGCTCCTTCTGTGAAAAGGTTGCTAACACCCTGTGAAGCTAGACTATAGTGGAAAATCTCAAGTGAAACTTGAAGAGTGGACGTAAGCCAAATTGAAACTGAATCACGATAAATTTGTTTGTCTCTCCCTCACTAATCTCTTTATTTTATTTAAATTGCCATAGCTATATTTTATATTTTTACTGTACTAAAATCATTATTTGCCATAGTTGTTAGAACACTTGTTTTAATTATTTTTATTTTATTAACTATATTTATCTATTGCGCTAGTCATAATTTTTATTAGGGTATTATTATTTTTATTTGTAAAAACCTAATTCACCCCCCTTTTAGATTGTCTTTTGGGTAGCAATTGGTATTAGAGCCTAGACTCTTGTTTTAGATTTAACCATTTGAGAGTTATGATCCATGGCAACTTTAGCTGAAGGACAAGCCACAAATAGGCCACCATTGTTTGACGGAAACAACTATAGTCATTGGAAGGATAAGATGACTCTATACCTACAAGCCACTGATTATACCATGTGGTTTATTGTCACCAAAGGTCCAAAAATTCCTACCAAATTAGTAGACATTATTAGTGTACCTAAAACTAAAGATGAAATGTGATGGGAGAGATCATAAATTATTGCAAGCCAATGCTAAAGCCAAACTCACCCTTGTTTGTAGATTAGACTCTAAGGAGTATAATAAAATTTTAAGTTGTGATTTGGCAAAAGAAATTTGGGACAAACTTGAGGTAACGTATGAAGGTACAAACTAAGTGAAGGAATCTCGTATTGATATACTTGTTCATAGTTATGAATTGTTTAAAATGAACTCTGATGAATCTATTTCAAGTATGTTTACTAGATTTACTGAAATTGTAAACTCTTTGAAATCTCTTGGCAAAACTTATACTAACAGTGAGTTGGTCAGAAAAATTCTTAGGTGTTTACAAAAGAATTGGGAAGCAAATGTAATGACTATTATAGAAGCCAAAAATCTCTCCACACTTGGATTGGATGAGCTTATGGGTTCCCTTATGATTCATGAGATCACCATGAAAGGACATGAGGATGTTGAAAACAAAAAGAAAAGTGGAATTGCATTCAAAGCCTCATCAAATGAAGAAGAATATGAAAACTCCAGTGAGGATGAAAACTATGCCATGTTTAGTAGAAATCTCAAAAAGCACTTCAAGAAAAACAATTATGGATGAAGAAGACATTTCAAGAAAGAGTGCAACAAAGATAACAAGAAAGGGCCTATTATTTGCTATGAGTACAAAAATCCTAGACATATGAAGATGAATTGTTCAAAATTGAAGAATCATGGAAATGACTACTGTAGACGTCCCCGAACGCCCCTGGAGGATGAGTCCCGTTCTGTTCGTTTTGGGCTCACTACAGTTCGGACTCTAATTGTCACGGTTCTTAATCTGAACCAAAGAGTTCAAATCTGGCAAATCGTTTTGAAAAACAGATTTTTGTAAAGAAGTGCAAAACATGGACTGCTTTGCCAGATACAGAGTCGCCACCTAAATATTTTATTTTGGGAGAATTTAGGAAACCCTGACTCGTTTGCCTAAGGCCACGTGCCCGTCATCACCAGAGATGCCTCGGCTCGGGAACTTGGATACGATTGGGGAAGGTCAGCTATGAGCACCCCCTCTCGCCCGATCCGAAGATCGGCCTCTACTAACCATGATATCTTGTTTTGAAAACATTATGCGTTCTTATTCCGGTTATTATCCTAGATTTACTATGTGATGCGCACATCATACAAGTATAGACTGAATCGCCTGAGTTAGAACAAAACATTTCATGTTTGTTTTTTTTAAAGCAGTTTGCTATTCGTAAGTGGGCTAAAATACAGGTTTTGCCACCCTCAAGTGGGCTTTAGAAAAGATGGTTTTTGCCACTATCAAGTGGGCTTAAAACTCACGATTTTAATGCATTATTCCAAATCAGGTAATTCAACCTCTATCCACAGGTATTCAAGCAGTTATATCACATAAGCAAATAGCCTCATGGTAATCATGCTGTCATGGCAACACTCACACGCATGCAAGGATGCTAAAGCATAAAAGCTTACCGAGTACTCCAAGCCAAAACAAAAGCTATGTTAGAAATCCATGCATGATCTTAACTATACAGAAATGCCTAATGCAACACATGCAAGAATGCGAATACAATAGGCTCGGGTATTCTAAAATGACATGCGAAATGCTACAACTAACACGTATTCAATTTGGAATTGAAACACAAATGCAGTTAGTATGATGCGCCGAGCTTGATGCATGCAAGACAAATGTATGAATGCACGCATGCATAACATAAAGTATGCTAATTTAAATATGTCCTAATACTAACCATCGAAAGCTGGTAAATAAAAGGGAAGAAAGAAGTGGGGTTGGAAGACATACACATACTCACACACACTTATTACACAATTGCCCTCGCTCGGAGGGTCCAAAAGAATAATATAGTCCGAATAATGAATCAACTATCCTAGCTAATTAATTATTACAGACCCTCTTAAGTAATTAACAAATTAATCACAAAAATAATTTAAATGTGAAGCTAAAGAGACTGCCACAGCCTTGCCTCGGAATGCGCGAATGATGCATGCTTGACTCGTCTCACCCGGAAACCCGTACCATGCCATTGTTGCCTCTGTTTACACTGCCCTGCTCCTTTGAAAATTTGTACAAGTCCCAAGGATACTTCTCTGAACACTGGGGAGCATCACCGACCAAGTGGGAACACCACCGGCTGAAGAGAATGGTCATCGACCATTGGTTGAGCCACCGGCTAATTGTATTTGGTCGGTCAGCACTCCAAGTAGCTGGCCGGCTATTTCTTCCTGCAGAATCCTACAGTTGACAATAGCAGAGGGAAAGCAGTGTATGGCATGGAATTTTCAAGCAAATGTGAGCATGGCTACACTCCCTATCATGCAATGGACTCAAGGGAGCATGACCCTCGGCCCTCGGGCCATCAATTATGCATTTTGATGCATGATGGCCTAAGAGGCCAAGTTTGCCATTCAATGTAAAATGCATGCAACAAAAGAGATGAATGCCAACACCCTATCATATTGAGATCAAGGGCGTCGGCGACCGAGGATTGAGACGTGTTACGTCACTTGGAGTACGAACACTCTCAATCCTCATGCTTGGCTTGACACCCCAAACCAAGCAATGCAATACATGTATACAAACATGGCTCAAGAATGCAACATGAGGCTAAGATGCAAAACATGCCAAATGCAATGCAATCTATTATGCAAGCATGCAATGTGCTAATCATGCAAGAGGCAATACAATACAATTTAACCTGTGATGCAAACATGGTATAATGCAAGCATACAACGAGAGGCAACAAGTCAAACATAAAACTATGTACAAGAATGGACTTAGACTGAATGGGAGGCCTCAGTCACACCTTAAAACAGTGGCCAAAAGGGTCAAAAATGGCACAACTTATGCATGCAAGCATGCATACACCAAGACCTATCATCTAAGCATGGAAGGAGACAACTCTAAGCATACTTAAAGGCAATATGCTTGGACATTAAACACTCATATTAAACTCTGAAAAACATACAAAAGATGACACCAAGACATGCTAGGGAATGGATGCAAAATAGAAGGTATTCAAGGCCACAAAAGAGAGCATTGCTCAACACCTAACCCAAGCAAACATGGCATGAACTAAGCAACCCAAAACAGAGTTTTTATGCATCAAAATATGCCCCAAAACCCACTGATATGGCAACCTCAAAAACTTAAATACATAAGCATGCATAATGCTCATTTCAAGGCACAAAAGGACACCTTTTCAAGGCATGAAAAGGGTGATAGATACAAGCATAGGAACATGGATTACAGACTGAAATGGCATGTGAAATGACTCCAAATCATTGAAACAACCCAACTAAAACATGCTCATGACTCACACCCTCAAGGCTCACAAGCCAAAATACAAAGGGGCTATACCAAACATGGTAAATATGATCAAATAAACTCCCAACAGACCTTAAGCATGGTAAGACATGGCTAAGAACTTCACAAAGTTAGGCCAAAACATGAGAGCATAGTAGGTTAAATGCATGATGCACTTCTAGGCATAACGGGGGAATACAAAACAAGTATATTATGCATGCAAGGGACCTTTAATCCGACCAAAAATAGAGGCATAATATGACCCAATAACACCCAAAAATCTCTGGAATGAAGCCAAGAACAACTAATCATACATGCTACCCTTATGGGCCAAAAATGCAAACAAAAGAGAGACCAAGGGAGAGGGGTGTCCCTCCCCTATGCAATACTTCAAAACCCCTTCTTCACCACTGAAAATCCATTGGATTTCAGTGGTGAGAAGGCTACACAAAAGTCCCCGAAGCTTATCAAAGAGAGCACAAAAAGGGCCAAAAAAGGCCTAAGAGGGGGAGATCGACCCTAAACAACAAAATGACCTTAATGAAGTATCTTAAGCATGCAAATACAAGACTTTTTTCATTTATACACGAAGCTCAAATTAGTATGCAAAGCAGGTCAAAAGATAGTGCAAGATTGGGGAATCTAAAACAAAAGTGTTACCCTTGAAGAACACCTCAAGAACAGCAAGTCCAACCACCTTCTTCTGATCAAAACTAGCTCAAAACCTCAAGAATAAACCCTCAACACCTCCCAAAGTCGAAGTATGGTGTAATGGTGTGTGTTTTAGTGCAAAAGTAGGAACAAATCACCCTTTTAGGCCCTCAAACACACACAAATGAAGAGAGAGAGAGAGATATAGAGAGAGAAGATGTATATCGGATATGTATATGTATTTTGCTCTGGTTTTTCTCAACCTCTACAAAGGAGGAGGATGGGGCTCTTATATAGACCAACAAAAGTGTTAAGCTTTCAAGTGAAGCTAACAAAAAGGACCAAGGCTTCTTAAAGAAGCCAAGGCAAAGGGGCCAAGGCTTCCTGAGGAAGCTGGGACAGGGTTCAAGCTTCTTGAGGAAGCTAAGACAAAGGTCCAAACTTCCTCAAGAAGCTAGACCAAAAAGGTGCAAAAGGGGCAAAACAGTCACACTTGTGCATGGGGAGGAGGGTCCGTGCATTCCAGCTGGCATAGCTGGCATGCATTATGCCTGTAAAAGGCAAAAAGGTGGTACCGGCCAGCAAAAGAGCCCATCGGTCAAACAGATGGTCGGCCGACCACACCAAGTGCCGACTGGCCAACGGTATATTTCACCAATGGCCGGTAGCAAGAATACACGGCCGGTGGCCTCAAGCCAAGGCCGGTGGGGGTTAGGGGTAGCTAACAAGCTACTCTCTACCCTCAGGTACAAAAACACACAAGTCCTTGGTGCAAAAAGTCGAGAGATCCCAAGGCAAGGCGTGTAGCTGAGACCTCCTGTCACGACCCCAAACCGCCCCTAGTAGTTTGGTGCCGTGATGGCTAGTAATCCGAGATTACCGAAGGCCAACTTTCAAAATTTCTCAATCAGAATATAATAAACGGGACTCACAAATGCGGAAGCGATAAATCAAAATACAAGTGGTCCATAAGAGCAGTGCATAGATCAAATGTAATGACATACATGACATAGTTTCTCATTCGGTTGATGATAAACGAAATACATATCAGAATCTTGATCAAAAGGCTTCTAGAGCCGACATGTGAAATTACAATGGTTACAAGTCAAAGAAGCATAATCTTCAAGATTTGCCGACGTAAATACAAATTTTTCCGACATAGAACAAGTCAAGCCGACATGACAAGAATCCAAAACAGCTTTGCAAAATACATCTAGGCGTCGCCGCCGTCCTGCTTATCACCTAAATATATATAGAGAGGGTGAGCTTGGATACTCAGTGAATGTTACTAGAAATAAAGATTTTTGCATGAATATAGCCGAAGTCTTTTACAAACAAAACATGCCAAGACCATACGAATATTAGCCGAGATCCTTCCAGAGCAAAACACACCAAAACTTTATCAAAACAAGAGATGAACCGCATTCGTATACCAAGTCTTACAAGTCTCAAGGGATGCTCACTGGCATCGGCAAAACACAAATCAAGCTTTCCGAACAAACAAATCCACGCGGTAAACCGTCAGTGGCAAAACAAGGACTGCACGATCCGTAATCGATTAGTCAAAGGTACTGCGAAAGTTTATAGTCCTCCAGCACAAGGGACTTGTGTTACTTAAGCCCGTAGCTCCTTTTAACACGATGGTCTTGTGTTACTTAGGCCCGTAGCCCGTTTTAACACGATAGTCTTGTGTTACTTAGGCCCGTAGCCCGCTTTAACATGATAGTCTTTCTAAGAAAGGACCGTATCCTTTTATACTTAGTGCTGCGAAAGTTTAGAGTCCTCCAGCACAAGGGACTTTTCAAGGATGACATCAGAAACAAAGCTTCTACTTAATAGATCAAACAGAGCTATTCATTCATGCTTAACAGATACTTTCGTCAAAACAAAGCAAAGCAAGATTTATCAAAACAGTATAACATAGCTTTATTAAAAATACCACTCACTTAGATCTCCTTGGGTGTAGGCTCAAAGCAAGGATCAAGGACCTACAATCACATGGCAATCACATTCTCAAAACAAGCTTTATATGCATGCAGATGATCCCGGCATTCTCACCAGACCCAAGTCAATAACAAAGTAAAACATGTTGAGAGTTTAAACACTGCTTCCATCATGAAAACACACTGGGTACTATTCAGGTCTTTGCCGAGGTCCTACACCTCCTTGCCGAGGTGTGGTCCCGATGGCCTCATTCAAAAGTAAAGTCGGGAAAACCTGGGTTTCCCTTTGAAGGACATGAAGAACATGATCATGAGGAAGATGAATGCAAGATCATAACTTGTTACAAAAATCTGAGATTTCATGTCATGAGTTCAAAACATGGACCTGGGTACCCATATAAGAAGGTCATGCAAGAACAAACACAAAAACATGGTTTTTGCTCCAAACTTTCGGATCAAAACGAGACTTTCTTCAAGAACATGTGAATACTATCTTTCTCTTTCGAAACCAACTTCAGATTGATGCATGACATGCAAAACAGATTCAATCATTCAATGCAGCTAGATGATCAATAAGAGCAACAAGAGTAGGTTAAGATTCTAACCTCAAAACTTGAATCCAACGGTTCAAACCTCGAAGATCAAGCTTGGAAGATCTATTCTCACTCAAGAACTTCACCTCCTTTCTCTATAGCTTCTCTCTCTAAAGGAAAAGATTTGAGACAAAATGATTTGTTTCTAGGTCTGCCAGCTGTCTTAACAATCAGCTTGGACACGTGGCGCTACTGGGTTGGTTCAGCTCAAAAGGTGATTGATTGATAAGACAAGTCTATGACAAAGCGTATGCAGCAAGCTAAGGCAAGACACATCGGCAAGTAATGACATCGGCTAAAGTTAAAGCTTCGGCAACAGGGTAACAAAGACATCGGCTAGGGAGGACGACACTTGACTAAGCTGTGCCACAACTTGGCCGGGGTGTGCCACACCTCGGTCTAGGCCATACTTGCCCAAGGACAAGGATTACTAAGTGCAAAACATCTCGGCAACATGCCCGGAGTGAAGATGGGGGTCGACCAAGTGGTTCCAAAATAGTTCTAAGTACAAAGGTTCAGAGGTGAACTAAGCTCAAGATGACCTCAGCTACACACCAAGCAAGGAACAAAACCATGCAAGTAACACTTAAACAAAACAAGGCAAGGCAAAACTAGCAAAACAACATAACAATACAAGATCATGCATGGATGTATGCAAGTATGACAAGAGTAAGGTGAGGGTTGCTACAGTCTACCCCCTTAAAGAAGTTTGGTCCCCAAACTTAAATTACCTTGCTCTATAAACAACTCCGGATAACGGATTCTCACATCCTCCTCCTTTTCCCACGTGGCTTCTGTGCCATAATGCTTCTTCCATTCGACCTTTACCATTGGTATCGATTTGTTTCTCAACTGCCTCACTTGCCTGTCAATGATCCTCATTGGTTTCTCCTCGTAGCCCAAATCCTCATTAACCGAAATCCCAGAATGATCGATTATATGTAGCGGATCTCGGATATACTTCCTCAACATCGAAACATGAAACACATTGTGGACTTGGCTTAAATCTGGCGGCAAAGCAAGTCTGTAGGCAACGGGGTTACTTCTTTCAAGAATTTCAAACGGCCCAATATACCGGGGTGCTAATTTACCTTTCTTTCCAAATCTTGAAACTCCTGTCATTGGCGAGATTCTCAAAAACACATGATCCCCAACCTCGAATTCTAGCTCCCTTCTCCTCTGGTCGGCATAACTCTTCTGTCGACTCTGCGCGGTTCTAATCCTCTGCTGAATGAGCTTAATCTTTTCGGTCGTTCCTTGAACTAACTCAGGGCCAATCATAGCTGTATCTCCCACCTCAGTCCAACATATTGGCGACCTGCACTCCCTTCCATACAAAGCTTCGTACGGCGCCATTCTAATGCTGGCTTGATAACTGTTGTTGTATGCGAATTCTACTAATGGCAGATGTGCTTCCCAACTCCCCTTGAAATCCAATACACACATTCTGAGCATATCCTCAAGTGTCTGGATGGTTCTTTCCGTTTCCCATCAGTCTGGGGGTGGAAAGCTGTGCTAAACCTCAACTCAGTCCCCAAGGCTCCTTGCAGGCTCTGCCAAAATCTAGAAACGAATTTCAAATCTCGGTCTGACACAATGGACATCGGCACACTGTGAAGTCTAATAATCTCATTCATATACAGTTCGGCAAGTCGGTCGGCATTGAACGTAGTTTTAACTGGCAAGAAGTGTGCTGACTTAGTTAACCTGTCAACAATAACCCATATTGAATCCATACCTCTTTGCGTCCTCGGCAAACCCACCACAAAATCCATGGAGATGTGTTCCCATTTCCACTCAGGAATTGACAAAGGTTGTAGAAGTCCTGCTGGTCTCTGGTGTTCTGCCTTCACTTGCTAATAACACAGACATTGCAATACGAACTCAGCTATTTCTCTTTTCATATTTGGCCACCAGAAGGTCCGCTTTACATCTTGATACATCTTGGTGCTTCCCGGATGGACGGCAAATTTGTAGTTGTGGGCTTCTTGCAAGATCTTCCTTTTTAACTCTGGAATGTCGGCTACGCATAACCTCCCTTCAAACTTGAGCACTTGATTTTCGATGGTGTATCCTGATCTCGGCTTCATGTCAATCTCCTCGGCTATTTTCTTGAAGAATTTATCCTCCATCTGTCTTGTCTTTACCTCATCAACAATAGTCGGCTCCACTGCTATCATGGTCAAACATGCCAAATTTCCGTCTGACTTTCTGCTCAAAGCGTCGGCCACGCTGTTAGCTTTACCTGGGTGATATCGAATTTGCATATCATAGTCCTTCAACAACTCAAGCCACCTTCTCTGTCTCAAATTCAATTCTTTCTGAGTGAACAGGTACTTTAAACTCTTATGATCCGTAAAAACCTGACAAGAAGCTCCATACAAGTAGTGACGCCAAATCTTTAAAGCAAATACGACGGCTGCCAGTTCCAAATCATGGGTGGGATAGTTCCTTTCATGTGGCTTCAATTGACGAGATGCATATGCTATGACTTTACCCTTTTGCATCAATACACAACCCAAGCCCTTATGCGATGCATTACTCTGGATGTGAAACTCTTCATTACCTGATGGAAGTACGAGTACTGGTGCTGTAACTAACCTCGTCTTCAGTTCCTGGAAAGATGACTCCCGATCTTTAGTCCATTCATACAGTGTTCCCTTCTTAGTCAATTACGTCAATGGAATTGCAATCCTTGAGAAATCCTTCACAAACTTCATGTAATAACCTGCCAAACCCAGAAAACTACGAATCTCGGACACATTAGTCGGCCTCGGCCAATTTACTACGGCTTCAATTTTGCTAGGATCAACCGAGATACCCTCTTCATTAATCACATGACCCAAGAATGAGATAGTATGAAGCCAAAACTCACACTTGTTAAACTTAGCATACAATTTCCGGTCTCTCAAAATCTGTAAGGCAAGTCTCAAATGATTTTCGTGTTCAGCTTTACTCTTGGAATAGATTAATATATCATCAATGAAGACAACTACAAACTCATCTAAATATGGCTTGAAGACTCTGTTCATTAAATCCATAAATGCAGCAGGGGCATTGGTCACCCCAAAAGGCATTACTAAAAACTCGTAGTGGCCATATCTTGTCCGAAAAGCAGTCTTCTCAACATCTTCGGCTTTAACTTTAGGCTGGTGGTAACCAGACCTAAGGTCAATCTTAGAAAAGACTCGTGCTCCTTGTAATTGGTCAAGCAAATCATCAATCCTAGGTAATGGGTACTTGTTCTTAATGGTGACCTTATTAAGTTCTCTGTAATCGATACAAAGACGGAGTGTGCCATCCTTTTTCTTAACAAATAAGACAGGTGCTCCCCATGGTGAAGTGCTTGGCCTAATAAATCCCTTATCCAACAATTCTTGTAATTGCAGTTTCAATTCCCTAAGTTCTGCTGGGGCCATCCTGTAGGGTGTTTTGGAGATCGGCTGGGTTCCCGGCATGATATCAACAGTAAACTCTATCTCTCTATCGGCTAAGTGGCCAGGCAATTCGTTTGGGAAGACGTCGGGGAATTCACTAACAACTGGGATGTCGGCTAAATTAACATTTCCATTCTGATCACCCAGTATACTACACAAGTAGCCTCGACACCCTTTCCGAATTAACTTATAGGCCTTAATGGACGAAACCAAGTAAGGTGGGGGCACTATCCCCCTACCCTGGAAAATAACCTCGGCTAGGTTTGGGGGTTTCAGTGTGACACTTTTCGAAACACAATTAATAGATGCATGATTTGCGACTAACCAATCCATTCCCAGTATAACATCAAAATGAGGCATGTCCAGAGGCATTAAATATACTAACAGTTCAACATTCTTAATCACAACAACACATGCTCTATAAATGGATACAACAATCATAGATCTCCCAGATAGAGTAGACACAGATAGCACATAATCAAGGGGCTCTAGTTCTCTATTAATTTTCTCGGCAAACTTAGCAAATACAAACGAATGCGTAGAACCCGAATCAATCAACACATAGGCATCTTGGGAGCAAATTAGGAGTATACCTGACACCATTATCTCAGTATTTTGAGTTTCTCCTGGTACTAGCGCAAATACTCTGCCCTGTCTCATCTGTCCTTTCCCAACATTACCCTTCTGGACGGAACCCGAGATATTCTCACCTTTCTTGTTGTTATCAGCCCTTGTCTTAGGGCAATCTTTCTAATGACCCATTTCGCCACATTCGTAACAAGCTCCAGACGTCCGACGACAGACCCCGAAATGTTGCTTCCCACAATCCGAACACGTCGGTTTAGAATTACCTTCCTGCCTTAGGTTACCAGCACTGCCCATGTTCGTCTTCTTCTTGGTGCCCAGCTGTGCTCGGCGATTGTCATAGTTCTGTCTCTTTCGCTGGTTCTCCCCCGAGCTCTGGTATCGATTCAGGTTAGCTTCGGCCAAAATGGCTTTGTCCAACACTTCGGCGTAAGTCGGCATATTGTGCAAGTTAACCCGGTCATGAATCGGTCCGCGAAGCCCACTCTTGAACTTCCTGGCCTTCATGTATTCATCGTTGGCCATGTGAGGTGCAAACCTCGCCAGTTCAGTAAAAGCGCGGTCATATTCCGCCACTGTTCGGTTGCCTTGCGTCAAAGTCTGAAATTTGGTAGCCTTGCGGTTTCGAACACTTAGGGGAAAGTGTTTGTTGTAGAACAACTCTAAGAATCGGGTCCAGGTCAGGTCTGGATTGCTTTCTCAAACCATCATCCACCATCTGCGAGCGTCATCATCTAACGTGAATGCTGCCAACGTCACCTTCTGAGTGTCGGTGCTAGGAAAGATCTCGAACAACTTTTCCATTTCCAAAACCCACGCCTCAGCCTTCATTGGCTCTATACCCCCAGAGAATCTCGGTGGTTTCATTTTCTTGAACTCCCTGATCAAAGCTATCGTGCCGTCCCCATATAAGGCTGGCTGCGGCGGAACTTGCGGCACTAGAGGAGGTGGAGGCGGAACTACATTTCGGCCGTTGGTCTGTTCGGCCTGAGTCGACGTAGCACTAGCGTACTGCTGTCTTGTTTGCCTCAACTCATGGGCCAAACCTTCAACTAATCTTTCCAGTCTGTCCAATCTGTCTTCGGGCTGATCCCGGCCAATTGGAGGTCTACCTCTCCTCATGATGCTATGGGCATGCAAAGTGTGACTTTAAAACAAATAAACAAATAACCACGTAGGCGAGTAACAAATAGGTATGTCAAGACAATGCATACCTCGTTCAAATAGCAAGCACCATGATGCAATCCTAACATCTTTCTAAGGGAAATCCTATGCTCTTTAGGACTCAAAGTGTGTGAATAACGTATACTGAGAAACTTGTGCTCTGATACCATTCTGTCACGACCCCAAACCGCCCCTAGTAGTTTGGTGCCGTGATGGCCAGTAATCCGAGATTACCGAAGGCCAACTTTCAAAATTTCTCAATCAGAATATAATAAACGGGGCTCACAAATGCGGAAGCGATAAATCAAAATACAAGTGGTCCATAAGAGCAGTGCATAGATCAAATGTAATGACATACATGACATAGTTTCTTATTCGGTTGATGATAAACGAAATACATATCAGAATCTTGATCAAAAGGCTTCTAGAGCCGACATGTGCAATTACAATGGTTACAAGTCAAAGAAGCATAATCTTCAAGATTTGCCGACGTAAATACAAATTTTTCCGACATAGAACAAGTCAAGCCGACATGACAAGAATCCAAAACAACTTTGCAAAATACATCTAGGCGTCGCCGCCGTCCTGCTCATCACCTACATATATATAGAGAGTGTGAGCTTGGATACTCAGTGAATGGTACTAGAAATAAAGGTTTTTGCATGAATATAGCCGAAGTCTTTTACAAACAAAACATGCCAAGACCATACGAATATTAGCCGAGATCCTTCCAGAGCAAAACACACCAAAACTTTATCAAAACAAGAGATGAACCGCATTCGTATACCAAGTCTTACAAGTCTCAAGGGATGCTCACTGGCATCGGCAAAACACAAATCAAGCTTTCCGAACAAACAAGTCCACGCGGTAAACCGTCAGTGGCAAAACAAGGACTGCACGATCCGTAATCGATTAGTCAAAGGTACTGCGAAAGTTTATAGTCCTCCAGCACAAGGGACTTGTGTTACTTAAGCCCGTAGCTCCTTTTAACACGATGTTCTTGTGTTACTTAGGCCCGTAGCCCGTTTTAACACGATAGTCTTGTGTTACTTAGGCCCGTAGCCCGCTTTAACACGATAGTCTTTCTAAGAAAGGACCGTATCCTTTTATACTTAGTGTTGCAAAAGTTTAGAGTCCTCCAGCACAAGGGACTTTTCAAGGATGACATCAGAAACAAAGCTTCTACTTTATACATCAAACAGAGCTATTCATTCATGCTTAACAGATACTTTCGTCAAAACAAAGCAAAGCAAGATTTATCAAAACAGTATAACATAGCTTTATTAAAAATACCACTCACTTAGATCTCCTCGGGTGTAGGCTCAAAGCAAGGATCAAGGACCTACAATCACATGGCAATCACATTCTCAAAACAAGCTTTATATGCATGCAGATGATCCCGGCATTCTCACCAGACCCAACTCAATAACAAAGCAAAACATGCTGGGAGTTTAAACACTGCTTCCATCATGAAAACACACTGGGTACCAATCAGGTCTTTGCCGAAGTCCTACACCTCATTGCCGAGGTGTGGTCCCGATGGCCTCATTCAAAAGCAAAGTCGGGAAAACCTGGGTTTCCTTTTGAAGGACATGAAGAACATGATCATGAGGAAGATGAATGCAAGATCATAACTTGTTACAAAAATCTGAGATTTCATGTCATGAGTTCAAAATATGGACCTGCGTACCCATACAAGAAAGTCATGCAAGAACAAACACAAAAACATGGTTTTTGCTCCAAACTTTCGGATCAAAACGAGACTTTCTTCAAGAACATGTAAATACTATCTTTCTCTTTCGAAACCAACTTCAGATCGATGCATGACATGCAAAACAGATTCGATCATGTAATGCAGCTAGATGATCAATAAGAGCAACAAGAGTAGGTTAAGATTCTAACCTCAAAACTTGAATCCAACGGTTCAAACCTCGAAGATCAAGCTTGGAAGATCTATTCTCACTCATGAACTTCACCTCCTTTCTCTAGAGCTTCTCTCTCTAAAGGCAAAGATTTGAGACAAAATGATTTGTTTCTAGGTCTGCCGGCTGTCTTAACAATCAGCTCGGACACGTGGCGTTACTGGGTTGGTTCAGCTCAAAAGGTGATTGATTGATAAGACAAGTCTATGACAAAGCGTATGCAGCAAGCTAAGGCAAGACACATCGGCAAGTAATGACATCGGCTAAAGTTAAAGCTTCGGCAACAGGGTAACAAAGACATCGGCTAAGGAGGACGACATTTGACTAAGCTGTGCCACAACTTGGCCGGGGTGTGCCATACCTCGGTCTAGGCCATACTTGCCCAAGGACAAGGATTACTAAGTGCAAAACATCTCGGCAACATGCCCGGAGTGAAGATGGGGGTCGACCAAGTGGTTCCAAAACAGTTCTAAGTACAAAGGTTCAGAGGTGAACTAAGCTCAAGATGACCTCGGCTACACACCAAGCAAGGAACAAAACCATGCAAGCAACACTTAAACAAAACAAGGCAAGGCAAAACTAGCAAAACAACATAACAATACAAGATCATGCATGGATGTATGCAAGTATGACAAGAGTAAGGTGAGGGTTGCTACACCTCCGGGAACTCAAAACAAACACGAACAGGGATGTTCACCGAGCGTTCAAACGGTGACGTCCAAGTCTTGAGGACGGTCAAAAATGGGGTGCCTACAACTACAAAAGAAACAAAAAGGCCATCATAGCAGCTTGGGGAGAAAGTGAAGATGAAAGCTCAAGTGATGAAATTGAAAATGAAGTAGCCAACTTATGTCTCATGGCTCTTGAAGATGAGGTAACTAATCTTTATAAAGAACTTGAAAGTGCATTCCATGAACTACAAAATGAATTTAAAAAATTTTGTGCCAAAAATAATGTGATGAAGAAATCTGTTTCATCTTTATCTATTAATGTAGAAGAATTAAAGAAAGAAAAAATTGTTTTCAAAAATGATTTTGATACTATCTCTAATGAGAAAACTACTTTAAAAAACAATGTTAATGATTTAACAAAAACACTTGAAAATTTTGTAAAAGGTAGAGATAATCTCAACATCCTTCTTGTAAATCAAAGATGTGTTTTTGATAAAGCGGGTATTGGATATGACCCTATTAAGATACAAAAGAATCTCAATACAATTTTTGAAAAGACACCTCTCATGACACACCCTCATATTACTTGTCATTATTATAGAAAGAAAGGCCATTATATATCTTATTGTCCATTCAAAAAGAATATGAACATGTGAATTAAAAAGATTTGGATTATTAAGGTATCTAACAAAACTAACCAAGAAGGACCTAAGAAACTATGGGTACCTAAAACCAACACTTGATTATCATCTTGTAGGTTTGCTTTAAGTCCAAAGCTAAAGAAGGGAAGTGGTACCTTGATAGTGGATGTTCCAGACACATGACCGGAGATAAATCATTATTTACTAAACTATCATCGAAAGATGGAGGATTTGTTACTTTTGGAGACAACAAGAAAGGAAAAATCATCGGTATTGGTAGCATCGGTATTTCTCCTAACCCTTCTATTGAAAATGTTTTACTTGTTGATGGACTTGAGCATAACCTACTTAGTATTAGTCAATTATGTGATAAAGGTAATCGAGTTATTTTTGATAAATAACATTGCACAATTGAAGACACAAATAATCATAAAGCTTTATTCGTTGGTAATCGCCATGATAATGTTTATGTTTTTCATCTTAATAATCTCTATACTAATAATGTTAAATGTTTATATGTTAATAATGAAAATAGTTGGTTATGGCATAGAAGACATGGTCATGCTCATATGGATTTAATTGCTAAACTTTTGAGAAAGGATTTGGTCATTGGACTTCCAAAAATTAAATTTGAAAAAGATTATCTTTGTAGTGCTTGTCAACAGGAAAAACAAACTAAAACATCATTTAAATCAAAATCTCATATTTTCACAACTAAACCTTTACAACTATCGTATATGGATTTATTTGGTCCCTCAAGGACATTTAGTCTAGGTGGTAAACATTATTGTCTTGTTATTGTTGATGATTATTCAAGATTTACATGGGTTATGTTTTTAGCACACAAAGATGAAACATTTTCTTCTTTCACAAAACTCTATCGTAGAATTCAAAATGAAAAAGGCTTTCTTATTACTAATATTCGAACCGACCATGGTAGAGAACTTGAAAATGAGAAATTTGAATTGTTTTGTGATAAGCATGGTATTGGACATAAACCAAATGGTGTAGTAGAAAGGAAGAATAGAACTTTAGAAGAGATGAGTAGAACAATACTTTGCAAAAGTAATCTTCCTAAATATGTTTGGGCCGAAGCCGTTTACACCGCATGCTATATTTTAAATCGTGCATTAATTAGACCTATTCTCAAAAAGACTCCTTATGAACTTTGGCTTTGGCATGATAGAAAGCCCAACGTTAGTCACTTGCATATTTTTGGTTGTAAATGTTCTGTGCATAATAATGGTAAGAATAATTTAGGTAAATTTGATTCAAAATCTGATGAAGCAATTTTTCTTGGCTATTCCTTAACTAGCAAAGCTTATCGTGTTTTTAATAAAAGAACTCTTGTTGTGAAAGAATATATACATGTGATATTTGATGAAACTAGCATCTCTGCTCAAAAGCCAATTGTTAGTAATAATATAGCTTTGGAACCAAATGTGGAAGATTCAAGTATCTACAAAGAAGAGAACCAACCATGTAAGTTGAACAAAGAGATTGAACAACCTATTCTCCCACCTCAAGAAGAAGGAGAAAACAATGATGATTTGCCAAGAGAATGGAAGTTTGTTCATAATCATCCTAAGGATTTAATCCTACACAACCCTATAAAAGGTATTGAAACTCGCTCTTCACTTAGAAACATTTGTAGTAACTTAGCTTTTCTCTTACAGATTGAGCCTAAAAACTTTCAAGAAGCTAAATTCGTTGAACATTGGATGATAGCTATGCATGAAGAGCTTAATCTATTTGAAAGAAACAAAGTATGGAAACTTGTGCTAAAACCTAAAGATCATACCATTATCGGTACCAAATGGATCTTTCGAAACAAGTTTGATGAATCCAGCACAATTATAAGAAACCAGGCTAGACTTGTTGCACAAGGATACAATCAAGAAGAAGGTATTAATTTCGATGAAACCTTTGCTCCGGTTGCTAGATTAGAAGCCATTCATATGTTACGTGCATTTGCATGTTTTGGAGATTTCAAACTTTATCAAATGGATGTAAAAAGTGTCTTTCTTAATGGTTTTATAAATGATGAAGTTTATGTTAAACAACCCCCAGGTTTTGAAGATCATACTTTTCCAAATCATGTTTTTAAACTATCAAAAGCTTTATATGGTTTGAAACAAGCACCTCGTGTATGGTATGAACGATTAAGTAAATTTTTGATTGAAAATAATTTTTCTAGAAGAACGATTGACACAATACTTTTTGTTAAAACTAAAAATGATGATTTACTTATTGTGCAAATATATGTGGATGACGTTATATTTGGTGCTACTAATGAAACCTTGTGTAAGGAATTTGCTAGGTGTATGCAAGGTGAGTTTGAGATGAGCATGATGGGGGAGCTAAATTATTTCCTTGGGCTTCAAATCAAACAATGTAAAGAAGAAATTTTTATCAGCCAAGCTAAGTACACAAAAGAACTACTCAAAAAGTTTGGTATGTATGACTCAAAAATAGTTGGAACACCTATAAGCACATCCATTAAGCTAGACAAGGATGAAAAAGGTAAGTCCATTGGTCAAACAAAATATCGAGGGAAGATCAGCTCACTTCTTTATTTAATTGCAAGTAGACCCGATATTATGTTTAGTATTTGTATGTGTGCTAGATATCAATCAAATCCTAAGGAATCACATCTCGGTGCTGTTAAAAGAATTTTTAGATATCTTGTTGGCACTCAAAATTTGGGACTGTTTTATCCTAGAGGTGTTGCATTTGATTTAATTAGTTACTCGGATGCAGACTTTGCCGGATGCAAACTTGATAAAAAAAAGCACCAGTGGCACTTGTCACTTTCTTGGTAACTCATTAGTATCTTGGTTTAGCAAAAAGCAAAAATTCTATTGCTTTATTAACAGCCGAGGCTGAATATATAGCTTCCAGAAGTTGTTGTGCCCAAATACTTTGGATGAAACAACAATTGGAGGACTTTGATTTGCATTATGATCATATCCTTATTAAATGTGATAATACTAGTGCCATCAATATAAGCAAAAATCTGGTTCAACACTCACGAACAAAACATATTGAAATTCGACATCATTTTTTAAGAGATAATGTTCAAAAAGGGATATTGTACTTGAATTTGTAAACACCGACAAGCAATTGACGGATATTTTCACAAAACCCCTAAGCGAGGATCGCTTCAATTTTATTCGTGGCGAGCTTGGAATGTCGATTTATACTTAAAAAGTTTTGTTATGACTGTGAAACTTGAATTTTTGTTAAAATGATATATGTGTATTGCTACATTGATATGGAAACATTTGTATCGTTTGAATGCTCTCAAATCCTTCATATATTTATTCTCCTTAAACAGTTTACTATTCTCAACTGTGTAATTTTTTTGGGTTCTGTATCTTGAGGTAAAATTAACTTTGCATACATTGATTTTTTTTTAAACCCTCATGGTATTTTTTTTGCATTACCATTCCAGCAACACCAACGTCTCATTAAGTTTAATTTTTGCTGGTATTATTATTTTTTTATTTTTTTATCTTGCTATTAGGCTTAATTTCTTTTATTTTTATTTTTTTTCTCATTATTATTTTTTGTTTGGGCTTAATTTTCTTTTTTTTCTGCTTTTTAATTTCATTTTTCAGTACTTAAACATAAAAACAAAAACAAATCAAATACAAATATTTACATAAAAAAAACACCCTTCATTTTCTTTTCTTTTTTTTACGACTATACGCCAATCAAAATAAATATATTTACATAAAAAAAAACCCTTCATTTTTTTTATGGCCATACGTCGATCTTACTTACTTGCCCCTTCTATCGTTTTCTTCCTCTTTTTATCACCTTGGATAGCTCTTGAAGGCCCTGCCCCCGTGCTTTCATCGAGAGCGACGAGTTCCCGCTGACTATCAAAGGCCAAGAACGACATTGCTCCAAATCGGGCTATAGAGGTGGTCTTCCATTTAAACTCTTTATTTTCGGCTGTCAGTGCACAAATCTCTGCTCGCGCATCCTTGTACATGCGCTAGAGCAGCGAGAGTTGGGCGTTGACCTGGTGGAGCTCACTCGTCCTGTTCTTCAGTCGGTGAGCCAATTTTGTGACTGCAGTCACCGTCTCCATATAGGACGTCAGTGTGAAATAATTGACTTCAATGTTTGATTGAGCTGCCATTATTTGCTCAATCGACATCATAGAAAGGTTGGGAATAGTAGGAGCCGGGGAACTCGGCCTAGCAGCGCTTACGGGATCATTCAGGTCCGGAAAGAGAGTAAGGGGATGGGATGAGGCCATGAAGTCGAAGACAGAGATGTAATCAATAGAAGGGTCATTTTTGGCAGCCTTTTTGCTCTACTTAGTCTCTCTGTTTTATCTCTCTCACGTAAAAGAAGAAAGAGATGGAAGCGAATGAGAAAGAAAAATGAGAAGAGAGTGATTAAGAAGAAGACGGAGAAGAAGAAGACAAGAGGGAGAGAGAGAGCCGAGGCAGTTGATTGACCCGTCTCGCTTTTGTCGGTCGGCTGATGCAAAAGCGAGGAGGCGTGTCTGACGCGCTTTTTGATGGAAAGAGAGAGGCACGCGAATCGTATATATATATGTATATATATGTTTTGAATTGTATAGATGTCATTTATCACTATCATTTTCCTCCTCCTCCAGATTCTGACCTATGATTTCCCTTTGATAATGTCACATGGGGAGAAATTATATGATGTTATGTATTATGGTATTATTTTGTTATGATGTTATGTATTATGGTATTATTTTCAAATTATGGTATTATTTGAAAATTAATCTGATGATTATGTATTTATAGTTTGATATCTTAGTCTCATATCATGTCTCTAATTAAACCTTATTTATTATACATGTGCTAACCTACATATTTAGAAATGAATTCAGGGAGCATGACTTAAGGGGGAGCTTTTCTTACTCCCAAATCAAATTAAAATATCATTGTGTGCCATCATCAAAAATGGGGAGATTGTTAGACATATTTATTTTGATGATTTATTTAATTATGTTTTAATTTATTTGAAAGAGAAAAATAGAATTAAAATGTATTTTGTCCCATTATTTCTCACCTAAAATTTTATCTTAAATATTGCTTGAGTGTATTTAATATTTGTTTAAATCAGGAGTTTATTTTAACCCAAAAATAATGCCCAAACCAGAGGTTCAAACAGTCCAAAAACAGATGTTCAAATAGCCCAGCACAGCAGCAGTTCAAAAGGTTCAAGTGGAAGATATTCAAATTTGTAATGATGGAGCAGAAGATATTCAAATTAGTAATGATGGAGTGGAAGATATTCAAATGAATACAACGGCTATAAATTCAAATGAATACAACGGCTATAAACGGCTATAAGTTTCATTATATATACCAAAGCCTCTAATGTAAACAAGTTACAAAAAAAAAAAAAAAAAAAACCAGAAAATATTCTTTGATCTATAATCACTCATATCTATTCTTTGAAAAATTCTCTAAAAAGTGTTCTTCAATTTTTGTTTACATCCTCTTTCAGAAATTATACACTGAGACGTATAGCTTTAAGCCCATCTTTCCTATGTGAGGTTTACAGAAAAACCAAAGCTTCATTTTTATATCTATCTTTGAAAGATAATTCTTGTAATTTTCTGTGAAAACAAAAACACATTCTTTTCAACTTTGTAAAAGTGTAGTACACTCAGTGTTCTTGACTTAGAAAGTTTGTGTAAAATCTGTGGAGGATTGCTCCATTTGTGAAAAGGTTGCTAGCACCCTATGAAGCTAGAGTATAGTGGAAAGTCTCAAGTGAAGCTTGAGGAGTGGACGTAGGCCGAGTTGAAGCCGAACCACTATAAATTTGCTTGCCTCTCTCTCTCTCTTATCTCTTTTATTTTATTTAAATTGCCATAGCCATATTTCACATTTTCACTGTGCTAAAATCATTAACTGACATAGTTGTTAGAACACTTGTGTTAATTATTTTTATTTCATTAACTATATTTATCGATTGTGCTAATTATAATTTTTATTAAGGTATTATTATTTTTATTTGTAAAAACTTAATTCACCCCCCCTCTTAGGTTGTCTTTTGAGTAACAATAGTATAATTAAATAGTTCACTAATGTGAGTCATGGTCCCTTCCGTGTGCTACACCACTAGCAACTATTTTAACATAGCCCTTTAAGTGAAGAGTATAAAGAAATCTAACGATAATGTCTTTTTATGAAAAACTATTCCTGTTATCATTCATTCATTCTCATATATGTACGTAATCATTTCATAATAAAAAAATATATCAGAAACATAATTAATGAGATCTCAATGTGTCAAATAACACAATCAAACATAAACAACTGTTATGGATTACATTCAAAACCCAATTGGCAAGTTTCTTAATTGCCTTTATGATTAATCTCTTCATCAATAGATTTTCACTTAAAAGTTATGTACTTATATGTTTTGTTGACACTTTTTGTTTCTGAAATTCTTCTTTGACGACAAAGTATTTCAATTTTATGTGTTTAGCATCATTATGTAACACGCGCCCGTGTGGGCCTCATGCTACAGTTCGGACTCGATTTGTGTCACGGTTCTAAGTCTGAACCAAAGAGTCCAAATCCGGCAAATCGTTTTGAGAAAAACAGATTTTTTTGAAAGAAGTGCCAAACATGGACTGCTTTGCCAGATATAGAGTCGCCACCTAAATATTTTAAAATAGGGGAATTTAGGAAACCCTGACTCGGTGCCGAAGGCCACATGTCCGTCATCACCGGAGTTGTCTCGGCTCGGGAGCTAGGGTACGATCGGGGAAGGTCAGCTATGAGCACCCTCTTTCGCTCGGTCCGAAGACCGGCCTCTACTAACCATGATATCCGATTTTGAAAACGTTATGTGTTCTTATTCCAATTTTTAGCCTAGAATTGCTATGTTATGCGCGCAGCAAACAAGTATAGACTAGATTGCCTAATTTGGAAATAAACATTGCATATCCGTTTGTTTTGGGAAAATGTTTTGGAATTTGCTACTTGCAAGTAGGCTAAAATACGGATTTCAACGAGTTTTTCCAACTCAAACAATCCGACCTTCACCCACAGGCATTCAAACAATTTATAACACATAAGCATCTAGCCACATGTTAAGCATACTGTCATGGCAACACTCACACGCATGTGGGATGCTAAAGCATAAACACTTACATCGTACTTCGTGCCAAAACAATAAACTAGTTAGCAAACATGCATGTCCTAGTTCATGTTAGATTGACTAATGCAACACATACGGGATGCAATTGAAGTAGGCTCGGCTAACCTAAGCATGGCATGTGAGATGCAATCAATTGATGCACGTATTCAATTTTGAAATTAAAGTACAAATGCAGTTATCATGATGTGCCGAGCCTGATGCATGTCAACAAATGCATGAATGCACGCATGCATAGCATAAGGTATGCTAAAATAAATGTGCCATAATCTACCATCATAAGCAGGTAAATAAAAGGGAAGAAAGAAGTGGGGTTGGAAGACATACATCACACGCACGCACACTTATTACAAATATGCCCTCACTCGGAGGGCCCAAATGAATATTACAGTCCCAAAATAATAAACAAATAAAATTATTACAGAATTTTCTAATTAATTAAAAGGAAAGATGCAAAAGGAAAGGAGGGTGGCCACAGCCTCTGCCTCGGGATGCGCAGATGATGCATGCTCGGAACTTGACTCGCCCGAAAAACCCATACCGTACCCCTGCCACCTCTGTTTGTACTGCCTTGTCTCTCTGAAAATTGCCCAAGTCCTGGAGCAGGTTCCTCACATGCTGCAGAGCACCACCGGCCAGACAGAATTCCCACCGGCACTCCAGAATTTCCATCGGCATTCATTGGATTCATCGGCACTCCAGAGATTGCCGGTCGGCACTAAATTCTGCCGGTCGGCAGAAACCTCCTGCAGAAGACAAATTGACAGCAAACAGAGAACAGACAGTGCATGGCATGGGGTTTTCAGGTACATGTGAGCATGGTTATACTTCCTATCATGTTTTGAACTCAAGGAAGCATGCCCTTCGATCTTTGAACCATCAATGGTGCATGGTGGCTCAAAGAATCAAATTTGCCATTTGATATAAAGATGCATGCGACAAGCAAAATGAAAACCGAAGCCTTATCAAGTTGGGATCAAAGGCCCCGGTGACCGGGAATCGAGGCACATTACATCACTTGAAGTATGAATGTTCCTTGATTCCCACACTTGGTTTGACACCCCAAACCAAGTAAATGCAATGCATGTTATGCAAACATGGCTCAACATGCAACATGATACCAAGATGCAAGGCACAACAAGTACTATGCAACTAACATGACAAATGTGTAATGCCAAGCATGCAAGATGTAAATGTGATGCAAATATGGACCAATTTGGGAATGGGATTCACATGCTACGAGGCTTGATGGAACAACCATACAACAAACATGAAGTAAGCATGCAATGGGGGCCTTGAACCATAAAAGGACAGACCTTAGTCCACCCCAAAACAGCATCAAAAAGTGCTCAAAATGTTGGGTAACATCTCATGTTAACAAGCAAACTTATGGTCCTAAGGTTAAGGCACAAAAAGGAGACAACTTACCCCCAACAACATGACTTCTCATGGCATGATTTAGACAAATAAGAACAGAAATTTTACATGCAAAATGGGACTTCGAAACCTCCTAGTATGGCAGCTACAATACCTCTCATGAAATGCTACCACCAAGACTCTTTCCTAGGCATAAGAGAGTACACCCCCAAGGCATGAAAGAGGTCAAGCATGCACACATGCAAACATGATTCTTGGACTAAAATAGCATGGCAAACAACTTCAACTCATTAAAGTGGATCAACTAAGGCATGCTAGTGATTCATGTACTTGAGGGCTCACAAGCCAAAATGCATGGCAACCATATCAAACATGTCAAACATGACCAAATGGATAACCAACAGGTTTTAAGCATGAAAAAATAGTGCTAACATCTTCATAGAACCAACCCAACACACACAAGAATCATGGCCTAATCATGAGATACACTTCTAAGCAAAATGGAGCAATACAAAGCAAGTATTACAAGCATACAAGGAGGCACAAATCCAGCCGAAAACAGAGATCCCACATGACCTAAAAACACCCAAAAAGTTCTGAAATGAAGCAAAAACCAAGCAAGCATGCATGTCACCCTTTTGGGCCACAACTCAAGGAAACAAGACCATAAAGGGAGAGGGGTGTCCCTCCCCTATGCGAGACTTCAAACCGACTTTTTTAACACTAAAAATACACTGATTTTCAGTAGTGAAGAGATCAAGATACAAAGATGACCAAAGCTTAACCAAAGAGGCAACAAAAGTGGCCAAACAAGGCCTAATAGAGTGAGTTTGCACTCAAAACACCAAACCACTTTAATGAAAGTTCTAAAGCATGAAAATATAAACCTTTTTTATGTTATATACAAGAGCTAAAACAGCAAGCAAGATAGGTAGAAAACTATTGCAAGTTTGGGGAATAAAAAGTAAGATGCTCACCCTTGAAGAACCCTTGAAGAACAAATGGTCTAGCCCTCTTCTTTTGATCAAAACCAGTCCAAAAACTCAAGAAACAACCCTCCAAGTCCCTCAATCTCGGAATAAGGTGTAATAGTGTGTGTAATGGTGCAAAAGTAAGGTAAAAACCACCTTTTGAGCTAAGAAACACACACAAAGGAGGAGAGAGAGAGAGAGATATAGAGATGATATGTATCTATATCTCAAAGCTCTAGTTTTTGGTTGCCAAAGTCTAACCTCGATCCAAGAGGAAAGACCTCCTCTTAAAGGACTCCCTCTTGCAAAGCTTATACAACAAGCTTGGCTAGAGGGAGATACACGTGTATGGAGGGGGGAAGAGTTGGTGCCAGCTATCACAGCTGGCACAAAATATCTCTATAAAGTGGATGAACAGTGGTCAGCTGCCCAAAAATGTCACTTCGACAAAAAACAGTGCCGACCGGCAATAAACTATGCCGACCGGCAATAAAATGTGCCGACCGGCAAACAAAAGTGCCGATGGCAGCAAAAACCAGCCGGTGGCCTCTAGCCACTGCCGGTGGTGGGTGGGGATGGTCCACAAGCCCTACCCTGCCTCTCAAAGGCAAGATGCAAGTGTTTGGTGCAAAACCAGACACTAAACGGATGAGTTCGGAGATCCTGAGGCAGGGCACGCGAGCCGAGACCTCCGGGAACTCCAAACGAACACAAACAAGGATAATCACCGAGTATTCAAACGGTGACGTCCAAGTCTTGAGGACGGTCAAAAATGGGGTGTCTACAGTTGCCCCTCTTTGACAGAACTCGAAAGTCATAACAATGACGGGAGTGAATGTCAAAGCCCAGAGACGACCCATTTTTGACAAGGCCGAAGACTTAGACAAACATGCAAGACAATCAAGATATGCGCCCGAAGGCAGGGGCAAAATGCAAGACAATGCAGAGAGCCGGACATAACTTATGATCATGCAAAGAAAGATGTAACGAAGCATACATGCGACAGTTTTTAAGCTAGCACACATCAAACTACACTATAATGCAGAAAGGATGTAAGAGAATTATGCCATTCTCAATACGTCTCACTCGGGAGATACAATACCTGTGCGGCCCGTCTGGTTGCATCAACCTCAAATGAACCGTACATACAATATCGTGCCTGAAAAGAAAACAAACTTAACAGGTACAATATTGTTAGCAACATGCAAAGTAGTGTACTCGAAATGCGTGACAGCGCAAAGCAAGTGGGGAGCATGACAATGCATATGGAAATACAACTAGGTAAGTGGAGCAAGCGGTCTACGCAGGCGACGAAATTGATCATAAGCATGCGGCCTACGCAGGTAATGGAATTGACAAGTATGCGGTCTATGCAAGCAAAACATGCGGTCTACGCAGGTATTGAAATTAAATATGCGGTCTACGCAATCAAAACATGCGGTCTACGCGGGTAATGAAATCGATAAATCATGCGGTCTACGCAAGCAAAACATGCGGTCTACGCAGGTAATGTAATTGATAAATCATGCGGTCTACGCAATCAAATCATGCGGTCTACGCAGGTAATGAAATTAAACATGCGGTCTACGCAAGCAAAACATGCGGTCTACGCAGGTAATGAAATTAAGCATGCGGTCTACGCAATCAAAACATGCGGTCTACGCAGGTAATGAAATTAAACATGCGGTCTACGCAATCAAAACATGCGGTCTACGCAGGTATTGAAATTAAATATGCGGTCTACGCAGGTAATGAAATTAAACATGCGGTCTACGCAATCAAAACATGCGGTCTACGCAGGTAATGAAATTAAACATGCGGTCTACGCAATCAAAACATGCGGTCTACGCAGGTATTGAAAATTAAACATGCGGTCTACGCAATCAAAACATGCGGTATGCGCAGGTAATGGAATTAAACATGCGGTCTACGCAATCAAAACATGCGGTCTACGCAGGTAATGGAATTAAACATGCGGTCTACGCAATCAAAACATGCGGTCTACGCAGGTAATGGAATTAAACATGCGGTCTACGCAAGTAAAGAAAGGATGTACCATTACATAGCATGATTGAAATAATTTGTGGAGTTCACAAAGCATGAAAAGGATATGGGGCGGGGCATTCTTCGCACGCATCGAGGGTTGCTCGCAGAAGTTGTGGCCTGAGGTCAACTCGAAGGTTCACGTTTCAAAGGTGTGATTTCCCGTATTGTGAGGGCGTCCAACGACGTGGCTGACCCGAACAAAGATGCGGAAGGTGCGTTAACCGCAAGGAGAGTTTCACTGGTACCAATTCTGATACTTTGCTACCTTGTCACTCTGCGCTTTACTTTCCTTTTTTACTAGTAATTTAAGCACATTGCACTGCCTCGGGCAGGTTTTATTCTTTTTCAAAGTTACACATTTTGCAAAACACGTGATGGGAATGAAACAAACCATTTTGTTCAAAAGATGTTGCATTTGTGGATTTCCTGTGCATCGCATCGCAGGGTATCACACCACAATGCGAACGAAATTGAACTCATTTTGGAAATGTGCAATCGTAATAATCAGGTAGTGAACCGACTTACAACTCGATAAGCAAAACGAAGACACGATGCAACCACACAAGTGCGAGTACAACTCGATAAACAAATCAAGAGCTCAAAGAGAGCGAAATACAACTCAATAAGCAAATGTTCACAAACTCGACGAGTAGGCAGGCGTGGCTCTGTAAGAATCGACCGCCGAGGAGGGTTTGGAGGTGGTGAAATTCCCCGATGCCTAGCATAGACAGCTTAGGAAACCAGAAGGAAGCCCATCGGCTTGGGGGAGAGACCATCGGCTACAAAGAATGGCTACCGGCCATAAAATTGCCTTTGTCGGCAAACTATTATGGCCGGTCGGCAAACAGTTTGGCCGGCCGGCACTAAATGGGGGGATCAGCAGAATGTTGACACCTGTCCTCCACTCAACCTTATCTCCTACAAAAGATCCCAACTTCGTAGTTTTTCTCATTTTCACACTGATTTGCTCTAATGGAAGAGTTTCTTGTTCAAAATCTCACAGCTTGGATTGTTAGTTTGGATGGCTCGGAAAAAGTGAATTTCCGGGGTTTCGGCATAAATGCACTATTCACTCTGGGTAGCACCCCCTTGCACTTCCCGTTTCTTCATGCCGCGGCAAGGTTTTGGAATCCGGTGACACATGTCTTTAGCTTCGCCGGGCAAGAGATATGTCCTACCTTTGAAGATTTCCGAGCTTTAATGGAGTCCGAGCGCGACGAGGAGCTCCTGCCCCAGCTTAATTTTGGTCATGCCCAATCCTTAGGGCGCATGTGCGGACTCAGCATGCGCGATGCTCGGTCTCTGATTGGTGACGGGATGTTGGACATTCTGAGTTTGGCCAATCGATTTTCTGATGCTGGTGATCGCAGCAACCATCACTGGCAAGGCTTCCGACGGCACGCCCTCTGTTTGTGCATGCTATCCCATTTTCTATTTGTCTCGGGCTCTGGAGGGGCTAGTGTCCGGCTGATTGAGGTTGCCCAAGGCTTGAGAGAGGGCAAAAGCTGTATTGCCATGGCTCTGGCCGAGACGTTAATGGGTTTAGACGCCTTTTATCGCCATGAGACGACTAGGTTGGCGGGGAGTCCACTACTGCTACAGGTAATATTTCCCACCCAATCTCGCATTTATGTATCGCTCACATCACTCGGCCCTCAAGCTCGATCTTTTTCTCACAAAACCCCATTCTCACTTTTCTCTCCTCGTACATCTCTCTATTCTTTATTCTCTCATTTTTTTTTTCAATCTCTCCCCAGGTATGGTTGATGGACAAACTGCAGGTTGTGGACTCCTGCCCAGCATATTCAGCTCGCGGCTACTTCTTCCGGCATCGTCTAGTTAATGCCTTGGATGAGGAATGGTGGTTCGCTTGGATGTGCCACTTGTCCGCAGACCGTATTGCTCGGTGGTGCCCTTGGCTGAACCTTCCGGCAATGAGTTACAATATGCCTCGGCAGACTGGGATTCAACTAGTTGGTCTTACTCACTGTGTATTCTATTTCCCATTTCGGATTCGATGCCAATTTGGCCATGATCAGACCTGCCCGCCAGAGGGGATAGAGTATTCTGCTGCATTCCCAGCCCGGGGCGCGCAGCTTGCTTGGCAGGCCACCGCATGGAGGATGAGAGAACTCCTGGCCCCCGCTCTTACTTTCAGCTGCACTTTGTCTGACGAGTGCATAGATTGGCTCAATGAAGAAGCACAGATCGGGCCCAGCTTGGCATCAGAGGCTTCGACCAGCTCTGGGAGGGGGCGCAGGAACACCTGACTTGACTATGCCCTAGATTTATTGCTTTATTAGTACTTTCAAGTTTTCTCTTATGAATGTAATAAAAAGCAACTTCAATTGTATGTAAGAGCAGGAGAACTCTGTTTTGAAATCAAAGAAATTGAAAGTTGTGGCACTGAAAATTTTCCACCTTGGTCCAAAAATGGTCAAAGTTGTAAAAAGATTATTTGAACAAAGTCAGCTTTTATTAAAACTTCTCAAAGATATTTTTGATGTGGATCAGAACTGGACACGCCTGAGATCTGTCACTCGAGATGCACAACCCCAGATTCCTGCTACTGGAAAGTTGCCCCTAGTCTGAAGAGCGCCGCAGCACTGCATAGCAACGGAAAGTTGCCCCTAGTCTGAGTGGCACCGCACCGGAGATTCCAACGAATGCTGATGAACAAAGATGACTGAGATGATCAAATGGACAAAGTTGATCGGGGAAGTGTTATAGCTGCACTTCAGGATGAAGCTGCCTACGTATCCCAAACATGGGAATCAAGCCTCACGTAGTTCCGGCTTAGGTTCGCTCGAGTATTTTCACTCTCCTTTTGCGCTCTAACTTTTGCCAAGGCCGCCCTTTGCGGGTTTTCAGCCTTGCGAGCTCAGTTTTTATATTTTCTAATTTTTTGTGCTCTGACTTTTGCCTAGGTCGCCCTTCCGGGTTTTCGGCCTAGCGAGCTTCTCAAGGGTAGTATTTCTTCAACTTGTCCATGTTGATCGGTTGGGAAAATTCCAAGCCATCTAAGTCCATCAGAACCACAGCTCCACCTGACCAGATAGCTTTGATGATGTAGGGACCAGTCCAATTGGGTCTGAACTTACCCCTCGGGTCGTGGATGGGTGCTCGGTTGTCTTTGAGTACCAAATCCCCTTTCTTTAGATTTCTGGACTTAACCTTCTTGTTAAAAGCCCGAGCAATCCTGCGCTGATAACTCTGAACGTGATATAGTGCTTTCAGCCTTCTTTCGTCAAAGAGCATAAGTTCCTCGAACCTGCTCTGCTGCCAATCTGCCTCAGCTATCTGACACTCAGCCAATACCCGTAAAGACGGAACTTCAATCTCAATAGGTAGAACAACCTCCATTCCATAAACTAACGAATACGGAGTTGCTCCGGTAGAAGTTCTAATTGAAGTCCTATAGCCCCACAGAGCAAACGGCAACTTATCTGGCCAATCTCGATAGGTCTCCACCATTTTCCGCAGTATATGCTTAATGTTCTTATTGGCGGCCTCAACTGCTCCATTGGTTTGCGGCCGGTACGTAGATGACTTATGAAAAGCCACGTTATATTTTTCCAACAAGTCGATCACTTCTTTCTTAAAGTGGGATCCATTATCCGAAATGATCTCGTTTGGTACCCCGTAGCGACAAATGATGTTGTTTCTGATGAACTTGGCGACGTGTGACGCTTTCAACACCGCGTATGATTGGGCCTCGACCCACTTTGTGAAATAATCTATCGCTACAAGGATATACTCATGTCCGTTCGACCCCTTCGGGGTAACAGCTCCGATCACATCAATCCCCCACACGGAAAATGGCCACGGGGAAGTCATGTTGTACAACTTGGATGGTGGGATGTTCATACGGTTTGCATGGATCTGGCATTTGTGGCATCGCCGAACAAAGCCGATACAATCCTCCTCCATGGTTGACCAGTAGTAGCCCTGTCTGGGGATCTTTCTGGCCAGCATTACTCCATTCATGTGTGCACCGCACTCCCCGCCATGGATGGCCTCCATTAGGCGCTTCGACTCTTCAGCTTCTACACAGAGCTTATGCATTCCCAGATGACCCCTTTTGTACAGCTTACCCCCGCAGATGATGAACTGAATAGCCATTCTTCTAATGGCCCTTTTATCCTTGGCGCTTGCCTCTGGTGGATACGTCTCCTTTTCTAAGAAGTTCCAAATATCGTAATACCAGGGGTTGTCGTCTTGAGCCTCATCTATGGCGGAAATCGACTCGTATGCCGGTGCAAACTTCTGATCAATGATGACTGGACGCATCCGGACTCTGGACGGGATGTCTATCATGAAAGATAGAGTTGCTAGTGAATCTGCGAACCTATTGTTCTCTCTTACGAGGTGGGTGAAATTTAGCTTCTCAAACCGAGGAATTAATAAATCCAAGGTTTGGTGGTAGATTATCATCCTTTCCTCCTTGACTTTCCAGTCTCCTTTTGCTTGAGACACAACAAGATTCGAGTCCCCAATGACGTCCAATCGTCTTACCCCTAGTTCTAGGGCTGCTTCTAGACCAGCAATACATGCCTCATACTCTGCTTCATTGTTCGAGACTCTGAACTGGAGCTTGAATGCTAAAGGGATACGGGAATCGTCAGGCGCTATCAGCAACACCCCTATCCCATACCCATACTGGTTTGACGCTCCGTCAAAGTACATCGTCCAAGTTTCATCTTCGATGTGCAGAATGGCTTCATCTAGGAATAGGTACTCAACCGCTTCATCCCCCTCAACCGGGTGGTCGGCAAGGAACTCCGCTACCGCTCTTCCTTTCACTGACTTGCGTGTTACATACTTCAAGTCAAATTCAGAAAGCAATAGCAGCCAACAAGCTAGCCTACCCGTAAGTGCTGGTTTCTCGAAAAGATATTTGATGGGATCCAAACGTGAAACCAACATTACAGAGTGAGCTAACAGGTAGTGCCGCAGCTTCCTGGTAGCCCATACCAAGGCCAAACAAGTCTTCTCCAGTGGAGTGTAGCGGGTCTCGTAATCCAGCATCTTCTTGTTTAGATAGTAGATGGCCCTCTCCACTTTGTCCTCTGATTCTTGCGCAAGCATGCAGCCCATGGTGGTCTCAGTTACCGAAAGATACAATATCAACGGTCTCCCCGGTTCCGGCGGTGACAACACGGGCGGGTTCTGTAGATACTCTTTGATCCGTTCAAAAGCTGCTTGACATCGGCCGTCCCATTGGAATTTCTTTCCTTTCTTCAGGAGACCAAAAAGTGGTTCACAAGTCAAGGTTAATTTGGAGATAAACCGTCTTATGAATTGCACTTTACCCAGAAAGCCTCACACCTCCTTTTCAGTCCTCGGTGGTGGCATTTCTAAGATGGCCTTGATTTTGGAAGGGTCGACCTCGATGCCTCTTTGTGTAATCAGAAACCCTAGCATCTTCCCTGCTGTAACACCAAAAGTACACTTCTGGGGATTCAACTGCAGCCGAAACTCTCTGATCCTTTGGAAGAATTTTTGTAAGGCGGTGTAGTGGCCCTCTCTTTTTTTGGACTTGACAATCATGTCGTCCACATACACCTCGACCTCTTTATGGATCATATCATGCAATATTGTAGTTGCTGCCCGTTGATAAGTGGTTCCAGCATTTTTAAGCCCAAATGGCATCACTCTGTAACAATATGTACCCCACGGGGTAGTGAATGCAGTCTTCTCCCAGTCTTCGGGTGCCATTACTATCTGATTATAGCCTGAGAAGCCATCCATAAACGAAAGCAAGGCGTGTCCTTCCGTGAAATCTACCAATTCATCAATGTGCGGCAAGGGAAAGTCGTCCTTCGGACTGGCCCTGTTCAAATCTCTGAAGTCTACACAGACCCGAATTCTGCCGTCCTTCTTCGGCACCGGAACAATGTTGGCCAACCAAGTCGGGTACTCAGACACCAGCAGGAAGCCTGCATCAATTTGCTTGGTGTCCTCTTCCTTGATCTTAAGGGCCCAATCAGGGCGGATCCTTCTGAGCTTTTGTTTGACAGGTCGGGTCTCGGGATCAAGAGGGATCCGGTGCTGTACAATCTCAGGATCGATTCCAGGCATGTCTTCGTAGGACCACGTGAAAACATCTTTGAAATCTTTTAACAAAGCGACTAAGCGCTCGCGTTCCTCAGAAGACAACGTGGACCCGATCTGGACCAGCCGCGGGTCCTTCTCAGTACCAACATTCACAGTAGTGATTTCATCCATTAAAGGTTTAACAAATCTTTCCTGCTCTTGATCAATTAACCGTTGCAAAACCGGAGGAATTTCTTCCTCGTTGTTTTCGTCAAAATTTTGAAAATCCTGATTTAAGCAATAAATCAAAGGCACAGAAAAATACTCTGAAACCACATCCACGTCGTTCTCATTAAATACTTCCGAGCCGTCGGATTCCTCTGTTACAACAGACTCAAAAAAAAATGAAAAATACGACCTAGACAGGACTGTGGCATCCGGGTTATCACCCCCGGGAATACCGGACTCAGACTCAGTTGAGCTGGAATCTGATTCTGACGCACAAGATTCGGTAGAATCAGATTCCGGCTCACTACCTGATCCGGTGCTGCTTGATAAAAAGCCTTCTTCATATTGCCAGATGAGAGAAGGTGCGATGGACGCATCCAAAATAGCTGATGGTAGGCCCGCAGCCGCTTCATTCCCAATCACACATACCGAGGAGCTATCCCCCAAGCACCTCTGTTCGATCGGAGGATCTGAAAGCAGACCTGCCAGCGCTGCCCCCATTTCGTTTTCATCGTCCTCAGACTGCACTTCCTTACTTTGCCCAGCCTCAGCCGATAGATCTACCTGCCCTTCGGCGATATCATCCTCAGGTAACTGTAAATCAAAGAAGATCTCAAATCCCGGCACGCGCTTCTTCTCCGCGTTGAGCCACGGCTCTGGGAAGCCACAGAACGGAAAGTCCTCCCCCTCTCGGACGAAGCGTCCGTTTAGGGTCCCCCGAATGGGCTGGTGCATTAAGTCAAAGGGCTTACCCATCTGTTTCGCCTTGGCCCTTCCGGCCATTTCCTTTCCTTTCCTTATCCAATCCTCTTTGGTGGGTAGGTAGCCCAAACCAAAGGTATGGGGGTTATATGGCACTTCGGCCGATGCTGCGGCACCTTTCCTGCCGCTCTTGCCTAATCCCATCCCGGGGATGTGCTGGAGTTTGTTCATGAGATAGACTGCTTGGGTACTGACATACACCCCTTCGTTAGCTGCCATGATGTTCTGTACGACCCGAGCCTTGGCCAAGGTAAAACTTGATATGAACACATCTTTTATACCGTGCTCAATTTCTAGAACAGGCGTAGATACCTCTGGTGGTGGATGAATTGATGAGTTTCCAAAAACAATGGCTACTCCCTTCCCATAGGGATATTTCACCACTTGATGTAGGGTAGAGGAGACTGCCTTTACCTGATGCAGCCACGGCCGCCCCAAAAGCAAGTTGAACGTTGCAGGAACCTCCAAGACATGGAAATCTATCTCGTGCTGTCCTGGCCCAACCTTTGTTTGAATCTTAACTGTCCCCATCACTTCCCGGCTTGTGTTGTCATACGCCCGAATCACCTGGGCCGTTGGCACAAAATCCGCGACTTTCAAACCAATCGCATAAGCTGTCCTTGCCGGGCAGACGTTGATGGCGGACCCCGTGTCGACAAGTACCACAGGTATCCATTTATCTCTGCACTCGACAGAGATGTAGAGCGGCTTGTTATGGTTCGCACCCTCGGGTGGCAGTTCTTTGTCAGAAAAACTCAATGCTGGGGAACTTCCTCCCGAAAAGACTAAGCCCACCAGCTGTTCGGGCGTGGTATCTATGGAAAGTTTGGCCTTATCCATGGCTGAAAGGACAGCCTGCCTATGTACTCGAGAAGCCATAAGCAGTCCCCAGATGGAGATGTCTGCTTGTATCTTTTTCAATTGTCTCAATACGGCCTCGTCTTCGAGTTGCTTCTCCTTTTGTTTCTCTGCTTCATTATCTTTTCCAGACGCTTCTGGTTGATCTAGGTGTGGAGGCTTGAAATACCGTCCACTCCTAGTCATGTGATCGACTTCGCCGATATACCAGGTATCATCTGGTTGGTTACCTTCCCAATCCTCGTCCGTGTGGGCAAGACATAGATCGTCGTCTTCCCACCACATACCATCTGCAGCTGACAAGCATCTGTCTGGTTCTGGCACAACTGTCCCGATACTCACAGTACCTTTTATCCCTATGCTCGCAGCATTCTCCATTTCTGTACTTGTGGCGGTTTCGACCCCCACGTGGCCTTTTGCTTTCCTGATCCTCTCAGAATCCTCGAATCTCTCTTGTTCTGACTGTGTCAATGCAGTAGACTGCTCATCGATCCCTGTACTTAAAATGCTCCATTCCCGAGCGAAACTCTCGACACCGGCGCTCTCCGGCGATGTATTCTGTTCTTCGACACTCCCGGCCGTTGTGGACATTCCCGCCCCTGCCGGGCCTTGTTCTGACTGGAACTCCCCTATTACATCTGGCTGATCGTCTAACCATCCCGTGGCCTCCGCTGATTCTTCATTATCGTACCAGTTGATGGCTGAATATTCTAGATCTTGGTTATCGCAAAATTGGAACTTGGCAAGATCCTCTTCCACGGTTGCCAAATCATCCGTTTCCTGTCTTGGACTGTTCCCTCGGATACACACAGCTCTCCCCCGACTGGAAATTCGACATTTGGTCTATTCTGGCCCACTGGTGAAATGTAGTCACTCGGACTGTAAGTGTTCCCAACATCACTCTCGGATTCCGCAGACTCTGGTTTGACAACCTCTTTCCTGTTCTCGATGGCCACCACCACTGGCTTGGGTTGGGTTATAGAGACGTCCATCATGCACAAATCGGTGCAATCAGGGAGAAAAACTTTCGGCTTAGGCAAGTAGGAGGGTGTGATATAGATACTAGGATCGTAGGATGCGACCCCAGTGTAGATGAAGTTGATTCTTTTGGGTGGTGGAACTTGGTTATGTGTGGGGAGAGGATTTGTAGTAACATTGGGTTTCTCAGGGGGTAGAATCACCCCATTATCAATGAGATCTTGAATCTCATGACGTAAACGAAAGCATAGGTCGGTGTCGTGACCGTGCTGCTGGTGGAACGCACAATACTTGGCTGGATTGTGGGTGGCGGGTAGTCTTTCAGGTAAGGGCCGCGGCTCTAGGGGCTTCAGATGCCCTTTTCTGATCAAAACCCCCAAAGCTTTGGACAGGGGCATATAAAGTGGAGCGAAGGTTCTGGTGTTTCTGGGAGGGTATTTGGCTGTTTGTGAGTTGCTTCCGGACGCACCGGAGAATGGTGTGGCTGCCGTATTTCTTGGGGAAGGGTTAGTGGTGACCATACTCACTTCGGAGGTCCTGGCAGTCGTAGCGCCGCTCGGGCTTGCATTAGTATTACGATTGAAATTTCTGCGGGGTTGCTCCCGGTCATTATCAATCCATCCTTGTCTGAAGGCGTCCTCGATCTGCACCCCCATTTCATGCAGATCAACAAAGGTGGGAAAGGGGACTACAATCATCTTTTGCATTAGCCTCGGCTGAAGATTGCGCACAATCATCCGAATCTGGTCTTTGTCTGTGGGTCTCAAGGTCATCATTGAAGCCTTAGCCCGCCATCTAGTTACAAATTTTGAGAAGCTTTCCTTGGGTTCTTGCCTCGTTGTCTAGAGATCCCGGGTCGTGATCTCGATTTGCGTATTGTATGAGTACTGCAGGATGAAGGCCTCAGCCATCTCGTCCCAACTTCTCTTGACGTCGTCCTCTAACTTGGCATACCATGCGGCCACTACACCCGACAGGGTCCGGCCAAACAAAGACAGCTTCTGTAATCTGGTGAGGCCCATTGGCCTTAGGACGTCTGAAAATAGTCGCAGGTGTACCATGGGATCCTCAGATCCATCAAAACGATCAATTTGTGGCATCTTAAACCGATCTGGCAGCGTCACGGCTATGTCGATGTATCCGTCTCCAATGTCCGGAATGGACTTCGCACCTTGAGATTTCTTGAACAACTTTTCAAGCTTGTGCATTTTCAATGTCACGGGGTCCACCTCGGACTCGAAGGGGGAATCCAATAGATTGACAGGAGTGGGCGCCTTGGATTGTTGAGGCGGAATCGGGGGTGGAGCTGGCCCTGTTGGGATATTCGTATCTTCTTGGACATTCCGGGCATTTGGCGTCTCTTCGGGTATCGGAACCCTTAGTGGGGGTGGGACTTGCTGTGAAGCTGACGCCCCAGTTTGCTGTTGCAATCTCCCAATTAACTCTGCTTGCTCACTCATAACTGTGGCTTGTTGCCTGGCGAATTCTGCCTGTCGGACAGCATCCTGCTGCATCATTTTCATGCTTTCCTGAAGTTGGCGCACCATCTCCTCTAAGCTAGCCATACTGTTCTGCTCTGGTTGAATTACTAGTATGCGTTCCCTCTCTGTGGGTGAAACGGGATCCTGACCCCTACTGTACACAGGTGGGGTAGACGAAGTCCTTCTATCAGATCCTCAGATCGATGGAGCCAGCGACCTCTGATCCAGAGTGCTTGGGGAATGTCTACTGGGTTAGACGCAATGATGCTAAACTACCTAGCAAAAAGATAAATAAAGCAATAAATAAACCAATAACTGGACAGCACAACGGCATAAAATAAACAAATAATATACAGTTGGATATTCAAAATACATAGTCGGTAAGCCGAACACACTGTTCCTCGATACTGATCACTGTTCCCAAAATCTCTGTTCCCAAAACTGAACCTGATACCCGCAGATAACTGATTCATAAACTGATACTGATGCCCTCAGGCCTACTACTCAGTCCTGTAAACTGACATGCGCGTTCCTGTAGAATCACATTCTAAAAAAAAAGCACATAGCAAGCAAAGAGAGTCAAAACACCCCTATGTTGGGGTAGGGTTTTCCTGTCCTATTTTGTCAGGAGCTAGGGTTTCACTATGCACATAACAGTTTCAAACAACCTAACATCGGGTAAGCAACCTGTCCTAACTTGGAATGGTCACTATGGATCCGAATATGCACTAGGTCGAATGGCCGAAAAGGGTGCCCCGGTAAAACCGGGGTTTGTGTTCCCATACTGTCAGAGCCCATAGCCGGTCAGCCTTATGGTCATGCCTTGAAAAGACAAGCCTCCGGCAAACCGTTCAGGAATGGCAGATGGCAAACACTGTGTTCCTAGGCGCACCAATACACATGCAATGCAAAGAAACACATAAGCGAAATCAAAACAGGATATCATGAGTTCGAGTCAAGCTCTCTAAAAGTCCCCAGCAAAGTCGCCAGAAACTGTAACACGCGCCCGTGTGGGCCTCATGCTACAGTTCGGACTCGATTTGTGTCACGGTTCTAAGTCTGAACCAAAGAGTCCAAATCCGGCAAATCGTTTTGAGAAAAACAGATTTTTTTGAAAGAAGTGCCAAACATGGACTGCTTTGCCAGATATAGAGTCGCCACCTAAATATTTTAAAATGGGGGAATTTAGGAAACCCATACTCGGTGCCGAAGGCCACATGTCCGTCATCACCGGAGTTGTCTCGGCTCGGGAGCTAGGGTACGATCGGGGAAGCTCAGCTATGAGCACCCCCTTTCGCCCGGTCCGAAGACCGGCCTCTACTAACCATGATATCCGATTTTGAAAACGTTATGTGTTCTTATTCCAATTTTTAGCCTAGAATTGCTATGTTATGCGCGCAGCAAACAAGTATAGACTAGATTGCCTAATTTGGAAATAAACATTGCATATCCGTTTGTTTTGGGAAAATGTTTTGGAATTTGCTACTTGCAAGTAGGCTAAAATACGGATTTCAACGAGTTTTTCCAACTCAAACAATCCGACCTTCACCCACAGGCATTCAAACAATTTATAACACATAAGCATCTAGCCACATGTTAAGCATACTGTCATGGCAACACTCACACGCATGTGGGATGCTAAAGCATAAACACTTACATCGTACTCCGTGCCAAAACAATAAACTAGTTAGCAAACATGCATGTCCTAGTTCATGTTAGATTGACTAATGCAACACATACGGGATGCAATTGAAGTAGGCTCGGCTAACCTAAGCATGGCATGTGAGATGCAATCAATTGATGCACGTATTCAATTTTGAAATTAAAGTACAAATGCAGTTATCATGATGTGCCGAGCCTGATGCATGTCAACAAATGCATGAATGCACGCATGCATAGCATAAGGTATGCTAAAATAAATGTGCCCTAATCTACCATCATAAGCAGGTAAATAAAAGGGAAGAAAGAAGTGGGGTTGGAAGACATACATCACACGCACGCACACTTATTACAAATATGCCCTCACTCGGAGGGCCCAAATGAATATTACAGTCCCAAAATAATAAACAAATAAAATTATTACAGAATTTTCTAATTAATTAAAAGGAAAGATGCAAAAGGAAAGGAGGGTGGCCACAGCCTCTGCCTCGGGATGCGCAGATGATGCATGCTCGGAACTTGACTCGCCCGAAAAACCCATACCGTACCCCTGCCACCTCTGTTTGTACTGCCTTGTCTCTCTGAAAATTGCCCAAGTCCTGGAGCAGGTTCCTCACATGCTGCAGAGCACCACCGGCCAGACAGAATTCCCACCGGCACTCCAGAATTTCCATCGGCATTCATTGGATTCATCGGCACTCCAGAGATTGCCGGTCGGCACTAAATTCTGCCGGTCGGCAGAAACCTCCTGCAGAAGACAAATTGACAGCAAACAGAGAACAGACAGTGCATGGCATGGGGTTTTCAGGTACATGTGAGCATGGTTATACTTCCTATCATGTTTTGAACTCAAGGAAGCATGCCCTTCGATCTTTGAACCATCAATGGTGCATGGTGGCTCAAAGAATCAAATTTGCCATTTGATATAAAGATGCATGCGACAAGCAAAATGAAAACCGAAGCCTTATCAAGTTGGGATCAAAGGCCCCGGTGACCGGGAATCGAGGCACATTACATCACTTGAAGTATGAATGTTCCTTGATTCCCACACTTGGTTTGACACCCCAAACCAAGTAAATGCAATGCATGTTATGCAAACATGGCTCAACATGCAACATGATACCAAGATGCAAGGCACAACAAGTACTATGCAACTAACATGACAAATGTGTAATGCCAAGCATGCAAGATGTAAATGTGATGCGAATATGGACCAATTTGGGAATGGGATTCACATGCTACGAGGCTTGATGGAACAACCATACAACAAACATGAAGTAAGCATGCAATGGGGGCCTTGAACCATAAAAGGACAGACCTTAGTCCACCCCAAAACAGCATCAAAAAGTGCTCAAAATGTTGGGCAACATCTCATGTTAACAAGCAAACTTATGGTCCTAAGGTTAAGGCACAAAAAGGAGACAACTTACCCCCAACAACATGACTTCTCATGGCATGATTTAGACAAATAAGAACAGAAATTTTACATGCAAAATGGGACTTCGAAACCTCCTAGTATGGCAGCTACAATACCTCTCATGAAATGCTACCACCAAGACTCTTTCCTAGGCATAAGAGAGTACACCCCCAAGGCATGAAAGAGGTCAAGCATGCACACATGCAAACATGATTCTTGGACTAAAATAGCATGGCAAACAACTTCAACTCATTAAAGTGGATCAACTAAGGCATGCTAGTGATTCATGTACTTGAGGGCTCACAAGCCAAAATGCATGGCAACCATATCAAACATGTCAAACATGACCAAATGGATAACCAACAGGTTTTAAGCATGAAAAAATAGTGCTAACATCTTCATAGAACCAACCCAACACACACAAGAATCATGGCCTAATCATGAGATACACTTCTAAGCAAAATGGAGCAATACAAAGCAAGTATTACAAGCATACAAGGAGGCACAAATCCAGCCGAAAACAGAGATCCCACATGACCTAAAAACACCCAAAAAGTTCTGAAATGAAGCAAAAACCAAGCAAGCATGCATGTCACCCTTTTGGGCCACAACTCAAGGAAACAAGACCATAAAGGGAGAGGGGTGTCCCTCCCCTATGCGAGACTTCAAACCGACTTTTTTAACACTAAAAATACACTGATTTTCAGTAGTGAAGAGATCAAGATACAAAGATGACCAAAGCTTAACCAAAGAGGCAACAAAAGTGGCCAAACAAGGCCTAATAGAGTGAGTTTGCACTCAAAACACCAAACCACTTTAATGAAAGTTCTAAAGCATGAAAATATAAACCTTTTTTATGTTATATACAAGAGCTAAAACAGCAAGCAAGATAGGTAGAAAACTATTGCAAGTTTGGGGAATAAAAAGTAAGATGCTCACCCTTGAAGAACCCTTGAAGAACAAATGGTCTAGCCCTCTTCTTTTGATCAAAACCAGTCCAAAAACTCAAGAAACAACCCTCCAAGTCCCTCAATCTCGGAATAAGGTGTAATAGTGTGTGTAATGGTGCAAAAGTAAGGTAAAAACCACCTTTTGAGCTAAGAAACACACACAAAGGAGGAGAGAGAGAGAGAGATATAGAGATGATATGTATCTATATCTCAAAGCTCTAGTTTTTGGTTGCCAAAGTCTAACCTCGATCCAAGAGGAAAGACCTCCTCTTAAAGGACTCCCTCTTGCAAAGCTTATACAACAAGCTTGGCTAGAGGGAGATACACGTGTATGGAGGGGGGAAGAGTTGGTGCCAGCTATCACAGCTGGCACAAAATATCTCTATAAAGTGGATGAACAGTGGTCAGCTGCCCAAAAATGTCACTTCGACAAAAAACAGTGCCGACCGGCAATAAACTATGCCGACCGGCAATAAAATGTGCCGACCGGCAAACAAAAGTGCCGATGGCAGCAAAAACCAGCCGGTGGCCTCTAGCCACTGCCGGTGGTGGGTGGGGATGGTCCACAAGCCCTACCCTGCCTCTCAAAGGCAAGATGCAAGTGTTTGGTGCAAAACCAGACACTAAACGGATGAGTTCGGAGATCCTGAGGCAGGGCACGCGAGCCGAGACCTCCGGGAACTCCAAACGAACACAAACAAGGATAATCACCGAGTATTCAAACGGTGACGTCCAAGTCTTGAGGACGGTCAAAAATGGGGTGTCTACAGTTGCCCCTCTTTGACAGAACTCGAAAGTCATAACAATGACGGGAGTGAATGTCAAAGCCCAGAGACGACCCATTTTTGACAAGGCCGAAGACTTAGACAAACATGCAAGACAATCAAGATATGCGCCCGAAGGCAGGGGCAAAATGCAAGACAATGCAGAGAGCCGGACATAACTTATGATCATGCAAAGAAAGATGTAACGAAGCATACATGCGACAGTTTTTAAGCTAGCACACATCAAACTACACTATAATGCAGAAAGGATGTAAGAGAATTATGCCATTCTCAATACGTCTCACTCGGGAGATACAATACCTGTGCGGCCCGTCTGGTTGCATCAACCTCAAATGAACCGTACATACAATATCGTGCCTGAAAAGAAAACAAACTTAACAGGTACAATATTGTTAGCAACATGCAAAGTAGTGTACTCGAAATGCGTGACAGCGCAAAGCAAGTGGGGAGCATGACAATGCATATGGAAATACAACTAGGTAAGTGGAGCAAGCGGTCTACGCAGGCGACGAAATTGATCATAAGCATGCGGCCTACGCAGGTAATGGAATTGACAAGTATGCGGTCTATGCAAGCAAAACATGCGGTCTACGCAGGTATTGAAATTAAATATGCGGTCTACGCAATCAAAACATGCGGTCTACGCGGGTAATGAAATCGATAAATCATGCGGTCTACGCAAGCAAAACATGCGGTCTACGCAGGTAATGTAATTGATAAATCATGCGGTCTACGCAATCAAATCATGCGGTCTACGCAGGTAATGAAATTAAACATGCGGTCTACGCAAGCAAAACATGCGGTCTACGCAGGTAATGAAATTAAGCATGCGGTCTACGCAATCAAAACATGCGGTCTACGCAGGTAATGAAATTAAACATGCGGTCTACGCAATCAAAACATGCGGTCTACGCAGGTATTGAAATTAAATATGTGGTCTACGCAGGTAATGAAATTAAACATGCGGTCTACGCAATCAAAACATGCGGTCTACGCAGGTAATGAAATTAAACATGCGGTCTACGCAATCAAAACATGCGGTCTACGCAGGTATTGAAAATTAAACATGCGGTCTACGCAATCAAAACATGCGGTATGCGCAGGTAATGGAATTAAACATGCGGTCTACGCAATCAAAACATGCGGTCTACGCAGGTAATGGAATTAAACATGCGGTCTACGCAATCAAAACATGCGGTCTACGCAGGTAATGGAATTAAACATGCGGTCTACGCAAGTAAAGAAAGGATGTACCATTACATAGCATGATTGAAATAATTTGTGGAGTTCACAAAGCATGAAAAGGATATGGGGCGGGGCATTCTTCGCACGCATCGAGGGTTGCTCGCAGAAGTTGTGGCCTGAGGTCAACTCGAAGGTTCACGTTTCAAAGGTGTGATTTCCCGTATTGTGAGGGCGTCCAACGACGTGGCTGACCCGAACAAAGATGCGGAAGGTGCGTTAACCGCAAGGAGAGTTTCACTGGTACCAATTCTGATACTTTGCTACCTTGTCACTCTGCGCTTTACTTTCCTTTTTTACTAGTAATTTAAGCACATTGCACTGCCTCGGGCAGGTTTTATTCTTTTTCAAAGTTACACATTTTGCAAAACACGTGATGGGAATGAAACAAACCATTTTGTTCAAAAGATGTTGCATTTGTGGATTTCCTGTGCATCGCATCGCAGGGTATCACACCACAATGCGAACGAAATTGAACTCATTTTGGAAATGTGCAATCGTAATAATCAGGTAGTGAACCGACTTACAACTCGATAAGCAAAACGAAGACACGATGCAACCACACAAGTGCGAGTACAACTCGATAAACAAATCAAGAGCTCAAAGAGAGCGAAATACAACTCAATAAGCAAATGTTCACAAACTCGACGAGCAGGCAGGCGTGGCTCTGTAAGAATCGACCGCCGAGGAGGGTTTGGAGGTGGTGAAATTCCCCGATGCCTAGCATAGACAGCTTAGGAAACCAGAAGGAAGCCCATCGGCTTGGGGGAGAGACCATCGGCTACAAAGAATGGCTACCGGCCATAAAATTGCCTTTGTCGGCAAACTATTATGGCCGGTCGGCAAACAGTTTGGCCGGCCGGCACTAAATGGGGGGATCAGCAGAATGTTGACACCTGTCCTCCACTCAACCTTATCTCCTACAAAAGATCCCAACTTCGTAGTTTTTCTCATTTTCACACTGATTTGCTCTAATGGAAGAGTTTCTCGTTCAAAATCTCACAGCTTGGATTGTTAGTTTGGATGGCTCGGAAAAAGTGAATTTCCGGGGTTTCGGCATAAATGCACTATTCACTCTGGGTAGCACCCCCTTGCACTTCCCGTTTCTTCATGCCGCAGCAAGGTTTTGGAATCCGGTGACACATGTCTTTAGCTTCGCCGGGCAAGAGATATGTCCTACCTTTGAAGATTTCCGAGCTTTAATGGAGTCCGAGCGCGACGAGGAGCTCCTGCCCCAGCTTAATTTTGGTCATGCCCAATCCTTAGGGCGCATGTGCGGACTCAGCATGCGCGATGCTCGGTCTCTGATTGGTGACGGGATGTTGGACATTCCGAGTTTGGCCAATCGATTTTCTGATGCTGGTGATCGCAGCAACCATCACTGGCAAGGCTTCCGACGGCACGCCCTCTGTTTGTGCATGCTATCCCATTTTCTATTTGTCTCGGGCTCTGGAGGGGCTAGTGTCCGGCTGATTGAGGTTGCCCAAGGCTTGAGAGAGGGCAAAAGCTGTATTGCCATGGCTCTGGCCGAGACGTTAATGGGTTTAGACGCCTTTTATCGCCATGAGACGACTAGGTTGGCGGGGAGTCCACTACTGCTACAGGTAATATTTCCCACCCAATCTCGCATTTATGTATCGCTCACATCACTCGGCCCTCAAGCTCGATCTTTTTCTCACAAAACCCCATTCTCACTTTTCTCTCCTCGTACATCTCTCTATTCTTTATTCTCTCATTTTTTTTTTCAATCTCTCCCCAGGTATGGTTGATGGACAAACTGCAGGTTGTGGACTCCTGCCCAGCATATTCAGCTCGCGGCTACTTCTTCCGGCATCGTCTAGTTAATGCCTTGGATGAGGAATGGTGGTTCGCTTGGATGTGCCACTTGTCCGCAGACCGTATTGCTCGGTGGTGCCCTTGGCTGAACCTTCCGGCAATGAGTTACAATATGCCTCGGCAGACTGGGATTCAACTAGTTGGTCTTACTCATTGTGTATTCTATTTCCCATTTCGGATTCGATGCCAATTTGGCCATGATCAGACCTGCCCGCTAGAGGGGATAGAGTATTCTGCTGCATTCCCAGCCCGGGGCGCGCAGCTTGCTTGGCAGGCCACCGCATGGAGGATGAGAGAACTCCTGGCCCCCGCTCTTACTTTCAGCTGCACTTTGTCTGACGAGTGCATAGATTGGCTCAATGAAGAAGCACAGATCGGGCCCAGCTTGGCATCAGAGGCTTCGACCAGCTCTGGGAGGGGGCGCAGGAACACCTGACTTGACTATGCCCTAGATTTATTGCTTTATTAGTACTTTCAAGTTTTCTCTTATGAATGTAATAAAAAGCAACTTCAATTGTATGTAAGAGCAGGAGAACTCTGTTTTGAAATCAAAGAAATTGAAAGTTGTGGCACTGAAAATTTTCCACCTTGGTCCAAAAATGGTCAAAGTTGTAAAAAGATTATTTGAACAAAGTCAGCTTTTATTAAAACTTCTCAAAGATATTTTTGATGTGGATCAGAACTGGACACGCCTGAGATCTGTCACTCGAGATGCACAACCCCAGATTCCTGCTACTGGAAAGTTGCCCCTAGTCTGAAGAGCGCCGCAGCACTGCATAACAACGGAAAGTTGCCCCTAGTCTGAGTGGCACCGCACCGGAGATTCCAACGAATGCTGATGAACAAAGATGACTGAGATGATCAAATGGACAAAGTTGATCGGGGAAGTGTTATAGCTGCACTTCAGGATGAAGCTGCCTACGTATCCCAAACATGGGAATCAAGCCTCACGTAGTTCCGGCTTAGGTTCGCTCGAGTATTTTCACTCTCCTTTTGCGCTCTAACTTTTGCCAAGGCCGCCCTTTGCGGGTTTTCAGCCTTGCGAGCTCAGTTTTTATATTTTCTAATTTTTTGTGCTCTGACTTTTGCCTAGGTCGCCCTTCCGGATTTTCGGCCTAGCGAGCTTCTCAAGGGTAGTATTTCTTCAACTTGTCCATGTTGATCGGTTGGGAAAATTCCAAGCCATCTAAGTCCATCAGAACCACAGCTCCACCTGACCAGATAGCTTTGATGATGTAGGGACCAGTCCAATTGGGTCTGAACTTACCCCTCGGGTCGTGGATGGGTGCTCGGTTGTCTTTGAGTACCAAATCCCCTTCCTTTAGATTTCTGGACTTAACCTTCTTGTTAAAAGCCCGAGCAATCCTGCGCTGATAACTCTGAACGTGATATAGTGCTTTCAGCCTTCTTTCGTCAAAGAGCATAAGTTCCTCGAACCTGCTCTGCTGCCAATCTGCCTCAGCTATCTGACACTCAGCCAATACCCGTAAAGACGGAACTTCAATCTCAATAGGTAGAACAACCTCCATTCCATAAACTAACGAATACGGAGTTGCTCCGGTAGAAGTTCTAATTGAAGTCCTATAGCCCCACAGAGCAAACGGCAACTTATCTGGCCAATCTCGATAGGTCTCCACCATTTTCCGCAGTATATGCTTAATGTTCTTGTTGGCGGCCTCAACTGCTCCATTGGTTTGCGGCCGGTACGTAGATGACTTATGAAAAGCCACGTTATATTTTTCCAACAAGTCGATCACTTCTTTCTTAAAGTGGGATCCATTATCCGAAATGATCTCGTTTGGTACCCCGTAGCGACAAATGATGTTGTTTCTGATGAACTTGGCGACGTGTGACGCTTTCAACACCGCGTATGATTGGGCCTCGACCCACTTTGTGAAATAATCTATCGCTACAAGGATATACTCATGTCCGTTCGACCCCTTCGGGGTAACAGCTCCGATCACATCAATCCCCCACACGGAAAATGGCCACGGGGAAGTCATGTTGTACAACTTGGATGGTGGGATGTTCATACGGTTTGCATGGATCTGGCATTTGTGGCATCGCCGAACAAAGCCGATACAATCCTCCTCCATGGTTGACCAGTAGTAGCCCTGTCTGGGGATCTTTCTGGCCAGCATTACTCCATTCATGTGTGCACCGCACTCCCCGCCATGGATGGCCTCCATTAGGCGCTTCGACTCTTCAGCTTCTACACAGAGCTTATGCATTCCCAGATGACCCCTTTTGTACAGCTTACCCCCGCAGATGATGAACTGAATAGCCATTCTTCTAATGGCCCTTTTATCCTTGGCGCTTGCCTCTGGTGGATACGTCTCCTTTTCTAAGAAGTTCCAAATATCGTAATACCAGGGGTTGTCGTCTTGAGCCTCATCTATGGCGGAAATCGACTCGTATGCCGGTGCAAACTTCTGATCAATGATGACTGGACGCATCCGGACTCTGGACGGGATGTCTATCATGAAAGATAGAGTTGCTAGTGAATCTGCGAACCTATTGTTCTCTCTTACGAGGTGGGTGAAATTTAGCTTCTCAAACCGAGGAATTAATAAATCCAAGGTTTGGTGGTAGATTATCATCCTTTCCTCCTTGACTTTCCAGTCTCCTTTTGCTTGAGACACAACAAGATTCGAGTCCCCAATGACGTCCAATCGTCTTACCCCTAGTTCTAGGGCTGCTTCTAGACCAGCAATACATGCCTCATACTCTGCTTCATTGTTCGAGACTCTGAACTGGAGCTTGAATGCTAAAGGGATACGGGAATCGTCAGGCGCTATCAGCAACACCCCTATCCCATACCCATACTGGTTTGACGCTCCGTCAAAGTACATCGTCCAAGTTTCATCTTCGATGTGCAGAATGGCTTCATCTAGGAATAGGTACTCAACCGCTTCATCCCCCTCAACCGGGTGGTCGGCAAGGAACTCCGCTACCGCTCTTCCTTTCACTGACTTGCGTGTTACATACTTCAAGTCAAATTCAGAAAGCAATAGCAGCCAACAAGCTAGCCTACCCGTAAGTGCTGGTTTCTCGAAAAGATATTTGATGGGATCCAAACGTGAAACCAACATTACAGAGTGAGCTAACAGGTAGTGCCGCAGCTTCCTGGTAGCCCATACCAAGGCCAAACAAGCCTTCTCCAGTGGAGTGTAGCGGGTCTCGTAATCCAGCATCTTCTTGTTTAGATAGTAGATGGCCCTCTCCACTTTGTCCTCTGATTCTTGCGCAAGCATGCAGCCCATGGTGGTCTCAGTTACCGAAAGATACAATATCAACGGTCTCCCCGGTTCCGGCGGTGACAACACGGGCGGGTTCTGTAGATACTCTTTGATCCGTTCAAAAGCTGCTTGACATCGGCCGTCCCATTGGAATTTCTTTCCTTTCTTCAGGAGACCAAAAAGTGGTTCACAAGTCAAGGTTAATTTGGAGATAAACCGTCTTATGAATTGCACTTTACCCAGAAAGCCTCACACCTCCTTTTCAGTCCTCGGTGGTGGCATTTCTAAGATGGCCTTGATTTTGGAAGGGTCGACCTCGATGCCTCTTTGTGTAATCAGAAACCCTAGCATCTTCCCTGCTGTAACACCAAAAGTACACTTCTGGGGATTCAACTGCAGCCGAAACTCTCTGATCCTTTGGAAGAATTTTTGTAAGGCGGTGTAGTGGCCCTCTCTTTTTTTGGACTTGACAATCATGTCGTCCACATACACCTCGACCTCTTTATGGATCATATCATGCAATATTGTAGTTGCTGCCCGTTGATAAGTGGCTCCAGCATTTTTAAGCCCAAATGGCATCACTCTGTAACAATATGTACCCCACGGGGTAGTGAATGCAGTCTTCTCCCAGTCTTCGGGTGCCATTACTATCTGATTATAGCCTGAGAAGCCATCCATAAATGAAAGCAAGGCGTGTCCTTCCGTGAAATCTACCAATTCATCAATGTGCGGCAAGGGAAAGTCGTCCTTCGGACTGGCCCTGTTCAAATCTCTGAAGTCTACACAGACCCGAATTCTGCCGTCCTTCTTCGGCACCGGAACAATGTTGGCCAACCAAGTCGGGTACTCAGACACCAGCAGGAAGCCTGCATCAATTTGCTTGGTGTCCTCTTCCTTGATCTTAAGGGCCCAATCAGGGCGGATCCTTCTGAGCTTTTGTTTGACAGGTCGGGCCTCGGGATCAAGAGAGATCCGGTGCTGTACAATCTCAGGATCGATTCCAGGCATGTCTTCGTAGGACCACGTGAAAACATCTTTGAAATCTTTTAACAAAGCGACTAAGCGCTCGCGTTCCTTAGAAGACAACGTGGACCCGATCTGGACCAGCCGCGGGTCCTTCTCAGTACCAACATTCACAGTAGTGATTTCATCCATTAAAGGTTTAACAAATCTTTCCTGCTCTTGATCAATTAACCGTTGCAAAACCGGAGGAATTTCTTCCTCGTTGTTTTCGTCAAAATTTTGAAAATCCTGATTTAAGCAATAAATCAAAGGCACAGAAAAATACTCTGAAACCACATCCACGTCGTTCTCATTAAATACTTCCGAGCCGTCGGATTCCTCTGTTACAACAGACTCAAAAAAAAATGAAAAATACGACCTAGACAGGACTGTGGCATCCGGGTTATCACCCCCGGGAATACCGGACTCAGACTCAGTTGAGCTGGAATCTGATTCTGACGCACAAGATTCGGTAGAATCAGATTCCGGCTCACTACCTGACCCGGTGCTGCTTGATAAAAAGCCTTCTTCATATTGCCAGATGAGAGAAGGTGCGATGGACGCATCCAAAATAGCTGATGGTAGGCCCGCAGCCGCTTCATTCCCAATCACACATACCGAGGAGCTATCCCCCAAGCACCTCTGTTCGATCGGAGGATCTGAAAGCAGACCTGCCAGCGCTGCCCCCATTTCGTTTTCATCGTCCTCAGACTGCACTTCCTTACTTTGCCCAGCCTCAGCCGATAGATCTACCTGCCCTTCGGTGATATCATCCTCAGGTAACTGTAAATCAAAGAAGATCTCAAATCCCGGCACGCGCTTCTTCTCCGCGTTGAGCCACGGCTCTGGGAAGCCACAGAACGGAAAGTCCTCCCCCTCTCGGACGAAGCGTCCGTTTAGGGTCCCCCGAATGGGCTGGTGCATTAAGTCAAAGGGCTTACCCATCTGTTTCGCCTTGGCCCTTCCGGCCATTTCCTTTCCTTTCCTTATCCAATCCTCTTTGGTGGGTAGGTAGCCCAAACCAAAGGTATGGGGGTTATATGGCACTTCGGCCGATGCTGCGGCACTTTTCCTGCCGCTCTTGCCTAATCCCATCCCGGGGATGTGCTGGAGTTTGTTCATGAGATAGACTGCTTGGGTACTGACATACACCCCTTCGTTAGCTGCCATGATGTTCTGTACGACCCGAGCCTTGGCCAAGGTAAAACCTGATATGAACACATCTTTTATACCGTGCTCAATTTCTAGAACAGGCGTAGATACCTCTGGTGGTGGATGAATTGATGAGTTTCCAAAAACAATGGCTACTCCCTTCCCATAGGGGTATTTCACCACTTGATGTAGGGTAGAGGAGACTGCCTTTACCTGATGCAGCCACGGCCGCCCCAAAAGCAAGTTGAACGTTGCAGGAACCTCCAAGACATGGAAATCTATCTCGTGCTGTCCTGGCCCAACCTTTGTTTGAATCTTAACTGTCCCCATCACTTCCCGGCTTGTGTTGTCATACGCCCGAATCACCTGGGCCGTTGGCACAAAATCCGCGACTTTCAAACCAATCGCATAAGCTGTCCTTGCCGGGCAGACGTTGATGGCGGACCCCGTGTCGACAAGTACCACAGGTATCCATTTATCTCTGCACTCGACAGAGATGTAGAGCGGCTTGTTATGGTTCGCACCCTCGGGTGGCAGTTCTTTGTCAGAAAAACTCAATGCTGGGGAACTTCCTCCCGAAAAGACTAAGCCCACCAGCTGTTCGGGCGTGGTATCTATGGAAAGTTTGGCCTTATCCATGGCTGAAAGGACAGCCTGCCTATGTACTCGAGAAGCCATAAGCAGTCCCCAGATGGAGATGTCTGCTTGTATCTTTTTCAATTGTCTCAATACGGCCTCGTCTTCGAGTTGCTTCTCCTTTTGTTTCTCTGCTTCATTATCTTTTCCAGACGCTTCTGGTTGATCTAGGTGTGGAGGCTTGAAATACCGTCCACTCCTAGTCATGTGATCGACTTCGCCGATATACCAGGTATCATCTGGTTGGTTACCTTCCCAATCCTCGTCCGTGTGGGCAAGACATAGATCGTCGTCTTCCCACCACATACCATCTGCAGCTGACAAGCATCTGTCTGGTTCTGGCACAACTGTCCCGATACTCACAGTACCTTTTATCCCTATGCTCGCAGCATTCTCCATTTCCGTACTTGTGGCGGTTTCGACCCCCACGTGGCCTTTTGCTTTCCTGATCCTCTCAGAATCCTCGAATCTCTCTTGTTCTGACTGTGTCAATGCAGTAGATTGCTCATCGATCCCTGTACTTAAAATGCTCCATTCCCGAGCGAAACTCTCGACACCGGCGCTCTCCGGCGATGTATTCTGTTCTTCGACACTCCCGGCCGTTGTGGACATTCCCGCCCCTGCCGGGCCTTGTTCTGACTGGAACTCCCCTATTACATCTGGCTGATCGTCTAACCATCCCGTGGCCTCCGCTGATTCTTCATTATCGTACCAGTTGATGGCTGAATATTCTAGATCTTGGTTATCGCAAAATTAGAACTTGGCAAGATCCTCTTCCACGGTTGCCAAATCATCCGTTTCCTGTCTTGGACTGTTCCCTCGGATACACACAGCTCTCCCCCGACTGGAAATTCGACATTTGGTCTATTCTGGCCCACTGGTGAAATGTAGTCACTCGGACTGTAAGTGTTCCCAACATCACTCTCGGATTCCGCAGACTCTGGTTTGACAACCTCTTTCCTGTTCTCGATGGCCACCACCACTGGCTTGGGTTGGGTTATAGAGACGTCCATCATGCACAAATCGGTGCAATCAGGGAGAAAAACTTTCGGCTTAGGCAAGTAGGAGGGTGTGATATAGATACTAGGATCGTAGGATGCGACCCCAGTGTAGATGAAGTTGATTCTTTTGGGTGGTGGAACTTGGTTATGTGTGGGGAGAGGATTTGTAGTAACATTGGGTTTCTCAGGGGGTAGAATCACCCCATTATCAATGAGATCTTGAATCTCATGACGTAAACGAAAGCATAGGTCGGTGTCGTGACCGTGCTGCTGGTGGAACGCACAATACTTGGCTGGATTGTGGGTGGCGGGTAGTCTTTCAGGTAAGGGCCGCGGCTCTAGGGGCTTCAGATGCCCTTTTCTGATCAAAACCCCCAAAGCTTTGGACAGGGGCATATAAAGTGGAGCGAAGGTTCTGGTGTTTCTGGGAGGGTATTTGGCTGTTTGTGAGTTGCTTCCGGACGCACCGGAGAATGGTGTGGCTGCCGTATTTCTTGGGGAAGGGTTAGTGGTGATCATACTCACTTCGGAGGTCCTGGCAGTCGTAGCGCCGCTCGGGCTTGCATTAGTATTACGATTGAAATTTCTGCGGGGTTGCTCCCGGTCATTATCAATCCATCCTTGTTTGAAGGCGTCCTCGATCTGCACCCCCATTTCATGCAGATCAACAAAGGTGGGAAAGGGGACTACAATCATCTTTTGCATTAGCCTCGGCTGAAGATTGCGCACAATCATCCGAATCTGGTCTTTGTCTGTGGGTCTCAAGGTCATCATTGAAGCCTTAGCCCGCCATCTAGTTACAAATTTTGAGAAGCTTTCCTTGGGTTCTTGCCTCGTTGTCTAGAGATCCCGGGTCGTGATCTCGATTTGCGTATTGTATGAGTACTGCAGGATGAAGGCCTCAGCCATCTCGTCCCAACTTCTCTTGACGTCGTCCTCTAACTTGGCATACCATGCGGCCACTACACCCGACAGGGTCCGGCCAAACAAAGACAGCTTCTGTAATCTGGTGAGGCCCATTGGCCTTAGGACGTCTGAAAATAGTCGCAGGTGTACCATGGGATCCTCAGATCCATCAAAACGATCAATTTGTGGCATCTTAAACCGATCTGGCAGCGTCACGGCTATGTCGATGTATCCGTCTCCAATGTCCGGAATGGACTTCGCACCTTGAGATTTCTTGAACAACTTTTCAAGCTTGTGCATTTTCAATGTCACGGGGTCCACCTCGGACTCGAAGGGGGAATCCAATAGATTGACAGGAGTGGGCGCCTTGGATTGTTGAGGCGGAATCGGGGGTGGAGCTGGCCCTGTTGGGATATTCGTATCTTCTTGGACATTCCGGGCATTTGGCGTCTCTTCGGGTATCGGAACCCTTAGTGGGGGTGGGACTTGCTGTGAAGCTGACGCCCCAGTTTGCTGTTGCAATCTCCCAATTAACTCTGCTTGCTCACTCATAACTGTGGCTTGTTGCCTGGCGAATTCTGCCTGTCGGACAGCATCCTGCTGCATCATTTTCATGCTTTCCTGAAGTTGGCGCACCATCTCCTCTAAGCTAGCCATACTGTTCTGCTCTGGTTGAATTACTAGTATGCGTTCCCTCTCTGTGGGTGAAACGGGATCCTGACCCCTACTGTACACAGGTGGGGTAGACGAAGTCCTTCTATCAGATCCTCAGATCGATGGAGCCAGCGACCTCTGATCCAGAGTGCTTGGGGAATGTCTACTGGGTTAGACGCAATGATGCTAAACTACCTAGCAAAAAGATAAATAAAGCAATAAATAAACCAATAACTGGACAGCACAACGGCATAAAATAAACAAATAATATACAGTTGGATATTCAAAATACATAGTCGGTAAGCCGAACACACTGTTCCTCGATACTGATCACTGTTCCCAAAATCTCTGTTCCCAAAACTGAACCTGATACCCGCAGATAACTGATTCATAAACTGATACTGATGCCCTCAGGCCTACTACTCAGTCCTGTAAACTGACATGCGCGTTCCTGTAGAATCACATTCTAAAAAAAAAGCACATAGCAAGCAAAGAGAGTCAAAACACCCCTATGTTGGGGTAGGGTTTTCCTGTCCTATTTTGTCAGGAGCTAGGGTTTCACTATGCACATAACAGTTTCAAACAACCTAACATCGGGTAAGCAACCTGTCCTAACTTGGAATGGTCACTATGGATCCGAATATGCACTAGGTCGAATGGCCGAAAAGGGTGCCCCGGTAAAACCGGGGTTTGTGTTCCCATACTGTCAGAGCCCATAGCCGGTCAGCCTTATGGTCATGCCTTGAAAAGACAAGCCTCCGGCAAACCGTTCAGGAATGGCAGATGGCAAACACTGTGTTCCTAGGCGCACCAATACACATGCAATGCAAAGAAACACATAAGCGAAATCAAAACAGGATATCATGAGTTCGAGTCAAGCTCTCTAAAAGTCCCCAGCAAAGTCGCCAGAAACTGTAACACGCGCCCGTGTGGGCCTCATGCTACAGTTCGGACTCGATTTGTGTCACGGTTCTAAGTCTGAACCAAAGAGTCCAAATCCGGCAAATCGTTTTGAGAAAAACAGATTTTTTTGAAAGAAGTGCCAAACATGGACTGCTTTGCCAGATATAGAGTCGCCACCTAAATATTTTAAAATGGGGGAATTTAGGAAACCCATACTCGGTGCCGAAGGCCACATGTCCGTCATCACCGGAGTTGTCTCGGCTCGGGAGCTAGGGTACGATCGGGGAAGGTCAGCTATGAGCACCCCCTTTCGCCCGGTCCGAAGACCGGCCTCTACTAACCATGATATCCGATTTTGAAAACGTTATGTGTTCTTATTCCAATTTTTAGCCTAGAATTGCTATGTTATGCGCGCAGCAAACAAGTATAGACTAGATTGCCTAATTTGGAAATAAACATTGCATATCCGTTTGTTTTGGGAAAATGTTTTGGAATTTGCTACTTGCAAGTAGGCTAAAATACGGATTTCAACGAGTTTTTCCAACTCAAACAATCCGACCTTCACCCACAGGCATTCAAACAATTTATAACACATAAGCATCTAGCCACATGTTAAGCATACTGTCATGGCAACACTCACACGCATGTGGGATGCTAAAGCATAAACACTTACATCGTACTCCGTGCCAAAACAATAAACTAGTTAGCAAACATGCATGTCCTAGTTCATGTTAGATTGACTAATGCAACACATACGGGATGCAATTGAAGTAGGCTCGGCTAACCTAAGCATGGCATGTGAGATGCAATCAATTGATGCACGTATTCAATTTTGAAATTAAAGTACAAATGCAGTTATCATGATGTGCCGAGCCTGATGCATGTCAACAAATGCATGAATGCACGCATGCATAGCATAAGGTATGCTAAAATAAATGTGCCCTAATCTACCATCATAAGCAGGTAAATAAAAGGGAAGAAAGAAGTGGGGTTGGAAGACATACATCACACGCACGCACACTTATTACAAATATGCCCTCACTCGGAGGGCCCAAATGAATATTACAGTCCCAAAATAATAAACAAATAAAATTATTACAGAATTTTCTAATTAATTAAAAGGAAAGATGCAAAAGGAAAGGAGGGTGGCCACAGCCTCTGCCTCGGGATGCGCAGATGATGCATGCTCGGAACTTGACTCGCCCGAAAAACCCATACCGTACCCCTGCCACCTCTGTTTGTACTGCCTTGTCTCTCTGAAAATTGCCCAAGTCCTGGAGCAGGTTCCTCACATGCTGCAGAGCACCACCGGCCAGACAGAATTCCCACCGGCACTCCAGAATTTCCATCGGCATTCATTGGATTCATCGGCACTCCAGAGATTGCCGGTCGGCACTAAATTCTGCCGGTCGGCAGAAACCTCCTGCAGAAGACAAATTGACAGCAAACAGAGAACAGACAGTGCATGGCATGGGGTTTTCAGGTACATGTGAGCATGGTTATACTTCCTATCATGTTTTGAACTCAAGGAAGCATGCCCTTCGATCTTTGAACCATCAATGGTGCATGGTGGCTCAAAGAATCAAATTTGCCATTTGATATAAAGATGCATGCGACAAGCAAAATGAAAACCGAAGCCTTATCAAGTTGGGATCAAAGGCCCCGGTGACCGGGAATCGAGGCACATTACATCACTTGAAGTATGAATGTTCCTTGATTCCCACACTTGGTTTGACACCCCAAACCAAGTAAATGCAATGCATGTTATGCAAACATGGCTCAACATGCAACATGATACCAAGATGCAAGGCACAACAAGTACTATGCAACTAACATGACAAATGTGTAATGCCAAGCATGCAAGATGTAAATGTGATGCGAATATGGACCAATTTGGGAATGGGATTCACATGCTACGAGGCTTGATGGAACAACCATACAACAAACATGAAGTAAGCATGCAATGGGGGCCTTGAACCATAAAAGGACAGACCTTAGTCCACCCCAAAACAGCATCAAAAAGTGCTCAAAATGTTGGGCAACATCTCATGTTAACAAGCAAACTTATGGTCCTAAGGTTAAGGCACAAAAAGGAGACAACTTACCCCCAACAACATGACTTCTCATGGCATGATTTAGACAAATAAGAACAGAAATTTTACATGCAAAATGGGACTTCGAAACCTCCTAGTATGGCAGCTACAATACCTCTCATGAAATGCTACCACCAAGACTCTTTCCTAGGCATAAGAGAGTACACCCCCAAGGCATGAAAGAGGTCAAGCATGCACACATGCAAACATGATTCTTGGACTAAAATAGCATGGCAAACAACTTCAACTCATTAAAGTGGATCAACTAAGGCATGCTAGTGATTCATGTACTTGAGGGCTCACAAGCCAAAATGCATGGCAACCATATCAAACATGTCAAACATGACCAAATGGATAACCAACAGGTTTTAAGCATGAAAAAATAGTGCTAACATCTTCATAGAACCAACCCAACACACACAAGAATCATGGCCTAATCATGAGATACACTTCTAAGCAAAATGGAGCAATACAAAGCAAGTATTACAAGCATACAAGGAGGCACAAATCCAGCCGAAAACAGAGATCCCACATGACCTAAAAACACCCAAAAAGTTCTGAAATGAAGCAAAAACCAAGCAAGCATGCATGTCACCCTTTTGGGCCACAACTCAAGGAAACAAGACCATAAAGGGAGAGGGGTGTCCCTCCCCTATGCGAGACTTCAAACCGACTTTTTTAACACTAAAAATACACTGATTTTCAGTAGTGAAGAGATCAAGATACAAAGATGACCAAAGCTTAACCAAAGAGGCAACAAAAGTGGCCAAACAAGGCCTAATAGAGTGAGTTTGCACTCAAAACACCAAACCACTTTAATGAAAGTTCTAAAGCATGAAAATATAAACCTTTTTTATGTTATATACAAGAGCTAAAACAGCAAGCAAGATAGGTAGAAAACTATTGCAAGTTTGGGGAATAAAAAGTAAGATGCTCACCCTTGAAGAACCCTTGAAGAACAAATGGTCTAGCCCTCTTCTTTTGATCAAAACCAGTCCAAAAACTCAAGAAACAACCCTCCAAGTCCCTCAATCTCGGAATAAGGTGTAATAGTGTGTGTAATGGTGCAAAAGTAAGGTAAAAACCACCTTTTGAGCTAAGAAACACACACAAAGGAGGAGAGAGAGAGATATAGAGATGATATGTATCTATATCTCAAAGCTCTGGTTTTTGGTTGCCAAAGTCTAACCTCGATCCAAGAGGAAAGACCTTCTCTTAAAGGACTCCCTCTTGCAAAGCTTATACAACAAGCTTGGCTAGAGGGAGATACACGTGTATGGAGGGGGGAAGAGTTGGTGCCAGCTATCACAGCTGGCACAAAATATCTCTATAAAGTGGATGAACAGTGGTCAGCTGCCCAAAAATGTCACTTCGACAAAAAATAGTGCCGACCGGCAATAAACTATGCCGACCGGCAATAAAATGTGCCGACCGGCAAACAAAAGTGCCGATGGCAGCAAAAACCAGCCGGTGGCCTCTAGCCACTGCCGGTGGTGGGTGGGGATGGTCCACAAGCCCTACCCTGCCTCTCAAAGGCAAGATGCAAGTGTTTGGTGCAAAACCAGACACTAAACGGATGAGTTCGGAGATCCTGAGGCAGGGCACGCGAGCCGAGACCTCCGGGAACTCCAAACGAACACAAACAAGGATAATCATCGAGTATTCAAACGGTGACGTCCAAGTCTTGAGGACGGTCAAAAATGGGGTGTCTACACATTATAATACTTGTCATTTTTTAAAAAAAAAATTGCAAAATTATCATAATAAATTCTCAACGACTTGGCAACAAAAGTCGACAATCCCAAGTTGTCACGACCCAAACCTGCCCCTATAGGTCTAGCGTCGTAATCGGCCAGTAATCGTTGGATTACCTAAGGCCTCCGAACAGATTAACATACAATAAGAGGCTGCAGAAACAATATATAAAACATACATAGTCCACAGAGTTGTGTTGACATATATGAGACATAAATTTTCAAAATAAAACTTACATATACACTTGTGACGTCATAGATATGGTAGCTTTATGTCACCCATATACACAAATAAAGTCAAAGGGGACTCGTCGAAATTACATATACAATAGTCAAAGAAACTTGTTCATAATATGCCACATAAACTTGACTTGGTCACAAAAAGGAACCTCTTCGAGAGACACAATAGCTGGCTGACAAAATAGAGACTCCAGGTAGCAGCTTAGGCCTGGTCACGGGCCTGCTCACCTACATACATAATATAAATAACGAGTGGAAGAGTAAAGGTTTTGCTGAATGATGTCCATACAAAAACAGAGTCTTGTACATAATCAGATGTTAAAGCTGAAACAGATTTGTATGCATAATCATATTCGTCTTCATAGTTCATACATTTCACATGATAGTATATGGTACATCCGTTAGCATTAACAAATTTGATGACCCATGAAGGGACGGCTGTGAAGGTATTCCGACGACCCAAAAAGGGACAGTCATAAGGCATTCCGATGACTCATGTGCACAGAGACATTTCTGATAACCCATAAGGGATGACCATAAAGGCATTCCGATGACCCATAAAGGGACACATATCATATGATACTACGGATGCTACGAATACATTTCAGAAACTTGGACAATCATTCATTCATACAAAACATAGCATTTCAGAAAAATTATCATTTTATATCATCAAAAAATAATTAAAGTTAAACATAACTTTACAGAGTTATTACTCACAGAAGGCTCCGATAGCAAAATAGAGAAAGCAGGTGATTTGGATAGTCTATAGCACGTGACCTAAGGGCTTAAGAATGCCTGGGATGCAATGAGGATGCCAAAATGCACTTGAAAACACTTAGTCTAATATGCTGGAAATAGGGGTCTCATTCGAGCGCAACTTTCTTCTCTCGAGTGGACGTCCAAACATGTAAGTGGTCGCTCGAGCGATCTATAAATTTTGCAAAAGTACTGATTGCTTGATTTTTTCGCTTGATGGTTGCTTGAGCGTAGGGCTGCAAATGAACTGAACTGTTCATGAACAAGCTCGGCTCGTCAAGGGCTCGGCTCAGCTCGGTTCGTTTAGTAAACGAGCCGAGCTTGAGCTCGCGTCATCTTGGCTCGTTTATCTTTATTTAAATTATATAATAAACATATTATTTATATATTAAATAATATATAAATATATAAAAATAATAATTTTATTTAAATATTTTTATATAAATAATATTAAAAAAAATTATTGAGTCGGGTCGAGCCGAGGTCGAGCTTCATTAATGCTAACGACCTGAGCCGAGCCGAGCTCGAGCCTAGTTTCTTATCGCACTACAAAAAAATTAACTTTTTGCGATGGTATTTTACCGTCGCTAATACTTTTTGCGACGGCAAGAGGGGGGTCGCAACTGCAGGGGTTGCAAAAGAGTTTTTGTGACGGTAAGTGCCGTCGCTAATGTTTTGCGACGGCATTTTTTGCCTTTTTGCGACGGCACCGTGTAGTCGCTAATAACGTTTGAAATTTCTTGACTTTTTTGCGACGGCCCTATTTTACCGTTGCTAAAAATGTTATTTGAGACAGCAAAAAATACCGTCGCCAATAGTCTTTTTTTAAAAAAAAAACACTGTTTTTTGCGACGGTGTGGTGCCGTCGCAGAAAGTATAAAAAATATGAAATTTTCTATTTTTTGCGACAGTGTAATGCCGTCGCAAAAAATATTAAAAAATAATAAAATTTCTATTTTAAATAATAAAATTTCTATTTTTTGCGACAGTATAATGTCGTCGCAAAAAGTAAAACCTGTAACAAAATTAATAAAAATATTAAAATTTTCTATTTTTTCCGACGGTGGTGCCGTCTCTCTCTCTAAGAGCTGATTATTTACATTGCATTCACAAAAACATCATAACAGAAAATAAAAATAAAAATTGATCAAACCATCAATTTCAATATTTTACAAAGAACAATTAAACTGTACATGTTCATAAAAGCATATTTAAATTATAAAATTCACCCAAATCCTAAAAAAAAAAATAATAATAAAATAAAATTTAAAATTCACCAATCAGCACATTGGATATTTAAATGCTCTTACAAAAATTAAAAAATTTCCAACAAGATCTCAATTTTGAGCCTATTTCAAAAATCAAGCTGCAAATTCCTTACTTCTAGAATCAGATCTTCCCCTCAGCAAAATTTATCCTTTTGACTTACAAATAAATAGATAACAGTTGCAAATTATAATCTTTTGGAGAAACCAACTATTTAAACACCAGTAATGAAGACAATGAAGACTATGGAAAGAACACTTACGTTGTCATCAGGAACAACTGCATATCTCTGAATTGGAGAAACCAAAGCTTTCCCTGCTCACAAATAATAATAATAATAATAATAATAATAATAATAATAATAATAATAATGGAATTCAATGTAGTCCAAAATAGTGTAATAAACTCTTATTGTAATATACCTGGGGAATTTTTTCATGTCTGATGGGAGTGGGAAGGGTTGGACTTAAAGGGTTCCTACCTGTCTTGGATTGTAGAATACACAAATTTATTTTGTAGGAACTCACATGCAGAGGGTCCATCATAAAGAATTGTGAGAAGAATACTAATATGTGATTACAATTAACTCTATTTATGGTAGTTAATCAGGTGTAACGAAAAATTTTTTACGAAAAAATAAAAAAAAATAGGGTGTCCACTAAAAATTAATTTTTTTTTATTTTCTGTATTTTTTGTGCAATAATTTATGATCTATGGTTGTTAGGAAAGATGAGAGGGAGACGATATAAATTCTTTAGAGCTCTAATATTGGAGTTCTAATAGCTCTAATGGAAAGTGGGTTCTACTCTGATATAATAATTTAGTCTTATTTTTTTTATCAATAATATTTGAGAGCTCTAATACAACTCTAATGATGTGGAGAGTACTCATGTGAAGGTGGGGCTCACACTCCTCTCTTTATTTCTCTCTACTCTCTTTTTTCCACCTCACTAGAGCTCCTTTTAGAGCTCTTAAATTAGAGTTATGTTTCATTACTATATTTTTCACTTTACTAGAGTTCAATTAGAACTCTAATTTTAGAGGGATGAATCATAAGCCAAGAGACAATGAGAAAAGAGTTGAATAGGAAAATGGATGATTGGATGAGTGAAAGCGTAGGAAAGTGGGGGACAAGCATTTTTGTTACTCCTACTTCTATGCTAAACATTCAACCTTCCGAATTTGTCTCCTACCGATCCCAACTTTTCACGCCACTTTGTTTTTCTTAACTTTGTACCTTCATTCAAATTTAATGTTTTCCCCTCCCTATCTTTGTCTCTCCAACAAGGGAGGTGGGATTTCAAGAGGAGAGAGAATAGAGAACTAAAAGCTAAAGACAAAAGAATCTCACAAAGAGAAGGAACTTGAATCGATGTGTTTTGAATGGAACCATTTAATACAAGTTCCGTCTCAAGAACACCCTCTTATTCTCTCAAGGCTAAGGCCACCTCTGTTTTCCAAGAGGGAATCTCAATGCACTTGTCTGGATGGAATGGCCTTCAAATGGCCATCCAAAACAAGTGGGGAGGCAGTGATTCTCTCAAAAAATTCGACCAACTCACCTCTGATATCCTCTCTTGGTTCTCCCAATCCAAAGGTCTATTCCTATTCTTGTTTCCTCATAAGCCACCCGCACCAGAGATTCCATTCCATGCACACCAAAACAATAATGTTTGTTTGTATGGTTTGTAAAGACACTATTCAATTAAAAATACTACCTGCTGTAGTCTAGTCTTGAGCTTTCAACCCAAAACTTATTTTATTGGAATTAAAATGATACACAAACTTTTTGAGCAAGGTCACTTGAAATCAATCTTTACCATGTAGAACAACAATAGTTATAGATTTTCATCATGTTATATATGCTAGAAATTATTAAAATTTCATTCAAAATAATGAAATGAAAAGAAATAATATTAAAAGTGTGTATATTGGATTTCTATTTGTCTGATTTCCTTATATTGTATTCTTTTTTTCTTTTTTAAAAAAACCCATTACAACCATCTATACATATGCTCTCATTGTACAGATTGCTTATTTTGAATATATTATTTGTGTTGGCATCATGTCATCGCTAAAAGGAAAAATTTCCATCACAAATAAGTTACAATGGTAATGCTACTGTCGCAAAAACTTTTTGCAATCCCAATATTTGTGAACCCTTGTTTTGCCATTGCCACGCCATCACAAATACTTTTTTCAACGATTAATAAAGTATTTACGAATACAAAGAATATAAATTAATTAATTAATAATTTGTTTAGTTTTATTATCTTGCATATACTTTTGCTCTTTAACTTTATCAAATATAACGCTATGAAGTGAAATTGAGGCAGCATAGTTGTGCACGATAATTTTCATCTTGACTCCTAATCGTATCGTTTTGAAATTGAAACATAACCCCCCCTAAATGTTTTTTTTATTTGTAGAACAACTTCAGGTAGATCAGTTATATGACAAATCACTTCTCGTTTTAAAATTGAAACAATATTGAGTTACGTTATTTATTGCATACATTTATTTTTTTCCTTTTGATTTGTAGAACAACTCTTTCCTTTTGATTTGTAGAACAACTTCACATAGAAGATTTGGAGAACTTGTTGCACGAGAGCTTGCTACTTACTTTCAACACAGATATTGAAGATGGCAGCATTGAGGAAGTACGTTTTCTATTTGAATAGACTATTTTTATTATATTTTTCTTTTATTCCCATGACATCGATTTATTGTATATTACAATGTTGAGTTCATAATTTGTGATGCTCATGAGCTATTAATATCTCAAACAGGTCGCGGAGCAATTGATGATTATTCATGAAGAATTCTTGCAAGGAAGTCATGCATTAATGAACAAAAGAGTAATTGAAATCAAAAACCTTAGAAGAACAAGTTCATCTTCATAGTTCACAGGTAATTAATGATGGTTAAACTTGTCATTATGTGTACTCACATTTCATCCTCACTTGTCCAACATTGTAATAGTCCAAGAATAAACAAGAAACAACTACATATATATATATATATATATATGGCATTTAGCTTATTGGAGAAAAGTTGAACACTAAAAAAAATTTAGCTTATTGAAGAATACTAATATGTGATTAAACCATTTAGCTTATTGGAGAAAAGTTGAACACTAAAAAAAATTTAACCATCACATCATTCTAAACCAAGGTTCACAGTCTAAAGAAAAAGAAAAAGAAAACTACTTCATCAGGTAAGTAGAATCCATGTTGTCTACAAAAAAAATGTAAAAATTCTTCATACAACATTCAAACCCATCACAAAGATAGCATGCTTATCAATTAACAATCAAAATCAATTTTCAGATCAAACAAAACAAATTCATATTTCAGATTCAGATTTCAGAATTAATAAAATTAACATACAGGTTTTAGATTTCACAACTAAGATCAACATTACACAGTGTGAGACACAACTAAGATCAGATTTCAGATTACACAGTGTGATCAACTAAGATCAACATTTCAGATTCAGATTAGCATACAAACATTACAGACATCACTGAATGAGGGAGACATTACACACATAGATTCGATCGGTGCAGTGCAGAGATGAGAGATCAGGGAGAGAGAGGAGAGAGAGAGAGAGAGAGAGAGAGAGAGGCTTACCTGTGAGACAGTGTGAGTCTATCGGGGCGAGAGAGGGAGGGACAGAGATGAGACTGATTTGATGAGATGAGAGAGTGAGGGAGACAGATTAGATCAGAGATATATCTGATATATATATATATCAGATATATATATATATATAAAACAACCATCGGCCCGAGAGAGAGAGAGAGAGAGAGAGACAGATTGAGAGAGAGAGAGTTTACCTGTGAGTAGATCGGCGGTGCGATGATCGGTGCGAATCGATGAGATGAACAACGAGAGAGTGAGAGAGTGATCGGTGCAGAGATGAACGAGATCGGTGCAGAGATAAACGAGAGGGTGAGAGAGAGAGAAAGAGAGGCGACTGAGAGAGAGGTGACTGAGAGAGTGATGTGAGGGAGACGATTAGATTTAGGGTTTTTTTTGTTCTAAAGAGATTGGGGATTTTGGGGCACGGGAATGGAAAAAATGGGGGGAACCGAGCGGGCGGGATGGGGAAAAAAATTTCATCATAAATAAATATTTAAATAATAAAAATAAATAAATAATAATTTTTATTTTCTTTCCGTTATTAAGGTTGATTTGTTTCATATATATTTTAATGAAAAATATTTTCACTAAAATAAAAGTTAATTTTCTGTAGTCAATGAAAAATATTTTTTTGCGGCCTATTTTTTTTTTATTACTAAAAATTATGAACTAATTTTTTGTGGTAGAGGGAAAGGAGCGGCAGCAGTAGTGAAGGTGGTGGATAAGAGATGATGGTAGTGGTGGTGGTGGTGGTGATGGTGATGGCGAAAGAGATTAGTGATGAAGTTGTGGTAGTGATAGTGTAAATGGAGTGGCAGGGGTGAAAGAGAGGTAATGGTAGTAGTAGTGGTAGTGGTGGTAGTGGAGTGGTGGCGATAGTAGTAGTAATGGTAGTGGTAGAGGTGAAGTGGCTATAGTAGAAGTAATGGTGGTGGTGGAATGGTGTTTGCAGTGGTGGTGAAGGTGGTAGAGGAGATGAGTGGTGAGAGAGAGAAATGAATGAGAGACAAATAGAGGAGAGAGAGAAAGACAGAGTGATGAGCTAGAGAGAGATAAAGAGAGAAAGAGATATAGAGAGAGACAGAGAGAGAAATAGATAGAGAGAGACATATAGAAAAATAAAGATAAACAAGAGATGAGAGAGACATATAGAAAGAGAGCGAAAAGAGATGAACAATAGAGAGAATAGAAAAATAGAGAGATAGAGAGAAGAGAGATGCGCGAGAGAGACAGAGAGAGAAAAGAGATGAGAGAGATAGAGAGAAGAAAGATGAGCGAGGGAGACATAGAGAGAAGACAAATGAGAGAGATAGAGAGAAGAAAGATGAACGAAAGACACACAGACAAACAGACAAACATATAGATAGACAAACAGACAGAGAAATAAGAGTGATGAGTGAAAGAGAAAAAGAGAAGAGTGGTGGTAGTTGAATGGCATTTGCAGTAGTGGTAAATGTGGTAGAGAAGATGGGTAGTGAGAGAGAAAGATGAGTGAGAAACGAATAGAGAAAAGAGATAGAGAGATAGAGTGATGAGCGAGAAAGAGACAAAGTGGTCGCTAAAAGTGCATTTTCTTATAGTGGATCGATAAATCGATAGGGAGCTCAATAAATAAAGAAGACAGATAATTCAAAACTCTGTTCAAAACTTAATTCAAATCAACTTTTTAAATATTTTAATTTTGTGAGAGACAGATAAAGAAGAGAGATAGAGAGAGAGAGACACAGAGATAGAGTGATGAGCGAGAGAGAGAGATAGACAAAGTGGTTGCTAAAAGTGTATTTTCTTATAGTGGATCGATAAATCGAGAAGGAGCTCGATAAATAGAGAAGATAGGAGTAAGAGAGTGAGCAAGGCGAACATAGTGAGGGAGAAATAGACAAATAGACAAGTAGACACAGAGAGAGAGAAGAGTGATGAGTGAGAGAGAGACAGGGAGAGAGAGATAGACAGAAAAAGAGATAGAGAGAGAAAGAAAGAGAGAGATGGAAAGATAGAAAAAGAGAGAGAAACAAGAGATGAGTGAGAGATAGACAAAAAGAGAGAGAAATAAAGCGAAAAGAGATGAGCGAGAGAGAGACACAGAAAAAGAGAGAGACAGAAAGAGAAGAGAAATGAGTGAGAAAGATAGAGAGAGATAGAAAGATAAGAGAGAGAGAGAAAGAGAGAGAAAAAAAAGAAATGAGAGAGATAGAGATAAGAGAGATGAGCGAGAGAGACAGTGAGAGAAAACAGATGAGAGAGATAGAGAGAAGAGAGATAAGCAAGAGACACAGAGAGAAAATGAGAGAGAGAGAGAGAGAGAGAAACAGGCAGACATAGAAAGGGAGAGAGATAGAGATAGAGATAGAGAGAAATGAATGAAAAAAGATAAAGAGAAGAGAGACAGGAAGATGAAAAAATGAATGAAAAGAGAAATGTTATATCAAAAGAGTAAGACGACATTGTTTTTTTTAATTTTTTTTGCGACAGAAAAATACTGTTGAATTTATTCAAACCATTTTGTGACTGTATATATATGAAGCTATCTCAAAACCACAATCACCAAAATCTTTTAAAAATTCACTAAATACCAAAAATACAAAAAAAATACTAGGGCTGAGCAAGGAATCCGTGAAATCCGTAATCCGATCCAGTCCAGTCCAATCCGATAGGTTTGGATTGGTTTTTTGAATCCGTGGTTCGGTTCCGGATTGAATAATTAAAAATCCGTAGTTCACGGATTGGTTCCGGATTGAATCCCACGGTTCCGGATTGGAACCGATCCGGACCGTATACAAATAGTCTATATTTTTATTATACATCCTCCCCCATAGTATCTTTTCTTATTCTATGTAAAATCTAAACTCAAACCTAAAATCGTATAATATCTTCTTTTATTACTTTTGTTTGTTAGTTTTAAGTTTTAATTTGCAATGGTCTAAATACTTATGGTGAAACCAGTTTTCTTATGGTTGTTTAAATTCTAGAACAGTATGTCATTATTATAGAAAAATATGTTGCTATTATGGAACTAATATAGCGCTATGTTTATATTTTTATGAAATTCAAGTGTTATATATATATTTTTGTTATTTAATTATGTGAATCCGTGGTCCTAAACCGATCCAATCCGTATTTAAATGGATTGGTTCGGATTGGTTCCATGATTTAAACGGATTGGATTGGTTCCAATTTTTTAGGAACCGTAAATAACGGATTGGTCCTGGTTTTATCCCAATCCGGTCCAATCCGGACCATGCTCACCCCTAAAAAATACCATAATTTAATACATTTTTTTTGTATTTTTATGTATTTATTAATTTTTAAAAATATTTTTTCATAAATTTTTTATTTTTTAGATACATCTAAGTAAGGTACATCTAAAAAAAATATTTAAAATTTTAAAAATATTCACTAAAAAAAAAGCACGAAAGCCACTTTTTGTGACGGCAGAAAATGCCGTCTCAAAAAGCAGAGTATTTGCGACGGCACCATTTGCCGTCTCAAAAAAGCAGAGTATTTGCGATGGCACTATTTGCCGTCTCGAACTTCCTGGCTAACACGAGGAATGGAAGAACAACTTATTCGTATTAAACAGATCCATCTTATCAAAGAGCATTTACCCTTGCGCTGGGTCTTTCTCGCCTTGGCCTTTTGCCTGTGAAATTCAAACATTTTTTTTCCCTCACTCCTTGAACAAGAGTTTACAGCTAGGCTCTCCTTCCTTCTGATCCATACTTCCTTGCCCGAGTGGAGCTGATATACCTGGACCAGGTCGCGTGGTACCTAGGTGAGATAGTGTTACGGCAGTTTGGGATTGATCGGCCGGTTCCTGATCCGCCACCCCAATCCTTCCATGCATCGCGGACGGGTGGAGCTGCTAGATATAGCTTACTGGACACTTTTAGAGATCAGATTAGGCACTTCAATGCTGGAGGAGACTTCTTCGAGATGCATTTGACCGACCGCGAGGACTATGTTGAATGGTATGCATCAGTGTCCACAGGACCGATCCTTCCTCCACACATGAGGATAGGGTCGAACTACGCGATCAGTGGAGGTCAGGCTGCTTCACGGATTGCTGAGCTGAGGAGAGACCTGGATAATATTATCCGGGAGACGGCAAATAGTGCCGTCGCAAATGTTATGCTTTTTTGAGACGGCAAATGGTGCCGTCGCAAATACTTTGCTTTTTTGAGATGGCATTTTCTGCCGTCACAAAAAGTGACTTTTTGAGACGGCAAGTGTGCCGTCGCAAATAGTTCCGTCTCATATACCCAGTTTTCTTGTAGTGTCGAGTCGAGATCGAGCTCAATAAATGAGCTTGATAAGAAAACGAGTCGAGCTCGAGCTCAGCAAAGCTCAGCTTGGCTCAGTTCGGTTCATTTGTATCCCTACCTAAGCGTGAGATTGAGGTCTTTGCTCGAGCGCAACTCTTGTCGCTCGAGTGGTCTGCAAAAATGGTAAACTTCTGGAAGCATGCATTTTACGCTTGACAAAATACAAGTGGTCGCTCGAGTGCAGGTTTTGTCGTTTGAGCAGAGAGGCTGAATTCTGGAATTTCTAGATTGCACTCCCTAGTTCAAAACTCAAATCAAACACTACAAAACTCATCCTTTTGGGCCAAAACTCAAGAAAACATTTAGAAACTTGTATAATATCAAGGATTGAAGATCATTTCGCAAAAATCAAGGCCCAATAGCATGCCAATTGTGCAAATTCAAGCTTGGCAGATGGAAAACATCACATGCATGTAATTGTTTGTCTTCAAAGCTTTCAAAACATGATCAATGAAGGTAAAATGGAATGAAACTTGATGACTTACCAAACCTAAGGTGAACTAAGGACAGGCATGAGTAAATTACTTGAAATTCAACTAAAAAATGTGATGAAAGTGCATGCATACATGGTATGACTCCATTTCACCAATTCTAGCTCAATTCTTGCATTACACAATCTTGAACTCATAGCTTAGGCTAAAAATTGTACAATCTAAGGGTTGAACTCTTACCTAGACGTTCTAAGGTGAGAGCTAGAGGCTTAATTCTTGAGTCTCTAAGTCTAATTCTTTTTCTCCCTAGCAAATCCCTTAGCTTGAGCTCAAGTCTTCTTCTTTCTCTCCCTCTCTCACATTTGTGTGTGTGTGGGCTCAAATGTGTGATTAAGGAAAATAAATGAGTGGTGGTACATATAGGAGCCTTATATAGGCTTGATTAGTGGTGATTAATTAAAGCTAATCAAATGGACATTGATTATTCTAATTTAATCGTTCCGAATTGGATTTTAAGTAAACCTACCATACAATTCTAAAAATTCTGAATAACACAGAAGCCAAGTCAATTTCACAATCGAATGTCGATAAGGCCTTCAATTCGCAGAACAAAACGGAAATTCCTATAGCAGACAGATATAAATACAAATAATGTAACTCACACGTAAATAATTCAGAATTTCACCTTAATTACGTCTTAAGAATATTTAATCATAGATTAAGGGATAGTCATAGGTCGGGGTTGCTACACAAGTCTTGTGATAAAATTTCATAATAACAATTCATGAATTGTACTCTCAAAGCACACCACAAATTCAGCTTTCATAGGAGATATTTATTATAGTTCATTTAACACTTTTCATAAAATTTCTTCTTCACATAATAAGAACAAATAATTAAAAGTGAATTTTCTACTATCAATGCATCCTCCAAAGTCTGAATCTAAGTAACCAATCAATTCAAGATTATCAGACCTCATAAATTTGAGCAAGTAATTTTTTATTCCTTATGATTACCTTATCACTTCCTTATTTGAGTAATAAGCTTCTTACAATAAATGTATAAAGAATCATTTCTATTCTAAGTGCTTTTATAAAAAATTTTTTTTGCATAAGACTAGACTTATTTTCTTTCAGAATATGGATAACTTTATCTGAATATTCTTTCATTCTGAATCTCTATAGAACTTTTAATATATGCCTTCTGAGATAATCTCAACAATTCATGCCATTCATTCAGAAATATTTCAATTTCTATCATATAGATGTAAATCAAAGTATAAAAAATGCAGCGGATAAAATATTTAGATCATACCTTTAGATGATAGAACCTCGTGGGTAAATCACGTGCTTCCAGAATCTGATAAACCAACCCAGCAGTGAAGTGATATTACAGAATGAATATCACCCACACAAATCACAGTGCAAATGACTTGATCGTTGTTTTTGGGAGAGAGTCAGTATATGGGTAAAACTCAGATCATACGCTGTTTCTCTCTGAATCATCCATAACCCATATACCAGATATATAATGTGTTATTATTATCTATCCATATCAGTTAATGGAGATAATATCTGTATCCTGAGTGGTTACCCTAAATAGGTTTGAATTCAATTTCAAAACCTATTTGGATAAGATTCAAATTCAAATTCAAATGGTCATGCCACATGGGCGCCCATTACTAACATATAGGTTGTCTTACTAACATATTTCATTTCAAAGTTCTTAAAGAGAAATTTTTTAACTCGTGCAATAAATCACGTACATTATTAACAAGCAAAATATTATCATCATAAAAAATCTTGAATATAAACTTGCTCACACTGATCTCTGGATATGTACACTAATAAAAAAAATGTTTTCTTTAAATCCAAAGGAAAAATAGTATCATAAAACTTAAGATACAATTTTTAGAAAGTTTGTTTAAGTCCATAAATTGATTTCTTAAGTTTGCAAGTCACATTTTCATTTTCCTCAATAGAAAAACCTTTGAGTTGATTTACACAAAAATTTTCATCTAAACTCTCTTTTAAAAAAATTAATTTTCACATACATTTAATGCAACTCAATATCATAATGAGTTACTAATGTCATAATGATTCTAAATCATCCCTTTAAGACACAAGTGAAAAAAGAATATCTCACATAATCAATGTCTACTTTCTAAGTAAAATTTTTGGCCACATATCTAATATTATATCATTTTATATTGCCTTGAGAACAATAAATATTTTTGTATCCCTAGGCAATTTAATGAAATTCCAAATTTCATTTTGGTCCATTGATTTCGACTCATCATTCATGACATCAATTCATTTAGTAGACTCAATACTTTCTATGGCTTGTAACAATAAAATTGAGTCTTTATTTATCGCAATATTATAATAAGATTCTTATAGATAATATTATCTCTTGTGATTCTTCTACAACTTTTCATTGGTGATAATTATATTATGGAGTAATTGATTATTCATTTGTTGTTCCAAGACATCATGTTGTTTAACAACTATAGGAATGCCAATTTCCTTCAAATTATGGGTAATGATACTTGTACCAAAACTTATTGAATAACCACATTTCATGATTTATCACTCTTACTGATTTTACCATTCTTATTAAATTTGATATTATCGGTTTCAGCAATTCTTGTACTATGACCAAGATAGTAAAACCAATATCCTTTAAATTTTCAAGATAATCAACAAAATTGTTAGAATGGTTGAGAAAATTCTGTACAAAAATAGAATTTTTCGTTAATTTTGGACTATAATTTAACTAGGTCCCAAGTACCGATTATAGAGGGTATTGGTGGTAACGCGTTCTATGTCGCGTTGTGATTCACGTAGTATATTTAGTTATTCAAAACCATTATCAGGTGAATGGGAAATTGAAACCAAAGTAAGCTCTATGGAAATGGTGTTTTTTGTGAAATTTCCATAAAGGTTGGAATTAAAGTTTATCCTACATTGCTTTAGTAGGCAAACTTTGTGTGAGTTTATAAGCCTTGGGTTTGAAGCTTGGGGAGGGCCCTAAGGGGTGCCCAAGTTTTGTGGAAGGGTGAGGTTAATGGGCAAAGTGGGCTAGACCCATTGGACCCAAAACAAACACACGCGCGCGTGCCGCCGCTACCATCTATCTGGGCCGGCTGGGCTTAGGCGCGGGTGCGTGTTACCTATTCAAACAGGTTTGTTACCAGTTGGATTCAAATCTGAAAAGCCACAAGTGCACTTATAAATAGTTCGTCCCTCATTTGAATTTTGCACTAAATGCTTCCGTTCTAATTCAACTATTGCTTTCTGCATTTTGCTGCATTTAATTTTCCTATGAGAAAGAGTATAAACACAAAATGTGTTCGTTATGCAAATAGTTTGTAGTGCTGCTATTGTTTGTTATAGATCATTTCATCTTGGAAGATAGATGTCTATAATTTGTTACCACCACAGAGAGGACGAATCTGTCTTAAGGAGACAGTATTTAACACTGGACATGATCTAAATATCTGACAAAATAATACTATCAGTAATTCGATTACTTTTATGTTTTTTTAATATTATTTTTTCCTTTTCAGATTCTGGTTTTGTTTTTGTAACAAAATAAGAATCTGTTTTTCTTAATTTATATATATATATATATATGTTGTTTTGATTTTTGTAATCAAACAGTCTCTCTTCTTTCTTTAATCCATTCTTCGTGTAGCGATCCCAGTTTTGCCACTTCGCTGAGTATGTCGGGGATCGAGCTACCCGGTCAGCTCACAGGGGTCCAGGGGGCAGCGCCCCTTAGAGGGCCCTAGGGTAGCGCCCCCGAAGCAAAAATGCAAAATGCATTAGAAGTTGCTTGTCCGCTCAAGCGGCCGTTTATGTTTTCGAGCGGAGAATGTTTGGTTTCAGAAGTTTGTCCTGTCTGCAAAAGTGCTACGAAAGTGTATTTGACGCTCGAGTGGGGCTTTCCACACTCGAGAGGACCATGTTATATCAGTTCATGAATCTGATATTTCAAATCACTTTTATATATATCTCTCTCTAAAAACCATTTCCTCTCCCTTCTCTGTACATTTCCCTACACCAAATTGGATCAAAACCTTGATTTCTCAAGATCCATTAGAGTTTTGCCATAGGTTCTTCATCAAAGTTGGTTAACTTCTCGAGGGCTTCGTTGTTTGCAGTGAAGATCGAGTTTCGACATCGTTGATTTTGGGGGTTTCATTTCATTTCTTCTTCAAAACTTGAGGTAGGGATTTTCTTAGAGTTATATATATATTTTTGCAAGATCTATATGATTTTCGAAATCATCTGTCGATAGTTTTGAAAATTGATTGTTGATTCAAGAAGTTGAGCGATTTTGAAAGTGGGTTTGTGTCTTGTTCTTTTAAAAGGATCTTATGGGTTTTGATTTTCGTTGATTGAAAAAAAGATAATTTTGAAAAGTTTTCTTTCAAAAGATTTGAGTTGTATAGTTTTGGTGAAAAAACCTAGAATTTGGAGATTTTTTTTAAAGGAGACTGCAAATCCATGAATGATATTGTTATATTTATTTTGTGTGTCAAAATAAATGGATGTTCGGAAATTTTCTTATTTATATTTATATAAATGATGAATTTCAGGGAATATAAGAATTGTTGTTCATTTTGGAAATTATTGTTCAAAACATTGAAATAGTCTTGAAATAACTAATTGTTGAGGATACTTGAGAAGAAGGAATTGTGTTATTCCTTGGATGATGAATTGGAATAAAAGTATTCATATTCATCTTGTGAAATTGACATATCAATTCATTTGATTACATTAAACTTTGAAAATTGATTTGAAAACTTGCATTGAGAAAAGAATGTTGAAAAACAAGTTTTCATGAAATGGTTTTGGGGTAAATACGTTGGTAAGTTTTGATAGGTGGTGTAGATGATATTGAACAAGTTGGCCTGAGAGTCTGGGGTGAAAGACTGAAAACCCGCGCAGATAGGTGTCGAGCCTTCCGGTTAATACCGGTAAAAATAAGAATTTGGTAGTACTTGTATAGTCTACTTGCAGGCATCGACCTAGGGATTACTAGAGTCGTATTTATCGCCCTTGAAATAAATTGTTAAGTTTTGAACAATTGAAATTGCATGATATCATTGAGCATAATGGTTTTCAAAAGTTGAAAATGTGATTTATCTTCAAAAAGGGCATAGCATGGCATGTGCATTTCATCTCTTGAGGCTTGTATAAAATGTATATACTTTGTTAAGAATTTTCTACTGGGCTTTATGCTCACCCTACAGGATATTTGTGCAGAAAAGATGTGGTGATCCCACCCAACTAGGGGCGTGGAAGTATGTATATTGGGAGTACAATGCTCTCATTTTGCTGTGACTCTGTGTGTAAGCCAAGGGCTGTGTTTGTGTGGGTTTGACTCAGAGCCACCAGCAAGCTCAATCAGTCTAAGCTTCGCGAGTTTATTAGGGAGCCACTTCGGCTCAGTCAGTACAACAGGCCTATGCTCTGAGAGGGGAGCAAGTCAATTAGGGGCCACAGGGGCACATGTATGCTGTCACCATGCCAAAGCAGTTGCCAGAATCCTAAGTTGTGAGAGGTATTTTTGTTGTGTGTAATTCTTTGGCTAATGTATTGATAGACACGGGTGTGTCTCATTCATTTATATATACTGCATTTGCTTCTGTATTGGGGTTAGAGGTAGCACGGTTAGTGCCTCCTCTCAGAGTAGAGTCACCTGTTGGGGGTACAGTTGATTTAGACCGAGGTTGTCGTGATTATGAAATTGAAGTTGCCAGGCGTCGACTTCCGTTTGCTTTTGTGTTGCTAGATATGTCGAGTTCTGATGTCATTTTAGGCATGGACTGGTTGTGTTCTTATCAATCTGTGATTGATTGTTATCGTCAGAGAGTTACAGTGTACACTTCGGGCGGTGATCGTTTCTATTTTCTGGGGAACCGAGTTGATAAAGCATTTTCACTAGTTGTTGACCCTCGTAGTAGGAGCAAGCTTACTGGCCTTCTTGCAACTCTCTTGGATAGTGAGAGTGATGGGGCTCGTGTTGAGTTACCAAGGGTAGTTTGTGAATACCCGGTTGTCTTTCCAGAAGATCTTACTAGTTTACCACCTCACCGGGAGATCAAGTTCTCCATTGAATTAGTGTCTGGCATGGCACCGATTTCCATGTCACCGTATAGATTTGCACCCATCGAATTGCATGAGTTGAAGATTCAACTCCAAGAACTTTTAGACAAGGGCTTCATTTTCCCTAGTACATCGCCTTGGGGAGCGCCGACTCTCTTTGTGAAGAAGAAGCATGGGTCATTACGATTGTGTATTGATTACCACAAGTTGAATAGAGTTATAGTTAAGAACAAGTATCCTCTACCTAGAATAGATGATTTGTTTGACCAACTTAGAGGGTCTCGTTGCTTCTCAAAAATAGATTTGAGGTCAGGGTACCATCAGTTAAGAGTCCGAGAGGAGGACATTCAGAAGATGGCCTTTCGTACTCGTTATGGCCACTATGAATTCCTTGTAATGCCTTTTGGGTTGACCAATGCACCGGCTTCCTTTATGGACTTGATGAACATAATTTTTTGGGAATACTTCTACTGTTTTGTGGTCGTCTTTGTGGACGACACCTTGATTTATTCAACCTCTGAAGAGGAACACGAGACTCACTTACGGGTAGTGCTGGGTTTACTTAGTGAGCACCAATTGTATGCCAAATTTGAAAAATACGGGTTTTGGTTAACAGAGGTGAAGTTTTTGGGACATGTAGTGTCTAGAGAGGGAGTGACTGTGGACTCCTCAAAGATAGATGCCGTACAGGATTGAGAACAACCTAAGAATGTTTTTGAAATTCGGAGTTTCTTGGGATTAGCGGGGTATTATCAATGTTTTGTAAGGGACTTCTCTAAACTAGCTGCACCTTTGACTAGGTTGACTAGAAAGGGTATCAAATTTGTGTGGAGTAAGGCTTGTGAAAAGTCATTCTAAGAGCTTAAGACTAGATTGACTACCGTACCGGTTTGATAATTTCGGAAAGGGGTTTGAATTAGACTGTCTATTGTTATGCGTCTGGGGATGGACTTGGTTGTGTCTTGATGCAAGAGAGAACAGTTGTGACCTACGGTTCGCGACAATTGAAAACTCATGAGAAAAATTACCCCACCCATGATCTAGAATTAGCAACGGTGATTTTTTCTTTGAAAATTTGGAGGCATTACTTGTACGGTGAGAAGTTTGAAGTCTTCTCTGATCATAAGAGTCTAAAGTATTTTTTTTTTCTCAAAAAGACCTGAATTTATGACAACAAAGGTGTATAGAATTTATGGAGGATTATGACTTTGAGTTACACTATCATCCAAGGAAGGCCAATGTGGTGGCCGATGCTTTGAGTCGAAAATCTGTTAGTTTGGCAAGTGTGGCCATTTGGAAATGGGATATGCTAGATGTTATTAGCAAGTTTGATTTGCACTTGGGTGAGTCCGGAGAGAGTGCTACCTTGTTTACTTTGAATGCTCAACCTACGTTGGTTAGTAAGATCATAGAGGCGCAACGAGGAGACCGTGATGTGAAATTAATCCGTGTTAAGATTTCCAATGGAAAGGAAGAGAAAGGTTTGAACGTTCACTAGGATCTGAGTGTACGTTACCTAGACCGTTTGTTTGTACCAGAATCTTGTAAAAAGGAAGTACTTTGGGAGTTCATTCACTCACGCCTTGCGGTACACCCGGGAGGTAATAAAATGTATCATGATCTTAGTCGTCAGTTTTGGTGGAGGGGTATGAAATGGGATGTCGTTTTTTTTGTATCGAAGTGCCTTACTTGTCAAAAAGTGAAGGCCGAACACCAAAGACCAGCAGGTTTATTACAACCCTTACCGATAGCCGAGTGGAAATGAGAGTGTGTTACCATGGATTTTGTAGTTAGGCTTTCTAGAACACAACGAGGCAATGACGCCGTTTGGGTGATTGTTGATAGGTTGACTAAGTCTACCCATTTCATTCTGATGTGCACCAGTGACTCAGTTGAACGCTTGGCAGAGTTGTACATTAGAGAGATAGTTCGGCTTCATGGAGTCCCTATGACTATTGTGTCGGATAGGGATCCTCGTTTTACTGCCCGGTTATAGAAAAGTCTTCAAGAAGCGTTGGGAACTAAGTTGACTCTTAGCACCGCTTATCATCCTCAAACCGATGGACAGTCGAAACGTACCATTCAGATTTTGGAGGACATGCTTAGAGCTTGTGTCCTTGATTTTAAGGGACCTTGGGAAAGGCACTTACCATTAGTTGAGTTTGCTTACAACAATAGTTACCAAGCTAGTATTGGGATGGCACCATTTGAGGCCTTGTATGGCCGACCTTGTAGATCACTGGTTTGTTAGGCCAAAGTGGGTGATGCATCGTTACTGGATCCAGAAATTATTAGAGAGACAACCCAGAAAGTTGCTCTCATTTGAAAGAGGTTTGCTATGACCCAAAGCCGACAAAAGAGTTATGTCGATAAGAGGAGACGACCTTTATCTTTTAAAGTTGGTGACCATGTGTTTCTAAAAATCTCACCAAGGCAGGGTTTGATGAGATTTGGTAAGAGTGGTAAATTATCTCCAAGGTTCATTGGGCCTTTTGAGATCTTAGAGCGAATTGGGGAAGTGACATATTGGTTAGCTTTACTACCACAACTTTCGGGAGTTCACAACGTATTTCATGTAGCTATGCTTAGGAAGTATGAACCCGACCCTTCTCATGTGCTTGATTGGGCTGACTTGGAGGTAGATGATGATGCCTCTTACAAAGAACGATCGGGTCAAATATTAGATACCCTGGAGCAAGTGCTACGGGGCAAAACTGTACCGTTGGTAAAGGTGTTGTGGAGACACCATGGGGTTAAAGAAGCGACGTGGGAACGGGAGGCGGAAGTCCGCTCCAAATATCTGGATTTGTTTGAAAATGCTTAAGTTGCTTTTCTTTGTAATATTCCCTAGTGTTGAGGGAAACGTATTTAAAGTTGTTAACCACATGCTGATATGTGCGTTGTTATTTTAAACATAAGGTTGTTGAGAGTTGCCATTACTTTTTGAAAAATTTCATATTTATGCGTATTTGGGAGGTTGTTGTTAATGAGATAACCATGGTGAAAATGGTGGAATTTGGTTGAGAGTTAGTATTGTAATTTGAAAATGAAATAGTGTGATTCTAATCGCTAGAAACCCCTTTGTTTGGGTAGTTTGATTTGAAATTTCGGGGATGAAATTCTTCAAGGGGGGAAGGTGTAGCGATCCCAGTTTTGCCACTTCGCTGAGTATGTCGAGGATCGAGCTGCTCGGTCAGCTCGCGGCAGTCCAGCCCCTTTATATTGTATTATTGTCATTACTGTTAAGCAGGCCTTTGGTAATCACGGATTATTGGCCGGTTACGATGCTAAACCCTTAGGGGCGGGTTTGGGTCATGACAATAACAAATGGAGGAATTTTGCTGGAGATGGTCCTAAACAAGGCGACAACAATGAAATAAAAAGTTCAAAGGAAAATGCTATAACTATGACAAGACTGGACATCGTGCATCTGATTGCCGACGCCCTAAAAAGGATCGCGGAAGTACAAGCAAGAAGGCTACCAATCAAGCCTATGTGACCGAACTAGATTACATCTCTGATGATGGTAAATGACATCAATCTCTCTGCTGTGACATTTGAGGCTAATTTGTTTGGAAATCCCAAGGAATGGCGGGTTGACAGTAAAGTAACTCGACACATTTGTGCAGACGGGGGTAATATGTTAATTGGTCTTTAATATGATGTGATTATGTGTTTTAATATGATTTTGTGTTCCATTATGTGAAAATATGTGGTTTTGAAGTTCTATCTGTTCACCGTGGGAATATCTGTTGAATAATCTGCTTTGGGAATTAAATTGAGGGCCTTATCGGCCCCAGAATCCAAAATTGACTACGCCTTTGTGATTGGCATAATTTTTAGAGCCTACGGTGGAATTTAATTGAAAATTGATTCGAGTCAGATTAAATTGATTTAAATGGGCATTCTACACTCAATTCCCTTTTTATATTCATTTGGGCTAATTTCAACTCTAAGATAAGAGAGGGGAGGGTCGGCTATAGAAGGAAAAAGGGGAGAGTTGTACAATTTTGGTTCAAGACTTGAATCTCTTGAAGATCTAACTCAAGATTTGGCTAGAGCTTGAGTGTTGAAGCTCTTAGGTAAGTGAATTCATGGACTCTTGTTTGTAATTTGTAAGTTCAAAGTTGAAAAATGTTAAAGAACATGAATTGAGTTGGTTTTGTTAAATTTGAAGTCTTAGAACACATGCATGTAGGAAATTGTTATGAATTTCCATATTTGAACACAATGTGTGCGTAATTGCTTTGAATGTTGCATGTTTGAGCTCAAAGGGGTATGGTCCATGTAAATTTGTAGTTGAAGCTCATGTATAATCACCATTGGTATCATCTAAGTTGAGAATGGGAGCTAGACATCACATGCATGTACAATCTATGAAGATAAGAGCTTTGAATGCATGAAGGTGTATGCTAGAATTGAGTTTGGTGTCAATTTGAGCCATGCATGTGTTAAATCCTTGAAATTGAGCTCCATGAAGATGTGTTTTGGTGTTTATACCATGTTAGTACAAGTATATGTGAAATTGGAGCCATTAGGAGCATGAAATGATGGTTTGAATGTTGAAGGGAGCTCAAGAACGCAATCTGGAAAACCCAGATTTTTATGTCCGCTCGAGCGAGGTGATTGCCGCTCGAGTGGGAAAATCGTGCTCCCAGCACTTTTTGCAGAATTGGATTTCCGCTTGAGCGAGATATCTCACGCTCGAGGGGGAGTTTTGTAGACAGGCCTTCCGCTCGAGCGTATTTTTCATGCAACCAGTACTTTTGCAAGCCTTAAGGGTCCGCTCGAGCGGGCAAGTTGACGCTCGAGCGGGCACCCTGTTCTCTGAAATTTTGTATGCTCGTTCTGTGTTTTGTTTTCCGTTCTCTTTCACTTGTAAGCACTCTTAGGCATATGTTAAGCATTGTAAATGAGTTAATGAGATAAGAATAAAAGAACGGATTGAACTGTTAATGACCCTTTTGTGTTCATGAAATGTGTAGGGTCAAGCTCCAAGGCAAATCCATAAGCCGATCACTGTGAGTAATATCGATATTTGAATGATTGTGAATGTCCAATTATTATTCCTTTATAAGTTTTATGAGTTGCTAATTGGAATTGTGGACAAAAGTCAGACAGGAATAAACATAAATGGACCAAAGGTCGTTTTGATAAACATAAATGGACCAAAGGTCGTTTCGATAAATATAAATGGACCAAAGGTCGTTTCGATAAACATAAATGGACCAAAGGTCGTTTTGATAAACATAAATGGACCAAAGGTCGTTTTGATAAACATAAATGGACTAAAGATCGTTTCGATAAACATAAATGGACCGAAGGTCGTTTTGACATATATTATAGCGATCCCGGGTTTACCCTTATTGAACAGTGATCCGGACATGTGTCCGTGGATGTTAGTAATTGATTATTGTCTTGTTTACATCTGTTACTACTTTGAATATTGAGTTATAGGATGTGTTGGGCAGGTTGTTACAGGTTGGTTGTGTTTGGGAGCCTAGTGCTGCTGCCCAGATTTTTGGACCTTCGCTCGAGCGAGGAGTTGGTCGCTCGAGCGAGAATTGAGGTCGTGTCTGGTGGATCGAGCCAGAGTGGCTTCGCTCGAGCGAGCGATTGCGTCTAGTTCTGGACCTGAGAGTTGCATTTCTTGGCTCGAGCGAGATTTCTTCGCTCGAGCGGTCTGGTTTGTTCTTCGCTCGAGCGAGAAGTCTGTCGCTCGAGCGTGCTGGTGGCAGACCTGAGGGTTTGAGTTGTTAGCTCGAGCGAGCATTCTTTCGCTCGAGCTCACTTCTAGCTTTTCGGCTCGAGCGAGAACTTCTTGGCTCGAGCGAGAGTTTTCTGTGTCTGGTCGCTCGAGTGACAAAGGCTTCGCTCGAGCGAGCGTGTTTTATATCAGCGGACAGTAGCGTTTTTGAACTTCAATTTTTCACTTCCTTTTCTTTCAAACCCTAGATCCGAGACTCTCTCTCTCTAAACCTACACTCTCTCTAAGATTTGATCTCCCTAGAGTGTGAATCTAGCCTAGGGCCTTTGTTAAAAAGATAGAGGGTGTTGAGAGCTTCGACTTAATCTGAAAAAGTTTGGATTTGGAGCACGTTGATCTTCGAGTCTTCATCTCCTTTTTGGCTCAAACTTCGAGGTAGGGATAACCTACTCCATCTTATGAGCTTTGTCTTTGAATTTTAGCATTTTGATATGTTGGGGTTGTTAGGTAATTTTGAGAAAGTTTGGGCCTTTGTGTAATTTTACAAAAGTCGGGGTTTTAAATATATAAACCTATATGCATGTTAGGCATAGGGAAATGAGATTAATGTTGGTACATTGATGGAAATGGAACCTTAGGGTTGTTTTGTGAATTATGGTAATTTGCCCTAATTGGGTTTAAATTAATTAATGCATATAATTAATTGAAGAAAACGAGGAATTGAATTGAAAATGTTGATATATTATCTATTTGTGCATTTATTTCCTGCTTAGAAATAATTGCTTTGGGCTACCGGTGGAGGGTAGTGTTGATTGTTGTAGACAATGCATGATGATTAGGCAAACTAAAACTAATCAATCGGATGTGTCATAGAGTATGACGGTTGATAGAATACATTAACTTTATGTATTGAGTGATTGTGTATATGACCAATGTGTTTATATGCATTATGTGTAGACGGTTGGTAGAATACATTAACTTTATGTATTGATTGATTGCGTATGTGATTCTGTGTTTACATGCGTTATATTGTGTATAGAACCTTTGTGTTTATATGCATTGTGTAGAGGAGGAGATGGGGGATGTACTCCGCGGTTTAGGGGAAGATGGGGGATGTACCTCTAAACCGGATAGGATTGGGAGGAGATGGGGGATGAACTCCGTAGATACAGCTCATATGCTTGTCTAGTGAAGTGTAGATACAGCTCATATGCTTGTCTAGTGAAGTGTAGATACAGCTCATATGCTTGTCTAGTGAAGTGTGGATACAGCTGATATGCTTATCTGTTGATGTGTGATATGCTTATCTATTGGAATGGTGATATAGCTCATATGCTTATCTGTTGTAGTAGTGATATAGCTCATATGCTTATCTACTGAAAAGTCTGTTTGATTTGATATAGCACCAAAATGTATATCATCATCGTTTGTGAAGTATGGAAGTAGTTTATGTGTTATTGATACAACACCAAAATGTGTATCCATCGTGAATTTTGAAAATGTTCTAGTGATGAACTATAATCTCATCAAAATGTTTTGGCCAGAGTACTGAACCCTGTTTTCAAACTAGAAGTTGAATAAGAAATGAAAAGTGAATTGTAACATAGGTTTGGTTGTCATGGAATTGAAATAAGATGTAAATGGAAGTGTAAGTATCGACCATCTATCAGTTGCTAATCTTTTAATCATTCTTCATAGTTGGTTTAGTATATCTCTGCTGGGTTGTGGCTCACCCTATATGGGAATATCATTTGCAGGTACAGGTAGCATGCCGCCTCTAAGGACATAGCTTGGGAGGCTAGGGGCAGGACATACTTTGTTGCCTTATTTTCCTTTTGATGTATTACATGTAAATTCAAGCCAAGGGCTTAATGTGTAACCGAGTTAATACTCTCTTTTGTAACCAAGTGATAACTTGGAAAGCTGTAAGCCCGCAGGGCATATACTTTTGTTATTAACGTGTAATACTTTTGTAATGAAGTACTCTGATTAATTGAGGGAATGTGGATCTTTTGTATATAAATGTATGTTTATATTGATGGGTTTAATGTTATTATTTTGAGGGCGTTACATATATGAACGGACCAAAGGTCGTTTTGACCTATATGAATGGACCGAAGGTCGTTTTGACATATATGAATGAACCGAAGGTCGTTTTGACAGAAATGAATGGATCGAAGGTCGTTTTGATAGAAATGAGTGGACCGAAGGTCGTTTTGACATATATGAACGAACCGAAGGTCGTTTTGACATATATGAACGGACCGAAGGTCGTTTTGACCTATACGAATGGACCGAAGGTCGTTTTGACATATATGAATGAACCGAAGGTCGTTTTGACAGAAATGAATGGACCGAAGGTCGTTTTGATAGAAATGAGTGGACCGAAGGTCGTTTTGACATATATGAATGGACCTAAGGTCATTTTGACATGAATGAGTGGGCCGAAGGCCATTTTGACACGAATGTATGAACCGAAGGCCGTTTTGACAGAAATGAATGGGCCGAAGGCCGTTTTGACATGAGTGGAAATCTGAATGGGCCAAAGGCCAGAATGTTTGGAACTACAGTCACTTGATTTGAATTTCGTATAGTTATATATTTGTTAAATAGAAATAAGAATTGGGCCCAAGGCCGTTTGGAACATGTTGTTCTACATTGTTATGTAACTTCTGTATTTGATTTGATATTATTCACTGGGCGTTCGCTCACGCTCATTCATGTGTTTGTAGGTGAGCCAAGAGAAGTCCAAACCCAGCCCTAGTGAAGTCTGTGAGGAGCAACAAAGGTTTCGGAGAGTCAGCCCTCGTGTCTCACGTACGAGACCCGTCTTCGCCCTTTTGTTATGTATTTACAATTTGTCATGTTGGGGAGGACTTTGTGTATATCTATACATAGCTGTGATGGGTTGACTTAGTTTTGAATGATCCTGTTTATACAGAACTTATGTCACTATGTTTCTGTTGTGAGTTATTAATGTACATATGTATGGTTTGTTTTGATGTGCCATGTAAGCACAGCTCTATGGACAAAGTTTTAAATTTTGCTTCCCTTTTGGCCCCCTTTACTCTGATGTGTTAAGTCTGTTTTGGTTTGAGGCCGTAGGTAATCTTAGGATTACTGGCCGGTTACGTCCTGAACCCATGGGGGCGGGTTCGGGTCGTGACAATGTTCACTACTTATAATGAGACTACAAATGGTGAACAACTTTTCATGGGAAATTCGTCTACTTCTACCGTGGCTGGATGAGGGAAAGTTGTCTTTAAGATGACATCGGGGAAGGAACTTACCCTCAACAACGTGCTGCATATACCAGACATCTAGAAGAATTTAGTTCTGGTTCTTTGTTAAGGAAAAATGGTTTTAGACTTGTATTTGAATCTGATAAATTTGTATTAACAAAGAATAGTATGTATATGGGTAAGGGATACATAAGTGATAGTCTCTTCAAATTGATTGTAATGACTGTTGTATCAAAATCTGTTATGAATAAGAATAACACATCTTTTGCTTATATTGTTGAGTCAAATTTATGGCATAGTAGATTAGGACATATGAATTTTGATGCTTTGCGTAAACTAATGGGTTTGGATTATATACCAAAGTTTGAAATTGATTCTAATCACAAATGTGAGATATGTGTAGATGCAAAACTAACTAAGACTCCATTTAAATATGTTGAAAGAAAAATTGAACCTCTAGAATTAATTTATACTGATGTGTGTGATCTAAAATTTGTTCACTCTAGAGAAGAAAAAAAGTATTTCATAACATTTATCGATAATTACACAAGATAGTGTTATGTATATTTACTTAGAAGTAAATATGAAGCCTTGGAAATGTTTAAACTCTACAAAACTTAAATTGAAGATCAACTTGGTAAAACTATTAAAATGGTTAGAAGTGATAGGGGTGATGAATGTAATGCACCTTTAAATGAATTTTGTGCACAACATGGCTTTATTCATCAAACTACAACACCCTATTCTCCACAGCAAAATGGAATTGCTGAAAAAAATAATAGAACCCTTAAAGAAATGATGAATGCCATGTTACTAAGTTCAAGCTTACTGTAGAACTTGTGAGGGGAAACAATATTGTCTGCTAATTATGTTCTTAACAAGATACCCCACAAGAAAACTAACAACACTCCTTATGAATTGTGAAAATGTCAACTACCTCCTACAAATACTTAAAAGTGTGAGAGTGTTTGGCAAAGGTAGAAGTTCTTGTTCCGAAAAAGACTAAGATAAGATCAAAAACAGTGAATTGTGTGTTTATTGATTATACGCATAATAATAGTGCATATCGGTTTCTGACTTATAAATCCGAAATACCTGATATACATGTGAACACCATTATAGAATCAAAGAATGCTGCGTTTTTTGAACATGTTTTTCCTTACAAGAAATGACAAGAATTAAGTTTATGGAAAAATCAAACGCAAGAGACTAGTAATGGTCTCGACCAACAGGATTTAACTGATGATGAACCAAGACGAAGTAGGAGAGCGAGAATATCAAAATCCTTTGGTCCAGATTTTTTGACATACCTATTAGAAAATGAGTCTCAAAGCTTTAAGGAAGCAATGTCAACTCTTGAAGCACCTTTGTTGAAAGAGGCTGTTAATAATGAAATTGAATCCATTATGCAGAATTATACTTGGGAATTGGTGGATCTTCCACTAGGTTTTAAACCACTTGGGTATTATAGACACCCCATTTTTTACAGCCATTACGACTTGGACGTCATCTCATGCATACCCGATGATAAGTTTATTTGCTCGTCAAGTGCTCGAAGTCCTTAGTGGGAAGCCGTAGCTTTGAGCCTTTCAAACCCTGCACATTTGTTGCCCTATTTTTGGACCAAACCCTGTGTTTTTCAAACCTGCAGCTCCTGGTGGCCTATTGGCCACCTTTTTGGGCTGCCGGCCATCACTTTTTGGTTGTCGGCCACTGATGTGGCTTACCGGCCACCAGTTTCTTTTGCAGATATTTTGTGGCAGTTGTGCTAGCTGTTTGCACAGATGCATGCATTTGTCCCCACGTGTAGGGCTGGATATTCTTGAGGAGAATTCATGTTTTCTATATATATATATAAGGCCCCTCTCTCATAATTTAAGGTTGGAAACATTTTAGATCAAAAATTTTCCTCGCTCTCTACAATTCTCTTTCTCTTTCTAGCAAATTCCTACACTTTTGCCTACAAATCCTTAATCTTTTCCCATACGCCCTTAACCAAACCTTCTCATCTTTGAGCTGAGGCACTTTTGAGCTTTGTTTGAGCTCTTGAAGGGTGTGTTGTCTTGGTTTTGTTGCTTGAATTGCTTCTTCTCTTCAAGAGGTATAAAGCTTTACATATTTGCTTGCTTTCTGTACTATTTTTCCTATTGTTTTCCAACTATTTTTGGGCTGTGAAACTTCTGTATTTTTAGGTTGAAACTTGGATTTTAAGGCCATTAAAGGTTGAGGGGTGGTTCACCCTTCTTTACACCTTGTTTTGGAGGCCTTTACCCTTGGGTTTCCCATCGTTTTACTATCTATTTTTGAGTTTTTAAATACTATTATTTTAGAGTTATTTTAGTGGCCAAAATCATGTTTTGAAGTCCAAATTTGATGGGGTTAGCCTCCCCTCTTTGTGTCTTGCTTACTAGCATAGTTTGTGCCATGTTTTAGCATATTAATCTAGCTATTTTTGTCTCAATTCCAGCATGTTTTATGACTTATTTTGAACTTTTTTAGTACTATTTTTGGTTGAGCTTTGTTTTGTATGCTTATAGTGCAATAATCCTCATGAGTTTTGTGTTCTAGGCCTTAGACACTTTCTCCTTTGAGTTGATTGCATTTATTTATGGTTTTCCATACTTATGATCACTTTTAATCATCTCTACAACCTCCCTCCTTTCTTGGCCTTTGTTTTTCTTTGAAAGTGGTTCAAATAACTTGTTTGTTTAAAGCATGAGATTGAGGTGTCATGCTTAATGGTTTAATTCCTTTGGGATTCATTACCAACGGTATGATGTCTCTTTCATGTCTAAAACAACTTGTGCTTTGAGCCCTTTTTCCATTTAGAGAACTTAAACTCACCATTGGACTCAATGAATTAAAGAATTGAAAGGTAATTAAAACGAAGTAATTAAAATGGGACTAAAAAAGGTGCAAGATAATAATTTGTTTGTGTTCAATCAAATATTAATTGAACACATGGAAGCTTGATCCATTTCATACTCATCAGTAATGAAATGATTCAAGTTTCCAAGGTCACCACTTCCCTTGATCAACTCATAAAAGGGAGGAGGTTAGAGTTTTATTTTGTTGCATTCATTGAAATTGCACATTTTGGTTCATATGTCATCATGCAATGAAATTGCTTGAATTGGTGGTTTGTGGACCAAGTTTGCTACTCTTTTGATTTGTTCATGAAAATGAGAGGTGAGTTATGCAGACAACCCTTGAGAATACCCTATGCATGCATTGTTTGTCTTCTATTACAGTAAGATGAACTGGGTAGTAGTGGCTGGCAGACCACTTTCCATGGCCGGCAGGTGGCTGGCAGACCACCATTGATGGCCGGCCGGCTATCACTGGTGGCCGGCCAGCCACTGATGCAAAATTCAGCAGCATGTTTGTAAGGCAGAGCAAAGTTATTTTGGAAGTGGACAACAATGTTAGTGTTCTATTGTGCAACAAAGGCTCTCCGAAAGCAAAACAGTGGCTTTTCAGGTAGAAACTGAGCATGTGTATGAGCATTCCTCGTGTGTCAAGCATGTTTTAAGTTTAAATTGTTGTAATTAATTAGTTGTAGCTAGTTAATTTTGTAAAGTGTTGTAACTAATTAGTTAGTCAATTAGTCATTCAATTTCGTCTTGTAATTAGTTAGTTAACCAGAATAGTTAGTTGATTCATTTGTTGTAATAACTAGTTAAGTAGTTTAACTAATTTCATTTGTTTTGTAATAATTAGCTTAGCTTTAATTAGTTAGTTAATTAGCTTAATTTATTTGGACTCTCCTTCGTGAGAGTGCAATGTAATAATGTGTATGTCTTCCAACCCCACGTCTTTCTCCCTTTTATTTACTAGCTTATGATGGTTAGTTTAGGGACATCATGTTTCTTTCAGCATTTCCCATGTTTGCACCTATTTGTATTGCATGCACTGAGGATCGGTTCATTATTCTAACCACATTGTCAATTTAAATACTTGTTTGAATACGTGCTTACACCGCATGTTATCAAATTAATTCATATGCCATATTAGTAGCCGAGCCTATTTAATTGCATATCGCATGTGTTGCATTAGTCATATCGCATAGTTAGGATCATGCATTTTTCTAACTTTTTTGTTTATTTTGGCTTGGAGTACTAGGTGAGCCTTTACTCGCTTTAGCATAATTGCATGAATGTGATTGTTGTCATGTTTACCATGCTTTCCATGAGGCTAATTGCTTAAATGATAAACTGCTTGAATGCCTGTGGATGAAGGCTTATTGCTTGAATTTGAATAATTTGAGTAATGTTTATATGCGATCATTTTTTTCAAGTGGTACATATTCGAAACAATTTTTAAAACAAACATGAATCAAGTGTTTCAATTTTTGCAAATTAGTCCATACTTGTGTGTGCACATCACATAGTAATGATAACCTAACAAACTAGAACAAAAGCATATAATGTACATAAGATTCATATCATGATTAGTAGAGGCCGATCTTTAATCGGGCGAGCAAGGGTGCTCAAATTCATTCACGACCTTCCCTTCTCATACCTAAGTTCCCGAGTCGAGACAATCTTAGTGATGACGGACACGTGGCCCTTGACACGAGTCGTGGGTTTTCTAAATTTTTCGAAAACAAAAAATATTTAGGTGGCGACTCTGTATCTGGCAAAGTAGTCTATCTTTGGCAATTTGATTCAAAATTGATTTTTCAAAAGATTTGTCGAATTTGGACTTTTTGATGTTTATCAATTTCACATTGCACGTGTGAGATTAGATTCAGAACTGCGGGAGTCTGAACTGTAGGGCTTATTTCGAACTTTCGAAATGGGGCACTGTAGACCGCCTGAAACTCCGCTTCGTGCGCGAGGACGCGAATCGTGGTTCTAGCTACTACAGTTCGAACTCCTATCACGGTTTTGAATCTAATCTCACAAAGTGCAATGTAAGATTGATAAATCACCAAAAAGTCCAAATCCGGTAATTGGTTTTGAAAAATCAATTTTGAATCAAAAAACGCCAAACATGGACTGTTTTGCCAGATTTCAGAGTCGCCACCTAAATATTTTGTTTTTGGGAAATTTAGGAAACCTTGACTCATGCCTAAGGCTATGTGTCCGTCATCACCAAAGTTGCCTCTGCTCGGGAACTTGGGTACGAGAGGGGAAAGTCCTGAAATGAGCACCCCCCCTCGCCCGATCAAAGATCGGCCTCTACTAACATGATATGTTGTTTTTGAAAACATATGCGTTCTTATTCCGGTTATTAATCTAGAATTACTATGTGATGCGCACAGCATACAAGTATAGACTAAATCACTCAACTTGGAACAAAACATCTCATGCTTGTTTTTCGAAAATGGTTTGAAGTTGCTACTCGCAACTAAGCTAAACCGCGGATTTGCCACCCTCAAGTGGGCTTAGAAAAACATGATTTTGCCACTCTCAAGTGGGCTTAAAATGCACATTTCGATGAATTGTCCTAATTCAAGCAATGAAGCCTTCATCCACAGGCATTTATGCAGTTTAGCAGCTAAGCAAATAGCCTCATGGCAAGCATGCTATACATGGCAACATACATATCTCATGTAGTATGCTAAAGCGTAAAAGTTTACCTAGTACTCCAAGCCAAAAAAGAAGCTAGTTAGTAATCAATGCATGATCCTAGCTATGTCAACAATGCCTAATGCAACACATTCAAAATGCAACTAAGATAGGCTCAGCTATTCTAAGATGTCATGTGAATGCAACTTGATAGCATGTATTCAAATTAGTATTGAGATACAATGCAGTTTGTATGATGCACCGAGCCCGATGCATACAAGACGAATGAATGAATGCAAACATGATAGCATAAGGATACTAATTGAAACGTGCCCTAAAACTAACCATCAAAAGCTGATAAGTAAAAAGGAGAAAGAAATGGGGGTTGGAAGACATGCATCACACACACGCACCCTTATTACAACAGTTGTGCCCTCTCGACAGAGGGTCCGAATAATAAGCTAACTAGCTAATCTAAGGTAATTAAACTAATTATTACAAAACAAAACTAATTAACTAATCCTAGTTAACTAATTAGTTATTACAACACAAATTGAATAGCAAAGTGCATCAACTAATTAAGTACAAAACCAAAGCATTAGCTAGCTAAGCAAAGCAGCTAATTAAACCAGTAAAAAGAGGTCCTCGGGGTGAGGGGTGCATGCATGCTCGGTCGCCTCGTTTGGAAATCCATCGCTATGCCCCAACTTGCCTCTGTTTGTAATTGTTCTCAGGACACTGCACAAGCTTCCAGATAGCTTCTACTCCATCATGGAGACCTCCAGGAAGGCTGCCGATCACTTATTGGTGTTGTAGACCACCTGTAGACCACTTACATTTGTTGCAGACCAGAAAAAGTGGTCGGCTAGCCACTTTTACTCGTCTGTCGACCAGAAAATTCTACACAACTCCATTTTGGTGCAACAGAGAACAAAAAGGGGCACAACAGTGTATTTGCAAGATATGTGTGCACAACCACCCTCCCTATCATTTCTTAAGCTCAAGGGAGTGCGGCACTCGACTCTCGGCCCACCAACTGAGCATCGCAATGCACAATGACCGAGAAGCCAAGATTGCACAATCAATGTCAATGAATGCACAAATAACACATAAGAGCCTTAGCCTCTATCATACATGATCAAGAGGGTCGGCGACCGAGAAATGAGGCACGTTTCATCACTTCAAGTATGAAACGTCCTTCGTTTCTCGTGTTTGGACTAACACCCTATCCAAACACAAATGCAATGCAACATGATCAACCTATCAATGCTAATGGCATGCAAACTCAATGCAATGCATACAAACATAATGCAATGCAACAAGCATGCAAACACAATGCAAACAACAACATTCAAGCAACATGCTCGATGGACTTAAACCGAAGATGGACAGACCTCAATCATGCCCAAAACAGTGGCCAAAATTCTATGAAAGGATGGCATGAAATGCAAGATAATGCATGCACATGCAATGGTTCATCAACTAAGCATAAGAGCACAACCCTCAAACATGATTAAGAAGTGACAAATATGGAAGTGTGACAACACTATATACATCTGAAATCATGTATGAAATGATGCCAAATCATTCAAACAACACAAGTATAGCATGCAAGAGGGCCTAAGGCACAAGGCCACTGAAGGAGTCTACACAAGAGGCATGCAAAGCATGGTACAAATGCCTAAACCAACTATGGACAGAGCTTAAATAGGTCAACACAAAGACCAAAACATGCTGAGATGGGAGCTCAAAGGTCTAGGCATGCATGCATGCAAGTTAGGCCATAAACAAGACAACAATGCATGACCCTTAAAAGCACTCAAAGGGTGAAAGAAGTGAGAATATGGCAATGCTATATGCTTTGAAATAACATGTGAAATGATTCCAAATCATGCACATGTCACAAATGAAGCATGCTAGGAGGCTCAAAGCTTGAATCTAGCATAGGCACTTGCACTATAACAATGCAATACATGAACCATATGACCAAGACAACCCAAAACAGTCCTAGAGCATGTCAAAATGATGCTAAAACATGTATGGACTAGAGCTAACACATGCTATCATGAAGGGCATGAGGCATGGAATATGCAAGGCCAATGAGGAGGATTACACTACACCTACCAAAACCAAGCATGAGATGACTTCACCAACAAAAATCAGAGTTATATCATGGCAAAATAGGACCAAATACACACTGAAATAGTGGCCCAAAAAGCTAGCCAAGATGGCATACATAAAGGCTTATACTTAAGGCATAAAGCACCAACCCTCAAAAGCATTGAAAGAGTGAAAGATGTGAGTGTATGGCCACACTACATATACTAAAATCACATAAAAAATGATGCCAAATCATGCAAATAGCCCAAGCAATGCATGCTAATGACTTGGAAACTCAAAGCTAGTGAGCTAGAATGCACCATAGCTATACAAAGCAAGGCATGCATGACCTAAAACACTTAAATCAGACCTTAATCATGGAAAAACATGAGTAAAAGCTTCCTGGAGTAGAGCCAAAATCATGCTAGAATGATGGTCAAAAGCATGATGCATGTTACACTAGTGAACGGAAATGCACTACAAGTGTATAATGCATGCATGAGGTAATCAAACCAACCCAAAATAGAGTTAAGGCATGCTAAAATAACACCAAAAACTTGCTGAGATAGGACCAAAACATGCTAGAAAGATGAGCCATCAACACAAGCATTTAAGGCCAGTTTGCAAGGATTACACTACAAGTGTATAGAGCATGCAAGGATGGCCTAAACTAAGCCAAAATAGAGGTATGCCATACTGAAATAAGGTCAAAAATAGGCTGAGATGGAGCCAACATATGCTAGATAAACATGCTCAAACATGAGGCCAACAAAGCAAGCAACCAAGATACAAGGAGAGGAGATGACCCCCTCCTATTTGGGACCTCAAAACACACTTTCCACCACTGAAATTCCTCTGAGTTTCAGTGGTGAGAAGGCTAAAAAGAGGTGGTCCTAATAGCTTAAAAGGATAGCTCAAAATAAGGCCAAACAAGGCACAAAAGGGGGGGTAGACCACCCCCAACACCAAGGAGGCCTCAAACAAACATGTTAAGCACTAAAAAATCAGAACTTTTTTGTAGTTTAAAGTTAGGCCTGAAACATCATGCAAATGGGGCCAAAAGCTTAATCAAAACAAAGCTTTAAAGGGGTTAAAGACTTACCCTTGTAGAACAACTTCAAGGAAGCAACTCCAGCAACCTTTTTGGATCAAAAGCAGTCCAAAAAACACAAAACCAGCTTCAAGATGCCTCAGCAACAAGAGTATGGTGTTTCACTATGTGTGTTGTGTGGAAAAGTGTGAAGAGAAGGCACTTTTAAGCACAAATATGAGAGAAATGAGGAATTATAGAGATAGAGATGTATGTATATCTCCAATACAAACATCTGAACCTAAGGCAACAGGGAGGAGGCTCCCTTATATAGAAAATCAAAGTTTAAGCTTGTTGAACAAGCTTTAGGCTCCAAGTAATCCCTCCGTGTATGGAGGATGCCTTCTGTGCCCAACAGCTGGCACAGCTGGTAAGAAAATATCTGCAGGAAACTGCAAGAAAACTGCCAACTGGTTGGCCAGCTACTTGCACTGGTCGGCCGACCACCAAAAGTGGTCTGCAAGAATAAAAAGTGGTCGGCAAGGGGGAGGGGTGGTCTGCACAAGGAAAGCAAGGTGATGGCATGGCTGCCGACCACTTTTGGTGGTCCAAAGACCACAAAGACCAGTTGGCCGACCAAAAAACTGGCTGGCGGGGAGGAAAAATGGTTTTCAGGGAGAGAAACTGGTCTACAACCCTTATTCCACACTCCAAGCAAGGAAAACAAGATTTGTGCCAAAAACAAACCAAAAATGATGCAAGACAAGAGTTCGCGGGTCAAGGCACGCAGCCGGAAGCCTCAAAAATTAGTCTATGGGAGGGAAAAGTGGTCTACGGCCACAAAAGGTGGTCTACAAGACCTCTGTGTCCCTCTAGACCAAGGCAACAAGGCATGGACTGAAAACCAAGCCAAAAGGAGAACGTTAAGCGGTCCCGAGACAAGGCGCGCGGTTGAAGACTTTGGAAACCGGAAACTAGTCTCCAAAAGGGAAAAGTGGTCTATAGACCTCTCTCTCCCTCCGGGGAAGGGAAAACAAGGTTTGGTTCAAAACCAAACCCAAAGGGAAGCAAGACAAGGCGCTCGGCCGAAGGCTCCAGAAACCAGAAACTAGCCTTCATGAGGAAAAAGTGGTCTACGGATCTCTCTCCCTCCAGGAAAGGGAAAACAAGGCATGGTCCACAAACCAAGTCAAAACACAAAGAGTGTAGAGGCCCGGAGGCAAGGCACTCAGCCGAAAACTCCAGAAACTCGAAACGAGCACAAACATGTGCGATCATCGAGCGCTTAATCGATGATGTCTGAGTCTTAAGGTCAGTCAAAAATTGGGTGTCTACAGGCGCAAAAAAGTTGAGCTATAAGTATAAATGAATATTCAATAGAAAAATAAAAGCAGATGGTTCATTAGACAAGTATAAAATAAGACTTGTGGTAAAAGGTTACAGACAAAAGGAATGTCTGGACTATTTTGACACATATTCTCCTGTAACAAAAATAACATTCATACGCATGCTTATTGCTATAGCAGCATTGTGTAATTTAGAGATACAGCAAATGGATGTTAAGACAACTTTCTTAAACGGTGATCTAAATGAAGAGATCTATATAGAGTAACCTGAAGGGGTTGTAGTGTCAGGGCAAGAAAAGAAAATTTGTCGACTTGTAAAATCTCTTTATAGATTAAAACAAGCTCTTAAGCAATGGCATGAGAAATTTGATCATGCTATGCTAACTAATGGTTTCAAGATAAGCGAATGTGACAAATGAGTCTAAGTTAAAAACACTCACAAAGGTTATGTCTTCGTTTGTCTTTATATGAATGACATGCTTATCATTGGAAGCAGTCAAAACATGATCAAATCAACCAAGTAAATGCTGAACAAAAGATTTGATATGAAAGATATGGGGGTCGTAGATATAATATTAGGAATGAAAATTACTAAAACATTTTATGGATATGCATTATCTCAATCTCATTATACTGAGAAAATTCTTGGTAAATATATCAAGGATGATATGAATATAGTAAGAACACCAGTAGACATCAGTTTTTATTTATTGAAAAATAAAGGTGATGCGGTGTCTCAGTTAAAATACTCCCAAATCATTAGAAGCCTAATGTACCTAATGAATTGTACGCATCCTGATATAGCTTATGCTGTTAGTAAATTGAGTAGGTACACTGGTAACCCCAGAGAAGACCATTGGAAAGTGATCATTCAGGTTCTTAGATATTTAAGATTTACCCGTGACTATGGCTTAAAATTTACTCGATATCCAGCAGTACTCGAAAGCTATTGTGATGCAAATTGGATATCGGATACTAAAAATTCAAAATCCAATAGTAGATATGTCTTTACTCTGGGAGGCGCTGTTTTTTCTTGGAAATTCACAAAACAAACATGCATCGTACGATCCATAATGGAATCTGAGTTCATCACTTTAAACAAAGCAGGAGAAAAAGCAGAATGGCTTCGTCACTTCTTAGAAGACATTTCAATGTGGCCAAAACCTGTGCCAACTATTTGCATTCATTGTGATAGTCAATCTGCAATAGGCAGGGCATAGAGTCATATGTATAATGGTAAGTCAGAACATATTCGTCGTCGACATAATGCCGTAAGGCAATTGCTCTCAAGTGGAATAATCTTAATAGATTATATAAAATCTAAAAAGAATATTGCAGATTTGTTAACAAAATGTTTGGCAGAAGAGTAAGTGTATAGTTCATCGAAAGGGATGGGATTAAAGCCTATTACATAAGAGTCATCATAATGGTAACCCTACTTACATGATTGGAAATCCCAAGAACTAAGTTCAAAGGGACAACTAAGTTATGTGTGGCTCGCTAGAAATCACCAGGGGATTAAAATTCCCTACTCATTCTTATGGTGAGAGTGATATCTGCAACATGTGTTGTATGCAGGGATTTAAGGATAAGCTTTGCTTTCAGTGATTACTTATATCTTAATTTAGGCATAAAAATCAAGACGAGTATAAGAGATTCTCACAACAAGAATCACCTATATGAGTGTCAAATTGGGGCCGGTTCTATGAGAATGAAGAGGCTAAATTCTCTACAAATACTCACAAACAACCAGGAGCGCTCATGGCCAAAATGAACACAACTGTGAGAACCACGATGAGTCAGAAGATATTTTGTGTGAAATCTATTGTCTTGGCTTACACAAACGGCTGAACAATTCAAGGCATCGCATCCATTAGTTAACTAGTAAGTCCGATAGGTTATCACTAAGGAAAGTTCAAGGCTGAAAGCTACCTATCCTGATGCAAGATATTTTCGATTTATACTCTCTCGACAAATTCTGCATGTTGTTGCATTTCTGTTGTCTTTAAATTCCATTCATGTGGGGGATTGTTAGAATGGTTGAGAAAATTCTGTACAAAAATAAATTTTTTTGTTAACTTTGGACTATAACTTAACTAGGTCCCAAGTACCGGTTATAGTAGGTATTGGTGGTAACACGTTCTATGCCGCGTTGTGATTCACGTAGTATATTTGGTTGCTCAAAACCATTATTGGGTGAATAGAAAATTGAAGCCAAAGTGAGCTCCATGGAAATGGAATTTTTGGTGAAATTTCCATAAATGTTGGAGTTAAGGTTTGTCCCGCATTGCTTTGGTAGATGTAACGCCCCAAAAATAATACAATAATTCAATAGTAAAGACTAATACAAAATGACATAAATAGAGTATTACGCTCTCATTAATCAGAGTCCATTTACAAAAGGGGCACATGTATTACACATTCATTAGCTTCACCATGAATCTATAGCATGTGGCACCAAACTAAATGATCAACGAAACAAATGCCCTACAAGCTTACAACTTTCCAAGACGATGCTTGGTTACAACAAAACGAGTCAGAAGCTGTAGACACCCCATTTTTGACCGTCCTTAAGACTTAGACACTTCAAGTTGATTACTCGATGGTGAAGGCTATGTTGTGCAAAGGTTCGATTTCTTTGGCAAGAGGAGCTCCAAATCCCAATCTTACAACCCCTTTTTGGACCAAAGCCTTTTGACCAAAATGATTTTTAGACCTTAAAATCCTCTCTTTCAAAATATTTTTGAAAAAAGTTTCTACGATGTTCTGAAACTCGCATTTCGTTAAATGTTGCACTTTTCGATAAACCAATCAAGGACAAAGTGGAACTAAATGAAAGAGAGGTAAACTCTTCAAAAAAATCTTTCAAAACACCTTATTTAGAGGTTTGGAGGTGAAGAAAATAAGAGCGGAGAGAAGAAAACTAGTTTGGAAAAAGTTGGGCATAAACCGTTAAAAGAGAATTGGGCAGCTTCACTAAATCAGGCCTATCCTTTTGTACACTTAGATTTCAGCTATGAGGCCACCACCATTGGAAAGTGGACTTCCAGGGCTTCATTTTACACTCAAGAATCTCCTAAAGCTAAGTTTGGATAAGGGTGATATGGCTAGTTAAAGTTGGGCATCAATCCAGTTAGGACCAAAACTGAGCAATCTTCACTAAAATAAGCATATCTTTTTTCACACTTGGAATTTTGATGTAATTCTGCCACCATTGGAAAGAAGACTTCCGGGGATTCAATTTAGACTCAAGAATGACCTGCAAAGGAGTTCGAATGAAGGAGATATGCCTGTTTGAAGTCGGGGCTAGAAACTAGTTTTTACTTGCCAGCCCCTAGTGAGGTTTGATGGCCATGTGTCGGCCAAGAGTGAGTTTTGTCGGCCATCAGTGGTGGCTGGTTGGCCACCAGTGATGGCTAACCGGCCATTAACGCAAAAATCAGATATTTTGCAGATATTTTCCCTCCAGCTGTTCCACACTACTCCAAATGTCCCATTTTGAGATATTTTCGACCTAAGCTCTCATATGTCTATATATAGAGGGCCTTATCTATTGTTTTGAAGGTGGGAAATATTTTGGGAGCCTCTCTCTCTACAATCCTCTCTCTCTAGATTTCTCTCTCTCTTGCCATTTTGTGCATACAAGTAGAGATACACTTCTAGTTTGCCTATCAACCCTTAACCAAAGTTGCTTATATTGGGGCTGAGGTTACTTGAGACCCTCTTTGAGCTCTAAAATGTGTTTGTGGCTTGGATTGTTGCCTATTTTGTGCTTTGGCTCTAAGAGGTATACTACTTGCTTTGTTAGCTTGTTTTGCACACTTGTTTTGCCATCTTTTCAAACTGTTTTTGGCCTAGTTTTCAACTGTAAAAACCTCTGTTTTTAAGGCCTAAAAGTGGTGGTTTGAGCCCTTTTGAGTTAGAGGGTTGTCCATCCCTTTTGCTTGTTAGCTTGTTAAGCTTTTTGAGCTATTTTTCATCACTTTCAAATCAACTTTTTTGGGCCTTTTAACCACTAAATCTCAGAGATTTTTCAATAGTAAAAACTTTGTTTTGAAGTAAAAAATTAGAGGGGTTAACCTCCCCTCCTTGTGTCTTGTTTGTATGCCTAGATAGCTTCATATGTTAGCATGTTTTTCTAATTTAATTTAGCTTAAGTTCAGCATGTTTTGGCCTATGAAATAACCTATTTGGCTCTGTTTGGGGCTGGTTAGTTCAGTTGAGGCTTGTATTGCATAGTTATAGTGTTAATCCCTTCACTAGCTTGATGTTTTAATGCTTTAATCATCATTCTTTTGAGTTGATAGCATGTTTTAGTGTTGTTTTTCACTTCATTTCAGCACTTAAAATCTCTGCAACCTCTCTCTTTGCTTCACTCTTTTATTTGCTTTTGAGAGTTGTTTCAAACTTGGAATCCTTTAAGCTTAAGATTGAGGTTATGCTTAATGGTTTGATCCTCTTTGAGGGTTCATTAACAACGGCATGATCTCTCTCATGCCTTAACTTACCCCTTGGTGAACACTTCTTTCGCTTTAGAAGACACTCACCAATGGACTTAATCGATTAAAGAATGAATCGGTAATGTAAAATGAGTAAATAAAATTGGACAAGAAAAAGTGTGCAAGATAAGCATTCTATGTATTGCATTACATGTGTTTAAATCGGACTGTGGGAGCCGAATAAGTAGAACAGTCAGAAGATGCGTACCCCAAAAATTAGATACTGTTCGGCTTCATGTTGCGTGACTAGGACGCCGAATACGTTAGGAAAGCCGAATAGACAGAGGTTAGTGGCTCCGAATGAATAAAAGGGGAATGGGATAAAAGTAGGCTCGGGCCCCGAGGCCCAAAAAAACAAGTATAAATACAAGAACCACAGATTTAGAAAGGTATGTAAGAATCAGTTCACAAAACTTAGTAGACAACCTATTCTGAGTGTCTGAACTAACTTGTCCGTCGAAGTGCTAATTCCGGCACCCCCGACCGGAGTGTTTGTGTCTTTTCAGGTGACTAGCTGAGGATCACTAGCGTCTCCCAAGATCTGAAGAGTATTTTCAAAACCACTTCTCCACAACTGGCGCCGTCTATGGGAATACTCAAATACATCCATGGCAGGCGTGACTGAAGATCCTCCGATAGCCACTGACGAGACCGCACAGAGAGGTGACCTCATTCCAGCGAGCTCGCTTGGACCAAAAACCATCGCAGCAAGACTTACCTCGAACCTCTGCTCATCTCCAAACCCAATGCAAAAGACAATACAAGCGACCATGGCACAAGCTAGGCAAACCAAACAGAGGTTGGACAACATTATCACTGAGAACGAACGCCTTCGTCGCGATCTAGCCTCGGAAATTGCAAAATCCAAACAAATGGTGCGCCAGGCTTCTGAGCGACCCCCGAGGGCAAATGATCGACGATCTCAGACCCGACAGCAAGAAACTGATGGCCGCCATGCTTCAACAGATCATCTTGAGGAGTTGGCAAAGGACGACCGTCTCCACCAATGCGTCCGGAGGAGTGTGGTCGAAACACCTACCCGTCCGAAGGATGCATTTTCGCTTAACACCGTCCACATGATATATAGCCTGCCAGCAGCCCCGGCCGTGCATGCGATCCAATCACATCTAGGCCCCCAACAGCAACTCACGCCAGCAAAGCGGCCCCGAGAAATGCCAAGTATCACCTTTGACGATTCTGATTTGATCGGTGTAACACTCCCCCACATCGATCCGTTGGTTGTTGAGCTACACGTAAACCGGTTCACCGTCGAACGCGTTCTTATCGACCAGGGCAGTACCTCGGAGGTTATGTATTATAAAGCCTTCACCAAAATTGGATTCAGCGAGTCAGACCTGACTCCGTCTCCTTATCCACTATTCGGCTTCAATGCCACTCCAGAGTACCCATTGGAAAAGATCAGCTTACTCGTTCGAGCAGGTTCCAGAACGGTGGACGTGGAATTCTTGGTCGTCAGGCTGCCATCACCGTACAATCTCATCATGGGGCGATCGTGGTTGCATACCTTGCAGGCCATCCCAAGCACCTATCATCAACTGCTGCGTTTCACAACAGAACACGGCATTGAGCAAATTCATAGATCCCAAAAATCGACACAAGCGTGTTATCTCCTTGCCGCCAGAACGCCAAAGGAACTGCAAGTAAACTCCATTGAGGTGCCGAATCGGGAGATCCTGGACGATGTTGGGTGGTATCCAAATGAGAAGGCCACGGAAGATTTAGACCGAGTTGACATTGATGGCAGCCCAGAAAAGTTCTTCATGATCGGCGCCTCGCTGAATCAGGCCAATAGGCAGCAGTTGATCTCTTTCTTGCTCAACAACCTTGACGTCTTTGCGTGGACTCCGTACGAAATGCCGGGAATAGACCCATCAATTTCACAGCACCATTTGAATGTCGATTCGAAATGTAAGCCGATCATTCAGAAAGGCCGACGGTTAGCCGCGAAGCACACTGCTGCCGTTGTTGAGGAGGTAGACAGACTGCTTGACGCCGGGGCAATTAGAGAAGTCACTTACCCTACGTGGCTCTCCAATACAGTGGTGGTGAAGAAGAAAAATGGGACTTGGTGAGTGTGCGTCGACTTCACGAATCTGAACAAAGCTTGCCCCAAAGACTGTTTTCCTCTACCTAGAATTGACCAGCTCGTCGATGCGACGGCACGTCATCAACGCATGAGCTTCCTCGATGCTTACAGAGGCTACCATCAAATCGCCATGCATCCAGATGACCAGGACAAAACTGCCTTCCTCACCCCAAGAGGAACCTATTGCTACAAAGTTATGCCCTTTGGGCTAAAAAATGCAGGGGCAACCTACCAAAGATTAGTCACCGCCATGTTCAAAGAGCAACTCGGCCACACTATGGAAGTATACATCGACGATATGGTGGTCAAATCCAAAGAAGAACAGAGTCATATAGTCGATCTAGAAAAGACATTCAGCATCTTACGAAAATACAGAATGAAACTGAATGCTTCCAAGTGTGCGTTCGGAATCGGCTCTGGCAAATTCCTGGGTTACATCGCCAATCACCGAGGAATCGAAGCCAACTTGAGGCAAGTCACATCAATCTTGGAACTCAGCTCCCCCCATTCAGTAAAAGAAGTCCAAAAGTTGATGGGGATGGCCGCTGCACTCAACAGGTTCATCAGCCGGTCTACAGATCGCTGCCGACAATTCTTTCAGACACTACGGCAAGGTAAGGCTTTTGAATGGTCCGCCGAATGCGAATCAGCCTTCAACGGACTCAAGACCTACCTCCGCTCAGTACCTCTCTTGACAACACCCGCCGCTGGTGACCCGCTCATCCTATATCCGGCAGTTTTTGATAGGGCCGTCAGCACCATACTGTTAAAAGAGGAGGAGGGGGAGCAACGGCTAGTGCATTATGTGAGCAAGGCAATGGTTGACGCCGAAACACGCTACCTTCCGCTGGGAAAACTCATCTTAGCCCTTGTCATGGTGGCAAGAAAACTGATGCATTACTTCCAGGGACATAGCATTGGGGTGCTAACAGATTATCCCCTCCGATCAATTCTACAGAGTGCAGAAGTATCAGGACGTGTTTCAAAATGGGCTCTTGAACTCGGCCAATACGACATTCAATTTTTACCTCAAACTGCAATCAAGGGACAGGTGTTGGCCGACTTTGTTGCCGAATTCACCGGCGAGCTTGCCAGCCTCAAACCTGATGAAGTTTGACCAAAGGCTGAAGTTCTACCAAAGCCGAACTGGAGAATTTATGTTGGGGATATTTGGCAATTATACTGTGATGGATCATCTAACCAAAGGGGCAGTGGCGCCGGAGTTGTAATCATGTCTCCAGACGGCATAGTAATTAAGCAGGCCATCAAGCTTGGCTTCGAAGCATCAAATAACGAAGCCAAATACGAAGCCCTTCTAGCTGGTCTGCGGAATGTGCACCTTCTCGGCGCTCGGCGTCTGCTTGTGTTTTGTGATTCAAAATTGGTAATCAATCAGCTAAAGGGGAAGTATGCGGCAAGAAACGACCGTATGGCGACCTACATGAAAACGGCCAATTCCTTGCTGGCAAAATTTGACCATAACGAACTGAACCAAATAACACGCGACCAGAACACACTCGCGGATGCCTTAGTGTACCTAGCCTCCGCCATCAATTCTGAGATCAAATGGACCATCGAAGTAGGTTTCGTCCCGGAGCCGAGTACTGGCCCTTCGGAGGAAATCCACGTCAACATTATAGAATCCGCACCAAGTTGGATGGACCCCATTACTATATTCCTCTCTTCTGAATAACTCCCTGAGGACAAAAAAGAAACACACAAGCTACGAAATAAAGCCCTGCGACACTATCTGGATCCGCAAGGAGGGCTTTACAAAAAGTCCCTCTCTGGTCCATATTTGGAATGCGTGCACCCCGACAAAGTGGAGGAGCTTCTGACAGAGATACATGAGGGCAGTTGTGGTGCCCATTCTGGCGGACGCTCTGTAGCCCATCGAGCTATAACGCAAGGATACTATTGGCCAACAATGAGAGTTGACGCGGAGAGTTATGTAAAAAAATACAAACAGTGCCAAAAGTTCTCCCCATTAACCCATCTGCCTGCTGAAGAGTTGAACTCTATCACCAGCCCCTGGTCGTTTGCTCAGTGGGAACTTGATATCGTAGGACCATTGCCCAGGGCCCCAGGGAACAAGCGATTCTTAATCGTCGTGACAGACTATTTCACAAAATGGATCGAAGCGGAGGCTTTAACACATATACGAGATGCCGACATTAAACGCTTTGTATGGAGAAACATCATAACACGATTTGGTATTCCGAGAGCTCTCATCTCAGACAATGGCACCCAATTCGATTGTGGCGTATATCGAGAGTTATGCAGCAAATATGGCATTCGGCCTTACTTCTCGACACCGGCCTACCCCCAAAGCAATGGTCAAGCCGAAGCCTCTAACAAATCTATCTTAGACGGCATCAAAAAGAGACTGGAAAAGGCTAAAGGCAAATGGGTCGAAGAATTGCCGAGTGTATTGTGGGCTCATCGTACTACGTCGAGGAGATCCACTGGAGAAACGCCGTTTGCTCTATGCTTTGGAACCCAGGCAATCTTACCCCTGGAAATCGGCCTCCCAACTCGGAAATCGTAAGTTTTTGATATGGGCCAAAACGACATGATGCTTGCCCTGGATCTGATTCTGATCGAAGAGCGAAGAGACCACGCCCTAGCATCCATGGCACGGTATCAGCAGCAGCTCGCCAAATCGTATAATCAGCGAGTTCAATTGCGCCGATACACGCCAGGGGAGCTTGTCCTAAAGAAGGTACTTCTAGCCGACCGGAGACCGGCCGATGAAAAATTAGGTCCAAACTGGGACGGCCCCTATCAGATAGAATCCATCGCAGGAACAGGGGCATATCGGCTCTCAGACATGTCAGGAAGAAGCCTGCCACGGCCTTGGAATTCAACACATTTACGTAAATTCTATCATTGACCCGACTTGTGTGCTTGATACTTGTACATATTCCACCGTTGCAATACAAAGCTTCTCGTTTTCTCAAGCTCACCCCCAAGCCTTTAAGGGCCGATTAAGCCTTCTAAGGCCAAAATAAGCCTCCGAATTCGGAGAGGCCTTCGTGGATATCACGATTGGCCAAAATAAAGTCTCCGGATTCGGAGCCCCCTTTGGTGCATGTCACCTCAAGGCTGATTAAGTCTCCGGATTCGGAGCTCCCTTTGGTGCACGACACCTTAGGGCCGATTAAGACTCCGAATTCGAAGCGCCCTTCGTGGATATCACGATTGGCCAAAATAAAGCCTCCGGATTCGGAGCCCCCTTTGGTGCAGGTCACCTCAGGGCCGATTAAGTCTTCGGATTCGGAGCCCCCTTTGGTGCATGTCACCTCAAGGCCGATTAAGTCTCCGGATTCGGAGCCCCCTTTGGTGCACGACACCTTAGGGCCGATTAAGACTCCGAATTCGGAGCGCTCTTCGTGGATATTACGATTGGCCAAAATAAAGTCTCCAGATTCGGAGCCCCCTTTGGTGCATGTCACCTCAGGGCCGATTAAGTCTCCGAATTCAGAGCCCCCTTTGGTGCATGACACCTTAGGGCCGATTAAGAGTCTGAATTCGGAGCGCCCTTCGTGGATATCACGATTGGCCAAAATAAAGTCTCTGGATTCGGAGCCCCCTTTGGTGCATGTCACCTCAGGGCCGATTAAGTCTCCGGATTCGAAGCCCCCTTTGGTGCACGACACCTTAGGGTCGATTAAGACTCTGAATTCGGAGCGCCCTTCGTGGATATCACGATTGGCCAAAATAAAGTCTCCGGATTCGGAGCCCCCTTTCGTGCACGACACCTTAGGGCCGATTAAGACTCCGAATTCGGAGCGTCCTTCGTGGATATCACGATTGGCCAAAATAAAGCCTCCGAATTTGGAGCCCCCTTTGGTGCATGTCACCTTAGGGCCGATTAAGTCTCCGGATTTGGAGCCCCCTTTGGTGCATGTCACCTTGGGGCTGATTAAGTATCTGGATTCGGACCCCCTTTTGGTGCACGACACCTTAGTGCCGATTAAGACTCCGAATTCGGAGTGCCCTTCGTGGATATCACGATTGGCCAAAATAAAGCCTCCGGATTTGGAGCCCCTTTTGGTGTACGACACCTTAGGGTCGATTAAGGCTCCGAATCCGAATTGGCCTTTTTGAGAGATGCATTCGGACCACTTCATTGGCCAAATAAATATTCACTGAATCATTCTTAATTCAAGCCGGTCAATGCATGTTTAAACATTTACGCCACACAACACAAAACTTGCCAATAAGTTGAAATAATACGATTAATTAAACACATGACATTTCAAGACCAAATACAAACGTTGAAAATAAAAGAAATTCTGTGGATATTCGGCGCGAAGTCTATTCATTCGACACCCTCATCGTCGCTCTTTTCAATATCGAAATCGGAATAAGGAAAGTAGTGGCGATGATACAGGGGCGAGGCCGAATCAATGCCCACAGCTTCGAGAGCTTCCTCGGTTTGAAGGGCCTTGATCCAGCCATGCTTGAATCCACAGTTTTCACATCGGCAGACCTCCTCGGCAACGTCCTGTTTGGTCTTCTCTATCCCGACCTTCAGGCCGTCCTGAAACCCCTTTTCATAACCCGAGGTCCGTTTGGTCACTCCCTCCGCAACAACCAATTTAGATTGACCGGCCGCCACCGACGCGCTCGTTTGAACATTCTTCAGCTCCCGATGCTCATGCTCAGCCTTTTCCACGCGAATCTCCAGACTGCGATTCCTTTCGTCCTTTTTCTCACTCTCATGACGCGCTTCCCGCAGACGCATGCCGACTTCATAAGCAGTATATTGTCCTTTTACGGCCCCATGTATGCCGTCTCGAAATACTTCAAAATCTCGACGTCCGACCATCGATTGTTGGACTTCCGGCGGGAATATCTGTCGAGCGAACTCGACTGCCACATCTGGGTCTTTAATGATATAATCCGCCTCCATCATTGGTCTATTCCTCACAAAAACCGCAAAACTCAACGGTCGTGGCGTCGCATCAGGCTCAATTTTCAGTCGCGAGCGCGGAGAATTTCCCCGTTGTTCCCTGTCCTTTCGGGGCGATCTGCTTCGATGACTAAGGGGCTGCTGTATTTCCCGATCCTTGGACGTTCTTCTTCCCGTGCGCGTAGGCTCGCTACTACGACTCATTGCGGCGTCTGATTTAGTCAATCTTCGTCCCTCCCAAGTTGCCTGAACGGAAATAAGTAGGGCCTTTGACGTGCACCCATCCTATATATCCTTCAAAGGTTTTCAGCTCTCCCGAGGCAACGTCAGTAATCCCAAACGTCAACAGTCGGATGACAATTGTCCAGCCCACGAGCTGGGCTAGCTCGTGCCCTGGCTAAGGCAATGACAGATTTGCCTTACTAATCTGGTCGACCATGTTTTCAATCGCAATCGCCGATCCATGTGTGCCTCAACCAGCCCACGAGTTACGCCCATTCAGCTTCCCAAGCTCCCGCCCTGGCTAAGGGCAGATTTACTAATCTGGTCGGCCACTTGGCTTCCCAAGCCCGTGCCCTGGCTAAGACAAGGGTAGATTTACTAATCTTGTCGACCATGCTTTCAAGCGCAAGCGCTGATCCATGTGTGCCTCAGCTAGCCCACGAGTTACGCCCACTCGGCTTCCCAAGCCCGCGCCCTGGCTAAGGCAAGGGCAAATTTACTAATCTGGTCGGCCATGTTTTCAAGCGCAATCGCCAATCCATGTGTGCCTCAGCCAGCCCACGAGTTACGCCCACTCGGCTTCCCAAGCCCACGCCCTGGCTAAGGCAAGGGCAGATTTACTAATCTGGTCGGTCATGTTTTCAAGTGCAAGCGCCGATCCATGTGTGCCTCAGCCAGCCCACGAGTTACGCCCACTTGGCTTCCCAAGCTTACGCCCTGGCTAAGGCAAGGGCAGATTTACTAATCTAGTCGGCCATATTTTCAAGCGCAAGCGCCAATCCATGTATGCCTCAGCCAGCCCACGAGTTATGCCCACTAGCGCCGATCCATTTGTGCCTCAGCCAGCCCACGAGTTACGCCCACTCGGTTTCCCAAGCTCACACCCTGGCTAAGGCAAGGGCAGATTTACTAATCTGGTCGGCCATGTTTTCAAGCACAAGCGCCGATCCATGTGTGCCTCAGCCAGCCCACGAGTTACGCCCACTCGGCTTCCCAAGCCCGTGCCCTGGCTAAAGCAAGGGCAGATTTACTAATCTGTCGGCCATGTTGTCAAGCGCAAGCGCCGATCCATGTGTGCCTTAGCCAGCCCATGAGTTACGCCCACTTTGCTTCCCAAGCCCACGTCCTGGCTAAGGCAAGGGCAGATTTACTAATCTGATCGGCCAAATACATAAGCTAAGCAGTCGATCTAACCATAACCGAAAGCAATATCATTCATCAACATTTTCCTTAGCCGGTTGAGCACAACTCATAAAATTTTATATACTCAAGTTACCAAACAAAAAGCTACAAGCTCGCATAAAAATGCCTAGCAAAAAACTATGACTGTAGCAACAGATGAAAAATACTAAATTAAAAACTGTAAAAATACATTCGATATCCTAAAAACTATGTCAGTCGGCTGGATCAGCCATCGGAATCAGACTCCAATGGCTCAACATCCACTTGCTCATATGGTATTGGCATAATCAATGAAGTATTAGCAACAACAAGGGCTTTGTGCCAGCTATGTTTGAATACCCGATTTTCAAACTTGGGGACTTGGTCCACGTACTCTGCGAATCCAGCATTTTTCCCAGCCTCGAATACTTTGGAAGACTCCGAGTCGGCTGCTTCCTTCGCCGCCTTCATTTCAGCCAACTCAGCCTCCAGTTTGGAGATCGCCTTCTGGGCCAATTTGAGTGCATCATCGCTCGCGTCCGCCTTCTTCTCGGTATCCGATCTCAATTGATCCGCGCAACGAGCCCTCTCTATCTCGGCGTCGGCCCTTGAGGCTTCCTTGTTCGCCCTCAAAGCTTTGACCTCGGCCCTTCTCCTCTGGCCTTCAACTTCCTCACGTAAATGACCAATCTGTTTGACGGCATCGCCAAAGCAACGACCCATATCGGCTATCCATCCGACGGTCTGCAAAACAAGAATTCAAAACCATAACTTCAATAGTATTTGGATTAAATGAAGCTAAGTTCGAATATGTACCAAAAGTGCCGATTGGGCGGCTAGTGCTGTCACTTTCAGATTCGTTTCCACCCGGAAAGCCTCCTTGTCAGACGACAACAACACGGACGTAGCCAAACTGAATGCGACTTCTAGATCTTTAAGCGCCGAAGCGTCAGAAGAAACCGGCATGTTTTTTTATCATCGGCTGAATGACAAAAGGAACGATCACGTTCGATCCCTCTAATCGAGGACGTTTGCCGCCGTGTTCTTCTGAGCTGACCTTAAACTCAGCAGAGCGTTTCTCTACCTCAACTTCTTGGCCGGCCTGCACGTTCAACATAGATTCGGCATCCCGATTTTTCGCCGTCTCCATCTCAACGCGCAAGAACTCTGATTCGCTAACAGGCAGGGAGAATTGAGATTCGGTAGCGGGTGGTACTTCAGACGGAAGGGCCTCCGCCCTTCGCCGCGCGGCCAACCTTTCCACATTCGCCTTCCTGGCAAGTTTTGTCAGGCTTAACCCGGCCATGTCTTCGGGGTCTGCTGCAGGAATATCCTCTAAGTCATGAAAAATGCCGTCAAGTGAAAGATCCCCCGAAGTGGATGGGGGATCGGCTGAATTCAATACCACGTCAGACTCGGTTTCGGACTGATCTGATTCGGTAACATTAGCTACATCCCGCTCCGAATCGGACCCTCCAAAACCAACCTACCTCAAGTTTTTAAGTCAGACAAAATAAGAGCGATGAGAGAATCTTCACCCTTCGGAACCGGGATATTTTCCGTCGCCGAGAAGGTCGTATATGTCGACTCGTAACGAAGCAGAATGTGGGCCGCCTTACCTTGTTTCTGAAGACTTCGATGGCTGAAATATTTAAGCGTGACTTCGATATCCGAAAGAACGGCGCCGTCAGTTGAAGACAGAACTTTCTTCAAATTGTGCCCTGCACAAGCCGAGCCGTAACATTTCAAAGAAGATGCTTTACAACAAAAACGAACAAATAATAAAAGCGAGAAGGCAATCAGCCACTTGGCTCACCCCTCCATCTAGGAATAGGGTCGACGTGATCCTTCCCTTCGCCAAATTCCCAATTACCCTAGACAACGACCATAACATCATCAACTCGCTTTCCAGAACTGGAAAGCATAGTAATTAGCTGATGGTCGATATCCTTGGCCCTAAGGAAGAAACGCCCATGCCAACCAGAAGACTTAGCCAAGGCATAACAATGCCGAATGGCTGGAATGCCAAGGTTAATTCTTAGGCGATGGTTGAGCACTATAACCCCCATTATGATTCTAAAGAAATTCACATTAGGTTGGGAAGGGATTAAACCCCAATGGCGAAGCATAGCCCTAAGAAACGGGTGAAGGGGGAAACGGACTACACCCTCTGCAATTGACAAAAGAGGAAAGATAATCGTGGTTTTGTCCTCCCTCTCCATATCAAGAGTGCCATTTGCCACAAGCGACAGACAGACATCATCAGGAATGGAGAAATGGCATTTAAAGCCAGCAATTCGATCTGACGAGAGGAGGTCTTTTAAATGTTTCGCCATACCCTACAGTTTATGAGAATATGCCAAGGAAGGAATAAACCAGAAAGAGTCTTCGAAGTAAGGGAGGAGAGAATTTACAAAGGGCGAAGAGGATATCGGAGAAGATAGTTTCAAGGACGATTCAAAAGGCAATCCAGCGATGAGCGTCATAAAATACATACTTGAAAGGACGTCAAAATTTTAAATTGCAATAAATAGACACGTACGAGGGGGCAGGAGGTCGACACGACAACCGAAAAGGGTGCGCTTAGATATCCGCATGAGGATGAAGCCAACCGCCGAATTTTGGCTCCGACTTTTCGAAATTCAAAACCAAGCTGTCACGACCCCATTCCACCCCTAGTAGAATGGTGCCATGATGGCCAGTAATTCACAATTACCCAAGGCCAACTTGCAAGGTTTCACACACAATCAGAGTATACATATGGGGCTTACAAGTGCGGAAGCAATAAATTTAAAACTAAGTAGTCCATAAGAGCTGTGCATAAGTCAAATGGAATAGCATACATCATTACATAGCTTTACAATCTTGAATACAAACAAAAGGAAGTACAAAAATACATCTTGACCAAAAGGCTTCTCAAGCCGTCAAATACAAAATACAAGGGAATACAACCAAGAAGCATGATCTTCAAGATGCTACAAAATGCTAAATCCAAAACAAATTGCAAGCAAGTCTAGGCGTCACCGCCGTCTTGTTCGTCACCTACATATATATAGAGAGGGGTGAGCTTGGATACTCAGTGAATGGTATAAATAATAAAGGGGTTTACATGAATGATATCCGAAGTCTTTATCAAATCAAGGCACATCACATCTTGTACAAAATCCAAGGGCAAATCAAGTTTATCTAACAAATCTTTCAAGTCTCAACCATTAAAGTCTTTCAAGGCCTTCAAGTTCCAAGGGATGACATTAACAAAGGTTGTGCTACAAATGCTTATAGTCCCCTAGCACGTTCGGACTTTCAAAGATTGTGCTACAAATGCTTACAGTCCCCTAGCACGTACGGACTTTCAAAGATTGTGCTACAAATGCTTACAGTCCCCTAGCACGTACGGACTTTCAAAGATTGTCAAAACCAAAGCTAATACTTGATACACAAAATGGGGATAGTCATTCATGCTTAACAAATATTTTTCCAAAACAAGCAAGGCAAAACTTTATCAAAACTTAATAACATAACTTTATTAAAAATACCACTCATATAGTTCTTCAAACGTCGGGGTCAAAGCAAGTCCAAGTCCTACAAACACATGGCAAAGTCTATTGAATGCACTTCTCAAAACAAGTTTTGCATGCATGTAAATGACCTCGGCATTCTTCAAAAACTAAGTCAAATCAAAACAAAACACAGTTTCTTATCTCAGGAAAACTTGCTGGGCAACTGCCAGGTCTAGGCCGAGGTCCCACACCTCCTTGCCGAGGTGTGGCCTTGATGGCCACATTCAAGGAAATGAAGTCAGGAAAATCTGAGTTTCCCTCTCTTGAAGAACATGACAAACATGAAGAACATGAACATGAGGAGGATGAATGCAAAGATCATAATTTGATATTACAAAATCTGAGATTTCATGCTATGAATTCAAAAACATGGACCTGGGTACCCATATTCAAGGGTCTTGTGAGAACAAACACAAAAACATGAATCTTAATGCAAACTTTCGGATCAAACAAGACTTTTTCTTCAAGAACACATGAACACTATTTTCTCTTTCTAAAACCAACTCTAAATCAATGCATGACGTGCAAAACAGGTTCGATCGTGCAATGCAGCTAGATAAACATAAAGAACAACAAGAGTAAATCAAGAATCTAACCTCAATACACGAATCTAACGGTTTGATCTCTAGGAATCAAGCTCGAAAGCCCACTCTCTCACTCTAAAACTTCTTCTTCGTAGAGCTTCTCTCTCTAAAAAGCAAAGATATAATACAAAAATGTATATTTCTGGGTCTGTCGGCTGACTTAACCCTCTGCAGGGGTACGTGGCAACGGCTGGTTGGTTCTACTAAAAAAGGTGACGGAATGAAAAGACAAGACTATGACAAAGTGTACTCAACAAGCTAGACGACAAGAGTACTCCGACAAGTAACGACATCGGCTAACAACAAGGCTTCGGCAAGCAAGGGGCAAAGACATCTGCTAAAAAGGACAACACATGGCCTAGCTGTGCCACACCTTGGCCTAGATGTGCCATACCTCGGTCTAGGTCGTACCTATCCAGGAGTAAGGTCACTTGGGTTCAAGGGTAACATCTCAGCCTAGATAATACACATCTCAGCCTCGGCGATGAACACCTCGGTCTAGATAGTGACATCTCGGCCAAAATGTCAGAGCGAAGGTGGAGTCAACCAAAGTAAATTCCAAGATGGTCTTAGATGCAAGAGGTTCAAAACTGACCTAGGCTTAGGGTGACCTCGGCTAAATCCACACCGAGTAAGGTACAAAGCATGTTGTAACACTTAAGCGAACAAGGACAAGACTTGAAATGCAAGCTTAACAAGACAGAATCGTATGAATGCATATGAGTATGGTTAGGACAGTGTGAGGGTTATTACACAAGCACTCCAGCCAATTGTTGTCGGTGAAGTGCTTGGGGGGCAATTGTGGGAGCCGAATAAGTAGAACAGTCGGAAGATGCATACCCCAGAAATTAGATACTGTTCGACTTCATGTTGCGTGACTAGGACGCCGAATACGTTAGGAAAGCCGAATAGGTGGAGGTCAGTGGCTCCGAATGAATAAAAGGGGAATGGGATAAAAATAGGCTCAGGCCCCGAGGCCCAAAAAAAAGTATAAATACAAGAACCACAGATTTAGAAAGGTATGTAAGAATCACTTCACAAAACTTAGCAGACAAGCTATTCTGAGTGCCTGAACTAACTTATCCGTCAGAGTGCTAATTCTGGCACCCCCGACCGGAGTGTTTGTGCCTTTTCAGGTGACTAGCTGAGGATCACTAGCGTCTTCTAAGATCTGAAGAGTATTTCCAAAACCACTTCTCCACATGGACGTTAATTTGAACACAAGGCAAATGGGACATTTCATACTCGATAATGATGAAATGTGTCACTTTCCTAGGCCACCATTGCCCTTGATCATGCATGATAGGGTGGTGGTCTTTTTGACTCTTGTTTTGCCCTCATTAACTTGTACAAACTTGGTTCTTTGGCCATCATGCATGGAAATTGCTTGATTGATGGTTTGAGGGCCAATAGTTACACTCCTTTGAGCTTGTGTGATGATAAGGAGAGAAACAGTACAAACAACCCTTGAGAATACACTGTTTTGCTTTGTCTACTCTCTGTTGCAGCAAAAAGAGGAGTTCATGTCATCAGTGGCCGACCGGCCACCATTGGTAGCCGACATGCCCCCTGTCGGCCACCAATGAAAATTGCACAATGTGTTGGCAAGTTGAAGTGGATGTGTTCTGGAAGTGGGCAGCCTTTTCAGTGTTCAAATGTGCAAACAGAGGCTCGCTGTAGACGCGCCCGAACGTCTCGGGAAAATCCCATTTTGTTCATTGGGCTCACTATAGTTCGGACTCAATGTCACGGTTCTTAATCTGATCTTGCAAAGTGCAATGCGAGATTGATGAATCACCAAAGAGTCCAAATCCGGCAAATTGTTTTGAAAAACTGATTTTTAGAAAGAAGTGCCAAACATGGACTGCTTCGCCAAATACAGAGTCACCACCTAAATATTTTATATTTGGAAAATTTAGGAAACCCTAACTCGTGCCTCAGGCCACGTGTCCGTCATCACCAAAGTTGCCTCGGCTCGAGAACTTGGGTACGAAAGGGGAAGGTCATGCAATGAGCACCCCCGCTCGCCCGATCAAAGATCGGCCTTTACGAACATGATATCTTGTTTTTGAAAACACATGTGCTCTTATTCTGGTTATTAACCTAGAATTACTATGTGATGCGCACAACATACAAGTATAGACTGGATCGCCTAAGTTGGAACAAAACATCTCATGTTTGTTTTTTTTTTAAAGCGGTTTGCTACTTGCAAGTAGGTTAAAATGTGGATTTTGCCACTCCTAAGTGGGCTTAAAACTCGCAATCAATGAATTGTTCCAATTCAAGTAACCCAACCTTCACCCACAGGCATTTAGGCAGTTATATCACATAAGCAGTTTGCCACGACCCAAATCCGCCCCTATGGGTTTAGCACCGTAACCGGCCAGTAATCCAAGATTACCGAAGGCCTGCTTAACAGTAATAACAATAATACAGAGTATAGGGGCTGGCGAAAGCCAAAACAGTAATAAAAGATGTCCAATGAGCTATGACAGTCTATATGCAAAAAGACTTCTTTTTTTTTTTTAAACATATTCACATTCAGAACAAACAGTACTATACCTACATATACAGATAATCAGGTTAGGGACCAAATCCCTACCATAACAGTACAGTACAGGTACACATATCAGTCTATACAGTGTTACAAAACCAAATACAAAAGGGGAAAATCTAAAACACCCCAAAAAGCCCTAGCTTGAAGGACTTGGAACCTCGCAGTGAGGCACGTTTGTTGGCTTGACAAAAAGGGAGTTTAAACCCCACGCCCCTAGCTTCAATCTGGTGCCTGAACACTTACATATATATATATATATAGTAAGCTAAAGCCCAGTGAATAACATATGTGTAAAGAGGTTAAGAATGAATGTCCTTTCAGTATTGAAAACAGTCATTTATCAGTATATCAGTCATTCAGTTTGTGGCTCATAATTTATGCCATACAGTAATTCAGAAATTATAATAGTCATATGTGGTACACCCAATAGCAAAACAATACAGTAGGTCTTAACAGACCGAACAGTCAATGATGGCCATCATATCAGTAAACAGTAGTGGTTCCAAACATGGGAACCGACAGAGATCTCTGTAACAGTAGCAGTAACAGTTCAGTAATAGTATATTGCTATGGATGTCACGAATACAGTTCACAAATAGGACAAACATTCATTTAGTAAACAATGTCATTTCATTAAGCAGTACAGTCATTTGTTCAGAAAATAATCTCAATTGAACATATCTTTACAACATTGTTACTCACAGAGTTCTGGGCTACAGATAAGCTAGTACGCGTCCTCGAATGCCAACCCTACACAGTTACAGAATGAACACACACTAAGCTACACATTTGGGAAATAATAACTTAATCCCTATCTTGACTCAGTGTGGTTCTACATCAATATCCTCATTAAGATGCCTTAAACTAGGCCTAGGAATGCCTAGGATGGAATGAGGATGCAAAGATGCACTTTAAAACACTTTTCAGAATTTTTAGAAAACAGGGGTCTCGCTCGAGCGTGGCTTTCTACGCTCAAGTGGACATGCAGACAAAGAGCTCCGCTCGAGCGTGACTTCCGTCGCTCGAGCGGACTGTAAGCTACAGTAAAAGTACTAGATGCACAAAAATCACGCTCGAGCGTGAGACATAAGTCCTCGCTCGAGCATAAACTCTCTCGCTCGAGCTGACTGTAAACACATGCAAAGTATTGGATACACGAATTTCACGCTCGAGCGCCACTTTTCTCGCTCGAGCAGTGTAGACACCCCATTTTTGACCGACCTTGAGACTCAGACGTCACCAGTTGAGCACTCGGTGATATTGCATGTTGTGCTTGTTCAGAAGTCTCAGAGTCGCGGCTGCGAGCCCTGCCTCCGGACTTCCGAACCCTCTTCTGTGCCTTGCCTCGGTTTGCGAACCAGACTCGATTTTCTCTGTTTCTTTTCCTGAGGGAAGAGAGAGATCCCATAGACCATCTCTCAGTGACCGTGGGCTACATTTTGTGGCCGTAGGCCATTTTGCCCATTTTGGAGCCCGGTTCCTAGTTTTCGGAGCCGTCAGGCCGTGTGCCTCGGTTCGGGACCGCTTAACCATCTTCGTTTGCTCTAAATTTTGGCATGCATCTTATTTACTCCCTTTTGAGGGACACTGTGGTCCGAGAGACCGGCTTCGTGGTCGAACACCACTCCCGGTGCCAAACAGCCAGTTTTCGGGGCCTCGGGCTGCGCGTTTTGGCCCCCGAACCTTCATTTTGCATCGGTTTGGGCTCATTATTGGTGGAGACCTTATTTTCACTGTTAGAAAGCTTGTAGGAGGGTGGGAGGCCAGCAAAGTTGCTGAAAATCCAACTTCTTTTTGGTCAAAAGTGGTTCAGCATGAATCCGGGAAGGAGAAAAAGCTGCGCGGCTTCACCGAAACGGGCGTAACTCTTTGCACAAGAGGAATTAAGATATGAGGCCACCACCATTGGAAAGCTTACTTTCAGGGCTTCATTTTGCACTCAAGAATATCCCAAGTCCAAGTCCGGGGGGGAGAGATGTGGTTGGTTGAAGTCCGCTTGGACCGAATCTGCGCGGCTTCACGGAAAAGGGCATAACTTTTTCTACAGGAGTAATTTTAATGCAAGGTTTGCGCCATTGGAAAGCTAACTTCTGGGGCTTCATCATAGGGGGTGGCCGGCCACTTTTTCTGGCCGGCCGGCCACTTTTTTCCTTTGACCTAGCCGGCCGGCTAGGGGAAGTGGCCGGCCGGCCACCTGCAGCCAAAATGTCAGGCCGGCATGCTTCTTCAGGTTGAGTACATTCCAGCTGTGCCTTGGTTTTCCCCCAAAAATATCTACATCCGGGGGACCCTTTTGGAGGGAAAAAAGGTCCTGATTTTCCCTCCACTTTGGCTAGACTCTTCTCTCCATCTCTTATCCATATAGAGAGCCTCCCAACTCTAGAGAAAGGGTTACAAGAGTTGCTTGGAGCATATACATACATAGGACCCCATTTCCTTCAAGTTTTGGGCTCCAGTCCTTCATCATCTTCAAGCTCTACCACCACCTTTCCATTCCAGCAGCAAGGGGAAGAATTCCAGCAGCTTAGAGTCACCAAATCTGGTCCAAGAAGCAACAAAAGTGTTGGTCTTCAAAGGTAAGTCCAATTTCCCTCTTTTCTAGCCCATTTTTGCACCATCTCTAAGCCATACATGATTATTGATTTGAGCTCCGACCAAAACTGAAAAGGTCATTTTTTTGAGCTCATTTTCTTGTTTCATTAAGGGCTCAACCCTGTTTGAGGCCCCCATATTGCACTTGCTTCAATATCCCCTTAAATGTCAATTTTCTTGCATGCTTTGGCAACCCATTATGCTTCCATTTTTGGGCATTTTACAGTTCTATGAATAGGCTTATTTTGAGCCCCTCTTCAACATTGAAGAAGGGCTTATCACTGTTTGGGACCTCCATATGTCACTTCATGTTATATCTCTCTTTTGGTCCCCATTTTTGCATGCCTTGGCAGCCTATCATGCTTCTGTTTTTGGTCTTTTTACAGGCCTAGAGATGGCCTTATTTTGACCTTCTTAACATGTTTCATTAAGGGTCTTTGGCTGTTTGGTGAATGCTTTGCATACTTTGTGTTATAGCCTCTTTTGAGCCTCATTTTGCATTGCATTTCTAGCATGTTTGTATACTGTTTTGGAGTTTTTACAGTTCTTTAAATATACTTATTTTTGGTCCCTCTTCAATGTTGTAGAAGGGAATTTTTTAGTTTGGGCTGTGCATATACCACTTGCCTCTTTGGCCACCTTTTGGCCCTTTTTCTTGCATAAAAGCTTAGCCATGTCTATGTTTGTTTTTGGGCGTTTTACAGTTCTGTAAATATGCTTATTTTTGGTCCCTCTTCAATGTTGTAGAAGGAAATTTTTCAGTTTGGATTTTACATATACCACTTGCTTCATAACCTCATGTTTAGGGCCATTTTTGCATGCCAGTTTTGCCCTATCTTTGCTTGCTGTTTGGCCATGCTTTGTACTAGTAAAATGCTAATTTTGGGGCTGCCTTACTTCTGTATATTCATTGCATATCCATATTGTGCATGTTTGGTATAGCTATAGGCCATTTCGGGTCCCAAAATTCATGCTTCGGGACTATTCCATGCATCGGGTGTGTTTTCACCTCATTTCGGGGCTGTTTTCCCCCACTTTTCAGTGCAGCAATCTCATTAACATGTTTGCATAGCCATATTGCATTGCGTATGCCATTGCCTCGGTTTGCGTGCCCGTGTGCACGCACTTCGAGGCACTTCATTTTCATCTATCGGCCTCTTATGTGAGTGTGGCTGAGGCTATCTCATGTTAGTGTAAGTCCATGTTGCATTCTATATGCCATTTTAGCCACATTGCATTGCGTATGCTAATGCCTCGATTTGCGTGCCCGCGTGCACGCACTTCGAGGCACTTCATTTTCATCTATCGGCCTCTTATGTGAGTGTGGCTGAGGCTCTCTCATGTTAGTATAAGTCCATGGTTCATTTTTCATGCCATTGCAATGCATATGCCATTGCCTCGGTTTGCGTGCCCGTGTGCACGCATTTCGAGGCATCTCATTTTTACAGCATAGTGCATACTAGGTTGCATCTTAGATCGCATTCTGCCATTGCCTCGGTTTGCGTGCCCGTGTGCACGCATTTCGAGGCATCTCATTTTTACAACATTGTGCATACTAGGTTGCATCTTAGATCGCATTCTGCCATTGCCTCGGTTTGCGTGCCCGTGTGCACGCATTTCGAGGCATCTCATTTTTACAGCATAGTGCATACTAGGTTGCATCTTAGATCGCATTCAGTCATTTTTCTCAGTTTGCGTGCCCGTGTGCACGCATTTCGAGACATCTCATTTTCATAGCATTGTGCATGCTAGGCTGTATCTTAGTTGCATTCATCCATATCATGCATATTGCATCGTGTTCGGGATAGGAGTTAGCCCGGGCACGGGAAACGAGGTATGTTCCGTACTCCGAGTGACGGAACGTGTCTTAATTCCCTAGTCACCGACACTCCGGATCATCCATGATGGAGTTAGGTTCTTATTGTGTTTATACGTGCATTCATTCTATATTGAGTTGTGCAATTCGACTCCTCGGCCATCATGCCTCGGTATGCATGATTGGGGCACGAGGATCGAAGCATGCATATATCTGTGAAAATACATTGCTATGCCCCTTTCCTGCTCTCTGTTGTAGCAAAATGAAGAATCAGCAACTTTTCGGAACTCGGCACGCTTTCCAAGAATAACTGCTAAACAGAGGCTAATTGGGGCATCCCGGTGGATTTCCGCGCAAGACAACCCGAACATGCATCATCCATCGGAAGCAAGGCAGTCCCGGGCTTGCACGCCAGTTTTATTTGCTTTCTTAGTTAATTCATTAATTAATTAGGAATTTGTATAATATTTGGACTGTAATATTCTTTCATTTGGGACTGTGTTATTTATTCGGACCCTCTGTGCGAGGGCATAACTGTAATAAGTGTGCGTGTGTGTGATGTATGTCTTCCAACCCTACGTCTTTCTCCCTTTTATTTATCCGCTTTTGATGGTTAGATTAGGGCATATTTCAATTAGCATACAGTATGATAGCATGTTTGCATCATTCATCTGTTTTGCATGCACCGGGCTCGGCGCATCATACTAACTGCATTGTACTTTCAATTCCAAATTGAATACATGATTAGTTGTAGCATTTCATATGCCATGTTTAGAATAGCCGAGCCTGCTATATTTGCATTTTTGCATGTGTTGCATTAGGCATTTCTGTATACTTAGGATCATGCATGATTTCTAATGTAGTCTCTTTTTGGCTTGGAGTACCCGGTGAGCTTTATGCTTTAGCATCCTTGCATGCGTGTGAGTGAATGCCGTGATAGCATGCTTACCATGAGGCTATTTGCTTATGTGATATAACTGCCTGAATGCCTGTGGGTGAAGGTTGGGTTGTTTAAATTGGAACAAATCATTGACTGTGAGTTTTAAGCCCACTAGATAGTGGCAGAACCATCTCTTCTAAGCCCACCTGCGGGTGGCAAAATCTGCATTTTAAGCCTACTTGCGAGTAGCACCATCGAACCATTTTCAAACAAACAAACATGAAATGTTTTGTTCCAATTCAGGCGACCCGGTCTATACTTGTATGCTGTGAGCATCACATAGTAATCTAGGCTAATAACCGGAATAAGAACACACAATGTTTTCAAAAATAGATATCATGGTTAGTAGAGGCCGATCTTTGATCGGGCGAGCGGGGGTGCTCACGAAGTGACCTTCCTCAATCGTACCCAAGTTCCCGAGCCGAGGCAACTTTGGTGATGACGGACACGTGGCCTTTGGCACCGAGTCAGGGTTTCCTAAATTTCCCATTAAAAAAAACATTTAGGTGGCGACTCTGTATCTGGCAAAGCAGTCCATGTTTGGCACTTCTTTTCAAAAATCTGTTTTTCTCAAAACGATTTGCCGGATTTGGACTCTTTGGTTCAGACTTAGAACTGTGACAAATTTGAGAGTCCTGAGCTGTAGTGACCCCAAAGTGAACAGAACGGGAGCTCGTTCCTCCCTGGGCGTTCGGGGACGTCTACAGTTTCTGGATGTACCTCTGAGTGTGTTTCACCTTCTTCAAACTCCATGATTGTGCTCCGAATATACCTCTTTAGGCCTTGCCAGTGCCCTGAAGAATGAGCGTGCCTCTACTCCAAGCTTAAGCATGCTTCAAGTCAGAATGGCAATTAAAGCAGCAGTAGCAGATGTTATCTCTCGCCAATATGAACAGGGTGTGCCCCTTTGAGCTAAGTGTGTTGCAAAGTCTTCTAAGAGGTAAATCAGAGGCATCAGAGTACGTATTTGATGCTCCTCTACTACATAGAATGTGCATTTTCATATACACTTCTGTGACATGCGTGCCGCGCATCGTTACGATTCATACATAGAATATGCTCGCTTTCGATTCTGCATAGAATTTGCTTTCAATATTGCATAGAATATGCTCCTGTTTCTTGCATAGAAAATGCTCGTATCTTTTGCATAGAAAATGCACTCTTCCATACTTGCATAGAAAATGCACCTCATTTGCATAGAACATGCATTCACTCGCACTATCTTGTGCACTTACACTTTGTATCTCACTAGCACTGTCTTGTGCATCTTGTGGTTGTATCTCACTCGCACTATTTTGTGCATTGCATTTCAATCGCGCTGTTTAGCGTATCGCACTGTCTTGTGCATTTCAAATCAATCGCGCTGTTTAGCGTATCGCACTGTTTAGTGCATTTCAATCGCACTGTTTAGTGCATTTCAATCGCGCTGTTTAGCGTATCGCACTGTTTAGTGCATTTCAATCGCGCTGTTTAGCGTATCGCACTGTCTAGTGCATTTCAAAATCAATCGCGCTGTTTAGCGTATCGCACTGTTTAGTGCATTTCAATTGCGCTGTTTAGCGTATCGCACTGTCTTGTGCATTTCAAAATCAATCGCGCTGTTTAGCGTATCGGGGACCCCAGCCGAACTTTGCGGCCGTGACAGCAGCGCTAAATCGGGGAACTGCCATGCAAGCTGAGACCAGTATTGAAACCCAGCGCCCATCTGGGGCATCTGCCTCACATCCAGCTTTGGGACCCCAGCCGAACTTTGACCCAATTCCGCCAGTTGAAGATTTGCAGTGTTTGAATCCTCAAGAAGGGTTGGCTCAAGCTCAGGTGCTCAGACCCCTGGTGCAGCCTAATGAGAGAACTCAACCCTTTCATGTTGATGAGTTCAATCTGACTGCAGTGAAAATTACAAACCTTGAGAAGCAATTCAAAAAGGCACAGGGCCTTAACTCCATTCCTGGCATTGAGGATGGGCACACCGAGGCTTCCATCCGGCTCCCAGACAGATTCAAAATGCCATATATCGACCGTTTCGACGGGTCTGGAGATCCAATGGTACATATCCGACTTTTCTTAGATGTCCTGAAGCCGATGAGTCTGACTAAGCCACAGAAACTCTCTCTGTATGGAAGAACCCTGTCGGGTGTAGCAGCTACTTGGTATACCAAATTGGAGGATACAGTGAAGCAAAACTGGGAAGAACTGGCTGAGGCCTTTGTCGATCAGTATTCCTACAATACCCAAGTTGAAATGACCATCCAAGAGCTTGAAGCAACCCGCCAGAACCCAACAGAGCCTTTTGTGGAATTCGTTGCAAGGTGGAGAGCAAAGGCAGCACAAATGACAGATCGTCGCCCTTCTGAGAGGGATCAAGTGCAGATGATGGTCCGAAACCTCGAGCATGATATGTTGCAAAAGTTGATAGTCGCTCCACTATTCACTTTCAAAAGTTTGCATGAACTGGGGGTTCAAGTCGAGAATGCGTTCAATAGCGGGATCATTCCCAGGACAAGGGAACTGACAAGGAGGGTGATTTCAGGGAGTACCAATGCTGGTAGTAGCGCTATTCCCAAACCCACCGAAATCAATACAGTCGCCACAGCCGACCCTTTTGCCAAACCAAGCCTACAAACAGCTGGCCCAGCTCGAGCTCAGGGTAGAACTTTCACCCCCCTCTATATGAGCCTGACTGGCACACTGAAAGCCTTGATGGAAAGAGGGCATCTCAAGCCCCTCGATCCTCAACCTCTTCCTGACCCACTCCCAGCCAGACATAACCCCTCCAAGTACTGTATGTACCATCAGCAGCGCGGTCATGGCACCGACCGTTGCTACCGCCTTCGTCATGAGGTCCAAAATCTCATAGACAACCGGACGATAGCTCCACCTTCAGACCCCGGTGACCAAACATCCCCTGCCGACCTCAATCTCATCCATATATTGCCATTCACCTATGACCCCAGCATATACATCACCCCAGCCCATCTACCCAAGCCTGAGGTGTTTATTCCAGAAAGCATGGACTTATGCATGATGGGTACACCTGAACCTCAACCATCTCAAACCCGTGAACCCACTACTTCTGAGTTGATGGGAATGATTAAAGATCTTCAAAGAACCGTGACAGATCTGGCCTCCGGGACATTGGCTCCATCATCGACCACACCACATACCGGGAACTTCATGTCAAGAGACTCCCCGATGTTGGGACGGGCTGCATTTGAGGAAAGCCAATCCCTTGGCAGAATGGAGGTGAGTGGGAGAAACAAGATAGGGGCGGACATGGATCCCAATGAACATCTTCTGTTGGCTGTTGAGGCTTTGAAAGCCGAGGGACTGAACAAAGAGCGAGTCCTCGCAGTTGTTGTAAAAGCTATGGATGACACTTTCGCTGCTCAAGTTGGGGGCGGTCTGAATCAAAGGGAACATCGGGAGAAGGACTGTCATACTAAAGACAATCCTGCTATCTCTAATCCTCCACTCGGAAGAGATCGGCAAACCAAGCCAGCACCTGCCAATCCCTTTGCTGGTGCGCCCAGTAAAAATCCACAAGCCCTGAAATACCAACCCCGAGGTCGGAGGGTCTTCCATGCCCTCTATATGCCTTTGTCCAAAGCTCTCCAAATCCTTGTTGGACAAGGCCATCTCAAACCCCTCGAGCCTCGGCCTCTCCCGAACCCTCTTCCGGCTACACATGATACTACCCAGTACTGCGCGTACCATCAACAAACTGGCCATACTACCAACGCCTGCTTCCGTCTTCGCCATGAAGTACAGGATCTATTTGACAATGGAGTCATCCCCGCACCAGGTCCTGCAAAATCTATCGGCACTTGATCAGTGAACTTGTAGGGGATAATGTGATGTGATTGGAGGGATGAACCACTTGCGGGCAGCGCTCAGTTTACTCCAGATGTGGTGTATGGCACGCACTGTTTTGAGCATTTGTGAATGCTGGTCTTTGTACTGTCTGACTTGGGTGTTGGGTCAGTCTTGTTGTTTTGTACAGAATCAGTCTTTTCTTACTGAGTCAGTAGGGTCTGTCTTGTTGTATCGAGTCAGTCCTGTTGTACAGAAGTCGGATGACTCCAGGGGTGTTACCTCGGATATCATTATTTTGTTTTGCGTCTGTCTTTTTGCTTCCTTTTGAGTCTGTTTCTGCCAGGGAGCCAGTTGTACCAACAGATTTGAATGAAACAGCAGTGGTTTTTCACGCTCTTGTGTTTGCCTCGGCCGTGTGCCAATTGTGCCAGAAAGTTTGAATGAAACGGCGGTACTTTTCGCCTACTCTTCTGCACCCCAAAATCATTGCATTGACCTAAGTTTTTCAAAACTTTTTGAACACTGCGGTGAAAACGAAGAGGAAGGAATTCCTCGGGTTTTGCAAAATTTGATCATTTGAGAGAAAGCGAGGCGTGCTAAGCCCTTAATGAATTAAATCATGCTTGTTAGCGTGAGTACTGAGAAGGACCCTGGCTTGATCCAGACTGGTTTCACACTATCTTCAGCGCGAGTGATTTGTCGCTTTCTTAAAAATTTTCAAAAACAAAATATTTTGCGCGGTCCTGCGAAGACTTGTGTGGAATCGCTCTTGAGATTGTGCAGCCTAGGATCGCTCTCAGCCTCGAGACTCAACCCCTTTGCTTCCAAACCTTAAACTTGAATTCAGAAGGTTCAACGGTCAACTACGACGTGAGGCCTGTGTGGCCAGATTTGAAGCAGCCCTCGAACAAGAGGCCAGGAAAGTCAGATCAAAAGATCAGAAGATCAGAAGAAGCTTGCAAAGCTAGAACAGAAGTACCCCTCGAACTAGGGGCAAAGATATCAGACATGCTCGAAGAGTTGAAGATGAGTCCTCTTGCAAAACAGCAGCCATTCTCCTGGATTCAGATGACTTCAGGATCTCAAAACCATTTGACATGGACAAAGCTACACTTTTACCCTTGAGAGGCTCGCTGGGCCGAAAACCTAGAAGGGCGACCCAGGCAAAAGTTAGAGCAAGAAAAAGAACAAAAAAGAAGAAAAATGAAGAAAGATGCAAAGAAAAGAGCAAAAAAAAAAAGAAAATAAAAAAAAAAGAAATGAAAAAGAATGAAAAGATACAAAAATTGAAAAAAGAAGAACAAAGCTCGCAAGGTCGAAAACCCGCAACGGGCGCCTTGGCAAAAGTTAGAGCCTAAAAAGGAGAGGTTAATACCCGAGCGTACCTTAACCCCGAACTACGTAAGGCTTGATTCCCATGTTTGGGATACGTAGGCAACTTCATTCTGAAGTCCAGCCATAGACACTTCCAATTCGATTGTATCCATGCGATGGTTCTGGTCATCTTTGTCTTCTCTGTATCTGAGGATTTGGTTGCGTTCGTCGCTCTGAGCACTGCCCACAAAGCGCTGCGGTGCCATCCAAACAAGGGGCAACTTTCCGTTGCCACTCGATGTACTACGGTGCCATCCAAACAAGGGGCAACTTTCCGTTGCCACTCGATGTACTGCAATGCCATCCAAACAAGGGGCAACTTTCCGTTGCCATTCAACGCGCCGCAGTGCCGTTCAAACAAGGGGCAACTTTCCGTTGCCATACAGTTCCCGTTCAAACAAGGGGCAATTTTCCTTCGAATCCGAGGTTGTGCATCTCAAGAGTAGGTTCCGTGCTCGTTGAGCAGTGGTCGTTTGCAAAAATAGTTTTTGAGAATCTTTACTAAGGTTGACTAATCTTCTCGAAAAGTATTCCATTTTTAAAGCTGGACCATTTCTTGGACCCAAAAGAGGAAAATTTTCAGTGCTCACAGCCTAACTTGCATGATTTTAAATCAGAAAATCGAACAAGTGTGTTAATCTAACTCTCATGATTGGTCAAAATTGTTTTAGTAGAAAGCTAAAACAAAAAAATGGTCAAAATGATGAACTAGGGGCACAGTTGAGTCAGGTGTTCTGTCTTTTCCCCTTTGTCAAAATACTTGCCAGAAAGGGCACTCTACTTGTCGGAAAGGGCACTATATTCGCCAGAAAAGGGCACAAGAAAGGGCAGAAATCTCTCACATCCTCCAAGCAACGAGGTATCAAGCAAAGTGCGAAGCACGAACTAGAATGGGGCAAGATATTCCATTCCGTCATCTGGACAGATCTTATCACGTCCAAACTCCCCAGCAAAGCATCATCAACTGGTGTTAGCTCCAAATTTGCTACACACCCAGTTGTAGCGCAACCTTTCCGTGGGAGGCATTCACTAGCTGTGAGCGGAAGAAAGAGAATCTAGCAGAATGCTAGGGGCACGAGCCCACAATTTGCTGTTTATCCATCAACCACCTAGGAGAGGGATGAAAAATGAGAGATTGAAGAATAGAGAGATGTGCGATGAGAGGAAAAGTGAGAAGAGGGCTTTTTCAGAAAAACAGAGCTTGAGGGTCGAGTGATGTGAGAATCACAAATGAGAAAGGGTGGGAAACACTACCCAGTGAAACAAGCTCCCTGTGCATGCCTGAGTGTCGTGTCTTTTTGTTTTATCTCAATTCTTGTTTTGAGTCGTTTCAAGTGTTACTCGATGTGTCTAGGTTGCGTGCCTTTTATTTCCTTGTTGAGTTGTCTTGCTGTGTTCAGTCGTAGGCTCGATACCCGGTCAAAAACTCATTTACCAATTCCAAAATAAAATCGTTTTGCGCTCCGAGTGCCGTGCCGTTCTCCACATCTGTGCAAAACAAGATTCGTTCTTTCATAAAACCGCAGGGTTCAACCCAGGTCATGCGAGAACAGTAGAACTAGGACCTATTTGAAACTATATGGGTTCCAGACTACAAAGCAAAAGCAAAAGAGGAAATGTCGAGCATCTGAGTTTGTTTCAACTTCAGTAAGTTCCAAGACTACATTCTGTGATGTATACCTCTTTAAGTCTTGCCAAAGCTCCGAAGTATGAGTGTGCCTCTACCTCAAGCTCAAGATCAAGTCTGCTTCATGCCAGAATGGCAATCGAAGTGCTCTCCCTGAGTACCATTCCCCGCCAGAGGCATCTTGGCTGTGTTCGCAATGAGTTCCTAGGAGACCAACTGCGACGGTGGAAACTAGAGTTCGAATGGCTGATGCCTAGAACGTAAAGGTTCAGGATTTCCGAGACTAAAGTCTGGTTTAAATACCCAGAGGCGTGTCCTCGGCTTGAAATCTGTATGGAAGCCCCATAGGTTGAGATAGCGTGTATGCACCTCAATTCTGGATACTGAACCAACCTAGTCTGTCACCCCGTTGGAGAATAGGGAAAGTTGTGAATGTGATCAGGAAGAAAGGCAACATCCAAAGTGTTCTACGTGAAGAACCCTTGTCAGTATTTCAGAGCCTTTGTACTGTAAGATGAAGGTAAGTGTTCGAAGAGCAGAGGGGAAGATCCCCATCGGAGCAGAGCGGTTCACCGCCACTCACCTCATGAGGTGCTTTCTAAAGTGCTGTTTTGTCCATTTATTGCTTTCCTTAAGCATCATGTATTGTAATGCATTGTACCTATCAAGTTTCTTTCTCATTTCATGCACAATATTGTATGTACGGTTCATTCAAAGAAGTTCCGTTTTAAGATCATTTATTTAGTGTATCAATCACACTTCATTCATTTAGTATATCAATCATACTTTGTTCACTTAGTGCATCTATCACACTTTGTGCTCACCTTTTTGTGTATCAATCACATGTTCGCTCTGTGTATCTATCACACATGCACACTGTATTCGCAGTGAGGATTCCATAATTTTCTTACATCCTTTCTGCACGAGGTGTAGTTTGGCTCGAGTTTACTTGCTTGCCTAGCATTCGCTTAAAATGTTGCATTTATTTCGCATAATTGCTTCATTACAGCTCTCTTTGCATAATCATGAGTGATGCCTGGCTTCGCGTAGCGTATAAGTCCACTCTTCAAACCGGCTTCGCTTAGCGTATAAGTCCACTCTTCAAACTGGCTTCGCGTAGCGTATAAGTCCACTCTTCAAACGGGCTTCGCTTAGCGTATAAGTCCAACTTTCAAACTGGCTTCGCGTAGCATATAAGTCCACTCATCAAACCGGCTTCACTTAGCGTATAAGTCCAACTTTCAAACTGGCTTCGCGTAGCGTATAAGTCCACTCGTCAAATCGGCTTCACATAGCGTATAAGTCCAACTTTCAAACCGGCTTCGCTTAGCGTATAAGTCCAACTTTCAAAATCGGCTTCGCGTAGCGTATAAGTCCAACTTTCAAAATAGGCTTCGCGTAGCGTATAAGTCCAACTTTCAACTTGGCTTCGCGTAGCGTATAAGTCCAACTTTCAAAATAGGCTTCGCGTAGCGTATAAGTCCAACTTTCAACTTGGCTTCGCGTAGCGTATAAGTTCAACTTTCAAAATAGGCTCCGCGTAGCGTATAAGTCCAACTTTCAACTTGGCTTCGCGTAGCGTATAAGTCCACTCTTCAAACCGGCTTCGCGTAGCGTATAAGTCCAACTTTCAAAACCGGCTTCGCATAGCGTATAAGTCCACTCTTCAAACCGGCTTCGCTTAGCGTATAAGTCCAACTTTCAATTTGGCTTCGCGTAGCGTATAAGTCCACTTGTCAAACCGGCTTCACTTACTGTATAAGTCCAATCTTCAAATCAGCTTCGCGTAGCGTATAAGTCCAATTATAAAACCGGCTTCGCGTAGCGTATAAGTCCAATCTTCAAAATATTTCTGCGTATCATTTTGCATTTTGCCCCTGCCTGCGGGCACATCTCTGTTTATCACGCCTGTTTGTCTAAGTCTCCGGCCTTGTCAAAAATGGGTCGTCTCTGGGCTTTGACATTCACTCCCGTCACTTATGACTTCCGAGTTCTGTCAAAGAGGGGCAACTGTAGACACCCTATTTTTGACCGACCTTGAGACTCAGACGTCACCAGTTGAGCACTCGGTGATATTGCATGTTGTGCTTGTTCAGAAGTCTCAGAGTCGCGGCTGCGAGCCCTGCCTCCGGACTTCCGAAGCCTTTTCTGTGCCTTGCCTCGGTTTGCGAACCAAACTCGATTTTCTCTGTTTATTTTCCTGAGGGAAGAGAGAGGTCCCATAGACCATCTCTCAGTGACCGTGGGCTACATTTTGTGGCCGTAGGCCATTTTGCCCATTTCGGAGCCCGGTTCCCGGTTTTCGGAGCCGTCAGGCCGTGTGCCTCGGTTCGGGACCGCTTAACCATCTTCGTTTGCTCTAAATTTTGGCATGCATCTTATTTACTCCCTTTTGAGGGACACTGTGGTCCGAGAGACCAGCTTCGTGGTCGAACACCACTCCCGGTGCCTAACAGCCAGTTTTCGGGGCCTCGGGCTGCGCGTTTTGGCCCCCGAACCTTCATTTTGCATCGGTTTGGGCTCATTTTTGGTGGAGACCTTATTTTCACTGTTAGAAAGCTTGTAGGAGGGTGGGAGGCCAGCAATTTTGCTGAAAATCCAACTTCTTTTTGGTCAAAAGTGGTTCAACATGAATCCAGGAAGGAGAAAAAGCTGCGCGGCTTCACCGAAACGGGCGTAACTCTTTGCACAAGAGGAATTAAGAGATGAGGCCACCACCATTGGAAAGCTTACTTTCAGGGCTTCATTTTGCACTCAAGAATATCCCAAGTCCAAGTCCGGGGGGGAGAGATGTGGTTGGTTGAAGTCCGCTTGGACCGAATCTGCGCGGCTTCACGGAAAAGGGCATAACTTTTTCTACAGGAGGAATTTTAATGCAAGGTTTGCGCCATTGGAAAGCTAACTTCTGGGGCTTCATCATAGGGGGTGGCCGGCCACTTTTTCTAGCCGTCCGGCCACTTTTTTCCTTTGACCTAGCCGGCTGGCTAGGGGAAGTGGCCGGCCGGCCACCTGCAGCCAAAATGTCAGGCCGGCATGCTTCTTCAGGTTGAGTACATTCCAGCTGTGCCTTGGTTTTCCCCCAAAAATATCTACATCCGGGGGACCCTTTTGGAGGGAAAAAAGGGCCTGATTTTCCCTCCACTTTGGCTAGACTCTTCTCTCCATCTCTTATCCATATAGAGAGCCTCCCAACTCTAGAGAAAGGGTTACAAGAGTTGCTTGGAGCATATACATACATAGGACCCCATTTCCTTCAAGTTTTGGGCTCCAGTCCTTCATCATCTTCAAGCTCTACCACCACCTTTCCATTCCAACAGCAAGGGGAAGAATTCCAGCAGCTTAGAGTCACCAAATCTGGTCCAAGAAGCAACAAAAGTGTTGGTCTTCAAAGGTAAGTCCAATTTCCCTCTTTTCTAGCCCATTTTTGCACCATCTCTAAGCCATACATGATTATTGATTTGAGCTCCGACCAAAACTGAAAAGGTCATTTTTTTGAGCTCATTTTCTTGTTTCATTAAGGGCTCAACCCTGTTTGAGGCCCCCATATTGCACTTGCTTCAATATCCCCTTAAATGTCAATTTTCTTGCATGCTTTGGCAACCCATTATGCTTCCATTTTTGGGCGTTTTACAGTTCTGTGAATAGGCTTATTTTGAGCCCCTCTTCAACATTGAAGAAGGGCTCATCACTGTTTGGGACCTCCATATGTCACTTCATGTTATATCTCTCTTTTGGTCCCCATTTTTGCATGCCTTGGCAGCCTATCATGCTTCTGTTTTTGGTCTTTTTACAGGCCTAGAGATGGCCTTATTTTGACCTTCTTAACATGTTTCATTAAGGGTCTTTGGCTGTTTGGTGAATGCTTTGCATACTTTGTGTTATAGCCTCTTTTGAGCCTCATTTTGCATTGCATTTCTAGCATGTTTGTATACTGTTTTGGAGTTTTTACATTTCTTTAAATATACTTATTTTTGGTCCCTCTTCAATGTTGTAGAAGGGAATTTTTCAGTTTGGGCTGTGCATATACCACTTGCCTCTTTGGCCACCTTTTGGCCCTTTTTCTTGCATAAAAGCTTAGCCATGTCTATGTTTGTTTTTGGGCGTTTTACAGTTCTGTAAATATGCTTATTTTTGGTCCCTCTTCAATGTTGTAGAAGGGAATTTTTCAGTTTGGATTTTACATATACCACTTGCTTCATAACCTCATGTTTAGGGCCATTTTTGCATGCCAGTTTTGCCCTATCTTTGCTTTCTGTTTGGCCATGCTTTGTACTAGTAAAATACTAATTTTGGGGCTGCCTTGCTTCTATCTATTCATTGCATATCCATATTGTGCAAGTTTGGTATAGATATAGGCCATTTTGGGTCCCAAAATTCATGCTTCGGGACTATTCCATTCATCGGGTGTGTTTTCACCTCATTTCGGGGCTGTTTTCCCCCACTTTTCAGTGCTGCAATCTCATTAACATGTTTGCATAGCCATATTGCATTGCGTACGCCATTGCCTCGGTTTGCGTGCCCGTGTGCACGCACTTCGAGGCACTTCATTTTCATCTATCGGCCTCTTATGTAAGTGTGGCTGAGGCTATCTCATGTTAGTGTAAGTCCATGTTGCATTCTATATGCCATTTTAGCCACATTGCATTGCGTATGCCATTGCCTCGGTTTGCGTGCCCGCGTGCACGCACTTCGAGGCACTTCATTTTCATCTATCGGCCTCTTATGTGAGTGTGGCTGAGGCTCTCTCATGTTAGTATAAGTCCATGGTGCATTTTTCATGCCATTGCATATGCCATTGCCTCGGTTTGCGTGCCCGTGTGCACGCATTTCGAGGCATCTCATTTTTACAGCATAGTGCATACTAGGTTGCATCTTAGATCGCATTCCGCCATTGCCTCGGTTTGCGTGCCCGTGTACACGCATTTCGAGGCATCTCATTTTTACAGCATAGTGCATACTGGGTTGCATCTTAGATCGCATTCCGCCATTGCCTCGGTTTGCGTGCCCGTGTGCACGCATTTCGAGGCATCTCATTTTTACAGCATAGTGCATACTAGGTTGTATCTTAGATCGCATTCAGTCATTTTTCTCAGTTTGCGTGCCCGTGTGCACGCATTTCGAGACATCTCATTTTCATAGCATTGTGCATGCTAGGCTGTATCTTAGTTGCATTCATGCATATCATGCATATTGCATCGTGTTCGGGATAGGAGTTAGCCCGGGCACGGGAAACGAGGTATGTTCCGTACTTCGAGTGACGGAACGTGTCTCAATTCCCTAGTCACCGACACTCTGAATCATCCATGATGGAGTTAGGTTCTTATTGTGTTTATACGTGCATTCATTCTATATTGAGTTGTGCAATTCGACTCCTCGGCCATCATGCCTCGGTATGCGTGATTGGTGGCACGAGGATCGAAGCATGCATATATCTGTGAAAATACATTGCTTTGCCCCTTTCCTGCTCTCTGTTGCAGCAAAATGAAGAATCAGCAACTTTTCGGAACTCGGCACGCTTTCCAAGAATAACTGCTAAACAGAGGCTAATTGGGGCATCCCGGTGGATTTCCGCGCAAGACAACCCAGACATGCATCATCCATCAAAAGCAAGGCAGTCCCGGGCTTGCACGCCAGTTTTATTTGCTTTCTTAGTTAATTCATTAATTAATTAGGAATTTGTATAATATTTGGACTGTAATATTCTTTCATTTGGGACTGTATTATTTATTCGGACCCTCTGTGCGAGGGCATAACTGTAATAAGTGTGCGTGTGTGTGATGTATGTCTTCCAACCCCACGTCTTTCTCCCTTTTATTTATCCACTTTTGATAGTTAGATTAGGGCATATTTCAATTAGCATACAGTATGATAGCATGTTTGCATCATTCATCTGTTTTGCATGCACCGGGCTCGGCGCATCATACTAACTGCATTGTACTTTCAATTCCAAATTGAATACATGATTAGTTGTAGCATTTCATATGCCATGTTTAGAATAGCCGAGCCTGCTATATTTGCATTTTTGCATGTGTTGCATTAGGCATTTCTGTATACTTAGGATCATGCATGATTTCTAATGTAGTCTCTTTTTGGCTTGGAGTACCCGGTGAGCTTTATGCTTTAGCATCCTTGCATGCGTGTGAGTAAATGCCGTGATAGCATGCTTACCATGAGGCTATTTGCTTATGTGATATAACTGCCTGAATGCCTGTGGGTGAAGGTTGGGTTGTTTAAATTGGAACAAATCATTGACTGTGAGTTTTAAGCCCACTAGATAGTGGCAGAACCATCTCTTCTAAGCCCACCTGCGGGTGGCAAAATCTGCATTTTAAGCCTACTTGCGAGTAGCACCATCGAACCATTTTCAAACAAACAAACATGAAATGTTTTGTTCCAATTCAGGCGACCCGGTCTATACTTGTATGCTGTGAGCATCACATAGTAATCTAGGCTAATAACCGGAATAAGAACACACAATGTTTTCAAAAATAGATATCATGGTTAGTAGAGACCGATCTTTGATCGGGCGAGCGGGGTGCTCACGAAGTGACCTTCCCCAATCGTACCCAAGTTCCCGAGCCGAGGCAACTTTGGTGATGACGGACACGTGGCCTTTGGCACCGAGTCAGGGTTTCCTAAATTTCCCATTAAAAAAAAACATTTAGGTGGCGACTCTGTATCTGGCAAAGCAGTCCATGTTTGGCACTTCTTTTCAAAAATCTGTTTTTCTCAAAACGATTTGCCGGATTTGGACTCTTTGGTTCAGACTTAGAACCGTGACAAATTTGAGAGTCCTGAGCTGTAGTGACCCCAAAGTGAACAGAACGGGAGCTCATTCCTCTCGGGGCGTTCGGGGACGTCTACAAGCGGACTTCATGTATTCAGAGTGTATGCTCGAGCGTGGGTCCAAAATCTGGAAATTTCAGATTTGAACCTCAAACTCAAAACTCAACTCTAATGCATCAAATTCGATCCTTTTGGGCCAATTTTCTGGAAAACACTTGTAAATTCATAGTATAACATGATTCAAAGCTCAATTTGTAAAATCAAGGTCCAAAGGTGAGTCAACTAAACCCAATTTTCAAATAAACTTTAAGAACATGGAGAACAATGCAAATTCAACACATGCAAAGGGTTCCTTGAAATTCCAATGCTCTAAAACAGGATCAAATGCAAGATTTAGCTTCAAAACATGGTGAGTTCATGGACTATAACAAAAATGTGGACATGCATGCAAGAATTTCTTTGAAAACAACCTTAAACTTCAAGAGATGCACATGCATGCATGAAATAAGCTTCAATCCAACAATCTAAACCAAAACTTGACTTCAAAACTCTAATCTTCCAAGAACCATGCAAGAACTAACTTCAAATCACAAATGAGATGATGAAATCCTTACCTAGGTTCCTCAATTACAAGTCTAGAGGCTCAATTATGCAATCACACTTCAAAATCTCCAAGTCTCCAAGCAAAAATGAAGACCTCAAGCTCTTCTCCAACTCTCTAGCTCTCTCTCACGTTTGGTCTCACAAGAAGAATGATAAAAAGGTGAGGCCAACACATATAAAGCAAGACTAAACATTGTCTAGCAAAGTCCACTTAATGGCACTAAGGTAAATAAGCCTAACTTATGTAATTTAACGTTATTTAATCTAATTTAATCATTCTAAATCAATTTTCAATTAAATATACCATAAAAGCACATAAATTCCAATTAGCATAAAACATCAATCAATTTCAGATTCGGCCGCCGATAAGGCCTTCAATTTGCAGTTTAAAACATAAAACACGAACAGATCATTTAACAGTCAAACAGATAGAAATGCATTTAACTAGCACACTCAATCAATCAGTTCAGATTTTCAGTCAATTCAATTACTTATCATGATCAGTCTCAGTTTAGCAGTAATCAGTGTTATTATCAGTAAACAGGAGTGAGGGTTGTCACACAGTTAGCCTCATGGCAAGCATGCTATCGTGGCAATCACTCACACACATGCAAGGATGCTAAAGCATAAACACTTACCGAGTACTCCGAGCCAAAACAAAAGCTATGTTAGAAATCAATGCATGATCCTAGCTATGTCGAGAATGCCTAATGCAACACATACAAAATGCAACTAAGATAGGCTCAGCTATTCTAAAATGTCATGTGAAATGCAATTTGATACATATATTCAAATAGGAATTGAAATACAATGAAGTTAGTATGATGCGCCGAGCCCGGTGCATGCAAGACAAATGAATGGATGCAAACATGCGAGCATAAGGATGCTAATTGAAACATAAGGATGCTAATTGAAACATGCCCTAAAACTAACCATCGTAAGCTGGTAAATAAAAGGAAGAAAGAAATTGGGATTGGAAGACATGCATCACACACACGCACACTTATTTACAACAGTTGTGCCCTCTCGACGGAGGGTCCAAGTGAATAATACAGAACCAACTAGCTAATCTAAGCTAATCAAATTAAACTAGTTATTACATAACAGAATGAATAACAAGCTACAGCTAATTATTACACAACTCTAACTAATTAACAAATTAACTAAGTTAGCAATTGAATAAGCATATAAACTATATGATGTAGGCTACCTCAGCTCTGCTTTGGATAATAAAGGATGCATGCATGCTCGAGTCGCCTTGTTCGGAAATCCCTCGCGACGCCCCGATTTGCCTCTATTTGCAATTGATCTCAGAAACTTGCACCAAGCTCCAGAGAGATGAAACTCCACCTTGGGAATCTGTAGGGATGCTGCCGACCAGATATTGGCCTTGGAGACCACCTGCTGACCACTTTTTGTGTTGAAAACCAGAAAAAGTGGTCGGCCAGCCACTTTATCTGGTCGGCCGATCAGTTTTTGCTGCTGGTTTCTGGTTTTCTGCAACAGAGGGCAAGAAAAGGGCATGGCAAAGTATTTGCAACACATGTATGCGCGACCACCCTCCCTATCATTACATAAGCTCAAGGGAGTGTAAGTCTCGACCCTCGGGCCACCAATCACGCATCTCGATGCATGATGGCCAAGGGGCCGAATTGCACAACTCAATATGGAATGAATGCACATACAAACACCTAAAGCCTAGAACTCCGTCATGTATAGTCAAGAGTATCGGCGATCGGGAATCGAGGTACGTTTCATCACTTTGAGTATGAAACGTGCCTCGTTTCCTGTGTTTGGACTAACGCCTATTCCAAATACAATGCAACAAACATGGCATGCACCAACTCAATCATGCAACTTAATGCAACACAACTTGGACATGCAAGCATGCCAGGGATGATCATGCAAGCATGCAAACTAGCATACACGATGCTATGAACTATATGGCATACACAACGCTCATGACACTAACATACACAATGCACGTGGTAACCAACATACATAATGCAATGAAAATGGCATGCACAAGTGCAATGATCAATCATGTAACAACATGGCATGCTCAATGCTACGAACTACATGACATATTCAATGCGCAATGGACTTAAACCGAAATGAATAGGCCTCAGCCATGTCCAAATCAGCGGCCATTGATGATGAAATCAAGGCACCAAAACACACACAAACATGTATAATGCAATGGCCCATGCCTAAGGCACAAGATACAACTCTCCAAGAGCATTGAAAAGATGAAACATGGAGTACAATGGCATATGTTCCAGCACTGAAATGGCACACAAAATGACTTCGAATCATGCAAACAACTCACGCAATGCACGTTGAAAGGCTCAGGTATCGAAAGCTAGTAAACCATATTACACTAGAGACATGCAAGGTGATGCTCAAATGACCAAACCAACCCCAAACAGACCCTATGCAGGCCAAAACAGTAGCAAAATGAGTTGGGATGATGGCTTTGAAAGGCACAAAAATGGGGCTCATGCAATGGCTCACAAATAGGGCATAAAAGCATAAATCTAAAGAGCACTTAAAGAGTGGGAAAATATGGAAGTATAGCAGCCCTACATGCTCTGAAATAACATTCCCAATGATGCCAAAACATGCAAATATCTCGAGTTAAGCATGCAAGAGACCTCAAAACTCAAAGCTAGTCAAGGCTATTACACAACAAGCATGCATGGCAAGCATCATTCAACCAAGAGGCCTCAAAACAGAGCTAAGGCAGCCCAAAATATAAACAAAACCATGTTGAAGCAAAGCCAAATGTGCTAGAATAAAGAGCCAAAACATCATGCGAACCAAGCTAGTAAACAAGATTTACACTACAAGCATATGAAGCACGTGAGAGGTTACCAAACCAGCCAAAAATAGAGCCATGACATGTCGAATGATGACCAAAAAAACACTGAAATGGAGCTAAAACATGCTAGATTGACATGCTACCTTGATGAGCCATAAATTGGAATACACTGCACATATGAGAAGCATGCCAAGGGTGACCAAACCAACCATGGAAAGAGGCCAGGCAGGCCCTAAAAGTCACCAAAAAGTGCCTGAACCAAGCCTTGAAAGTATGAAAATGTATGCTCTTTTGATAGGCCAAAATGCAAGTAAACAAGACAAAAAGAGAGAGGGTCACCCCTCTCTGATTTAGGACCCCAAAACCACATGCCAATCACTAAAAATCCACTGGATTTCAGTGGCTAAAAGTCCAAGCAAGGATTAGCTCAAAGGCCCTAAGGCATGGCACAAAACAAGGCCAAACAAGGCATGCAAGGGGGTAGGAGACCCTAAGCACCCAAGAGGCCTTAAACAAACATGTCAAGTGCTCAAAAATGAAGCTTTTTTATTTGAAAACAAGGCTCAAATAAGCATGCAAGTATGGCTAAGAGAGTGACCAAAACAAAGCTTAAAAGGGGGAAAAGAGGTTACCCTTGAAGGTTAGCAAAACCAGCAGATTTTCTAAACCAAAAACCAGCTTTTCAACCTCCAAAAAGGTCCTCCAAGAGCCTTAGTTCAATGGTGGGGTGTGTGGTTAAGAGTTGTAGTGTAAAGGTGAAGAACAACACACACTTTAGGCACCAAATATAGAGATATAGAGGAAGATATACACTTGTGCCTTAGGCAAAACTCAGAACCTCTGGAATGGAGAGGGAGAGCCTCTCTTATAAAAAAACAAAGGGTTTAAGCTTCTTAGAGAAGCTAAAACTTGGATGCAATCCCTCCATACACGTGTATGGAGGATACAGTCTGTGCCCTCCAGCTGGCACAGCTGGCATCCATTCAGTCTGACAAAACAGAAGGAAAGCTGCCGACCAGAAAAGGTGGTCGGCCTGTTACTTTTAGTGGTCGGCCGACCACCCAAAGTGGTCTCCCAGGAAAAAAGGTGGTCGGTAGGGGGAATTGGTGGTCTCTACACTGAAAGCAAGCCAATGGTGGGGTGGGAAACCAGAAAATGTGGCCCAAAGACCAAGAAAACCAGTTTTTCGACCAGAAAATCGGCTGGCGGGGAGAAAAGTGGTCTCCAAGGATAAAAGCTGGTCTCCCACCCTTGTACCACTTCCCAAACAAGGAAAGTAAGGTTTGTACCCAAGACAAACCAAAACGGATGCAAGACGAGGGTTCGGGAGGCAAAATGCGCGGTTGGGAGCCCTGAAAACCAGCTATCGAGCATCAAAACTGGTGTACGACCACAAAAGTGGTCTCTCAGACCACAGTGTCCCTCTAGGGAGAGGATGCAAGGTGCGGTTCAAAAACCATTCCAAACAGAGAACGTTAAGCGGTCCCGAGACAAGGCGTACAACCGAGGGCTTCTAAAATCGGAAACTAGTCTCCAAACGGGAAAAGCGGTCTACGACCACGAAAAGTGGTCTACAATCACCAAGAGATGGTCTACAAGACCTCTCCCTCCCTCCGGGAAGAGAAACAGAGTTTGGTCCTCAGACCGAGCCGAAGCACAAAAGAGTTCAGAGGCCCGAAGGCAAGGCTCTCAGCCAAAACTCCGCAACCTCTAAATGAGCACAACATGCCCCATCACCGAGCGCTCAATCAATGACATCTGAGTCTTAAGGTCGGTCAAAAATGGGGTGTCTACACTCGCAGCAGCAAAACGGTGGCTTTTCGGGGTGGAGAAACCGAGCATGCATGCATCCCTCGTTTCCAGAGGCCATTTAGTTGCTTTGCTTAGATAGTTGTAGCTAACTCTTGCAAGTGATGTAATTATTCAAGTAGATTAGGTAGTTAATTCATGTTGTAATTAATTAGGTTAATTGCTTTGTAATTAGTTAGTTAAGTGTTTAGTTAATTAATTTGATTTGTAATATTTAATTAGCTTAGAATAGTTAGTTAAATTGTGTTGTAATAGTTAGCTTAATTAGTGTAGCTAGTTAGTTAGCTCTTATTTATTCGGACCCTCCTTCGTGAGGGCATAATGTTGTAATAAGTGTGTGTGGATGTGTGTATGTCTTCCAACCCTATATCTTTCTCCCTTTTATTTAATCGTTTTTGATGGTTAGATTAGGGTCATGTTTCAATTAACATATCTCATGCTTGCATACATTCATCTTGTCTTGCATACACTGAGGCTCAGCACATCATTCAAACTGTATTGCAATTTCAAATACTTCTTTGAATATGTGTTAAAGCGCATGTTATTCAAATCAACTCATATGCCATATTAGTAGCCGAGCCTATTAATTGCATATTGCATATGTTGCATTAGGCATCTTGTATAATTAGGATTCTAACTAGTTTCTGTTTTGGCTTGGAGTACTCGGTAAGCTTTTACGCTTTTGTATCCTTGCATGAGTGTGATTGCCATATTGCCATGTTTCGCATGCTTGCCATGAGGCTATGTGTTTAAATGGTAAATTGCATGAATGCTTGTGGATGAAAGCTTGTAGTTTGAATTGGAACGATTCAACGAATATGCATTTCAAGCCCACTTTGTTAAGTGGCAAATCATGTTTTAAGCCCACTTTGTTTGGTGGCAAATCCACATCTTTAAGCCCACTTGAGGGTGGCAAATTCAAACCATTTTAGAAAACAAGCATGACTTAAAATGTTCCAATTCTTGCGATTTAGTCTATACATGCTTGTGCGCATCACATAGTAAGGTTAGATTAATAACCGGAATAAGAACGCATAGTGTTTATAAAATATCATATCATGATTAGTAGAGGTTGATCTTTGATCAGGCGAGTAGGGGGTGCACATTTCAAGACCTTCCCTTCTTGTACCTAAGTTCCCGAGCCGAGGCAACTTTGGTGATGACGGACACGTGGCCTTTGGCACGAGTCAAGGTTTCTTAAATTTGCCCAAAATAAAATATTTAGGTGGTGACTCTGTATCTGGCAAAACAGTCCAATTTTGGTATTATTTGATTTAAAATCGATTTTTCAAAACGATTTGCCGGATTTGGACTCTTTGGTGTTTATCAATTTCACATTGCACTTGTGACATTAGATTCAGAACCACGGGAGTCCAAACTGTGAGGCCTTTCTTTCAAACCTTCCGAAAGCGGGCGTGAAAAAGGCGAGTTCACAGAAGCTCAATACAAAATAAAGTCCTAGGCTTGTACAGAAGTAAATACAAAATAAACAAAAGTGAGCTCTCAACTCCACAACCCTCCCGAGCTACTATCTTGGTAGAGGCATATCACCAGCACCTGAAAATGGTTTTTTCCAAATAGGGTAAGCCAAAGCCCAGCATAAACAATCTAGCACAATATATGGACTTTAACAAGGTTATAGACATGATGCACATAACCAATGCTCAAAGACAAAATCATTTACAACTCTTTTTCCAAAACCATATTATATCGAATATTATATCCCAATCCGTTTTATATCAATCAATTTCTTGTCATTTCATATCCACTCAATTCATTAGTCATATCCATTGTTATCCAAATAACCCAACTGAGATTACAACTCAGTGGTTTTCTTACCACACAACCATTACACACCAACACTTAAATTTTTCATTTTACAAAAAATTTCGTCCGCGGGAATCGGCACCCATGTATACACAATGTTTTCGGGACTTTCACTCTGGGTGCATATGCCAACTTAATTCAATGGAGTCTATCCCATTTCTCCTCTCAAGCATCATACATATACAATGTATTAAACACAGTCATATCCAATGACAATCAATAAGAGATTAGTTTCAATTCACCTAATCCTCATGCAATTTCTACAACAATCATGACTATCCTCTACAGATAGCCCAAAACAGATATTTCTAAACAGATATACAATCTTTAAAACAGATAAATTATTCAAATTTCCGTAGGTGAGAAATGATACACATCCGACTTCACCATTTATATAAACTTTCATCTAATTTCATATTCTCATTTCCAATTTCATTATTTATGCAACATAATTACTTAAACATTTTAGGGCAAAACTCCATTTCCTTCCAAATCTCATCCCAACCACCAGATCATTTATTTTAACACAACACAAGTTCATATTCATTCCCATGATCATTTCCAAGACATCCTTTTTAAAACCCCTCTTTTGAATTTAAACCCCAAACCCTAGGTTTGTTAAAATCATCCCAAAACCCAATGTTTCTCACACATCAAGGAATAGCCAAGTTAAAACTCATAGAGAGTCCCTACCTCAAGCTTAGAAAACCAAAGGGAGAGATGGAGAAACTTGAAAGACGCCAAAACCAAGCTTCAATCAGATCAAAAGAGAGCTCTTGTGTAACGACCCAATTTTTATTTTTATTTTTAAATAGCCAGCACATAATTTAATTGAGCAAATTTTCGAAATTTGATTGTTGTGTAAATTCTATGCGAAAACAGTTCGGTTTTGTATTTTTTAAAAATAGTTCCCGAGCTCAGAAAATTATGAAATTTTTACATGTTGCTCCCATATGCGTCTAGCAAGTTGGATAAAAATTTCATAATTAAATGATAAGTATTTATTTTATGAAAATTCATGAACTGATTGGTGTTCAGTTTAATTTATAGCAGAATTTGAAATTGAGTTTTGGCTGTTCGGATCAGGATTTGAGATAAATTTGTTGGGTCTATTTTGGTATATAACTGGACCATGTTTGACTTAGGGGTGAGGCCCATGATTTAGATTTAATTTAATTTAAGTTTGTTTAGTGACTCATGTTTAACTGTTTAGTCCTTTTTAATTATATGATTGGAAGTAACTACCTTGGGAGTTGTTATTATTTATTATATAGGGGTTATAATAAATATTTAATAGTTGATTTTATGATGTGTTCCATATGGGAAAAAATTATATATTTTATAAAGAATGAAAATGTGTATATTTCATAGTGAGCAAATTATTATATTTTGTGGTATACAAAAATGTTATATTTTTTGGTGAGAAAAATTATATCATTTTATAATTTATATTATAAAATTTTGAGGTATTATTACAAAAGTTATATTTTTGGGGAAACCAAATTTTTGGGAAACAAACCCATGCAGATGGGCCCCCTTTTTGTCTCCTTGCCATCATTTCTTCTTCCTTTCCATTTCATTTCAATTGTTTGGGTTGGCATGACAGAGCCCTCTGCCTCTCTCTCACTCTTTGTACGTCTCTCTCTTCCTTTCTCTTTCTTCCATTTTTGCTCAAGCTTTGAGCTTCAAATGGGAATCCATAGAGTAAGATTTTGCAAAAACTTTGTAAATGAAAGTCGGAGAACTCATCGTAATCTTCGCAATGGTAGTCTCGAATTCATGATCGGGCAAGATGTGCCTTCCAGATCTGCTCTTCTTCATTATTTGAGGTAGGGACTTTCTTCATATTTTTACATTAAAGTTATATTAGGGTTATTTTCAGAAAATATATCATTATAAGAGGTATTGCATATATATATATATTTAGATTTTTGTTTAATAATTTTTGGAAGAAAAAATTATGTTAAAATGTTAAGAATGTGGCATTTTGAGATTGATTTGAAAAAATTATTTTGTGTTGATAATTATGCAAAGAAATCCGAAAATGAAATTTAATAGTTGTATGGATTGTATCTACATCATATTATGGTTAGATAATTTATTTTGAGAAATTAATGTTGAAATATTTATCTCATCATTGAGTTTTGGAATTTATTTTTGAGAAAAATAAATTGATATTGAGGAATATTGTGTAAATTATTAGGTAGGGATTTTTCCTACACTTCTTTATGACTTTTACTTGATTATATGGAGCTTAGAGTTGTATATAATTTAGTTAGAATTTTTGAAAAATTTGTGATTTATTTGCTTAAAAGAGAAATTTTGAGAAAAATAAAGAGTTGATGTCCAAATTGCGAAAGTGTAAACGTGGAATATGTTTGTAAGGTTATGAAATAGCTATGTTTTAAATTTGAACAAAAACGGACTTCGATTCGATCGGTTTTGAAATTTTTACCGTTTTGCGACCAAAAGAGCATTTTTAAAAAAACAAAGGAATTACATTTAACTTTTGGGGCTTTTGATCAAAATAGGATGTCATAGTTGAATAATGCTTGGAGAATGAGTTTGGAAAGAAAATGATGTTTTTTTTTGGGCATTAACGATATTATTTTGCTTAATGTATTTGTTGGAATAAGACCGACCCGGTTAGAAATGGACCTTGAGAGGTTACCAGGCGTGATTGAGATACAAAAACTAGTGTAGTTGTTCATATTTGATAAAATGTGGAATATGATTTGTTTCTAAATGTTGGGAATCATGGGAGATTCCATGTTATGGTTATATGTTGGATTGTATGTCCATGTTGTTATCTTTTAATTAATATATTAGAGATAACTATTCTGGCTATCGGTGAAAATTTACCATGTTGCATTTAAATGAGGGATTTCTTGGAAGGATGAGAAATGATAGAACTTTGGAAGTTTGATATATAATATGTTATAAATTTGTCTTGAAATGACTAAATTGGGAATGTTGATTAACATGTGGAGATTATATGAATATGGATATGGTTGTATTATCTCTTGGAATTGAATTAGAAATTATATTGAAATGAGAAATGAGAATTTTGATCACAATGGGAATATTGTGTGGAAGTATTGAAAGTGGAAGAAATATTGCATTGTATTATTAATCATTGCATTGGCATATCAATTCATTTGATAATGATGAGCTTTGAAATTTGATTTGGAAACTTTGCATTGAGAAAGGAATGTAGGGAAACAAGTTTTCATAAAATGATTTTGGGGTAAATACGGTGGTAAGTCTTGAAAGGTGGCGTAGATGATAGGTGTCGAGCCTTCCAGTTAATACTGGTAAAAATGACAAATTGGTAGTACTTGTATAGTCTACTTGCAGACATCAGCCTAGGGATTGAAAGGTGGTGTAGATGATAGGTGTCGAGCTGTGACGATCGGGCCACGTTCCCTCTTTCCTTTCTTTCTTCTTTTCTCCATTCTTCCTTGGTTCTCATTGGTTGTGGTGTCCGGAAGTTTAATTCTTCAGCGAAAACCTTGTTCATGTCTTTCGGTGATTGGTTTCCTCTTATTCCGGAGTGTGCGCGGTCAAGTCCGAGGTGCTCGGGGGCCGAACCAAAAATTTTCTAAGCTGCTAGGCCAGGGCCGCACGTACGGGATGGGGGCCGCACGTGTGGGAGGTCAAGCCGCACGTGCGGATTTCAGGGGAGAGTCTAGGCTGCACACTGCAATAAATGCAGGTGCGGAGGAGGTGCGTGCCGGGATAGCCGCACGTGCAGGGCTGAGGGCCACACGTGCGGGAGAGAGGCTCCACACGTGCCGGGGCACATGCCGCACGTGCTGGATGGGGCCAGTCCGAAAACTCTATTTTTTCTTCTCTTTGGGGCTGTTTGTACCTCATTCTATTATATATCTCTCTCTCTCTAAAAACATTTTCTCTCCTCCTTCTCTCTAAAAGCCCTAACCAAAGCATCAAAAGCCTTTGATTCTTACTATCCATTGGGTTTAGATCATCATCATTCCTCTAATCTTGAGGATCAAAGCTAGGATTTCTCTTGGTGTGGTAGAGGGTGAAGGATCTTCCATCAAAAGCTAGGGTTTCATCATCTTCTTCATTAAGCTTTGAGGTAGGAAAATTTCCTTGAGTTATATATATATTTATGATGGATTTTGTTGATTTTAAGGTTTCATTAAATATATTGAAGGTTTGGTCTTGTCTCATAAAAGCTAGGGTTTTAAATGTGGGTTTGATCTCTCTCTCTTCCTCTTTTTCCTAAACTCTTTTCTTGAGGTTTTTAACTCATATAATGGAAGGGTTGAGGTCTTGAGAGAAAACCCTTTCAAAAGATGAGAGATGTTTGTATTGGTTTTCAATATAAAACCCTAGAATCTTTTTGAGGATTTTGAAAGAAATGGAGAAGCCTATGGGTTTCCTTATTGTTCTTGTGTTGAGAAAATGAAAAAAGGGGTGTAGATAGCATGATGTGTTTTTAAAAATGGTAATCTTGTTGGTACATGAGAATGGAAAAGTATTGTTTTAAAACAAAACTATTGTTGAATGAATGAACATGCATGGTTGTGAAATGGCAATTGTTGTGCACCATAGGTTATGGGAAAATGGAAATTGGTGTTCGAAATATCACACGAAATCTTGAAGGTACCGATTTGTTAGGAATGGTACATGATAAGAAATTGTTATTGTGTTGATGGTATTTGATTATTTTTGAGAAATAATATGGAAAAATGAGAAATGGTAATGGTTGTAAGGCATGGAGACATGAATGCATTGCATCCACATCTAATTTATTGTTATGCATTGTAAATCTAGATTAATGGAGTTTATTTCATGAAGCAAAACGATGTGATAATGAGAACTATGAATTGTGTTATGGGGTAAATACGTGGTAAGTCCAGATAGGGGGTGTAGTTAAATTTGATAAGTTGGCCTGAGTATTCATGGTGAAAGACCAGAAAACTGCGCGGATAGGTGTCGAGCCTTTCGGTTAGCACCGGTAAAAATGACAGTTTGGTAGTACTCGTAGAGTCTACTTGCAGACACCAGCCTAGGGATTACCAATGTCGTATTTACCGCCCCTATTGTTTAAAAGGAAATGGAGTTTTGACATTATTGAGATTGTGAAATACTATTGTTAACATGATGATTTTCAAGATTGAGCACTAAGATGAAGTTCTTTCTTATAAGGACATTGCATGACATCGCATATGCATTTTACTTTGGGAATTGCATAAATGTATATACTTTGTTAGGGATTTCTCTACTAGGCTTTATGCTCACCCCTATGGGTTATTGTACAGGCAAAGATGTGGTGATCCCGCCGAACTGAGGGCGTGGATAATTTTTTAGAAGAGTAAATAGCTCTCTATTTTTCGTTGTAAATTTTGTGAGCCTAGGGCTAATGTGTATGGGTCCGCGGGACTATTCTGTGTAACCAGGCCCTTGCCTTGGAAGATGTAAGCCCTCAAGGGCATTTCATTGTTTTGAAATTACGTGCTTCACATGCTATAGATTCATAGGTTTACCTACAAATGAATGTATATTTGCATGTGAAACCTTGTCATATTTTGCTATTTAATCATGTAATAATAGAGGAATTATTGTTAATATTGAAAGAATATTCATAGATCTAGTTAGGTTATGTTGATTTTTTTGGGGTCGTTACACGAGCCTTCCAGTTAATACTGGTAAAAATGACAAATTGGCAGTACTTATATAGTCTACTTGTAGACACCAGCCTAGGGATTACTTGAGTCTTATTTACCACCTTGGAATTTTATTGAAATTGATGGATTAATGTGTTTTGAAATTGGCATTGTGCATAAGATTTTCAAAATATGAGAAAAATATTTTGAGCATGACATGGCATATGCATTCATCTCATAAAACTATATAAAATGTATTTGATGCTTTGTTAGATGTCATTATGAATTATTTAATTATTTGATTCAATTGATAATGAGATAATTGAATGGATTGAAAAGGATGTCATGTTGCTATTGAAGCATATTTATTTATTTAAGTTAACTGGTTATGGTTAATTAAATAAATTAGATTTAAGAGATTATGTGATAAAACCATATGATTTTGACATGATATGATTTCACATTTATGTATGAGTATCTTTGTACCCACATATCTTCTAATGTTTTAATATGAGATTGTTGGTGGGCTAGTGGTTGCTCACCCATGTCTGTACATGTGTACAGGGAATGCTTTTCGGATTTGAAGATCAAACAATGGTTTTTACCATTTCATAAGTGTAATGTAGTGATGAATTGTACTACTTCATTTGTTGTTTGGCTGAGTGCCATTTTTTTGTAAAGAGTAGTGTCCTCTCTTTTATTGTAAGCCTCAGGGCATTTCTTTTATTTGTATGTAAATGTCATTGTTGTATAATGAGAGGGAATATGTATATTTAATTAATGAATATTGGTAAGGTTATCCGAGTAATAAAATACGGGGCGTGACATCTTGAGACGCACTACCCTTTTAACAAAGGCACACGGGTAGAGAGATCACTAGATCTAGGTGAAAATGTAAAGAGAAAACAAGTTTTAGAGAGAAAGAGTCTCGATCTAGAGTTTTGATGGAAAAAGATATGAAAAAGTGATGTAAAAAGGTGTTACTGCAAACTGATAAACGCACAGTTCGCTCGAGCGCAAGAGTTGACGCTTGAGCGTCAAACACAATAAGTTGTTCCGCTCGAGCGTAGAATACAAAAATCCAGCAGTTTTGCAGACAGAAGAACATCGCTCGAGCTCAAGAATGGCCGCTCGAGTGCAAACTCACTCAAGCGTAGAATACAGTCTCCCAGTAGTTTTGCAGACCTACAAAAATACTGAGAGTTTGCAAAGCCCACTCAAGTGCAAGAAGTGCCGCTCAAGCGAAAGAGCAAAATTCTGGGCGACAAGAGTTGGAAAACCAAACAACTTACCTGTTCCAAACACAACCACAACAATTCCAAAGCCAAGTTTAAGGGAAAAGAAGATAAGCAAGAAATATTCAACAATACAAAACCAAGAAACTCATATCCAGATTACAACAAGGGTCGGGTCAAAATCGGAATCGCTATAGTAGGAAAACTTTATGTGGGTTTATAAGCTATAACAACCCCAATCCGTAATTAATTACTAATCCATAATTAAGAATTTTAATTAAGTGATTAAAATAAATTATGTGTTTATTGTGTATTTTGTATGCTATTTGGTTTTCTATCAGTATCTGTTACTCATAGAAATATCTGTCTGGAATTCTGCTTTGATCTGAAAATTGAAAGCCTTATTGGCATCCAAAACCAAAATTAGTTACATCAATATGTTATTTGGAATTTTTAGAATCATATGGCAAATTTTATTAAAACTGATTTAGTTTACTTAATTAAGTTGTGTTTGGTTGGCCAATGTTCTAATTATTGTAATAAGCCATTATTCTTATATAAATGTGATTTGTTTGTGTCTTGAACTCATTTCACTATAACAAAATTGAGTTTTTACAGCTCCACATTAACTACATACAGTAAATGCAGGCCGTGGTTTCTCACTTTTACGACTTGCTTTTTTTACATGTCGTAAATAATTTCCCAACCATGACGTGTCTATTGCGTAGGCCGTTAATGCTAATAATGATGATTTTTTTACGCCTTGTAATATTAGCCATAAATAATAAAACTTTCTACGACGTGGATATGGCATGCCGTTAATATATCAACTATACACGACACGCGTACACCAACCGTTAAAAATATTGAACATTTCACGACGCACAAAAAGTCAGCCGTTAAAAAGCACACTTTCCACGAAACATATATGCTAGCCGTTAAAAATATTTTACTTTTCATGACACGCAATTTTTGTCATGAATAGTATGACCAAAATAAAAATAGGTGCCAAAATAAAAAAATTGAGTGCCAAACACCAAAAAAAATTAAAAAAAAAAATCAAAAACCCCCAACTCTTCAACCCCAAAACCAGAAACCCTAACCTCCTACTCACCATCACCAACAGATCAAACCTCCTCAGACTACTCCACACTCGATCTAATCTTTCATATCATATACAGTCCAAACCATACACGATTACACTTCCTCTCTCTCTCTCTCTCTCTCTCTCTCTCTCTCCTCTCTGCCTCTGATGCCACTGCCACTGCCACTACCACTATGATTGCCGCGTCGCCTCCATCACCTCCGTTACCGCCCTCTCTCTCTCTTTCTTCTCGGCCTTTTGCTTCAGGACATCAATTTGCTTCCAGCGGCTTACTTCTCTCTATATTTTTTCGTTCTCCTCATCTTCTCTTTTCCTCACCAGATCGACGACAATCTGCCCGCCCTTTACTCCTCTTCCATGGCCGCCACCATCTTCACCTTCACTATAGCGATCTCGGGTTTACCCTTGTTGTACAGTGATCCGGACATGTGTCCGTGGATGTTGGTTGTTGTTTATTATCGTGTTTGCATCCTTTGTACCTTGTATATCGAGTTATAGGATGTGTTGGGCGGATTTGTTTCAGGTTGGTTGAGTTTAGAAACCAAAACTAGTTGCCCAGATTTTTGGCCTGTCCGCTCGAGCGGAGGTGTTGGCGCTCGAGCGGGGAATACATCCATCCAGTATCTTGTTGTGCAGTGTTGTGAGCTCGAGCGTAGGGTTGGGAGCTCGAGCGGAGGCCTGGTTCTGCAAAAGTGCTGGGCGAGTGCATTCTACGCTCGAGCGGGAGGTTGGCCGCTCGAGCGTAAGTCTGTGAGTGGCCGCTCGAGCGGGGTGTTTTACGCTCGAGCGGAGACCTGGGTTAAAGTCCCGAAGTTGTGACTTTCCAAATCACTTTTTCACTTTCTCGTCTCTCTCTTACTTTTCCAAAATCACCATTGTTGAGCCTCTCACTCTAGACTCTACCTTCTCTCTAGGTTTTGATCTAGTAGGAGTGATTTACTCACCTTTGGCCTTTACAAAAAAGTTGTTGATCGTCGAGGGCTTCATTTTAATCTGAAAATCTCGGGTTTTGGAGCACGTTGGGTTTTGTCGTCTTCTCCTTTGGGACTCCGAATTTGAGGTAGGGATATCCTACTCCTCTCTATGGGTTTTGTCTTTAAATTTTGGTATTTTGAGATGTTGGGCTTGGTTTGATAATTTTGTGAAAGTTTGGGGCTTTTGTGTAATTTTACAAAAGTTGGGGTTTTATTCATAATAAACCTAGATGCATGTTTGGCATAGAAAAGTGGAATGATTGTTGAATCATTGATGAAAATGGGACCTAAGGGTTGAGATGGTAATTATGGAAAATGGCCTAATTACATTGTTTAATTAACTGGGATAATTAATTGGTGAGAAATAAGGAAATGAAATGTTGATTGAATATCCATTTGTGCATTTATTTTCTGTTTTAGAAATAACTGCTTTGGGCTATCGGTGGAGGATAGTCGAGATTGTTGTAGACAATGCATGATGATTAGGTAAACGGAAACTAATCAATGGAATGTGTCATGGAACTTGACGGTTGATAGAATACATTAATTGTGTGTATTGTGTGATTGTATATAGAACCAATGTGTTTATATACGTTATGTGTAGAGGAGGAGATAGGGGATGTACTCCGCGGTTTAGGGGAAGATAGGGGATGTACCTCTAAACCGGATAGGTATTGGGAGGAGATAGGGGATGAACTCCGTAGACAGAGCTCATATGCTTGTCTAGAGAAGTGAAGATAGAGCTCATATGCTTATCTTTGTGAAGTGTGGATACAGCTTGTATGCTTATCTGTGGATATTGTTGATATACATATCTGTTGTAGAGTATGGATACAGCTTGTATGCTTATCTGTGGATATTGTTGATATACATATCTGTTGAGAATGTGGATATAGCTTTTATGCTTATCTGAATGTGAGATATAGTTTTGATACATATCTGTGGAAATGATGATAGAGCTAGCAAGCTTATCTGTTGAAAAAGGGAAAAATGAAAAGTAATTAGGACTTGTAAGTCGTTGACATAAATATGTAATTTATGTGATTGTATCAGTGTTGACCAACTATCAATTGCTAATGTTTTAGTCATTGTCCATGGTTGGTTTAGTGTATTTCTACTGGGCTGTGGCTCACCCTATATGGGAATATCATTTTCAGGTGCAGGAAGCATGCCACCTCCAAGGACATAGCTGGGAGGCTAGTGGCGGGCATAGTTTTGTCGTTTTACTTTTGATGTATTACATGTAATTTCAAGCCAAGGGCTTAATGTGTAAATGAGTTAGAACTCTTTGTTGTAACCAAGTGTTAACTTGGAAAGCTGTAAGCCCATAGGGCATTTTGTTATGAAGTTAACATGTAATACTTATGTCTTGGAATTCTAATGAATGAAAGGAATGCAGTTAGTTTAAATGTAAATGCATGTCTTATCTGATGGGTTTATTGTTATTATTTTGAGGGCGTTACACTCACATCCACTGCATACCACCATCACCACCACCACCATTTTTACCATCTTCGTGCCATTCTCAGACGACGACGATATGAGATATGAAGGCTTCGAATCTGTTGGATTTATGGTAGATCTGAGATATGAGGGCTCTTCCTCCACTGCTACAACCAACAAGATGAATGATGGAGGCCAAATCTGTGTTCGATTTTTGTTGGTTCATGATCTATGTTTAAAGTTATATATATATATGTAAAGCTTCAATGATTTCTACAAAGCAGTGATTTCAAAGAATCGTCGAGTTCAAGTTTCTGCAGCTCAAATGGCGACTCCTAGTACTCCAACCAAACTCATTTATTCACAATTGAAAAATGTTCAAACATCTTCAGATTCTACACTCACTAGTAGGCTTTTTTTTTTTTTTGATTATTTGTTTTCTATATATATTAATATATATAACTCTGGCATTCTTTTTTGATTTTTTATTATTATTTGTTTGCTAAATATATTTTTTAATATATGTAACTCTGTTCAATTTTTTTATTTTATTTTAAAGTTTGTGTGATTTAACCAATACAACAGAATGATCTAACTCTTCAAGTGATGAGAGATATTGGAAAGTGTCTTGATTATGGTTTAGTGAGCATGTTTTGGTTATATTTATTGGCATAGGGTTTGGCTCTGCTTTAAATATTGAAACACTTGTTTCTGCTGCAGAGAGAAGGGAAACTCCTCTAGAGATAATTTATTCAAAGTTTGATTGTCATCTATGTGTCTTAATTCTTATGAGCAGATATATAAATATTTATGCGTATTAGGGGTGCAACTTGGGCGGGCTCAACCCGAGCAACCCAAACCCAGCCCGAATTTTTTTAGGGCTTGGACAAGATATTTTCAAATTTGGTACGGGCTTGGACAAAGATATCAAACAACCCGAGCAACCCGAAGCCCAAATTATAAATATATAGTTATATAAAAATATTATATATATATACAAATTATTAGCCATTACATGATATTAAAGTAATTTAAATTATTAAATCATGTTAAATATATATTATATATATAAATAACATAAAATCTTACTTTTTTATTTTTATTTTTATTTTCACTCATAAATTGTAAAGACTACTATAGCGGCATCTCTCTTACATTATATAAATTATTTGTTTTGACGGTATTAATGATTTTCTATATATATATATAAATATAAAATGTAAATAAAGTCAAATTTTAATAATTTAATAATGTAGCTGTAAAAAAAAAATTCGGGCAATTTGGGTTTAACTCGGGTCGGGCTTGGGCAGGCAACCTCGGGTTACAATTCGGGCTTGGGTGGGCCTGGACAGACCTCAGCACAACTTGGGCTGGGCATGGACAACCTTCCAACCCGCCCGAACCCGCCCGAGTTGCACCCCTAATGCGTATTATATTGTATTGTATTTGTATATATATGCTTTTTTTGAGAAAATATGTGTTCTCATTTAATGTAAATTGTAAATGCAAAAGTGGTTTTTTTTGCTAATCTCATCTTTGTCTTTTAGAGCTAATATTCAAGATTGAAATTGTGATTCAGTTGATGAAATTATACTAAATTGCAAAAACATTTTTGCATTTTTTCACATATTTACCACAATTACAAACTAGTTAAGATGTATATAGTCTCTTAATGTAGGTTTAAATATATCAGCTTGTATGCTTTCTACTTGTATGCTTTCTGTTTGATGTGGAGATGGATCTGCCAATATTAGCATTCAACTAGTTATGACTTATGAATGTCTTCCAAATAATCAGATGAATTTTTGTGGATATTTTTCTACTTCCTTGGCCATTAAATGGTTCATAATCTGCTTACCTACTGGAAGCGATTTTGGTGGTCTGCCAATATTAGCATTCAACTAGTTATGACTTATGAATGTCTTCCAAATAATCAGATGAATTTTTGTGGATATTTTTCTACTTCCTTGGCCATTAAATGGTTCATAATCTGCTTACCTACTGGAAGCGATTTTGGTGGTCTGCCAATATTAGCATTCAACTAGTTATGACTTATGAATGTCTTCCAGATAATCAGATAAATTTTTCTGGGTATTTTTCTACTTCCTTGGCCATTAAATGGTTCATAATCAGATGATTTTTTTTTTTTTGGTTTTCTTTTTTACTGATATCAACTTCTTTATGTTGCCTTTTAGATTGAACTGAAGATTGCACCAGCTGATTTTTGATTTCCTACAATTAGTTAGACCAAACACTATTTCACTCACTACATTGAGTTTCATAGGCACACTTTTTTAGTGTTATAGCATTTTGAGGCATTCATGAATGAATGGGCTCTATATGAAGAGTTTTAAACATCTTACCAACTTATTGTAGAACTAAGTAATTGTCTTTCTTTTTTTTTCTTTTTTTTTTTTTGTTCTTCAATCATGCAGGTGCTTAGCAGCAAAAGGAGAGGAGTCTAGTGAATGTCAAAGATTTGCCAAATATTATCGGTCCCTTTGCCTAGGTGAATGGGTGAGTGCCATTACTGTTAAAATAACTTCTTTCTTGGTTTGTTTTGACTTGGCAATTTCTTCTAATATGTTTGGATGCATTATGGTAGATAGGCTCAATGAGTTATATTTGTCATGTTTGCACAAATGATGAACTGACTACAATTATACCAAATTAATCAATTTCAGTTTTATGTTTCTTGATTCCTTAATATACTAATATTATGTGGCTTGGCATTTTTATTTTATAGTTTAGAGTGTGTTCTTATATGTTTACACCAAGTCTTGATGAATCAGTTTTCTAGATAGAATAGCTACTTTATTTATTTATTTATTTTATTATTATTATTATTATTTTGAAAGGATTGAAGTGCTAGTTAAATTTGAGCTATGATAAGTTTCTTTAGTTAAAATGATATGTGATCCGTAGAATCAAGAAATGTTTTTAGTGCACGCACATATATTTTAAGGCTAGTGATGCTTTATGAGAAAATGTTAAGCAACTAAAAAATAATATATTGATAAAATGAGTTACAAATTGGATTGGTGTGATTTGGTTCTTTGTTCCCATAGTTCATCCTAGCTCAGAATATTGGTTAACCAACTTCCTCATGTTTAGGCCAGGATTGGGAATGAACTTAAAAACTGAACCAATTTGAGACTTCAACAATCCTACTCATGAAAACAAAGGCAAACTTTCACTTATAAACAAGTTTATAGTTATCTTACTATATGAGACTTTCTTTTTTGGTGCTCCACTCAAAGAGAGTCCTATATTGCTTGGGAAGCAGAAAAGTTTCCCACTAACTTATGTAATGGCATCCTCAATGTCTCTCTCTTTCCACATATTGGGTTATTGAATTGGGCTGCTGGCTTACTGAGCTTAGTTACTGACACCTGATGATGGTATTTTTGGCATGGAAGAGATGCTTATCTTCTGAAGATAGATAGGAACAAATGGAGTTCCCAAGAAGTTTTTGAGTTTATGAATAAGAAGTTTACACTAGTCTGATCTATGTGTGGGCGCAAGCACACAAGATACACATACATGGAGACCAAAGAAAAAGACACAACAAAAAGAAAGAAAAAAAAAAAACAATTTAGATAGCATAGTTGTTTAGAAATAGGTCTCTTGATCGTAGTTTGCCTTATTTAGAAGTTGTTTTGCCTCAGTCATAAGCTTTGGTTTTCTTTGATATAAATGTGGGATTGGCTATGGTTCAATTTTCAAAGTCACAATATTAGTCATTTACTAATCATTGTGAAGACTTGCTTGAGCATGATAATCAAGGCTAAGAAACAATCTTTACCATGAAAATGTTACTTTATGGTATAGAGTGTTGTGGCCTCTTTGAATAACCACGTGGTAAGCCAAACCTCCTGCAACACTAGAAGCCCCTATTCCTCTGTTCTGGATTTAAAAATAAAAATAAAATAAAAGAACAAATAAAACACGTGCTTTGCCCTGATTAGTTCAAAAAAACCTAAAGTTTTCTAATTAAACTAAGTTTGGTTTATAAAAAAATAAAACCATAAGAAAATGTTTTGTAATCCCCCTTCTATTACAACATTACCTTTTGGTTTGATTCTGATCTTTATCGACATAGTCCTATCATTTGTATTTCTATAGTTTCTAATTACAACACTTTATAAATGTGGTGTTTCCATTTGTGTTTCTTGTACTCATTCTCGCAAATTGTGAGGCTTCCAAGTCAAGCTGCCAGATTTTCTAAAGTGAGCGTTAAGCTGAGTTTCTTATTTATTCCTTAGGCTGCCCCTTGAGGGAATAATATTTCGACATGGCCCATAATAAGACAAAAAGCTCAGCAGCGGTTTTGAATTTAAGGGTAGTTTTTGGATGGTTTAGAACTTAAGGATTTTTTTTGGGGATCATTTTGAATGTTTTGGACGGTTTTGAACTTAAGGATAGTTTTTAATGTCTAAAAACATATAATTTTTGGATGGTTTGGAATGAATAGATAGTTTTTGGATGTTCAAAAGTTATAGATAGTTTTTTTTTTTTTTTGGAAGTTTGAAACAATATTCTGGTAGTTGATTGATATATATATATATATATATATATATATATGTTTGTAAAGCTTGTTTGTAATGTTTTCTTATATTGTACAGGTGAAATAAAACCTGCAGATTTTTTTTTTTAAATATACATATTCTACGGCATGCCAAAAATGCTGTGAAATTTAGGCTATCTACGGCAGGCAAAATAGGTCATTGTATTAAATTTTCAATGCCTAGCAATGAACGTCGTGGTTAGTCCCTTTAATTAACAATGTGCAAAAATAGTTGTGGAAAAGTCAAGCACGATGCACAAGATCCGCTGTTAAAAGTTTTTAACAGCATGCTATAGCATGTCGTTGAAAGTGAATGACTTTCCATGACTGGTCATAATACGACGTTACCTTGCGCGTCGTAGAATTATATCCATGGTGTAGTGACCCAAAAAAAAATTAAATAGCCAGTGCATAATTTAATTGAGCAAATTTTTGAATTTGAGTGGTGTGTAAATTCTGTGCGAAAACAGTTCAATTTTGTATTTTTTTAAAACAATTCCCGATCTCAGAAAATTATGAAATTTTTATATGCTGTTCCCATATGAGTCTTTCACGTTGGATAAAAATTTCAGATTTAAATGATAAATATTTATTTTATGCAAATTCACGGACTGATTGGTGTTCAGTTTAATTTATAGCAGAATTTTGTTAATTAATTTTTAATGTTTAGATCATGATTTGGATAGATTTGTTGGGTCTACTTTGATATGTAATTGGGTGATGTTTGGCTTATGAGTGGGAATTTAATTCAAGACACATGATTTAAATTTAATTTAATTTAATTTGAGTTTGTTTAATTACTCATATTTAACTGTTTGGTCCTTTTTTATTATGTGTTTGGTAGTAACCACCTTAGAGTTGTTATTATTTATTATATAAGATAATAATAAATATTTGTTAGGTGATTATATGGTGTGTACCATATGGTAAAAAATTATATATTTTTGTAGTGAATAAAATGTGTATATATATTTCGTGGTGAGCAAAATATTATATTTTATGGTGAGAAAAATTATATCATTTTACAATTTTTTGTAAATTCGGAGATATTATTACAAAAATTATATATATATATATATATTTGGGGAACAAACCCATGTGGGTGGCCCCCCTTTTGTCTCCTTGCCATCATTTCTTCTTCATTTTCATTTGGTTTGGCTTGGGTTGGCAGAGAGCTTGGCTTTCTTTCTCCCTCTCCTGTGCGTCTCTTTCTCTCTCTCTCTCTTTTATTTTCCTCTATTGATGCTTGAAATGGGAGTCTTCAGAGTGAGATTTTGTAAAAGTATTGTAAATGAAAGTCGGAGTCCTCGTCGTGATCTTCGCAATGGTAGTCTCGGATTCATGATCGAGTAAGATTTGCCTTCCAAATCTGCTCTTCTTCATTATTTGAGGTAGAGACTTTCTTCATATTTTTACATTAAAGCTATGTTAGGGTTATTTTGAGAAAATATTTCATTTTATGAGGTATTGCATATATATATATATAATTTTTAGATTTTTTTGGGGTAATTTTTGAAAGAAAAATTATGTTGAAATGTTAAGAATGTTAACATTTTGAGATTGATTTTGGAAAAATCATTTTGTGTTGTTAATTTTGTAAAAAAAAAATCTAAAAATAAAATTTAAAGGTTGTATGATTGTATTTACATCATATTATGATTAGATGATTTATTTTGAAAAATATAAAGTTGAATTTTTTTTTCTTTGATTTTGGAATTTATTTTTGAAAAAAATAAATTGATATTGAGGAATATTGTGTAAATTGTTAAGTTGGGATTACAGAGTTGTTTTATGATTAAAAACTCTAAAAGTATTATATTCATGATATTTTATGAAAAGTGATATGTTGATGATAAAGTTGTGTTTATTTTTGTGAAAATAAAAAAAAAATGTGAAATGTGGACTTTTGAACTCACTACCTTGAAAGTGTTACTCTTGAGCATATTTCATAATTTTTGATATAAAAATCAAGTGATTAATTAATTTTAGAAAAGTTGAAAAAATTGTTATTGATAGAGAATTTGGGAAAAATATTACCTCTTTAAGTAGCTTGGTACAAAAAAATGGTTATGTTGAAATATGGTTACATTTGAGGGATGAGGCATGTGAAGTTAGGTTTGGTATTATAAATTTAAATTTTTTTTAATATAATAAACTTACTAATTTAGTGGATTAAATTAGTTTTGGTTAAAAGGTTATATCCGTTATGGGTAAAAGTGTGTTATTGAGAGTATACTATAATTTTTGATATAGTAGGATGGAAATGGTAATATTTAATAAGTATGGGATTTGGTGAAAATCATATTGGTTGTCTTGGTTGAGGTAAAACAAAAATTGATTAAAGGTTTTGTGTGAGTCAAAACAATTGAGAAATTGATAAATAGTTTTAATATTTAGTGTATACTAATAGGTTATAGATTTGTCTTGAAATGACTAAGTTGGAAGTTTGTTGATTTACATGTGGTAAATACATGAACATTGACATTATTATATTATCTCTTGGGATTATATCATAGTATTACATTGATAGAGAAATGGAATTTGATCACAATGGAGCATTGTGTTGTGAAATTGAAATTGGAACTATTCTAATGCATTGTTACATATTGCATTGCCATTCTATTTCATTGTTATCATGTATTTCGAATTCAATTGAAAACTATTGTTTTGAGAAAGGAATTGCTTTTGGTGAAACAAGACCATTTTGAATTGTTTTGGGTAAATACGTTGGCAAGTCCGGCTAGAGAGTGTAGTTTGATATTGGTTAAGTTGGCCTGAGTGTCCATAGTGAAAGATCAGAAACCGCGCGGATAGGTGTCGAGCCTTCTAGTTAATACTAGTAAAAATGACAGATTATAGGTGTCGAGCATTCCAGTTAATACTTGTCACGACCCCATTCCGTCCCTAGTAGAATGGTGCCATGATGGCCAGTAATCCGAGATTACCAAAGGCCAACTTGCAGAGATTCACACACAAACAGAGTATACATATGGAGCCTACATGTGCGGAAGCAATAAATTTAAATCTAATTAGTCCATAAGAGTTGTGCATAGATTAAATGAAATGACATACAACTTATCAAGGTCTAACAACTCGAATACAATTAAAATAAAGTACAAAATACATCTTGATCAAAAGGCTTCTCAAGCCGACATATACAAAAAAAATAACTATAAGCCAAGAAGCATAATCTTCAAGATGCTACAAAACATGGATCCAAAACATCTTGCAAACAATCATCTGGGCGTCACCTCCTTCCTGCTCGTCACCTACATATATATATAGAGGGTGAGATTGGATACTCAGTGAATGATACCAGTAATAAAGGTTTTGCATGAATGATATACAAGATCTCTTTTCTAACCAAAACATAGTATAACTTATACAAAATCAAGGGATGAACCAAGTCCATCAATCAAGTCTTTCAAATCTTCAAGGGATGCTTACTAGCATCAATATAATACAAAGGATGACATTCCGGACAAACAAACCCACGCAGAAAACTGTCAGTGGCAAAACAAGGGTGCAGTTGCATTATAGTCCCCTGGCACTAAGGACTTTCTAAACAAGGGTGCAGTTGCATTATAGTCCCCTAGCATTAAGGACTTTTAAAACAAGGGTGCAGTTGCATTATAGTCCCCTGGCACTAAGGACATTCCAAAATGTCATCAAAACAAATATAATACTAGATACAAAACTAGGGACAATCATTCATGCTTGATCAAATACTTTTCCAAAACAAGGCAAAGCAAAACTTTTATCAAAACATTACAACGTAGCTTTATTAAAAATACCACTCACATAGCTCTTCGGGCGTAGGAATTACAAGCAAGGATCGAAGGCCTACAAGTACATAATAAATCTCATTGAATACGTTTCAATAAGACAAGGTGAGATGCTCAAAGATGGATATGAAATACATCCTTAAAACAAGCTTTACATGACAGGAAAGGATCTTGGCATTTCTTTCAAAATCAAGCCAAAACAAAGCAAAACATGCTGGGAGTTACAACACTGCCTTTTCATCTCGGGAAAACATGCTGGGTACTAACCAGGTCTAGGCCGAGGTCCCACACCTCTTGGCCAAGGTGTGTTCCCGACGATCACATTCAAGGAAATGAAGTTTAGGAAAAATCTGGGTTTTCCTCTTGAAGAACAAAAAGAGCATGAATGCTAAATTCATAACTTTTATTCCAAAAACTGAGATTTCATGAGATGAGTTCGAAAACATGGACCTGGATACCCATACTTGAAGATCTTATGAAAACAAACACAAAACATGGAACTTGTTACAAACTTTCAGATCAAAACATGGTTTTCTTTTAAGAACACAAGAACATCATTTTCTCTTTCTAAAATCGAATTTCAAAGCAATGCATGACTCATGAATCATGCTAGATCATGCAATGCAATCAGATCAACATAAAGAATAACAAGAGTAAATCAAGATTCTAACCTCAAAACACGGATTAAATGGCTCAAACTCTAAAGATCAAGCTTGGGATCTAGCTCTCTTACTCCAACTTCCTCTCATCTTCATAGAGCTTCTCTCTCTACTAGCAAGAGATATGACACAAAATGATGTAATTCTAACTCTGCCGGCTGACTAAACCCTCTGTTGGGACACGTGGCACTACCGGATTGGACTTCCTCAAAAGGTGATAGAAAGACAAGACAAGGCTATGACAAAGTGTGTATGACAAGCAAGGTAACAAGGGCACTCCGGCGGGTAATGATCTCGGCTAGGACAAGACTTCAGCAAGTAAGGTCTCAATGATCTCGGCTAGGAAGGACAACACTTCGCCTAGCTGTGCCACACCTTGGCCTAGATGTGCCACACCTTGGTCTAGGTCATACCAGTCCAGGGACAAGATCACTTTGGTATAACATCTCAGGCTAGATATTACACATCTCGGCCTTGGTGATGAACACCTTGGCCTAGATAATGACATCTCGGCCAACATGTCAGGGTGAGGGTGGAGGTCAACCAAAGTGGTTCCAAGATGGTCCTAGGTGTAAGAAGTTCAAAGGTGTAACCTAGGTTTAAGATGACCTCGGCTAAACTCACACCAAGCAAGGAACAAAACATGCAAGCAACACTTAATCGAAACTAATCAAAATCTGCAAAGATGCAAGCTTAACCAATACAAGGATCATGCAAAAATGTACGTAAGCATGACTAGGATAAAGTGAGGGTTGCTACAATACTGGTAAAAATGAAAAATTGGTAATACATAGTCTACTTACAAACACTAGGTTAGGGATTACTTGAGTCGTATTTACCATCTTGGAATTTTATTGAAATTGTTGGATTAATGTGTTTTCAAATTAGAATTGTGCATAAGATTTTCAAAAGATGAGAAAAATATTTTGAGCATGCCATGGCATAAGCATTCATCTCATAAGATTGTATAAAATGGATTTGATGAATTGTTTAATTATTTGATTCAATTGATAATGAGATAATTGAATGAATTGAAAATGATGTCCTATTGTTATCGAAACATGTTTATTTATTTAAGTTAACTTGTTGTGGTTAATTAAATAAATTGGATTTAAGAGATTATGTAATAAAATCATATGATTTTGACATGATATGATTTCACGTATATGTATGAGTATTTTGGTACCCGCATTATCGTCTAATGTTTAATATGGGATTGTTTGGTGTGCTAGTGGTTTCTCACCCCCTGCCTATACATGTGTACAGGGAATGCTTTTCGGATTTGAAGATCAAACAATGGTTTTTTACCATTTCATAAGTGTAATGTAGTGATGGATTGTACTACTTCATTTGTTATTTGGCTGAGTGTTATTTTTTTTTTGTAAAGAGTAGTGTCATCTCTTTTATTGTAAGTCTCAGAGCATTTCTTTTATTTGTATGCAAATGTCATTGTTGTATAACGAGAGGGAATATGTATATTTAATTATTCATCATTTCATCCAAGGATGAAATGTTATTTGTAAATGGACTTAATTAATGAATATTGGTAAGGTTATCCGAGTAATAAAATACGTTGCGTGACACACGGCGTGCATTTCGCGCCGTAGAAACCCAGTTTTGTTGTAGTGTTTGTGAGCTCAACTTCACCATTTTGAGAACAAAATCTGAGATTTGCATCTTAGAGAGAGAGAGTCTAATTCTAGAGTGAGAAAATAAAAAAAATTAAGGAAATGTGAAAGAAGATTTGAAGATTATCCCTTGTAAGCTCAAGATTGTGCAAGAACAGAGTAACTCAAAGCTCTATGTGAGTTTTGTAACCTCAATTCTTGAAGATGAGTTGAATTCATGGTGTAATTATTTGCATAATTTTATATACGTTTGTCAAAGATGGTGGAATTTGAAGTAACTTCACATGCATGCACGATTTTGCCATGATCTTACATCCTTGAGTTTGATTTTGAGCATTCATATTCAAATGGTGAGTTATATGATACATGCATGTTTCATTCATCATGTTTACCTCTTGAATACATGTTTTGGAAAGGAGATTTTGTACATGCATGGAGCTTTTGAGCTCAAATTTGATAAATTCATGAGTTTGGAGAAAAAGATTTGGAAATCTTGCATACATGAGCTATTGAGTTCAATTTTGATAAATTCATGAGATTTCAAGGCAAATGATTTTTAAGGGGTCATGTATATATGTTTTCTAAAGTAATTTTGTATTTTTAACCAAGCCATGCATGACCCTAAGCTTTAAATTACATGTTTGGAGCTCAAAACTCTGTTTTGAAAACCCAGAATTTTTACAGGTCGTTCGAGCAAAGGATTTGCCACTCGAGAAAACATGATGAACATCCAATACTTTTGCAGAGTTTGGGGGACGGCTCGAGCGGCAGAACATGCACTCAAGCGACCACCCTGATTTTTTATCCTCAGCTCAAGCGACCAAAGTTGTGCTCAAGCATAAAATGAGAGCTCTCAAAAGTTTTTCAAAGTTTTGCAGACCGCTTGAGCGACCAAAGTAGCGCTCGAGCGAAGGCCCTGTTTTCAGAAATTTGACCAAGTGTTTCAACTCATATTATGGCATCCTCATTGCATCCTAGGCATTCCTAAGCCTTAATTAAGCCACAATAATGAAGATATGAATTAGAGTCACACTAAGAAAGAAATAGAATAAGTTAAGAGATTACGGAGAGTGTGTTTCAATGTGTTTCGAGCAATGTGATATGAAAGATAAGAATTCATTGTAAAAGTAAGCTAAGCCGTAGAGGCCATACGGATGAGTTATGATGAAATATGTTATGTTCCTGTAGACACCCCATTTTTTACCGTCCTCAAGACTTGGATGTCATCGTTTGAACACCCGATAATTGTGCATGCTTGTGTTCATTCTGAGTCTCTGAAGGTCTCGGCTGAGAAAAAATTGTGAGCAAAATTTCACTCTCTCTCTAGAATTCTCTCTCTCTCTTCCTATTTAGTGCTTGAAAGTGAGTTTTCTCTACATATTTGCACTAGCACCCTTAGCCAAACACCTTGACCTTGGAGCTAAGGTTCCTTAAAGCTTGGTTTAAGGTCTTAAGCTTGGTTTTGGCTCAGACTTGCACCTGTTTTAGTGATGTGCTTCAAAGGTAAAGGCTTACCTCTTTTAAGCTTTGCTTTAGTTAGTTGTTTAGCCACCTTTGCATGCTATTTTGAGGCTGGTTTTAACCTCTAAAAAACTCTATTTTTATGGTTTAAAATAGTGGTTTGGGGTATGTTTTGGAGTTAAGGGTAGTCCACCCTCTTTTGTAGCTTGTTTGCTAAGGTGTTGTGCTCTTTTTCAAAGCCTTTTAAAGCAACTTTTTTTGGCCTTTAAACCACTAAATTCCAGAGGAATTTCAGTGGTAAAAAGTGTGTTTTGAGGACCAAAATAGGAGGGGGTGGCCTCCCCTCCTTGTGTCTTGTTTGCTTGTGTAGATGGCCTAGCATGTGAGCATGTTTTTCTACCTATTTGTGACTTGATCTATGCTTCTTTTTTTTTTTTTTGCTACTAATTTAGCATGCTTAAGCTCTGTTTTGAGCCTTTTTGGTCACATGACTCATGCTTGTATAGCTATGGTGTAAATGCCTTTACTAGCTTTGTGTTTTAAAGCCTCTAGCATGTTTTGCATGAGATGATTGCATGATATAGCATCATTTTATATATGATTTCAGTGTGTATAGCCTTGTCACACTCTCACATATTCCACTCTTTCATAGATTTTGAGAGTTGTACTTTGAGCCCTGTTTGTGAGCCAATACATGAGCATGTTTTTCTTGCTTTTTGTGCTACCATCTCAGCATGTATTAGCCTCTAATTTGGCATGTTTAAACTCTGTCCAGAGCTGGTTTGGTCATTTGTGCTTGATATTGCATGCCTCTAGTGTAATGTTCTTCACTAGCTTTAATGCTTTTGGCTTTTAACATGTTGTGCATGTGTTGCTTACATGTTGTAGCACTATTTTTTATGCCATTTCAACACTGAAAAATCTGCAACCTCCCTCATTTCTTCATTTTTCCATTTGTTTTGGGGATTGGTTAACCTTACGCTTGTGTTTAAGCTTGAGATAGAGCTTGTGCTCAATGGCTTTAACCCTCTTATGAGGGTTCCTCCTAGCCAAAGGCATGATCTCTCTCATGTCTTAAACCATCCTTTGGTTGACCCCTCTCTCACTAGAGGGCAATCTCATTGGACTTAATCGGTTAAAGGATTAATCGGTAATGTAAAATGTGTAAATAAGATAATCCAAGTAAAACATGCAAGATAAGCATTTGTGTTGCATTGCATGTGTTTGGATCGGACGTTAATCCAAACACAAGAAATGTGGGACGTTTCATACTCAAAGTGATGAAACGTGCCACGTTTCTTGGTCGCTGTCACCCTTGATCATGCATGATAGGGTGGTGGCCGTTTGAGTCTTATATGTGCATTCATTAAGCTTGTACAAGCTTAGTTCCTCGGCCATCATGCATGAAAATGCTTGATTGGTGGCTTGAGAGCCAAGTGCCACACTTCTTTGAGCTTGAGACATGATGAAGAGAGTGGTAGTACACACATTTCCTTGCAAATACATTATTTTGCCTATGTTGCAACAAAAAAAGAATTTGGGAAAAAGGGGTGGCCGACCTGCCACTTGAGGTAGCCGACCGGCCAGTGTTTGTGGCCGACAGCCACCTTTTGTGGCCGATCGGCCAGCAGTGAATTTTTGTGCAAAAGTGTTCCTGTTTTGGAGTTGTGGCAGTGTGGAGCTGTGGCAGTGTGGAAGTTGGTTCGATATTCAAAAAATAGAAAATGTGAAAACAGAGGCAATTGGTGGCAAGGCGATGGATTTTTGGAAGGACGCAACCGAGCATGCATGTCTCTCTCGCCCGCAAGGCCACTTTATCGCTTCACTAGCTAGTTGTAGTCAATTAATACATGTGTTGTAATTGATTAGTTTAATCTATTTTGTAATATTTTAATTAGCTTAGCTTAGTGTAGCTTAGCTTATTTATTCAAACCCTCCTTCGAAAGGGCGCAATATTGTAATAAGCGTGCGTGTGTGTGTGCATGTCTTCTAACCCCACGTCTTTCTCCCTTTTATTTAACCGCTTTCGATGGTTAGTTTAGGGCACATTTTGATTAGCATACTTTATGCTCACATGTTTGCATCATTCATTTGTCTTGCATGCACCGGGCTCAGGACATCATTCAAACTGCATCATATTTCAATACTTCTTTGAATACGTGTATCAATTGTTGCATTCATATGCCATCTTAGATAGCCGAGCCTATTAAGTGCATACTACATGTGTTGCATTAGGCATTTTACATAGTTAGGATCATGCATATTTCTAACTAGCTTTTGTTTTGGCTCAGAGTTTTACGCTTTAGCATACTTGCATGAGTGTGAGTGTTGCCATGATCGCATGCTTCCCATGAGGCTATGTGCTTAAATGATTAACTGCATGAATGCCTGTGGATGAAGGCTTTGTTGCTTGAATTTGAACAATTCGACGAATGAGAGTTTTAAGCCCACTTTGTGAAGTGGCAAAATCATATTTTAAGCCCGCTTGAGGGTGGCAAATCTGCGCTTTAGCCTACTTGTGAGTGGCACTTTCAAACCATTTTCGAAAACAAACATGAGTCGATTTGTTCCAAGTCATGCGATTTAGTCTATACTTATATATGTGCGCCACATAGTAAAATTAGCTAATAACCGGATAAAAACACATGAGGTTTATAAAACAACATATCATGCTTAGTAGAGGCCGTTCCTTTGATCGGGTGAGCAGGGGTGCTCATTTCAAGACCTTCCCCTCTCGTACCCAAGTTCCCGAGTTGAGGCAACTTTGGTGATGACGGACACGTGGCCTTTGGCTCGAGTCAGGGTTTCCTAAATTTTCCAAAAATAAAATATTTAGGTGGCGACTCTGTAATCTGGTAAAGCAGTCCAATTTTGGCATTATTTGATTTAAAATCTGATTTTCCAAAATGATTTGCCGGATTGGACTCTTTGGTATTTATCAGTCTCACATTGCACTTTGTAAGATTAGATTCAGAACCGTGACAAGAGTCCGAACTGTAGGAGACCAATTCGCACCTCTCCGAAAGGGGAGCGTGCGAAGAAAGTCGGGTCTACAGTGTCGTGTATATTTGTGTTTGTAGGTTAAGACTCGAAGTTTGATTGACCATTTCCGAAAGCCCACTATGAGTAACGTTATTGTAAAGATACATTCATATAAATTATGTTCCAAATGTGATTTGATAAGTTATGATTTCTGAAATGTGATTTTGTTATCCATAAATAGTCCAAGTCATAGGGGACGGCATGTTAATGCGGGTTCATGACATATATGTGATTACAAGAGCTCGTTAGCCACTTGTCAAAGTGGTGATGTGTTTAATCGGTATCCAGAACCGATTACTCTAGTCAGATGATGATGTGATATGTTCTATTGGATGTACCATTATTATGTTCTGATATGAGAATTAATTCTGTTATGATCTGATTTATGAATACGATATGTTCGAAATTCATTCACTAACCTCTTGATCTTAATGTTATTCACTAGGCTTTAGTTCACTATTTGTATATATGTATATATAGGTGAGCGTGTGCAAGACCAGGCCTGAGGGCTTCTGTCTGACTTCTGTTTTGTGAAGCCAACCATTGTGCCTCACGTGAAGGTTCCTGAAGTGTCACATGTTATAAGCTCTAGTTGTTTCTGTATATAAGATTTTATTTGTTTTGTTGGTTGTACTTAAGATGCTATAGTTAAGTGTGTGGGTATAACGTGACAATGATTTTTGGTTATGTAGATAAAGTTTTAAATATTCTGTTTCATATAAGTCTGGACGATTATATTTATGTATTTGCTTCCGGTAGCCTCTAATTTTGTGATTCTGTTTCAGAGGCCGTAGGTAATCTTAGGATTACTGGCCGGTTATGACGCTAAACCATAGGGGCGAGTTTGGGTCGTGACATAAGCCTTGGGTTTGGAACTTGGGAAGGGCCCCAAAGGGTACCCAAGTTTTATGGAAGGGTGAGGTTATGGGCAAAGTGGGCTAAACCAGGTCAGGCGGGCAGAGTTGGGTGCATGTGTGTGGTGTGAGATTGGGTTAAGCTTGTCCGATCTAATGCTTATCTTTTTGGACCAAAAACTTTTTGAATTTTATTTTTCTAAAATTAAATTCTTACATTTTTTGGAATTTGAATTTCGAAATTAGTTCTGAAATGGTGTCCAAATTTTTTGCTCCACCCGAACAAGTTTATATTTGTTTAAATTCAACCTGAACAAATTCAGTATCTGTTTAAATTCAAACCAAACAGGTTCCTTACCTGTTCAAACAGTTCCAAACAAGTACCATACTTGTTCAAACAGGTTTGTCACCTATTGGATTCAAATCTGAAAAGCCACCAATGCACTTATAAATAGTCCGTCCCTCATTTGGATTTTGCACTAAATTTTTCCATTCTAATTCTGTTATTGCTCTTTGCATTTTGCTGTATTTAATTTTCCTGTGAGAAAGAGTATAAACACAAAGTGTGTTCGTTGGGCAAACAGTTTGTAGTGCTGCTACTATTTGTTGTAAATCATTTCATCTTGGGAGATAGATGTCCATAATCTGTTAGCACCCGAGAGAGGACAAATCTATCTTAAGGAGAGTGTTCAACATTGGACTTGATTTAAATATCTGACAAAATAATACTGTAAGTAATTCGATTACTTTTCTTTCTTTTTTTTATTATTTTTTCCTTTTCAGATTCTAGTTTTGTTTTTGTAACAAAATAAGAATCTGTTTTTCTTAATTTATTTATATATATATATATATATTGTTTTGATTTTTGTAATCAAACAATCTCTCTCTTTTTTTTAATTCATTCTTTGAATACAGTGAAGATTGTCAAACAAATAACTACTGATTATTCTAAAATTCAATTTATTTCTATGTGGATCAATAATTATAATTTTATAAACAACCCCAAGCATGTAGGTGTCTTAAGTTCAGTTTCCTTCCTATTCACAGTTCAAAGTGAATGTTTGGAACTGCCTTACTAGGAGCCAGATTCTATATGAAAACATTAAATCGTCACGACATACATCCACAATATTATGGGTATTTAGAAATTATTTAATATACTCTTAGTCATATTCATTAGAGTACAATAATGTTTCTCAACTACATCATTCTGCTGAGGCATTATGCCTTTCATCGAGTTTAGCAAATAGACTTGTGTTTTGCACTATCTTTATGTTTTTCACATTTTTGTTTAATTGTTTTTCTTCCTTAATACTGTACACATCAATGGTGTCCATTTACTAGAGATCTATTATGCAATAAATAAACAAAATCATAAAGTGAAAATTCATCTATAAAAGTGATACAATAACTTTATTTACCAAACATAAAGTGTCAAAGGGCACATTAATGTTTATTTGGTAATATGAAGAAGCCCTGTATATCTTGTGACACTTTACTTAATATAATTAAATTTCTTTTCCTACTCACACTCCCACTAAAAGCAATAAAATCTAAATTCAAAAGAATCTCATCTTTACTAGTGTTTATAACCTTTTTTTTTTCAAAAAAAATAGTACAAACTTTGATGCTACAAGTATGATGAGTTTTCATTCATCAAGCTATATTTAGGACCAACATAATGATGCAAGATAGATTAAATTTTTGAGAAATCATTAAATTTTAATTTATACAAACCATCATAAATAATACCAAAATTAACAAAAGAGGTATTTTCAATAAACTAAACTTTTATTCTAAATTTTGAAAATAACCATCAATGTTAATTAAGTTTAGACAAATCAATAAATAATTTTCAAAATTAGAATGAATATAAAATTTTGAATCAAAGTCTAAATAATGATCAATGTCCAAAAAATAAACAATAAATCCCAATAATTTCAATTGGAGTTTTAACATAATTGGTTTGAAAATAATCTTGCATCGAACTAAAAAACATAAATAGCCATTTTTTTTCTTATGAGACTAAAATTCTTGAGCTGACTCATTTTCTTTGTGGCTATTTCTTTATGTCCTTTTTTAAGCATTCTCACTTTCTTTTCGACTCCTTAAATTACAAGATTAATAAATGATATCTCAATTACTTAAATTTTGTCTCTTCTTAAATAAACATACTAGTCAGTTTATTAACTTTCTACGTACTATTCATAGAATTATAGTTAATATAAATGACCCATACTGAAGAGATAAATAATTCAAAATAAGTTGCACGAAAATAAACTCATTCATATATATTCTTAAATTCTTTAATTGAGTAGTCAAGTTAGACAATTCAATGACATGCTCATACATCTCATGCATACCATCAAACTTTATGTTGGTAAACTTAGCCATAAGTGTTCCAACAAAAAACTTATTAACAGTTTGGCAACGTTCTTTCACATCATTTAGCATTATCAATTTAAGGAAGTCAAAACTTAATGTTTGCTATACTCATTCGCATAAAAACATAAACTTTATTTGTTCGATCCTTTTATATTTTATAAAAAGTCTTTTCTTACTTTTCTACTGCTTAAATCATAATAGCACTAAATTTCTCAAATAATAACACTAAGTCAAAATTCAGAACATCGAGATAAAACTGAACTTGTTGTATTCATTTTAAGAAATCTTTTTCATTTAAAATCGAAACAAACAAGGTATAAAAATATAGCGAAAAAAAACTTTAATCAATAATTTATGATCACTACATTAATGCTAAGAGTAATCAATAATTGACAATTAGTCAAGATAAATACATGTTTAAACAATCACAAATAGTATCATCGTGATCTACCTTTAGGATAATCTAATGGCATACTATTTAACAATTATGGTGATTCCCTTTCACCAATAGGACTAGTTGATAAAATATTCATAATTAAGTAGGTTTGTTACCTTTGAGTATTCATTCCAATATCAATTATGAATACACATCAAATATCCTATTCCAATTCAACAATTATTTTGAAGTGGTGCACCTTTGGGCCAACCTAATATCTTTGTAATTAAGGAATTGCGATTTGCAAAGTTATTATTTTTTAATACTTGGGAAGGGTATTAAATTTCAATTATTTGATTTGATATCTATGTTTCATTCCGATTGGGTCACTTTGGCAAATATCAATCATATCATAATTTAGATCTCAAATTAAAATAAAAATTTTGCATGGACATTATTGAATAAATAATAATTTGTTCACAATTATTCATTATCATAATCATAACGCATATTACTAAATCATAAGAATAACATTAAAACAATAAATATTAATACAATTCATATTCTCTATCACATAAGAAAATATATTCTTGTACCTCATCAAACCACCTATAAAAACCAAGCTTATACATAATGGCGGTAATAACATCTTATTGAAATAATTTTTAGAGGTTACAATTAGATTCTTAAATAGAAATATGCTTGGTACTATAAAGATCATAATAAAATTTTAATATGCTTTCTTAACACTTTAATGTGCCTCACAGTAAAATTTGATAATATAAAATTCAGCAAAATACGAATAATAATGATTCATTATGTAACACAAATATCTTTAGGCATTACAAAATCAAACAACTGGTCATTATCTGTAACGCCCTCAAAATAATAACATTAAACCCATCAAATAAGACATTCGTCGATATGTCAAAGTTCCACATTCTTCCATTTATCAGAATTCCATTACATAAGTATTGCATGTTAACAACAAAAGCAAAATGCCCTACGGGCTTACAGCTTTCCAAGTTAACACTTGGTTACAAGAAAAGAGTACTAACTCATACATATTAAGCCCTTGGCTTGAATTTACATGTAATACATCAAAAAGTAAAACAACAAAAGTATGTCCGCCTCTAGCCTCCCAAGCTATGTCCTTGGAGGTGGCATGCTACCTGTACCTGAAAATGATATTCCCATAAAGGGTGAGCCACAGCCCAGTAGAAATACACTAAACCAACCATGAACAATGACTAAAAGATTAGCAATTGATAGATGGCCAACCCTGAAACATTCACATAAATCTCATTTTATGTCATCCGACTCATAAGTCCAAGTACCTTTTCATTTTCCCTTTTTCAACAGATAAGCATGTTAGCTCTATCATTATTTCAACAGATATGTATAAAAACTATATCCCACATTCACAGATAAGCATGTAAGCTATATCCACATTCTCAACAGATATGTTTAACAACAATATCCCACATTCACAGATAAGCATATAAGCTGTATCCACACTTCACAAAGATAAGCATATGAGCTCTATCTTCACTTCTCTAGACAAGCATATGAGCTGTATCTACGGAGTTCATCCCCTATCTTCTCCCAACACTATCCGGTTTAGAGGTACATCCCCCATCTTCCCCTAAACCGCGGAGTACATCCCCTATCTCCTCCTCTACACATAACGTATACAAACACATTGGTTCTATATACAATCATTCAATGCATACAGTTAATGTATTCTATCAACCGTCAAATTCCATGACACCTTCCATTGATTAGTTTCCGTTTGCCTAATCATCATGCATTGTCTACAACAATCACGACTATCCTCCACCGATAGCCCAAAGCAGTTATTTCTAAACAGAAAATAAATGCACAATGGATATTCAATCAACATTTCGTTTTCTCATTTCTCACAATTAATTATCCCAATTAATCAAACAATGTAATTAGGTCATTAACCATAATTGACATTTCAACCCTTAGGTCCCATTTTCACCAATGATTCAACATTTATTCCATTTCTCTATGCCAAACATGCATCTAGGTTTATTATGAATAAAACCCCAACTTTTGTAAAATAACACAAAAGCCCCAAACTTTTACAAAATTACCAATCCAACCCCAACATCTCAAAATACTAAAATTTAAAGACAAAATCCATAGAGAGGAGTAGGATATCCCTACCTTGAAGTTTAAGCCAAAAAGGAGATGAAGACTCGAAGATCAACGTGCTCCAAATCTAAACTTTTTCAGATTAAGTCGAAGCTCTCAACGCCCTCTATCTTTTTAACAAAGACCCTAGGCTAGATTCACACTCTAGGGAGATCAAATCTTAGAGAGAGTGTAAGTTTAGAGAGAGAGGGTCCCGGATTTAGGGTTTGAAAGAAAAAGAAAGTGAAAAAGTGATGTTCAAAAATGCTACTGCCCGCTGATATAAAACACGCTCGCTCGAGCGAAGACTTGGTCGCTCGAGCGACCAGACACAGAAAACTCTCGCTCGAGCCAAGAAGTTCTCGCTCGAGCCGAAAACTCAGAAGTGCGCTCGAGCGAAAGAATGCTCGCTCGAGCCAACAACTCAAACCCTCAGGTCTGCAACCAGCACGCTCGAGCGACGGACTTCTCGCTCGAGCGAAGAACAAACCAGACAGCTCGAGCGAAGACAACTCGCTCGAGCCAAGAAATACAACTCTCAGGTCCAGAACCAGATGCAATCGCTCGCTCGAGCGAATCCACTCTGGCTCGACCCACCAGACACGAACTCAACTCTCGCTCGAGCGACCAACTCCTCGCTCGAGCGAAGGTCCAAAAATCTGGGCAGCAACACTAGGCTCCCAAACACAACCAACCTGTAACAAACCTGCCCAACACATCCTATAACTCAAATAAGAAGTAAAAAGGATGCAAACAAGATAATAAACAACTACGAACATCCACGGACACATGTCCGGATCACTGTACAACAAGGGTAAACCCGGGATCGCTATATTATCCACTAAACATTTCCTCATAATAAAGATAATTAAATCATTCATAGTATTCAATTATCAAAATATTGATACATTTGGTTTATCATCAAAGAATTAGCACTTATTAAATGAATATTATTTATGCAATACGCAATCCCATCTAAAGTAGAAACATAAGAGTTGCATATTAAATTTCATATCATGCTCAACTAATTAAAAAATTTGGATTGAGGCAATCATAATTGTAATCAAAATTAATTGATATTTACTTAATTAAAAAATCATAATGTTTTGAAACATGAGCTCTGATACCACATGTAAATAATTTTTTGGTGTTATGCATCTAACAACCTTCATAATCCAAAATCATGAACTATCATGATTTTCACAAATAATAACATTATGTGGAAAATGAATAACATACCCAAATCAGTTATGCGAAACCTTCAAGTGATCTATAATTGATTGAACATAAACTTAATATCAATATTAGTGCAAAAATATTTCTCTTTCTTAACCATCTTTAGAATACATTGAATTAAGAATCATTTGATGGGCAGTCTGAGTGTCCTTTAATAGGCAGAAAGAGTACCAGTTTCCTTATTCAACAATGATTTCACTTTCCCATCAAAGCATGATACTTGGAAAACACTCTTCTTTATTTACCAATTAATTGTAGCAAAAAATATGAAATCATAATCTTGCCAAATCTCTAATTCATACATATCATATGGGTCAACATAATGACTAAATAATTAATTTAGTCTTACAGGCGGCGGCAGTAGTGGTGGTGGTGGTGGTGGTGGTGGTGGTGGTGGTGGAGGAGGAGGACCATGGGAAGGATATAGGGGAGATGCAGTGAAAGTGGAGGGTTTGGCAACGATTCAAGAAGGCCAAGTGGTGGTGGTGGTGGCGGTGGCAGCTCTAATGGTGGTGGTGGTGGAAGAGGGTCATGGAAAGGATATGGGGGAGGTGTAGGGAAAGGTGGAGGGTTAGATGGAGGTTCTAGAGGGCTGTATGGTGGGTTCGGTTGTGGTGGCGGTGGCAGCTTTGATGGTGATGGAGGAGATGGAGAACACAAAAATATTTATACTCTTATACCGAGTTAGTGAACACAAAAATATTTAAAAAAATGTATTTTATGGTTCATAGTTGATCGAGAAACGTAGGACCATTAATGTATGGTTAAAATTTAACTTATGTATTGTGAATTAGACACTCATTGATCAATAAAATGTGTCATGGAAATATGTATTTCGATGATAGCTTCTTATGTTCGAAATTGGAATGTCAACATGGTATTGGTGATAGCTTGTTTTGTTTGTATTGGAAAAAATAGTATCAAACTATAAGGAAAATATAATTTAAAAATAAGTAAATGGTTTTTGGGCAAAATTAAAGCTGAAATAAATTGACAAAACAACGGAACAAAACTTACAGTACATAAATAAATAAAACATGATCGAGTCAAGTGTGTGACACTCTTTCCTTAAGACAGATTCGTCCTCCCACCGGTGCTTAGGATTCAATGGACGTCTATCTCCCAAGATACAACGATCAATGTCTTGCACTAGCAGTACTACTATTGCAACCCTAGCGAACTTCACTGTGCATGTACTTTCTTTATAGGAAACTTAAACTCAAGAAATATGAAGAATAAAATGCAAAGTAAAGAAGAAATGACCATTCTCCCTATCAATTGAAGTGAGGGGGATAGAATTCATAGATTCCTCCATGACTCTTTAGAAAGGTTATGACCCTTCAAAAGGGCACACCCTTCCATCTCAAGAGACACAACCATTGGAGTAAATTTAAATTCAAATTTTCTAACAATCCCCACATGAATGAAATTTATGGAAAGGACATGCAACAACATGCAGAAAAAGAGAGAGTACATTAAGGAAATACCCTGTATCGGGATAGATAGCTTTTGGCTTCGAACTTTCCCTAGTGAAAGCCTATCGGACTTACTAGCTAATCAGTGGACATGATGCCTTGAACTGTTCAGCCGTTTGTGTAAGCCAAGACAATAAAATTCATACAGAATATTTCTAGACACAGTTTAATTCTCACGGTTGTGCCCGTTTTGGCCTTGGGCATCTCTTGGTATTTCACGAGTGCTTTAGAGAATTTTGTCTTATCAATTCTCATAGAAGTGGTCCCTTCACACTCATATAGGTGATCCTTATTTCGAGTCTCTTAAATACTCCTCTTGAAAGATACCCGTCTTGGGTATTCAAGATATAAGTGATCATTAAAAGCATAGCTTACCCTAAGTTCCCTACATACAACACATGTTGTAAATATCACTCTTATCATAGGAATAGATAAAAGTTAGACTCCTTTAGTGATTTCTGGCTAGCCACACATAATTTAGTTGTCCCTTTGAACTTTGTTCTTGGGATCTCCAGTCATCTAAGTAGGGTTACCATTATGATGACTCTGATGTAATAGGCTTTAATCACATTCCCCTCGATAAACTTTCCCTCATTTGCTCTCTAGTCAAACTTTTTGTTTAGCGGCCGCTATTTTTCCGTTTGACCTTCTCAGTTATATATCATTGAGTAGTTCATGGATCCACTATATTATCCTTAGACAATATGCACAACTAAAAGCAAATGTCTTACGGTATTAAGTCTTTCATTACTTCGAGATTTACCGTTACTCTATGTCACTCCTATTTTCAAATTTAAATAATAAACATAGAGGTGTTCCTTAGGAGTTAAAGAAACCATATTTGCTTCTACTCCAACTTTGTCCTATAAAAAAAATTAAAGATTCTTTGTGGACCTACAATCGGAACCGTTACTTTGGTAAAATCCTCCAAGCACCCCACATTTTAAGCATTCCAAGGAAACTTAATTTCTCTTGCTGGTGTATAATAAATACACCCCCACAATTCTGAGATAAATCAGAATATTACATTAATTGGTGTGCTTGAACTAAATAACAAGATGTAAATTGCTTTGTGAATATAATCACAATACTAATTTGTCTAAAATACAATTAGACTTCATAACTTGCTTTTGCAGTACAAAGAAGAAATGACTAATACCGGTTGTGGCCACAAAACTCTGTCAAATAACTTTTCTTTAGCCATGATTAATTTCTTTTTGTTTACTGCAACCCTTAATTCCAATCTCAACATAGAATATAAATATCACAGTATGAATACATTTACATCTTATTTGTCTTATTCAGTATTGGTGACTTCATCGACAATTACCAAAGTGTCTTTTACCCATGAAATATTTTAACTCATATAATATTTCATTATGGATCAGTCACCACACCAATTTTAGTCATTATTCCAAAGAATAGTTAGAATTCTTCTTATTTCAAAACATATAAGTTCACATTTTTATCAACACTTTGATAAATAATTGACATCCATTTATAATGCATCACATACCAAATTAATATTAATGACATCATATAAAAAAAATGATGCTATTAATTGTCAACTCTACATCATATCTAGACATGGACAAAATTAATAAGTCAAACATAATCATAATTTTTAACTTATTAATCTCTCTCCTCCACATTTGTGACAATACATAAATTAGCACAAACAACATGATTCATTTCCAGACAAGTGTCACTGGCACAACTAATAATTCATTTTTGATGAAATTATACTTTATGTATTCAAAATATTTGGAACAAAGAAAATTGAATTAACTCTTCTAACAAAGATCCATAGTTAAACCAATTTACACACTTTCATTTCTTTTCCTGGAACATAAAATCCTTTTGGTTATTCCATGTAAATTTCTTCATCTAACTCACCATTTGAGAAAGTAGTTTTCACATTTATTTGATGAATTTCTAGATTGTATAGAGATACAATGGCAATTAGCATTCTAATAGATGTTATTCTAGTAACTGGTGAGTATGTATCAAGTAATCAAGACCTTCTTTTTGTCTAAAACCTTTGACCACAAGTCTTGCCTTGTATTTGTCAATTGATCCATCCGCTTTCATTTTCCTTTTGAAAATCCACTTATACTCAAGAGGTTTACAACCTGGTGGCAAATCCACCAATTCCCAAGTGTGATTTTGCATAATGGATTCAACTTTGCTGTTTACAGCCTTTTTCCATAAAGGAGCTTCAGGACTGGACATAGCCTCTTGTTAGAAAATCTAGACCAAAAGATTTTGAGGTTCTAGCACGTTTACTATGCCTAAGTTCCTCTTCCTCATTTTGATCTATCTCTTGCTCTTGTTCTTGATCATGTTCTTGATCCTAACTAGTAATAGCATTATGAGATCTTTTATTATTACTAGTCTCTTGTCCAGTTTTATTTGGAAACACATGTTCAAAGAAAAATGCATTCTGTAGACCGCCCGAAACTCTGCTCCGCGCGCGAGGGCGCGAATTGTGGTTCTTAGCTACTACAGTTCGGACTCATGTCACGGTTCTGAATCTAACCTTACAAAGTGAAATGTAAGATTGATAAATCACCAAAGAGTCCAAATCCGACGAATCATTTTGGAAAATTGATTTTGATCAAGAAATGCCAAACATGGACTGCTTTGCCAGATTTCAGAGTCGCCGCCTAAATATTATATTTTGAGAAATTTAGGAAACCCTGACTCGTGCCTAAGGCCACGTGTCCGTCATCACCAAAGTTGCCTCGGCTCGAGAACTTGGGTACGAGAGGGGAAGGTCATGCAATGAGCACCCCCGCTCGCCCGATCAAATGATCGGCCTTTACTAACATGATATGTTATTTTTGAAAACACATGTGTTCTTATTTCGGTTTATTAGCTAACCTTACTGCGTGATGCGCACAGCATACAAGTATAGACTAAATCACTCAAGTTGGAACAAAACATCTCATGTTTGTTTGTTTGAAAATGGTTTGAAAATGGTTTGAAAATGCTACTTGCTAGTAGGCTAAGTTGTGGATTTGCCACCCTCAAGTGGGCTTAGAAAAACATGATTTTGCCACTTCAAGTAGGCTTTAAAACTCGCATTTGATGAATTGTTTCAATTCAAGCAATCCAACCTTCATCCACAGGCATTCATGCAGTTATATCATTTAAGCAAATAGCTTCATGGCAAGCATGCTATCATGGAAACACTTACACGCATGCAAGGATGCTAAAGCATAAACACTCACAGTGTACTCCGAGCCAAAAAAGAAGCTAGTTAGTAATCAATGCGTGACCCTAGCTATGTTGACAATGCCTAATGCAACACATGCAAGATGCAGCTAAATAGACTCGGCTATTCTAAGATGGCATATGAATGCAACACTCGATAACATGCTTTGAAACACGTATTTAAATAAGTATTGAAATTCAATGCAGTTTGAATGATGTGCCGAGCCCGGTGCATGCAATACGAATAAATGATGCACGCATGCAAAACATAAGTATGCTAATTGAAGCATGCCCTAAAACTAAACATCGAAAGTTGGTAAATAAAGGAGAGAAAGACGTGGGGTTGGAAGACATGCACACACATACGCACACTTATTACAACATTTGCCCTCTCGACGAAGGGTCCGAATAAATAGGCTAAGCTATGCTAAGCTAAGCTACTTATTACAGATAAACTAATTAACTACTTTAGCTAATTAATTACAAACCGAATTGAATAAAACAGCTAACTTATTCTAAGCTAACAAAGCGAGTAAATGGTCTCAAGGATGAGGGACATGCATGTTCGGTCACATCCTCACGGAAATCCACCACCTTGCCTCAAGATGCCTCTTTTCGCACACCTTTTGATCTTCTGAAAATTGTGCGAACTTCCAGGTTGCTTTTGACCCATCTCAAGAACATGCTGAGGAATGATCAGCCAAACATGGTGGCCATCGGCTAGAGTTGATGACCATCGGCCACTTCTGATAGCCGATCAGCAAACTTGGTGGCCGGTCGGCAGCTCTAATGGCCGATCGGCCATTGCTTCCTGCAATTCCTCCTTTTGCTGCAACAGAGCACAAACAGAGGCATGGCAGTGTATTTGCAAGGAAATGTGTGTGCAACTACACTCCTTATCATCTCTCAAGCTCAAAGGAGTGTAGTGCTCGGCTCTCGAGCCACCAATCACGCATCTCAATGCATGATGGCCAAAGAGTCAAGCTTGCACAATGTTGATGAATGCACAAGTAACACACAAGACTCGAGAGGCCTCCACCCTATCATGCATAATCAAGGGGGACAGCGACTAGGAAATGAGGTACGTTTCATCACTTCAAGTATGAAACATCTCTCGTTTCTCGTGTTTGGATTAACGTCTGATCCAAACACATGCAATGCAACACAAACATGTTATCTTGGCATGGTTTACTTTAATTCAATTTGTTTACTCATTTTAGATTACCAATTAATCCATTAATCGGTTAAGTTCAATGTGATGGTCCTCTAATGGGAAAGATGGTCTAAGCAACAAGCACCTTAAGTATGGAAGAAGCCTCATGCTTTTGGCTAGTAGAAACCCTCAAGAGAGGATTAAAGCCATTGGGCATGAGAACTTCAATTCCATGCTCAAGCCAACAAGGGCTTAAGACCACTTTCAAAGCCAATGAAAGATTGAAGCATCGAGTGCAATGGCATAATTTTAGCACTGAAATGGCGTGCAAAAGACACTAAATCATGCAAGACATGCATGCAAGACATGTTAAAGGCCAAAGGTATTGAAACTAGTGAAGTGTATTACACTAGAGCCATGTAATATCAAACTCAAATGGCCAAACCAGTGTTGGACAGAACTAAATTATGTTAAAACAGAGGCCTAGATATGCTAAAACTTAGGCACAAAAGGCAAGAAAATCATGCTCATGCAATGGCTCGCAAACAAGGCATAAACGTGTAATTCTCAAGAGCACTTAAAGAGTGAAAAATATGGAAGTGTGACAACACTATATGCTCTGAAATAACATACCAAATGATGCCAAGACATGCAAATACCTCAAGCCAAACATGCAAGATATCTCAAAACTCAAAGCTAGTCAAGGCTATTGCACTACAAGCATGCACAACATATATCATACGACCAAGAAGGCTTAAAACAGTCCTAAATCATGCCAAAACATTATCAAAAATGTGCTGGAATGGAGCCAATACATGCTAAAATAATAGGCTACAACATCAAGCATGCAAGGCTAGCAAAGAGGATTTACACTACAAGTGCAACAAGCATGCAAGGGGTGACCAAGACAGCCAAAAACAGAGTTATGGCAGGTCTGAAAAGTCACAAAAATGAGCCTAAACAAAGCCACAAATAAGTAAAAACACATGCTCATTTGGTTGGCCACCAACACATGCTAACAAGACAAGAGGAGGGGGGACCACCGCTTCCTATTTTGAGCCTCAAAACAAGTTTTCTACCACTGAAATTCCTCTGGAATTCAATGGTTTTAAGGCTAAAAAGAATTTGTTTGAAAAGCTTGAAAGTTAGCTCAAAAGGCCATACAAGCCAAGTAACAAAATGGAGGAAACACCCCCTAGCCAAACAAGGCTTAAACCAACACTTTTAGGACTGAAAAAATAGAGGAAAAATAGAGGTTTTTGTAGTTCAACACCACCCCAAAAACAGCCCCAAAACAATGGAAAAAGGGTGGTGAAGCAAGTGTGCAAAACAAATACAAAAGAAGAGAGTTATACCTCTTGATGCACAGCAGCAAAACAGCCTCTTTGTTGGCTCAAATGACCTTCCAACAGTCCAAAAATAAGCTCCAAGGGACCTCAGCCCACTGATATGCAACTTTGATAAAGGATGCCTAGGCAAACTAGTTGTGTTTCTCTACTTCTATGCACAAAAGGGCAAGAGAGAGAGGCTTAGGAAAGAGAGGTAGAGATTAAGCTCTGAAAATTGTAGAGAGAGAGGGAGTTTTTAGAGAGAGAGGCTCCCAAAATTGCTTCAATGTCTCTCCTTTTCAAAATGGGAGATATATCTTCATATATAACAAAAGCAAGAGTTTTGGTCGAAAATATCTGATTTGGCACAGCTGGAGCAAGTTGGAAACAGCTGAAGGTGAAATATCTTCAAAAAATTTGAATTTGGGTCACTCTTGGCCGACCGGCCATCTTTGGTGCCGATCTGCTACTTGTGATGGCCGATCTACTACTTTTTTGGCCGACTGTGCACATTTGTGGCCGATAAGACATTCTGCTCTGCAGGTCCAACTTCAAACGGACATAACTCCTTCATGTGGACTCCTTTTTAGGTCATTATTGTGTCCAAATTGAAGCCCCAGAAGTAAGATTTCCAATGGTGGAAGCCTTGCATCAAAATTCCAGCTGTACAAAAAGTTATACCTTTTTTGGTCAAGCCGCTCAGTTTTGGTCCTACCCGAATTCATGCCGAACTTCAACCAACCATATCTCCCTCATCCGGACTCAGCTTTAGGAGATTCTTGAGTGAAAAATGAAGCCCCAAAAGTCTTCTTTCCAACAGTGGTGGCCTCATAGCTTAAATCCAAGTATACAAAAGGATAGGCCTGATTTAGCGAGGATTGCCCGATTCTCTCTTAACGGTTCATACCCAACTTCTTCCTCAACTAGGTTTCTTCTCTCCACTCTTCTTTTCTTCAACTCCAAACCCATAAACAAGGTGTGTTGAAATATTTTTCAAAGATTTCATCTCTCTTTCATTCATTTCCACTTTGTCCTCGCTCGGTTTACCGAAAAACGCAACATTTAACAAAATGCGAGCGTCGGAACATCGCAGAAACTTCGTTTCAAAAATGTTTTGAAAGGGAGGGTTTTAAGGTCTAAAATCTTTTGTCAAAATAGTTTTTGGTCTAAAAATTGGGTGTGAGGTTTGGAGTTGACTCTCCTCTTGCCAAAGAAATCGAACCTTTACACTGCACAACTTCCATCACCAAGTAAACCATCAGTAACGTCCAAGTCTGAAGGTCGGTCAAAAATGGGGTGTCTACACATTCTGAGATTCAATAATAGTATTTACATGCATTTCAGAATGTTTTGATTTATGAATCAAAACCGATATGCAGTACTATTCTTGGCATTACCAATGAAAATGCAATTAACGGTTTTAGGACCTATCTTAATCTTTTTAGTCTTTTTACCAGCATTTCCAACAGTGTTTGGAAATCAAAAAACATTCAGGAAAAATCTATTTCCTTCTCGATTTTGCTCTCTCTTTGCATTATTCTTCATATTAGATTTTAGGGAAAAATTAAGGGAGTATAGAACACAAGGCTTTGTTTGCAGTACAAGTTGTTTAGAGTGCTACTACAATATGTGAAGATCATTATGTTCAACTAATAAATGACAAAAAATTTCCCTTATGAATAAATAAACCATTAGATTTGATATTTGGATGATTGGACTATCCAAACTTAATTCAATGATTAAACACCCAACTTAAATTCCAAACAGTTTGGGTTAAGAATGAAACGGCACCTTTGACTGAAGAAGAAAGTTACAACAGCCATTAAAAAAAAAACAAAAAACGCTGCAATAGGAGTAAATGCGGTGAATTTGACGATTTCTAATTTTCTTCTATTATGCTCCTGTTGTTTTAACAGATTTTTGAGTTTTATTGTTTTCACAGATGTGGATATATTTTCAATTAAGTTTCTGGTATATGTTTCCTATCTGTATATATATTGCTAGTGTTTGGATTATGTTTGTTTAATACAAACTAGAGGTCTCTGTACAAAGACAATCATGTAACAATAAATTGTTGATGACTATTATTGATGTCATTTACATGGGTGTTTTAATTAATTTAGAATGAGTTTTATGGCATCTATGTAACTATCAATGGATCTCTTATGGGGTATTATTTAGAAAACTATATTTCATATGTAAATAACCTTTTTGTTTGATTGTGATAGTAGTATTAACAATTGCTAACAAACTTGATGTTGGACCATTTTAATATCTTTTATTTATTTATTTATTTATATTGTTCATGAATCTTCTTTTGTCTTATTTATGAATCTCATCTTGTTCATGAATGGAGATTCATTACTTTGGTGACTTTTTGTCTTGTTCATGAATGGAGTTTAATTAGAATTCATGAACTTGTTAGTGAGTTAGTTTTTGTTTCTCTCTCCCTTTTCTCTAGGTTCATGGTCATTATTGTTTTTTGATGTATTTTGTAATGTCTTAGTGGCCTATAAATAGTTCCTCTCTTCTACTCTTTTCTATAACAAACACATCAACTTTTTCTATACAAGAGAGATTACTAGCAAAGAAAGATGTTTTTCTTGGTGGAGCTTTAGGTTTACCATCTTGTGCAGAGTTGGCATGAACTATACGACAAGTGGTCGGGCTGTTGTATCTTGGAGGGGACAAATCATAATTTTGTGACTGCCGCATCGGTATTTGGGTTCTTCCTACCACAGTAGGCTTGATCTCCTTAAAGAAAACGAGATATCCGTGCCTCAGCTTGATCTATTTATATCTCTTTTTCTTTGCATTATTTATCAATAAAATATATTTTTTCAGGTATTTTCACCAACAATTTTAAGGAGATCAACGATGGGTCAAGTGCCAGAAAAAACCAATAATGGAATTGGAGATCTCAACAAACCTTTCAAGTTCAAGGGAGTTCATTTTAAGAGGTGGAAAGGAAAAGTTCTTTTTTACCTTAGTCTTTTAAAAGTTGCATATGTTCTTACCGAGAAGAACCCAAAAAAACTCTCAACCGAGGAGATGAATGATAAAGACTACGAGACACATGAAGAAAAAGTGGCTTCCTACAACACAAATGAGTATAAATGTCGCTTTTATCTCTTAAATTGCCTTGCTGATCAATTTTATGATTACTATGACACCACTTATACTTCCGCAAAGAAAATTTGGAAAGCTTTACAGACTAAGTATGATATTGAAGAGGTAGAAGCAAAAAAGTATGTAGCTAGCCGCTTTTTCCGCTTCCAAATGGTGGATGAAAAATCTGTTGTGGAGCAAGCACAGGATTTCCAAATGATAGTTACAGAAGTAAGATCTAAAGGCATCAAGATTGGTGATAACTTGGTAGTTGCAGGACTTGTTGACAAGCTACCGCCATCTTGGAGAGAATTTCAAAAGAGCATGCGCCACAAACAAAATGAGACTTTCTTAGAGGCATTGATCACTCGCATCCGAGTCGAAGAGAAGGCTAGAAGCCAAGATGCATTAATAACACAAGCGGGTAATGACAATTCTACCACAAAGGTAAACTTTGTTTCAACAAATAATAACGTACCCAAAGGTCACTATTCTATGAATGCTTATTTAAAGCCTTAAAAAAAGAATATGAAGAATTATGGTAAACCTCACAATAAATGGATTAATCCAAATAAGAACCAAGGTCCTTTACCTCCACAAATTTTTGCATGCTTTGTCTGTGGCAAAAGTGGGCCCATTGCTCGAACTTGCAAATTCTGAAAACGTGCACCTGCCCCAAAGGCTAACATTATCGAGGAGTCATTTGTGGCGATGATTACAGACATTTGCATGGTTAATTATGTGGACGGTTGGTGCGCAGATTCTGGAGCTAATAGACATGTTTGTTATGATCAAACTTGGTTCAAGGTATATACTCCCTTTGATGATGAGAAAACAATTATGCTTGGTGACTCTAGTCAAACCAAGATACTTGGGAGTGGTGAGGTTGACCTTAAGTTCACCTCTGGACGTGTGCTTACTTTAAAAGATGTGCTTTATACACTTGATGTCAAGTTATTTGTTGAATAAGGCTGGTTTTAAGCAAACTATAGAATCTGATCAATATATAATCACCAAGAAGGGTATTTTTGTGGGTAAGGGTTATGCTTGTAATGGGATGTTCAAATTGAATGTTATAAACCATTTACTAATTCGATTTACATGTTGTCTTCTATTAATTTTTAGCATGCTCGCTTGTGTCATATTAACAGCAAATATGTGGGAATCATGAGTAGTTTAGGATTAATTTCCAAAGTGACAAAAAAATTTAAGAAATGTGAAGTTTGCAGTAAAGCAAAAATTATCAAGAGGCCTTATAAAAGTGTTGAACAAAATACCGAATTGTTAGAATTATTTCATACTGATTTGTGTGAGTTTGAAGGAATTTTAACTCGAGGTGGTAACCAATATTTTATCACTTTTATTGATGATTTTTCAAAATACACAAACTTATATATATTAAAAAATAAAAGTGATGCTTTTGAGAAATTTAAAGAATTTCTTCTTGAAGTGGAAAATCAATTCGGTAAAAAGATTAAGAGAATTAGAAGTGATAGAGGCTGGGAGTATGAATCTCTTGGATTCAACTCTTTTGTTCAGTCATTGGGAATTATTCATAAGACTACTCCACCATATTCACCTTCATCTAATGGCGTAGCTGAAAGAAAAAATAGAACGTTAATTGACTTGAAGAATGCTATGCTTATTGATTCAGGGACTCCCTCAAATCTTTAGGTGAGGCCATTTTGACAGCTTGCCATGTGATAAATAGAGTGCCACATAAAAAGACTAAAATTGTACCTTATGAGTTGTGGCAGGAGCATAAACCAAATCTAGGTTATTTGAGGGTTTAGGGTTGTTTAGCTTTTGTGAGGCTTGCAGATCCTAAACGACCTAAATTGGGTGAACGAGCTACCACCTGTGCTTTTCTTGGGTATGCGTTGCATAGTACAGCTTATAGATTTTTTGATATGGAAAATAATATTATTTTTGAACCAAGTGATGCTATTTTTCATGAAAATAAATTTCCTTTCAAATCTAGAAATAATGGAGGTCAAATAATTTCTGAAAATATTTTATCTGTGCCTAGCTCTTCTACTCCATGTCAAGTTTTTCAAGAACAAGAAAATTCTCAAATTCAACTAAGGAGGAGTAAACGAGCTAGAGTTGAAAAAGATTTTGACCCTAACTATTATCTTTACAATGTGGAAGAAATTCCTCTTACGGTGCAAGAAGCTTTATCATCACCTGATGCTATTTTATGGAAAGAGGCTGTAAATGATGAGATAGATTCACTACTTTCAAATAAAACATTACCTCTAGGTTGTAAAACTATTGGGTGTAAATGAATCCTTTGTAAAAAACTTAAACCAGATAGAACTAGAGATAAATATAAAGCGAGGCTTGTCGCTAAAGGTTTTAAGCAACAAGTTGGTTTTGATTTCTTTGATACTTTTTCTCCGGTTACTAGAATTACATCCATTAGACTGTTGATAGCAGTGGCTGCAATTCATGATTTAAAAATTCATCAAATGGATGTGAAAACAGTATTTTTAAATGGAGATCTAGATGAGGAGATTTGCATGGACCAACCCGAAGGCTTTGTGGAGCCTGTCCAAGAAAGCAAGGTGTGTAAGCTAACTAAATCCCTTTATGGTTTAAAACAAACTCCTAAATAGTGGCATGAAAAATTTGATTCCTGCATGCTTGAGAATGGCTATAAGACTAATGAATATGATAAGTGCATATATTATAAAACTTGTGAGAATGCACAAGTAATTATTAGCCCATATGTGGATGATCTACTTATTTTTTGCTCTAATTTGCATATTATAAATGAGACTAAAAGTATGCTTAATAGCCACTTTGATATGAAAGATCTTAGTGAAGCCAATTTTATTTTAGGAATTAAAATTACCTAGACTAATGATGGTATTTTTCTTGATCAGTCGCATTATGTTGAGAAAATTTTAAAGAAATATAATTTTCTAAACTATAAACATGTTGCTACTCCTTTTGATACAAGCATACATTTATCTGTTGTAACAAATGAAAAAGAAGTGATTAATCAAAAGGAATATGCTAGCATGATATGCTACTGATTGTACTAGACCTGACATTGCATATGTTGTTGGAGTACTTAACAGGTTTACTAGCAAGCCAAGTCGAGATCATTGGCTAGCCATGGGAAAAATTATGAGATATTTATCTGGTACCAAAAATTATGGTTTATTTTATAACAAGTATCCTGCGGTACTTGAGGGATATAGTGATGCCGATTGGAACACTTTGTTAGGTGATTTTCTCTCTACCTCGGGTTTTGTTTTTACCTTGGGTGGTGGTGCTATACGTTGGAAGTCTAAAAAACAGACTATAATTGCTAACTCTACTATAGAAGCTGAACTTATAGCATTAGCTTCAGCATGTGAGAAAGCGAATTGGTTGAGAGATTTGTTACATGAAATCCCTTTTTGGGAAAAATCAATTCCTCTTGTGTTAATTCGTTGTGATAGCACTGCAGCTATTGGTAGAGTGAACAATCATTTTTATAATGGTAAATCTAGACCTATTTGAAGGAAACACAGTAATGTGAGATTTTATTTGAGTAATGGCATCATAACTGTGAATTACGTAAGATCTTGTGATAATCTTGCGAATCCGTTAACCAAAGCCTTGGTGAGAGATAAGGTCTGGAATACATCGAGGGGGATGGGTTTGAAGCCTATAAAATCATAAACCATGTATGAGGATACCCAACCTAGGGACCAGAGATCCTGTAACTAGGTTCAATGGGAAGAAGGAATCATATGGTGGTTGTAAAAAATGCACTCTTTAATATTTTGTTATCCATCCCTATGATGTAAGTGCATTTGTCCTGTAATGTTGGAGAGTTGAGGTTTTATACTCTTAATGAAATTTTGTAGCTCTTGTTGAGTGGGGTGTGTTAATTACAGGAACATCCTTGACAGATTTCACCTATGTGAGCATGAAAGTGGGGCCGCTTTCTATGAGAACAAGACTTATTCTCAAATATGCTCATGAAAACTGGGATAAGCACAAGGCCGTAATGTGCTGGCTATTAAAAGTTCATGTCAACACCTGGATTATTATGTGTGAGCAGTAATACTTTATTTCCCCTAGGCAGTCATAGTTCAAGTCTGAGACCACTACTGACTCTGGAGTAGTGGTTGTTGTTTCACTGATGAAGGTTCAATACAGAGCACACCTTCATGATGCATACTAGTCTATCTTTGTTTTGTAATCTCTCTTATCCTTGTTGATATTAAAATGAGTAGGGGATTGTTGGACCATTTTAATATCTTTTATTTATTTATTCATTTATATTGTTCATGAATCTTCTTTTATCTTATTCATGAATCTCATCTTGTTCATGAATGGAGATTCATTGCTTTGGTGACTTTTTGTCTTGTTCATGAATGGAATTTAATTAGAATTCATGTCACGACCCCATTTCGCCCCTAGTAAAATGGTGCCGTGATGGCCAGTAATCCGAGATTACCAAAGGTCAACTTACAAAATTCACACAATCAGAGTTTACATATGGGGCTTACATGTGCGGAAGCAAATTTAAATCTAAGTAGTCCATAAGAGCTGTGCATAGATCAAATGAAATGACATACATTTTAACATGGTTTACAACTTGGATACAAATAAAATAAAGTACACATTACATCTTGATCAAAAGGCTTCTCAAGCCGACATATACAAAAGACATGAACTATAAAGCTAAGAATCATAATCTTCAAGATGCTAGCAAAACAGGACTCCACTTGTGTGTTGGTTCTGATTCTGATTTCACAAGTGCAATGTGAAATAGTGAAAACACAAAAAGAGTTCAAATCCAGCAATTTCTTTTGGAAAATCGATGTTTGAGTCAAATGCCAAAAAATGGGCTGCTTTGCCAGATATCAGAGTCGCCACCTAAATATCTATTTTGGAAAATTTAGGAAACCCATGACTCGTGCCAAAGGCCATTAGTCCGTCGTTATCAAAGTGTCTTGGCTCGAGAACTTAGGTATGAGAGGGGAAGGTCAATAATTGAAGACCCCACTCACCCGATCAAAGATCGACCTCTACTAATCATGATGTGGTTTTTATGTACAATATATGCTCTTATTCTATATGTAACATACAAATATAGACTAATTTCACAAAAAGTTGGAACGTTTGATTCCATGTTTGTTTTGAAAAAAATGTTTTGGATGTGTATCACTGAAAATGGTGACCTCATATATACATGAATCAAAGTATCACAATTCAAATGATTAGCCTTCATCCACAGGCATTCAAACATGTATATCAAGTAAGCATTTAGCCTCATGGTAGTATGTTTGATATGACAACAATCACACTTATGCAATATGCTAAAGCATAAAAACTAACCCTGTAACGCCCTCAAAATAATACATAAAACCCATTACTTTAGACATGCATTGATATAAAAGAAACCAACCATTTCTATTCATCAGAGTAATTCTTACAACTGTATTACATGTTAACAATAAAAGCAAAAGCCCTATGGGCTTACAACTTTCCAAGTCAACACCTGGTTACACAAAAGAAGAGTACTAACTCTATACAAAATAGCCCTTGGCTTGATATACATGTAATACAAACAAAATAAACAAAAGAGTCTTCAACTCTCATTATCATCCAAGCTATGCCCTTGGAGGTGACATACTACTTGTACCTGAAAATAATGTCCCATATAGGGTGAGCCAACGCCCAGTAGAAATATGCTAAACACAGTATGAGCATTAACTAAGACATTAGCAATTGATAAATGTTCAGTTTCCATAAATCAATTCATAACCCATTTCCATTTCATGACCACTATGTTCATGTTTCGTTTCAATTTTCATTTCTTATCAATTTCACAATTTACATCAACGGCTCAGCACGTGGCCAACCACTTATATGAGGCAGTGACTCATATTAAACATTTCCCATTTTTACAATAGATAAACATACTAGTTGTATCAACATCTCAACAGATAAGCATACAAGCTGTATCCACATTTCAACAGATATGCATATTAGCTATATCCACACTTCCAAAGATAAGCATAAGAGTTGTATCAACACTTCCAAAGATAAGCATATGAGCTATATCAACACATTATCTGACAAGCATATGAGCTGTATCAGTGGAGTCCATCCCCTATCTCCTTCCAAACAACATCCGATTTAGAGGTTCATCCCCTATCTTCCCCTAAACCGTGGAGTACATCCCCTATCTCCTCTCACACACACAACGTATATACACAAAGGTCATATACACAATCAATCAATACATAACGTTAATGTATTTTATCAACCGTCATACTCTATGACATATCCAATTGATTAGTTTTAGTTTTCCTAATCATCATGCATTGTCTATAACAATCAAAACTACCCTCCACCGGTAGCCCAAGCAATTATTTCTAAACAGATAATAAAAGCTCCAACAGATAAAATATCAATGTTTTCAAAAGTGAGCGATTAATAAATCTAACTCCACTATTCAAACATATAATGAGCCAATTTCATTATTTCCAACTCAATTCCATAAAGTCACAATTTTCCCAAAATTAGGGTTTTCCACCCGATTTCCAAATATTAGCCCAATGGTCTAAATAGCAACAACCAATAACGATATCATTATTTTGAACCCACAATACACATTTTAGACTCAAAATAACAAATCCTCTTTTAACATTTTGAAACCCTAAGTCCCAAAATTTACCCAACTTCAACACTTTATCAAAACAACCAAAAATCTATGTCAAAGACCATAAGAGTGAGTAAGAATCCTTACCTCAAATTCGGAGCTCAAGGAAAGAAGGTGAAGAAACCCAACGTGCTCCAAAACTCAATATTCTCGGATCAATGTGTAGCCCTCGACGATCAACCCAACTCTTACAAAGGCCGAAGGGAAGGGAAACACTCTAACTAGATCAAACCCTAGAGAGAAGGGAGTTTCTAGAGAGAGGAACTCTCAAAATGTCTTTTTAGAAAGTAAGAGAGAGAATGTAAAAAGTGATTTTAAAGAGCGGAGAACACAACGCTCGAGCGTCAAGAACAAAAACTAGGTAAGCTCGAGCGCAAGAAGGCCCGCTCGAGCGCCAAGACACAAGAATAAAGCACATCCGCTCGAGTGCGAAAACCAGTCCGCTCGAGCGTAGATTTCCCCCTCCCAGAACTTACACCAAAAAGTACTACCCGCTCGAGCGCAAGAGTACCCGCTCGAGCGCCACCGCTCGAGGGCAAAGAAACCCGCTCGAGCTTGAAAAACACGCCTAGAGAAGTTCTGCAGAGCACCAAAATACTGGGAGCGTGCAATATCCGCTTGAGCGCAAGAAGACCCGCTCGAGAGGACCTCCTAAAAACTGGGCAACAAGAATTGAAACCAAAGCCTAACCAACCTCTAACAACTCTGCCCAATACATCCTAAAACTCAATCAAGCGGAATTAAAGGACGACAACAAGATAGATACAACTACCAACTTCACAGAACCGAGTCCGGAATACAACAGAACAGTAAAGGGATAACCAGGATCGCTATAACCTCTCCCCTTAAAGAATTTCGTCCCCGAAATTCAACACAAGTTTTTCAAAAACAGGTTTTCTCCATTCTCAACAATGCTACAACATAATATTAAACAATCCGACCCATTACCGGTCAATCCCATCTCTTTTCAAGAGGCATATCACATTACACATAACAACCTGCATTATCAACATACATTCTTTTGAAATTTACCAATTTCAACTCATTTTCCCAATTCCACAATACATGCAACATTATCATCATGCTTGCATTTCCACGATACATTGAACATATACAATGTTATAACAAATTTTCATTAACCAAAACATTCACAATGTTTTACAACTTAAGACACATATAATGTTCTTAAAGTTCAACGATATTACAAAATTACCAATACATGGTTACACATCAACAAACAAGTCCGGATATTTCTCGCGGACTTCCAACTCACGTTCCCAAGTGGCTTCCTCCACTCCGTGATGTTTCCACAAAACCTTCACCAAAGGAATGGTCTTGCCACGCAGGACTTGATCCCGCCTATCTAAGACCCGAACCGGTCTCTCCTCATACGAGACATCCTCATCTACCTCCAAGTCGGTCCAATCTAACACATGGGACGGATCCGACTCATACTTCTGAAGCATACTCACATGAAACACGTCATGCACTTCGGACAACTGCGACGGTAAGGCTAAACGATAAGCAACCTCGCCAACCCTCTCAAGGATCTCAAAGGGACCAATAAACCGAGGGGATAACTTCCCACTCTTCCCAAACCTCATCAAACCTCGCCTAGGTGATATTTTCAAGAAGACATGATCACCTACCTCAAACGCCAAAGGCCTCCTCCTACGGTCGGCATAACTCTTTTGGCGACTCTGGGCTATAGCAAGCCTCCTACGGATAAGCTCAACTTTCTCCGTCGTCTCCCTAACCAACTCCAGACCCAACAAAGGTACATCACCCACCTCGGCCCAACACACTGGAGACCTACACGGTCGGCCATACAGGACCTCAAACGGTGCCATACCGATGCTAGACTGAAAACTGTTGTTGTAGGCAAACTCCACCAAGGGCAAGTGCCACTCCCACATCCCACTAAAGTCAAGGACACAACCTCGAAGCATATCCTCAAGGATCTGAATAGTACGCTCGGACTGCCCGTCAGTCTGAGAATGATAAGCCGTACTAAAGGTCAACCTAGTGCCTAAGGCACTCTGCAAACTCTACCACAACCTAGCAGTAAAACGAGGATCTCTATCTGAGACGATCGTCACTGGGACCCCGTGCAATCTCACTATGTCCCGAATATACAAGTCGGCGAGATGATCTACCGAATCTCTCACACGCATAGGAATGAAATGCGCCGACTTAGTCAACCGGTCCACAACCACCCAAATGGCATCACTACCCCGCTAAGTCCTCAGAAGACCTACAACGAAGTCCATAGTGACATGCTCCCACTTCCACTCGGCAATAGGCAAGGGTTGCAACAAACCCGCTGGCCTCTGATGCTCGGCCTTCACTTGTTGACAAGTAAGGCACTTAGACACGAAAACAGCCACATCTCTCTTCATACCCCGCCACCAAAACTGGCGACCCAAATCCCAATACATCTTAGTGCCTCCCGGATGCACCACAAGACGTGAATGATGGAACTCTAGGAGTACTTCCGCTCGGCAAGACTCCGGTACAAACAAACGGTCTTGGTATCTCACACTCAGGTCGGGATACACCGTTTAACCCTTCTCAACCTTCCCATTTGAGATCTTCTCTCAGAGGGATTCTACCTCAAGGTCACCTCTCTGTGCCTCTAATACTCGGGTCACAAGTGTAGGCTATGCAACAACAAAAAACAAGGCCGCAGCCTCAACTGATTCACTCAGAAGCAAGTCAAACTCGCCAAGTGCACCCAACATCTCCCATTCTCGGATGGCTATACAAGCTACATCACTAATGGATTTCCTACTAAGGGCATCGGCCACAACATTGGCCTTTCCCGGGTGATAGTGCAACTCAAAATCATAGTCCTCAATGAACTCCATCCATCTCCTCTGCCTCAAATTCAAGTCTCTCTGTGTAAACAGGTACTTCAAACTCTTGTGGTCCAAGAACACCTCGAACCTCTCACCATAAAGGTAGTGCCTCCAAATCTTCAAGGCAAAGATCACTGCTGCTAACTCTAGGTCGTGTGTAGGGTAATTCTTCTCGTGTATTTTCAACTGACGTGAGCCATAAGCTACCACTTTCCCTCTTGCATCAACACACAACCCAAACCCTCTCGTGAGGCATCACAATAGACTGCATAACCCAACCCTCTCTCCGGAATAATCAAAACCGGAGCGGTGGTCAATCTAACCTTCAACTCTTGGAACGACTTTTCGCAAGTCTCACTCCACACAAACTTGACCCCTTTCCGCGTCAATCTCGTCAACGGCGAAGCTAGCCCGGAGAAATCTTTCACAAACCGACGGTAATACCCAGCTAATCCCAGAAAACTGCGGATCTCAAACACACTCTTAGGCTGTGCCCAATCTTGCACTACCTCTACCTTGGATGTATCAACAGATACTCCTTCCCCGGATACCACATGGCCTAAGAATTTGACCTCTCCTAGCCAGAACTCACACTTTCCAAACTTGGCATACAGCCTATGGGCTCTAAGCAACTCAAGCACCACTCTCAAGTGTTCCTCGTGCTCCTCCTTAGAAGGTGAATAGATAAGAATGCTGTCCACGAAAACGACTACAAATCGATCCAAGAATTCCTGGAAGATCCGGTTCATCAAGTCCATAAAGACTGCCGGTGCATTGGTAAGCCCGAATGGCATCACTAGAAACTCATAATGGCCATACCACGTACGGAATGTCGTCTTAGGAATATCCTCCTCCCTGACCCTCAGCTGGTGGTAACCCGATCTCAAGTCTATCTTAGAGAAACAACGGGAACCCTTCAACTGGTCAAACAGATCATCTATACGGGAAATAGGTTACTTATTCTTGACCGTAGCCCGATTCAACTTCCAGTAGTCTATACACAATCTCAAGGCACCATCTTTCTTTTTAGCAAAGAGGGCCGGTGCTCCCCACGGTGAAACACTAGGGCGAACAAAACCCTTATCTAGCAATTCCTGGAGCTGAATCTTCAACTCACTCAACTCGGCTGGGGCAAAACTATAAGGTGCCATAGAAATTGGCGCTGTGCCAGGCACTAAATCAATAAAGAACTCTATCTCTCGGTGAGGTGGTAAACTAACGAGATCCTCGAGAAAAACATCCGAATACTCACAAACCACCCTCGGCAATACAATCTGGGTCTCATCACACTCACCACTCATAAAGCTAGCAAGTAGACCACTAAGCTTATTCCACCCTCGCGGATCATACATCGGTGGCAACACACTACCAACCCGATCCCCCAAGAAATGGAAACACTCCTCGCTCAAGGTACAAACCGTGACCCTCTGGCGGTAACAATCAATAACAGCCCGGTATGACGATAGCCAGTCCATACCCAAAATAACATCAAAACCCTTCATGGGCATGACAACAAAAGGAAAAGGTAGCCTATGGTTGGCGACCTCTATATCACAACCTCTAACACCTTGTTTCAAGATCAACTCACCACCAACAGGCGATACTACACAGATAGGAGATGTTAACTGTGCCAACTCCAATTCCAAAACAAATGCAAATGCAGCAGATACAAAAGAATGAGATGCACCCGTATCAATCAATACATTAGCAACCGAGTTGCAAAACAAGAAGGTACCTCTCACAACTGACGGAGCAGGTACAAGATTCTGCGCGGTAACAGCATACACGTGCCCTGTAGGCCCCTGATCTACCTGCTTACCTCTAGGAGCAAAAGACTGCTGCACTAACTGGGATGATGAAGCTCCCAGATTGGCCCTCGAGGCCTGCACAGACTAAGCTGGCTGATAACTCTGCATCTGCCTAGAACCAGACGCTCCTGAAGTGGGGCAAAACCTCTTCAGGTGCCCAGGCTGACCACACTGATAGCAAGACAAAGGCTGGCCCCTGCCTTGACTCTGGCCCTGAGGTCTAGTTGAAGAAGAAGCAGCTCGCTGACCCCCTCCCTTCTGCAGGCAAACCGAAGACTTGTGACCCAACTGGCCACACGCAAAACAAGTCAAGCCTCCCTGACTACCTTTTCCAGAGCCCGCACTCGGCACTGGAAAGGTCGATCTAGCCAAACCACCCTGAGACTGCTGAGGGTTAGAACCCCTCTGTCTCCTGCCGTCACCCTGACCATCTTGGCTCCTCTTAGAGCCTCTCTGCCCCTCGTCTTCCTCCTGCATCATAATCTCCATATGGGCAGCAGTATCAACCAAACGTCTGTACTCTCGGATAAAGGACCCTCCAACCCTCAACTTGAGTCCACGCCTCAACTTCCGCTCAAACTCAAAACAACGGCGTTCCTCGGACACCACCAGTTCAGGTGCAAACCTGGACAGACTAGTAAAAGTAGCCTCAAACTCGGCCACTGACAAGCCCTACTGTCTAAGCTGGCAAAACTGCTCTCTCAGCTTTTCCCTAGCAGCTGAAGATAAAAACTTCTCCTGGAAAGCATTCACAAACGCCTTCCATGCACCACCAACACTGCCCTTCTCGTACTTCCACCATTGACCCGCATCTCCTTTCAGCTGGAAGGATGCCAAGGTCACCTTTAAAGTCCCGTCCTCAATGCCAAGCATCTCGAACGTCTTCTCCATCTGTTCCAACCACTCGTTAGCCTTAAGTGGCTCCTTCGGATCCCCAACAAACTCGTCCGGATTGGACCGGAAGAATTCCCTCTTCAAGAAGGAAGGCCCTGCCTCAACAACCTGGGCTTGAACTGGAGCCTGAACTGGAATCTCAACTCAGAAAATACCCACAGACTCCTTCAAAGCATCGGCTATCCCTCAGGCTAAAGCGCCCATAGCCTTCTGACCTGCTGGCTCGACTACATTGGCTTGGCCAACCCCCTCCTGTTGTGCCGAAATATCATCCGGTAAAGGCATCTCCTGCCTACCACGTATGCTTCGTCTACCACGTCCTCGTCCTGACATCCTAATGAAGGTAACGAAGAACGTTAGCACATTCATAAATGTGCCAAAACTAAACACTCGCGTCCTAATATATGGACAACTGTAATTCACTCCACGTAAGCACATACACACATAAGCACTTACGAATTTCATTTTCGGATAATGATAGTCCCAAGGCGTTACTAGAGTTCCTGTTAGAAACAGCATTGATCAAGTACTTTTCCAACAAGACTCCCAGAAACCCAAGGATCCAATTAACATCCTAGAAACTACATTCCATACCCACATAGTCACATAAGCATGTTATCAATTAAGCACATAGCATATGACACTACACCTAAGTCTCTATCAAGCGAGACAAACCCATTATGATCCTAATTACTTCCCACGTACCCAAAGTATTCGAACCCGGTACGCTCTGATACCAAGTTGTAACGCCCTCAAAATAATACATAAAACCCATTACTTTAGACATGCATTGATATAAAAGAAACCAACCATTTCTATTCATCAGAGTAATTCTTACAACTGTATTACATGTTAACAACAAAAGCAAATGCCCTATGGGCTTACAGCTTTCCAAGTCAACACCTGGTTACACAAAAGAAGAGTACTAACTCTATACAAAATAGCCCTTGGCTTGATATACATGTAATACAAACAAAATAAACAAAAGAGTCTTCAACTCTCATCATCATTAAAGCTATGTACTTGGAGGTGGCATACTACCTGTACCTGAAAATAATGGCCCATATAGGGTGAGCCAACGCCCAGTGAAATATGCTAAACACAGTATGAGCATTAACTAAGACATTAGCAATTGATAAATGTTCAGTTTCCATAAATCAATTCATAACCCATTTCCATTTCATGACCACTATGTTCATGTTTCGTTTCAATTTCCATTTCTTATCAATTTCACAATTTACATCAACGGCTCAGAACGTGGCCAGCCACTTATATGAGGCAGTGACTCATATTAAACATTTCCCATTTTTACAATAGATAAACATACTAGTTATATCAACATCTCAACAGATAAGCATACAAGTTGTATCCACATTTCAACAGATATGCATATTAGCTATATCCACACTTCCAAAGATAAGCATAAGAGTTGTATCAACACTTCCAAAAATAAGCATATGAGGTATATCAACACATTATCTGACAAGCATATGAGCTGTATCAGTGGAGTCCATCCCCTATCTCCTCCCAAACAACATCTGGTTTAGAGGTCCATCCCCTATCTTCCCCTAACTCGTGGAGTACATCCCCTATCTCCTCTCACACACACAACGTATATACACAAAGGTCATATACACAATCAATCAATACATAACGTTAATGTATTCTATCAACCGTCATACTCTATGACATATCCAATTGATTAGTTTTAGTTCACCTAATCATCATGCATTATCTACAACAATCAAAACTACCCTCCACCGGTAGCCTAAGCAATTATTTCTAAACAGATAATAAAAGCTCCAACAGATAAAATATCAATGTTTTCAAAAGTGAGCGATTAATAAATCTAACTCCACTATTCAAACATATAATGAGCCAATTTCATTATTTCCAACTTAATTCCATAAAGTCACAATTTTCCCAAAATTAGGGTTTTCCACCCGATTTCCAAATATTGACCCAATGGTCTAAATATCAACAACCAATAACGATATCATTATTTTGAACCCACAATACACATTTTAGACTCAAAATAACAAATCCTCTTTTAACATTTTGAAACCCTAAGTCCCAAAATTTACCCAACTTCAACACTTTATCAAAACAACCAAAAATCTATGTCAAAAACCATAAGAGTGAGTAGGAATCCCTACCTCAAATTCGGAGCTCAAGGAAAGAAGGTGAAGAAACTCAACGTGCTCCAAAACTCAATATTCTCGAATCAATGTGTAGCCCTCGACGATCAACCCAACTCTTACAAAGGCCGAAGGGAAGGGAAACACTCTAACTAGATCAAACCCTAGAGAGAAGGGAGTTTCTAGAGAGAGGAACTCTCAAAATGTCTTTTTAGAAAGTAAGAGAGAGAGAGAGAGAGAGAGACAGAGAGAGAGAGAGAATGTAAAAAGTGATTTTAAAATGCCCAGTTGCCAACTGATATACGACATCCACGCTCGAGCGGAGAACACAATGCTCGAGCGTCAAGAACAAAAACTAGGTACGCTCAAGCGCAAGAAGGCCCGCTCGAGCGCCAAGACACAAGAATAAAGCACATCCGCTCGAGCGCGAAAACCAGTCCGCTCGAGCGTAGATTTGCCCCTCCCAGAACTTACACCAAAAAGTACTAACCGCTCGAGCGCAAGAGTACCCGCTCGAGCGCCACCGCTCGAGCGCAAAAAAACCCGCTCGAGCGTGAAAAACACACCTGCAGAAGTTCTGCAGAGCACCAAAATACTGGGAGCGTGCAATATTCGCTCGAGCGCAAGAAGACCCGCTCGAGCGGACCTCCTAAAAACTGGGCAACAAGAATTGAAACCAAAGCCTAACCAACCTCTCACAACTCTGCCCAATACATCCTAAAACTCAATCAAGCGGAATTAAAGGACGACAACAAGATAGATACAACTACCAACTTCACGGAACCGAGTCCGGAATACAACAGAATAGTAAAGAGATAACCGGGATCGCTATAAACCCTATGTCCGAAAGCGAGTCAAAAGAAAGTAAATAGTTAGAAAAAATGCATGATCCTAATTAATGCGATATGGCTAATGCAACACATACAATGTGCAAGTAATAAGCTCGGCTACTAGCATGGCATGCGAGTCAATTCAAGGCATGTGATAGAGCATGTATTCAAGTAAAGAGTTTGAATTTGACATTTGAATAATATGATGAGCTGAACTTTTATGCATGCAAAACGAATGGATGCAAGTCATGAAAATGCTAATTTGAAAATATGATGTCCCTAACCTAACCATCATAAGTAGTGAAATAAAAGGGAGAAAGAATGGAGGTTGGAAGACATACAACTTATTATATATTTGTCCTCGCGAAGGAGGGTCCGAATGTCCAAATGTCTGAATAAATAATTATTACAAAACCAAATGAATAATAAATGAAAGGGGCGGTCTAATTTATTACAAGAATTGATGTAAGGCAAGCCTTGACACAATAAACTCGGTATAACGTTCGACCGAATTCAATTAATCATATTGGTTCTTTATGTCGGCTGTAATACAATTTTAACCAATTTTATTAGCCTTTTTTTATTACCTGTCCATTTCTTGATCTTTTCCCCTATTTGTGCAAAAGTGATATTTACGTCCACTAAGTCCAAAATGCAATAAAGAGAAACAAGCATCAACTTAAACTAAGAAAATTTTCTTCGGGGGAAATTACAAAGGAAAAGTCAAACTTATTTACAAACGATAAGGGATTCCAAGTCAAACTCAAGATGTGCAACAAGGACTAGTCAAACTCAAAAGAGTGATAATGACTTAGAAAAACCCAAACTTAAGCGAAAATGACTTGAAATCCAAACTTGATGATAAGTGATAATGACACTTTCCTTGGTGATTTCCAAGGGTCAATTAGTCCCTTAAAAGTAAACACACTGATGAATAAAGAGAAATGAAAAATAAAAGATTGTGCTTTAGTATAAGAACATGTATACATTTGGGGTAGTGAACCTCTAAAGAATTTAAACCGTCAAGTATAGAACGTTTTATGCTTTTGGTAGTAAATCCCCTAAGAGATTAAATCAGTAAGTATAGAACATTGTATACTTTTGGTAATGAACCTCTTAAGCATAAAACATTTTATGCCTTGGGTAGTGAATCTCCAAAGAGATTAAACCATTAAGCATAGAACGTTTTATACCTTTGGTAATGAACCTCCTAAGCATAAAATATTTTATGCCTTTGGTAGTGAATCTCCAAAGAGATTAAACCATTAAGCATAGAGCATTTTATACATTTGGTAATGAACCTCCTAAGCATAAAACGTTTTATGCCTTTGGTAGTGAATCTCCAAAGAGATTAAACCATTAAGCATAGAGTGTTTTATACCTTTGGTAATGAACCTCCGAAGAGATTAAACCATTAAGCATAGAAGAGTTCCTTTCTTATACTTGAACCACAATCTTAATTTTTCACAACTTTTTAATCGAAATAAGGAAAGAATGGAGGAAGGTTACAGAGATGATTATGCGAAATTGATTAATTGGTTAGTACAAATAAACTTGATATTTAAAACATAAATCATTGAAATAAATTAAACAGCCCCCTAAATAGCATACAATAGTGTTGAAATTAGAAACCTACCACTTTTACTATTCACCGCCGGAGGTTACTATTCACCGATGGAGGTACTATTCATCGTCGGGGTTACTATTCATCGCCGGAGGTACTATTCACCGCCAGAAGTTACTATTCACCGCCGAAGGTTACTATTCATCCGGTGGGGTAAATTATTTAAAGTAATAAATTACAACAGTTTATATACAATGTTTAAATTATATCAAATATGTGGGTGGTGCACCCTTTCCATTAAAGCGATAAAAAAAATAGTTATGAAAAGAAGTAAATAAAGTATTTAAACAAATTATATCACATTTTTAAATTAAATTAAAATTTGTGAAAACTCACCTTTTGGGGAAATGATGAATTTCTGAGTCACAAACTTTCTTTTGATTACTCTCAAGCCTGTGGAATGTGTTCTCAATTCTCAGTCTAAAATTTGGAATTACAGCTTTAGTGGTTGGTTTTTGAATGGTGTATTGATGAAATGAAAATAAAAATATCAAAAAAAATATTTTATTCTCCCTCTCTCTTTTCTCAAACTCTCTCGCCACACTTCCTTTTCCTCTCCCTGATTCTGATTAGCCTTTCCCTCTTTTTCTTTTTCCTGTTGGGCCTCCCCTTTCTTTTTTCCTTCAGACCCTTCTTCTGTTGAGCCCCCCTTTGTGTCCTTATATAAGCAAATTATAATAATATAATAATATAATTATAATAATATAAATACTATATTAATATCATCTATATGCATTCAGTTGAGTGAATGGATGTCGGCATGCCAATATCAATATATTTTTTTATTATTTTTCTTTTATAATATATATAATATAATTATAATAATATATAAAATATATAATTTATACCAAAATACTAAACATATAATATAATAATATACCTTTATATAAAATACTAAACATATAATATAATAATATTAAACACATAATATAATTTGTTTTATTATTTTCTTTTATATATAAAAAATATATAATTTATACCAATTTATATAAAAACACCAAAAATATGAACAAACACATAAAATTATGCAAAATTACAAAATACTAAACTAATAAAATATTTAGTAGTTTAAAACAATTGGGCCATAGTGGTAAAGGTTGGGATTAAAGTTCATATTTCATCTCTCTTACTGCGGATTCTGTGAGAAACACATTCTAATTGTCATCATCGGGTAATCAAAAGAAAGCGCCCAAGTCTTAGGGCTGGTTAAAATTGGGTGTCTACAGTCACCTACATATATATAAAGGGGAGGTTGAGCTTGGACACTCAGTGAATGATATAAGTAATAAAGATTTGAATGAATGATATCTGAGATCTTTATCAAAAAAATACATATCATAGCTTGTACAAAATCAAGGGATGAACCAAGTTCATCTATCAAAGTCTTTCAAAGCTTCAAGGGGTGCTTACGAGCATCAACATAATACAAGGGATGACATTCCTGACAAAACAAGGGAATAATCGACCCGAAATCGATTAGACAAACCCACCCGTACAAGACCGTCGGTGGCAAGGGAGATATCTCAAACAAGGGTACTAGTTGCATTATAGTCCCCTAGCACTAAGGACTTTCCAAGAATGTCATCAAAACAAACATAATATTTGATTCAAAAACTAAAGGATAATCATTCGTGCTTGATCAAATACTTTTCCAAAATGAAGCAAAGCTTTATCAAAATTTTATAACATAGCTTTATTAAAAATACCACTCACAATAGTTCTTCAGATGTAGGGATTAAGGCAAGAATCCAAGACCTACAAATACATGGAAAAATCCACTAAATGCATTTCAAGAAAACAAGAAGGAATGCTCAAAGATGGTTGTGCAATACATTCTTAAAACAAGCTTTACATGAATGAAAATGATACTGGCATTTCTTTCCAAAACCAAGTCATGACAAAGAAAAACATGTGTTGGAGTCAAAACACTATTTTTCTTCCAGGGAAAACATGATGAGTACTAATCAAGTCTCGAAATGGATGTACAGAGATGATCTAGGCTAAAATGGCCTAGCTGGGACAACCCGGGAGGTCTTGGCCGAGGTCCCACACCTCTTGGCTGAGGTGTGGTCTCATAGGCCTAGGTGTGCGGCTGCCTGCTGAGATGTAACAAGGTGCCGGCAAAGGTGTACCATGGTCGGCCTAGATGTGCATGCAAGATAGGCTAAGGTGAAAGTGATCATGCAAGGTAGGCCAAGGTGAGATACAATGCTTGGCCTAGGTGTGAGGTCTAGGCAAGAGTGGGTTTCAGTGACCACACTTAGGCAAATGAAGTCTGGAAATCTGGGTTTCCTCTTGAAGAACATGAACATGAAGAACATGAATGCTAAAATCATAACTTCTTATTGAGAATCTGAGATTTCATGATCTGAGTTCGAAATCATGGACCTGGGTATCCATAGTTGAAGATTTCTTGAAAACAAACACAAAAACACAGAACTTGTTACAAACTTCTAGATTAAAACAAGGCTTTTCTTGAAGAACACAAGAACTTCATTTTCTCTTTCTAAACTTTAAATCAATGCATGGCTCATGAATCATTCTAGATCATACAATGTGAGCATATCAACGTACAGAAAAATAAGAGTAGATCAAGAATCTAACCTCAAAACACGGATCAAACGGTTCAAACTCTAAGAATCAAGCTTGGAAATCTAGTTCTTACTCTAAGAACCCTTTCTTCTTCTTCCTAGAGCTTCTCTCTCTACAAGGCTAGGATATGACAAAATGATATGGGTTTCTTAGCTAGTACCTGACTTAACCCTCTTCTAGGACACGTGGCATCGCCAGATTGGATCTCCTCAAAAAGGTGCCAAAATGAAAAGACAAGAGTATGACAAAGTGTGTATAACAAGTAAGGTGCATGGGCACTCTGACAAGGCAATGATCCCGGATCAAGACATAGGTTTCGGCAAGAAGGTTTCAATGATCTCGGCTAGGAAGAATAACACTTGACCTAGGTGTGCCACACCTTGGCCTAGATGTGCCATACCTCAGCCTTGGTCATACCAGTCCCGAAATAAAATGTTGCTAGGTTCAAGGATCAAGGATCCAGGACGCCTAGATGATCAACATCTCGGCCTAGATGATACATATCTTGGCTTAGGTGATGCACACCTCGCCCTAGATGATACACATCTCGGCCAATATGCCTAGGTGAAGGTGGAGGTCAACCAAGGTGGTTCTAAGATGGTCCTAGGTGTTGGCGCTCAACGGCCTAGGTGTAAGAGGTTCAAAGGTGTGACCTAGGCTTGAGACAGCAAGGATAGATGACCTAGGCTTAACATGATAGAATCAAGACAAGGCAAAGACCTTTACCTAGGCAAAACAAGTCTAAGTCTGCATGTACAAACTTAACAAGGCAAAATCATATAAATGTTCATGAATATGACTAAAACAAGATGAGGGTTGTTATAATTCATGAACTTGTTAGTGAGTTAATTTTTGGTTCTCTCTCCCTTTTCTCTAGGTTCATGGTCATTATTGTTTTTTGATGTATTTTGTAATGTCTTAATGGCCTATAAATAGTTCCTCTCTTCTACTCTTTTCTACAACAAACGCATCAACTTTTTCTATACAAGAGAGATTACTAGCAAAGAATGGTGTTTTTCTTGTTGGAGCTTTGGGTTCACCATCTTGTGCAGAGTTGGCCTGAACCATACGACAAGTGGTCGGGCTATTGTATCCTGGAGGGGACAAGTCATAATTTTGTGACTGCTGCATCGGTATTTGGGTTCTTCCTATCGTAGTGGGCTTGATCTCTTTAAAGAAAACGAGATATCTGTGCCTCAGCCAGATCTATTTATATCTCTTTTTCTTTGCATTATTTATCAATAAAATATATTTTTTCTGGTATTTTCACCAACACTTGATGATTTAAATAGTGGTGTCGTTCCATTTAATTGGAAGTAGATTGAGACATCTTTTGTGTTGATTTGGTTAATAATCAATTGAAAGTTATTTCAAAGTAACTTTAAGTTTTGTGACATAAATTGTCATCAATCATTATTTTACTTGTGTAGTAAAATTTGTTTAACCTTGAACCATAATATTAATGTGGGACTTTATCTCTTGAATTAAGAGAGATAATTTAATTTTCTTTTATCAAACATGAGTTATTATTTGTGGCAGTGTCAATAGTTCGGCATTGAGTCATGATATTTACTTTTTCTTAAAATTCATTGTACAAGTATTTTTCCTTGAACGCATTTTAAAGAATTATACAATTAAATGAGATTTTGAATTGTTTGATTATTGGGTAAAATCTTTATGAGGATATGATTTTGTCAAAGCATTAATTGTGACTTGTGGTAGTCATAATTATTCTAGAATTCTTTATTTCTCTTTAGAATTTGATTTTTCAAAGCACATCTGTAGACGTCCCCGAACGCCCCGGGAGGGAATCTCGTTTTGTTCATTGGGGCTTACTACAGTTCAGGACTCAATGTCCCGGTCCTGTATCTAATCTCGCAGAGTGCAATGCAAGACCGATGAATCATCAAAGAGTCCAAATCCGGCAAATCGTTTTGAAAAAGTGATTTTTAGAAAGAAGTGCCAAACATGGACTGCTTTGCCAGATACAGAGTCACTACCTAAATATTTTATTTTGGGAGAATTTAGGAAACCCTGACTCGTGCCTAAGGCCACGTGTCCATCATCACCAAAGTTGCCTCGGCTCGGGAACTTGGGTACGATTGGGGAAGGTCACTTCGTGAGCACCCCACTCGCCTGATCAAAGATTGGCCTCTACTAACTATGATATCGAGTTTTGAAAACATTATGTGCTCTTATTCCTGTTATTAGCCTAGAATTACTATGTGATACACGCAGCATACAAGTATAGATTGGATCGCCTGAGTTGGAACAAAACATTTCATGTTCGTTTTTTTGAAAGTGGTTTGCTACTCGCAAGTAGGCTAAAATACGAATTTTGCCACCCTCAAGTGGGCTTAGAAAAACATGGTGATTTGCCACTATCTAGCGGGCTTAAAACTCGCAATCAATGAATTGTTCCAATTTACATAATCCAACCTTCACCCACAGGCATTCAGGCAGTTTATATCACATAAGCACTTAGCCTCATGGTAAGCATGCTATCAAGGCAGTCACTCACACGCATGCAAGAATGCTAAAGCATAAACACTTACCGAGTACTCCGAGCCAAAGAAAGAAACTAATAAGAAATCATGCGTGAATCCTGACTATACTAAGAATGCCTAATGCAACACATGCAAAAATGCAACTACGATAGGCTCGGCTATTCTAAGATGGCATATGAGATGCAATAATCGATACATTTATTCAACTTGGAATTGAAATACAATGCAGTTAGCATGATGCGCCGAGCCCGGTGCATACAAAACAGATGAATGGATGCAAACATACAAGCATAAAGATGCTGATTTAAACGTGCCCTAAAACTAACCATCATAAGCTGGTAAATAAAAGGGAGAAAGATGTGGTGTTGGAAGACATACATCACACACGCGCACACTTATTACAACATTGCCCTCTTCGGAGGGTCTGAATAAATAATATACAACCGAATGAATAATGAATTACAGTTAATTATTACACAACCCTAATTAATTAACAAATTAACTAAGTAAGCAATAAAAAATAGCATGCAAATCTATATGCAATGGACTGCCTCAGCTCGGTCTTGGCTGACAAGGAATGCATGCATGCTCGAGTCGCCTTGCTGGAAAATCCGTCGCGATGCCCCGATTTGCCTCTATTTGCAACTGGTCCTAGAATACTGTTCAAAACTCCAGAAGGCTGAAACTCCACCATGCTGTAGGGATACTACTGACCAGTTTTTGCTGCTGGTTTCCGGTTTGCTGCAACAAAGAGCAAGAAAGGGGTATGGCAAAGTATTTTCAACATATATGTGCACGACCACTCTCCCTGTCATTGCATAAGCTCTAGGGAGTGTAGTCCTCGATCCTTGTGCCACCAATCACGCATCTCGATGCATGATGGCTGAGGAGTCAGATTGCACGACTCGATGTAAAATGAATGCACATATAAACACAACAAGGCCTAAACTCCATCATGGGTAATCTGGAGTGTCGGCGATCGAGAATTGAGGCATGTTTCGTCACTTGGAGTACGAAACGTCCCTCGTTTCCCGTGTCTGGACTAAACCCTACTCCAAACACAATGCAATACACATGGCATGCATGAATGCAACTCTAACATGCAACCTAAACATAATGCCACTAAATGATGCAAGCATGTAAATGATGACATGCAAACATGCTACTAGCACACACAATGCTATGAAATAACCAATGGCATACTCAATGCACATGAAAACTATATGGCATACACAATGCACACATGGAGACTAACAATGAAATGATCAAGGCATACACAATGCAATGGTCAATCATGCAACAACATAGACTAAATAACATATACAATGCAATATGGACTTAAACCAAGATAGGTGAGCCTTAACCACACCCAAATCAGTGGCCAAACATGATGAAATTAGGCAACAAAAACACATGCAAACATGCACAAATGCAAGGGATCAAACCTAAGGCACCAAATGCAACTCTACCAAAGCATGGAAAGGGATGAAATATGGCATACAATCACACATTTTTTAGCTCTGAAATGACATGCAAGATGGTCCCGAATCATGCAAATACCTCACACAATGCATGTTAGATGGCCCAAGTACTGAAACTAGTGAAGTGGATTACACTAGAGGTATGCAAAGCAATGCACAAATGACCAAAAAAACCCCAAACAGTCCCTATGCATGCCTAAAACAATAGGAAAATGGACTAAAATGAAGACTCGAAAGGCATGGAAATGAAGCTCATGCAATGGCCCATAAATGAGGTATTTAAGCACGACTCTCAAACACCTTTAAAGAGTGGAAAACATGGGAATATGGCAACCTTATATGCTCTGAAATATCATGTTTAATGATGCCAAAACATGTCAAGGGCCCAAACAACGCATGCTAGTGGACCCGCTATGCAAAGCTAGTGAGCTTAATTGAACTATGACCATATACAACAATGCATGCACGACCCAAAACACTTCAAACAGAGCTTAGGCAGCTCAAAATAGGAATAAAATTAGTTTGGATCATGGCCAAAATATGCTAGGAAAGGGGGCCAAAACATCATGCAATACAAGCTAGTGAACCATGATTTACACTACAACCATATGAAGCACATGAGAGGCCACCAAACCAGTCAAAAACAGAATCATGGCATGTCAAATGAAGCCAAAAAACCCACTAAAACCTGACCAATACATGCAAGAATGAAGTGCTACTTTGATAGGCCATGCAAGGGGTTGTTCTACACATGCAAGAGGCACACCCAAGGTGACAAAACCAACTCTGGAAAGAATCTATGCAGGCCCTAAAAGTCACTGAAAAGGGCCTGAAACAAGGCTTGGAGGTGAGCAAATATAGGCTCCTTTGAAAGGCCAAATATGCTAGTAAACAAGACAACAAGAGAGAGGGTCACCCCTCTCTGATTTTAGCCCTCAAAACCACATCCCAACCACTGAAAATCCGCTAGATTTCAGTGGCTAAATGGCCAAGCAAAGCTCAATACAAAAGCCTTAGGGCATGGCTCAAAACAAGGCAAAATAAAGCATACAATGGGGTAGATGACCCCCAACAGAAAAATAATCTCAAACAAACATGTTAAGGACCTCAAAATAAAACTTTTTTCAGTTTATGACAAAGCCCAAATATGCTTTTAAGTATAGCTAAAAGATGAAGCAAAATAATGACCAAAAAAGAGAATAAGGTGTTACCCTTGAAGCTCAAGCACTCCAGCAGCTTCTGGACCAAAACAGCAACTCTTTAGCCTCTGAAAACAAGCTCCAAGGTGCTTAGGTTGATAGTGGAGGTGTTGTGCTAGGAGATGGTATGCAAAGGGGTCAAGAACTTCAACCTTTCAAGGCCTAAAGAGAGAGATATAGAGGGATATGTATGTATGAGCCTTAGCCAACTCTTGAGCCCTTGCAAAGGAAGAGGAGCCCTTCCTTTATAGAGCCAAGGGTCCAAAGCTTCTCCAAGAAGCTTAAAACCAAGAGTGAAGATCCTCCATACACGTGTATAGAGGATCCAGTCTGTGCCCTCCAGCTGGCACAGCTGGAATCAACTCAGTGAGACAGATAAGGGAGAAGCTAGCCGACCAGTTCAAGTGGTCGGCCGACCACTTGCCCTGGTCGGCCGACCAAGGTCAAAAGGGTCAATGCATAAAAGCTGGTCGGCAGCCTCTAATGAGGGTCTCCACATGAAATGCAAGCAAATGGTATGGTGGGAGACCAGCAATTGTGGCCCAAAAGTGTGAGAGACCAGCTACTTGACAAGAAAACCAGCCTGTGGGAGAAAAGTGGTCTCTAAGAAGAAAAGGTGGTCTCCCACCCTTGTACCACCTTCCAATCAATGAAAACAAGGTCCATGCCAAAAATGAACCAAGACGGATGCAAAACGAGGGTTCGAGGGTCAAAACGCGCAGTCAGGTGCCCTGAAAATTGACTGTTAAGCATTGAAAGCGGCGTGCAACCACGAAGGTGCTCTCTCGGGCCACAGTGTCCCTCTAGAGAGAGGAAACAAGGTGTGTGCCAAAAATCGGAGCAAACGGAGAAAGTTAAGCGGTCCCGAACCGAGGCGCACGGCCGACGGTTCCGAAAATCGAAAACCGGTCTCCAAACGGGAACAGTGGTCTATGACCATGAAAAGTAGCCTACGGCCACTGAGAGATGGTCTACAAGACCCCTCCCTCCCTTTGGGAAGAGAAAACAGAACCTGTTCGCAAACCGAGGCAAAGCACAAAAGAGTCCCGAAGTCCGAAGGCAAGGCTCTCAGTCGAGACTCCGTAACCTCAAAACGAGCACAACATACGCAATCACCGAGCGCTCAATCGATGACGTCTGAGTCTTAAGGTCGGTCAAAAATGGGGTGTCTACAACATCATAGGCAATAAGTGATGAATGTTATATTCTGATTTATACCAGAATTGTGGGGGTGTATTGATATTTTTATATGGTAATATCTTAAAAATAAAATTAATTTTTCTTAAAGCACTTAAAATGTGGGGGTGCTTGGAGATTTTTACCAAAGTAACTGTTCCGATTGTAGATCCACAAAGAATCTCAATTCTTTTTTTATAGGACAAAGTTGAAGTAGAAGCAAATATGGTTTCATTAACTCCTAAGGAACACCTCTATGTTTATTGTTTAATTTGAAAATAAGAGTGACATAGAGTAATTGTAAGTCTCAAAGTAATGAAAGACTTAATACCGTAAGACATTTGCTTTCAGTTGTGCATATTGTCTACGGATAATATAGTGAATCCACAAACTACTCAATGATATATAACTGAGAAGGTCAAACGGAAAAATAGCGGCCGCTAAACAAAAAGTTTGACCAAAGAGCAAATGAGGGAATGTTCATTGAGGGGAATGTGATTAAAGCCTATTACATCAGAGTCATCATAATGGTAACCCTACTTAGATGACTGGAGATCCCAAGAGTTAAGTTCAAAGGGACAGCTAAGTTATGTGTGGCTCGCCAGAAATCACTAAAGGAGTCTATCTCCTATCCCTTCCTATGATGAGAGTGATATCTGCAACATGTGTTGTATGCAGGGAACTTAGGGTAAGTTATGCTTTTAATGATCACTTATATCTTGAAAACCTTAGACGGGTATCTTTCAAGAGGAGTATTTAAGAGACTTAAAACAAGGATCACCTATATGAGTGTAAAGGAGCCGCTTCCATAAGAATTGATAAGGCTAAATTTTCTAAAGCACTCATAAAACACCAAGACTTGCCCAAGGCCAAAACGAGCACAACCATGAGAACTAAGCTGTGTTTGGAGATATTTTATGTGAGTTCTATTGTCTTGACTTACACAAACGGCTGAACAGTTCAAGGCATCACCGTCCACTAATTAGCTAGTGAGTCTGATAGCTTTCACTAGGGAAGGTTCAAAGCCAAAAGCTACCTATCCCGATGCAGAGTATTTCCTTTATGTACTCTCTCTTTGTCTGCATATTGTTGCATGTCCTTTCCGTAAATTTCATTCATGTGGGGGATTGTTGGAAAATTTGAATTAAATTTACTCCAATGGTTATGTCTCTTGACATGAAAGGGTGTGTCCTTTTGAAGGGTCACAACCTTTCTGAAGAGTCATGGAGGAATCTATAAAATCCCACCTCCCTCACTTTAATTTATATAGGGAATTGCAATTTTTTTCTTCACTCTGCATTTATTCTTCATATTTTCTGAGTCTAATTTTCCTATAAAAAGAGTACATGCATAGCAAAGTTCGCTAGGCTTGCAATAGTAGTGCTGCTAGTGCAAGACATTGATCATTGTATCCTGGGAGATAGACGTCCTTTGAATCCTAAGCACCGGTGGGAGGAAGAATCTGTCTTAAGGAAAGAGTGTCACACACTCGACTCGATCAGGTTTTATCTATTTTTGTACTGTAAGTTTTATCACGTTATTATGTCGATTTATTTCAATTTTTGGTTTTGCCCAAAAATCGTTTGCATAATATTAAATTATATTTTTCATATAGTTTGGTACTATTTTTCTAACAATAAATAAATTAACAACTTACTTGATTAATTTCTTGAACAATATTCTTGTCAAGTCCAATGTTTGATACTGTATCCTTAAGACAGATTCGTCCTCTCCACAGTGCTTTCAGATTTTCAGACGTCTATCTCCCAGGATAAAATGATCAAGAACGAATAAATGCAACACTACAATTTATTTGCACAATGAACACACTAAGTGCATACACTCTTTCTCACAGAAATTTAATGCAGCAAAATGCAGAGATTATTTGCAGAGGAGAAGTACAAAAATTGAAAATGAATAATCCAAATGAGGGATAGTCTATTTATAGATGACTTGGTGGCTTTTCAATTTGAATCCAACAGGTAGCAACTCTGTTTTGAACAAATACAGTACCTGTTCGGCACTGTTTAAACAAATTCTGCCTGTTCGGTTTGAATTTTGAACAAATAACTAAATCTGTTGCACAGATTTGAATTTGTTTCTAACAGATAAAATCTGTACATAAAAAGATCTGGATAGATTCGAATTTAACTGTACAAAATTTGAAGAGGTGCAAACTAATTTGAATTCAAACAAATTTTATTTTACCAAAAATTAAATTAAATTCAAATGTTTTTGGCCCAAAAAGATTAGTATTGGACCGAACAACCCAACCCAACTTCACACCATGCACCCGCGCCCAAGCCCAGGCCAGGCCCAACCCAGCCTGCTCGACCGACCGGACGGACGGACGTATGGCGCGCGCGTATGTGTTGATTTTTGGATCCAATGGGTCTAGCCCTCATTTGGATTATTCATTCACAATTTTCGTACTTCTCCTCTGTAAATAATCTCTGCATTTTGCTGCATTAAATTTCTGTGAGAAAGAGTGTATACACTTAGTGTGTTCGTTGTGCAAATAAATTGTACTACTACATTTATTCGTTGTTGATCATTTTATCCTGGTAGATAGAAGTCCAAAAATCTAAAAGCACCGTGGAAATGATGAATCTGTCTTAAGGACACAGTGTCAAACACTGGACTTGATCAGAATATTGTTTAAGAAATTAATCAAGTAAGTTGTTAATTTATTTTCTATTTTATTATTATTTATGTAAATCAGATTTTAATTTTATTTTTGTAACAAAATAAAAATCTATTTTTTATTTATTTATTTTTATTTATTGGTTTGATTTTTGTAATCAAATAATTTCTCTCCTTTCCTATTTTTCTTTTGTATTTTGTTTGTAGTTTAGTACACAAACAGAATTTATTTATTCAAATACAGTGAAGATTGTCCAACAATCTTAAGATAGAATCGAATTATTTTGTTTACAGAATTTTTCGTTTGTTTCCCTTTCTCTTTCTTCATCTTACAGAAATTATTTTATGTGATTTTACAAAAATTAATATTCTGGTTGGAAAACAAATAGTAGTAATATACTGTTTGACAGATAATAGTAATATACTGTCTGTTTTCTTTGACAACTAGTAGTAATATACTAGTGTCATTAACAATTCAGAATATTTATTTGTGGAATTTTGTCAGAACTTAATTTTGGTTTTCAGAAATTATTTTCTAAGTGTTCATTAATTAAACTTCTGTTTCAGTATTTTAATTATTGAAGTGTTATAGAAATTTAATTTTCTGTGTGGAATTAATTTGGTTAAATAAAATTTTATTTTATTTTCAAATTAATTGAAAATAAAAGTTACAATTCTTGTTTCTTTTATTTTACAGAATTTAATTCTATGGTTTTAGTTTAAATCTTCTGTGTAGTATAAAATTCTAATTATAATTTTGTTTTATAATTTAGAATTCATGGCTACTAAAACTAGTCAAACTAATGCCCAAACAAGTATGGTGGCTGCAATTGCGCCAACCCCTCCTGTTGTGACTGTGCCAGTCAATCAGGGTGAAAAGCCAGAGAAGTTCTCAGGAACTGATTTTAAAAGATGGCAACAGAAAATGTTGTTCTATCTTACAACTCTGAACCTGACTTGTTTTCTCTGTGAGAATGCTCCTACTCTGAATGACGATGAAACTAACCGGCAAGTGGTTGCTACGGTCGATACTTGGAAACATGCTGATTTCCTTTGCCAGAACTACATCTTGAACGGACTTGACAACACATTATACAACATCTACAGTCCTATCAAAACAGCAAAAGAACTTTGGGAGTCTTTGGAGAAAAAGTACAAAAAAGAAGATGCCACTCAAAGAAATTTGTGGTTGGCAAATTCCTGGACTTTGTGATGGTTGATTCTAATACTGTGATCAGCCAAGTTCAAGATCTCCAACTCATTCTGCATGACATTCACGTAGAAGACATGTCTCTCAGTGAATCCTTCCAAGTTGCAACCTTAATTGAGAAATTACCACAAGGCTGGAAGGAATTCAAGAACTACCTCAAACACAAGCGCAAAGAAATGTCTTTAGAAGAATTAATTGTGCGTTTGAGGATTGAGGAGGACAGCCGCAATTTTGAAAAGCGGGCTGGTAAGCATCCTATGGAGTCTAAGGCAAATGTGGTGGAACATGCTCCAAAAGCAAAGAAATGAAAGTTTTCTGGAGAAAGTTCATCACAAGGCTCTAAAGGAGGGGAAATTAAAAAGTACAAGTTTAATGGCAAGCGTTACATCTGTGACAAAGAGGGACATTGGGCCAAAGATTGCCGTAGCAAAGGCAAAAGCAAAAGGAGAACAAACAAGAAGCCTGCTCAAGCCCATATGACCGAAGTGGACAATATTGTCAATGGTGTAGATGACATCAATCTTTCTGCAGTTGTTTTCGAAGCAAATCTTGTCAAAAATCCTAAGAGATGGTGGGTGAACACCGGTGCTACTTGCCACATCTGTGCCGACAAAAAGATGTTCACATCTTATTCTACAGTGGACAACAGTGAACAACTTTTTATGGGCAACTCCTCAACTTCCAAAGTTGAAGGACAAGGAAAGATTGTACTTAAGATGACATCTAAAAAGGAACTCACTCTCAACAATGTGCTGCATGTACAGGACATTCGCAAGAATCTTGTTTCCGGATCTTTGTTGAGTAAAAATGGGTTTAGGCTAGTTTTTGAAAGTGACAAATTTTTCTTACCAAAAACGGGATGTATGTAGGAAAAGGTTACATGTCTTATGGCCTTTTTAAAATAAATGTAATGACTGTTGTACCCACTGTTATTAATAAAAATACATCTTCTTCTTACTTGCTTGAGTCTTCAAATTTATGGCATGGTAGACTTGGACATGTTAATTATGGATCTTTGCGTAGATTAATTAATATGGAATGTTTACCTAAATTTGACATTGATTCAAATCATAAATGTGAAATTTGCGTTAAGGAAAAATTATCCAAAACTCCTTTTCATTCAAATTAATTCATAGTGATATTTGTGATTTTAAATCAATTCAAACTAGAGGTGGGAAAAAATATTTTATCACTTTTATAGATGACTATACTAGATATAGTTATGTTTATTTAATTCAAACCAAGGATGAAGTTTTGGAAACTTTCATTCAATATAAGAATGAAGTTGAAAATCAACTTGATAAGAAAATTAAAAAATTAAGAAGTGATAGAGGTGGTGAATATGAATCACCTTTTGGTGAGTTTTATAAAGAACATGGAATAATTCATCAAACCACCGCTCCTTACTCACCTCGGCAAAATGAAATTGCTGAAAGGAAAAATAGGACTTTAAAAGAAATGATGAATGCATGTTAATAAGTTCTAAATTATCTTAGAACTTGTGGGGGAAAGCAATACTTTATGCTAATTATATTTTAAATAAAGTACCCCTAAAGAAAGTAAATCAAACATCTTATGAAATGTGGTATGGGAGAGTACCATCCTACAAATACTTAAAAGTATGGCGGTGTTTGGCTAAAGTGGCTATTCTTAGTCCTAAAAAGACTAAGATAAATCCTAAAACAGTTGATTGCATTTTCATTGGTTATGCCAAGAATAGTAGTGCATGTCAGTTTTTGATTCATAAATCAGAACATTCCGAAATGCATGTAAATAGTATTATTGAATCTCGGAATGCATCTTTCTTTGAACATGTGTTTTCGAATAAGATTGCACAAGAGACTAGTAATAAGAAAAGATCTTTTAATGCTATTACTAGTCAGGATCAAGAACAAGAGCAAGAGATAGATCAAAATAAGGAAGATGAACTTAGGCGTAATAAACGTGCTAGAACCTCAAAATCTTTTGGTCCAGATTATCTAACTTATTTGTTAGAAAATGAGCCTTTAACTTTTAAAGAGGCTATGTCAAGTCCTGAAGCTCCTTTATGGAAAGAGGCTGTAAACAGTAAAGTTAAATCCATCATGCAAAATCACACTTGGGAATTTGTGGATTTGCCACAATGTAGCCATCCTGGTTTCGATCCTTCTTTCATGTTTTGCCACTTCGACTGGGCTGGTTGGGGATTGAGCTGCCCGGTCAGCTCACGAGAGTCCAAGGGGCAGCACCCCTTGGCGAGTTCGAGGGCAGCGCCCTGGCGGGGTCAAGGGGCAATGCCCCCGAAGCAAAAATGCAAAATGCATTCGAAGTTGCTTGTCCGCTCGAGCGGCCGTTTATGCGCTCGAGCGAAGAATGTTTGGTTTCAGAAGTTTGACCTGTCTGCAAAAGTACTGGGTTAGTGTATTTGACGCTCAAGCGGGGCATTCCACGCTTGAGCGGACCTTGTTATATCAGTTCGTGAATCTGATATTTCAAATCACTTTTTCAGTCCTCTCTCTCTTTAAAACTCTCCAGAATTCCAGATCGAGAGCTTCTCTCTCTAGAAGTCATCTTCTCTCTTTGATTTCTCCAAATCCATTGGGATTTAGACCTAAGTTATTCACCAAAGTTGGTTATCATCTCGAGGGCTTCGTTGTGTGCGGTGAAGATCAAGTTTCAACACCATTGATTTTAGGGTTTCATCTCATTTCTTCTTCAAAACTTGAGGTAGGGATTTTCTTAGAGTTATATATATATTTTTGCAAGATCTATATGATTTTCGAAATCATCTTTCGATAGTTTTGAAAATTGATTGTTAATTTAAGAAGTTAAGCGATTTTGAAAGTGGGTTTGTCTCTTGTTCTTTGAAAATGATCTTATAGGTTTTGATCTTCGTTGATTGAAGAAAAGATGATTTTGAAAATTTTTCTTTCAAAGGATTTGAGTTGTATAATTTTGGTGAGAAAACCTAGAATTTGGGCATTTTTTTTAAAAGAGATTGAAAATCCATAAATGATATTGTTATATTTATTTTGTGTGTCAAAATAAATGGATGTTTGAAAAATTTCTTATTTATATTTATATAAATGATGAATTGCAGGGAATATGAGAATTGTTGTTCATTTTGAAAATTATTGTTCAAAACGTTGAAATAGTCTTGAAATGACTAATTGTTGAGGATACTTGAGAAGAGGGAATTGTGCTATTCCTTGGATGATGAATTAGAATAAAAGTATTTATATTCATCTTGTTTTATTGGCATAATAATTCATTTGATTACATTAAATTTTGAAAGTTGATTTGAAAACTTGCATTGAGAAAAGAATGTTGAGAGAAAAGTTTTCATGAAATGGTTTTGGGGTAAATACGTTGGTAAGTCTTGATAGGTGGTGTAGATGATATTGAATAAGTTGGCCTGAGAGTCCGGGGTGAAAGACCGAAAACCCGCGCGGATAGGTGTCGAGCCTTCCGGTTAATACCGGTAAAAATGACAATTTGGTAGTACTTGTATAGTCTACTTGCAGACACCGATCTAGGAATTACCAGAGTCGTATTTACCGCTCTTGAAATGAATTGTTAAGTTTTGAAGGATTGAAATTGTATGACATCATTGAGCATGATGGTTTTAAAAGATAAAGATGTGATTTTCTTTCAAAATGGCATAGCATGGCATGTGCATTTCATCTCTTGATACTTGTATAAAATGTATATACTTTGTTAAAGATTTCATACTGGGCTTTATGCTCACCCTATGGGATTTTTGTGCAGGAAAAGATGTGGTGATGTCACCTAACTAAAGGCAAGGAAATGTGTATTGAGAGTACGAGACTCTCATTTTGCTGTGACTCTGTGTGTAAGCCAAGGGTTATATGTGTGTGGATTTGAATAACCATTTTGTATAACCAGGCTCAAGCCTTGGAAACTTGTAAACCCTTGGGGATATTTATTTGTTTATTTACTTGTTGTTGGATTAATGCATTGTTGCCTAAAGAACTATTGTATCATGTAATATAAGTTTGGAGATTTATATTCGATTTTCCTTGAAAGAGCCATGATTGTTACATTATCATTTGGGCCAGAAATTTGGGGCGTTACACACAAGGTTGTAAACCTCTTGGGTACAAGTGGATTTTCAAAAGGAAAATGAAAATGGATGGATCAATTGACAAATACAAGGCAAGATTTGTGGTCAAATGGTATAGACAAAAAGAAGGTCTTGATTACTTTGACACATACTCACTTGTTACTAGAATAATATCCATTAGAATGCTAGTTGCTATTGTATCATTGTACAATCTAGAAATACATCAAATGGATGTGAAAACTGTTTTCTTAAATAGTGAGTTAAATGAAGAAATTTAAATGGAAGAACCTGAAGGATTTTCTGTTCCAGGAAAAAAAAAATGTGTAAATTAGTTAAATCATTATATGGTTTAAAACAAGCGCCCAAGCAATGGCATGAGAAATTTGACAAAGTAATGATGTCAAATGGATTTTAACTTAATGAGTGTGACAAATGTGTTTATATTAAAAACACAGACAAAGAGTATGTCATTATATGTCTTTATGTGGATGATATGCTCATCATAGGTAATAATAATGACATGATTAAAACTACCAAGAAAATGTTGAATAAACATTTTGACATGAAAGACATGAGGATTGCTGATGTAATTCTTGGTATGAAAATTACCAAAACATCAAAAGGCTATGCTTTGTCACAATCTCATTACATTGAGAAAATACTTGACAAATTCAGCAAAGATGATGATCATCTTGCTAGAACACTTGTAGATGTTAATTTGTTTCTTTCTAAGAATATACAGGAAAGTATTTCTCAATTAAAGTATGCCCAATTATTGGAAGCTTAATGTACTTGATGAACTGCGCTCGCCCAGATATAGCTTATGCAGTAAGTAAATTAGGTAGATATACGTGTAATCCAGGAGCAGAACACTGGAAAGCAATTATAAGGGTTCTTAAATATCTTCGATTTACTAGTAACATTGGGTTTAATTATACTAGATATCCAGCAGTACTTGAAGGATACTGTGATGCAAATTGGATATCGGATACTAGAGACTCAAAGTCCACCAGTGGGTATGTCTTTATTCTTGGTGGGGCGGCTATATCTTAAAAATCTTCCAAACAGACTTGCATTGCTAGGTCTACTATGGAATCAGAATTCATAGCTTTAGAAAAAGCTGGGAAAAAGCAGAATGCCTTCGCCACTTCCTTGAAGATATTTCAATGTGGCCAAAACCGGTTCCTGCTATATGCATGCATTGCAATAGTCAATCAGCAATAGGTAGAGCACAGAGTCATATATATAACGGTAAGTCACAACACATTCATCATTGACATAACACCATAAGACAACTACTCTCTAATGGAATTATTTCCATTGAATATGTGAAGTCTAAAGACAACATAGCGAATCCACTAACCAAAGAGTTAGCAAGAGAGTTAGTTGAGAATTCATCGAGGGGAATGGGATTTAAGCCTATTAAATAAGAGTTACTACAATGGCAACCCAACCTAGTTGACTGGATATCCCAAGATCTAGGTTCAAAGGGAAAACCGAGTTGTGTATGACTCAGAAGGATCACTGAGGAGTCAAACTCCTACCCATTTCTATGATGAAATAATGATGTCTGCAGCGTTTTAGGTTAAGTAATACTTTTAATGATTCTTATATCTAGGTAAACCTAGTGGAGTATGGCAGGATACTCTTCATAAGATTCACCTATATGACTGTGAACTAGGTCAATTCTATGAAATTTGTGAAGGGCAACAATTCTCTAGAGCACTCATGAAAAACCAGGTTGTTTAGGGCCAAATGAACACAATAGTGAGAACTAAACTGTGTCTGGGGATATACTATGTGAGTTCCATTAGTTTGGTTTACACAAACAGCTGAACAATTCAAGACATCATGTTCACTAGTTAGCTAGTAAATCCGATAGTGTTTCACAAGGGAAGGTTCAAAGCCAAAAGCTACCTATCCTTTGCAGAATATTTCCAATTTATGTACTCTCTGTAATTAGATCATGTTGTTGCATTTTCTCTCCGTCAAATTCCATTCATATGGGGGATTGTTGGAAATTGGTTTCATATAGGCTTATTTTAGGCCATCTTTAAGCCCAAAATTGAGTGGGGTCCACACGTCTTTTGGGGTGGGTCCGAAGAGGTGATGTGTTCCTTATCGCATGGCAAGTTACACGGTGAAGACTGTTCGTCAAAATCATTTATGAGTGAATGGGAAGTTGACGTCGTTTTCGAATTCGTGGAATGGACAATTAAAGAAGTAAATGTAGGTTTCTTTAAAATGGGTTGTCCCACATTAAAACTTTAAGAGACCTTATGCATGTATATAAGCACTTGGTGTGCTAACTTGGGTTGGGCCCCAAGGGCCACCCCAAGTTTGTAGAAGGGAGGAGTTATGGACAAAGTGAACCTTAGCCCAAACAACCACGCACGCGCGCGCGCGTCGTCGCCGCCGCCGCCATCCGTCCAGCTGAGCTGAGCCGTGCTGGGCGCGGGTGTGGGTTATGGGTTGGGTCAGTTCTAACTTTAATTTTTTGAACAAAATTTATTTGAAATTCTTAATGAAATTAAATTCAAATTTTGTGTCAAAAATTGAATTTATTTTTCTGTCCATATGTTTTTTTCAACAAAGTTCAACAGGTTCAATCTGTTCTAAACAGATTGAATAACTGCCAGCAGTTTTTAGACAGTTTTAACTACCAACAGATAAAAAACTGCCAACAGATCTGTTCCTTTGAATTTGGCACCTGTTGACCTCATTTTTGCACCTGTTCGGGTCAGTCAAAATTGCCTATATATACCAGCATTTCCAGCAGTGTTCTGGCATCAAAAACATCCAAGAAAAATTTGTTTCCTTCCTGATTTTGCTCTCTCTTTGCATTATTCTTCATATTAGATTTTAGGAAAATAATTAAGAGAGTAATGAACACAATATTGAGAATTGTTAGAAAAATAGTACCAAACTATATGGAAAATATAATTCAAAATTATGCAAACGATTTTTGGGCAAAACCAAACACTGAAACAAATCGACATAATAATGTGATAAAATTTACAATACAAAAATAAATAAAACCTGATCGAGTCAAGTGTGTGACACTCTTTCTTTAAGATAGATTCGTCATCCCATCGGTGCTTAGGATTCAATGGACATCTATCTCCTAGGATACAACGATCAATGTCTTGCACTAGCAACACTACTATTGCAAGCCTAGTGAACTTTGCTATGCATGTACTCTCTTTATAGGAACATTAGACTCAAAAAATATGAAGAATAAATGCAAAGTAAAGAAGAAAATTACAATTCCCTATATAAATTAAAATGAGGGAGATGGGATTTTATAGATTCCTCCATGACTCTTCAGAAAGGTTATGACCCTTCAAAAGGACACACCCTTTCATGTCAAGAGACACAACCATTAGAGTAAATTTAATTCAAATTTTCCAACAATCCCCCATATGAATGAAATTTACAGAAAGGGCATGCAACAATATGTAGACAAAGAGAAAGTACATAAAGGAAATACTCTGCATCGGGATAGGTAGCTTTTGGCTTTGAACCTTCCCTTGTGAAAGCCTATCGGAATCACTAGCTAATCAGTGGACGTGATACCTTGAACTGTTCAGCCATTTGTGTAAGTCAAGACAATAGAACTCACACAGAATATCTCCAAACATAGCTTAGTTCTCACGGTTATGCCTGTTTTGGCCTTGGGCAAGTCCTGGTGTTTTATGAGTGCTTTAGAAAATTTAGCATTATATCAATTCTCATAGAAGCGGCCCTGTAGACACCCCATTTTTTACCGCCCTTAAGACTTGGGCACTACTTATGGTTTACTTGGTGGTAAAAGTTGTGCAGTGCAAAGGTTCGATCCCTTCGGCAAGAGGAGAGTCAAATCCTAACCTCACACCCCATTTTCGACCAAAGATATTTTGAATGGTTTTTAGACCTTAAAACCCTCTCTTTCAAAACATTTTGAAATAAAGTTCCTACGATGTTCCGAGGCTCGCATTTCATTAAATGTTGCGCTTTTCGGTAAACTGAGCAAGGACAAAGTGAAAATGAATGAAAGAGAGATGAAATATTTGAAAAATCTTTCAAAACACCTTGCTTAGGGGTTTGGAGTTGAAGAAAAGAAAAGGAGAGGGAAGAAAACTAGTTAAGGAGAAGTTCAGCATAAATCCGGGTAGGATCGAAACTGAGCGGCTTCACCAAAATACGCATAACTTTTTTCACAGTTAGAATTTTGATGCAGAGATTCCACCATTGGAAAGCTTACTGTTGGGGCTTCAATTTGGACACAAGAATGACCTAAAAAAGAGTCCAGATGAAGGAGTTATGGCCATTTGAAGTTGGACCTGGAAAGCAGAATTTTGCCTGCCGACCAGAAAAACTAGCTGGCCGACAAGAAAAAGTGGTCGGCCGACCAGAAAAGTGGTCTGTAGGTCCCATACTCATATTTTTTTGAAGATCTTTTCCTTCCAGTTGTTGTGCATTGCTCCAGATATTTCCAAACTTGGATATTTCGACCAAAACTCTATTCTTGCTATATATGGAGCCATATCACACATATTGAACAAGAAGAACATTTTGAGGAATTGTGGAAGCTTCTCACACTAAAATCTCTCTCTCTCTCTCTACAAATTTTAGAGCTAAAGTTCAGCTTTTCTCTCTAGCTTGCTCTCCCTCTTGCCTTTGTGTGCATGCCAGAGATATACTTGGAGATATACCTCTCCTTTGCATACACTTCCTTAACCAAACTTGACCGCCATTGGGCTGAGATTCTTTAGGACTTTGTTTGAGCTCCAAAAGGTGATTTGAGCTCAGATTTGTGCCTGTTTTGCTGTTGTCCTTCAAGGTGCTTCAATGGTAAGCACTTGTCCCTTTAAACCTTTGCTTTGCATGCTTGTTTTGCCACCTTTGTAAACTGTTTTTGGGGTGATGTTGAACTACAAAAACCTTTGTTTTTCCTCTGTTTTTCAGTCCTAATAGTGTTGGTTTGGGCCTTGTTTGGGTAGGGGGTTTTCCTCCCTTTTGCTCCTTGGCTTGTAAAGCCTCTTGAGCCATCTTTCACCACCTTTCAAACCAAATTTTTTTGGCCTTTAAACCACTGAATTCCAGAGGAATTTCAGTTGTGAAAAGGGAGTTTTGAGGTCCCAAATGGGTGGGGGTTGTCCCCCCTCCTCTTCTCTTGTTTACTTGTGTTGATGGCCCATCAAAAGAGCATGTATTTCTATCTTCTTGAGGCTTTGTTTGAGCACATTTTTGTGACTTTTTAGACATGTCATAACTCTGATTTGGGTTGGTTTGGTTGCCTCTTGCATGCTCCTTACACTTGTAGTGCAATTTTGGTTCACTAGCCTAGCATATCTGTTGTTTTAGCCTTTTGATCTAGCATGCGTATGCTCTACTCCAGCACATTTTTGGCTTTGATTTAACATTCTTGAGGTCTGATTTAAGTGGTTTTGGTTATGCATGTTTGGTTTTGCACAGCAATAGTGCATTTGGCTTCACTAGCCTTGCACTATGGAACCCCTAGCATGTCATATTTGAGCCTTTTGCATGGCATGGTATCATTTGGTAGGTAATTTAAGACCATAAACTTCTATCATGCTCTCATGTTTATCACTCTTTCATTGTGTTTAAGAGTTATGCCCTTATGCCTTGTTTGTGAGCTAATTCGGGAGCCTATCTTTCTTGCCATCTTTGTTGCCAGTCTAGCATGTTTTTGCTACCATTTTGACCTGCCTTAGGTCTGTTTTGAATGCTTTAGGTCATTTGAGCATTGCTTGGTATGGTTGTAGTGTAAAGCCCTTGACTAGCTTTGTATTTCAAGTCTCTGGGCATGCTTTATTTGAGCTATTTGCATGATATGGCTTCACTTTGCATATAATTTCAGAGCATATTTCATTGCCATACACTAGTATCTTTCACTCATTCAATGCTTTGGAGGGTTTGTGCTTTATGCCTTAAATATGAGCCCATGTGTATGCCATCTTGCCTAGGCTTTTGGGCCACCATTTCAGTGTGTATTTGGTCCTACTTTTCCATGATACAACTCTGATTTTTGTTGGTTAAGTCATCTCATGCTTGGTTTTGGTAGGTGTAGTGTAATCCTCCTTCTTAGCCTTGCATGCTCGTTGTTTTGGCTCTTCATGCTAGCTTGTTTTGGCTACACTCCGCGCATGTTTTACCCTTGATTTGGCATGCTCTAGGACTATTTTGGGTTGTCTTGGCCATATGGTTCATGTATTGCATAGCTATAGTGCAAGTGCCTATGCTAGTTTCAAGCTGTGAGCCTCCTAGCATGCTTCATTTGTGACATGTGCATGATTTGGCATCATCTACCATGTTATTTCAGAGCATATAGCATTGACATATTCTCACTTCTTTCACTCTTTGAGTGTCTTTAAGAGTTATGCCTTTGTGCCTTGCTTATGGCCTAATGTGTATGCATGCATGCCCAGACTTGTGAACTCCTATCTCAGCATGTTTTGGTCTTTGTTTTGACCTTATTGAGCTCTGTCTATGGTTGGTTCTATCATTTGTGCCATGTATTGCATGCATCTTGTGTGGTCCCCTTTAGTAGCCTTGGGCCCTCTTGCATGCTATACTTGTGTATTTAGGTGATTTGACATCATTTAACACTTGATTTCAGAGCATATAGTGTTGTCACACTTCCATGTTTGTCACTCCCTAATCATGTTTAAGAGTTGTGCTCTTATGCTTAGTTGATGAGCCAACGCATGAGCATGCATTATCTTGCCTTTCATGTCATCATTTTAGAGCATTTTGGTCATTATCTTGGCATGCATGAGGTCTATTTGAGGCTGGTTTGGTCCATTGAGCATTGCATTACATAGCCCTTGTGTTGCATCCTTCACTAGCTTTTATGCTTAAGGACTCTAGCTTGCTATGTTCATGTTGTTACATTACATTGTTGCTTGTATGTTATTGCATTGCATGATGTTTGGATTGAATGTTAATTCAAACACGAGAAACGAGGGACGTTTCATACTTGAAGTGATGAAACGTGCCTCATTTCTCGGTTGTTGACCCTCTTGATAATGCATGATAGAGGTTAAGGCCCTTATGTGTTATTTGTGCATTCATTGACATTGAATTGTGCAAACTTGGCTTCTCGGCCATCGTGCATTGCGATGCTCGGTTGGTGGCCCGAGAGTCAACAAATACGCTTCCTTGAGCTTAAGAAATGATAGGGAGAGTGGTTGTGCACACATACCTTGCAAATACACTGTTGTGCCCCTTCTTGTTCTCTGTTGCAGCAAATTGGAGCTTGGCAGGATTTTCTGGTCGGCAGACCAGAAAAAGTAGCTGGCCGACCACTTTTTCTGGTCTGCAGCATGTGTAAGTGGTCTACAACACCATTAAGTGGTCGGCAGCCCTCCTAGAGGTCTCCATGTTGGAGTAGAAGCTATCTGGAGGTTTGTGCAGTGTTCTAAGATCAAATGCAAACAAAGGCAAGTTGAGGCATAGCGATGGATTTCCGAATGAGGCGACCGAGCATGCATGCACCCATCGCCCCGAGGACCTCTTTTTACTGTTTTACTTAGCTGCTTTGCTTATCTAGCTAATGCTTTGGTTTTGTACTTAATTAGTTAATGCGCTTAATTAATTCATTTGTTTTGTAATAATTAGTTAACTAGGATTAGTTAATTAGTTTTGGTTTGTAATAATTAGTTTAATTAGCTTAGATTAGCTAGTTAGCTTATTATTCAGACCCTCCGTCGAGAGGGCACAACTGTTGTAATAAGTGTGCGTGTGTGTGTGAATGTCTTCCAACCCCACGTCTTTCTCCCTTTTACTTAACTGCTTTCGATGGTTAGTTTAGGGCATATTTCGATTAGCATACCTTATGCTTCGCATGCGTGCATCATTCATCTGTCTTACATGTACCGGGCTCAGCGCATCATACAAACTGCATTGTATTTCAATTCACTTTCTTGAATACATGTATCAAGTGTAGCATTCATATGCCATCTTAGATAGCCGAGCCTATTTTAGTTGCATTTTTGCATGTGTTGCATTAGGCATTGTTGACATAGCTAGGATCATGCATGATTACTAACTAGCTTCTTTTTTGGCTCGGAGTACACTGTGAGTGTTTACACTTTAGCATCCTTGCATGTGTGTAAGTGACTGCCATGATAGCATGCTTGCCATGAGGCTAGCTGCTTAAATGTTTAACTGCATGAATGCCCATGGATGAAGGCTTCATTGCTTGAATTGAGACAATTCATCAAAATGCGAGTTTTAAGCCCACTTGAAGTGGCAAATCATGTTGTTTTCTAAGCCCACTTGAGGGTGGCAAATCCGCATCTTAGCCTACTTGCGAGTAGCACTTTCAAACCATTTTCGAAAACAAACATGAGATGTTTTGTTCCAATTTGAGTGATTTAGTCTATACTTGTATGTTGTGCGCATCACATAGTAAGGTTAGCTAAAAAATCGGAATAAGAACGCATGTGTTTTCAAAAACAACATATCATGTTAGTAGAGGCCGATCCTTTGATCGGGCGAGCGGGGGTGCTCATTTCAGGACCTTCCCCTCTCGTACCCAAGTTCCCGAGCCGAGGCAACTTTGGTGATGACGGACACGTGACCTTAGGCACAAGTCAGGGTTTCCTAAATTTCTCAAAACAAAATATTTAGATGGCGACTCTGAAATCTGGCAAAGCAGTTCATGTTTGGCACTTTTTAATTAAAATCGATTTTCCAAAACGATTTGCCAGATTTGGACTCTTTGATGATTTATCAGTCTTGCATTGCACTTTGTGAGATTAGATTCAGAACCGTGACAGGAGTCCAAACTGTAGTAGCTAGAACCGCAATTCGCGTCCTTGCGCGCGAAGCGGAGTTCGGGCGGTCCCCTTCACACTCATATAGGTGATCCTTGTTTCGAGTCTCTTAAATACTCCTCTTGAAAGATACTCGTCTAAGGTTTTCAAGATATAAGTGAGCATTAAAAGCATAGCTTACCCTAAGTTCCTTGCATACAACACATGTTGCAGATATCACTCTCATCATAGGAATGGATAGGAGATAGACTCCTTTAATGATTTCTGGCGAGCCACACATAACTTAGTTGTCCCTTTGAACTTAGTTCTTGGGATCTCCAGTCATCTAAGTGGGGTTACCATTATGATGACTCTGATGTAATAGGCTTTAATCACATTCCCCTCAATGAACTTTCCCTCATTTGCTCTCTGGTCTAACTTTTTGTTTAGCAGCCGCTATTTTTCCGTTTGACCTTCTCAGTTATATATCATTGAGTAGTTCATGGATCCATTATATTATCCGTAGACAATATGCACAATTGAAAGCAAATGTCTTACAGTATTAAGTCTTTGATTACTTCGAGACTTATTGTTACTCTATGTCACTCCTATTTTCAAATTTAAATAATAAACATAGAGGTATTCCTTAGGAGTTAATGAAACCATATTTGCTTCTACTCCAACTTTGTCCTATAAAAAAAGAATTGAGATTCTTTGTGGACCTACAATTGGAACAGTTACTTTGGTAAAAATCTCCAAGCACCCCTACATTTTAAGTGCTTTAAGAAAAATTAATTTTCTTATTAAGATATTACCATACAAAAATATCAATACACCCCTACAATTCTGATATAAATCAGAATATAACATTCATCACTTATTGACTATGATGTGCTTTGAAAAATCAAATTTTGAAGAGAAATAATGAATTCCAGAATAATTATAACTACCACAAGTGACAATTAATGCTTTGACAAAATCATATCCTCATAAAGATTTTGCCCAATAATCAAACAATTCAAAAATCTCATTTAATTGTATAATTCTTTAAAATGCGTTCAAGGAAAAATACTTGTACAATGCATTTTAAGAAAAAGTACTCGTACATCCAAATTAAGATTTAAACTCTTAAATTTGAATACTTCTTGTTCGAGTTTCTATGAACAACATGTCATAAATCATAATTAGCAGACAATTCTTCTTTTTTCCCCCACAATTGTGATAATACATAAATTAACACAAATATCATGACTCAATGCCGAACTATTGACACTGTCACAAATAACAACTCATTTTTGATAAAAGAAAATTAAATTATCTATCTTAATTCAAGAGATAATTTCCCACATTAATATTATGGCTCAAGGTTAAACAAATTTTACTACACAAGTAAAATAATGATTGATAACAATTTATGTCACAAAACTTAAAATTACTTTAAAATAACTTTCAATTGATTATTAACAAAATAATAATCAACACAAAAGATGTCTCAATCTACTTCCAATTAAATGGAACGGCACCACTATTTAAATCATCAAGTTTGTTAATGATTGTTAATACTACTGTCACAATCAAACAAAAAGGTTATTTACATATGAAATATACTTTTCTAAATAATACCCACAAGAGATCCATTGATAGTTACATAGATGTCATAAAAATCATTCTAAATTAATTAAAACACCCATGTAAATGACATCAATAATAGTCATCAACAATTTATTGTTACATGATTATCTTTGTACACAGACCTCTAGTTTGTATTAAACAAACATAATCCAAACACTAGCAATATATATATAGATAGGAAACATATACCAGAAACTTAATTGAAAATATATCTACATTTGTGAAAATAATAAAATTCAAAAATCTATTAAAACAACAGAAGCATAATAGAAGAAAAATAAAAATCGTCAAATTCACTGCTTTTACTCCTATTGCAGTGTGTGTGTGTGTGTGTTTTTTTTTTTTTAATGGTTGTTATGACTTTCTTCTACAGTCACATGAAACAAGAAACCTTTTGACTAGCAAACCAACCCTAATACATTACAGATTAACCTTACAAAACTCTTGTACAAGGGAAAAGCTTTTGTCGGTGGCAAGTCTATGAAAGAATCACGTTAAAGCATAGGCCACATATACATACTAAATGTATTCCATGTAAGAATATCCATAAAGTGACCCATATGCCACATATTCGTTTTATTTATTTATTATATATATTTAATTGGTTTAATGACTAATTAATTGGTTTAATAACTAATGGGTAACTAATGTCTGTTCACTATCCCATATGGTGGTTTCATGGAACTTTACAACTTCTCTAATGGTGGGAAGTTATAAGGAGTTACACTTGGATATGGGTCCAAGCCTATCTATATATATGTTTGTGATAGCCATCAAACATAAACGTTGTTTTGTGAATATAATAAGCTTGAAACTTTGTCCCTTTCACTTTTCCCATATGGTTCTGTAAAAGTGTTCTGTTAGTGTGCTTCTTTATACATTCAAGATTTGATCATTCAAGGATAAAGATTCAAAGGCTTGAACATCATGGCAGGAGGTATTCTTCTTTCTGAATTAAAATTATTTTAATTCTCACAATTGGTATCAGAGCCAACCTTTTGTTATGTTGTTTAGTTTTTATTTCAAATTCTTACATCAAACTATTATCAATTTCGTGTATTGAATCAAGCCTATTCTATACATGTGATATTTATATATTAATTCACACCATAAAATTTAACAATTCAAAATCATTATAGAATCAGAATGAGTAATTTATATTGCGTAACTTTTGAATATCACTATTAAAGAAAAGGAAGCACTGTTGCAATAGTAGAGTCCATCGTGATTTGTGCTAGTGGTATTTACATTTATTTAGAATTTTCTCCTACTCTGAATTTATTTTATTTAGGAGACTTGTTGTGTGTCATTAACTATTATTTTTGACACACACATTAAAGTGCAAAATATTTAATCTGATTCTGTATAAAATCTAGAAATTCTCATACTTTTATTTGGATTTATTTGGTTTGTTTTAAAAAGGCATGAAAGACTTGAATTTATTTCTAGAATTTTCATAAAGAAATTTTAACATGTTGTTAAGGATGTTTTGTTTATTATCGTTGCATGTTTAAATAGTAAGCAAATTCAATTGAATCTCATACAGTGAATCATAACTTGTTCTTTTAGTTTTTATAATTTTTGAGATTCATTGGCATGTTATCTAAAATAATGTAATATTATATTACTTGCATTAAGGTATTTATGCATTGAAAATTCATGTGAAATAAGAGTATGAATACACTATGTGTTGGGCTTATGGAATTTATTTTGGTCCAATTTTTAAGCAAAATTTAGTATAAGGTTGAATTACATGTGTTTGGTCTTAGGATTTTTCATGTGATATTACTCTGATTGTATGTGTTATACATTATGTGCATTGAAAGATTATGTATTTGTTGTGACTATAAGGATTTACTCACATTAATAAATTATGTCATATTTAAAATTTTATTCTGTTTTAAGAGTAACCACAGCATCTTAAGACATAAAGATGTGATCCTCAGTATTTTGATCACATAAAGTTAAAAAATTAATTTGGCATTTTTACATTGCAATTATGTTTTATAAATAATTTTTGGTCCCACAAGAAAGTAATTATTTATGAAATTTAATTAGAATAAGATAATGGATTGGGTATTAAAGGGATTGAACACTCTAAACCCACAGGTATGAGTTTTCTTTTCCTTACATATTTCGGAACCCATTAGTCTTATTATAAAGTAATAGCAAATCTAATACAGTTTAGTGACCTCTACCCACAGGAAGGTTTAGATTTGTTATTGAATTTGACATTGGTTGATTCAGATTATAGCTATTGTTTCAAAGCATTAATAATGTTCTTGGTAATTGCAGTGATTTCTGCTTCTGTACTATCTAATGAGTCTTCTCGTATTCCATTCTTGAACGGTGATAATTTTTCGGACTGGAAGGACAAAATCCTCTAACATTACGGTGCATGGACCTCGATCTGGCACTCCGTGTGGATGAACCTCCTGAACCCATGGACGAGAGTTCCACTGTAGAAAAAAGTGCTTATAATAAGTGAGAGCGATCCAATCGTTTAAGCCTAATGTTCTTAAAGTCACATATCAGCCAGAGCATTAGGGGCTCAATCCCACCATCTGATAAGGTCAAGAACTACACGAGGGCTATTGAAGAGCAATTTGTTAGTTCTGACAAAGCATTGACAAGCACCCTAATGAACAAACTATCAGGAATGAAACATAATAATTCTAGGAGTGTGCGTGAGCACATTATGGAAATGAAGGACATTGCACCTCGTCTTAAGTCATTAGAGATTGAGAAGAAAGGTAATCTCATATCTCGTGTGTTATGAATCTAATTTTGTTAATACTCATCAATATGATTGGTAGATTAATTTGGGTTCTACAATTCACATTGCTAATACCATGCAAGGCTTCCTCAGCCTAAGGAAACCGATGGGAAGTGAACAAGGCATCTATTCGGGCAATGGGATGCGTTCCAACGTCGAAGCTGTTGGAACTTTCCGACTTGTTTTAAAAAATGGCTTTGTTTTGGATCTTGAAAACACATTTTACATTCCATCTTTTTCAAAAAACTTAATTTCTGTTTCTAGACTAGTACTATTTGGATTTGAATTTCAGTTTGTTGGTGCAAATTTTAGTTTGTTTAAAGACCCTGTTTCTGTAGAATTTGGTACTTTAAGTAATGGTTTGTACAAATTAAATCTGGATCCTATTTTTGAACAAAATCTTTTAACCTTGCATGGTGATATTGGCATTAAGCGTAATATTGTTGATGAGTCCTTCTCTATTCTTTGGCATAGGAGATTGGGACATATCTCCATTGAGAGAATAAAGAGGTTGGTTAATGATGAAATCCTTTCGACTCTTGATTTTACCAACTTTGGTATTTGTGTGGACTGCATAAAGGGAAAGCAAACCAACAAGACCAGAAAAGGTGCCAAAAGGAGTGTGGAAATTCTTGGAATCATACACACTGATATTTGTGGACCATTTACTCCACCTTGTCTGAATGGTCAGAGATATTTTATCTCATTTATTGATGACTTCACACGATACATGTATCTCTACCTCTTGTTTGATAAGGCCGAGGCACTTGATGCCTTTAAAGTTTATAAAGCAGAGGTAGAGACACAAACAAAAAAGAAATTAAAATTGTGAGGTCAGACAGGGGTGGAGAATATTATGGAAGGTACACAGAATTGGGACAATTACCAGGTCCATTTGCTAAGTTCCTTAAGGAAGAAGGCATTATTGCACAATATTCAATGCCTGGCACACCACAAAAAAATGGTGTTGCTGAAAGAAGGAACCGAACACTTATAGACATGGTAAGGAGCATGCTTAGTTATTCTAATGTGTCTATAAATTTATGGAGTGAAACTTTGAAAACCGCTGTGTATATCTTAAACAGGGTTCCATCCAAGGTTGTTCCCAAAACACCGTTTGAGTTATGGAAAGGATGGAAGCCAAGTTTAAGACACTTACACGTTTGGGGTTGTCCAGTTGAAGTGAGGGTGTATAACCCACATTTAAAGAAATTGGACCCCATAACAGTTAGTGGTTTTTTCATAGGCTATGTGAAAAACTCCTAGGGTTACAGATTTTATTGTCCTTCAAATTCACTTATAATTGTTGAAGCCAGAAATGCTAAGTTTATTGAGGAAGTTGACCCTAGTGGGAGTTACCCTCGAAAGATAAAGTGGAAAGAATCACGGGATCCGGATACAACACCCATGAATATAGGTGAATTGGTTGTCTTTCAAGATTATCAACCCGATATTCTTGAAAATCAGCAAATTCAAGAACTTTCACCACAAGAGGAACAAGTCAACATAGAGCATGTAGCTCAAGTCCCAATTAAGACTACAGAATTAAGGAGATCCTCACGAGCTAGAAAGTCAGCAATTTCTAGTGATTATTTTGTATACTCAATGGAGTCTGATTTTGACATTGGACCTAAAGATGATCCTATTTCATTTTCCAACGCCATGAATAGGGATGATTCTAAATTATGGTATGATGCCATGAAAGAAGAGTTGGAATCTATGGCTAAGAATCAAGTTTGGAAAATTGTCGAGTTGCCTAAAGGAGTTAAAGCGGTTGGCTGTAAATGGGTCTATAAGACCAAAAAAGACTCAAATGGCAATGTCGAACGATATAAAGCCAGACTTGTAGCTAAAGGTTTCACTCAACGAGAAAGCATCGATTATCATAATACATTTTCTCCAGTTTCTAAGAAGGATTCATTTCGAATTATCATGGCATTAGTAGCTCATTTTGATTTAGAGCTACATCAAATGGATGTGAAAACAACATTTTTAAATGAGGATCTTGAGGAAGAAGTATGCATGACCCAACTTGAAGGTTTTTGTTCTGATAAAGATAGTCACTTAGTTAGCAAGCTCAAGAAATCCATATATGGACTAAAACAAGCTTCCCGACAGTGGTATTTAAAGTTCTACAATGTTATTACTTCATATAGTTTTATGGAGAATATTGTGGACAACTGTATATACCTTAAGGTTAGTGGGAGCAAGTATATTTTTCTGGTTCTATATGTGGATGACATTTTACTTGCTTCTAATGATTTGGGATTGTTGCATGATACTAAACAATTTCTTTCTCAAAATTTTGAAATGAATGATATGGGTAAAGCTTCTTATGTCATTGGCATAGAGATTCACAGAGATAGGTAAATTCAAGATGAATGATTGCACTCCTAATGCAGCGCCCCTTTTAAAGGGTGACAAATTCAGTTTAAGTCAATGTCCGAAGAATGATTTGGAAAAGGAACAAATGGTTAGCATTCCCTATGCGTCTGCCGTAGGCAGTTTAATGCATGCTTTGGTTTGTACATGACCTGACATTGCATTTGCAGTTGGGATGCTTGGAAGATACCAAAGTAATCCAGGAATGGAACATTGGAAGGCTGCAAAGAAAATCATGAGGTACTTAAAGGGAACCAAGGACTACATGCTTACTTATAAGCATGTTGACTATCTTGAGGTGGTTGGATATTCAGACTCGGATTTTGCAGGTTGTCAAGATTCCAGAAAATCCACTTTAGGATATGTCTATCTGCTAGCAGGCAGTGCTGTTTCATGGAAGAGCGCCAAAGAGACGATAATTGCATCGTCAACAATGGAAGCAGAGTTTATAGCCTGCTTTGAAGCAACCTCACAGGCTATTTGGTTAAGGAATTTTATCATAGGGCTTCGAATTGTGGATTCAATTTCTAGGCCATTAAAGGTTTACTGTAATAATTCGGCTGTGGTTTTCTTCTCTAACAACAACAAAAGTGGTAGCCGAAGCAAACATATTGACATAAAGTATCTTGCTATTCGAGACCGTGTTAAGAAGCAAGAAGTCAACATTGAGCATATTAGTACCGATATGATGATTGCAGATCCCATGACCAAAGGTCTTTCTGTAAAGGTGTTTTCAAAACACGTTGAGGGCATGGGACTGATTGGTTAGCTCAACAATTTTTCAAGTTGTTGTTTTATTTTGTTTTGTCATGACATTTTGATTATTATTAGTGAAAAGTATCATTTTGTGCCCCTAAAGTATTTGTGATGCTATGCAGTCCATTGGGACTATTGATCCATAGGGATCATTGAACCTAGAATAACTTATTAGAAGTTATTCATAAAGAATGGCACCACATAAAGTTGAGAGTGTGATACAATGTAATACATGGAAGGAAATACTTAACTGATAGAGTATAACTGCCATGATTCGTGTATTATACCTCTAAGGTTTGAGTATTTTTATTTAATGGCCATCATCAGTTTGTTAGTTACTCGACAGTCAACAACGTGTGTTATATGTGCCAAGTGGGAGAATGTAAGAATATCCATAAAGTGACCCATATGCCACATGTTTGTTTTATTTATTTATTATATATATTTAATTGGTTTAATGACTAATTAATTGGTTTAATGACTAATGAGTAACTAATGTCTGTTCACTATCTCATATGGTGATTTCATGGGACTTTCTAACTTCCCTGATGGTGGGAAGTTATAAGGAGTTACTCTTGGATATGGGTCCAAGCCTATCTATATCTATGCATGTGATAGCCATCAAACACAGACGTTGTTTTGTGAATAGAATAGGCTTGAAACTCTGTCCCTTTCACTTTTCCCATATGGTTCTGTAAAAGTGTTCTGTTAGTGTGCTTCTTTATACATTCAAGATTTGATCATTCAAGGATAAAGATTCAAAGGCTTGAACATCATGGCAGGAGCTATTCTTCTTTCTGAATTAAAATTATTTTAATTCTCACATTACACAGATGAAAATTTGGTAACGAATAAACTTTACCCAAGAAAAATATACAAATTCTGTCGGAACAAATTTGGTTATAAGCATCAGCCTAAAATTTGTCTTAAAGAACTAGGTAGATAAAACAATAGCAGCACTACTATTGCAAGCCTAGCGAACCTCGCTGTGCATGTATTCTCTTTATGGGAAACTTAGACTCGAAAAATATGAAGAATAAAATGCAAAATAAAGAAGAAATGACCATTCTTACTATCAATTGAAGTGAGGGGGATAGAATTTATAGATTCCTCCATGACTCTTTAGAAAGGTTGTGACCCTTGAAAAACACACACTCTCTCATCTCAAGAGACACAAGCATTAGAGTAAATTTAAATTCAAATTCAAATTTTCCAACAATTTGTACAAAAATCAATTGTAAAATTAAAAATAACTCTTTTATTTAAGTCTAGGATTTTTCTTGTGAGACAAAATTATGTTTAGTTTTGTGATTAGCTTCTAATTTATGTGTGAAAAAGTCAACAAACCTCTTTGAATAAATACAGATGTTGAGTCTGTATCCAATCTTCTCTCTGAACACCCTCTCAACCAAATTATGTATCCAAATCATTTATACATGAAATACCAAATTTTATTCTCAAGCAATTTGTAAATGGCAAGAGTACTTTAATAGCCATACATATGGGAAAATAAACGAAAATTCATTTAAAAACAATTTTTAAAAATCAAACCAAACAGACACGTGTTTCTAAGCTCTCTGTTTGAAAATTCTCTTCAAATGCTCTGCAATTATCAATGTTGGAGTCGGAGCCGACGAAACTGGCGACTCCTCGGGTGTGTTTGGATCAACATTGTCAATGAGGGATCGACCTTTGATCATATCAACCTCTCCATCTTCATTCATCATAACCATGTTGCACGGAATTCTCTGTGCATAGTATTCACTGTATCTCTGGTGATGCCTGTTGTCAAACACATCCTAAACAATTTAAAAATTCAATTCTACTGTGAACCCAAAAATTAAACATATAATATAACATAGAAGAGTAATGTTAAGAGATACCAAATATTTCACATGGGCGTGGAGTCCATAAAAGTGTGAGATTATTTGGTCATTTATTTAATAAAAAATTTAAGACTTGTAATATTTTCTAACATAGAATATATAGAAATAAATAAGATTATATGATTCTATGGTTGAGTTCTTCACATATTCTTAAATTTGTAGAATCCACAATTACTCGAGAAACAACAAAAGATAATTTCAATTTGTGGGAGTGATTTACCTATCAAACACTACAAGAGTTGCGTGGAGGCTTATGATTTGCTCAACAACAATTAATTGCAAAGGGTACCCCATTTCAGCTCTCATTTGCAGTTTTACCTATATAATGCACAAAAATGTTGTGTGCATAATAAATTGACAATCTTAAAGTGCATAGCAATCCTGCAAACTTAACGATAAATAAATAATCCATTAGGGGGAAAAAAAAAAAAAATCATTAAAACTTTGAAAATTTAAAAGATGTAAATCAAATTTATTTTGGATGTAACGCACACCACACTAATTTAAATCTAAACACCATACATTTTTAAGTTCTAGATAATTTTTTGTGCAGAGCATCTCTAGAAGGAATGAGGGAAATATTACTATATTAGAATTTTTATTCACATTTTTTTATCAATATGATATGATAGTGACATTTTTATAATTAAATATCATTTTAATTAGTATCTTGTTTTACAACAATAAGATTCGATGCAGTCATCACATCATTCTGTATGTAAATTATGTGTGCTTTTTATTTATATATCGTTATGTGAGAAAGAAAAGAAATCAATGTTACAGTGATATCACATTTTTATCCACACACAACATTATCCTTAATAAGAAATCACCTTACTATGCAAAAAACTTGCTAATTTTATGTTTCAATTTTGAATTTATAAAGTGAATTCTTGAGAAGGGGGGGAGGGAAAAAATCTTTTTTCACTTCGTACTTTCTTTCTTTTTTTTCCACGAATTCTTCAATAAAATTCAAGATTGAAACACAAGAAAATGTAAAGCTTATAAATAATATATATACCCCATATTGTTGGCAAAGATCAATTAGTTTTTGGACTTTTTGATACTTGGAATCGCTCTTCCACTCGGTTTTCTCTGGGATGCATAACAAATCTTCTAGATCCATTGTCCAAACGTCCGACCATGTCTTTGAAGATACTAAACAACACACACCAAAATTAAATTGCATTAATTTATGAATCAAATCTTTGGTTAAGTACTATTAGCTTCGTTTGAAAATAGATTTTTTTAGGAGTTTTTCAAAAAATTTATAAGGGAATGTGGTGGCTCAAAAAATATCAATTTATTGGGAACAACCAAATAATTCCTAACCGTGGGCTCAGCTCAAGTAAGGAAGTCCATCAAGCAAATATCACACCCTCCTTCTATAAAAGGAAAACATCTCATGAAAGATAGGTATGCCTCATCTCTATATTACATTAATACTTCTCAATTCTTGATCTATTCTCTTGGCTTCAAAAACTCTAACTTTGTCATCAGAGTGTCCCCGGCCGGCAATTCCAATTGGGTGACGCCGACCATGTTTATCTTTATAGATTTACAGGGATAAGCTTATCTTTTCACTGAGTCTCTTCAACAATTTATGTGAGTGAATTTATTGAATCTCACAAGTAAAATACGTTAATATATTTGGGAATGATTTGTTTTAATTATATTGAAAAACGTGAGTGACTTATGTGTGATTGTTTTATGTCAAATAAATTGATTAATTTAAGCGTGCTTGTTTGGAAAAAATCAATAAGGGAGGTTAACAAGATAATATAAAAAAAAAAATATCTAAAAATATAAAAATTAATCACACAATCGGACACAATTTTTTCAAATGAGATGGGTCAGATCTTTCGTGAGTCTCACCCCATGTTCAAAGGGTTGTGTCCAATTCTGTGATTAATTCCTGTGCAAGTAAAGGAATGCTAAGTAGATATATGCTCACATGGAATGTTAAGCCAAGGCGTGACACCAAGCAGAGTAACAGAACAAGAAGCCTCAAGAGCTATGTTCTTGAGGACCCATTCAAGTGGCTCCATTGTAAACTCCTTCAAAGCATCCATAACCACCACCACATGCTTGGGTAAGTCTGATGAACTCGGTGACTCACCAGGTATCAAATCTTGTGCCAGTGTTCTCTTCCCCTTTGACAATTGTCTTGCTTGTTTGGCAACCTGGTTTTCTTCTTCCTCTGTTATATCAGGAGCAACCATTTTATCCTCTTCTCTCGTTTTTTTTTTTTAAGAAAATTAATAGTAGAGAGAGAGAGAGAGAGAGAGAGAGGAAGGAATTGTTGGGGATCATTTTGGTGTTTATATAGAAGGGTTTCGTATTTTGGTGTAGTTTGGAAAGAAACAAACATAGCTTTGACAAAAACAATGTGTGAGCTTAGTATGCTTTTTTATGTGAACTATGCTACAGTTTAAGTACAGTGTGATAATTCCAAGTTATAACACTTTGGGTTATACAGATGATTTGTTGATATATGACACTCGTACTTAGCCCCGTTCAAGAATAAACTATTTTAGTTGGTTATTTAACTTTTTAATTATTTTTTAGTTTGATTAAAAAAGTTGTGTTTGAGATGATAGTTGAATTTTTTTTATAGTTGATTTGGTAATTATGAGAGAAAACGACTATAGGTTAGCTAAAAAAAGTTGTGTTTAGGATGATAATTGTTTTTTTTTTTTTTAGTTGATTTGATAGTTATTAGAAAAAGATAAAATGATTATAAATTAAATGTGACATTTTATCTTATTAATTATTTTAACTTATTTTATCTTTATTAGCTATTTAAACCACATAACCTCTAGCCAAACAAGGCCTTAGTTTAAGATTGTCAAACTATGCGAATGTCTTTTAGAAACTAACCTATACAAGATTAAGGGTTTTCAAGTAGGAAAAGCACTGGATATGCCAGTCTTTTAAGCTAGGAGAAACTAACTAGGGAATATACCAAGGGTTTATACCCAATCCACAAAAAAAATAATTTCACTATATCTAATCCACTCTTTAATTTCATTAGCAGTAATGTCATGACTAAGAATAACTCAAAAGAAGCCTCCAAATAAAATTTATTGTGTCGTGACTATCAACTTATAAATCTATTTTGAAAATCATCTCGTGATGCCTAATATTTCCACTTCAGCGCAAGCATAATACTGGTAATGTTGTCCATAACCGATGTGTGATGCCAACATTTCCAACTTAGCATAGACACAACTCTTATATAATATTGTCCACTGCATTGTCCACTACAAGGGTTATCATTTCATTTGACTTGAAAGTCTATGCCCTCCAAGCGTTTTCCCAGCCCACGCCAGTACCCCTTGGAAAATTTTGAAGGAAAAAATTAAAAATAAAACAAATATCCAATATAGGCCCAAATTTCAGCCTGTTGGATAGAGTTCGGACCTAACAATTTTTACCCTGGGCCATCCCAGTCCAGCCCAACAAACAACGGGTCAAGCTTTGGGCACCATTTTTGCGGATCAAACTAACCCAACCCCTAGTCTACTATGACCCAACTCGAACCGTCAGCCTCAGGAGGAATCCTAGATGAATGTATCATGCAACGTCTAATAAGTCTATACTAGACATCCTCCACAATTGGATTCCAACATTATCCTCCAACAAAGAGCACAAACCAAAAACTAAAAAACAGACCTTCATACAAGCACAGTAAAGAGTCAACTAAAGAATTAATGAAATCATATAAAAAAAATTCCAGTTTTTTTAATTTTTCAGCATCAAAATGGCTTTAAGTCCTCTCATAAATATCAATCTCTCATCCAACCAATGAAACACTGAAATAATGGCACATAAGAATTTAAACCTGAAATTTATAATAAAAAAAAAACTCAATAGGAGGCTCCATTGATCTATAAGGTTCTTTTATGAGTTATTTACAATGGTAGCGAATTGCAATTTACTTCATGATCTAAAACACTTTCTGTTTGCTTAAAACATTTGTAGAACTAGCATAGCCCAAATAAAACTTCAACTCAAAACTCTACATCTGAAACAAAATATAAACAAACCTATGGAGCCAAATATTCCCAAGGAACAAGAGAGTTTACTGTCAACATCTACAAAACATCTATGTCCGTCGAACCTGTTCAGCGTAAACTTCCAGCAGCAACCGGACGCAAAAACGAGTCAAGATTGGCCTTATGGTGAGAACTTGAAGGCCTATCATTTCTGTTTGAAGACAATTCCACTCTCCCGCCCCTCTTACTGTTCGAAGAACCTTGAGACCCATTCATGGCAGCCAATAATTCTGCGCTCCTGGTATTGGGCATGTTTTTCAATAGTTTACGAGCCTGCTTTCTGTGTGAATCCTCCTCTAGATCATTGTCCAATTCTCTTTTACAAGGCACTTGTCTCTCTGATAACGGTTCACCACATGGGATAGAATAACTGGCTACTAACAATTCCAACCCAATTCATGGTGTTAGTTCTTACCAATTTCAAGAAAATTACATAAAAATGCATAGATACTTTAGTTTTTTAATTGGTTGTAGACTGCATAAATACACAAATGAAACTTTAAAAAAGGAATTTACCTGGAGGCTCTTCTGCATATATATCAGGGCTAGGGGGGCTAGGGGGCGTTGAAGAAGTGATATTGGCACCGTTCTTAACTTCATCAAACTCTTGATTGCAACTATTTTCTGTAAGAACAGATGGAGATAACTTTTTCTCAACTTCACATGAAGCTCCGCTGGTAGAATCACTTATCTCCGGTGGCACTGGAGTAGATAACCTTTGAGACTCATTACCTTCAACCCCATCATGTCTAAATCCATTAGAAGGCTCCACAGAAATTCCAACCACATCCTCTCTGGCTTTGTTGATTTCACAACTACAATTATTTGCCACGTGAGGGGATGATGTAGAAATGTGATCCACGTTATCTAAAACTGACTTGGGGGAATTGTTTGATACGGTTGGATCTACAGATGACTTATCTGCTTCCATCAAACTTGAAAGCCAGGGTGTGCCCCGCTTTGCATAGAATAGAATGTAGGCTTCCTGAGAAAGCACATAATCTTCTCGAACTCTAACAACCTAAACAAACAAAAAAAACCACTTGAACATTAATTTCTGCTTTCAAATCGTCAATAAAAATATAATTACGAAATGGTATTCTCAACCAGTACTGCATCCCAATGTTCCCTCATAGAGGAACAAACAATTTAAACAGATCAAACTAAAAAAGCCATCACGTTAAACTAGTTAAACTTCACAACATTAAAAAGGAAAATTGTACTTCAGGTGAGATAAGAAAACTTTCCAAATGTTTGTCCATTACATCATGATCCTTAAAACTCAACCCAAAAAGCCTGTCCCAATTACATGGGAACACATGCATAGATCAATTTCCTCCAAATTATTCCATTCAAAGTCATATCCTCAGTTAAATTTAAGGTAAGTGGTATTTTATATCGCGTCAACCCATTGTTTTTTTTTTTTTTTTTGGTCCTGATTGGTTTCTTTTACCGCCTTCAACATGGATCATTTCACTCCTCACAGGTGCATTAATTGGTCTGCGATGCACATGGCCACACCATCTCAGATGGCTCTCTCATTTTATCCTTGATTGGTGCCACTTCTAACTTATTCCTAATGAATTTGTTTCTTATTATATCTTTTTCTTGTAACACCACTTATCCATCTCAACATTCTAATTTCATATACACTTATTTGTTTTAACATATTTTTCTTAACCACCCAACCCAACAATCAGTACCATAATACATCACATCCACATATAACGCAATCTCAAATGCAATGTGCATCTTAATTGACATGAGCAATAATATCCAGCAAATACTATCTTACAATCCACAGAATATGCAAGCATAGCAAGTATTACCTTTGAGTCATCCAACCTGAACCACGCATCTGGGGCTGAACGCACAAAGCTATAGTAATGCCCAGAAGTGGACGAGAATCCAATATGAACCACAATTGCATACAGATCATATTTCAGTTCCACCTATAGGTTAAAAAAAAAAGAATGAGAGGAGGTTAGTAACCAGTTCACATAACAAAAGAACAAACAAAGCCAATGGAACATGGCATTTTTTTCCCAGTTAAAAGAAATATTTGAACCCCACAGATCCCACCCATCAAAGTATTTTTACAACAGGACCAGAAAGTACCAAAAAGTAAATTTACAAAAAACATTTGTAGCCAATATCACAAGATAAAAAGTTTCCCAGAGTTATTCACCATTAGCAACAAACAACAAAAAAATAAAGAAATTCACTCAACAGTGTCATCGCCTGGATTTTGGCTCAAAAGAGGCAATAATAAGGTAAAATGTTATGCCTACAACAGTGCCCTCCCACCCCCGACATGCATCAGCCCTAAAGCACTTAACCCCCAATCCTAACCACAACACCAACTCGGACCGTGATGGTCACCCAAATGAAAGCAAGTATTTTATTGAGACATTACACTTAACAACAAATAATCATTCTACACACTTGCACATATTTCTTGCACAAGAAAAAAATTACCAATAAGAATATATTAGCAAGCATTTTAAAAAAATAAAAATAAAAATTGACATTTTAAATGTAGACTTCACAACATAATAAAAGAGACTGTCGTAAAATAAACACATAAAGGGAAGAAATTATTAGAAATTTATTTAAAATAAAGAAAAAAAAAATAGGAGTATTTATTAGGGGACGAATTGAACAACTATTTCATGAACATATAATAAAACACAAATTTTATAAAGTTGAGGAGGGCCCCTCCTATGTCCATGCTCCCTCCGTCCCTGGCGATGCCCTTCAAATTAGATCACAAGACAATTGCATCAGGCCTCCTATTTATGCAGTTCAAATTCCTAACAGATCTTTCTACTTTTGGCTTTGACATCAGTGACAATTAGATCATAGAATTGAAAGAAATTCTCAGACTCAAAAGACGAGTACACCAATAACTCACATTATTATTCTGACTGGCACTAGTGTACGGCAACAAGTTCAGCTCCAATGGGAATTCCACAAACTTGTCAATCTTCTCAACATAAGAGCCATCATTCTTGAATCTCTTCAAATGGAATGCAGCAACCGAGGGAGCCTGGTCCAATAGAAGCTGCTTCTCTACTGACACTCGTTCCTTACATTTTTCACAGGTAAACTTTGTCTCTGGATCTTCAATCTTTTCCACTCTGGTGAAAGATTCCAGAGCACTAGGAAGTGAACCCACATCCTCAATCTCTAAACTCAGGTCAATCAAGGGCTCGTAAGTGTCAGAACAGTGACCACAATTGCAACATTGAAGCTGAAATTCAAACACAAAAGCATTCAACATTTAATTAAAAGAATCAGTAAGTTAACTCTACCCAAATATGCGTGCATAAGATGTTAGCTAGCTTTATCAGTTAAATTCATTATTTAAAACAGTGATGATGGAGGAGCAGAAATCACTTTAAAATTCATACTTTGCTAATTAGACGACCACCGAAAACTTGCTTGACCAAGTTCTCATCCTCTAAAGGAAAAGCCATATCCTTCATATTCGAATAAATATAACAGCTTTCAAGTCTATCTAGAAAGCATTGTAGAAATTCATGAGCATCTTCCTGCTGGAATCTCTGGAAATTAGATGATAAATCTGATATTGATAGGTCAAGAATCACAATGGAATATATAATTTTAAGTTAAAATGTGAGGAATCATACAACCAGCCATACAAGATACTGCAAGACCAAAAATTCATAGCAATGAATCAAGCAAAAATGATGATTGAATAGTTCAATTTGCTCTGCTCCAGTGACCAAAACTATGCAATTGTATGTTTAATGCCAATCCAGACCGCTTCTTTACAATTAGACTTCAACAAATTTCACTGTGAAAGAGGATACAGCTCAAATTGTCAACAAACGTCCATGGGGTAACAACTCTGCCCATAGAAGTCAGTGAGAGTTCAATGTGGTAACGAAGAGAACAAAGTACACAAAACCCTTCAATATCACCTGCAAATTCCAATTCCAAAATCAGAATTCAACACACAAAGACAAGGAACATAGTATTATGAACGATTGATGCATTTACTAACTCCTGTGAACAAATCAAAAATATCAACAACAACAACAACAAAAAAAACCCTAAATGAGATGAAACATGCATAATTGAGGATATGAATCTTACGATAGCAAGGCCTTGGGTGATAGTATGACCAAAGACCCTGAATAAGCGGCACCGTGTATGTAAAACATTGTAAGACTGCATTAAGAAAGCAAGTGTTGCCTAGATTTGCAAGCCCAGAACCCTACAAATTCACCAAATAAACAAAATTGAAATTGAAATTACCGAAATACTAAAAACCCAAAATTGAAAACATACACATCAAAAATTGGCATTTAAATAGAGATTTAGAACACCAACATACCACAATAGCAGGCTTAATTTCATTGTACCAATCAACATAAACTGAAACTAAGGGCTTGGTTTCAGTTTCTTCCTGCAAAGACCACAGTTCAGACAAACCCAATTCCGAGGGTTTCAATTCTTCACCCAACAACCACGGCTCAGGCCAATCTAAGCTTAAGGCCTTGGTATCTTCACTCTTCCCTCTGCGAGAGTCCCATGGCGTGGTCGACCAATGCGAAGACGAGTACGCCGGAGCAGTATTCACTGGCGAAGAATGCAATGTATCATCTTCTTCTTCGTCTTCTTGGGAATCAACATCAAGAAACAAAGCCGAATCGGACTGATCATCGAGGGTTTCGTCGGGACAAGGCGACAAGTAGTCGAAATTGGAGGAATCATCGGCATTCGAATCCGAAGGACCTGAAGATGAATTGAAAAGATCGTCTAGGGTTTCAATCGGGGGAGGCGGAGAGGGTGAATTGGGGGAAAACCCATCTAGGGTTTGCTTCAAAACAACTGAATCAAAAGTCGAAGAGTCCAATTCTCGAGGTTCTGTAAGGTGGGTATCCATGGAAATTTCGAGAGAGTTGTAGAGAGTGATGGGGATGACAAAAATTAGGGTTTTGAATGTGGGTTTTTTTCGGGGAAGTTGTTTGTTTTTCGGGTAAGTTGAAATTGTGAATGGTGGGAAAAGATAAGAGAATTGGTGGGTTTCAAAATTAGGGGTTTTGTATTCGGGGATTTGAAGAGGTGAAAGGGAAAATTTTCAGTGCGGACCCTTGTTTTTTTCTTCCTTTTGAAAAGCGAGGGAAAATGGTGAGGGGTTTCGGTTTTCCGCCTCGAAGTACAGAGACAAGAGAGAGGAGAGAAGAGAGAGAGAGATACGTAAATTTCTAGTTGAGAGAGAGAGAGAGGGGCAGGCGTAATAATTTTTTAGTTTTTGGGAGAGAAAGATGTAAATTTAGGTCAAGTTTGGCTATTCTAAATAAGTATATATTTTTTATTTTTTTATCTTTTTTTATCACATTATCTCTCTATTTTTCTGCATATCTTTTTGTAAAAAGATAAAAAGTACACTTATTTAGGTCATTCCAAACAACCCCTTATAATTTAGACAGAGAGAATAGAACTGTAATTTTATAGAAGGAGAGAGAGAGAGGGGTAATTTTATAGTTTTAGAGAGAGTGGGGAAAGAGAGATGTGTAAATTCTACTTGAGATAGACTTATAAGATTCTAGAGAGATGGTAATTTTATAGTTTAGAGCGAGGGTAGAGATATGTAATTTTACTTGAGATTCGTTTGGGAACAGGTTAATTTAGTAATTTTTTGACTATTTAGCTAAAATATGAGCTAAAAAAAAATAGTATGTTTTGAATGACTTTTTAGTTTTTTACGAAAAGATTTATAAAAAATAGAGAGAAAAGAGAATCTTTGACTTTTTGGTATGGATTGTTGACTTTTTGACTAATTTAGTAACTTTTTGATTTTTTGACTAAAAAATTTGGTTATCAAACGAGCCCAGATTTGTAATATGAGAGAGAGAGAGATGTAATTCTACTTGCGATAGATTTGTAATATGAGAGAGAGAGAGAGATAGATGTAATTCTACTTGTGATAGATTTGTAATATTCTAGTTTGTTGGATTGGCCCCGTTTAGTATAACTGTTAAAACAGCTTATAGATTATAACTTAACAGATTATAGATTATGACTTTAATCAAAAGTTGTTAATCTGCTTGGTGTAACTGTTGGATTATAGATTTAAGTTGCTGAGTAGTGTTTGTTATATAAGCTGTGAAATAGCTTTTCAATTAATTTTTATTTTTTGTTTGTCTACATTTCTCATAAAAAATAATAATAATAATTTATAGTCCATTTGGGTCTTTTTTCTATTTTTAAAAAAATAAAAAATAAAAAAATTTAAGAGTAGAACCAAAAATTAACATGTCCACAGCAGAAGCTGATAATCAGAAGCAAGGGGTGAGCAGCTTCTCAGAATCAGCTTTTTTGACTTAAAGTAAGCTGTTAGAATCAAAAGCTGTTTGAAATAAGTTTAACCAAACAGTCCAAAATAACTTTTTCAAAACTAAAAGTCATAAATTAACTCTGAAAAGTTGAAACAAACACCAGGTAATGGGATGCTTTGCAAACTTGATATTAATCTAAAACAATTAAATGTATTGTATATGTTTGAAAAAAAATTGCTTTGTTTGGTTTTCAAAAACTTTTTTCATAAATTTTTTCTAGATATCTAAAACATAATTTGGTGAAAAAATTAAAAAATATTGATCATTTTTATATAGGTGTATCTTTTTTAGAGACAGAAATAATGTTATATTTTTTTAATTATTTATTTTTATTAAACTATTTCCTATTTTGTGAAAAAAAATTAAAAAATTATTTTTAAAAATCAAACCAAACTTAGCCGTTTTAGAGAGGATAACGCAAAATAATTATAATTTCATAAAAATGCAAGTGAGCTGCAAAAGATAGTTGTGGTATAAGACACCGTTCCTATTTTTTCGGATTTCTGCTTGCATGAAAATATAGTTATTATGAATTGTTTCTTTTTAAATGTAATTTTTTGTATTTTTAGGTGATGTAATTTTATAAAAATATTCAATTAGTTTAAACTTGTTAATAAGAATTTATTAGGGATGTTCTAAAAATAAAAATAAAAAAAATTGATTAAAGAAGTCAGAAAATTAATATTATTTTTCATTAGTTAAAAAAACTAAAAGATACTCAACTTTTTCACTAAAAAAATGATAAATTGCACTGACCTCCTTTGAAATTTGGAAATAATATAAAGGGAAATTACTTATCAGTTATACCATCAAAAAATTATTACAGGATGATGAAAAAATTGATAATTTTAATTATTAATATGTATAAAGCATACCATCTATATGTAATTTTTTTCAAACACTCACTCTCGATTGAAATTTTCCCTAATATAAATAGCCTCACAATATTAATATAATTATATTGACTTTCATTTTAATAAGACTACAATGATTGGAATTTGCATTAATACGAAGATATAACGATAAATAAGAAAAAAATATACATTTTTGAGTAAAAAAAAGTAACAATATTTTTTTATCAAATGACTAATGAAATATTGATGAAAATAGATTAAGTATTATATGAATTAAAATTCTAAAGATCCTTATGTAATTATGCTAAAAAGCTAAAAGCTATAAGCTTTACTAAAAAAATCATTAAATTCACATAAATGTATAAGTTTTTTTGGATTCACATAATAAGAGAGGTCTGTGTAATATCACTTAAATTCATAATGTATAAACTTTTTTAAACTTTATCATCCAAACAGATAAGGGAAAGGAAAATGTCTCGTAGCTCAAATTTTGTGGCTCAAAAGTGGCTCAAATGGCTTTTTGGCCATTTTTATGTTGTTCTGTACTCAAAACGACGTCGTTTTGGCCATTTGAACAACTTTTGAGCCACAAAATTTGAGCTACATAGCATTGTCGTAAGGAAAAATAATCATTAAAAATATCAAACGGCCTCTAAATAAATCCGGGCACTAGTGTGGAAAATCATAATTTACCACATGGGAGGAAAATCTCATATCACTAGTAAAATTAATTATGTAAACATATAATTTATTATTAGGAAAATGCTATAAATCCTAAAATTGCTACCAAACAAATGACTAAATGTTTCATATGGGTGTGGGGTCCGCAATTTTGTGGACCCCACATTTATATGAGGCATTTGATCATTTATTACGAACCCCATACTCATATGAGACATTTGATTATTTATTTGGTAAAAAATTTAATAGCCCTGGTATTACCCTATTTTAAATTTAAAACAAAAATGGTGAAGTGTGGTAAGAAGAATAAAAATAGTTTCTCAAAAAAAAAAACAAAATTATAAATGTAATGGTTGTTAAAATTACACAATTCATAGAAAAATGCTTACAACACCAAAAACATCACTCTTAAATTCATCTTTGATGACCTAGATTGTTGTAGGTTAATTTTTAATTTATTTAGAAAAAAACTATCCTATACACCCTTATCTGTGTATTATAGGATTTTCCATTTGTTTAATAATCAACAATTAAAACTCAATCCATGTCACCTCGCCAATCTAAGTAAAATTTAGGGATAATATTTTGAAGTTTTCCTCAAACTAAGCTCCTATACTAATTTATTTTCCAAACTAAGCCTAATTTGGCCGAATTTCCCAAACTAAGCTGAAGCTTGTTTACAAAACACGCTTTCAACATGTTCCTGGCCCAGGCAATGGAATTATGAAAGCGTGGTTAGAAAACACGCCTTTACTTAAGAAAGCGATGTTATTATTAGGGCTTTCAGATAATGATCGCGTAATTTGGAAGCACGCTTTTAACAGAAAGCTGTTATGAAATGGCCCACCCCCCTCATTTGCAACCACGCTTTCTACCTCCTCTCTTTCTTTTCCCCCAAAACCCTAACTAGAGGCAACCTTCCTCCCTCTCTCTAGGTCACTCACAGTCACTCTCCCTCTCTCTCTCGCTCTTTGCTCTCTCTCTCTCTGGGTCGCTCACAGTGACTCTCCCTCTCTCTGTCGCTCGCTGCACCTTCCTCCCTCTCTCTGAGCTCGTCTCTCTCGCAGCTATGTTGGCACTCTCTCTCTCTCTCTCTCTCTCTCTCTCTCTCTCTCTCTCTCAGTTTAAATTTTATTTATATTGATTTTGTTTGTGAAAATGCGAATGTGGGTAGAATAGTGAGGGAGGAAGTTTGGAAGATACCAATGTGGGTTAGGGCTAGTTTTCTGTGAATTCAAATTGGGGTTTTGAGAGGGTTAAGGCTAGGATTCTGTGAATTCAATCCAGTGGTACATAGTTTTTGCCAAAGTGATAATCAATTTTTTCTAAAGGAATGTGAATTCAATCTAGTGGTACCCCATTTTTTTTGAGATGTATTATAGAACTTTTCTAAATTATTTATATATTATACTTTTTTCTCAAATGTTTGCATCACTTATAATGTATTTTGAATAATGATATTGCTATGTGATATCATCATTTCTTCCAATATTTTATACTCCAATATTTTGCTTGATTATAACAAAGACCCAGAGAGATTCAAGTGCCATTTTTTGGGTATTGTCATAGCAAATACCAGAGTTTATCTTAACTCACAAATGAACATAAAATAAGAGATCAAATCCCTTAATTACGGATATACATTGTCTTAACCCGTAAGTAGCATTTGATTTTTCCTTTTGTTAACTTTGAAAGTTTGGAAATAATTAGGCTTACTAATTTTATTGTTTGTGCTGTTTAAGTGGTTGAACTGTAAATTTCATAGGTTTACTTGTATTTAAATTATTCTTTTTGGGGTGCTACAAGACGTCAACTCTTGTCTCAACTCATTAATTATTTAGGTTTACTTAAAAAATTCTTTTTAAGTAATCATTATTATTTATTAAGACATGCATAAAATGGATGAACAAATCAAATGACATTAACATTTAATATATTATCACATGTAATCTAAATTAATTTCACTACAACAAATTTGGGATTTAAAGACAAAACAAATTTGTCCCAAAATGTATATATTTCGTCACCCAAAGTAATTACGACGAATATTTTTCGTCACCTGTTTTGTCGCCAAAGGGTCGTCGCTAAAGGGTCTTAGAGACGAAAAAAAAAATTCGTCATTGAAAATGATAAATTTATGACGAATTTTTTTGTCTCCAATACACTTTGTTGGGAACAAACTTGTAAGTAATTAGCGACAAAATATTTTGTCATTAAAGGAGAAATTAGAGACAAAAGTATTTCGTCATAAATATAAGAAATAGAGACGAAACAATTTTGTCACGTTTAATATAAATGAAGACGAAAATTTTTTGTCAAAGAAGCTACCAATAGAGACAAAAACAAATTCATCATTAAAAATGAAAAATTTGTGACGAATTTTTTTGTCTCCAATACACTCTGTTGGGAACATACTTGTAAGTAATTAGCGACAAAATATTTTTCATTAAAGTAATAAATTAGAGACAAAAGTATTTTGTCATAAATATAAGAAATAGAGATGAAATAATTTTGTCACGTTTAATATAAATGAAGACCAAAAAAAATTTGTCAAAGAAGCTACCAATAGAGACAAAAACAAATTCATCATTAAAAATGATAAATTTGTGACGAATTTTTTTGTCTCCAATACATTCTGTTGGGAACATACTTGGAAGTAATTAGCGACAAAATATTTTGTCATTTAAAGAGAAATTAGAGACAAAAGTATTTTGTCATAAAAATAAGAAATGGAGACAAAATAATTTTGTCACGTTTAATATAAACGAAGACGCAAATTTTTTGTCAAAGAAGCTACCAATAGAGACAAAAATAAATTCGTCATTAAAAATAATGAAATAATGTCAAAAAAAATTCGTCACACATTGAGGATAATAGTGACAAAATGTGACAATATTTTTTGTCATGACAAATTCATTTAGCGACGAAATAAAGAATTCATGACAAAATTAATCCTCCACCTAAGCTAAATAAGAGACAAAAAAAAACCTTCTTTAGGGATGAAAAATTTTGTCAATAATTCCATAATATTTTTTTCCACATTATATACCTATTTTATCAAAATCTAAATTTTAGTTCAACAAATATGACCCTGTTCATGTTGAAACCTGTTGAATATAACAATTCCATCACAACTTAACCTAACCTATTATCAACACATTTACGAATTAACAAAATGAAGATATCCATTCATCATTACAAATAATTTCATCCTAATACAATAAAATAGTGAAATATCCACAAAATATCCAAAAGTTATAACTTGTTCAATTCCACCAAAAATCCAACAATAACTAGTGCAACTCCAAAAAGTATGTACATCCTTATCAAACAAAAATGAACATTCAAGCAAATTACATCATTGTTGCACGTCAAAAATGCCACTCTAATCCAATCTGCAAAAAAATAAATTAAAAGTTTTAGTAATTAATCAATTATACAAAAGATTAAAAACATTAGTAACTCATCAATTTACAATTAGATCAATTATACAATTTATCCCTGTAACAGACTTTTTTTGAGATTATGAGAACAAAAAATTAATTTTAAGGCTAATTCACAAATTGTGCATCCTATTAATGTGTTGTAAGTTCATACAACTTATATTGGTCCCTCCCAAGGTGCATCCCATTAATGTGTAATAGCTTACCGCTCAGGTGCTAAAGCTGAGTTATCATCACCACTGGAGAAAGGAAGAAGATCAATGAGTGTGGATGGGGGTTCCGTAGTCAGAATTATAAGCTACATCTACACGATATTTGCAAGGGGCAAAAAAGAAAAAAGAGAAAAGAGAAGCACCAGGTTAATATTGCAGAAACAGCAAAATCAAAGTCAATCAACAGTTAGGACTCTCACTGACAAATCTTCTCAATGTAATCCTAGTTGCATAAAGTCTAATAAAAGTTCAATTTCAATATCTGAAATGTTTCACTGCTTTGCCTTTGTATTACCAAGTTAGTAAAAAAAATATATGAAACCATTTGAAGCATAAAACAACCATCGTAAATGAGTGGTAAGTCTCCCAAACACACAACAACACAACTCTCAAATGAGCCATACCAGCAAGCACAACAAGTTAACAATCATCCAAGTAGACAAATTACTACAACTAAAAGAACAACAAGGTCTTTAACACTCAATCCCTGGGATGCAAAAATTGTTTTGAGGAGAGTGATGTTGCCAAAGTTCTATGATGAACTTGTGTTGTAATGTATGACAACATTATTGGAATATATATTCTAACTAACAACATCAAATTTCCAAGAGCCTTGCAAAATATGTTCTGCCAATGCACATAAACATGAATTTTAGAACTAATGGAATCAAGCCATATTTTACTTCAAAATAAGATAATTTTCTTTTATGTACTTGTGAATCTCCATAGCATAAACAGTTACCCCATCATGAAATTATGTTTGAATTCATCATTATGCACAGATGGGGAAAATATGGAACTCGGAACTTATGCACGAGTTCAGGCATTTTCCTACTCTATCTCCGACCAAACCAATTTCCAAGGTCCGCTTTTTGTTCCTAATCTGGGATTCAGAAAAGATTAAAAAAAAAAAAAGAAGAAGAAGAAAAGAACAAAAAAAAAAAAGCACTTTTATCATTGAGAAAGGTCAGATGCATTATGTTAAAAGCATCCAGATTTAGGGCAAAATTTTCAACCCAAAAAGTAAACCAATCAACTTAGACATTCATACATGAAAAACTAAAGAAAAATCATCAGCTGAGGGAAAACTAATCCTTTCTTTATGGTCATGTCACATGGACAGTGGCAGCACATGGGTAAGACAACCAGTGTGGTTTCTTCACCTGGGCAGCAAGGACACAATGTTGCAGCAACACAGCCATGTATAAGAAAAAGCATAAGAAAGGAATAGAAGATGTTTCTTACCTCAATAAAAAGGAACATACTCTTCTAGCTCCCCCCAAATAGGGGCCTATGAGCCCACCTACAGCCCCGGTTGTGGCTGTAGTAGACTGAACCAGATTTTTTTCAGCTTCTGATGGTTTAACCATTACTGGCTAACCAAGAAGAGGCTAGCTAGAGAGTGCTATTGCCATAGGGACTGGCATTGCATCAAAAAATTCAATATAACTGCAAAGAAGCTGCATTAGCATCTAGATGGTACTAAGAAGGGAAATGGACATTGATTAGATGTGAAAGTGAATACAATAATAAGATTAACAAATGATACTGCCCAGTCTAAACATATTTTTTTCCTTTTTTGGAGGTGGGTGGGGAATATATTATTAACCACACCATCAAACCCACTAACTTGCAGGGGATACAACAAGCAATAAATGGAATGGACCATTATGACTTATAGAATATACCAGCAGTATACAATTTAATGAACTCGAATCGTACAATCAAACACTCTAATTGTTATTGATCAAATATCTATTAATGCGTGGAAGCACTAGGGAAAGTAAACAACTTCCACTAATAAATGAAATATGAGACATCAAAGCAAATACCATCCTTCACCAAAAAAAAAAAATGTCCTTCAGTTTTTTTCCACAATATTCACCCTTAATATTTTAAAATCACTAGAATAATACAAATCCATTAATAGCTACGCAATGTTTAAAACATTTCTCCATTACCGAAACCAAATTTTAACCAATGCAATTTCATGAAGCCCATCCCCAAAACCAAAAAAAACAACTTGGCGAGTTTACATTGTGTGGGGGAGGAGGGTGAAAAAGAAGAGCTGGGGGTCATCATCTATCTTACAAAGCATTGGACTTGGCCTTACTGCAATTTTGTTAGCCCATAATTACTTGTCTATTTAGCATGTAGACTTTTTCAATATGATTAGTGTGCCTTTTGCTCTGTCATCTTCACTTGTTGATAACAGCCTTAGTTGTTAAAAGAAGTGTGGACTTCTATCTTTGACCTCATTACGAGATGACAAACCTCCACTAATGATAGAATTAAAATAGTTATAGCATAATAAAAAATTAAATTGAGATACTTTTTTGGCTATGGAAGGAAAAATTGAACTTACCCAACTCTCTTGGAATGACTTGAATTGTGGTCCATTATAAGGCGTACATCTCAGACCTGGAACTGTAATTCAACGGTATTAGAAATACTCAACACAAATAATTAGTTCACCATCAAACGTAATATACCATCACATATTACGTTATAGCCCCCCAGTGAGTAGCCCAAGAAGCACGAATAGAAAAAGAATAAGGGCAACAATGCTTCAATAGAAAAAGAATAACCACTTTGATTGAATAATCAATTCTCATGAAAAAAATAGACCAAATATCTTAAGATAGCTAAGTATGAACTATGAGGGCAACAATGCTCAGGAGAAGGAACAGGATTATGCAAACATTTTATCCGTGCCCTTGAATATAGGAAAACTCATGTGTTAAAAGATTTCAGCAATTAACTCATCATCAGACATAAGCATGCAGACAAATTAATAGCCAGAAGAGAGTTGTGTGGTTAATAAAACCTTATGCAGCTAAGGAAATAAAAGTATCAAGCTGTTAATAAAACCTTATGCTCAAATATAAACCAAATCTACATGTTCATATGTATGGTTAGGTATTTCCATCTAACTGATGATGGTGTGAGTTCAGCACAATATTGACACCTATAAATGGTTGCCTCATAGGATGGGGTATATACCCAAAAGAAAAGAATCCACACAAACCAAGAAGAGGGACAGACAAGCAAATCCAATAAATATACCAAAATGAAAAGGGGAAAAAAAAAACTAATATGCAACTTACGTTTTCAAAAAACTAATATACGACTTGCTCTGGCTGTCGTAGATAAGTAGAACATACAACAACATACATGGAATGCTGTGGAATATTTCATATAATGACCTAATTTGCTTGCCGTAGAATGTACATTTTTTTTTAAATTCAGCACAGTCTATATTTGACCTGTTTTGTACAATCTAATATTACAAACAAGCTTCACAAAATATTAATCAACCACCAAAATATTATTTCAACCATGAAAAATAAACTATATCTATAAATTATAAACATTCAAAAATTGTCAATGTATACATTCCAAACATCCAAAAGGACTATCCTAAGTTCTAAATCATCCAAAAAGCTATAAACCATCCAAAACTGTACATATATAAGTTTGTAAATATTACCCAAAACTATTCAAAAATTATAGCAAGCTATTCATCAAAGTCCTCAAAAACTATCCATAGATGGTTTATAACTTTAGTATGCTTGTGCATCAACTTTCGATGGCAATGCTCCAAATCCAAGCCCTCTTACCCTACCATGCCGTTCTAGACTAAATGCATGAACAATTGCATCATCTTTGATAGACATTGACCCTTATTCTGTAGAAGGCTTGTGAAGCTCTTGAACCTTATTCTGCAATATATAACATTTATGATAAGGAACCCAACTCAGACAATGTAACAACAAAGGTAATACAAACATTGGTTCATGCAGAATAATCAACTCATTCTTCACAAAATGATTAAAAAGTTGACATCTAATTTAAAATATTCTTTTTCATTTCGAATGAACTATTTTTCTTTCAATTTCTATCCAAATTTCTTAATCATTGTTATTAATTGAACTAAATAGATCTAATATAAAAATAAAAAAAATTACACTTCTAATGCAATCAACAGGGTATAATTTAAAACAGCTACTTGATTGCTACAGGAAACTGCTGAGTCCAATGAACCATGTTAGCTTATTAGTCTTAGTTGATATGCTGTGTTATGTTTTGTTTTACAGATGAGGGTATTCTTGTCATTTATGTCCTTTATTTGTTTTAACATAAATATGAGGTAAAGGTAAAAGTTAGTTAGATGACCATGAACCTATTCGTTTTAAGTCTCTCTTCTTCCACGCTTCTCCTCTTTCCCTAACCATAATTCTCATCCTATATATTCTAACGAACTATTAAGTCACAAGAAATAACAGTTTGAAAACTCTTTTTGAAAATCAAATATTGATAACTTCCCAGCTCTAATTGGTAAGACCCAGTTTCTCTAATGTTCCAAATATACAGAAAAAAAATTATAACGTTTTCATGATTTTAACAAAATTAAGAGTTTTGTACATATTAACCAAAATTTTAGGGCAATTCCCATGCAATACAAGCTTAAATATAAAAAACAAAGTCTGAAAATTGAGTGTACTTTTTGTCTGGTGACTTCCTACAGTGGGCCCAAAGCAGGATGAAGGAAGATGAGATATGGGGGTCCAGAATCAACATATTTGTCATTACCTTCAATCTGTGTAACACAATAAACAAAAGAGAATAACTGAACAAAGTTTCAAAAAATATATATCTACATGTACCAGAAAATATAAGCCTGACAAGCATAAGAAAAAATTATCTTAGATAGAATCTTGTGGTGGAGAAAATTAGCAACAGCATTCATCACAAATCCTGAGACGAATGTTCAATATTAAAGTTGCAAATGTAAGAGGATGTACCTTAGGAATTTTATATCACAGTGAGAAAGAAGATCATAGGCATTGCGTATAATATCCAACAGTGAACCTTCTGGAGTCTGCACATGTTGAACAAACATTGGATCAGCAATCCTCAGGTTCACTAGGAAGTTCATGCTACCAAATTGCAAGGATTAGACTCTGATTCAAGTGCAAAGGAATTGGATACCATCGTGAAAGTTTAAAACCTAAACAATTGAGCATTGATAACAGTGATTTTTATCATATCAATTGTGGTCGGCGTGAGGTGGCCAAAGAAGTCCGAGTAATTTCTTACAAGCTATTTATTATATACGTTAACACAATCTCATTACACTGAAGGAGAATATGAAAGTTCTTTAATTGACTAATTTAGCTAATACATCATGTGTAGCCTCTGAACTATACTAATTTCATCCTTCATCTTCTTGTTGTCCTGAATTTCTTCACTAATTTCACTCTAATCTTCACATGAGTCAGATCCACTTTCAAGTAGGTTACTTAATGCAAAAGTAGCAGAAGCCCTAACCTGAAACAAGGCATACGGACAGTAAGATGGAGCAAAAGTGAATCAGAGGCACTGTCTAGATATGGCCAACCTGACCATCTGGTGTTGTAACAACCCTCATACTGTTTACTGATTAATGACTGATTGATTACCGTTAATCACCAATTACTGGTAAACGGAACTAATAATGACTGATAACTGACTGACTGAAATTGGAAACCGAATTGATGGAGTATATGTTAGTTAAATTACATCCTATCTGTTTGATTATATGAATATCTGTTCATGCTTATATGTTTAAACTGCAAATTGAAGGCCTTATCGGCGGCCGAATCCAAAATTGATTGATGTGTAATGATCAACATAATTTATGTGATTTTGTGGTGTATTTACCTGAAAACTGATTAGGTATGATTAAATTAGATTAAAATAAGCTAATTAAAGAGTTGGACTTAATTACCGTTTTGCCCTTGAGTGGGCCACTACCTCTACACCTTGAGCTCATTATACTTGAGCCAAAAACATTTCCATCAGCCATATCTCTTGTTCTAGCCGACCTTTAGGAAGAGAGAGTGAGAGTTTGTGTAGTTCTTGGGATTTGGCTTAAACAACTTAGAGAATTGAAGGTTGATTGTTGCCTTGTGGTCCTACACTTGTAATTGAGGCTCTAGGTAAGAGAACTCAACCTTTATTGATGTGTTTGAGCTAGTTCTTGCATGATTCATGCTTCATTTGTAGAGTTAAGCCATGTTTTAGCTCATACATGATGATATAGAGCATAATTCATGCATGCATGTTGTAATGTAGAAGTTTGAGTTGAATTCATGGTAAAATGATGCATGCATGGTCATAATTTTGTAATGGTTTATGTTTTCAACTTGTTTTTGGATCAATTGGCTCCTTAGAGCATCAAATTGAAGCTTTGAAATGATTTGAATTCATGCATGTTTGCATGTTCTTCATATTCTTGAAAATGGGTTTGAATATGGTTTTAAATTGACTCACCTTTGGGGCTTGAATTCATAAATTGAGCTTTGAAACCTGTTATACATTGAATTTAGTTATGTTTTCCAGAATTTGGGCCCAAGAGGTCGAGTTTGGAGTGGTAGAATGCTTGGTTTGAGCTTGGGAGGCAGATCTGGAAATTCCAGATTTGGCTTCCTCGCTCGAGCGAAGGATTCCCCGCTCGAGCGAGCACCTTTGTCCAGGGCTCCGCTCGAGCGAGCATCGAGCGACCATCGCGCGCAAAATCGCAGCATCCAGTATTTTTACTGTTTTGCAGACCGCTCGAGCGAAGGATTCCTCGCTCGAGCGAAGCCTTTGATTTTGGACTTACGCTCGAGCGTAGAAAGTCTCGCTCGAGTGAGGCTCCTATTTTCAGCAAAGTTTGCAAAATGTTTTCTAAGTGTATTTTTGCATCCTCATCCCATCCTAGGCATTCTTAGGCCTGGTTTAAGACATCTTAATGAGGATATCGATGTAGAACACACCAAGGCAAATTAGGGATTAAGTTATGAGATTTCCCAACTGTGTAGCTTAGTGTGTTCAACCTGTTAACTGTGTAGGGTTGGCGACTGGGGAGACACGCTCTAGCATACTGTAGCCCGAACTCTGTGAGTAACGATTGTGTAAAGATATGTTCACAAATGATTATCTTCTGATTACTGAACTGAACTGTTTACTGAACTGATATTGTTTACTGAATGAATGTATGTCCTTTATTTCTGAACTGTACTGTGGCATCCTTAGCACTACTGTCTACTGTCACTGTTACTGTTACAGAGATCTCTGTCGGTTCCCTCGTGGAGCCACTACTGTTTACTGTTTGATGGCCATCATTACTGTTCGGTCTTTTAAGACCTACTGTTACTGTTATGCTAATGGATGTACCACATATGACTGTTTACTGTACTGAACAACTGAAATACTGATTGAATTGAACTGTTTTCATTACTGTAAGGACATTCATTCTAAACCCCTTTACGCATTATGTTATTCACTGGGCTTTAGCTCATTGTTTGTATATATATGTAGGTGCTCAGCCACCAGATCGGAGCTAGGAGCGTGGGTTAGACTCCAGTTTTGTCAAGCCAGCCTTTGTGCCTCACTGCGAGGTTCCGAGCCTATCTGCTAAGGCTTAGGGGTGTTTTAAGAATCCCCCCTTCTGTACTGTTTCACTATTTTGTATAGACTGACTGTTCACTGTACCGCTATCTAGGGTAGAGTCCCTAGTTTGAATGAATGTAAATATTGTGCATACTGTTCTGTACTGTTTATGTATGAATGCATGAAAAATCTTTTGGCATACAGACTGTCACAGCTCATTGGACATTGTTTAATTACTGTATTGGCTTCCGCCAGGCCCTGTACTCTGTTTTACTGTATTACTGTTCTGCAGGCCTTTGGTAATCTCAGATTACTGGCCGGTTACGGTGCTAAACCCATAGGGCCGGGTTTGGGTCGTGACAGAGTGGTATCAGAGCGATACTTAACCACGAGTTATACCGCACACACGTGTCCACATGAGCTATAGGGTGTCCTAGAAAAGTGATTAGGGCATTTCATGAACTTGAAAAGTGTGTGGTTATGTTATGACTGAATACCTGCTAATGTGTTAAACTATGAGACAAATGACCCCTTATGTATACAACTGTTATAACTGCTTATAGTGAAATGGACAATGCAAATGAACCTGAATCCTCGTCTACCGAGGCAAGAATGGAAAGAATGGAAAGAATGATGGAACTGAGAACTACTAGACTTGAACAACAGAACCAACAGCCTCCTCCTCCTCCGGTACAGCCGGAACTTAATGCGAATGTGAATGATGGGGACATAATTGCTTTGACCCAGAAGTTCAGCAAAATGAAACCGCCATCCTTTCAGGGAGGCCTTGAACCGTTAAAAGCCGAAGCTTGGGTTCTGGAAACAGAGAAATTATTTGAAGTGTTTCCGTGCTCGGAAGCGAACAAGGTATTGTTAGCTACCTTCACCCTTCAAGAAGAAGCTAGAAGGTGGTGGATGTTGATTCGCGATACAAATGCTGTTATGACTTGGGCTCAGTTCAAGGAGTCCTTTTTTGAAAAGTACTTCCCACAGTGTGTCAGGGATAGGAAAGTGACTAAATTTGAGCAACTGAAACAGGACACCACGTCGGTTGCCGAATACGAAACAAAATTTACTGAACTTGCCCGTTATGCACCGCATATGGTGGATACTGAGTATAAGAAGGCCAGGAAATTTGAAGGTGGCCTTAATGTTGCAATTCTGGATCGAATAAATGTTTTGAAACTACCGACTTTTGTGGGTGTTCTCGACCGGGCATTGATGGCCGAGTCGAACATTGCAGCAGTGAAACAATCTGAAACACCAACAACTGAATGGCATGGTAAAAGGCAGGGTTTCAAATTCAAGAAAGGCAAGCACAACCCAGCCAACAAGAAACAGAATACGGGGTCGACAACTAGCCCCAGTCAGGGGAGTGGATTTATGCCACCCTGTTCCGAGTGTGGCAAGAAGCACAAAGGGGTTTGCTACAGAATATCTGGAGCCTGCTACAGGTGTGGCAAGGTGGGCCACATGGTTAGAGACTGCCCCTCTGCTCCGCAAGCCAGTAGTAAAGCTACAGCCAGCGGCGCAGCATCAAACACTCCACCAAAACTGAACCCTAAAGCTACCGGGAAAGAGCTTGTGAGGCAAGGCCGAGTGTTCGCACTAGTACCGGGAGATGTGCAGAATACCGAGACCGTTGTGTCAGGTATTCTCTCTATCTGTACTCAAAATGCATATGTACTGATTGATTCGGGGTCTACGCATTCATATGTATCGCATGCTTTCTCACGGAAATTGAATAGACCCTTAGAACCTATGAACTATCTGCTAGCCGTATCATCACCCGTAGGAGGGTCCATGACATGTGCTTATATGTACCCCGCATGTGAAATTATTGTTGGGGATATGCATCTGTTTATTGATTTATTGCCATTGAACATTGATCATTTTGACGTAATATTGGGGATGGATTGGTTACAAAAATATCATGCCACTATTGACTGTGTGACCAAGCAAGTTGTTTTCCGTCCACCTGGTTTGCCTGGATTTGTGTTTAATGGGAGTGGAGTAGTACCTCCTCCGTACTTGATTTCGTCTGTGAAAGCTATAAAATTGATTAGAAAGGGCTGTAAGGGATATTTGTGTTATGTACTGACTGTATCTACTGATGATAATGCTAATGTGAACTGTATTCCTAGTCAGAGAATTCCCAGACGTTTTTCCAGATAATCTTCCAGGGGATTTGACTGACAGGGAGATTGAATTTACTGTTGATGTGATTCCCGGAACACAGCCGGTTTCTAAAGCTCCTTACAGAATGGCCCCAACTGAACTGAAGGAATTGAAAGTGCAACTGCAGGAACTGCTGGATAAGAAGTTTATCAGGCCCAGTACTTCACCCTGGGGTGCACCGGTTTTGTTTGTAAAGAAGAAAGACGGCTCACTGAGACTGTGCATTGACTACCGTGAACTGAATAAGGCAACTGTAAAGAATAAATACCCATTACCGCGCATTGATGATTTATTTGATCAGTTACAGGGTGCACAAGTATTTTCCAAAATTGATCTCAGATCCGGATACCATCAGTTGAAAGTTAAATTAGACGACATTGATAAAACTGCTTTTAGAACGAGGTATGGACATTATGAATTTTTAGTTATGCCATTCGGAGTCACGAATGCACCAGCTGCATTTATGGACCTCATGAACAGAATCTTTAAACCATACCTTGACAATTTTATTGTTGTATTTATTGATGACATATTGATTTACTCCAAGAGTATAGAAGAACATGAACATCATCTGAGACTTGCCCTACAAACCTTAAGAGAACAGAAACTATATGCTAAACTGTCTAAATGTGAATTTTGGCTTGATCATGTTATGTTTTTGGGGCATGTTGTTAGCAAAGATGGGATTTCTGTTGATCCGCAGAAAATTGAAGCTGTAGTGAACTGGCCTAGACCAACAAATGTGACTGAAGTCCGAAGCTTTTTGGGATTGGCCGGATATTACAGAAGATTTGTCAAAGATTTCTCCAAGATTGCTTTACCGTTGACTCAACTGACACAAAAGGGGACATCATTTGACTGGACTGACCAAAGGGAATCAGCATTCCAAGAGTTAAAAACTCGACTTGTGACTGCACCGGTTTTGACCTTACCATCAGGTACGGATGGTTATACTGTATTTAGTGATGCTTCTCATAAGGGTTTGGGATGTGTTTTAATGCAGAATGGGAAAGTAATTGCCTATGCTTCCCGACAACTGAGACCGCATGAAAAGAACTACCCGACCCATGATCTGGAACTTGCTGCAGTAGTATTTGCACTGAAAATCTGGCGTCACTATCTGTACGGGGTGACATGTGAAGTATACACCGACCACAAGAGTTTAAAGTATTTCTTCACACAGAAAGAACTAAACATGAGACAGCGGAGATGGCTGGAACTGATTAAAGACTATGACCTACAGATACTGTACCATCCGGGAAAAACCAATACCGTTGCCGATGCATTGAGCCGGAAATCGATTGGAAACTTAGCCTGTTTGCCTACGGGACAGAAAGAGTTGCTTTGTGACCTTGAAAAATCTGAAATCGAAATTGTTTTACGAGAACAAGGTGGAATCTTAGCTGCTATTTCTGCTCAACCGGCGCTGATTGAGGAGATTAAAGAGAAACAGCAACTGGATGACTTCTTGAAAAAGATCATCGAAGAAAGAGAATCTAAACCGAGACCGGGATTCAAATTTGAGAATAATGTACTGAAATTTCAAGAAAGACTGTGTGTACCAAATGATACTGAACTGAAAAGGAGAGTTCTGCAAGAAGGCCACAATTCGAAATTGTCTATCCATCCGGGGAATACGAAAATGTACCAAGATCTGAAACAGAATTTCTGGTGGCCGGGAATGAAGAAAGAAATTGCTGACTTTGTGTCCAAATGTCTTCATTGCCAACAGGTCAAAGCTGAACATCAACGACCTGCCGGATTACTGCAACCCCTACCCATACCAGAGTGGAAATGGGAGCATATCACCATGGATTTTATTGTGGGATTACCTCGCTCCAGAAAAGGTATGGATTCAATTTGGGTTATTGTTGATAGACTAACCAAATCTGCTCACTTCTTACCTGTCAAGACGATTTATAATGCGGACAAATTAGTTGTTATCTATATTGATGAAATTGTTAGACTGCATGGAGTGCCTGTGTCTATTGTTTCTGACAGGGATTCGAAGTTTACATCGAGGTTTTGGCAAAGCCTACAAACTGCACTGGGTACTGAACTGAGACTGAGTAGTGCCTATCATCCTCAGACAGATGGCCAATCAGAAAGGACCATCCAAACTTTGGAGGATTTACTGAGAATGTGTGTCCTTGATTTTCAGGGAGACTGGGAAAGTCATCTGCCATTAGTTGAATCCGCCTACAATAACAGCTACCATTCGAGTATTGGTATGGCGCCCTTCGAGGCATTGTATGGCAGAAAATGTAGATCTCCGATTTGCTGGGCAGAAGTTGGAGATGGGCCTTTGCTTGGGCCCGAGATTGTGTATGAAACAACTGAAAAAGTGAAACTGATACAACAGAGACTGAAAACTGCACAGAGTAGACAGAAAAGTTATGCAGATGTCAGAAGACGGGACAGAGAGTATGAAGTGGGTGATCACGTGTTTGTGAAAGTGACACCAATGAAAGGCCAGACTCGTTTTGGAGTCAAAGGCAAGTTAGCACCAAGATACGTCGGACCGTATGAGATTATTGAGAAAATTAATCCGGTGGCGTATCAAGTTGCGCTTCCTCCTGAAATGGAACACATGCATAATGTTTTCCACATTTCTATGTTAAGAGATTATCTCCGGGATCCCTTCCATGTAATAGAGCCTACCCACGTAGTGTTGAGTGATGACTACACTTACGAGGAACGGCCTATACAGATTGTAAACAGACGAATCAAGAAACTGAGGAACAAAGAGATCCCGTTAGTGAAAGTTGACTGGCAAACCCACGGTGGCGTGTATGCCACTTGGGAAAGGGAAGATGACATGGCCAAACGATATCCTGAACTGTTTCCACTGAATCCTGTTTTCTTCCAGAATGAAGGTAACTCGAGTTTAGAGGACTAAACTCTTTATAAGGAGGGGAGACTGTAACAACCCTCATACTGTTTACTGATTAATGACTGATTGATTACCGTTAATCACCAATTACTGGTAAACGGAACTAATAATGACTGATAACTGACTGACTGAAATTGGAAACCGAATTGATGGAGTATATGTTAGTTAAATTACATCCTATCTGTTTGATTGTATGAATATCTGTTCATGCTTATATGTTTAAACTGCAAATTGAAGGCCTTATCGGCGGCCGAATCCAAAATTGATTGATGTGTAATGATCAACATAATTTATGTGATTTTGTGGTGTATTTACCTGAAAACTGATTAGGTATGATTAAATTAGATTAAAATAAGCTAATTAAAGAGTTGGACTTAATTACCGTTTTGCCCTTGAGTGGGCCACTACCTCTACACCTTGAGCTCATTATACTTGAGCCAAAAACATTTCCATCAGCCATATCTCTTGTTCTAGCCGACCTTGAGGAAGAGAGAGTGAGAGTTTGTGTAGTTCTTGGGATTTGGCTTAAACAACTTAGAGAATTGAAGGTTGATTGTTGCCTTGTGGTCCTACACTTGTAATTGAGGCTCTAGGTAAGAGAACTCAACCTTTATTGATGTGTTTGAGCTAGTTCTTGCATGATTCATGCTTCATTTGTAGAGTTAAGCCATGTTTTAGCTCATACATGATGATATAGAGCATAATTCATGCATGCATGTTGTAATGTAGAAGTTTGAGTTGAATTCATGGTAAAATGATGCATGCATGGTCATAATTTTGTAATGGTTTATGTTTTCAACTTGTTTTTGGATCAATTGGCTCCTTAGAGCATCAAATTGAAGCTTTGAAATGATTTGAATTCATGCATGTTTACATGTTCTTCATATTCTTGAAAATGGGTTTGAATATGGTTTTAAATTGACTCACCTTTGGGGCTTGAATTCATAAATTGAGCTTTGAAACTTGTTATACATTGAATTTAGTTATGTTTTCCAGAATTTGGGCCCAAGAGGTCGAGTTTGGAGTGGTAGAATGCTTGGTTTGAGCTTGGGAGGCAAATCTGGAAATTCCAGATTTGGCTTCCTCGCTCGAGCGAAGGATTCCCCGCTCGAGCGAGCACCTTTGTCCAGGGCTCCGCTCGAGCGACCATCGAGCGACCATCGCGCGCAAAATCGCAGCATCCAGTATTTTTACTGTTTTGCAGACCGCTCGAGCGAAGGATTCCTCGCTCGAGCGAAGCCTTTGATTTTGGACTTACGCTCGAGCGTAGAAAGTCTCGCTCGAGTGAGGCTCCTATTTTCAGCAAAGTTTGCAAAATGTTTTCTAAGTGTATTTTTGCATCCTCATCCCATCCTAGGCATTCTTAGGCCTGGTTTAAGACATCTTAATGAGGATATCGATGTAGAACACACCAAGGCAAATTAGGGATTAAGTTATGAGATTTCCCAACTGTGTAGCTTAGTGTGTTCAACCTGTTAACTGTGTAGGGTTGGCGACTGGGGAGACACGCTCTAGCATACTATAGCCCGAACTCTGTGAGTAACGATTGTGTAAAGATATGTTCACAAATGATTATCTTCTGATTACTGAACTGAACTGTTTACTGAACTGATATTGTTTACTGAATGAATGTATGCCCTTTATTTCTGAACTGTACTGTGGCATCCTTAGCACTACTGTCTACTGTCACTGTTACTGTTACAGAGATCTCTGTCGGTTCCCTCGTGGAGCCACTACTGTTTACTGTTTGATGGCCATCATTACTGTTCGGTCTTTTAAGACCTACTGTTACTGTTATGCTAATGGATGTACCACATATGACTGTTTACTGTACTGAACAACTGAAATACTGATTGAATTGAACTGTTTTCATTACTGTAAGGACATTCATTCTAAACCCCTTTACGCATTATGTTATTCACTGGGCTTTAGCTCATTGTTTGTATATATATGTAGGTGCTCAGCCACCAGATCGGAGCTAGGAGCGTGGGTTAGACTCCAGTTTTGTCAAGCCAGCCTTTGTGCCTCACTGCGAGGTTCCGAGCCTATCTGCTAAGGCTTAGGGGTGTTTTAAGAATCCCCCCTTCTGTACTGTTTCACTGTTTTGTATAGACTGACTGTTCACTGTACCGCTATCTAGGGTAGAGTCCCTAGTTTGAATGAATGTAAATATTGTGCATACTGTTCTGTACTGTTTATGTATGAATGCATGAAAAATCTTTTGGCATACAGACTGTCACAGCTCATTGGACATTGTTTAATTACTGTATTGGCTTCCGCCAGGCCCTGTACTCTGTTTTACTGTATTACTGTTCTGCAGGCCTTTGGTAATCTCAGATTACTGGCCGGTTACGGTGCTAAACCCATAGGGCCGGGTTTGGGTCGTGACAGGTGTATAGCAAGCAGCAATGACCATCTCATGCAAATCATTCCAATCGACAACTTGACGATCAGGAATGCTCCATATGTGAACCTTAGCATCTAAGGATCCACTGATGAAGTATCTATTATCAACAGGATTAAACTGGATGCAAGTTACTGTGTCAAGGCAAATCCAAACAACAATCAAATAATTAGCTAATAGATCAACCAGAGCAATGAAAAGAATGTGTTTCTTCTGACTCATAATGTGGACACTGATTCAGTCATTTCAACTACATATAGAAATCTGTGTGCCTCCATCACTGTCCAAGAGCTGGTTCACAATTTCTGGGCTCCAATGGTTTATACTTTGAACTTAACCTATTGCTAAATTAACTCTACACAACAATGTAAATCACTATATAATTTCCAAACTCTAACATGCTAGGTTTTGAACACATGTAGCTCTCTGCTTAGGATCAATTCTTGACCAGTTTATAATTGGACATTCCTCCTCTAGATGGGGCATCATGACTTGCAGTATCATTTATCTTTGACTTTCACCCATTTACATTGCTTTATTGATGCCTTGATGTCACATAATTCCACCTAATTAGGTAATTGAGGCTCCAGCTGCAACCTGCAGGGAAAATTCAATTCCAGCTACTGCCTATTTTTCAGTCATAATATCTAAACATCTTATTTAGAATTAGAAGCCTATAAATTTTGGATTGCTTATAGTTATATATCCCTCTTTTTTTTCTAATTTAAAAAAAATGGAAGTGAAAATCTTGTAGTTGAACTTGAGTAAATCATCACATCCACTTGAGTAATCCTGATGGTATGACATGCATACTTTAGTGAATAATCACTCAACTTTTGGAGCCAAACTCAGATATATAATCTTAACTGTATCAGACAAATATTTTCACTTAAATAAATAAATAACTAGAGACAAAAAATAGCAAATGAAGAATCCACCTAAATCATAAATCGACATGGCTATAATTTTTCACCAACTTGTGAAGAATTCTAGATATACAAATCCAAAAGGTCTCTGGAATTTTTTGGCTAAAGATTTAAGCCCATTAACCACTCTCATCTGCATTTCATGTCCCTGCAAAACAACATTAATTCTCATAGTTGATCTAATGACAATATTACCAACTGAAATATGTTCGGTTGTGATTTTGGTTTTGTTTTATCGTTTTCATGCTTTCAAAATCAAGTTGCAGCAATGATGAAACTTGATAAATTTCATCTTCCTGCTTGGCTATTGTCCTCAAGGTAGTTAAGAAATCTTCAGGGAAAACAAGCTTTTTTACGTAAGAAGGCATCTTGCGCTGCCCACACCAACTATAGTTGCAAAATCGATCAATGGTGCATTTATCATTGCTTTCTTTCTGTGGTGAGGATGGTGGAAAAAAAACCATGATCCAGCAAGCTTCTAGGTAAAAGACACCTCAGTTCAGCCTTCTGCAAAAACAATCAAGTTTGTTAATGAAGCAAATATTCATATGTACAAACAGATATTTACACATAATATGCTGATGCATTAACATACTCATATACAAAACTTGCTTCACTTTACTATAGAAATCAAAATAATCCTCAAAAGGGCATATATTATTGAAAAAATTACAAAAGAAAAATACAGAGAATAAGTTAAGATTGTTTAAACTGTTGACCTCTGCTTCAAGAAGCTGTACTTTGGATTTAGAAAATGGGACACTCTGAATATCCTGTAAAGGATAATGAACCTGTAGTTCATTTATGTCAATAAGATTTAAATCAACTAATTATAAGTCAAAAATAAAGTAACAGTTTACACAAATAAATAAATAAATAATACATCTAAGATATAAATAAATAAATAAATAAGTCAAAAATCCTTCTGATCTCCATAGCAAATTAGAACAAACCCAACAAACTTTTCAGTGTTTTAATCAGAAAAAAAAAGGGTAGCAAATTAGAACAAACCCATCAAACTTTTCAATGTTTTAATCAGAAAAAAATCAAAAAAAAATGCAAAATTTACAGTTCCTTTTGGGAAAAACACAACAGATTTGTTCTTTTGAAGAAGCTTTCTATCAAAACCACCTTCATATTTCTAGTATTATTTTATATCATTCTTTCTTATGAACTAAACAGAAAATCATATACATATATAGAAGAGTAAGAGCATATATGTATATGTTACCAAGTGAAGTTCCATCAAAGCCATAGAGCTCATTCATTATCGTCGACTTCCCTACCCTAGGCAGTCCGATCACCCCAATCACCGTGAAATCAGTATTATCCATCAGAAACTATAATCAATCTCAAATTTCTCAGATTTTTACAGAAATATAAAACCCTAGAATTGGAAAGAGAACTATTAGTCTATGAAGTAACCTAGCCAGTCTCTATACATTCAGATGAGTTGAGAGAGAGAGAGAGAGAGAGAGAGAGAGAGATTACGAGAAGGATGCGATCGGTGTAGAAGTCCCAGGAATCAAAAATTAGGTTGAGAGAAGCGACGGAGGGGAGACGAGAAAGGATGGAGACGGAATCGTCATCGGTGAAGGCTCCATGGAACCCAAGAATTGGTGGCCGCTCTTCTCCAGCGTTGCCACGATCTCCGCCAGTCGAGGTGGATCGAAGCACCCTACGCTTCCAAGGCAGACGAACACCACCGTCTCACCCTACTCTTCCTTATTCAGGCATCGCCGATGAGGTTAGGGTAGTGAGACACAGTGATGAGGCTTTGGAGAGTGGTAGAGGAGCTCAAGGTTAGGGTTTCCATGAAGGCTCAGGTTAAGATGAAAATCTGTGAGACTGAGACAATGATCTGCGAGGCTGAGACGGTTTGGAGAGAGAGAGAGAGTGTGTGACATACAAGTGTTTAGAAAGAGAGCTACGGCCAATTCGAAGAGTGTTTCATTCGAAGATTGTTTCATTTTACCATTTGGCGCCAAAGTATTTTATTTCGGCGCCTATATTTATTTTGGGTGATTATTGAGACCCCTCCAATCACCACCCTACACACACGTGGCGGGTGGTGATTGGAGGAGAAGGAAAAAAAAAATGACCAATTAGGTGAAGAGAAGGTCAAGGGGGTGGGAAAAAAATAGCGTCCAAGTCATTATTGATTTATTTTGGTCATATTATTTAGACATAAATTGCATTTCATGAAAAATAAAATATTTTTAACAGTTAGCATATGTGCATCATGGAAAGTGTACTTTCTAACGGCTGATTTTTTGTGCGTCGTAAAAAGTGCAATATTTTTAATGGTTGACTTTTTGTGCGCTGTGAAATATTCAATATTTTTAACAGCTAGTGTATGTGTGTCGTGTATAGTTGATGTATTAACGGCATGCCATATGCACGTCATAGAAAGTTTTATTATTTACGGCTAACATCGCAAGCTGTAAAAAAATCATCATTATTAGCATTTACGACCTACTCAATAGACACGCCGTAGTTGAGAAATTATTTACGACATGCAAAAAAAGTAAGTCGTAAAAGTGAGAAACCACGGCTTGCATTTACTGTATGTCGTTAATGTGGAACCGTAAAAACTCTGTTTTGTTTTAGTGCCATCTCCTTCTCCCTCTGTCTCTCTTTCTCTCTATGTGCCTTTTGATGAACCCTAGCCTTCTACTTTCCTTTTAATTAGAAGCAGCCAAAGAGTTAAGGGTGTGTTTGGTAACGTTTACGTTTTTAGTTTATATTTATAAAAATTTTATAAACTGGTTTTTGTTTATTTTTTGTTTATTTTTAGAAAAACATAAACTACAAACACGTTTGGTAATTGACAAAATGTTTAAAAAAATTTAAAAATATAAAAAAGAGTGAGAAATGGCAAGTGGTGGCAAGTGGCGGCAGAAGATGGTGGTGGAAAGTGGTAACGGTGGGTGGTGGTGGTGGGTGGGTGGCTGACGGTGGCGGGTGGTGGGTGGTAGCGAGTGGGTAGTGGGTGGTAGTGGCAAGTGGGTGGCGGGTGGTGATGGGTGATGGTGGGTGGCGGGTGGTGATAGGTGATGGCAGGTGGGTGGTGGTGGCGGATAGGTGGCAAGTGGTGGTGGTGGGTGGGTGGGTGACAGTGGCGAGTGGTGGGTGGTAGCGAGTGGGTAGTAGTGGTGGCGGTGGCGATGGCGGGTGGTGGGTAGCAGTGGCAGGTGGGTGGCGAAAGGCGGGTGGTGGCGGGTGGGTGTGGGTGGTGATGGTGGGTGGGTGGGTGACGGCAGTGGGTGGTGGGTGGTAGCGAGTGGGTGGTGGTGGTGGCGGGTGGTGGCAAGTGGCAGGTGGTGGTGGGTAGTGGCGAGTAGGTAACAGGTGGTGGGGGGTAGGTAGCGGGTGGTGGTGGTGGTGGGTGGGTGGGTGACGATGGTAGGTGGTAGATGGTAGCGAGTGAGTGGTGGTGGTGGTGCTGGTGGTAGTAGAGATGGGTGGTGGGTGGTGGTGGCAGGTGGGTGGCGGGTTGGTGGTGGGTGATGGTGGTGGTGGTGCTGGTACTGGTGTTGGTAGGTGGTGATGGCGGGTAGGTGGCAGATGGCTAGTGGTGGTGGTTGTGGGTGGGTGGGTGGTGGTGACAGGTGGTGGATGGTAGAGGCAGGTGGCTGGTGAGTGGTGGTGGCAAGTAGGTGACGGGTGGTGAGTGGTGGCGGGTGGATAGCAGGTGGGTGGTGGGTGGTAGTAGTGGTGGTGGCGAGGGGTAGGTGGTGATGGCGAGTGGGTGGCAGGTGGGTGGTGGGTGGTAGTGGCAGATAGGTGGTGAGTAGTAGTGGTGGCGGTGGTGGAGGGTGGGTGGTGGTGGCGGAAGACGGCGGTGGAAAATGGTGGCAGGTGGTGACTAGTGTTGGGTGGTAAAAAAAAAAAAAAACTCAAAACTCAAAACGGAAACACATTTTTTGTGTTTTCATTTTTTGGCCAAATTTATAAGCTGAAACCACTGATTTATAAATCAAAAATTTTACCAAACAAGTTTTTATTTGAGTTTTTTAAATTTTTGTAAATATAAACAGAAAACTGAAAACGTAAAAGTGTTACCAAACGACACCTAAATGTATTTTGAAATTTTTTTTAATTTTATAATTTGTGTTTTGGTGTTGGGGCTTTTTTTTTAAAAAAAAAATAATAATAACTTGGGAATTGTATATCTTCTTTTTTTTTAATAGATAGATATGTCTTCTTTTCTTTTTTTTTTGGTTTCTATTCGGGTATTTTTTTTTCAATTTATTTAAGATGGAGTTGTGGGTATCTTTTTTTTAAAATTTAATTTATCTGTGATTTTCATTTATTTTTAATTATTATTATTTAGGTAAGTAAGTTATGATGTGAGTTAGATATGCGATAGACATGTAAGTTTTATTGATTTAAAGTTTATTTAGATAAACTTTAAAGATTTTTTTTTTAGTTTTTTAGTTTTTTTGGTTATGTTATAATGTAATATATAAAATATAGGTAGATATCTACAACTTTAAAAGAAAATATTATCTGATTTTTTGGGGAAGAGAAAATGAATGCAAGTTTTAATATTTTTTTTTGAAAATTTGTGAGAGAGATTAGAAGGGAGAGATTATGAAATATTTTTGTTATTAAATAAATAAATTAGTCAATAGTTTTTTTTAATCTATTTTGTAAATTAAAAATCAATAATTTTGAAAAATTGATTAATTTATCCTATTAAGTGATTTAAAATTTTGATAGATATACATAAAAAAAATACATAATTATATTATTAAATCATAATTCAAATTTAGATGTTATATCTTTTTGAGATCTATAGCTAAATTCTTATCTTTTTATTTTTTATTTTTGTGTGTAACTATAGTACATGGGAGAAATTGAAAAGGGTGTTGCAATAATTATGAGAGAAGTCAAAAGGGATTGTGGGTTGGGAGAAGTCAATAAATGCTGAGGTTGGGTTGGGAGAAGTTAATAAATGTTGAGGTTTTTTTTTTTTAAATCAAAAAATTAGAAAATTAGGATTAAGAAATTGAAACTCCCACAGGCCTTGGGGTTAAAAACCCCTTTTTGCTTAATATATAGTATATATATATATAGATATAGATAAATAAATAGATATAGATCGATAGATAGATAGATATAGATATAGATAGATAGATAGATATAGATCGATAGATAGATAGATAGATAGATATAGATATGGCACATACCATTTATATGACACAAGGACCAAAGTACCGGGACAACTGCTGCAATTTGCTCTCATCTAAATTAAAGGGATTTAAAAAGTTAAAAAAAAAAAAAAAAAATTATAATATTAAAAAATGTTCACTAAAAACATATAGATTAAAAATTAAAAATTAATTATTGTAAACTCCATACTAAACAAGGTAATGTTTTCTATTAATTTGAAAATTAAAAAATTATTATTAATTTTTCCTCTGTTTTTTTTTCTCACAAAAAAAAAATAGCTACATTAATTATTTTCTTTTTTCTTTTTTCTTTTTTTGTGGAAAGGGGTTTTGACCTGCGATTTTTCTAAAATGGGTGTTCTAGACGGAAAGGGTAGAGTTGGTTCAGACAATAAGAAAAAGTGCTTATGCAAGAGGCGCCTTCACTATAAGCAAGAATAGTCAGTTTTGCATAGGGTGCCTTCTTGTATAATAGCTTCAATACTGGTATGCATTAAGGGCTTAAGTGTGAGACGTATAAGAGGGGCTTTAGTGCGAAAATAGAAGAAATGGTTTACAGAGTGTCTTCTTACTTCACGACTTCAATACTTGTGAGAGAGGAGTAGGCTCAAGTGCGAGAGAGAAATGAGGGTTTGTAGGAAGTGTCTTCTTGGGTCACGACTTGAGTGTCCGTGCACATGAAAATGAGTGATAAGGGTCAGAGTGTGTCTCTTGGGGTCACGGTTTTAGTGCTCCGAAACACAAAACCATAGCATATTAATAAAAAGAAATAATTAGTGAAAAAATGTTTTTGGCTTCTTAAATACAAGAACAGAGAATTTATTATTGGTGATGAAATATTTTTGTCTTCCACAACATAACCCTATGAGACGAAAAATATATTCATTGTGCAATCAATCAGAATTTATTAGTGACTAAATATTTTCATCTCCCACAACTTATTCTTCCAAGACAAAAATATATTTGTTGCTCATTTAATAGAAAGATGAAACGGCATCATTTGCATGATGGAGTGTTTATTGGTGACGAAACATATTCGTCTTCCATAACTTCTCATTCCTAGACAAAAATATATTTGTCGCCTAATAAATGGAAATATGCAACGACATCGTTTAATAGATAGGCAATTTATTGGTGACAAATTACGTTCGTCACAAAAAATATATATATTTTGTGACAAAAATGTTCGTCTCCAATGAGCTAAAATAATTCGCGCCAAAGCAAATAAAATTGGCGCCTAAATTTTGCAGATGAAATTTTTTTTCGTCTCCTATATGTTTGAGAAAAAATAAAACAAACGACAAAATTAATATTTTATCATCTTTGGGTTAAATTTTAAGACAAAAAAAATTTCGTCACCAAATTTTGTCACAATAGCCTAGATTTCTTGTATTTTGTTTCCTTGTTTAATTATTATTATTATTTTTTTCATATTGTGGTGAGGGGTTTACTATGAGAAAGAATAATAGCTTTGCACAAAATGTCTTCTTGGATAATAATGTTTGCATGCACAAACGGCGAGAATGGAGGAGCTTTAGTGCGAAATAGAAGAGATGGTTTATAGAGATTATTTTCTTGAGTCACAGCTTCAATACTTGTGAGAGAGGAGACTCAAGTGCGAGATAGAAACGAGGGTTTGTAGAGGGTGTCTTTTCGGGTCACGACTTTAGTATTTGTGTGTGTGTGAAAGTAAGTGATTAAGGTGAGAGTGATCTCTTAGTTTCTGACGACATTTTAATAAAGAGAAATAATTAGGGATAAAATATTTTCGTCTCAAACTCATATGTTCGTTGCCTAATCAACAAAAATACAAAAACAACGTTGTGTGGGGATGGAGAATTTATTGGTGATGAAATATTTTCGTCTCCTTCAACTTAACCTTATGAGACGAAAATATATTCGTCGCACAATCACTCAAAATGCAACACGACACATGGAGAATTTATTAACGACGAAATATTTTCGTCTCCCAAAACATATCCTTCCGAGACAAAAATATATTTGTCGCCTAATTAACAGAAAGATAAAATGAGCATAAAGAGTTTAATGGTGACGAAATATTTTTGTCTCCCATAACTTATCCTTCCCAGCCAAAAAATATATTTGTCACCAAATAAATAAGAAAATGAAACGACATCGTCTAATAAGTTTCGAATTTATTGGTGACGAATTCCTTTTGTCGCAAAAAACTTTAAAATTTGTGACAAAAATGTTCGTCTCCAATGAGCTAAAATAATTGGCGCCAACAAGAAAAAAAATTGGAGCCTCTTTTTTTTTCTGATGAATTTATTTTTGCATCTCCTACAGTTTTGAGAAGAATTAAAAGAAATGACAAAAGTAATATTTGGTCATGTTTGGGTTACATTCTAAAACGAAAATAAATTTTATCACCAAATTTTAAAAATTAATTATTGAAAACTCCATACTAAACAAGATAATGTTTTCTATTAATTTTGAAAATTACAAATTTTTTATTATTTGTTTCTCTGTATTTTTTCTCACAAAAAAATAGCTACATTAATTATCTTTTTTTTTTTTTTTTTGTGGAGAGAGGTTTTGACCTTTGATTTTTCTGAAATAGGTGTTCTAGACGGAAATGGTAGAGTTGGTTCAGACAATGAGAAAAAGTGCTTGCGTACATAGGGTGCCTTATTGGATAATAGCTTCAATGTTGGCATGCGCGAAGGGCTTAAGTGTGAGACAGAAGAGAGGGGCTTTTGTGCGAAATAGAATAAATGGTTTATAGAGTGTCTTCTTGAGTCACGACTTCAATACTTGTGAGAGAGGAGTAGACTCAAGTGCGAGAGAGAAATGAGGGTTTGTAGAAAGTGTCTTCTTGGGTCACGACTTCAAGGTCCGTGTACATGAAAATGAGTGATAAGCGTTAGAGTGTATCTTTTAGGGTCACAGTTTCAATGCTTCGAAACACAAAACCATGGCATTTTAATAAAGAGAAATGATTAGTGATAAAATATTTTTGTATCCTTCAATACCATAACAAAGAATTTATTATTGGTGATGAAATATTTTTGTCTTCCACAACTTAACTTTATGAGATGAAAAATGTATTCGTCACGCAATCAATTAGAATTTATTAGTGACGAAATATTTTCGTCTTCCATAACTTATCCTTTCCAGACAAAAATATATTTGTCGCCTAATAAATGGAAATATGCAACGACATCGTTTAATAGGTATGGAATTTATTGGCAACGAATTACGTTCGTCACAAAAAAAATTATATTTTGTGACAAAAAATGTTCGTCTCCAATGAGCTAAAATAATTCGCACCAATGCAAATGAAATTGGCGCCTCATTTTTGCACACAAAATTTTGTTTTCGTCACCTATACTTTTGAGAAAAATTAAAACAAACGACAAAATTAATATTTCGTCATCTTTGGCTTAAATTTTAAGACAAAAAAAATTTGTCACCAAATTTTGTCACAATAGCCTATATTTCTTGTATTTTTTATTGATTTTAAGCATTTGGTGACGAAATTTGGTTTTCCTCTCTAAAAATAATACATTTGGAGACGAAATTATTTCCTCTCTAATTTTTTTTACAATGGTGACGACAAATTTTATCTCTAAAATGGCGCCAAATCTTCCACCAAATTTTCCAAGGGCGGGAAATTGTTTTGTGACGAAAAATAAAATTTAGAGACGAATAAAATTTTCGTCACCTATTGTTTTATTTGATTTTAAGCATTTGGTGACGAAATTTGGTTTTCGTCTCTAAAAATAGTACAATTGGAGGTGAAATCTTATTTTCATCACTAAAACATGTATATTTGGAGACGAACTATTTTTTCGTCACGCGTTTTTGTCACCATAGACCTTTTTTGTTGTAGTGTTTTTTGAGAAATCGATACACAAATTCTGAAAATTGTACAAACAAACCTGTTAGTCACTAGGAAGATTGGCAAATCAGTAAAATGAAATCTAAAAATTCCATAAACCAAATATTATGTAGAAAACAAAAATCAAATTAATAAAATGTAACAACCTATATATATAATTTCACTTTCACTAAACCTGAAATACACTTATGTATATATAATTTAGACATACACATCACACTTATATTGTAATAACAAAGTATTAATCACACAAACTAATCAATCCAATGTTATTATAATAAAACCAATGCATTTAATTTGAAGAGTAAGCCAAAAAATAAATAATAAAAAAAAATAAAAACCACACTCACAAACATCTAACTACACAAAAAGAAGTAAGATCAAATTGACCCATTTTAGAAAACTCAAAACACGAGTAAGAATAATGAGTTAATATTGTTCATTAACAATATTATTTAATGAGTTAATTAACAATATGAAATAATATTAACTCATTAATATTATTGTTAATATTATTAATATTGTTAATTAACGTATAAGAACAATGAGTTAATATTGTTAATATTATTTAATGAGTTAATTAACAATATTAACTCATTAATTTTTAACTCATTTAATGAGTTAACAATATTATTTAGGACATCATTAAAAGAACAATATTATTTAATAAGTTAATTAACAATATTATTTAATGAGTTAATTAAAAAATTACTCATTAATTAACATATTAATTGTATTAACTCATTAATTAAGTATTTAGGACATCAACAATGATTACTTAATAAATTACTCTTTTATTAATTATTTAGGTTTACTTGTATTATTGTTAGATTACAATTAATGATTATTTAAATAAAGTTCTTGACTCACAAGTAATTGTAATTGAATGAGTTAAAATCCATATAATTCTTTTAGAAATAAAATCCAATATAAGTATGTGGTTGATATTTTAAGTTTTTTGTTTCATTGAAGCGAGTGTATGGAGAGTGTTCCAATTATGTTCTACTGGGGGAAATAAAATTTGGAATCCCGATGAAGGTGTGTCATATGATGCTGAGCCAAAAAGGATATTTGGGGTGCAACTTGGCACCACGCTTAACAATTTGGAGGAGATGTTCATGTCCAAGGTGACAAGTTACGGCGAAAGTGTCTGATTGAACTTCAAATATAGATATCCTTATCGCCAGTGGCAAGCAATCAGCAGATACAAGACATTACCGATCAATGACGATGAGACATTGAACACCATATTAAGTATCAGTGTAAGTTTCCAACCACCAAATTGTTTGGAAGTGTACATTGATAAAGAGGTTGTACGCAATGTCCCGAATATGAGACAGATGGATTCTTGTCCCTTCACTACATTGCCTACACAGGGTATTGACACGACGGCGTTTCGATCTCCTATGTATGCATCATATCAACATTATTCAGTAGTCTACACATAACAGACATTTGAGGGCCATGGTGTGAAATCAAGTTCGCGTAGTGGATATGATTATGAATTTCACAATAGCACAAAAGATGTGTCCACCTGCAACCATCATACCACTCCAGTTGAAAGTAATGGGAGTATGGCGGAAACGGTGAACTATGTGCAGTTTGTTGACACTATTGCTGACAATAACATGTATGATCCTGATGTCGCCCTAGACGATGATGAAAATGAAATGTTTGATGAAGAAAATTTATTGGCCGGATCAGATGATGATGATGAAAAAGATGACGCCAACGGCCCCGTTGACCCTGAAAATGTCTGTATCCCACCTAGACCTGAAATTCTTTTCTATGAGAACATTCACATGGGTGGTGATTTTGACATGAGTAGCCGTGATGTCGTTCTCCGTAACTGGATCTGGAACGCTAAAAATGCAGAGTCGGACAAAAGGATGGTTTCATTAATAAGAAGCAACTTTTACATGCTGTGAAATTGTACCACGCAAGAAATAATCGAGAGTATAAGGTTGTAACCTCCAAGCGAGACCCTTGGGTGTCTGCTTGCAAGCACGATTGCAGTTGGTGGTTGCGTGCATCTCTTAATAAGAAACATGGTCTTTTTGAAATAAAACAGTATAGGGGTCTGCACCATTGTTTATACCCAAGAATGAACAGGGACCACATTAATATTGACTCCAGTTACATTGTTTCTCATCTTTTGGGACAAGTTGCGGTGAGTATAAAATATATATATATATAGATGTTTGTTTATAGCGTTCACACCCAAATAATCCAACTTATATTTGATTGTCGTATGCAGAATGAACCTCATATGCCAATTAAGAATGTTATAGAAGATATCAAAAAGACCATGAACTACAGTATATCATTCAAGAAGGCATGGCATGCAAGGTCAAAGGCAATTAGAATGGTATTCGGGGATTAGGATGAATCGTATAGGTAGTTTCCTAAATTCATGCATGCATTACAAACATCTAATCCTACCACCATCGTTAAATGGAAGCATAGATATACCAGAGGTACAACCATCATGCCCGTCTTCCACTTTGTTTTCTGGTCTTTCAAACCCGTCATCAATGGATTCAGATATTGTAGGCCTATTATAACCATAGATGGTACATTCTTATACAGCAAATACACTGGTGTGTTGCTTGTAGCAACGATCGTCACTGCCAATGGCAAAGTATTACCGTTTGCATTCGCTGTTGTCGACAAGGAGAGTTTGGAGTCTTGGTCGTTCTTCATTTCAAATATCAGGGAACATATTGTCATAGACCAACAGAGAGTGACTTTGACATATGATCGAGCTGAGAGTATTTTAGCTGCTGTGAATGCTAAATCCCTCACTCTAATTTGTTGGATATCATCGACACTGCCTTCGACATGTTTGTAGTAACTTCAACACAAAGTTTAAGAATAAGGAGCTGAAACAACTTCTATGGAAAGTAGGGAGTGCTCATCAAAGACGAAAGTGTAATGCCTACTTAGAACAGATACAGGCCATTAACCAAGATACCATCGATTGGGTCCGCAAGATGAATCCTATGGAGTGGGCCCTTGCGTATGACGGTGGATATCAGTGGGGGGTATTGACTAGCAATGACGCAGAGTGCTTCAACAGTGTCTTGAAAGGTGCAAGGAACCTACCTATCTCAGCTATGGTTAAGTTTACATTTCGACGACTCGTAAAATATTTTGACGATATGGGAGCCCAAGCAGAAATAGATGCACGGAATGAGTTCCAATACCCTAGAGAGATGCAAAAAACTATCGAGGAGGGCATCACAGGGGGAAATACTTTCCAGTTGATATCGTACGATAGGTTAGGTTGTAATGTAAACTAAATTGTACTTATTATGTTGTGAAGTTAATTACACCTACAAACATGACAATTAGTTTGTATCAATAATGTCTGATAGGCCATGCCGCGTCTTTGAGGTGTAAACATCTTTTCGCTATGGACGAGGTCGCAATACATAGATTGTACGCATGAATCAACCCACGTGCAGTTGTGGCAAATACGAGATAAGACACTATCCATGTTCCCATATGCTCGCTGTTATATCTGAATGCGGTGACAATCCATTCAAGTACGTTGATCCAATATATGGGTTTTCTGTATTCATGAGGGTTTGGGAAACTAAATTCAACTCAATACCTCATTAAGATTATTGGGATGATCCGTAGTGGACCTTAATACCTAATGCACTTCGTCTGCATAAAGTAAAACGGGGTCGTAAATCTATATCCCATATTCCGAATGAGATGTATATATCAGATAGGCGTTTAACCGCTCGTTGCAGTGAGTGCCAGCAGACAGGTCATGATAGGCAGGCATGTCCGGATAGGCTTGGTCAATGAAGATTATGTAATGCTTACCTGAGTTTCGTGAATTGTGAAATTGTAAAATGGTCGCCATTTTTAATTGTGAGATTGTAATTGGACAGCCTATGTGAATTCTTAGCTTATAATGCAAATGACCCTATGTTAAACTATTAATTAATTATATTTACTAATATTTTAGAGGTTAGACCAATTGAACATTTTGCAAACCCTAAAGCCATTTTCTTAATTTGAACTCTAAATAGATCATTTTTAATTTTTAATTTTTTACATATTTAAATTGTTTTATATTAAAAAAAATTACAACTAATATACTAAACAAATAAATTAAACTGAATATGTATGTAAAACAATTTAACTCTAGCACATAGGCCTAAGTTTTTTATTGTGTATTTGATTGAAAATGTGTATTAAAAAAGTCTATACTTAATCAAATAGTTCTTCTATAATCAAATAATTCTATACTTAATCACATTTAAAATTTATGAATAAATTTATGTAATTTAAAAATTTTATACTTTATTGAAACTTTTAGCATCACAAAATCAATAACTAAGTTTTGTCAAATATGCTATAAATCTAATCATCAACCTATTTTTTAAACAAATTTTCTCATTCAAAAATTTGGCAAATATTTATGTAGGAAAACGATCCACATATTATTGCACTATGTTCATGGTCATTATTAAGCTTATGTAACTTAGACCCTAAAATAATTTTGAAAAAGATTTCTATGTTAGTTATAGCATAGATAACATGACCATTTGAAAGGTTTTTATAAATTTTGAGATTCTGTTGAATTGTTTATCATATTTACTGACACATAATTTTAAATCTTAAAATATATATATATATATATTTATTTAAAAATCATAAATTATGAAATAATTAGAGTTTTTTTATGATTATAATTAGATTTTAGTGAATTGCTTCCATATTAGTGGCACACAAATTTATAATTTTAAAATAACTAAGCATATTTTTCTTTTAGAAGTCATGATTTATAGAATAATTAGAGTTTAATTGTTATAGTTAAATTAGAGTTAATCAATAGAATTTTTTAAAATAAAAATAATTAGATTTTAGTAAATTGCTTCCATATATAGTATCACACAAATTTAAATTTTGAAATCGCTGAGCAAACTTTCCTTTTAAAAATCGTAATTTATGAAATAAATAGAGTTTTATTGTTATGATTAAATGAAAGTTTTATTGTTATGATCTAGTATTTCACTTGTACAGGCTTCATGGCACAGCTACCTGAGGAGGTCTCACTTCTCATTCATCCACATCGGGCTGACAGTATATGGGCGCATCCGGTATGCAATGTTTGTTGGACTTTATGTTTACAATTAAAATACCCTTCATTTTGTTCTATCTTACGTGATAATACTATTATTTAAACTAGTCATTCTGTTATGCAGGAGGAGGCACAGGCAGTGTTGACATGCTGCCGGGCAAATTCTGGCCTATGGGAGCATCCGTTGGACCATAGAGTCCTTCAGTATATACTATGCGCAGGATTCTATGGTGTGTACCGTATCGGTCTTATTAGACTAGACCACTCACTGATCATTGCTTTGGCCGAGAGGTGGCGCACAGAGATGCATACATTTTATTTTCCGGTAGAAGAGGCCACGGTGACATTGTAGGACGTATCTGTCCTATATGGTCTACAGATTGATGGCCAAGCAGTTACTAGTATTGACCCAACATATACGAGGGACCAGTGGATAGCGCTATGTGGTGAGCTATTGGGAGTAGCACCTACACCTACAGACTTAAAGGCAGGTAAACTGAGGGTGAGGTAGCTAGCCGAGCATTTTGGTCCTCTACCAGAGCAGGCGACAGATGAGTTGGTACAGCAGCATGCCCGAGCATATATTCTACGGCTTATTGGGGGGGTACTTCTCCCTGATAAGTTACAGAACCTGATCAAGCTTATATACTTGCCACTGCTGAAAGACATCAACGAGATTGACGAGTACAATTAGGGTAGCGGCTTTGGCATGCTTGTATAGGATACTGTGTCGAGCGGCTCAAGTGGGTGCGAAGGAGATCGAAGGACCACTTGTATTGCTACAGGTTAGTAAGAATTTTAGTACATGTCAATTCATGTTGTATGACATATATCAGTATTGTAATTGGGTCCAAACTATTGCAGATTTGGGAGTATGAGAGATTCATTCGCATAGCCCCGTCTAGGCGGCAAGTGGTTGCGCCTGGGGAGCTTCCCATGAGGTTGTGAAAACTTGCATTTAATTATTCTAAAAAATAAATAAATAAATAAATTGATTAATTAATTAATTAATTAATTTTATCTGGAGATTATCTAAAATATATTAGTGTATAAGTTAGTTTTAAATTAATCTAATTAAATCACTAACAGAGACATTATTAACAATAATAATTTTGTCGGTATTCAATATTTATTGTTTATAAATTATTTTAATTAGGATTTAACATGATAATTATTCTTACTAAATACCTTAGTTAAAAATCTTAGTGTATCAATCTTGAGAAACCCATACAAATATACACACACCAAAAAAAAAAATCAGAATTGAATTCTCAGTGGTAGAATAATGCCACCTGTTTGTTTGCATGTTAATGTAGGAAACATAACCACATCATACTTCTTGGATTTAGAAGATACGAAGTGACCCCAGAGAATGATGAGAAGAAAGAGAGAGAGAAAGAAGGGAAAAGCCTCAGCATGTTTATATATATGCATGCTACTCTTTGATTAGAAAATGTAAAGAAAACCTGCGAAGAAAATATGTGAAGTAGAGTTAGGGAATAAGAGGAGGAGGTTAAGAAGGTTGCATATTTTCCTACCATTTCACTATTCCATTTCAATCCTACAACTAAGTAAGAAAACCCTCTCGACCCTCTTATTTTTTTTAATTGTTGAAATTTTCAGATTATATTCATATTTAATTGTTAAAATTTTCAGATTATATTCGTATGATAAAATAACTAACTTATAGATAGAAATTTTTATATATATGTAAATAAATTTTGTGATGTATATATCAAATATTTGAAGATATCGATAGTCTTAAAGTCATGGTATTATTGTGGAAATAGACTTGCATGTGTAGTTTATACTATTAAAGAGAGGATTAAAGATTTTATTTGGCCCTTAAATTTACCATAAAATTTGTACGAATTTTTAGAACATTTTATACTCAAAATTTGAAGATGATTTATTCTACAAAGTTGTTGATAATGATGTCTAGTTAATCCATGAATTTTTGCAACAATTATTGAGCTTTTTAAGAATTTATACAAATTTTTAATTAAATCTGAAACTGTAAGACAGATTTTACTATATGTTTGAAAATTTATTAAAATTTCTATATTAAGCCAAATGTAGTAATTTCTAACTAAAATATGAAATTTGAGAAGTCTAGTTTCACGATAAATTTTTAGATTATAGAGTTGATCTATGAATTTAAGTATGAAATTAATTTAAGAAAATGTGATAAATCTGTGTCATAAAATTTCTAGGAATTTTACAGAATTATTTATAACTAACTTTTGGGAAATTCTTTCTGAAAAATGACCTAAACATCTTTATTGAATGTTCTATATATTTTCACGAATTTTAGAATTGTATAAATAATTTATTTATGATTTTTATTACCTAAGGTATAACTTGAAAATTTCTGGACAAGTTTGAGATCATCACTTCAATTATTTATTTGGATAAAAATCAATTATTGTGTTAGTCTAATTCATCAAATATTGTAAATTAGTAATCCATGTATGGGTGTATTGTGGTTTATTTAATATTGTGCTAGTCTAATCTTGTAAATTAAAAATCTATGCATATGTGTGATTATTGTTTATTTTCCTTGTATCCAAATTATTATTTCATATCATGATTTAAATAAATTGTTTATTTAAATTTTGTACATTTATTTATTATTGTGTGACATGTGTAATATTTTATGTTGGAAATTTTAATGAGTTGGTATAACATTATTGGTGATTGAAATTTGAATAATTTGTGATTAATATAAAAACTAATTGAAATGATTAACGGTATATATAAAGTTAATGATCGAGGGTTAATATCGGTTGTTCAGGGTGAGCCCTGGTTTTTAATAATTTTTACGTAAATTGTGTCACGAAACCCAAAGATAGCACGGGGCTTATTTGAACCCTTATCGGTATTTAGTTTTGGAATAAGGGTGGATATGCGGGTGGCACGCAGGGAAGTTACGTACCCCTGGCAGACCGTTTCCTTGGGACAGACCACGGATACCATGGCTTGGGTATATAACTCCGGGCGTGGGCATCTTTGGTAAATATTTGACCAGGGGGTTTCCAAATTAACCGTAACTATGGCTTAGTGGTTAGTAAGAAAGTCTCTTGGGTGAGATTTTGAGCGTCACCTAAGCTATTAAAATTATCGAAATTATTATAATGGTTGTTTCATTTATCATGATATTAGTTATTATTATTATTTTAATTATTATGGTTTGATTATTTTCTCTTAAAAAGAATGGTAGGCTGGTTATATTTTCTTACTGTGTTGCAAAACTCATGGCATATATTCTGTTGCCCTGGCGTTTCATGCCAGATTATGTCGAAGAAGGGACTGAGGCTGAATTTGGAGCTGCTGCTAATATTGAACCTTGGCTAACTTAAAGCCAAGACTTTATCAAAATAAAATTATCTCTTGTATTACTATTTGAAAATGTTACAATGTTGAATGTGAACTTGTAATTTATTTTTTTTTGTTGTTGTTGAACTTTGATCATATGAGAATTTAAATTTTCCTAATTAGATGTTAAAGTTATATTTAGCAAGTTACTTTGTTATTTAAATTTTATGATGTTCCAAAAATTTAGGGCGTCACAGGGACAGAGAGAGCAGCTGTTGCCACCCGGACCTCGAGGCAATCGGTCGAGGGTTGACTTCGGCCATGAGGTCGTATCCACCCATGTAGTCGTCGTTTATAGAGACCAGCTCGACCGGATGATCGAGGGCGAGGTTTGAAATTTATTACATTCAATGTCTTGTTCATTGTATATGTTTTGAGTTCACAAACGAATTTTAATATACTTGTTGTTGTTGTAGTTTATATGGCAGCCGTATGTTGGGGTCCTCAGTACGCTGCCAGACTACTACCGACTAGGTCGGGAGATATGGATGGCGAGAGTGCCACTTATTTGTTTTAACATGGTTGAGTGGCATTTCCGTGATCGTGTCCTCAGATAGGTCGGTCGGGTCCAGTCCGTGCCAGACCAGTTCGACACCGATTGGCAGTTGCATTCGACTGATAGGCGTGACTGAGCTGGCACTGACTGGAGTCAGTTTTACATGCGGTATATACAGCAATGGGATGCCCGTCGGGACATGATCGTACAGGCTGACCGGAGCGATGAGGTACTCCCGTCGTCTGATCCTTACATGTTATGGTATCGGCGACATACACGTCTACTAGTTGGTAATCCGAGCCACCTGTCAGAGTCCAGATATCAAGGAGTTGGGCCTTCTCTTGATGCATTGGTGAGTATCATAGTATGTGTCAGATAATTATTAAGATTATAATTGATTTACTTTCAGTTATTTGTAGCATAATACGTCCGAATTTTTTGTTTAGGTTGTTCGAGCTAGGAGGTCATATCACTTGGCAGATGACGCCTTATTGAGACGTGATGGACAACATGCCTTGCAGGCCGTTAGAGAGATCCGAGACTTATTATACGAGTCAATCCAGCATGCATATTGGGGGGATCGTCTACATTTTGGCTACTACGGTGTACAGAGTGCAGCAGCTGCTCCAGACACATCAGTGTCATCCACGTCAGTGCCTTCCACTTCAACGCCAGCCATATCAGGTCCTTCAACATCAGTGACCCCACCGCATGCTACCCCATACATATCTCCAGATTCCCTCAATGTACATCCTACACAACATACTCGTAGACCTTATGTAGTATACCCTGATTGGACACCTCCCCGATACATGCATGAGGTTGTTACCCTACTCACCCAGTTACCACCACCACACAGTTCAGGTGTGTGTAGTGTTGGAGTTGATACATCTACATCACATATTTACACATTACATACACCTATTTTTGTGGAGAATGGTTCGACCGTGACCACGACTACACATGATGCAGTTCTCTCTGACATCTCCCAAGCTCAGGATGAGATCTATATTGAGGGCCCCCTCTCTAGAGCGAATGGGAGAGGCCGAAGTTATGGTCGTGGCGGACGTCACGGCCGAGGTCGGGGTACAGGCAGAGACAGAGGCAGAGGTCGAGGTCCAGCTGCAGATCGTGATATAGTTGCACCAGATGAGGGAGTTTCATAGCTCACAGCAATATCCGATGTTGTGCCGAAGAAAGGATCAGAGGCAGCACAAGCAGGAGAGGGAGGGTCACAGTCACAGTCACAATCACAGGCTCCACAGGCAGTCATTGGAGGGCCACATGCAGGGAAGGGAGTGCCATAAGATCCGCATTTGCGATTGGGGTAGCGACATATTTAGAGAGTCTATAGCAAGAGATCGAGGAGAGAGGTCCATGGTCGGGGTTGTGGGACTGGGGGCAAGTTAAGGCATTAGAGGGTGTGATACAGAGTGTATAGTATTTTTTTTTTTTTTATAGTTTTTGTAAATCAAACTTGTACGGAGGATGTAAATGTGCTATATTTATTTATTCTAAAATAGAATTTTACAGTTTTTGATTCTTACTTGTTCTGAGGCTTTCCTAAATACTTCAAATATTCAAATCATGATGTCACAATGGGTCAAACAATATGACTAAATTACTCGTAAAAAGTGAATATGTAGTTATTAACTAATATATTTTGCGTCAATAAAGGACTATACAAAAACAATACAATAATATTGAATGACTTGGACAAGTGTAATGTATGACGGCTAGGGTTGTGGGGTAGGAGAAAGAATTGGTTAGAGAAAGTGATTGTCTTTTTTTTTTCAGCCCCAAATTTTAGTTTTTGTGAAGAACCCATTTCTTCACAGAACTGCAGACCACCCATTTGCGTTTGAGATTGTGTTGTCAACCCCCAAATGTTGTGTTGTTGTGAACCCCTCCATCAGTGCTTAAGTTCCAAGAATTGAATGGTGACTCTTATTGCTTTATTGTGCCCACTTCGTCTTTTGAACTTTATTAGTCCCCCAAACCCCCACCCCCTCGTTACCATAGTCGTCATCTTCATTGGAATTTTCTGGAATTGAATGGAGGCTTAGTTAAGGGATTTAAATTCTTTACCCAGACCATCACTATTTGAAGAGCCCCAGTTAAGGGAAACTCTTGACTAAGCTACCTGTTCTGTTTTCTATGCCCTTGAAGAAGGGACCTCATCTGTCTGAACTGCATTAACCCCCCAACTAGACCAACCACTTGCAAATGAGATTGTTTCTCCAGCTCTCAAATTCTGTTTCTTGCCAACCCCTCATTCCTTCCTTCCCATCATCACTATGGTCATCATTCTTACTCGACTTCTTCCAGAAATCGCTTGGTGAATCTTTCTGTCATGCTATCTGTGACTGTAATTCAACTTTACTCTGGCCCTCTTCACTTGAAGAACCCCAACCCCCTCTACTGGACTCTCAGCCATTTGCCTTCAACGTTATGGCGTTCCCCAAAATCTGATTTTTGTCAACAGCTTACTCGTTGCTACCATTGGACTCACTATTTTTATTAGAACTCCAGATATTAGTGGGTGACTCATTCTCATGCCCGGTTTGAGATTGTATTTCACTTACTCCCTCAGTATTGGAAGAACCCCAAGCAACAGAAATTTTTGACTGAGGTACATGTTCTATATCTTCTTACTGGACTATATGAGCTCCCTAATTAGACCAACCACTTGGTTTCGACACCGTAGGCCCTGACCCCCAATTATCTCTTCTATCCACATGTCAACTAGGTTACGAGCTTGCAGAATAGGTTCATCTGGTACTATGAGCAGATTCTTAATTAATGGAAGTTCAATCATGAAAAAGAAATTATTTATTTGTGAAATAGAATTGAGCTTCTTTGTAATTAGGAATGAAGCCAGTATTCCGTCTTTAGGGGTCAAGAATAGAAGTCTATAAGAAAATTATAACTAAAAATAGAAGCCATTTTTAATATACAAAAATATAAAATAACATCCATTTAGTTTTAATTAATATACAAAAAAAGGATAATTGGTGAAAAGTTCACATCTATGAGGGCCTATGTTATTTAGTCCAAGGTTTAATATGTTTTTTAGAAATAAGGACACGTTAAATGAAATTATTTAGTGAGAAGAATAAATTATTGTTTTGAAGATTTTTTTTTTCAATTTTATTCCACCACCAATCATCAAAAAGTTCATCAGCATTGAAAAACTCGCTGGATCTGAAATTTCATAGGGAAAGTCATTGGAGGTGGTCAATGGCTGTGGTGGTGGTGCTAATGTGGACAGAATACATTGTTTTTTATTTATTTATTTTTTTGGCTGTGGGTGTGTTTCACAGTGTTGTGTGAGAAAGAGAAAATGAATAGGGTTTTATCTCATATAACTTAGCTCATGGGCAGTTCAAGACACTTGAGTGTATTATGCGCATTTCAATATTTATTTTTGATAACATCAGCAGCTTCGGTTAGTTAGGTGAACAACAGTCAAAAAATGAAAGAATCTTGATATTGTCAGTTAAAGTAGGAGAGATTTCTGTAATTATTAAAATTACAAGAGAGATTTTTGTATTTATCAAAAACCTCAAGCGAGGTAAGTGTAATTTACCCAATAAAAGAAGAAGAAGAAAATGCAAAGAGAAGAAAATGGGATGAATGTGAAGTTTCGTAAAGTGAAAATAAGATAAAATATTGGCTGTAGTGCCAACCTTCATTAGATATCAGGTGACCATTTTATTATTTTGTTTTGTAGTGGGATGACAGGCGTCATAAAGGCAACTATTTTGTTTTGTTTTGTTTTGTTTTGAACATTGTTTTCGTGAAAAAATCAACGATAATTTTGTAGGTCAAAGTGAGTTGTAAGGTTGTGTTTACCTGCACTCTGTTTCATAGTTGTTTATGAACAGTATTGCTTTAAAACAAAGAAAATTAAAGCCTTTGTTTCATTTTATGATTTAATTTATAATTTTTTGAAAACACCAATTTGTACTAAAATCGTCATTTCGAAGTGACTACTTAGTATATTAAAAAAGCAAGCATCAGAAAAAAGTTTACTGTGGCCATGTGAACTTGACACATTCATAGCGGGAATGAATTTATTTCACACAGTCATTGCATTACTGATTAATTTGACAACTCACTGCTCGAATATGAAGGGATTGTATTTTGAAAAAGAAGACCAATAATTATTATTTTATCTGACAATCACGTCCGTTCATTTTGTGCTTTCGTTTCTAACTTTATGAAATTATAATTTTGGTCTGCAAGTGCATGTCCGATGCGACTACTCACTGTGACACTAAAACAAGCCATGTTACTTGAGCTTCTCATAGTGGGATGAGGGGTGTCAGAAAGGCAACTATAATGAATTCAATTCTTTAAGTCTGCAAAAGTGACTGCATCATGGGTATATAAACTACACAAAGTCATGGACAACATATTACTGAGGGTTGCATGAAATGAATAAGATAAAATAATATCACGGGTATCACTTCTTCCACAGTGCCCCCACATCTCAATTATCGTAACCATGCCATCTCTTTTGCATGTCTATAAATAGCGCTACCCCAAGTATGATGTTTGTTCAAGTCATAACAATAGTAATATTATCTACAATTATTATTCTTTTTATTTTTTATTTTTTATGAACAATGTCTTCAAGAGGTGTAGGAAGTTCACGCTGTCAAAGAAATCCAAAAGTATGGCTACTATCTCCATTTACTTATAACTATAAGAGCAAAAAGTACTCGAGTCCGAAGGATTATTATGCTGGTATCCGAGCAGAATGGGCGTTCAAGGTAACGGAACAAGAACGATTGTTTAATGATCTACATAACTTTGGAGCACTGGCACCTCATCGTCGTTCATTGACCATGGCTAGACGAAATGTAGGTGACTATGAAAAAACAGTTAGCAGAATTAAAAAGGAGAACAATAGAATGTTGATGCGGAGATGTCGACATTTCATGCTTCAACTAGCCACCGAAATAGCAAAAACAAGCAACAGAGAATTGACAGTGATTGAGGGAAATAATGTCTTAAACAATGAAAAATATCTCTCTGACTACTACATATCAGATGAGGAATGAGAAATCAAACACCTTTATCTTTCATATATGTTTGTACGTTGTGTCGTATCTTCGTTATTGGGGTGTAAGACAATGTTGTTATTGATCTAGGTTACGGATGTATTTCAACTATTTATTATATGAAGCTAAAGTTTATGAAATCACTACATTTATAAGTACACATGTCAAGATTCGTTACGAATTTCTCTTCCTATTAATAACTCATGTATAAGCATTGTAAAGCCATTACAATGAATGAGAACGTTTGGTCATACATGCAACCAAGTTCATTCAGTATCATCATTATATTCCACTTCAATAATGCATAAAATCATGAAAGCGTAGTTCAATTAGGGTTCTTCAAAATAACAGTAACGGAGAGAAAGCAAAGGTAATTGTTATTTGTAGAATTACAAGAACTATTCAAAAACTATTGAAATTTCTCCTTTCATTGATAAGTTATGGATAAGCATTAGAAAGCTATTACAAGAGAAATGGTTTGGTCATTCATCCAAACAATTTCATTCATTATCATCATCATCATCTAACATCTCAATGTTAGATTCATACATAACATCCATGCACCAGGTGAAGTACTAGTGTGCATCATCCATTATCCCATCTTGGGCACGCTCATTTACGGTCTTCATTAGTTCAGACCTTTGCAAACGTTGGGTCATGTGATTAATTTCGTGGCGGATACGATGTAATGCCCTTTGCAACAACTGTGGAGTGTCAATTGGCATATGCATGGCTAACTGTCGAGAAAATTTAATATTAACTTCACGACATAACTCAACAAGAATGCTTACTCGAGTTATGCGAAATTCCCACTCAGCTCTCATGGTATTGACGGCGGCATGTGAGTAACGCAAATTTGGATTTAATGGGTATTGACATTCATCTCCATCTGCAACCCAATGGCGACCCATTGCTGAATATAGATCAACCACCGTATATCTCATGATGAAATCTCTCGATATATCTATAAAACTTTTGTTGTGGTATGATACGATATTTATACCACATATGCACAATTATTGCAACATTCCCAAATTCAAAATGGAGATGGACGCAAGTATTCATGTCTTATAAACTCTAAACTCACATGCCGACAATGACTTGTCATACTTCAGGAGGTTCACATGGTAGCTGTATGTTTAAAATTATTGTAAAAGAATTGTCACGTCAACCTTTATAATCTGAACAACTATGCATCAACTTTATAAGAGTTGTCACTTTGACTTTTATTGACTACTCAGTGCATATCTGAAGGTTTTAAGCAAAGTTCAAATCTGCTTAGAAATTTAATTTCACTTTTCCGCTTACAAATTTAATTCAATTTATTTTGCCTTGAAAATATATTTAATTTCACTTTTCACCTTACATATTTAATTTAATTGGAGAAATTTAACCAATTTAATTTCAATTTAATTTATCTATCTTTTATAAGTATTGTGAGCTTATTTAGATGTACATGATGGGGTTTGGATTCTTCGGTTCAGCAGATATCTTTTAACTTGTTTCACTTCCTTGATTTTCTCGAATTGTTGTTGCATTAACTACTCTTAAAATCTCTTTGAGCTACTTTTTAATGATTTCTCTCAAATTTTTAGTTAACTATATGTTGATTTAAGTCGGTGTTGTTCTTGTCTGGATACTAGGATAGCTTTTATCTATAACACTTTCAAGTTCTATACATCCAAAAACCCATCTATAAGTACTCTACTACAAATTAATCTTCAATACATTCCAACTCTATAATATTTTCTCTTCAAGATTTATCAATCTATTTGAAGCTGCATAGGGTGACTTTTTAAACACAAATGGTCTAATTGTTTTGTTGTTTTGTTCTGACACCCCCTCATCCCGTTATGAATTGCTGAAGTTCACATGGGCACAGTAGCTATGGTACGACTTCTTGTTTTTTCATACAGTGAATAGTCTCGTCAAAGTCGTCACAGTAATACGTCCAACATTTCTCAGTGATGCAGTCACTTTAACAGACGTAATAAATTAAAGGACTCAATGAAATGGCCAAGTTCACATGGCCACAGTAAACAGCGTACGAATGATTGGTCTTTTTTGAAAAAGTGAATAGTCACTTTCGAGTGATGATTGAAGTACTGATTGTGTGGAGCGTGTTTAGCATTGATTGTTTATTCCTTACAATGACAACTCATAAAGATGTGTTGGTATATGTGGGCTTTTAATGGCATGTGACTTTGTGCAGTGCGACTTAGATGCTTTGTTTTTCCTCACATTTCAGAACTCATCTAAGTCACATTAATACGACCACGTGGCAGTAGTGTTGACAAACAACTATATAAAGGGCTGAAGGAGTGATGGTAAATGCACAACCTTTCCACTCAGTTCGCCCAAGGAAACTATCGTTCATTTATTGAGAATAAATCAAATGGAGTATAGATTCATGGCAGGAGGTAGAAATCGTAGAGGTGAGAGTTCACGACGAGGAAGATGAAGGGGAAGGGGACTCGCAAGGAGTAGGAACTTCGAAAGAGGTGAGAGTTCATGCCGAGGAAGAGGAACGGGAAGGGAAAGTGGCGATGCTGAAGATGAAACACCATTTGCTTTGTTAGATGCCTCTTGTGCTCATCATGATAGGTTTGAGAAGCAACATTTTGTCATGCCCAAGTACTATCAAGATCCATGTGGTTTCGTGGAGGATCCATCTGATAATCAAAGAGGATATGGTTTAGCAAACGCTATACTTCTGAAGTGGCCCGCACTATGTATAAAGCGAGTGCAAATGGAAAGATTATGTCGAGAAAATCGACTAAAGGTGCCGAAAGCACATTCAGTTGAGATCCAAAAGGAAGATCCAGATAATGTTGATCGACTATGTGAAAGACTTCTGTAGACGTCCCCCGAACGTCCCGGGAGGGAATCCCGTTTCGTTCGTTTATGGGTTCACTACAGTTCAGGACTCAAATTGTCTCGGTTCTAAATCTGAACCAAAGAGTCCAAATCCGGCAAATCGTTTTTGAAAATAGATTTTTTGTAAAGAAGTGCCAAACATGGACTGCTTTGCCAGATACAGAGTCACCACCTAAATATTTATTTTGGGGGGAATTTAGGAAACCCTGACTCGTTGCCTAAGGTCACGTGTCCGTCATCGCCAAAGTTGCCTCCGCTCGGGAACTTGGCTATGATTGGAGAAGGTCAGCTATGAGCACCCCCGCTCGCCCGATCAAAGATCGGCCTGTACTAACCATGATATCGATTTTTGAAAACATTATGTACTCTTATTCCGGTTTATTAGCCTAGAATTACTACGTGATGCGCACAGCAAAACAAGTATAGACTAGATCGCCTAATTTGGAACAAAGCATCGCATATCCGTTTGTTTGGAAATCGGTTTGAAATTTGCTACTCGCAAGTAGGCTAAAACATGGATTTCGATGAGTTGTTCCAACTCAAACAATCCAACCTTCACCCACAGGCATTCAGGCAAATATATCACATAAGCATATAGCCACATGGTAAGCATGCTGTTATGTTAACACTTACACTCATGCAAGGATACTAAAACATAAATGTTTACCGAGTACTCCAAGCCAAAACAGAAACTAGTTAATAATCATATGCATGATCCTAGTTCATGTTAAGATGGCTAATGTAAGACATGCAAGATGCAACTACAATAGGCTCGACTATTCTAAGATGGCATATGATGATGCTACAACTAACACGTATTCAACTTGGAATTTAAATACAATGCAGTTAGTATGATGCGCCGAGCCCGGTGCATGCAATACTGATGAATGAATGCACGCATGCATAGCATAAGGTACGCTAAATTAAATATGCCCTAGTACTAACCATCATAAGCTAGTAAATAAAAGGGAGAAAGTCGTGGGGTTGGAAGACATACACACACTCACGTACACTTATTACAGAATTGCCCTCGCCCGAAGGGATCAAAAGAATAATACAAATTAAACAAATAATTAACTACTCTAGCTAATTAAATATTACAAAGCTTCTAATTAATTAACAAATTAAATACAGAAGGAAAGTGACCACAGCCCCGCCTCGGAATGATGGGATGATGCATGCTCGGTTCGCCTCGCTTGGAAACCCAGTACCATGCCACTGTTGCCTCTGTTTACACTGCCTTGCTCCTCTGAAATTTATGAAAGTTTCCAGAATCCTTCTGAATCACTCCCTGAGTGTTGTGGAATATCACCGGCCACAATTAAAATCCACCGGCCATGGGAATAGGCTTATTGACCAAATATTGAACCACCGGCTGGACACTGATGGTCGGTCGACACCAAAAGTGGTCGGCCGGCCATTTCTTCCTGCAGAGCCCTGTTTTGAAAGCAGCAGAGGACAGACAGTGCATGGAATGGAATGTTCAAAGCAATGTGCACATGGCCACTCTCCCTATCATGCTATGGGCTCAAGGGAGTTTGGTACTCGACCCTCGGACCACCAATCGTGCATTTCAATGCGTGATGGTCCAAGAAGTCAAGTATGCATTTCAATGTGAATGAATGTAACAAAACACATAAGTGCTACACGCCCTATCATGTTGAGATCAAGGACATCGATAACCGAGGATTGAGGCGCGTTACGTCACTTTGAATACGAACGCCCCTCATTCCTCATGCTTGGTTTGACACCCCAAACCAAGCAAAATGTAATGCAAGTATGCAATGTGACTCAAGTATGCAACATGTCTCAAGCATGCAATATGAGGCTAAGGTAACAAACATGCCAAGTGCAATGTGCCAAACATGCAAGATACAATGCAATGTAACCTATCATGCAAGCTAGGATATGGAATGCAACTAGCTAAACAACATGCAAACGTGCAAAGATGAGACAATGCAAGCATGAAACCAAAGTAATGCAACATGTCAAAACATGCAATGGTGGATTTAAACCGCAAAGGGCAGACCTCAGCCTTGCCATAAATAGTGGCCAAAGATGATGCAAATGATGGACAAATGCTAATGCAAACATGCACACCAATGGGCCTAAAACTAAGGCACAAAAGGTAACTTTCAAGAACACTCAAAAGATGATAAACATGGACATTAGACCAACATGTTAAACTCTAAAAAATGCACTCCAAAACAACCATGTTATGCAAGTAAGGCATGCAGTAATGACCAAAACTCGAAGCCAACAAAGGGGTTCAAACCATGGCTATGTTAACCAAACCCCAAAGGACCAAAATGGCTTACAATAGTCCAAAGGCACTCCAAAACAAGACTAAAGCATGAATAGAACATGATCAAAACATGCCAAGAAATGGGCCCAAAACAAAGGGCATTCAAAGCCACGAAAGGGAGCATTTCTCTACACCCACCCCAACCAAACATAGCATGGATTATGTGATGAAAAATAGAGTTATAATATGCCAAAATAACCCCCAAAACCCACTTAGATGACCTCTAAATGATTTGAACAAAGAAGCATACACCAAGGCCCAAACATGGAGCACAAGTCCACAACTCTTCAAGGCATTGAAAGTGTAACAAATGCAAGCATGTAAGCACAAAATATGGACTGAAATGACATGATAAATGATTCCAAATCACTGAAATAGCCTAGGTAATGCAAGCTAATGACTCACACACTCAAGGCTCACAAGCCAAAATGCAAAGAGGCTATACCAAACATGGAAAATATGATCAAATCAGTACCCAACAGACCTCAAGCATGATGAAATATGACCAAAAGCTTCATGAAGTTAAGCCAAAGTATGCATGCATGGTAGTCCAAAGGTAAGATGCACTTCTAGGCAAAATGGAGGAATGCAAGGCAAGTGTATTATGCATGCAAGGGGTCAACAAACCACCATGGAACAGAGGTAAAACATGTTTAAAAAAACACCAAATAACCTCTGAAATAAGACCAAACAAAGCTAGGTATGCATGCTACCCTTATGAGCCAAAAACACAAACAAATGAGACACAAAAGGAGAGGGGTGTCCCTCCCCTATGCAAGACCTCAAAACCTCTTCTTCACCACTGAAAATCCTCTGGATTTCAGTGGTGAAAAGGCTAATACACGAAAGTTTCAAAGGCTTAACAAAGATGGCACAAAAAAAGGCCAAACAAGGCCAAAGAGGGAGAGGTCGACCCCCAACACCAAAGTGACCTTAATGAAACATCTTAAGCATGAAAAATTATAGTTTTTATCAGTTATACACAAAGCTCAAAAAAGCATGCAAAGTGGGTTAAAAGCTAGTGCAAGAATGAGGAATATAAAGTAGCTATGCTCACCCTTGAAGAACACTTGAAGAACAGCAACCTCAGGCCCCTTCTTCTGAACAAAATCAACTCAAAACTCCAAGAACAAACTCTCAAGACCCCAATAACCCAAGTATGGTGTAATACTAGGTGCCTTAGTGCAAAACTAAGAACAAAACACTCTTTTAGGCCCTCTAACACACACAAATAAAGAGAGAGAGAGATATAGAGAGAGAGAGAGTGGTGTATATATGCTATATATCTCTGGTTTTTGCTGAACCTCTTTAAAGGAAGGAAGGGCCTCCTTTTATAGAACAAATAAGGGGCCAAAGCTTCTTAGAGAAGCTAAGGCAAAAGGGCCAAGCTTCCTCAAGAAGCTAGACCAAAGGCCCAAGCTTCTTGGGGAAGCTAAGACAAAGGGTGCAAGCCTTCTGGAGGAAGCTAAGACAAAAGGTCTAAGCTTCTCCAAGAAGCTTAGAGCAAAGGGGTGCAAAGGGTGCAAGTCTTCCATACACGTGTATGGAGGACAAGTCCGTGCACTCCAGCTAGCACAGCTAGCATGCACAATGCCTAAAAAGGCAAAAAGGAGGCACCGGCCAGAAAAATAGACAATCGGCCAAATAAATGGCCGACTGACCAAATATCTGTGCCGACCGACTAAAAAATTGGTCGGTAAAAAGAAAACAAGGCCGGTGGCTTCATGCCACGGCCGGTGGGTTTAAGGGATGGCTAACAAGCCACTTCCTACCCTCAGGTGCAAGAACCACAAGTTCTTGGTCCACAACCAAGCACAAAACAGTCAAGTCGAGAGATCCTAAGGCAAGGCACGCAGCCGAGTCCTTCGGGATCTCAAAATGAACACAAACATGGATGATCACCGAGTGTTCAAACGATGACATCCAAGTCTTGAGGACGGTCAAAAATGGGGTGTCTACAGTTGCCCCTCTTTGACAGAACTCGAAAGTCATAACAATGACGGGAGTGAATGTCAAAGCCCAGAGACGACCCATTTTTGACGAGGCCGAAGACTTAGACAAAGCATGCAAGCAACAGACAAAGATATGCGCCCGAAGGTAGGGGCAAGATGCAAGACAATGCACAAAGCCGAGCATAACCTATGATCATGCAAAGAAAGCTGTAACGAAGCATGACATGTGACAGTTTTAAGCAAGCGAAAACCAAACTACATTACAATGTAGAAAGGATGTAAGAGAGTCATACAATCTCAACCATGCGCCATGCAGGAAAGACTAAGAGCGACCATTGGGGACACCCGAGGTCTCAAACAAGATTCTGTCGTGTTGCACGCAAAAGGAAAAAGAGTGGCACAAGCATTCAAACATGTTCCAAATGCTCTAAAAAAAATGGGGGGAAACATAGGGACATATCCCGGTGTTTTGAAAAGGAAAGTGCATAACAATGCAAGCGGAATGCACGTAACAACGCAAGTGAAGAGGTGTGCATGACAATGCAACCTAAGATGAATTCCAAGCACGCTGAAATCGTGTGAGGAAAGGGGACAGGGAGAAACATAGGGACATATCCCGGTGTTTCGGAATGGTTCAAACATAGGAACGTATTCCAAATGCTCTTAGCCAAAGAGGGAGAAACATAGGGACATACCCCGGTGTTTCGGAAAGGTATAAGCATTGAAACGTATTCCAAATGCCCTTAACCAAAGAGGGAGAAACATAGGGACATATCTCGGTGTTTCGGAAAGGTATAAGCATTGGAACGTATTCCAAATGCTCTTAACCAAAGGGGGAGAAACATAGGGACGTATCTCGGTGTTTCGGAAAGGTATAAGCATTGGAACGTATTCCAAATGCTCTTAACCAAAGGGGAAGAAACATAGGGACATATCCCGGTGTTTCGAAATGGTTCAAGCATTGGAACGTATTCCGAATGCTCTTAACCAAAGAGGGAGAAACATAGGGACGTATCCCAGTGTTTCAGAATAGTTCAAGCATTGGGACGTATTCCGAATGCTCTTAACCAAAGAGGGAGAAACATAGGGACATATCCCGGTGTTTCGGAAAGGGAGAAGAAACATAGGGACGTATCTCGGTGTTTCAGAGAGAGGGGGAAACATAGGGACGTATCCCGGTGTTTCAGAAAGATATAAGCATTGGAACGTGTTCCAAATGCTCTAAACCAAAGGAGGTCTAACCCGTCGCACGTGCGAGAAGAAAGAACAACAATGCAAGTGAAAAGGTGCATAACAATGCAAGAGAATGGATGCATAACAATGCAAGTGAAGTATGACAACGCAAGTAAAGAGGTGCATGACAATGCAAGATAAATGTGCATAAAAATGCAAGTAACGAGCATAACAATGCTAGATAGATGTGCATAACAATGCAACGAATGGTGTGCGTAACAATGCGAGAAATGGTGTGCATAACGATGCGACGAATGTGCAACTTCAAAAGCATGTTTGAAACAAAATGCTGAATAAGGAAATACAAGCCTTAACAAGACCAAATCCAAACGCGACCTCCGATTTACCTCTCGGAGGGGTTTGTAACACACTCCGCTTGAAAAGGGGACACCCTGTTTATATTGGCGAGAGATAACATCTGCTGCTGCTTTAATTGCCATTCTGACTTGAAGCAGGCTTAAGCTTAGAGTAGAGGCACACTCATTCTTCGGAGTACTGACAAGGCCTGAAGAGGTACATCTGGAGTACAATCACGGAATTTGCTGAAGGTGAAACACACTCAGATGCTTCGGTTTTCCCTCTTTTCTTTTGCTTTGTAGTCTGGAACCCATATAGCTTCAAATAGGTCCTTGTTTTCACTGTTCTCACATGACCTGGGTTGAACCTTGCAGTTTTATGAAAGAACAAATCTTGTTTTGCACAAATGTGGAGAATGGCACAGCACTCCGAGCACAAAACGATTTGATTGAAGTCGAGAAATGAGTTCTTGACCGGGTATTGAGCCCACAACTGACCACAGTCAAAATGACTCAACAAAGAAAAAGAAAAGGTAAACAACCTAAACACCACTTAACAAAGAAAAAACAAGGTAAAACAACCTAAACACATCTATTGACACTCAAACGACTCAAAACAAGAATCGAGACAAACAAAAATACACATACACAACACTCAGTTGTGTATTACCAATGGCAAGAGACTTCTTAGTTCACGAGGAGCCAGTTTCTCCAGGTATTGTTTCCCACCCTTTCTCATTTGTGATTCTCACATCACTCGACCCTCAGGCTCAGCTTTTCTCTCAAAACCCTTTTCTTACTTTTTCTCTCATCGCACATCTCTCTATTCTTCAATCTCTCATTTTCAATCCCTTCCCTGGGTGGTTGATGGATAAATAGAAAGTTGCGAGGTCTTGCCCCTAGCATTCCGCTAGATTCTTCTTCCTGTTCACAACAGTGAGTTTCTTCCACATAGAGGCTGTGCTACAACTGGGTGTGTAGCAAATCTGCAGCTGACATCGGTTGACGATGCTCTGCTGGGGAGTTTGGACATGATCAGATCTGTCTAGATGAGGGAGTGGAATATCTTGCTCCATTCCAGTTCGTGCTTCGCACTTGGCTTGATACCTCGTTGCGTGGAGGATGTGAAAGCTTTCTGCCCTTTTGCGGTCAGCTTCAGTGGTGCCCTTTTCCAACAGGTAGAGTGCCCTTTCTGGCAAGTATAGTGCCCTTTCGGGCAAGTATGTTGACAACGGGGAAAAGACAGAACACCTGACTCAACTGTGCCCCTAGTTCATCATTTTGACCATTTTTTTGTTTTTGGTTTTCTACTAAAACAATTTTGACCAACATGAGAGTTAGATTAATATGCTTGTTCGATTTTCTGATTTAAAATCATGCAAGTTAGGTTATTAGCACTAAAAATTTTCCTTTTTGGGTCCAAGAAATGGTCCTGTTTTGGAAAAAATGGAATAATTTTCGAGAAAATGGTCAACCTCAGTAAAAATTCTCAAAAACCATTTTGGCAAACAGCCAGTGCTCAACGAGCACGGAACCTACTCTCGAGATGCATAACCTCGGATCCGGAGGAAAATTGCCCCTTGCTCGAAGAGAGCTGCATAGCAACGGAAAGTTGCCCCTTGTTTAAATGGCACCGCAGCGCATTGAATGGAAACGGAAAGTTGCCCCTTGTTTGGATAGCGCCATAGCACACTGCAATCAGTCCTTAGAGTGACGATCATGACCGAACTCTCGGATACAGAGAAGGCAAAGATGATCAAAAACCATTACATGGGCACAATCAATTGTAGAAGTGTTTGCGGCTGGACTTCAGAATGAAGTTGCCTACGTATCCCAAACATGGGAATCAAGCCTTACGTAGTTCGGGTTAAGGTACACTCAGGTATTAACCTCTCCTTTTGCGCTCTAACTTTTGCCAAGGCCGCCCTTTCTGGGTTTTTAACCTTGCGAGCTTTATTCTTCTTTTCTTTTCAATTTCTTTTCATTTCTTTTCTTCTTTTTTCTTTTTTCTTTTTCATCTTTTTTCACTCTTTGCATTTTTTTTTCTTTTTTTTTTTGTTCTCTTTTTTTTTCTTTTCCTTGCTCTAACTTTTGCCTGGGTCGCCCTTCCGGGTTTTCGGCCTAGCGAGCCTCTCAAGGGTAAAAGTGTAGCTTTGTCCATGTCAAATGGTTTTGAGATCCCGAAGTCATCTGAATCCAGGAGAATGGCCGTTGTTTGCTGACGATGCAGGAGTCCATCCAATGGGGGGCTGAATTTGCCCTTAGTGTTGTGGATAGGAACTCGATTGTCCTTCAGTAATGTCTTCTTCTTTCCTCCCTTCTGGGGTTTGGCATTCTTGCCGATCTTCATTGATTTGTGGAATGATCCATCTTCGGCTCTTCGAGCACAATCTGGCATCTTTTGCCCCTAGTTCGAGGGGTGCTTCTGATCTAGCTTTGCAAGCTTCTTTTGACGATATCTAATCTTCTTGATCTGACTTCCCTGCCCCTGATTCACAGGCTGCTGCAAATCTGGCCACACAGGCCTTGCATTGTGATTGACCTTTGAATATTCTGAATCAAGGTTCAAGGTTTGAAAGCAGGGGATTTGGGTCTCGAGGCTGAGAGCGATCCTAAGCTGCACAATCTCAAGAGCGATTCCACACAGGTCTTCGTAGGACTACGCAAAAACATTTTTTGAAATCTTTTAAGAAAGCGACAAATCGCTCGTGCTGAAGATAGTGTAGAACCAATCTGGATCAAGCTAGGATCCTTCTCAGTACTCACATTAACAAACATGATTTCATTCATTAAGGGCTTAGCACGCCTCTCTTTCTCTCAAGTGATCAAATTTTGCAAAACCCGAGGAATTCCTTCCTCTTCGTTTTCACCGCAGTGTTCAAAAAGTTTTAAAAAACTTAGGTCAATGCAATGAGTTCGAGGTGCAGTAAAGCAGGTGAGGTGCTCTGCCATTTCATTCAAATCTCGGCACAACTAGCACACGACAGAAGCAAACACAAGAGTGCGAAAACTACTGTTGTTTCATTCAAATCTGTTGGCATTACTGGCTCCAAGGCAGAAACAGACTCAAAAGAAAACGAAAAGACAAACGTAAAACAAAATGGTGATGCCTGAGGTAACACCCCCGGAATCACCCGACCTTTGTAAAACAGGACTGAATCGATACAACCAGACAGACCCTACTGACTTAAAATGAAAAGACTGACTTAATACAAAACGACAAGACTGACCCAATACCCGAGTTAGAAAGCACAAAAACTAGCATTCACAAAATGCTTAAAACAATGCGTGCCATACGCCACATCCGGAGTAAACTGAGCGCCGCCCACAGGTGTTTCATCCCTCGATCACATCACATTATCCCCCACAAGTTCACTGATCAAGTGTCGATAGACTTTGCAGGACCTGGTGCGGGGATGACCCTGTTGTCAATCAAATTTTGTATCTCGTAGCGGAGACGGACGCAACTATCGGTGTCATGACCGATTTGTTGATGAAAAGCACAGTACTTAGTCAGGTCATGCTTTGGAGGGAGAGGATCGGGTAGAGGCCGTTGTTCTAACGGTTTCAGATGTCCTTTCCTAAGTAGGACCCCCAGAGCTTTAGACAAAGGCATATAAAGCGGGGTGAAAATCCTCTTGCCTCAGGGTAGATAATCTGAGGTTCGGGGGTTTGGATTGGATGTACCAACAAAGGGGGTGGCTATTTTGGTGGTGATCATTCCAACTTCAAGAGATCTCGCAGCTGCATCACCACTGGTGGTCGTATTCGAACTGCGGGAAAACGCCCTCCTGGGCTGCTCTCTATCATTGTCAATCAGGCCCTGTTTCAAAGCATCCTCGATCTGTACTCCCATCTCATGCAAATCTAAAAAGGTGGGGAAGGGGAGAATGATCATCTTCTGTATGAGCTTGGGTTGGAGGTTGCGCACAACCATCCGAATCTGATCTTTGTTAGTTGGCCTAATGGTCATCATTGAGGCCTCGGCCCTCCACCGGGTCACAAAGTCGGAAAAGCTCTCCTTAGGCTCTTGTCTAGTCGTCTCAAGATCACGGGTTGTAATCTCGATCTGTGTATTATAGGAGTATTGAACGATGAAAGCCTCGGCCATCTCATCCCAATTCCTCTTGAAATCGTCTTTCAATTTTGCATACCAAATGGCCGCTATACCTGACAGGGTCCGGCTGAACAAAGACAGCTTTTGTAACCTGGTGAGGCCCATCGGCCTTAGTATATCTAAGAACAACCATAGATGCACCATAGGATCCCCAGATCCGTCAAAACGATCAATTTGTGGCATCTTAAACCGATCTGGCAGCGTCACGACTGAGTCGGTGCATCCATCCTTAATGTCTGGAATGGACTTTACTCCCTGAGATTTCTTGAACATCTTTTCCAGCTTGCTCACCTTCAGCGCTGTAGGGTCTAACTCAAACTCAAAGGGTGAATCCGGCAGGTTGATTGGTGCTTTAGATAGCTGGGGTAGGATCGGGGGCGGAGGTGGCCCTGTCGGAATGTCCGTATCTTCCTGAACATTAGATGTCTTCCCGAGTGTTGGAACTCTGGGTGGGGGAGGAGCCTGATGTGAAGCAGATGCTCCTGTTTGCTGCTGCAGCCGGGCAATTAAGTATGCCTGTTGGGCCATGATCTCAGCCTGCTGTTTGGCAAATTTTGCTTGACGGGCAGCATCCTGCTGCATGGTTTTCATGCTCTCTTGGAGTTGACGCATCATTTCCTCCATTCCTGCCATGTTCTGCTGTTCCGGCTGACTGACTGGTATATCTATCTCTATGATAAAAACTGAGGCCTCAGCCTGACTGTTTATTGGTTGGGTGGATAAGGGCCACTGATCTGGTAACTGCTGAACTGGTGATCTGTGCTTGACTGGCCCTTTTACCCTGCCTCTGGCAAAGGAACACTGATTGCCCTTGAATTGAATCTCTGACCCGACAAAGTCTATCAATACGGATCCAATATACCCGAGGGATATTAGAGCCCTCTGAAGCTATAGTTCCACAACTACCTTGCAAAAGAGAAAATAGACAGTATCTCAGCTTGATTTCACCAGAACAGGTATACACATACCTGAACGACTGTGCTCTCTACTGAATTCTGCCCAAAATTCTACCTGTAAACCGATACCCTCAGGTAAAACTAATTCCGCAAATACTGATGCCCACAGGCTTGATGCCCGGACTCGCAAACTGATACATGCATTCTCTGTAGAGACACACTCTAAAAGCACATAGCAAGCAAGTAAGAGCCAAAACACCCCTATGTTGGGGTAGGGTTTCCCTGTCCTAGTTTCGTCAAGAACTAGGGTTTCACTATGCACACAGCGGTTTCAACCAACTTAAAATCGAGTAAGCAACATGTCCTAATTTGGAATAGTCACTATGGATTCTGAATATACACTAGGTCAAATGGTCAAAAAGGGTGCCCCGGTAACAACCGGGGTTTGTGTTCCCATCGTGGTAGAGCTCGTAACCGGTCAGCCTTATGGCACGCTTCTCAAAGCGAGCCTCCAACAAACCGTTCAGGAATAGCAGACGGTAAACACGGTGTCTTAGGCGCACCGATGCAAATGCAATGCAAGAAACACATAAGTGTAGTCAAAACAAGATATCATGAGTTTGAGTCAAGTTCTCTAAATCCCCAGCAGAGTCGTCAGAAACTGTAGACGTCCCCCAAACGTCCCGGGAGGGAATCCCGTTTCGTTCGTTTGTTGGTTCACTACAGTTCAGGACTCAAATTGTCATGGTTCTAAATCTGAACCAAAGAGTCCAAATCCGGCAAATTGTTTTTGAAAACAGATTTTTTGTAAAGAAGTGCCAAACACGGACTGCTTTGCCAGATACAGAGTCGCCACCTAAATATCTATTTTGGGGGAATTAAGGAAACCCTGACTCGTTGCCTAAGGCCACGTGTCCGTCATCACCAAAGTTGCCTTCACTAGGGAACTTGGGTACGATTGGGGAAGGTCAACTATGAGCACCCCCGCTCGCCCGATCAAAGATCGGCCTCTACCAACCATGATATCGATTTTTGAAAACATTATGTGCTCTTATTCCGGTTTATTAGCCTAGAATTACTACGTGATGCGCACAACAAAACAAGTATAGACTAGATCGCCTAATTTGGAACAAAGCATCGCATATCCGTTTGTTTGGAAATCGGTTTGAAATTTGCTACTCGCAAGTAGGCTAAAACATGGATTTCGACGAGTTGTTCCAAGTCAAACAATCCAACCTTCACCCACAGGCATTCAGGCAGATATATCACATAAGCATATAGCCACATGGTAAGCATGCTGTTATGTTAACACTTATACTCATGCAAGGATGCTAAAACATATATGCTTACCGAGTACTCCAAGCCAAAACAGAAACTAGTTAATAATCATATGCATGATCCTAGTTCATGTTAAGATAGCTAATGCAACACATGCAAGATGCAACTATAATAGGCTCGGCTATTCTAAGATGGCATATGATGATGCTACAACTAACACGTATTCAACTTGGAATTGAAATACAATGCAGTTAGTATGATGCGCCGAGCCCGGTGCATGCAATACTGATGAATGAATGCACGCATGCATAGCATAAGGTATGCTAAATTAAATATGCCCTAGTACTAACCATCATAAGCTAGTAAATAAAAGGGAGAAAATCATGGGGTTGGAAGACATACACACACTCACGCACACTTATTATAGAATTGCCCTCGCCCGGAGGGATCAAAAGAATAATACAAAATAAACAAATAATTAACTACTCTAGCTAATTAAATATTACAAAGCTTCTAATTAATTAACAAATTAAATACAAAAGGAAAGTGGCCGCAGCCCCGCCTCGGAATGATGGGATGATGCATGCTCGGTTCGCCTCGCCTGGAAACCCGGTACCATGCCACTGTTGCCTCTGTTTACACTGCCTTGCTCCTCTGAAATTTATGAAAGTTTCCAGAATCCTTCTGAATCACTCCCTGAGTGTTGTGGAATATCACCGGCCACAATTAAAATCCACCGGCCATGGGAATAGGCTTATCGACCAAATATTGAACCACCGGCTGGACACTGATGGTCGGTCGACACCAAAAGTGGTCGGCCGGCCATTTCTTCCTGCAGAGCCCTGTTTTGACTGCAGCAGAGGACAGACAGTGCATGGTATGGAATTTTCAAAGCAATGTGTGCATAGCCACTCTCCCTATCATGCTATGGGCTCAAGGGAGTTTGGTACTCGACCCTCGGACCACCAATCGCGCATTTCAATGCGTGATGGTCCAAGAAGTCAAGTATGCATTTCAATGTGAATGAATGCAACAAAACACATGAGTGCTACACGCCCTATCATATTGAGATCAAGGACATCGGCAACCGAGGATTGAGGTGCGTTACGTCACTTTGAATACGAACGCCCCTCATTCCTCATGCTTGGTTTGACACCCCAAACCAAGCAAAATGTAATGCAAGTATGCAATGTGACTCAAGTATGCAACATGTCTCAAGCATGCAATATGAGGCTAAGGTAACAAACATGCCAAGTGCAATGTGCCAAACATGCAAGATACAATGCAATGCAACCTATCATGCAAGCTAGGATATGGAATGCAACTAGCTAAACAACATGCAAACGTGCAAAGATGAGACAATGCAAACATGAAACCAAAGTAATGCAACATGTCAAAACATGCAATGGTGGACTTAAACCACAAAGGGCAGACCTCAGCCTTGCCATAAATAGTGGCCAAAGATGATGCAAATGATGGACAAATGCTCATGCAAACATGCACACCAATGGCCCTAAAACTAAGGCACAAAAGGTAACTTTCAAGAACACTCAAAAGATGATAAACATGGACATTAGACCAACATGTTAAACTCTAAAAAATGCATAGAGGATGATGCCAAATCAACCATTTTATGCAAGTAAGGCATGCAGTAATGACCAAAACTTGAAGCCAACAAAGGGGTCCAAACCATGGCTATGTCAACCAAACCCCAAAGGACCAAAATGGCTTAAAACAGTCCAAAGGCACTCCAAAACAAGACTAAAGCATGCATAGAACATGATCAAAACATGCCAAGAAATGGGCCCAAAACAAAGGGCATTCAAAGCCACGAAAGGGAGCATTGCTCTACACCCACTCCAACCAAACATGGCATGGATTATGTGATGAGAAATAGAGTTATAATATGCCAAAATAACCCCCAAAACCCACTTAGATGACCTCTAAATGATTTGAACAAAGAAGCATACACCAAGGCCCAAACATGGAGCACAAGTCCACAACTCTTCAAGGCATTGAAAGGGTAACAAATGCAAGCATGTAAGCACAAAATATGGACTGAAATGACATGATAAATGATTCCAAATCACTGAAATAGCCTAGGCAATGCAAGCTAATGACTCACACACTCAAGGCTCACAAGCCAAAATGCAAAGAGGCTATACCAAACATGGAAAATATGACCAAATCAGTGCCCAACAGACCTCAAGCATGATGAAATATGACCAAAAGCTTCATGAAGTTAAGCCAAAGCATGCATGCATGGTAGTCCAAAGGTAAGATGCACTTCTAGGCAAAATGGAGGAATGCAAGGCAAGTGTATTATGCATGCAAGGGGTCAACAAACCACCATGGAACAGAGATAAAACATGTTTAAAAAAACACCAAATAACCTCTGAAATAAGACCAAACAAAGCTAGGCATGCATGCTACCCTTATGAGCCAAAAACACAAACAAATGAGACACAAAGGGAGAGGGGTGTCCCTCCCCTATGCAAGACCTCAAAACCACTTCTTCACCACTGAAAATCCTCTGGATTTCAGTGGTGAAAAGGCCAATACACGAAAGTTTCAAAGGCTCAACAAAGAAGGCACAAAAAAGGGCCAAACAAGGCCAAAGAGGGGGAGGTCCCCAACACCAAAGTGACCTTAATGAAACATCTTAAACATGAAAAATCAGAGTTTTTATCAGTTATACACAAAGCTCAAAACAGCATGTAAAGTGGGTTAAAAGCTAGTGCAAGAATGGGGAATATAAAGTAGCTATGCTCACCCTTGAAGAACAGCAACCTCAGGCCCCTTCTTCTGATCAAAATCAACTCAAAACTCCAAGAACAAACTCTCAAGACCCCAATAACCCAAGTATGGTGTAATACTAGGTGCCTTAGTGCAAAACTAAGAACAAAACACCCTTTTAGGCCCTCTAACACACACAAATGAAGAAAGAGAGAGATATATAGAGAGAGAATGGTGTATATATGCTATATATCTCTGGTTTTTGCTGAACCTCTCTAAAGGAATGAGGGGCCTCCTTTTATAGAACAAACAAGGGGCCAAAGCTTCTTAGAGAAGCTAAGGCAAAAGGGCCAAGCTTCCTCAAGAAGCTAGACCAAAGGTCCAAGCTTCTTGGGGAAGCTAAGACAAAGGGTGCAAGCCTTCTGGAGGAAGCTAAGACAAAGGGTCTAAGCTTCTCCAAGAAGCTTAGTGCAAAGGGGTGCAAAGGGTGCAAGTCTTCCATACACGTGTATGGAGGACAAGTCCGTGCACTCCAGCTGGTACAGCTGGCATGCACAATACTTGGAAAAGGCAAAAAGGAGACATCGGCCAGAAAAAGAGACAATCGGCCAAATAAATGGCCGACCGACCAAATATCTGTGCCGACCGACCAAAAAATTGGTCGGTAGAAAGAAAACAAGGCCGGTGGCTTCATGCCACGGCCGGTGGGTTTAAGGGATGGCTAACAAGCCACTTCCTACCCTCAGGTGCAAGAACCACAAGTTCTTGGTCCACAACCAAGCACAAAACAGTCAAGTCGAGAGATCCTAAGGCAAGGCGCGCAGCCGAGTCCTTCGGGATCTCAAAATGAACACGAACATGGATAATCACTGAGTGTTCAAACGATGACGTCCAAGTCTTGAGGATGGTCAAAAATGGGGTGTCTACAACTTCTATGTGAGATTTCTCAAATGCGTCGTAGGTTAGCCCACGATATAAAACTATCTATACTTAAGTCGGATGCCAAGAAGAAAAGAACAACACCAAATGCTAAGGCTATCAAGGAGGATCTTGCACTTCTTTCTGACCCTGAGCTCTAAGATTGTTCAGACTCTGAGATTGCCGATTTGAGCGAGGATTAGGCGTCTATCTGTCTGCAAAATTATATGTTGTTATCCATAATTATGAACTGTGTGTGTTAAAATAACTCTTCCGGCAATGAGTTTGTGAAAAGTTTGTCTAATATTTGTCTATGTAACTGTTAAGTACTGTACTCGTCACTTTATTTTATGTACTGTGTTATGTTGAATGTTTCCACAAATTATTTTTGTGAGATACTTATGTTTGAACTAGTTACGTCGTTCTGAAGTGTTATAAGTGTTATAGTCATACCTTTATTTTGTTTCCCTGTTCGTAGTAGTAATTAGCAAATTAGATACTTTATATATGCTATGTGAAACTTTATTTTAATATTTCTCGACAACAAATATTTAAGGCAACAAACAAGATCTCTGAACTCATTCATCTGTTCAACAGTGATAACCAAAAAAGTGATTGCCTTCCACCACTGTGCACTCTCTTCATCTCTCTTCCTCTCTCTTCAGCTTCGTCTGTGTGTATAGGACTGGGGAGCAGGGCAAAAACGTGTATTCAACCAAAACCAACACTGACAAACCAAAAAAACAAACATTTTTTGAGAAGCGACTTTGCTAAAGCCGTATTGTAAAACGATTTTCTTATAACCGTTTTATATTTGAAATATATTTGCAGTATAAATATTTATCTTCAAAATTAAGAATTTAAAAACAAAAATATTTGGCATAAAACCGGTTTAGCAAAACCATTTTAAATTAACAAGAAATAATTACAAATTAAGTCAAAACGGCTTTTCAAAAGCCGGTTTTATGCACAAAAAAAATTAATCTTTTTTTATTCAACAAAAGGGCACTGGAAAAGCCGTTTTACCCAAGAATGAGAATAAAGATAAACACCCACTCCAGAGTGGGAATAAAGTTTTGAAAATGGCATAGTCATGGAAATTCGCTAGGCTAGTTCATGTGAAAAGTGTGGGCCATAATAATCAAATCACTCTGTTTAATTTGATTATTATGTATTATTATAAATTATGGTTACATATATTTGATATTGGTCTATAAAAAATAACAATCACTCTATTTGGTTTGATTATCTTTAAAATGAGACTAATAATTTAAAAAATATAACCAAACCAAACAAAGTAATTATTATTTATTATTATATATATTTAATATTGGTCTCATTTTAAAAATATGATTGATATCTTTTTATTGGTATTAATTTTATAAAAATAAAATTTATATATATTAAAAATTATATATGTTTTATTAAAATAAATATAATCAATATAATTAATTATTTTTATTTTTATTTATTTATTATAAGTGTGTGTGGATGTGTGTGAAAGAGAGAGAGTGGAGTGATGTGGGTGTAAGTGTGTCAGAGAGAGAGAGAAAAGAGTGTGAGTGTGTGTGATATCTAACACAGTTTTATCTTCTTTTTTTATGTTCTTACTATGTTTTTTGGCATCATAAATTACACTTTACCCTAAACCTTAAATCCTAAACCCTAAAATAAAAATAAATAAATTTTAAGAATTAAACCCTAAACCCTAAAATAAAAAAAAATTAAGAATTAAACCTTAAATCTTAAACCTTAAAATAAATAAAAAAAAATACATTTTAAGAATTAAAGTAAAAAAGTTATCATTTTATATAGAAGTGGGTTGACTTTTTGGCTTTTTGACTTTTTTTGCTATTTTAGCCTGGGCTAAAAAGCTTGGTTTGAGAGCTTTTTGGCTTTTTGATTTTTTTGACTTTTTTTGTGAGAGAAGAATATAATGATTATGGGTTGGATGTTATGTTTTGTTTGTTGTGACTAAAATAGCTTATTTTATTTTTTGTGGCTAAAATAGCCAAAAAAGCCTGGAAACCTTCTTCCTAAACGGTGCCATAGTTGACTTTTATTTGCTATTATACATTACTATTTATATATTTAATATTGGTCTTAAATTTATAAAATAAAATTTATATATATTAAAAATTATATATGTTTTATTAAAATAGATATAATGAATAAAATTAATTTTTTTATTTTTATTTATTTATTGTAAGTGTGTGTAGATGTGTGTAAGAGAGAGAGTGGAGTAATGTGAGTGCGAGTGATGTGGGCATAAGTGTGTGTCAGAGAGAGAGAGAGAGAGAGAGAGAGAAAGAAGAGAGTGTGAATGTGAGTGTGTGTGATGTGGGTTAATTATTATTTTTTTTTATTATTGAAAGCGTGTTTTCAAAACACGTTTTCATGTTGTACGTTTTTCAATTACGTTTTATTAATTGACGCGATAATTAGCAAATGCGCGATTTGTAAACCTTAATTAAAAGCGCTTTTTCTAAACACGTTTTCATGATTTTGTTTATTTTGTCTGTCTGGACCACAAAAATGCTGAAAGCGTGTTTACAAAACACGCTTCAGCTTAATTTGGAAAATTCCGTGAAAGTGGGCTTAGTTTGAGAAATAAATTAGTATAAGGGCTTAGTTTGGGAAAAGCCCCTAATATTTCAGGATTTGTAACATTTCTCATGATAATAATTAAACTCAATTAAGTATTTTGGGATGGGTTAAAATAGCTCATTTCAGACTAAAATAACTAATAAAATAAAATATCTCATCATATCACTTTTTCTATTTTTTTATACGCTTTTGTAAAAAGTCAATTAATCAATTAAAACGGTCTATTCCCAAATTAGGTCGCATCACAAGTTTGTTAAAGCAACTTCAATAGAATTGGTATAGGGGTCGTTATTGCTAAATTATAGCAATTTCATCAAGGGAAACACTATAGGTGTATGCACTTTATAACTAAAAAAAAATTGTATAACTTTAATTTTTTGACTCATAACAAAAAAAAAATATATCATAACTAAATATAACATAAGGTATAACTAAAGAATTCATTAGTTCTAAAGAAAAAATTAATCATAACTATAAAATAAAAATAAAAACATAATTATAAATACATATAGTACACCCTTTCTAAAGAAATGTATATTAGACTTTCCCTTTCATCCAATACCCAAGCTCACATAGTGGATTAAAAGAGGCCAAAATATAGCATTACCAATTTCTTCTGTCAAATTTGACAATGTGACAAAATGCCAAATTTCTCTGTTCTTTTATAATAGTCCCCAGATGACATTTTATTGGGCTTTATCTGAAACAAATAGACGGAATAGTTGCACCATTGAAACAATTTTATTAAAATTTAACATTTTTACTCTGCTGCATTGAGAAAATTAAACTTTCATGTTTGCCACTCCTCACTAAATTTGTCAAACTAATTCAAATTTATCTTTTATTACGCAATTTTATGAAATGAAGTTCTTTTTGCCCCAAACACACACAAGATGAAAAATCCATACAAGAGAACATTGTGGAAATATTGCTAGTAATTTGAAAATAAATTTTATCAAATGACATCTTGACCAAAAAAATTACTAACAAAGACGTGAGCACGAGCAACATGTTTCAAAACATGGAACAAAACCCTTAAGGCACCGTTTGGGAAGGAAAACTCGGACTAATTTAGCCACGTCCCGACAAATTAGGCTGTTTCAGCCACGTCCAGACAAAATGGAATTCACGGGTATTTTGAAACCCTTATTGGTGTAAATTTACCAAAATGCCCCGAAGAGAACCCTCTCAATCTGAGGGACAACGCCTCATCCAAAACACGCACACCCTTTCGAAAGCTAAAGAGAAGAACAAGCGAGTTATCCCATTCGGAAAGACCAGCGGCGACGAGGACATCTGAACGACCTTCGCAGAGGTGATCGGCATTGGAGTACGCATCCGCGGCGGCGAACAAGAACCAACCCTCTCAAATACAAACCGATCTGCAGGTAATGCGTTATGGCCTATCTGATTTCGTTTCCCTGCTTCCGATCTGCATAGTATGGGTTCATAACGGCATCGGTTCATGACCGATCTATTTCTTTACGGTCGTGATTGGGTTGATTACGCTTACATTACACACATTTGGGGCACCGATCTGTCTCCATGAAAAATCTGGGTTTTGGATCTGTTCTTATGTTAAAAATCTGTTCGGTTATCATAGAATGTTAGGGTTATAGCTCACACATTTGGGGCAGATATGTACATATACATATATATATATATATGTAAAATATATCTATTCTTATTTATGAAAATCAGATCTATTGATCACAAACTGAAGGAAAATCAGATCTTACATATCTGTTTTTATTTACAAAATGAAGGAAAACATGAACATTTTTGTTATATATTTTTTTTATAGTCAATGCTGAAGCCTGAATTTTTGCTAATTTAGAAATGCTCAATTCCCATTTGTCAAAAATATGTTAATTACATAAAAAATATATTTCAAACTAAATTTGGGAAGGAATGTAGATATATTACCTATATATATTAACAACAAATTACAAAATATATAAAACTTATAGTACAAATATATTACAAAATTGGGTTTATTAAGAAATATATTAAAAATATATTAGCAAGATATTAAAAATATTTTAAAATATATATTACACATTTAGATTTAAAAACGAAAGAGTGTAAAAATTTTATTAAACATATATGACAAAATTTAATTATGAAAAAATATATTCAAAATATATTCAAAAATATTTTCAAAATATCATAAAAAATATATTCAAAATATATTACAAAATAGATTTATTAATTTGAATATATTTTTTACTCAATACGAAATGCTCAATTCTCATTTGTAAAAAATATATTAATTAGATAACAAATATATTTCGAACTAAATTTGGGAAGGAAGGTAGATATATTATCTACATATATTAACAACAAATTACAAAATATATAGAAATTATATTACAAATATATTAGAAAATTGGGTTTATTAACAAATATATTAAAAATATATTAGCAAGATATTAAAAATATTTTAAAATATATATTACAAATTTAGATTTAAAAAGTAAAGACTGTAAAAATTTTATTAAACATATATGACAAAATTTAATTATGAAAAAATATATTCAAAATATATTCAAAAAAAAAATTCAAAATATTATAAAAAAATATATTCAAAATATATTACAAATAGATTTATTAATTTGAATATATTTTTTACTCAATACGAAATGCTCAATTCTCATTTGTAAAAAATATATTAATTAGATAAAAAATATATTTCGAACTAAATTTGAGAAGGAAGGTAGATATATTATCTACATATATTAACAACAAATTACAAAATATATAAAAATTATATTACAAATATATTAGAAAATTGGGTTTATTAACAAATATATTAAAAATATATTACAAAGATATTAATAATATATTAAAATATATATTACAAATTTAGATTTAAAAAGTAAAGAGTGTAAAAATTTTATTAAACATATATGACAAAATTTAATTATTAAAAAATATAATAAAAATATTTTCAAAAATATTTTCAAAATATCATATAAAATATATTCAAAATATATTAAAAAATAGATTTATTAATTTGAATATATTTTTTACTCAATACGAAATGCTCATTTCTCATTTGTAAACAATATATTAATTAGATAAAAAATATATTTCAAACTAAATTTGGGAAGGAAGGTAGATATATTATCTATATATATTAACAACAAATTTTATCCAAAATATATAAAAATTATATTACAAATATATTAGAAAATATGGTTTATTAACAAATATATTAAAAATATATTACAAAGATATTAAAAATATATTAAAATATATATTACAAATTTTGATTTAAAAAGTAAAGAGTGTAAAAATTTTATTGAACATATAGGACAAAATGTAATTATTAAAAAATATATTCAAAATATATTCAAAAAATTTTAAAATTATCTTAAAGAAAATTTACTCAAAAATATTTTCAAAAATATAACAAAAATTTAGTTTTCAAACACTTATTTGAGTAAAAATATATTCAAAATATATTACAAAATAGATTTATTAATTTTAATATATTTTGTACTCAATACTCAATGCTCAATTCTCATTTGTGAATAACATATTTCACTAAAAAATATATTACAAACTAAATTTGGGAAAGAAGGTAAATATATTAAAAAGTTATTAAAAATATATTAAAATTATATTAAATGTATTCGATTACAACTATATTAAAAAATTGGGTTTATTAAAAAGATGTTAAAAATATATTAAAATGTATATTAAAAATTTAGATTTAACAAATTATATGTCAGTAAAATTTTTATTAAACATATATTAAAAAAATAAATTATTACAAAATATATTAACAATATATTCACAAATACATTAAAAAATATATTCGAAAATATATTACCAATATACCTAAATTCAAGATGCACAATACTTTTACAAACAATCTAGTTCGTTCATGGAATCAAATATAAAATTGCGTTAGTCTTTGTATGTCTTCATGTTGATTCATGTAAATTTAATTGAAATTTAAAGCGTAGCATGGCGTCGTTCACCTCTACTGCAACTTCCAGTATATGGCCACGACGAATGTGTACCTCAAGAACAGTTCCAACATTCGGGGGAGACTATGTCTCGGCACGTGCATAATGTATTAACTTCTATGAAAGCGTTCATTGTAGTTCATTGCCGCTCCACATACAGTCAGCATCGTATGCATCCATACGTGTGGTCTAGACGGAAATACCTACCATTCAAGGTATTACTGAAAACCATTATTGACATATAAATAAAGAGTGTCAATTATTTTGTTTTTATTATTAACTGGAGGTGACGTATGGGAAAAACCAAACACTTGTTACCTATTTAAGCAACAAACGAAGTGGGTTGTTTGCAGGACTGCATTGGCGCAATAGACGGAACACATGTAAGTGCATGGGTTACGGGGCCAGATGCGGCAACATATTTTGGTAGGAAATACTGTCACATGCAAAATATCATGGCCGCAGTGGATTTTGACATGTGTTTCATATTCATTTCGTGCGGATGGGAAGGAAGTATGCATGATAGTCGCATATTCAACGAGATACTAACGAATGACAATGTACCATTCCCACATCCTGACGAAGGTAACACATGGCCATGAAATAGATTTATGGGGCTATACATTTTTTTTCGGAAATAGCGTTACTTGAAAATGAAGCACAATGTTTGGTTTTTGTGTCATTGTTGTCATGTCTGCAGGCAAATATTATCTTGTCGATTCTGCTATCCAAACCGGATAGGTTACTTAGCACCATTCAAAGGCCACCGCTACCACCAACAAGAATTCCGACGTATTGCACGGAATAGGACGGCAAACACGCCAAGGGAATTATTTAACAAAGTGCACTCGTCCTTACGTAGTGTGGGTGCCTGGAAAAATCAATGGGGGTTTATTCGAGACATGCCTCGGTATGACTTTGCAAATATGCAAGTTCAATTAGTAGGTGCATCAATGGCATTACATAATTATATACGGCGAAACACAGGTAACCCAACAACTGTGCACCCAATCTGTGATCAGGAAAAGGCTATGACAATAGTAAATGCCATACCAGAAGTTGAACATGACGAGGATGGTTTAATGGTTGGGGATGAGGACCCCCATATGGCATTGGTGCGCCTTCACATACGCGACAAATTATGTTATATGCGTAATAACGGAATGTTAGGAAATATATAATAGTCGAATTAATTTTCGTATGGTTGTAACATTACTAATGACACACGTGGAATAGACTAAATTCAAAAAAATATATCATGTACAATATGTATGAGTTTCCACGGGAATGTAACCCCTTCCAATTGGTGCTATGCCTAACTTTGAAAAACCAAAATCCAAGGTAGATATTTTCTTTTCGAAAAACAAAAAAAGGTGAAACAAATAACAAAAAATAAAAAAGAAAACTAATACAGAAATGGTCATGTGCGACTTCAATTAAAAACATAAAAACAGAAGTTGAAAACAAGAAAACCAAAACAGACCCTCATTTTTTGTCATGTGCCACGGCAATATATGAGTTTCCACTGTATTTTGACTAATTGAAAAAAAAACGTTTTTCCAAACAAAAAAACCAACCGAAATTAGCATTTGCCACGTAATTTACAAATAAATAAAACAGATGAAAACACATTTGTCAAATATAAAAACAAATTACTATATACAAATTTAAAAAAATTACAGAAACGTAAATTAAAAAAAGAAGAACCACAAACATAGGCGTCATCCAAAAAAAAAGGAAAAAAAAAAAAGGAAAAAAACCAGAAATTACCATTTGCCACGTCATTTATAAATAAATAAAACGAGAAAAAATCCATTTTTTAAATATAAAAACAAATTAATGTGAGTGAATAAGACAATGACAAAATCATAAATTTTGAAAAAATAACGACAAAATTACGCCACATTCAAAAACATTTAAAAAAAAACCAAGAAAACATAAATTACAATTCGCGACGTAATTTACAAATAAATGAAACACATAAAAAAAAAAAAAAAGTTATTGTATACCAATAAAAATAAAGAACAAGAACTAATTAATATAAAAAAAATTAAAAAAAAAAAAGACAAAAAACAAAAAAAATTTAAAAAAATTCGAAAAATTTAAGCATGACATGCCAAATCCAAACCCAAAATTAAAAAAAAAAAAAAATAATAGAAAAAAAAAAGATAAGCAAAATATGAAAAATCCAAACCCAAAATAAAAAAATTAAAAGAAAAAAAAAATTAAATCAAAATATGCCAAATCCAAATCCAAAAGAAAAAAAAATTAAAAAATTAAAGCAAAATTCACCGGATCGAAACCCAACATAAAAAATAAAAAATAAAAAATTAAGCAAAAACATGGCAACTCCAAACCGAAAAAAAAAAACAAAAAAAAAAATTAAGCAAAATACACCAAATCGAAACCCAACATAAAAAAAATAATAAAAAAAATAACCAAAATATGCCAAATTCAAACCGGAAAAAAAAAAAAAAAAAAAAAGAAGCAAAACTCACCAAATCTAAACCCAAATTTAAAAAAAAAAAATTAAAAAAAAAAAAAAGCAAAATATGCCAAATCCAAACCCAAAATAAAAAATTAAAAAAAAAAGGCAAAAATGACAGGTTGGTAATTTGACAGGAAGACACCACACCAAAACATCAAACAGTCAAAAAAGCCAGAAAACCCTTCCCAAACCAGGCTTTTTAACCCGAAACTAAAATAGCCAAAAAAAACCAAAAAGTCAAAAAGTCAACCCACTTCCCAAACAGAAATATTTTAAGTTTCGTTGTTAACTACAGTTCAAAAATTCAGTTTAATCATTACAGAAAATAATTTTGACTTAGTGGATTTCCATTTTTCTTCTCCAAGTAACCATAACAACCATATACTATTTCATTCATTTTTCCCTTTTTCTTTTCTCTACATAAATTCCTCTATAAATCTCACCCAAAAAACAAAAGTCACGCCACAAAAAATGGATATAAAAAAAACAATCCAATGCTTCCAAATCTTCACTGCATCCTCACAAAATGGTCCACAAGGCCGAATCAACAAACATTGGCATTCCTTAAATTAAAAAACAAGAGCATACAAAAAACAAGTAGTAAAACAATTCCTGGCTACAAAATAAAAATAACACCAGCTTATGGCCGAATTTTTAAAATCTTATTTTTGTCTTTTCAAAGAATTTCATAAGCTCTTTTTTACATCAACTAGAAGATATATAGTATCGGTTGCTATTGTAACAGACTCTTGAGAGATAATTTTGACCACAAAACACACGGCAATTCATCAGAGGATTCTGTCCTGAAGATCTGTCATTAGAGTGGATGCCAGGGAACTAAGTTTCTTCCCAGTCTCTCCCGCTATATTTTTAAGAGAGGAGATATCTTGTTGCGCCTGCAATTAATAACCAAATTGAGATATAGTATTGATACAGTAAAGATATAAAAATATTAACAACAGAATAATACAAAATAAACATTAAAAACGACCATGTAATTTTCTTAGAAGTCTTCAATTTTTTTTCTTCCTTGGTTACAATGGGGGCCAAAGACCAAAATATTACAAGAAAATCATACGAGGACAACCCCTTCATTCATATCCACATTAGCAGAGAACACATATACTAACTTGAGCAAACTCTACATGCCAGAACCTCAAAGAAGCACGGACACTTCTATAAAGGAAGTGTGTCATATCCAACATCCGTGTCCGACACCGACATTATTCGGACACTCCTAAAAGCTGTGTTTGACGCTACTTCAATGTGTAACCAAACTAAACATTGTGTCCCAATCAAGTGCGGTTAGCTACATAAATAATTTTTCTCCATTTAACTCTATCAAGTGCTATATGCTTATTTAAATCCAATAAATTCATATAATTTTTTACTACTACATCCTATGTCAACGTAGGTCTTCCCCTCCCCTTAGCATCTCCACTGCGGTGATCCTAACAATCTTCCTACTGTTGCTTCTAGAGGTCATCGTTATACAATTCTTCAATGTATCTTAATTTAAAAAATAAAATTCATAATATCAGACACCTTGCGAACACTTTAGCAACACTTCTTCAACCCTTTGAACATATTCTATGTAATGAACTATTTCATAATAACAATGTTTTGCATTCTTCAAAACATAACTTATGCACTTTGAATATGTTTTGAAACATGTATACGATGAATAAATAAATAAAAAACAACGCTCAATTAATACACATTAATGTATAAGATGAAAACATTATGTAATACAATGTTCTGCATTCTTTAGAATTTAGTTGTTATATGATACTTGATGTTTAAGCTGTAACTTATATAGATTTTTAATGTAATTAGTGTTATGTATTTTTCATTCATATGCATGACATAAATTTTTAAAATATAAAAATTTTAACATGATCCAGGCATATCGGGTCTTGCATTTTTTTAAAGTCTAGCATGAAGGTTTGTCTGTGTTGTGTCCAAGTGGTGTCATCTGTGGGCAGAACCCCCCAGTAAGGCAACATCCCATAACAATATAACTGTCTATTTTTCCGTCTACATGGTCCACAGCAAGGAATATGAAAAAGATGTAAGGCAAACCTGGAAGGATAGTCGATTAAGGAGGTCGCTTGCAGTGAGATCAAGTGCAGAATTATCCATATTGTCACCAAAGAGATCGGCACTAGAGATGGCTGTTGAACCCTAAAAAATCGAGAAACGGAGAAATAACATCCAATGAGTTGGATGTGTAACAAATTCAATCTATAAATCTATCCACTTCACAGAGTGCTAGTCAGGGAGACATTGTAATTGAATTGAAAATTTAATAGTTAGTTCCTAGATCATGTCTACCCTATTAGCTACAATCATCATTTCACAGAAAAAATAATAAAACAAAAGTTAAAAAGAGAATAAAAAAGAAAGAAGTGGTCCTTCACTAATTTAAAATGTGCCTGTCCACCAAATTTCATTTGGGTAACCATAAAAAGTATTGGTTCAAGTTAGCTAGAGATAAAATGTGGCAGATACATATATATATATATATATATATTTGACAAGTAAATTGAAGGATTGGTAAGCACACTTGTGCAACCCAAACAGTAAAGCTTTGAAGCATGCAGCTCTTCAAGGAGTAAAATAAAATAAAATAAAATTCTGCAAGGAAACGGTTATGGTTTATGCTTATCCAAGTGTAATGGTAAGTAAGAGCACATACAGAGAACTTCTGCAAGGAAACTTGACCATCAGTAGCTTTGTTTGGATCCCCAAAATATTGGGCTGACGAAATAGATTTTGCATTAGAGAACTTCTTCCTCGCTTCATCGGTTTCCTCAATCTGACAATTATAACATGCAAACAATAAATATAGAAACACATACATTGCAAGTGCAAACCAACTGCCAAAACCAAATTGGACCAAAACAAGTGAGTTGTGTCACAAATACAAGTCCTCCTTATCATATTCCAACTTGGAGTGAAGAAACAAAGAAAAAAGAAGACAATAGGATATCACGAGACAAAAAAAAAAAAGCATTAAATACCAAGGACCCTCTAGCTCATGAATAAAAAGTTCAAAGCTGATCAATCAATTTTCAGAATGGTTCTAAAAGGACTACTTTATCAGCATTCACTATAAAGGATCAGAATTATGGCCAATGCTCTTAGCTGGTGTTAGCTTGTGGGTTCCACTATTTCTCGGCATGCATTACCATGAAGAAAGCATCTTAAAACATGAGCTACCAAATGCCTGTAGCCTTGTAGGCATAGACTAGTAACTTCATAGTTCCTATGACTCACTACGACAAGAAATTCACCAAATTGACTGGAAAGAAACACAGAAAGACATTTCGTAAGCAATACTGAAGTTTTAGGAGAACACAAAACACAATACAGTCTCATCAATATTAGACAAATACAACTTTGGGCCACACCCTTCATACAACCTTCACCCTTCAAGCGAAACTGATATCACAAATCAACATTCACACTAGTTATGTGGCACAGAAGTAAAATGTGACTATTAGAGAAAAGATAGAGATTGCTACGTTTTAGCTCCATGAAATTAAACCCCATGAGGAGCACATAATTAAACATGTGATGTCAACCAAGACGTCAAAATATTAAGATTCATTAAAGCTCCCCAATCGAATAAATGAAACAAGGGGAATGCATGTATCACCATCAAATCAATGATATAACAGCTAGAGCTTCTTCCTCCTTTCAAAATACCTGAGTGCCAGAAAAAGTAGCTTCTTGTAATCAGGATCAAGGGTGAATAATAAGTAAATAATTGTGTCTTAAAAAAATATTTAGATAGATAGTTTGTAGAGAGGGTGACTAGTGAAAAATGAAATCTTGCTCAATAGAATGGGAAAACATGCATTTCTACATTCTTGTGTCAAGTTTTAGTAAATGATGAGTGAGCGACAAATTGTACTTTTGACACCAGAGAAAAAGCTAGGCAATGAAAGAGTAAAAGCACACTAACAAGATTTTAAAGAAAAAATTAATTAAATTAGGAAGCAATAGATTCTATCCAAATTCGCCGAAAAAAATAAAAATAATAAAATTTTAGTGATATGTCTAGAAATCCCTAGAATAGGCATCAACCATGTTGCCTCCTTGATTTTCATTCCTCAATAAGAAAGCCAGTAAAATCTTACTAGAAAATGGTTAATTGACTGAAATACTTCTTCAAGCCCTATGGCCTCCAAATAAGTTGGAAGAGAAAAATAAAAGTGACAAAAGAACAAACTAATAAACCAGGCAAAAGACAATAATTCACCTTTCCCTACTAAAAAAACACCATGGTGACACCCACTGATGGTTTACAATGCGGAAGATTTGAAATTATCACCTACTCCAATAAGCTAATGGCAACAATATTTGATTTTTGCCAACCTTAGTTTGTTAACTATAACAAAGATTAGTTTCTTATCACCTTTGGATTTGCTACTTAAACTATGATGAAGATTCCAAATACAGGAAAAAAATATAAGAAAATAATATAAAAAGAAAAATGGATCAACCAAGTCCAAGACAGAAAAAGGATCATCCAGAACTTCTTGGGGTCACCCATAACATGTTAATGCCCAAAAATTGCAGTGCCTTGGAAAGGAAACTTCAACCGAGTCAAAGTGTCCATCCTCACAGAGAGCCCACCCAACTCGGTTAACCAGCAAAAATTGGTATAGAGAGGCCCTTAAATGCTTCTGTGTATTGGAATAATCACATTAATCTAGTTCTTCTGTCACTTAAAAACAAAGTCATAAATTATATGGCTTACTTGAACTTTGGATGAATTGGAGCCAGTTTTCTTTGAAAACCCACTGTCCATTCCAAAATCTGCAAAGAAACTCGATGCTTTTGGCGGGGCTACATGGCTAATCACATGTGTGCCTCCAGAACTCACTGAATCAGATTGGAAATTATCTACATACTCAAAACGTGATGTTAAAGATGAACCAGCAGTTGGGGTGCTATTAGTAGAGGTGGAAACTTGCACAGGTGGTTCTTCAGGCTTCTGATCATAGAGACTCTCACTCGCCTGCATTGGATAGAAATGTTTGGTTTAAACAAAGGAACTTAATACTAACTATGCAACATTAAGCAACAAACACTGAACTTCATAAATAGCATTTCAAAATAATGACTTACTACTCCTCAATTCATTATAACATAATATTTTCTGAGTAACCAGTAAACCAACGACTTAAAACTACTCAATTCATAATATAATATCTTCTGCTAAACCAATATGCCTACAGAGAAAAGGCAAGGCTTCACCTTAGCAGTAAGCTTTCGAGCACCAAGTCCCCCAGTCTTTCCAGTTTTCTTTGCACCAAGAGACTTCTTAACAGAAGTGGTAACAATTGTATGAGAAACTTTAGGTGAAGCTGGGATATCAGAGGATTCTTTCTTTTCAGAGGAAACTACTTTTGGAGATTCACTGATCTTGATGTCAGGAAAACCATTAGAGACTTGTGCAGACTGAGAAGCAGCTGGCGACGACGGTAAACCTACCTCTTCTGCAGAACTTTTAGCAACTTCTTTGGTAAGTAGTTGTCTATATAGTTCAGCAGCTCTTGAGGTATACTTGGCCTCAATCTTGCCTCCATCAGTCCATCCGTGCTGCTTGAAGAAAACCTGAGCACGGTTGTTTCCCCCAAAGCTCATCATCTTCAACTGCTCCGGAGTCCATGAGTCTAAATTAGTAGACCTGCAATAATAAACCAAATCTTTTGATTAACCAGGAATACTTTCATAAAAGAAAAAGACCCTGATAATGGATAAATGTACAAAGAGAGGTGTTTCAAACAGCAGCATCCATACAAAAACACAAGGACACAAATCAACTTATACTTTTACCAATTAAAAACTCAATGAATATGGCAAGATGCATCAATACCAACATCCACATGAAATCTATTATTCAACAATAAGAAGGCTGCCTTATAGATTAAGCTATATTACATGGGTAAGACCAAAATCCATTTATTGACTACACTGGCCCTGTTTGGTAGGGGCTTATTTCCAGCTTATTTCAGCTTTTAGCTTAATTTAAACTATTTTGATATGTTTGGTTCAACTTAACAATACAGCTTATAGCTTTTTGTAAGTCAAAAATCGACTTATTCTTTGAGTGGGGGAGGAGAAGCTTAATTTATAAGTCAAAAATCAGCTTATGTTCACAACTATAAGCTATAAGTTGTTAAGGTATAAGCTATAATCACTTTCCCACAGCTCTACCAAACGGGGCCATTGTAGAAAACATAAGAGATCTACAAATTGGGACAGGGTTCTTGGCATCATCTAAACGAGCAGGGTTGCTTTCATGTATTACATCCAAGCTGAGGATTATAAAAACCGGTAAAATGCATTAAAGACGAAAATATGTTCAAAACTTTAGTAGCTTGGTGTAAAAAGAAAAACAACAATGCAAGCCCCAAAGCAAACTTCAAAAGGAGAAGGGTAAAATAATTGGGCTAAAAATTCTAGTTAAACTTTGATTTAATTTAATTTGCTCATTCCAGGAATGAAAGATATTACATAAACTCTGATTCTCAGTCATACAAACGATAATCAATTAAAATTAAGGAAGCAAAAGATTATAAAGACACAGTCAGGTAGGTCACTCAGTTGTGCTTGCAGAAAATAGGGATGATACTTATCTCGAGACATCTTGAGAAGCTAGAACTGCGAAAAATCTCAAGCATAAATTGAAATAACCAGAGGCAGTTTCAAAGGGCCCACAAACACCAAATTTCCATTGGAAGAGAGAGAGACTCTTTGCATCTCCCTAAAAAATTAATAAACCCTCTTCAAAATCATGCTCCTTAAAAAGAGTAACTCTCTCTCATATTTGGTGACCTTGCAAAAACATTTTATCCTTATGTACTCCTTCAGATCAGATAACATATAGGGCATTCCTGCACCTACAGTGAGATGGATCCTACTCGGCACAGTGGGAACTATAAAAGTTTTAAAACAAAATAAGTGGAGAAAATTAATAATGCATCAGTTCACCAGATAGGGGTGTTTGGGGCAGCTTATTGGGATTGCTTACAACTTTTTTTTTTTTTTTTTAATTTTGGGAATACCCAAGTGTCTGGTGCAATTTTTGCATACAGCTTATGATGCAAAAATAGTTGAAACAAGTTTATTATTTAAAAAATTGGGAGAAATATGCTTTTAGCTTTTGATTTCTGATTATCAACTTTTAGCTACGATAAGTAGCACCAAATGGTGCCAAAGAAATGTAGTTAAAGTAAAATCATTTATTATTGCTAACAAAGAACTGGTTTTGCAAAGGGGGGCTGAATTGAAGCATTGCCAATGAAAAACACAAATAGAAGTAGGGTAGATACAGGGAACTTGTTTGCTATCATACATAAGATTGTTCAAATTGGACAAGCTTTTTGATGTGGTCCTGAATAAGAATTACAGATAAGCCACCACATTTGGGGTGAGGTGTTGTGGAAAGGGTGGTTGGGGGTGAGGTGTCATGGTAGGACCTTTTGAAAAGATGGCAGCCACTAAAGATGATAGAAGAGCAACGAAGGTGGCGGAGAAGGGAGCTTAAGCAGGCACCTGAGTGAGAGAAAACAACAATGGAGTTGGTGTTTGCCGCAGATGAAGGAGATGGTTGGGGACAACTGATAATGGAGGTCCCTTACATATGATGGCCAAAAACCATGGAGATCAATCAATTCACCTCTGGACAAGTAGCTCATCCTCCTAAGTTCAACAAGATGGAGGTATCTCAACTACCTCTTTGTCCTATGATCAAATCTTAAGATCTATATCATGGGAACCGTTGAGTTAGATATGACACCTCAAGAGTAACATCAAGAAGGGGGCTCTAGTGTTACGGATGATATGTTCTTCGAGTGTCACATGTCTTTGTCAAAGTGTATCTTTCTCTAATACTGGTCAAGGTGGAACCACTTGGGGTGGTATGCCATGTAACTTTGACAATCCCTCAGTTCTAGTCTATGAAGTACGGACACGGGCACGGATACAGACACGGACACGGATACAGAAACGAACACGGGCACGGAAATTTCCAAAAAATGGGGACACGGTGGGGGACACGGCGAATTTTATTTTATTTATTTTATATATTTTTGTGTTACATAGATTCATATTACATTCATCCTAAATTAAAATTAACAAACACTAACATAGTAACATTAATTGAATAAACATAACCATTACATTTAAACAAATTAATAGATCATCCATTCACAAAAAAATTTACAAAAAAGTCATAATAAACGATAACAAGAACTAAGACGAGAAGGGGAAAACATTCAACATCCAACAATATTTTTCACAAAAGCACTAAATAAGAGAGGCAAAAAATTAAAAAAAAAAAAAAAAAAAAGCCCTTCCGTGTTCCATGTCGTGTCTCCATATGGACACGCGTGTCAACGCCATGTCCCTACTGTGTCCCTTACAAAAAAATCATTAAATTAACGGGACATGCCATTTGGTGTGTCCCGTAGGTGTCCCTAGCATGTCCCCGTATCCCCGTGTTGGATACCGCCACGGCACTGATTTTGGAGTGTCTATACTTCATAGGTTCTAGTCTCCAAAAAACAAGTCCTCGAGTGATCCCAAGTGAAAGGGTTCCTAGGCAACGGATGCAAGATTTTAACCTTAGGGGGCTAACATATATATAACTAAAAATTTTGTAACAAATGTATGACATGCAATATTAATTTCTAGGGTAATTTTACAATAACCTCCCTTAAGGTTTGGAGAAAAAAAACATTGAGCCCCATAAGTTTGGCATAATTACCCATCTTTGATCCTCAAATTTCCCCATCTTTGAAAGGCTCCACCTCATCTCATCCATCTCCCCCTTGGCAATGACCACCCCCAGCTTTCTTGCTTATGTTCTATATTTATAATATATCTTAAAGTTTCTCTTGTCACGCACGTCAAAAGAAAACTAAAAATCTTTTTCCAGAAACATCCCTCAACTAGTTATGGTACCTGGCACATGAAATTAACAAGCCCAAGGCCAGGTTTTCCTGATCTCAAGAATTGGGTACAAATAGAGATTAAGAAGCCAACCCACAAGTAAAACCTAAGGCTCTATTTGTTTAGAAAGAAACGGATGATAAAAAATGAAAATAGTATAAAGTGAAGTGAAAGAAAGGCAAAATAAATGAAAATTTATTTTCTTGCATGCATTTAAATAGATGAAAAATTTTATAAGAAAATGATGAAAAAAAAATATATTCACTGTTGTGCAGGGAGTTGTGGAGAGAAATTTGAGCAAAAATGAGAACAAAATAAACTGTCTCAAGATTTGTCTAAAAAAAATAAATTTCTTTCTATATTTTGCAAGAAATTGTTAGCCTAACTAACAAGCTAATTTGAGTTGTACAGGAAATTTTAGTTTTCTTTACTTTCTAGTTTCTACGACTCTCTAACTAAACAAACACATAAAAAATTATTTTTTTCTTTCTTTTTTCCGCTTTCATGTATTATCTAGCTAACAGCCTAAACCTCTTACAAAAGAAGGAATCACCAAATGCTTGTGACCACCAAATCCAGAGTCCCCATTAGTTGTATCTACCTTGTTGTCTCTATCTAGATTGAAAAATAAATCACGAAGCCCTCTGTTCCATCCATGGTTCTTATCCTAATAGGTGATCCCAGTCCAACAAGAAAGCTTCAACTTTCATGTCTCTAGACCCAAAACCCAAACAGATAAATGCAACATTCCAATCATTTTTGTATTAAAGTAAACAAAAGTAGGGCAAAATTAACGAGAAAACCATAAATTGCATTTCGAAATCACCTAACAAAGCTGATGTGAACACCGAGACTGCGATGAACAGCCGAACAATCGATGCACAAGAAGATCCCGTACGTAACAGAGGCCCAAGTTGGATTCTTTGCATTGCAATCAAAACACATCTGAAAAAATCCCCAAATCAAAACGAAAAACCAAATCAAAACCAAGATCTAGTTATGAAATTCCAGATCTGAATCAGATCTACACATCACCAATCAAAATCGACCCAAAAATCACACAAATTTCGAATAAATTTGAGAAAATTGGATGACCATATACCTTGTTGTCGGACTTAGCTCTGAGCTTTCTGAAGACGGTGTTCTTGTCGGAGAAGGCATCGGCGGTGGCCATGGTAGAGAGAGAAAGAGGAGAGAGAGTGAGTTCCGAGAGGAGGAAAGAGGAGGTTTTTCGAACCAAACACGGACCTCCTCTGGGAACAACAACGCATACACACGCAGAGGCTGAGTAGAGAAATATACGTAAAACCGCAAAATTGTTTCGAAAGCTTATATTGGATAAATTGCACCGTTAGTCCTCCGGTTTGAAAAAAGTTTTGTTTTGGTCCTCCTAATTTTAATTTCTTTAATTTAAACTTTATTTTTTCCATTGTATTTCAATTTGGTCCTTTTGTCAGTTGCTATAATTTTTTTAAAAAGGATTTATGTATAGGTCCTAATAGATAGACGACTTATTGTCCAATAGATTATGTAAGAATTAGTGACATTCTTTATCAAATACTATTAAAAAACGTTTTTAATTGTTAATTTTCAACAACAATTTGACAAATTTATCACAAAAATGTCCCTAATTATAAGTTTTAGCGACAGTTTAAAAAAATCATTACAAAAAAGTTACTGATTATAAGTTTTAACGACAATTTATCAAAATCGTGAAAAAAAAAAGTCAATAATTATCAATTTTTAGAGACATATATAAAAAATTGTTAAAAAAATTATTTTTAACAATGATTTTACTATGACTTGTTTTCAACAGAACTTGATGGAAATTTAATCTAACTATTAAAATTTATTGATAGTTTATTCTTTTTAATTTTATTTTGCTTCTAATTTTATATGATAAAAATGTTAGAAATCTCTAATAAAATACACACTAATTTTCTAGTCTCTCTTTGTGAGCAATTGGAAATTTAAGTTATGCTTGACAATTCCAAATAAATTACTTTTCACCTAAATAAACTGAAGTAAAATGTATGTTTGGTTTGACTAGGTTTGTTTTGAGTATACAAAAAATAAGTACTTTATTAGTTTATTATCTTATTTGAATTGTATCACTTCTCTATTTTTCTGTACATCTTTTCTTAATAAGTCAAAAAAACTAAGTCGTACCCAAAAAAATTCAAAATCTCTACAAATTTATGTAAAAATAATTTTACTTTCAATACTTTTAGATATTTTATCTATCCATTTGGTTATGTTAAGAACGACAATGCTACGTAGCTCAAGTTTTGTGGCTCAAAAGTGGCTCAAATGGCCAAAACGACGTCGTTTTGAGTACCGAACAACATAAAAATGGCCAAAACGACGTCATTTTGACCATTTGAACCACTTTTGAGCCACAAAATTTGAGTTACGAGATATTTTCCTGTTAAGAAAGACTGTAAAACACTATAATGATAATATAACAATTTCTTACAAAAAGTAAAAGTTTGAAAAAATCTACAAAAATTTCTTTATATCAAAAATAAAAGATAAACAAATAAATAACAATTAACAAACTTTTTTTTTAAGATTTAAAATAAATAAATAAGCTATTAAAAAATAATTATCAAACATCACGTTAATTTATAGTTTATTAGAGGTTTATAGTAAAACTCTTTGTATATATTGGGTATGTTTGGTTTACATTTGGGAGATGAGTTTTAGAAAAAAAAATTTAAAAAATTGTTTGGTTTGAGTTTTTCTTAAAAAAAATTCAAAATCATTTTCTCTCTCTTACACATCAATCAATCACTTTTTCTCTCTCCTCTCTCCTTCTCAATCATCTTTTCTCTCACACACATCTACTTAAATTCTCCTAAAATATCAAATCATCCCAAACTCCCCAAAAAAATAACTCTCCCAAAATATACAACCAAACAAACCAAAAAAATTTCTAAACTCACTCCCCAAATTTTTTTTCAAAAACAACTCTCCCAAAAACAAACCAAACAAGCCATTTTTCTATAAAAAATTATTAATGACAGTTGACAAAGTGATCATGTTGAAACAAAATTAAACATACGAGGTTTGAACTGACAAAAAATTAGAACAATAGATCAAAGTAAAACCTCTTTAAAATTATAAGACCAAAGTGTAAAATTAAAAAAATGAGATTTGAACTGACAAAAAATTAGAACAATAAATCAAAGCAAAACCCCTTTAAAATTAGAATGCCACGTACTCTTAAAAAAATACAACTTTCACATTCTTTACTCATCTTTGATTGGTCGAATAAAGAAAAGAAAAAACAAAACAAAATAAAATAAAACAAAAATTTCACATCACTTTGGAGTCATGGATCCCGGGGTCCCAACTATTTTTGTTAAAATTATAGGACCAATAGTGATTTTCCTTGTAAAATTTTTTGTTAATGCATCTAATTCCGAAAATACCCTTATGATTTGGACTAATGTCAACTGACAACGACTCTTTAATTTCTCTGCTGTTAAGGCGTTAGTGTCTTTGTGGTTATAATGACGTAAATGTCCCTGTCGCTGTAGGATAGATGGTGAGGTGATGCATTTCAATTGCAGTAACGTACTTACGTCTACAAACTGTTAACGGAACAGTTACTCAGAGAGGGTTGTTTTGAGAACGTCATAATTAATTTTTTGATTTTACACTAGTTTATCTCCTTATATCTTATGAGTTGGTTTGGAGGGTGGATGGGCTTTTTAATTTTTTGATTATTTTAATTTGAGATTAAAAAGTCTAGTTTTGAAAGGGTTTTTGATTTTTTTGTGAGAGAAATAATGTAATGAATGATTATGAGTTGTATGTAATATTTTGTCTTATTAAGTTAAAAATCTTTTTTTTTTTTTGTGTGGTTATTTTAGCTCAAAAAAAATCCCAAATCCATCTTCCCAAACGGAGGCTTTATGTGACATGTTTTTCTTTTTTAATTTTTGTTTAAGGACAAAATATTAAAATTAAATATATTTTATTATCTCCTTATATTCATTGCTCTTCAATCCCTACTATTTTTCTTTTCTTCGTAGTTTTTCTTCTCAGCTACATATCTCTTTTCAAAAAGTGTGAATTATAGTATTTTAATCATAGAATAAATTAATAGATGAAAAAATGGTAGTGAAGAACCATAAAAAAAAAATAAAATAAAAAAAAAGAAGAAGAAGAGGTGAAATTGTATATTTTTTTATTTGTTATTTAGGTTTTCGTTTCGTTTTTTGAGAGAATTCTTCGGCTTTTGTTCAACGTGTCAAAACCGAACAAATTAAAATATTTCATAATCAGATTGCCGAACAAAGAATATATGTTCGGCAATCTACTGCTAAATAAAATATATGGCTCCGTTTGTTAAAACTTTCTAACTATGATTTGAGAATATGAGTTGTGTTTTGAAATTATGATTTGAATGTAGAAAATTTGTTTGGTTATGATTTTTGAATAGAGTTTTGAATTGAGTTTTGAAAGTTTGATTTGACATGTAAAGTAAGAAAATTTGTTTGGTTATGAGTTTTGGAAAGAGTTTTCAAAACTTAATTCAAATTGTTATAACTCATAACAAAACATACTACTTTCACGCTATTGAAAATTCTGATCAACACTCATAACCAAACTCTTTTTAAGATTTAATTTAAAAAATTTATTATTAACAGAAAATAACATTAATCAATTTTTTAATTGAAAATACTACAAAGGAAATAATTTTTTTTCAAAATAAATATTCAAAAAATTTAAATCATAAATATTTAAATAATATAAATAATCGAAAAAAATTAATAAGTAAAAAATTAAAATAAATATTCAAAAATTTTAAATCATAGAAATTTAAATAATTTAAATATTCAAAAAAATTAAATATTTTAAATTTAAAAACAACTCTACACTCAAATCGTAACCAAACACATAAAACAAAACTCAATTAAGAAATTATATTTAAAACTCATAATCAAACACATAACTCAAAACTCCATACTACTTTCACAACTCTACACTCAAATCGTAACCAAATACATAACAAAAAAAAATTAAAATATTTAAAAATATTTTTATAAAATAGAGTTTGAATTTATTTTTATAAAATATTTTAAAATCTAAAAAATTAAAATCGTAATATTTAAAAATTAAAATATTTTAAAATATTTTAAAAATTTTAAAAATCGTAACATATTTAAATATTAAAATATTTAAAATTTTAACAAAATTAAAATATTTTTAAAATATTTAAATATTTAAAAAATAAAAATATTGATTTGAATTGAGTTTTGAAAAGAGTTTTAAATTATGTATTTGGTTATGAATTTTGAAAAGTAATAATTATGTTTTGAATTGAGTTTTGAAAAATGAGTGCAGAATTATGATTTGAAAGCTCAAAATAAACACCACACTCAAATCAATTGGTGAAACTATAATTTGAGAGACTTACCAAACGGAGCCTACATTTTCGATAACCCAATGTTAAACGTTTTTAATTTATTCAATTATTCATTACTGTGCATTTTCAGTTTCATTTTTTTTATTTTATTTTTTATATTTCATATTTGTTTGCTTGGAAGGATTATACTTCTATTCATTGCACCATTGCAAATATAATCATTCGGCTGCTGAACATCTTGAAGGGTACTCATTTGCTAATAGATTATTTAAGGATGAAAATCCTTATTAGTTGACATGTCACAGAGTATCTATATTATATATTAAGCAAAATTGAGTTTTTAATCCCAAGTCTTATGGGAGTTCCAATTTCTCAATTTAAATTTTTTGATATTTTAATTTTTTTTTAAAAAAAACCTTAACATTTATTAACTTCTCCCAACTCCCGAGTCTTACTCTCATAATAACACTTTAATACATTAAGAACAAGTATAAAAAAAATTCTTTAAAATCCAACACATATGAATTCAATGAAAAGTCCTAACACATATGATTATTATCCCTCATAATAACACTTTAATGTATCATAAGAACAAGTATAAAAACAATTTCTTGAAAAGTCCAACACATATGATTATTATCAAAATATTAAACTTTAATATAATATAATAAAAAAAATATTTAATTCCTTGAAAAGTCCAACACATATGATTATTATCAAAATATTAAACTTTAATATCATATAAAAAAAGGAAAAAGAGAAGACATTAAAAAAAAAAAAAAAAAAATTAAAAATCGCAATTCACATATACAGATAATTGTAACTATATTAAGGAAAATGGGGTTTCTAAACCCCAAACCTTGTGGGAGCTCCAATCTCTCAATCTTAATTTTCTAAATTTTTGATTTTAAAAAAAAAAGCCTCAGCATTTATTGATTTGGCCAAAATCCCCTGAACAGCATTTATTAACTTTTTCCAATCCACATAACTGCATTTATTGATTTGGTCACAATCTCTGATTATCATTTAAAATTCTCTCATACAAATAATTATAGATACCACTCGTGCATAGTTATTGCAATAGCTTTTTTAATTTCTCCTGTACATTATGATTAGTGATAAGGTTGTTAAATTTTTTTTATAAAAAATCTTTAAAAACATAATTTATATATTAAAAAAAATTAAAAAAATATAAATATCTATAATTATCTCGTGCATAGCACGGGTGATAGGCTAGTTACATTAAAACGAATGGATGCCTTTAATGCGACAACAATAAAGACAATCTACAACGCACATAAAGTGACAAGTGGCTGAACAAATTTATTTTAGTTCAGCAATATGACACTGGAGTATTCTAATTTGTATATTAATGTATCACCGAAATCACTTCACAAATGGGTTTCAACTAATTTCTTGTTAAAGTAAAGTAAAGTAAAATTATCCAATCGAATGGCAACAAATGGTTGAAACAAAAAATTAGTTTGTCTGGTAACATAGCACTAGAGTAATTCAATTTTTTTGGCATTGTATTATCTAAAGCTATCGGTGTAAAGAAAAAAAACTGAACGGGTTTTGAAGAGTTTTTAGTTTAGGGTTAGTATTGGTAGCATAATGGGGGTTAATGAGAATCACATTTTTTTTAGTGGTATAATGAGATGGAGGGTGTAAAGAGGTAAACTAGTGCTGTAAGTAGAATCATTAAAAAAAAGAAAATGCTATGAACCCCAAATAAATGATCAAATTTTCCACCAAACCTCTCACATGAGTATGAGATCCACACACTCTCACATGGGTGTGGGTCTCACACCCATGTGAGAGATTTGATAAAAAAAATTGATAATTTATTTGAAATTATTAACATAACTCTTAAAAAAATGTATTACAAAAAAGTAAAGAAAAAAATTAATTTGATGATGACGTTTTTTTTTTAAAGCTGAAATAGCCTATTGCCAAACTAGCCTAGAGCATAATGAAAAACACATGACGTCCTTGGTGTTATCATTTATTTCTGTTTTTTTTTTTTCAATAATTTTCTAAAAATATATATATAGTAATAAAAAAAAAATAAAAAAAAAATATTTGATTGTCTCCTTTAAATAAACTAATGTATTAATAATTGTATTTACTTATGGTTGGGTGGCAGTGACAAGGAAGAGGTGGTGGTAGTATAGTAGTGATGTAAATGGTAATATGGTGGTGAAAATGATGGTAGCAATGAGAGTACAATGGCATAAGCAAAATTTTATTCGAGAATACACTTTTCACTTAAAAGTGAAAAAATAGTTTCTGCTTAAATAAGTTTATTTTTTATTTATTTTAATTTTTGTTGCACTAAATATAAGAAAATGTAGCAAAAAATATTTTTTTGAAAAATATTAATCGATCAAACAAACAAAATGTAAAACATTCACAATAATTTGAATTACTAGTTCATGTCTATTATTGATTAGTTTAAAAGACAAACGCTTATGACCTAATACCACATCATAGTTGAATTCACAAGTCATATTTCAGAAATTTGTAACATTTATGAATTGTTATATTTTTTAGTATTTAGTGAATTTAAAAAAATTAAAAATTTTATACTGTATCTAAAAGGTATACAAAATGATTAAAATAATAAAAAACTCACTAAAAAAATAATAATTTTAAAAATTCAAAACCAAATAGAATGAGTAATATTATACAAACTAATAACTTTTACTACAATTTTTTTTACTTATTGATGTGACATTTATTATAATAGCCATATTTTTTTAAAAAAAATTTGTTATTACACTGTTAGTAAGAAAAAGGGTAAATTACAAATACACTCTCCGAGCTTTGCTTAAAATACGAATTGCCCCCTGTGATTTGAAAAATTACAAATACCTCCCTGTCAGAATTTTTTATTTAACAGAATTAATTGAAAAAGTGAAATTTCTAATTATTCACCTATACAATAATAAAATTATCTGAATTATTAATTGAAATAAAATTTTAAAATTATTAAAAATTGTTAATTAACTTGATATTTTATTTAATAAAATGACCTATTTGTTATGAAATTAAAAACCTTAAGAGACATAATGTAATTTCTAAAATTATAGGGGTAATTTGTAATTTAAGCAAATCTCAAAGGGTGTGTTTGTAATTTACCATAAGAAAAGAATATAAAATTTATCAATTTGTAAAATATTTTGTATATATCTATTTAAAAATAAAATAAAATTTACCAATTGGAACACTTTCTAGATTGTCTTGTGGGTTAGGCCGGGCTATGTTTTAGCCAATGAGTGATTAGGACAACCATTTGGGCCCAAAGATAAATTGTTGAAAGACCCAACAACAAGGGGTACTTTCTCGTTGGATCACTTTTTTATTCAAAATATTGTCGTTCTTTTTTCTTTTTTTTTTGTTCTCATTGTAAGGCCAAGTTTGGCATACTTCAAATAATTTATCTTTTTATTTTTTTTCATCACATCACCTCTCTATTTATCTGCACATCTTTTTATAAAAAGATAAAAAATATACTTATTTAAGTCATCTCAAATAATCATAAGATATTAGTAAATTACTAAAGTTAAGTCAGCGGCACTACTCCATTAACTCGAGCCCAATATCTAATTTCAGTAGTACTAAAGTGCTTCTTGGGCTACAACTATCATTCACTCATAGGATAGTCATGAGTGAATTGGAACCCAACTACTTTCTCTTCAATTTCTCAAACAGAGATTTATAAATTATAATAATCATTGAATTTGAATCTAAAGAAGCCCATACAGTAAAGGCCCATAAGAGCAACATAGAAAAAGCACTGGCCCATAGGTCTAATGTTTGTGAACTCGCCCATAGGTCTAAATATTTTTTTTTTGGACTGCCCATAGGTCTAATTGTCAAGGGAATAATGTTGTCTCTATTTAAAAATGATTGATTTATTCTTTTCTTTTTCTAAATTTTTTTAACTCAAAAGATTAATATTCTTTAAATTCTCCCTATAGGATTAGCTTTAAACTTTTGAATTTTGTCAATGAGATCTATTTCTTAACTAAAATACCCCCAAATTTCAAATCTCGAATTTCTGCTCAAAACAATTTATATTTTACCTTCTCACATTATGGTCAATTTTGGTCTGCCCTTCCTTGAATCGGTCTAGTTTTTTCCCAATGAAGGTTTGGTGGTGCGACGAGTTATTTTACTCATGTGGGTACTTACTTTGCTCCCTGGCCACACCCAACTTAACTATATTTAATAATTTATTTATAAATTATATTTTTAAACTTTTTAAAAATGTATAAATCATAGTTCTTGGTTTGTGATATCCTTTTGTAGTGGCAGTACTCCATGTTTTTGTTTTTGGGAAAGGAAAAGTTATTAAATTTTAAATGAACACAACTTGACATTTGTTTTTATCTAATAATGCATTACTTATAGGGAATAGGCCTTTTTAATAATTTTTTGACTTTTTACAAAATACATATAAAAAAAATAGAGCGTTGATGTGATCCAAAAAAAAAAAAAAAAAAAGAGATAACAAGTATGCTAAATAAATAGGTTGCCAAACAACCCCTAAGAGAACACAACACTGTTTTGAAAACCGGACCGGTGAGCGAACTGGAAAAGGGACCAGGTGGACGGTTACCGGTTTAACCGTTTGGTCGAACCGTGACGTCATAATTACATCATAAATATATTTAAAAATATAAGTATAAAAATGAAAAAAAAATTAAATTCAACAAAATAATAGAACTTTTAAAATATTTGCAAGATGAGTATACATATATTTATTTTTGCAAGATGAGTGCCAGAATATATAATCAAAAAATTAGTTTACCAAACCATTAACTAATAGCTATGAAATTAGAAATTTACTATAAAAAAATATTTATGAATTTTTAAAAATATTTAGTACTATTATACTATTCTATTATTGACTTTTATTTGCCTCAATGCTTCTTGTTTTGTTTGGACATGATAATGACTATAAAAATAAGCATAAGTAGATTAAGAACCATAGCATAACAGCAAAAAAGGGAAGCAAAACAGACAGAAACAGAGTAGCAGAGAAGAGAAAAGAAAGATCAAGAAAACCGGCCGATTCTTAAAACTTAGTCCAGGTCGCTGGGTTTGACAGTTGAACTAAAGGTTCTACTAATGGTTCTTCCGGTTCTTTCATTTTACACCGGTTTTGAGCTATAGTTAGGTTTAGAGGACTTTTCGAACCGAAATAAGGTCCCGTCACTGGTTCAACCGGCCGATCCGATCCGAGTTTCTAAACATTGGAACACAAAAGAAAGAATTATACCCAAATTCACAACATCATACCATAGACTATTCGAATCAAATTGATGGCTTATTTTCATTAAGTTCTTTTCCTTTCTTTAAAATTTTAAAAATAAAAATAAAAAACGTTGGCTCATCTTGGTTGCTTGAACTTTCATCTTCTTTTGCTTATCCTTTCTAGAAGTGAATCATACATTTTGCCTTAATGTTTGTTTCTTACGCTGTATATGAAATTAATAATAGCTTGTAAGGCTATTATGCTAATAATTTTAGATATTGCCATCAATACATTTTAAATATATATATATATATATACATACATAAGTATGATGATGAGAATAATCAAATACTTCCTCCGTCTCAAAATATTAATCTCTTATTTTATTTTTCATTGTCTCAAAATATTAGTTTCTTTTAAAAAATTAAAGAATAAAATAATATGAATTTATTATTTTGCCATTCTTTTAAATTTATTAATAACATAAAAAGTACAATCATGACAATTGATATTTTCAAAAAAAATGTACTATCAAAAGAAAAAATTTAGAAAATTCATATTTGTAAAATACAATAATTATATTATAAAAAAAGTTAAAATTTTTTTAAAAAATTATTATTTTGAGACGGAAGGAATATGCTATCGAAAAGTCAACCAGGCTGGGCAACCTTTGAGCAACTAATGAGGCAATGAATAGGTTAGGTTGTCGATTAAGTCGAAGGATAGACATGCTACTACCCAATTGTCATATTAACGTGGCAGACTCCTGTTAGAAGGTGGACTAACTAACCTAAAGAAGGCAACCACACAATTCGTGCATGACAAAATCAGAATGTTGATGAAGGCTTCAAATATTTGTGAAGGCTTTCATGTCCAAGTGAGACTATCGAGGACAATCCCCACGTGCCCAAGCGTGACCTAGAAAAGAGAAAGAATGATTATCATAAACTATCTCACCTCTACAAATAAAGGAAGTGCAACCATGGGGATGTATGTGAAAATATATCTTACATTACACTATTAAGTCAATTTTCTCTAATAAGGAAAAAAAGAAGAAGTTAATTTAGCCATTGGACTACTTTCTTTTTTTATTTTATTTTTATCTTTTTTAATGTTATTTTTACTTGAGTCATCGGGGTATTCATTTGGTTAAATTTCTCCCTACTGAATTTGGTTATTTGATTCTTGTGTAAGACGCATTTTAAGAAAGAATAAATTATAAATCATTGCACCACAAAAGTTACTATTAAATTAATACATTAATAACGCATTTGACGACATTACGATATCATTGTCGAGTTGAAAAGGGGGTTCCACAAACTTCCACATAAAAAAGATATGGTTCCCTTACAAAGGAAATTATCTTTCTTTTTTCTTTTATGTTCTTGTCTTTTCTCAAGAGAGAGAATCTTAATACGATACAAAGGATTTGTTTGAGATGTAGGTTGGTTCTTTTCACTTTTTAAATTTTTTTTTGATTATTTTAATTTAAGGTTAAAAAGTTTTATTTGGGATAAATTTTTTAATTTTTTTTACTTTTGTAAAAGAAAAAATAAAATGATTATAGGTTAAATGTGACATTTTATTTTATTTGACCAAAATAGCCTATTTTATCTTATATGATTATTTTAATCCCAATCTTTATCCCAAACGGGGCCAAAATTTTGTATATCAAATCTCTCTACTATCTTCACTCAAACTACTGTAATTCTAAATTTTTAGATAATCTCATTTTTTTGTTTGTTTTGAAAAAAAAATATATAAATAAATTATGAGACATAAAATTCTTAACTTTTGTACCACGAAGTTAATTATTTTAGTTTATCATTTGATTTTTTTGACTATATTTACTTCGTTAAAAAGTTATATTTAGAAAGATAATTATTATTTTTTAGTTAATTTAATAATTGAGAGAAAAAAATAAAATAATTATAGATTAAATATAATATTTTATTTTTTAATAAATTATTTTAACTCAATTCTCATCCCAAATAGAGTCATGATAACTTGGAAAGTGACAATTGTAGGCACACTTGAATGCCCTCTTTGTACTCAAAAGGGTGAAGGCAGAAAATACATTGCATCTTCTTGAATGCCCTCTTTGTACACACGATGGTGAAGGCAGAAAATACATTGCATCTTGCATTGATTTGTCACTCATCACACCTTATCACAATATTTATTCACCCCACCGTCATTTGTCCCACATTGATTTGTGACTTCGCACGTCAATTTTCTCCCAAATATTTTATTTTATTTTATTTTATTTTTGAGTCACGTGCTTCTATACGTTTCACCCAATACACATCAATCGTGTTCCCCAAAAACTTTTTAGATTAATATTTTGGAAAAAATTATAAATAAGTAGAATAATTTTAAAATAATTATATTACAATTGAAATTTGTTTTATGCAAGTTTGACCCACAAAAAACTTGTACTAATAATAGGAATGATTTGAAACATACATAGAGAAAACTTTAATTATCATGAAAATAAAATTATTTTCCCATTACTCCACTAAAACTCAATTTCACCAATTTAAAAAGAAATTTAGGGTAGGCGGAAGGACATAAAATGCCAAAATTCAAACACAAACAATGGAAGAAGAACCATAAAAGGCCATAGATTCTTGTCCAGATGGGTTGAGGCTGATCTCCAATCAAACCAAAATGGTTGTTCAATCTGACCCTAAGGTAACCTCTTTTTGGTTTCGATTTTATTAATTATTTTTTGACTAATTAAGTATATATTATAAAATTAAAAAGTTAACAATGAAAAAAAAACTAAAAATGAAAAAAAATAAAACTATTAAAAAAGTTATTATCATCCAATCTTTAGCTATTGAGTGGTTTTATTTATTTATTCAAAAATGGAATATTATGAGTTGTTTGTCCCAAAAGGGAGAATGGGTTAATTGAGTTGGACTCTATATAACCACAGATGGTTGACCTAGTGTGTGACAACCGTGGTCTGAAAGTTTGCTCGTTTTCAGGTTTCAAGTTTCAATCCTCTAGTCAACAAATGCATATCTTGGGATCACGGACCGCAGAGCATAAGTCCTGTTTCAGAAGGTTTGTTCGGCTGTAGGGACTTAGTCTGGTGTGCGTAAATTGGCTCAGAATACCCTCTATAACAAAAAAAGAAAAAGAAAAAGAGTTGGACTCTATACTTAAATCTGAACTTATTTTGATGGATTTCATTCCTCTCATTTATGAAACAAAATGGAGATGCATATTTTAAAATATAAAATTATATTGTATTACTAAAATAAATAAATAAAACAGTTTGTAATCCTTAAAAGGTATGATATCGTTAAAATAATGAAAAAATATCAAAATAATTACACTTTTAATGCACTTTTTCCATGCACACGAAAGGTTAATGAGACTACAATTATTATAATTTTGTCAAATCAGAAACCTTCCTTTTCTATTTTAAATTTAAAATAAAAGAGTATTAATATGTTCTTTCACCATTATTAATCGAGTCATGTAAAAACTAAGAGAGGTTATTTGCTAATCTTAAACTAGTAACGTTCCACGCAATTTAATTTTAGATACTTGTTCTATTTTCTTTAAAAAGCAAAATAAAAATCTAAGAAGCACTAAATATTTTTTTTAAAAACAGTTCACTCTAATTTAAAGTGAAAAAAAGAGAAGTTGAAAAATATTTTTTTGTGCCTTTTACAAATATATATATATATATATATATTAAGGGTTTGTTTGAAAATTAATTTTTTTAGTGATTTTTTGACTTTTTATAAAAGATGTATAAAAAACAAAAAGAATAAATTATTTTTTATTATAATTTTTTGTTTTTCTGACTAAAATATTAACTTCCCAAACAAAGCCTAAAAATATTCATTTTAATAAAAAAAAAATGGGGAGTAGACCAATGGTATTATTAGCTTCGGCAACATTATCATTAGAGTGTCGTGCACTGTTAGGGCTGTGATTCATTATGTGCACTATGTGCCTGTTTGGTAGAGGTTTTTTTCAGTTTATAGTTTAATTTAAACGGTTTTATTGTGTTTGGTGGAGCTTAATAATGCAGATTATAACTTTTTGTAAGTGAAAAATAAGCTTTTTCTTGAAGTGGCTGTGGGGGTGCTTAACAGATTTAGCTTAAGCAGCAAGCTGGGAAGGGAGGGGCAAAATTACTTAAATGCCCCTCATCAACTTCAACTATTACCAAAAAACCAATATATAAACCCATAACCAAATACTATTCACTTCTTTAGAGAGAGAAAGCTTGAGAGGCGATTTCCGGTGAAGTGAACCAGAACTAGCTCTCTCTCTCTCTCTCTCTCTCTCTCTCTCTCCGCTGTTGTTTGTGTCTACGATCGATTTGAAACCCTTCCATGACATCGCGATCGACCTTTTGCCGTCGCGATCTTAAACCTTAGCGCCGCCATATTGCCACTGCGCCTTCGTCGTCGTCCCATATCCCCCATCGCGATTAATGGAGAAGTGATCTCGGTGAAGCTCCCTTTTCTAGTGAATCAAAGCTCTCTCTCTCTCTCTCTCCGACGTTGTTCCGTGTCTGTATGGAACGACAGCGAGGGATGAGAAGAGAATAAGGGGTTGCTGGAGTTAGGATTTTCAGTGTTTTTCTAATAAAAAAAAAAATAATAATAAAAAAACATTTTAAGCCATTAATGAAATAAATTTTATATTAATTGATATTAATTAATAATTTTAGTATTAATTGATACTAATTAAGCCATTAATTGATAATAAATTAAATTAAAAATTATTAATAAATTTGTATATTTTGTAACAATTTTGTAATAATAAATTTAAAAAAATATTAATTGGTGTTTGGAACAATTTTTAATAAATTAAAAAAATATCAATTAATATTCATGTATTTATAAACTAAAATGAATATAATTTGGAAATTTTAATTGGTATTTCAGCATTTTTCAAAATTTTATCATGATCAATTTCACCATGCATACACCACTTCTAATTTGAAAAAATAAACCATAAACTAAAGAAAATAAAATAAAATGAAGAAAAAGAAAAAGAAAAAAAATTAAGAGAAGAAAAGAAAGAAAGAAAAAAAGAAATAAGGAAAGAAGAGAATAAAATAACAAATAAGAGAAGAAAAAAAGAGAAGAAAAAATAAAAAAGAAAGAAGAGAAAAGAAAAGAAAAGAAAAGAAAAAGAAAAAGAGAAGTGATTGAGACCCCCTCTAATCACCACCCCACCACCCCCACACACGCGTTGTGGATGGTGATTGGAGGAGAAAAAAAAAAAAAAAAAAAAAAAAAAAAGAAGAAGCAAAAACTAGCCAATCAGAGAGAGGGGGTCAGGGGGAAGGGCAAATAGGACATTACATAGCAAAAAGCTATTTTATAACTTATTCAACCAAACACTACTCTGCTGATTAAATTCATAATCCCACAATTGCACCAAACATGTTAACAGTTTATGTTTAAAGCTATAATCTATAATCTGTTAAGTCATAATCTATAATTGTTATCCCACAGCTCTACCAAATGGGACCTATGTCTGTCTATATGAGGAAAATGAATTTGTTTAGAGTTCTAATCCGGTTGTTTGTGTATTGAGTTTATTTATTGGGTTTGAACTCAGCTCGATAATTAATTAGACTTAAATTTGACAAGACTTTTTTAAAAAATTATAATTTATATTATTTAAATGAAGATATTTAAATAAAATATATTATTTATATTATTTAATACATAAATAATGTATTTATGCTATTATATATATATATATATATATTATTGAATAAATAAATAATATATTTATTATATAATTTAAATAAAGATAAACGAGTCGAGCTTTCCTGCGTTCGGCTCCACTCGTTTACTAAGCGAGTCTAATATTCGAGTTTAGATTCGCCGAGCCGAGCTTTTAATGAGCCGAACCAAATTAGTTCATGAATATTCCGGTTCATTTGCAAGTGTAAATAATACATAAAAATATTATTAGTTCAATCCAAAATGATAGTTCACAACTTTAAACTTATCAAAATATATGTATTATACACATGCTTAAAAAATGTGTAAAAAAAATCAAACTCTCTATCTAATCCACAAAAAATATATGTATTAATTGTTGAGTCCAATGGTGTTGAGTGCTCAAATTTTTGTCCGAGGAGATGTGGTTCCTACATAATAGTAGTCACATTGGTTTGGTTTTTAAAAAGTATTTAAATTATTTTTGTTTTAAATATTTTTTAAACATTTTAATTATTTTTAATTTTTTTTAATATACTTAAAATAAAATATTTGTGAAAGAACTTAAGAAAAAATAATACATATCGGTATATTTTTTACTTTTAGTGAATTTAAAAAATTTTGTTCATAAAAATTTACTATTTATTTATGAACATCTAAATTAGGTGTAATTACAAAAATAAATAAATATGGAAACAAAATATTAAAACCTAAAAAATAATTTTCAAAAATCAAATCAAATAAAATTTGCTTCGTGTAACGAATTCTGATTGCATCTTTTTGGGTCCATACTATTAGAATATATTATAGGAGAAATTTACAACGTGCACGCTTTTAAATGGTGCACATTGTAAAAAAGTGATGATTTTTTATAATAAATATTATGATTGTTTATGATGTGTGTTATGACATTTTATAATAAAGTTACAAATAGTGAATTTATGATGTGCACCATAAAGTTAAGAATGTTAATATTATGACATTTTGTGATTTTTCTTATGACACTTTGAGATTTTGTTATGATATTTTTCAGTAAAAAAAAGTTATGACTTTTGTATTGAAAAAGTTATGACATTTTAGGTTTAAGTTATGAAACTTTATGAAAAAGTTATGAAAGGCATACCATATGCACCTTTTTGAAGGTGCACATTGTAACATTTTCCTATATTATATTCTATATATATTACCATAACCTTCCTTAGGTTTTTATTCTTCTATATAAAGAGTCTTGTACTCATTCATTATTCATAGTTGTTATTATATATAAGAGTTTCTCATTTCCTCTTCTCTCCTTAATCTCACAACATGATATTAGAGTCTAGAATTCTTTTCTAGCCTTGTCAGCTCTTTTTCATCAGCATCAACACGCTGTCCCCTGCCACCGTCATCATCAAACCACCATTATTTGACTACTCCAGGATCTTCATGTTCACAAGACGAATCCAACAGTATCAGATTCATCTCCATTCAGTGCTATATGCGCTCTCACACGCTACACAAAAGGCGGCGCATGAATATCGTCATCGCCACTCCCGTCACGCGTCTTCACGTGCTGCTCCTCCTCACTCGGCTTTACTTAGCCGTATGGAGCCATTCACGGTTTCGTTTCAGCCAATTCATCATCGGCTTCCGCCCGGCTCCAGTTGTGCGCCGCTTCTTTCTGTTTCTGCTGGCATCAACCTGCTGATGTCAGCACCTCTTCTTCCACGTGATTCACTAACTTCAGCGCGTGTTATCCGTGCCTTTCACTGCTGACACAGTGCTAACATCATCTTTGTCAATGCTGACATTAGCCTTAGGGTTTTCTATCCTTCTGGATCCATTGGTAACCTATTTTTTACTCAGTTCTGCTCCGATTTTACTGGATTTTCTTTGTAACCCATTATTTGATCATTTCATGGCCTCTTTTGCCTCCACTACTGCTCATCGCCAGTCACATAATGAACTTTCTTCAGGTGGTTATTCTGGACCTCCAACAACATATAGTTGATATCAATCTCCTGCAGTTACCCTTCGCACATCTTTCATTAGTACATCTATGTCTTATGCACCTTTTGATCTCATACACTTTGATGTTTGGGGGCCTTTACCAAATACCACTATGGGGGGATCTAAATACTTTGTCATATTTTTTAATGATCTCGCTCTAAGTTACATCAAATACACTATTATTTTTCACAAATGGTCAAAACTCAGTTTTCTTCCACCATCAACATTTTTTGTGCTGATAATGCCCAAGAATACAAAGAAACTCATTTTTTGAGCTTCCTTCGTCAAAATGGTACACTTTCCCACTATTGTTGTCTCGATACCTCCCAACAAAATGGTCATGCTAAGCGAAAACATCGTCATATCTTAGGCACTGTCCGTGCTCTTTTAATTTCTTCTTCTTATCCTGAACGTTTTTGGGGGGAAAACTGCTCTCATAGCCGTCTATACTATCAACCGTGTCCCTTCCTTACCATCAATAATCAAATCCCATATGAGTGTCTGTATGGTACACCTCCTACCTATACTGGTCTTCGTGTGTTTGGATGTGTTTGTTTTATTCTTCTTCAACCACATGAGCATACCAAATTAGAACCTCGCGCTCATTTATGATGTTTCTTGGGATATGGGATTGAACATAAAGGTTATCGTTGTTGGGATCTTCTTTCTCATCGTCTCTGTGTCTCTCATCATGTGGTATTCTGGGAACACGGTTTGTTTTCCTCTATATCTAAGTTGCATTTATCCACCCTTCCCACTACATCATTTTTTACAGATCCTTCTCTTCTATTTGATGAGCTTAATACAGACACTACTTCTGATGTGATGACTTTGACCCATCTTGAGGATTCTGCTGCACTTCCTGCTCCACTCTCTAATCCTGATCCTGTTCTGGCTCCGTCACCTAGTGAGCCTTATGCATCTCTTGATTCCACTTTTGCACCAGAGGTACCAGTTCGCCACTCCACTCAGGTAACACAACCTTCTGTCCTTCTTCATAATTTCATTGTTGGTTTCATTGCTTTTTTTTTTATGAACCTACTTCCTATCGAGAGGCTTGTTTTAACCCTCTTTGGCAGCAAGCTATGACTGATGAACTGCAAGCTTTAGATAATACTCATAACTAGGATATAGTTTACCTTTCATCTAGAAAGAGTGTTGCTAGTTGCAAGTGGGTTTACAAGATCAAAACTTATTCTGATGGTTCCATTGAGCGTTACAAAACTCGTCTTGTTGCCCGGGGGTTTACTCAATAATACGGGATTGATTATGAGGAAACTTTTGCTCATGTTGCCCGTCTTACTTCAGTTCCCAGCCTTCTTGCCGTTGCTACTGCTCGCTATTAGAGTCTTTGTCAGATGGATGTTAAGAACGCTTTTTTGAATGGTGATCTTACTGACGAAGTTTATATGCAACCTCCTCCTGGTTCCTCAATTCCGTCCAGCAAAGTCTACAAGCTGTTAGAAATGGTTTTGGAAAACTTAGATTTTTCCTCAACTCTAGTCTAATTTTTAGGTGGGACCCATGTGCCAAAGTTGGGGAGTGTAAATGGTAATGCGTTGTATGCCGCGTTGTGATTCACATAATATATTTGGTTGCTCAAAACCATTATTAGGTGAATGAAAAATTAAAGCCAAACAGAGCTCCATGGAAATGATATATTGCTGAAGTTTCCTTAAAGGTTTGAACTAAAGGTTTGTCCCACATTAGTTTGGTGGGCAAACTTTTGTGGGTGTATAAGGCTTGAGTTTGCAACTTGGAGAGGGCCCCAAGGGGCACTCCAAGCTTGTGAAAGTGTGAGGTTATGGGCAAAGTGGGCTAGACCCACTGGACCCAAAACAGACACACACGCACGCACGCTCCACTACCGTCTGTCCGTCCGGTCAGTCGGGCGGGCTGGGCTGGGCTTCGGTTCGGGTGCATGGTGTGAGGTTGGGTTGGGTTTGTCCAGCCCAATACTAATTCTTTTTGGGCCAAAAATATTTGAATTTATTTTTTCATTTTGGAAAAATAAATTTTGACCGTTTGAATTCAAATTTTGGTTAGAAAATTCAGTTTTGGCTTGCACGTTTCTGTACAGATTTTATATCTGTCCAAACAGATTTAGTTCAAAACCCCTACCTGTTTAATTTAAATTCAAACAGATTTGTATCTGTTTAATTCAAACCGAACAGATACTATACTTGTTGAATTCAAATCTAAAAGGCACCATTGCACCTATAAATTGACAAGTCCTTCATTTAGATTCTCAATTCAATTTTTGTTCTTCTCTGCCGCCATTAATCTTTGCATTTTGCTGCATTAATTTTCTGTAAGAAAGAGTGTATACACAAAGTGTGTTTGTTGTGCGAATAATTTGTAGTGCTGCTATTATTCGTTGTTGATCATTTTATCTTGAGAGATAGACATCCGCAATCTGAAAGTACCATGGAGAGAACGAATCTGTCTTAAGGATATAGTATTAAACACTGGACTTGATCAAAAATTTATTCGACAAATTAATAAGGTAAGTGATTAATTTATTTTTCTGTTTTATTATTTTTCTGTTTCAGATTTTAATTTTGTGTTTGTAACAAGTATGTTTTTATTTATTTATTTTATATTTTGGTTTGATTTTTGTAATCAAACAATCTCTCTCATTTCCTTTATTTCTTTTGTGTTCTGTTTGTTGTTGAGTACACAAATAGAATTTATTCATAATACAATGAAGATTGTCCAACAATCTTAAGACAGAGTAATTTTGGTGTCTTCATTGTATTTATTTTTCTGTACTTTCACAAAGTAATATTCTGGTTGGAAAATACAAATAATAGTAATATACTATTTATTTTCTTTGACAACTAGTAGTAATATACTGGTGTCATTAACAATTTCAGAATATTAATTTGTGTAGTAGTATTACAAAAAATTATTGTGTAGTATTTTATTTTCCTGGTTTTAGTAACTAGAAATATAAAATTATTTTGTGTTATAATTTAATTTCTGGTTTGAGTAACTAGAAAATTAATTTGTTTTTTGATTTTTCTAATTTTTATAATTAGATATTATGGCTGCTGAAAATAGTACTCACAATCTGATTGTTACAACGACTTCGGTTCTTATCCAAAACCATGTTCAAGTTCCAATAAATCATGAAGAAAAATCAGAAAAATTTAATGGCACCAAGTTTAAGAGATGGTAGCAAAAAATGTTGTTCTATCTTACAACTCTAAATCTGACCCAGTTTCTCTGTGAAGAGGCTCCAGTACTGAAAGATGATGAAAGTGATCGGCAAGTTGTTGCTGCTGTAGACGCTTGGAAACATTCTAATTTTCCGTGCAGAAACTACATCCTCAATGACCTTAACAACATGTTGTATAATGTTTATAGCCCTCTAAAAACATCAAAAGAATTGTGGGATTCTTTAGAGAAAAAATACAAGCAATTTTGCAAGATGGATGATTCTTTGGAGGATGCCAACACAAAGAAATTTGTTGTTGATAAATTTTTGGACTTCGTTATGGTAGACTCCCAAACGGTAATTTCTCAAGTTCAAAATTTTCAATTAATTTTACCTGATATTCATGCTAAGGGTATGTCTCTGAGCGAGTCTTTCCAAGTCGTTGTGTTAGTGGAAAAATTACCACCGGCTTGGAAAGATTTTAAAAATTGTTTAAAACATAAATGCAAGGAGATGACCATGGATGAATTGATTGTAAAACTAAAAATTGAGAAAGATGACCGTAAGGCTGAAAAGAGGAATTGTAACAATCTCATTGAGTCCAAAGCTAATGTGGTTGAACATGTGTCCAAACCACATAATAAAAAGAGGAAGTTTGCTAGAGATGGTCCTAAACAAGGCGATAACAATGGCAATAAAAACTTCAAAGGTAAATGTTATAACTGTGGCAAAACAAGACATCAAGCCTCTGATTGCAGCCGCCTTAAGAAGGATTGTGGAAGTACAAGCAAGAAGACTACCAATCAAGCCAATGTGACAGAACTTGATTACACGGGGTAAATGATATCATTCTCTCTACTGTGGTGTCTGAGGCTAATTTGGTTGGAAATCCCAAGGAATGATGGGTTAATACTGGGGCAGCTCGACACATTTGCACAGACAAGAAGATGTTCACTACCTATAATGAGGCTGCAAATGGTGAGCAACTGTTCATGGGAAATTCATCTACTTCTGTTGTGGCTGGACAAGGGAAAGTAGTCTTGAAGATGACATCGGGGAAAGAATTGACCCTCTACAACGTACTGCATGTACCAGACATCTGAAAGAATCTAGTCTTTGGTTCTTTGTTAAGTAAAAATGGTTTTAGGCTTGTTTTTTAGTCTGATAAATTTGTATTAACAAAGAGTGATATGTATGTTGGTAAGGGATACATGAGCGATGGTCTATTTAAGTTAAATGTAACGACAGTTGTACCAAAACTTTCTATTAATAAGAATAACACATCATTTGCTTATATTCTTGAGTCAAATTTATGGCATGGTAGATTAGGATATATAAATTTTGATGCTTTGCGTAGACTAATTGGTTTGGATTATATACCAAAGTTTGAAATTGCTTCTAATCACAAATTTGAGATTTGTATAGAAGCGAAACTAACTAAGGCTCCATTTAAATCGGTTGAAAGAAAAACTGAACCTCTAGAATTAATTCATACTGATGTATGTGATCTTAAATTTGTTCAAACTAGAGGAGGCAAAAAGTATTTCACAACATTTATCGATAATTACATAAGATATTGTTATGAATATTTACTTAGAAGTAAATATGAAGCCTTGAAAGTGTTTAAATTCTACAAAACTGAAGTTGAAAATCAACTTGGTAAAACCATTAAAATGGTTAAAAGTGATTGGGGTAGTGAATATGATGCACATTAAAATGAATTTTGTACACAACATGACATTATTCACCAAACTACAGCACCCTATTCTCCACAGCAAAATGAATTTGCTAAAAAGAATGATAGAACCCTTAAAAAAATGATGAATGTCATGTTACTAAGTTCCGGATTACCGCAGAACTTGTAGAGGGAAACAATATTGTTTGCCAATTATGTTCTAAACAGAATACCCCACAAGAAAACTAACAGCACTCCTTATGAATTGCGGAAAGGTCGACCACCTTCCTACAAATACTTAAAGGTGTGGGGGTGTTTGGCAAAGGTAGAAGTTCCTATTTCGAAAAAGACTAAGATAGGACCAAAAATAGTGGATTAGTTGCTCGGTAATGGCATAGTTGCATAATTGATGTCGTACTAGCGATCAAGTGAGGTTTGGCCGAGATGTTCGCTGCCTCACTGGGTTCCACGGTTCATGCGTTAGCTCGGCAGGAAGGTCGACAACTAACCAACATGACTTATCCCAAGCTCGGCTAAGCCGGAATGTAACCGAGCTCGGTCGTCATTGAGCTTGGCGAGCGGAGCACTTTGGCTAGCTGCGCAATACGGCCATTGACAGCTGGGATGCTGCAGCCCGGCTGCTGAGCTCCCAGTGGTGTGGGCTGGCAGTTAGGTGATGTTCAGCTAGATTTGTGCTAACAGATGAGATAGCAGCACCACGTGTCGAGAGACTAATGGGAGTAGATTTGGGGCGCAGAAGGTATATAAGTGAGTCTGTGCCCCCCACGCTGAGGCAGATGAACATTTGGTGAGATTTACACTAAACACCCAATCATCTCTCTCTCTCTATCCCTGTGTGTTTCTAACTTGATCGTCGGAGGGGTATTCCGGCCACACGCTGCCGGGTAGCTCATCGCCGTCGTGCTCGCAAGTCGATCGGATAGGTAGGAGCTTGGAAGAAAGGAGTACGGGCTTACCAGAATATTTGCTCCCCGTACAATTGACGCCGTCAGTGGGAACTTGACAGACAAAATCTTGTCTTCCAGGCTCATCTGATCACCGTCCATGGCGAACAACGACGTGATTCCATTGTCTGCCATCAACGGAGTTACCCCGGAGTCAGGCAGACGGAGAGAAGGACATCCCGCCATCCTTCCCATGGCGGACCTGGAGACTTTTCCAGGGGGACACTCAAGAGACGCGCGGGATAAGCGTGGGAGAAGCTTCGGTCATTCACGGAGTCCAGATGGTCATCGGCGGCGGAGAGAATCGCATGCCAGACGACTGGAACACAAGCTAAGGGACCAAGACGCCGTCATCCGGCGAATGGCGGCAGAGATGGAGGATCTTAAGCGGCTTGTCAAAGGGAAGGGTGTAGCTGGAGTAGGAGACCACAGTGAGCGCACCCAACCCCGCCGTTCAGGCAGTCAGAGCTAGCGGCGTACTCCGTCCATCTCAATCACCAGAAGTTACAAGGTTGGAGATTCCGACGCGCACGTAGCGAAGTCCAACACGCAAGACAGCACCTATCGACCCTCACGTTCGGCGACGACGTCGAGGTATTCCTAGTCCACTCGTTCAGAGGATTTGCGGGTAGTCCTGAAGGAGCGAGCTCGCCGGCGGGAGGCTCAGAGGGTGCCGGCGTTCCAGCGGCTATCCTATGGGGTTCACGCCAGTGAAGAGGTCGGAATGCCTCTACCCTGCCTAGCTGTGCCTCTTTTTTTAGACACAGACTTGGCGAGGCTGAGCGCCACTCCTTTCTCCCTGGAGATAGAAACAACACCACTTCCGACAGGGTTCCACCAACCAAAGTTCACGTTCTACGACGGGAAAACCGATCCTTATATGCATGTAAGCCACTTCCGACAGGTCATGGCCAGACATAGGCGAAATGATGCCCTTATGTGCCTTATCTTCCTGTCAAGCTTGGGCGAACTAGGCTTGAAATGGTTTGAGAGGCTGCCGGAAGGGAGCATAGAATGGTGGCATCAGTTGGCGGAAGCCTTTGTGACGCGCTTCAAAACCAACACTAAGACGCCGAAGGAAGTTGACCACCTTCTCAGTGTCAAAATGGAGCCGAGCGACACGCTCAAGGCATACAACTCCAGATACTAGGAAACCTTCAACGAGATCTTGGATTGCCCAGTCAACCTTGCAATCACGCAGTACAAGCGTGGTCTCCCGGTCGGACATAGACTGCGGGACTCGCTTACGATGCACCAGCCGACATCTATGGGCCAGCTAATGTAGCGTATCAATGAGCACATCCGAGTAAAAGATGATGCGGCAGCATCTATCGCGAAGGCAACATCGGTAGTAACAGACAAAAGGTCGGCTGGCAAGGTACACGCGGTCGGACAGGTAGCAAACCGTTCAAATGATCGTGCAGAGGAATCAGACCGTGGCTCAAATCGCAAAAATCGGGATAGGGGTCGTCGAAATGACCGAGATGACTACCCCCGGGATGACGTCGCTAATGCAAACAGAAGGTTGAAGGCCAGGACAGGCATTACCATGATTTTTAAGATTCCAATTTATCGCATACTTAGGGAAATCCGTGACGAGGATTATATCCGGTTTCCTGCTAAGTTGGGCAACGGACAGAAAGGTTTCAATTCGCGGTACTGTTGCATATTTCACCGGGAGCGCGGCCACCGGACAGAGGACTGTTTGCCTTTGAGGCAACACTTGGAGGAGCTAGTCGCAGCCGAACACCTGGACCTTTACATTGACGGGGGCGTGAAGGCAAATCAAGCCCCGGTTGATCCGCGTGGACCGGATGACTTGGAGGCACCCCCTCAGGGCATTGTTAATGTTATCCACGGCATTGTGGAACCGGCGCGTGTATGTGAACTCCGAGGTATGATCAAGAAAGCGGAGCATATGAGGGAAGTTTTGTCGGTCCAGCCCGCGATCAAAAGGGGCAAGACCGAAGAAAAAAACGTGATCAGTTTCTCTACAAGGGACCTAGAGCACATTCAAACGCCGCACAACGATGCCTTAGTGGTCACACTCCACGTCGAAGAATTCGATGTCAAGCGCATCTTGATTGATTAGGGAAGCTCGATCAAGATCATGTATTACGACGCATTCAAACAGCTCAAGCTCCAGGATACAGACTTGGCTCTGGTAACTTTGCCACCGGTTGGTTTCAACTCACAACCTGAGTGGCCTTTGGGAAAAATTATCTTGCCGGTCAAAGCGGGATCCGTGGTCAAGCAAGTGGAGTTCTGGGTGTTACAGGTGTCATCTACTTATAACCTGATCCTTGGAAGGGGATGGCTTCACGCTATGCAAGCCGTAGCGTTGACCTTCCATCAAGTGATGAGATTTCCCTCGGCTACGGGGGCAATTGAGGAGATTTGGGGCGATCAAGTCATGTCGAAGCAATGCTTCGTGACAGTCAACGGGAGTCGAGCTGCCAAAGGCTTCGTCTAAATGATAGAGGGACCGGAAGACCGAGGAGTCCTTGACGATGTGGGCATTAGGGCCGAGGAGAAAGCCGTCGAAGAATTGGTCGAAATGCGAATTGATACAGAGAGTTCGGACAGGTTCTCCTTGCTTGACTCAAGCCTTACCACACAAGAAAGGACCGAGATGGTTGAGTTTTTGATGGCCAATATCGAAGTCTTCGCATGGTCGCCTTATGACATGCCCGGCCTCGATCCGAGTTTTATTTGCCATCACCTAAACGTCTTCCCCGGAGCCAAGCCGGTCATTCAGTGAACAAGGAGATCGGCGCTGCATCACGCCGAGGTAGTTGCAGAGGAAGTGAAGAACTTGCTTAAGGCATGAGCTATTTAGGAAGTGCACTACCCTCGGTGGATTTCAATCACAGTTATTGTACCAAAGAATAATGGAAAGTGGCGAGTTTGTGTCGACTATAAGACCGTCAACCGAGCTTGCCCTAAAGACAGCTTTCCACTGCCTAGAATATACCAGCTCATGAACTTAACGGCTGGACATAACAGGCTCAGTTTCTTGGATGCCTATCGCAGTTATCATCAGATTGCCATGCATGGCCCCGACCGCAAGATCACCTTATTTACTACACCGAGGGGACTCTTCTGCTATCGAGTCATGCCTTTTGGTTTGAAGAACGCTGGGGTAACTTTCCAAAGGATGGTGACCAAGATGTTCGCTCCTCTGCTAGGTCGGACAATGAAGGCTTATATTGATGATATGGTGGTTAAGAGCCGGCATCAAGCAGACCACTTGTCTGACTTGGCCGAGATGTTTACCATTCTCAAACAACACAAGCTATGCTTGAATGCGTCTAAATGTGCCTTTGGCGTGGGATCCGAAAAATTCTTGGGCTTCCTAGTCACAAACCGAGGCATCGAGGCAGACCCCGCACAAATCCGAACCATACAAGAGTTAAAGCAGCCTAGCTTGGCTAAGGACGTGCAGCATCTGGCCGGCATGGCCGCCGCCCTTAACCGATTCATAAGCCGGTTATCAGATCGTTGCTGCTCTTTCTTTCAAGCTTTGAAATCAAAGTTTTCTTGGGATGAAGAGTGTGACCGGGTTTTGGCCGCGCTCAAGGAGTATCTGTCTTCAGCGCCACTATTGGTAACACCGAAGCCCGGCGAAGAGCTCTACCTTTATCTGGCCGTTTCACAGCATACGGTCAGTGCAGTGCTTGTCCGGTCAAAAGGAATCAAGCATCTCCCTATCTTCTACGTCAGCAAAACCTTGCTACTGGCTGAGTCGAGACACTTGCCGCTGGAAAAACTTGCATTAGCATTGATGATGGCCTAGAGGAAATTGGCGCACTACTTCCATGCCCATACAATCATCGTTTTGACTGAGTTCTCCCTCAAAGCTTTGTTCGAACGAGCGGACTTCTCTGGTCGAATCCTCAAGTGGGCGGTTGAATTGGGATAATTCGACGTCAAATTCCAGCCACGAACTGCCATAAAAGCTCAGACATTGGCCGACTTCGTTACTGAATTCTCACCGGAACTCATCCGGTATGCCCGGTGGATATTGCCGCGGCAAATGAGGAGGTGAATGCAAGCCAGACCGCAATAACACAGCTAGGCGATGACAGCGACGCGGAACTTGCGTTCCTTGCCGATGAACCTTCAGTTAGTACAATACCACAGCCCGGCGATACGACGACGGATTTGGGTATCACCGACCAACCTGCTTCGTCCGGTACTGCATCACCAAGAAGGAAAGAATTGGAACCGCTCAGCACAGAGCCTGCAGTCGGCATAATACTGTAACCCGGCGATTCGCCTACGGACTTAGGCATTATGAATCAATTTGCTGAGTTCGGCGCCGAATCGTCGAGGGGGGCTGGAGTGGTACCGCTCATTAAAGCCGAACAGCCGAACAACCGTGATCCCATTAACCTTCAAGCCTCTCAGGACCCCGCAAACTGTTAGAAGCTCTTTGTTGGCGAAATGTGGAAACTTTTGTTGATGGAGCCTCGAACCGTCACGGTGCCGAGCTAGGTATAGTTCTGATTTCGTCAAACGGGCTGACTATCGAATATTCTATCACCCTCGGATTCCTTGCCTCAAACAACGAGGCTGAGTACGAAGCGCTTTTGACTGGGCTCAAGAGCGCGCTTCAGATGCACGCATCCGAGCTAATGGTTTACAGTGATTCCCAGCTTGTGGTTAACCAAGTTTCTGGGATTTACGAAGTAAAGAATGACAGAATGATGAAGTACCAGGCTCTGGTCAGAGACCACATCAAGTGATTCCAGGCAATAAGGGTCCAACAGATTGGCCGAGAAGAAAACGGCCGAGCAGATGAATTGGCCGGCCTTGCTTCCATGGTTGATAGCATATCTCCCAACCCTTTCCTGATTGAATTCCTTCCGCGGCCCAGCATTAAGGAAACCAGACAGACAGAAGTACTCTGCACCGAGCTAGGTCTTTCATGGATGAATCCTATTATCCTCTTTCTCAGAGACCGGACCCTTCCAGCCGAGAAGAAGGAAGTACATAAAGTCCGGGTGAAGTCAGAGCGGTTTTGGCTCTCTCCGTCAAGCGTTTTATACAAGAAGTCTTTTACCGGTCCTTATCTAAAGTGTGTGCACCCGAGCAGCGTGGACGCCTTCTTGTACGAAATTCATGAAGGCATCTGTGGTAGTCACATAGGGGCAGATCTTTGGCCTATCGAGCTATTTCGCAAGGCTATTGGTGGCCGTGCATGCAAGCCGACACACAGAAGTATGTTCGCAAGTGTGAGAAGTGCCAGAAGTTTGCCCACCAAATTCACCAACCAGCCAGAGAACTTCTTCCCCTCACCAGCGCTTGGCCCTTTGCGATGTGGGGGCACGATATAGTGGGGCCACTCCCAACTGGACCAGGCAATTGAAAGGTCTTCATCGCGGCCACAGACTACTTCACCAAATGGGTTGAAGCAGAGCCTTTGGCAACAATCAAGGAGAAAGACGTCAAGCGGTTTGTCTGGCAGAATGTGGTAACGCGGTTTGGCGTCCCAAAAATTCTAATATTTGATAACGGCACCCAATTTGACGGTCACCTATTCAGAGGATTTTGTGAAGACTTGAAAATTGAATTCTACAACTCTACCCCGGCTTACGCACAGTCTAATGGTCAAGCCGAAGCATCAAAGAAGACCATCCTTGATGGGTTGAAGAAGAGGCTTGAGAAAGCCAAAAGAAAATCAGCCGAGGAACTCCCCAACGTCCTTTGGGCATACCGAACAACCCCGCGGCGATCTACTAGGGAAATACCTTTTGCATTGGCATATGGCATGGAGGCGGTCATACCTTTGGAAGTTGGAATGCCCACCCTCAGAAGTGAAAGTTTTGAGCCCGAGCTGAACGCCGAAGCCATTGCCCTAGAATTGGTCGTGGAAGAACGCCGGGAAAAGGCTCTCATCCATGCGGCCACTTCCAATAAGAGCTCTCAAGAAAATACAACAAAACGGTGCACCCCAGACCGTTCAAAGTAGGTGACTGGGTCTTGAGGAAGGTCATGGGCAATACCCTGGTGCCAGGTGAAGGCAAACTAGGGGCAAACTGGGAAGGACCCTACAAGATAATCGGTCTGGCGGGCAAGGGGGCATACCACTTGGAGGACCTGGAAGGCAGAGGAATACCCCAGCCATGGAATACGGCCAACCTCAAGCTGTACTATTTTTAGCTTTTGTTTTCTTTTTTGTGCAAAGAAATTTTTTGCCTTACACTTCAGAATGTAATATTCTTTTTGTCAATATATAGAAGCATCTCATTTTTGCCTTAGCATTCTGATTGTTGCTTTTTAATTTTGAGATTCTCAATCGAGATACTTATTCCGGTTGAATGAGTTGGTGTTTTGCTCAACTTTGAGACTCAAACCGAGATGTTTTATTCCGGTTAGACATGTTGATGTTTTGTTCAACTTTGAAATTAAAACCGAGATGTTTTACTCCGGTTGAATGAGTTGATGATTTGCTCAACTTTGAGATTCTCAACCGAGATGTTTCACTCTGGTTGAATGAGCTGATGATTTACTCAACTTTGAAATTAAAACCGAGATGTTTTACTCCGGTTGAATGAGTTGATATTTTGCTCAACTTTTAGATTCTCAACCGAGATGTTAACTCCGGTTGAATGAGTTGATGTTTTGCTTAACTTTTAGATTCTTAATCGAGATGTTAACTCTGGTTGAATGAGTTGATGTTTTGCTCAACTCTGAGACTCTCAACCGAGATGTTAACTTTGGTTGACTGAGTTGATATTTTGCTCAACTTTTAGATTCTCAACCAAGATATTAACTCCGGTTGAATGAGTTGATGCTTTGCTCAACTCTGAGACTCTCAACCGAGATGTTAACTCCGGTTGAATAAGTTGATGTTTTGCTCAAATTTGCAATTCAAAATCGAGATGTTTTACTTCGGTTAATTTCATTGATGATTTGTTCAAAAATATGATTTTAACCGAGATGTTTTAACGCGGTTGATGATTTACTCAACTTTATGCTGGAAACCGTGATCGGTTAGATAAGTTAGATAAAGTGGTTAGTCTTGCCGAGGTATTTTGACAACTGACGTTATCTAGCGTAAAGAACGTGCAAACACTTGAAGAAAACGGAGCTTTTTCATTGATGTGAAAAGTAATTACAAGAGGAGGGGCGGATAGCCCGGTTACATGTGTAAACCAAAAAGGAAGAAAGAAGACAGAAAACTAAGCTAGGGAGGAAAGGTCAGTGAACTCGTCCTCGGCTGCCTCCAGGTTGACCGTTGGTGTTTGGTCTTGGACACTAGTCGCCGTTTGGCCGGGCTGAACTGTGTGATTTTCCCCCTCCGCATTTTCCTCGGTTTCCTCGTCGCCTTCTTCTTCGGCCTTAGCCTGCAACGCGGCGAAGACGTCGTTGGCGTAGGGCACGAGATAGCTCGGTAGGGAGACGGCTGGAGGAGTGGCGAACACGTCTGTCCCCGGTCCCTGGCCGAGATGTTCACAAGCATACTTCCACTCAACCTTGAAGAAAATGTCTTGGGTGGCACGGACCTGCTTTGTGTAACTCTCCTCGGCATCAAGGAAATCGACGTTGTTTGCACCTTTCAGATCCTCTTCCTGTGATTGTTTCAGCGCATCTAGCTCGGTCCGGAACGTGTCTCTCTCTTTCTCGGTAGAGCCAAGCTGGCCGAGCAACCAAGAGTTGTCGGAGTTCGCCATTTGCAATGAAGACTGGGCTCTCTCGAGCTCGGCTTGGAGGCTTTGAACTTGGCTGGCAAAGTCAGTTGCCTTTTGCCGAAGTCGGTGAATGCGCTCCATGACCAAGTGCTGCTTCTGGATGGCCTGCAAGAAGAGAGATTGATCAGAAAGAAAACTGAACAAACACTTGGTGAAATTTTGAGCACAAGTTTGAGATTCTTACCCTAGTTATGGATTTGACCGACGACTTCACCAACCGGGTGTCTGGAACATGGTCGTTACCGACCACGTCGCTTGGTAGGATAAGGGCCTTGGTGAGGTCAAAGGCGAGAAGATGCTCTTTGTCGCCCTTAACGGAAGTTGTTGTCGGGATCTCCTTGCCCTGGTGTTTGAGCTAGGGCCTCCATGCCGACATTGGGTCAACGGTGACGGCAGGCTGCTCAGTGTTGAGCTCGGTTACTAGCTCGACAGAAGGGTTTGCACGAGGCCTTTTGCCAGCCCGGCGAGAGTCTCTGCTGGCTTGCCCAGCGGTGAGAGAAGCCAACGCAGCCATGGTCCCGCTAGATTGACCGGTAGTCGGAGAGCGGGCTGGAATGCTCGGGATCTCGGACGAGGTGGCAGTGATCAAGTTCTTAATGCGGCTCCTCTTGGCCATTTCTTCTGCTTCGGTTAAACGAATGAAGGGGACGTCTGGCAAAGTGGGATCTGGCGGCGGAGATGGAGCGTGGAGAAAGTCAGTGACTTTACTCCGGCGCGAAGCTAAATACCGGTATGTTGGAGTGTAGCCGAGGAGCTCGTTACAATCCCGGTTGCGATAACGAAGCACAGTCCTGATGGCTGCTTCGTTGGGGTAGTAGTAGTTCTTGCAAGGCTTGGATCGCTACAAAGGAAAGAAGAAAAGTGTCAAGTACAGAATAGTGATGAAAGATAAATTGACCGAGCAGTTAGCACGGCTTACATGTCTTGCCGAAGTTCTTGCTAATAAACCAACCTGGTACGTCGGCCGTTTCATAGTTGCCAGACACCCAGAAAAAGTCGTCGTCGTGTAAGTCCTTGTCTGGGGTACCGGTTACTATTTTTTCTTTGCCCGGTCGAATTTTTAAGTAATAGGCGAGGCTGTCGCCCGTGTGCCCAAGGGTGTATTGACGGAGTATCTCGGCTAAACCTAAGTTGGTTCCTAGCCGGTGTATTGACGGAGTATCTCGGCTAAACCTAAGTTGGTTCCTATCTCGGCTAAACCTAAGTTGGTTCCTAGTTGTCGCCCGTGTGCCCAAGCCTCGTAGACCCCGTTGATTATTCGATAATGTCACGACCCAAACCCGGCCCTATGGGTTTAGCACCGTAACCGGCCAGTAATCCGAGATTACCGAAGGCCTGCAGAACAGTAATACAGTAAAACAGAGTACAGGGCCTGGCGGAAGCCAATACAGTAAATAAGTAGTGTCCATTGAGCTGCGACAGTCTGTATGCCAAAAAGATTTTTCATACATTTATACATAAACAGTACAGAACAGTATACACAATATTTACAATAATTCAAACTAGGGACTCGACCCTAGATAACAGTGCAGTAACACTCGGTCTGTACAGAACAGTAACACAGTACAGAAGGGGGAAAAACAAACAAGACACCCCCAACTCGGAACCTCAGAGTGAGGCACAAAGGCTGGCTTGACAAAACTGGAGTTACCCTGACGCTCCTAGCTCCGATCTGGTGCCTGTACACCTACATATATATATGAGCAGTGAGCTAAAGCCCAGTGAATAACATAAAGCGTAAAGGGGTTTAGAATGAATGTCCTTACAATAATGAAAACAGTTCAATTCAATCAGTATTTCAGTTGTTCAGTACAGTAAACAGTCATATGTGGTACATCCATTAGCATAACAGTAACAGTAGGTCTTAAAAGACCGAACAGTAATGATGGCCATCAGTCAGTAAACAGTAGTGGCTCCATGAGGGAACCGACAGAGAATTCTGTCGCAGTAACAGTAACAGTAAACAGTAAGTACTAAGGATGCCACAGTACAGTTCAGAAATAAAGGACATACATTCATTCAGTAATACCAGTTCAGTAAACAGTTCAGTTCAGTATTCAAAAAAATATCAGTTGAACATATCTTTACACAATTGTTACTCACAGAGTTCTGGGCTACAGTATGCTAGAGCGTGTCTCCCCAGTTGCCAACCTTACACAGTTCACAGGTTGAACACACTAAGCTACACAGTTGGGAAATCTCATAACTTAATCCCTAATTTGCCTTGGTGTGTTCTACAACGATATCCTCATCTAAATGTCTTAAACTAGGCCTAAGAGTGCCTAGGATGGGATGAGGATGCAAAAATACACTTAGAAAACATTTCGCAAAGTTTGCTGAAAATAGGAGCCTCGCTCGAGCGAGACTTTCTACGCTCGAGCGTAAGTCCAAAATCAAAGGCTTCGCTCGAGCGAGGAATCCTTCGCTCGAGCGGTCTGCAAAACAGTAAAAGTACTGGATGCTGAAATTTTACGCGCGATCGTCGCTCGATGGTCGCTCGAGCGGATCCCTGGACAAAGGTGCTCGCTCGAGCGGGGAATCCTTCGCTCGAGCGAGGAAGCCAAATCTGGAATTTCCAGATCTGCCTCCCAAGCTCAAACCAAGCATTCAACCACTCCAAACTCGACCTCTTGGGCCCAAATTCTGGAAAACATCATTAAATTCAATGTATAACAAGTTTCAAAGCTCAATTTATGAATTCAAGCCCCAAAGGTGAGTCAATTAAAACCACATTCAAGCCCATTTTCAAGAACAACATTCAAACATGTCATGTATGAGTTTTAAACCAAATTAAAGCTCCAAAGCTTGATCAAATGAGCTCATTTCTTTTCAAACCAGTTGGAAACATGGTCTATAACAACAATATGAGCATGCATGCACTAATGTCCATGTAATCAACCTCAAAATGCAACAATACCAACATGCATGCAAGAAATGATCTTCAATCCATCATTAATGAACCAAATCATGACTTAGCTCTACAAATTAACATGAATCATGCAAGAATGAACTCAAGAACAGCAACAAGAAGATGGATGTCCTACCTTAGTCTTGTAGAATTAGGAGTGAGGGAGCTCAAATATGCAAATACACTTCAATTACCAAGCAATTCTATCAAGTTCCAAGCAATGCAAGATGAAAACCAACTCCTCAAGTCTCTCTCTCTCTAAGGTCGGTTGAGGCAAGAAAAAATGGCTGATCAAAATATGTTTTGATTCAAGTATAAGGCTCAAGTGTGTGTATATGAGATAGTGGCAAAATGGTAAATATGGCAAACTCTTTAATTGGCTTATTTTAATCTAATTTAATCATACCTAATCAGTTTTCAGATAAATATACCATAAAATCACATTAATTATGAGGGTCACGGAACATCAATCGGTTTCTAATTCGGCCGCCGATAAGGCCTTCAATTAGCAGTTTAAACATATAAACATGAACAGATAATCAGACAATCAAACAGATAGAATGCAATTAACTAACATATACTCAGTCAATTCAGTTTCCAGTTTCAGTCAGTCAGTTCAGTACTTTTAATCAGTTCAATTATCAGTCAGTTATCAGTCATTATCCGTTTCGTTTAACAGTAATCGGTGATTATCGGTAATCAATCAGTCCTTAATCAGTAAACAGTATGAGGGTTGTTACAGATAAATATTAGTTGAGACTTGAGTGGGTGCTAGCCCGGTGCGGCGCAAGAATTCGGTCATCAGTGGGTTGACCGGGAAGTGCTGGTCTAATCTGCCCCAAGGGATTGTCTCAATTTCGCCGAGCTCTAGGTGGACGTTGGCCAGGACACCATACTCTTCTCGGAACATGGCCAGGGCATCCGGAATATCAACAAGGAAGCGGAAGCGCCCCATGTATAGCCGGTTGGTTTAGCTCGGCTGAGGTGGTTTGGCATAGACTGGTGTTTAATGGCTGCTCGGTCTTTGAGAGCCTCGGTAATTGGTCAGTGGTCCCCTTGGACTCTGCAGGAAAATGATGGCAAGTGTAAGTGGAAGAGCGGTCGAGCAAAACGAGCTTGACTTTAGCTCGGTCATGAAGAGTGCCAGACCACTTCGGTCGCGAAGGCAAACCAAGGAGCTCGGTCGCTCAAGCAGACCAGTTATTAGCCCGGTCGAGCGGCCAAGTCCTCTGACTACCTCGGTTTCTACTAAGGTTTTGGCAAACTTGTAAATTGCTCGGTCTAATTGTTTTTTTTGGATCAAAAGGCAACCTGGAGCCCGGTCCGCTCCAATTCTTCGTGTGTTCATCACTGGGATTGAAGAACAACGAAGAGAACAGGGGCAAGTGTGGGTTTTGGGAGGGTTATGTCCTAAAACCTACGGATTTTTGCCCTATTATGTGAAATACCAAATGAAAATAGCAAAAAAGAGGCTCGAAGGACTTACCAGTTAAGAGTAGGAGCTTCCTCCTCGAACACAAATGCAAGGAAAGGTAGGAACGAGGCTTGCAAGAGGCACAGGAGCTCTGGAACGCTTGGAATGGAGAAGGAACAGTAAGAATGAAATGAAGAGGAAATGGCGTGTATATGGGAGGAAGACCGCCAAAAATTTGAATGTGAAGGGACGGTTGGCTACTAGAGGCCAATGAGCGAGCGACACATGTCCCTATTGACGGCGGCGTTAGTACTGAAGAGACAGGATGGCAAGTCGAGGCGTCGACTGGGCAAGTTTGAAGACAGGTATGTCAACTAGCCCAGTCACCGTCTAGTAGACTGTGAACCGTGGAAGAGTTATCCTGGACAGAACAGGTAATCCCAGTCACGCTTGCACGGACGGAATTAAGGGGCAATTGAGAGGGAGATTTATGATTTGGAATTAAGGGTTCCACGGTTCATACGTTAGCTCAGCAGGAAGGCCGACGACTAACCAGTATGACTTATCCCTAGCTTGGCTAAGCCAGAATGCAACCGAGCTCGGTCGTCATTGAGCTTGGCGAGCGGAGCGCTCTGGCTAGCTGCGTAGCACGGCCGTTGATAGCCGAGATGCTGCAGCCCAGCTGCCGAGCTCCCAATGGTGTGGGCTGGTAGTTAGTTGATGTTCAGCTAGATTTGTGCTGATAGATGGGATAGCAGCACCACATGTCGAGAGACTAATGGGAGTAGATTTGGGGCGCAGAAGGTATATAAGCGAGTCTGCGCCCCCTACGCTGAGGCAGATGAACATTTGGTGAGATTTACACTAAACACCCAATCCTCTCTCTCTCTCTCTATCCCTGTGTGTGTCTAACTTGATCGTCGGAGGGGTATTTCGGCCACACACCGCCGGGTAGCTCATCGCCGTCGTTCTCGCAGGTCGATCGGACAGGCAGGAGCTTGGAAGAAAGGAGTACGGGCTTGCCGGAATATTTGCTCCCCGTACAGTAATACATATCAGTTTTTGACTTATAAATCAGAAATACCTGATATAAATGTGAATACTATTATAAAATCAATGAATGCTGTGTTTTTTGAACATGTTTTTCCTTACGAGAAATGACAGGAATTAAGTTCAAAGAAAAGAACTTATGATTGTACACAAAGTCAAGAGACTAATAACAATCAAACACAAGAGACTAGTAATGGTCTCGATCAGCAGGATTTAACTGATGATGAACAAGACGAAGTAAGAAAACAAGAATATCAAAATCCTTTGGTTCAAATTTTCTAACATACCTGTTAGAAAATGAACCTCAAAGCTTTAAGGAAGCAATGACAGGTCCTAACGCACCTTTGTGGAAAGAGACTGTTAATAATGAAATTGAATCCATTATGCAAAATCGTACTTGAAAATTGGTGGATCTTCCACCTGGTTCTAAACCTCTTAGATATAAATGGATATTCAAGAGAAAATGAAAGCAGATGGTTCAATAGACAAGTATAGAGTAAGACTTGTAGTAAAATGTTACAGATAAAAGGAAGGTCTGGACTATTTTAACACATATTCCTCTGTGATAAGAATAACATCCATTCACATGCTTATTGCCATAACAACGTTGTATAATTTAGAAATACATCAAATGGATGTTAAGACAGCTTTCTTACATGGTGATCTAAATGAAGAGATCTATATGGAGCAACCCGAAGGGGTTGTAGTGCCAGGACAAGAAAATAAAGTTTGTCGGCTTGTAAATCTCTTTATGGATTAAAACACGATCCTAAGCAATGGCATGCAAAATTTGATCAGCAATGCTTACTAATAGGTTTAAGATAAATGAATGTGACAAGTGCGTCTATGTTAAAAACACTAACAAAAGTTATGTCATCATTTGTCTTTATGTGGATGACATGCTTATCATTGGAAGCAGTCTAAACATGATCAAATCAACCAAGCAAATGCTAAACAAACGATTTAATATGAAAGATATAGGGGTCGCAGATGTTATATTAGGAATGAAAATTACTAAAACATCTGATGGGTATGCATTATCTCAATCTCATTATATTGAGAAAATTCTTGGTAAATTTATCAAGAATGATATGAATGTAGCTAGAACACCTGTAGACATCAGTCTATATTTATCAAAAAATAAAAGTGATGTGGTGTCTCAGTTAAAATACTCCCAAATCATTGGAAGCCTAATGTACCTAATGAATTGTACTATTCTTGATATAGCTTATGTTGTCAGTAAATTGAGTAAGTACACTAGTAACCTCGAAAAAGACCATTGGAAAGCAATCAATCTAGTTCTTAGGTATCTAAGATTTACCCGTAATCATGGTTTGAACTTTACTCAATATCTTGCAGTACTAGAAGGTTATTGTGATGCCAATTGGATATCGGATACTAAAGATTCAAAATCCACTAGTGGATATGTCTTTACTCTGGAGGCGCTGCTGTTTTTTGGAAATCCACAAAACAAACATGCATCGCACGATCCACAATGGAGTCTGAGTTCATCACTTTAGACAAAGCAGGTGAAGAAGCAGAATGGCTTCGACATTTCTTAGAAGACATTCCAATGTGGCCAAAACCTGTGCTAGCTACTTGCTTCATTATGATAGTCAATCTACAATAGGTAGAGTACAGAATCATATGTATAATGGTAAGTCATGACATATTCGTCGTCGACATAATATCGTAAGGCAATTGCTCTCAAATGGAATAATCTCAATAGATTATATAAAATCTAGAGAGAATATTGTGTATACATTAACAAAAGGTTTGACAAAAGAACAAGTGTATAGTTCATCGAAGGGGATGAGATTAAAGCCTATTACATAAGAGTCATCATAATGGTAACCCTACTTAAATGATTGGAGATCCCAATAACTAAATTTAAAGGGACAACTAAGTTATGTATGACTCGCCAGAAATCACCAAAGGATTAAAATTCCCTACCTATTCCTATGGTGACAATGATATCTACAACATGTGTTGTATGTAGGGGTTTAAGGATAAACTTTGCTTCTAATGATTACTTATAACTTGATTTAGGCATAAAAATCAAGACGAGTATTAGAGATACTCGCAATAAGAATCACCTATATAAGTGTTGAACTGGGGCCGGTTCTATGAGAATGAAGAGGCTAAATTTTCTAGAAGCACTCATGAACAACCAGGAGTGTTCAAGGCCAAAATGAACACAACCGTGAGAACGACGATGTGTCAGAAGATATTTTGTGTGAAATCTATTGTCTTAGCTTACACAAACGGTTGAACAATTCAAGGAATCGCGTCTGTTAGTTAGCTAGTAAGTCTGATAGGTTATCACTAGGGAAGGTTCAAGGGCGAAAATTGCCTATCCTGATGCAAGATATTTTTGATTTATACTCTTTTGACAAATTTTGCATACTGTTGCATTTTCGTTGTCATCAAATTCCATTCATGTGGGGGATTGTTAGAAATGGTTTTGGAAAAATCAGATTTTTTCTCAACTTTTGTCTAATTTTTAGGTGGGATCCATGCGCCAAAGTTGGCGGGTCTAAGTGGTAACACGTTCTATGTCGCGTTGTGATTTACGTAGTATATTTGGTTGCTTAAAACCATTATTGGGTGAATGGGAAATTGAAGCCAAAGAGAGCTCCATGTAAATGGTATATTGGTGAAGTTTCCTTAAAAGTTTGAACTAAAGATTTGTCCTATATTGGTTTGGTGGGCAAACTTTTGTGGGTTTATAAGGCTTGGCAATTTGGGGAGGGTCCCAAGAGGCACCCCAAGTTTGTGAAAGGGTGAGGTTATGGGTAAAGTGGACTAGACCCATTGGACCCAAAACAAACACAAACGCACGCACCACCGCCGTCTGTCCGTCCAGTCAGTCGGGCGAGCTGGGCTGGGCTGGGCTTGGGTGCGAGTGCATGGTGTGAGGTTAGGTTGGGCTTGTCCGCTCCAATACTAATTCTTTTTGGGCCAAAAACATTTGAATTTATTTTTTAATTTTGAAAAAATAAATTCTGACCATTTGAATTCAAATTTTGGTTGGAAAATTCAGTTTTGGCTTGCACAATTCTGTACAGATTTTATATCTAGTTGAACAGATTTAGTTCAAAACCCCTACCTGTTTAATTTAAATTCAAACAGATTTGTATCTGTTTAATTTAAACCGAACAGGTACTGTACCTGTTGAATTCAAATCTAAAAGGCACTATTGTACCTATAAATAGACAGGTCCTTTATTTGGATTCTCAATTCAATTTTCGTTCTTCTTTGCTACCATTAATCTTTACATTTTGCTGCATTAATTTTCTATGAGAAAGAGTGTATACACAAAATGTATTCGTTGTGCAAATAATTTGTAGTGCTACTATTATTCGTTGTTGATCATTTTATCCTGGGAGATAGACGTCTACAATCTGAAAGCACCATGAAGATGACGAATCTGTCTTAAGAACACAGTGTTAAATACTGGATTTGATTAAAAATTTGTTCGACAAATTAATATAAGTAACTAATTTACTTTTCTGTTTTATTATTTTTCTGTTTCTGTTTCAGATTTTGATTTTATGTTTGTAACAAAATAAAAATCTATTTTTATTTATTTATTTTATATTCTGGTTTGATTTTTGTAATCAAACAATCTCTCTTCTTTCCTTTATTTTTTCTATGTTCTGTTTGTTGTTGAGTACACAAACATGATATATTCATAATTGTTATCTCAGGTAGGCAATCCAAGAGGGGGGATGAATTGGGTTATTAAAAAAATTTACAATATTAAAATTAACACAATATTTAGAATTTTAACAAACAAAAAAAGAACAGAATAATAATTATCAATATAAAAATAAGAGAGATAGGGAGATAAAATCAAACACTGAGATTTATAGTGGTCCAGCACACCAGACCTACGTCCACTCCCCAAGGAAGCTCCTTGAGAATTTCTTTACTACCAACTGAATAAATACACCACCAAGCTTGTGGATTTGGCACATGATTTACTCTTATCTATTAAGTCTCACTCAACAATAAATGTCTTACCTTTACAAAATCTCTCACAAAAATAATAAATTAAAATAAATGGTACTTAAATCCTTTTTTACAATGACTCTCTCACAATGAGTAGCTATGAATGTGTAAGAACAAAGCTACACTTAGATCTGAAAGTAAAAAAGTAGAATACAATATACTCAAAATTTTGAAGCACACAGAAATTTTTCTCTTCAAGTTCTTGATTTTTCTCCACACATAAAACTTCTATTTATACAGAAAAATATACCCGCTGGAAGTAGGACGCTCCTTGCTGACGTCATGGATTACATGGGCACGCTCCTTGATTCAAATAGACAGTAAATGATAATTTTCTTTTCCTTTTTTGTTTTGTCAAACATGGAGCCACCGCTTTTGTAGACAATTTGATACAAAAATCATAACTTTCAAACAAACAAATAATTTGCTCCATCTTTTTCTTTTTGTTTTATTATAATATATATGTGTATGTGTGTGTGTGTGTGTGTGTGTGTGTGTGTGTGTATGTCATGATACAAAATTCAAACATGGAGCCACCGTTTTGTAGCAATTTGATACAAAATTCACAACTATCAAACAAGTAAATGATTTGCTCTATCTTTTTCTTCTTGTTTTATTATAATTATATATATATATATGTGTGTGTGTGTGTGTGTGTGTGTGTAACATGATATAATCAATATAGTGTAAAAAGTCTAATTGCTCACGTGATGTATTCTATTTATATTGTATGCATTATATATAATATTTTAATCAAATATTTGCATATATAGTAAAATAATATTTATAATAGATCTGAACATATATACCCTTTTTAAATTTTTGTAGAGATTTTAAACTAAACATAACCTATCACTCTATGTGGATATATCACTTTTGTCAAAAGAAAACAACTCATCAATATCAAATTTATCAAAATAATACAATCAATCAATATCAAATTTGTCAAAAGATAAATAGTGATCAGCCTAATTTTTCAAAAGGTGAATAGTAAAAATATTTTTATTTAAATAATATTTAACAAATGTATCATACAATATATATTTTAAACAGATAATATTTTGTGTCCAATAATATGTATATTAAAAAAATTCAAATTTTTGCAGATAATATTTTAGACATCATCAAAATTAAATAATATGATTAACAATAATACAGTGAAGATTGTCCCACACAAACTTTACCGTGTTTTGTATGGTTTGAAATAAGCACCTCGTGCCTAGTTTGCCAAGTTTAGTTCTACCATTCGTGACTTTGGATTCTCCTCCAGTGCCTATGATTCTGCTCTATTTATACGTAAAACAAAGTGTGGTATTATTATTATTCTTCTTCTCTATGTGGATGATATGATTATCATTGGGAATGACACAGTGAGTATCTCTAGTCTTAAACAGTTCCTCAGTCACCAGTTTGAGATGAAAGATTTAGGTTTGCTTAGATACTTCCTTAGCTTGAAAATTTCTCAAGATACCTTTGATCTCTTGGCTCGTGCTGGTCTTACCGATTGCAAGACTGCTCTTACACCAGTTGATTCTTAAACTCGTCTCATATCTCTTGACGGTCACCTATTGTCAGTGAGTTCGCATAGGTAACAAGATTGACAATCTTATCTATCTCATGGTTACTCGCCTGCTAGTTAAAAATCTTGTCTATCTCATGGTTACTCATCCAGACATTGTCTATGTTGTTCACATTGTCAGTCAGTTCATGGCTGCTCATCGCTCTCCGTACTATGCTACTTTGATTCGTATTTTACACTATTTCAAATGAACTATGTTTCATGGTCTTCATTACTCAACACATTCTTTTCTACAGTTACAAGTCTTTTCTGATGCAGATTAAACAGGGAATTCTACTGACCATCATTTTACTACGGGGTTCTGCTTCTTGTTGGGTGACTCTCTTATTGCCCAACGTAGCAAAAAATAAACATTTATTGCTCGCTCTAATACTGTGGCTAAGTACTGTGCTCTTGCTAACACTACTCAGTAGCTTATGTGGCTTCGTTGGCTTCTCTTTGATATGGGGGTTTCTCATCCTGCTGCTACTAATCTCTATTGTGACAATCAGAGTGCTATTCAGATTACGCATAATGATATCTTTCATACCGCACTAAACATATTGAGAATGATTGTCACTTCATACGACAGCATGTTACTAGTGGGACTGTTCGTCTTATCTTTGTTACATCTGTCGATCAGACAACCAATATCGTCACCAAGGCTCATCCTCCAAGACGCTTTTCTGACTTACTTTCCAAGCTCAAGTTGATTTCTGCATTACCATCTTGAGCTTGAGGGGGGTGTTAGAATATATTATATATATATATATATATTTATTACCTTTTTTATATATTACCATAACCTTGGTTAGGTTTCTATTCTCATATATAAGGAGCCTTGTGCTCATTCATTATTCATAGTTGTTATTATATACAAGAGTTTCTCTTTTTCTCTTCTCTCGTTAATCTCATAACACATACATTTCGGAGACTATGACCACACGTGTTAATTGTGTCACAGTTTAGGTTTGTTTTGGAAAATTACAAACATTTGACCCTTTTAATAAATTAAACCTTAGTTTTTAATTTTGTCAATTTAAATCTCAAACTTTTAATTTGTTTTCAATATAAACCTTTAGCCTATTTTGTTAAGTAAAATCAACAAAAAATTGGTATTTTAGTCATTAAAATTAATGAAAAATGATATTTTAAACATTTTATATATACTTACATTGAATTAAATAACTAAAATATTATTTTTCTTTCGATTTTAATTAACAAAAATAAGTGAATGGTTAGATTGAAAGCAATTCAAAAGATTGGGTTCAAATTGATAAAATAAAAAATTCAAGATTTATTTTGTTACAAGTCTCAAATCCTAATTTTTTTAAAAATATAATTATCCCCTTTTTTCAATTACAAATATGAAAAATATTATAATTTTTATTTTTTTAAAGTAATTTTTTGACTTTTTATGAAAAAATGTATAAAAAAAGTAGAGATTTTAGGATGACTTTTTGTATTTGCTTTTTGGCAATCACTAAAATAGCAAAAATTTTAAAAGTCACTACAAAAAAAATCAATTCTTCATTCTATTTTTTTGCATGTTTTTTCATAGAAAGGTAAAAGGTTAATTAAAATAGTTACTTCTCAAACAACTCTTAGCATGTTCTCAAACAGAGCCTATATATCGAATAAACTACTGGCTCAATAATAATTAGAAAGTAAACAATCACCAAGCTTAAGCCTAATAACCACTATTAGCTACATACAACTCTCGTAATGGGAGAGAAATAAACACTACAAAGAATTCAAATCCCTTTTTAGAGAAATTGAACCTGTAATCTCACACCAAAAACTCTCTTACGCTGTATTTGGTTAGGGAATTTAGGAAAGAATTTGGAAATGGAAATGGAAATAGAAATGGAAAAAGTGTATGAAATTAGGTGAAACGTGGTATATTCACCTACTTTTTCTTTTTTGCTTTCCAAATCTCTTCTCAAATCACCTAACCAAACACAGTGTTAAAGTGAAATTATTAATTTTGTAGGGAATTTCTCTTACCTTACTTTCCTAAGTCGCTCAAATTTTATCCATACATTCTAAAGGTCCCTTAATGCAAATAATTTTGGATTAAATGTCTCTAAAAATTATATAATAATGTAGAGTTAAGTTTGGAGTAGTTTTTAGCGAGTCAAGTCTCTATCCAAACTTTATTGCTTTCACATGCATCCAAATAACATGTGTGAAGAGTGTTAGGAAACATGTTTCATATTGTTTCTCTAAGCCTGGATTGCTCCCACATAGGGATGTAATAATGGCTCGGCTCGGCCCGGCCTAAGTGGGCCTCATGGGCTCCCACTTTTTACCTGGTCGGGCCAACCCATGGGCCAAAAGAGGGGACCAAGCCCACTCACAATAGGTCCGGGCCTAGGGCTTTTTTTTTTGAAAAATAAATGATAAATACATTATCTATGTAGATTATTTATTATAAATAAAAAATAAAAGAAAAATTATACTAGAGTATTTTAGTTAAGATGAATGAGATGTTTTGTTTGGTTATGTTTCATGGTGGTATTTAAATTTAATTATGTATGACTTATGTTTTTTTAATTATGAGCTTATAACTAAAAAAGTATGCAATTATGTAATTTTTTTTTATTTCGAAATGAATAATTTTATATATATGAAAATGAAACTTTTAATATTACAATATTAAATTAATTATATAACAATTATTGAATGAATAATTTTTATATCAAAATGAAATAAAATATTACAAAAATTTATATTATTAAATAAAATAGGTGTAGATTATTGATGATGGTAGAGCAATTGTATCACTATATGTCAAGCATATCCCAACTAGGATGACACCTACTAGCCTACCAATCATTTGCATTATACTCTACCTCAATAATCTAATACAAAAAAAAAAATGAAATGAAATGAAATAGTAAAAAATAAATTGTTGATTAATCATCGGAGGAGACAGACATTTCAGTTGTGTTGCCTGGGGATATGTCATCCAAATCATTTTGAATTCGCTCATTTTCACTATAATTTTGTCTTCTTGTAAGTGCATGCATATGATCTCTGGATATCATCAGTGCCTCAACCATTTCGAGCGAAAGCCTGCTCCAGTAATCGCTCAGCACCCGTCTACGTGCACTAAAAGTTATTTTCGAAACAATTGTAGAAATAGGAACAGTGAGTATATCACGGGCTATTTGTAAAATCACAGACCATATAGTTTCATTTTGTTTCCACTATTCCAAAATGTCAAAATCATCGGAATCATCCACTGACGGGCTTTTCAAATAACGTTGTAGTTCACAACTACTTACGCTTATATGTCAAGATATTCTTTTACTTTTTATTGCTGAAAAAACACCTAATCTCCCACATCGAGATAAGACTGCTAGTGTAATGTGTGTAGGTGTATTTACAGATTTAGCTGCCCTGTATTCTTCAAATAATCTGTTGCATAGGGGCAAACTGTGTTTGATAAACAGCAATACATTCTAAAAATTCTTGTAAACCAATTTCTTTACACCTATGATCAATTATTATGGCCAAACCTAAAAGATGAAGCAAATGATCAAAATATTTATCAAATTTTAGTTTCATTGAAGTAATAATGATTACATAATATTCATTACTCATATATTTTACGAAAATTTTAATTATTTCTGCTAGCATATGTAAAACAAATGGCAAAGTAGGAATATATATATATAAGAAAATAATTCTGTTGAAGCATCAAAAACTTTTAAAAAATCTTTATACAAGGCTACTTAGCGCTAGTTAAGTTTTGTGGGAGTCAGTATTCCTCCTATTGATGTTGTTGCAAAAAATAAATCTATTGATCTTCTTTGTTTATAAGCTATTTTTAACATATTATATGTTGAATTTTACCTACTATCTACATCTAAAATTAATTTTTTAAATGGCATATTTTTTTGTTGACAAATTTTTCTATATTTTGAAATTTGTTTAGCAGAAGATATAATAGTAACAACTACATAGCTTCTTTAACAATCAAATTTAAAATATGGGCAGAACAATGAACATGAAATAAATCACCATCAAAGTTGATTTTAAATAGGCTACAGTTTGATTATGATATGCTGCATTATCTAAACTAATCGTAAATATTTTATTTTGTAAAACCCACTCATATAATACATTTCTTATTTCTACACCAAGCGAATGACCAGTATATGGAAGTTTAACTAATTTAAATAAAACAATTCTTTTATTTAATTTCCAATCATTATCAATAAAATGTGCAGTGATACATTGATATTCAAAATCATTATTTGACCACATATCAGATGTTAAACAAACTCTTCCATTTAAAATTTTAAAGATATCAAATAATTCACTTTTAACATCCTCAAATTTTTTTAAAGTCATGTTTCTAGTAGAATTTCTTGAAAACTTTGATATTGCGGTGCAAAACTTTCGTGAATCATTTCGATAAAATCAGGGCATTCACTAGTAGTAAAATATTGTTCTTTTTTAATAATATAATCAATTATAAAATTTTGTACACATATATGATAATATGAAAATGTTTGCAAATTGCCAGTTGATGAAACCTCTAATTGCATTTGATTTCGAATATCAGGTTGTTGACTTTGTAAATATTTGTTAGCATGCCTTTTTAGATGACTAGTACCCCTATAGATGCTATACTAAATAAATGTGCACAATATTTACATTTTGCTTTGAATGTAATTGTACCATCAAAATTATTTATAGATATTTTTTCAAAATGTTTCCAAACAGTACTAGTTGTGCTCCTAGATGATGATCCAACTATTGGAAGGGGGATATTCAGTGGAGGAGGGAACATGGGACCAGGGGGTCACGTGCCCCCCTTAGATTTTGGGATTTTATTTTTTATTTTTGTAAACATAGAGAAAATATTTTAAATAAAAAATTACAAAAATATTATTAGAGTGAAATGTCAATGCCATTTTAAAAATTATGATAACAATAATGGTTATTTTGATTGAAAATGAAAAGACTACTATAAATAAACCATATTAGCTATGAAATTTTTTTAATGTAACGGCGATATCATTATTAGTGATATACAAGTATAAATAATCTCACTATAAATATATGAAATTTATTGGATTATTAGTTACATTTGACATGTGAGGTTCGCTCTCTATGTGTTTATTTACCATTAATGGGTGATATCACATATCAATGATGACGTGGTATTACCATTATATTGAATTTTTAATCAAATTTTGTATAAAAAAAAAATTATCATTATATAATTTATTTTAAGGCTTATATCCATATTTTTTTTATTGTCCATGATACACTAGTTACAAATAATATTTAGCTTGTTTGTTTCCAATTTTTAGAAAATTCTACTTTTTTATTTTTCGTATTTTAATGTTTTGAATGAATTTTTTTTTATATTTTAAGATTTTTTTTTTAATTTTTAGACACACCTAACATAAATACACTTAAAAAGTATAATATTTGTGAAAAAAATATTTAAAAAATACATTAAATACCAAAAAATACAAAAAAAAAAAAACCAAAATTTAGTATTTTTTTGTATTCTTGTGTATTTATTAATTTTTTAAAATATTTTTTCACAAATATTTTACTATTTAGATATATCTAAGTAAGGTGCATCTAAAAAAGTTAAAAAAATTACTTAAAATTCAAAAAATATTCATTAAAAACAAAAAAAATACGAAAAATTAAAAAACTCCAATTTTCAAAAAACTAAATTCAGAAAATTAAAACCAAACACACTGATTATATTTTTTTTTTTTATGTTTCTTGAAATCAATCGTAAAAATTTGCGTGAAACATTTTTGTAAAAATTATTTCAATTAATAAGTGCCCTCTCTAATTTAATTTTCTAGCTCCGCCACTGGGGATATTAGAAGAAGAATCAGCAAATTCATGTTGTGTAGTATATGTATCAACATCGACATAATCATTAAGAATATTAGGATCCATAGTAATGTAAGTAAAACAATATATAAGAATTAACAACTAATTTAAATAATGTGTAAATACAATAAGTAAAAAATAATAATTAATATATGTGCACAAATAATTAATGAAAAAAATGAGTAGCTAATAAATTTAATTAAACTAATTAATGTTACAAACTAGCGAATGCAATACAGAAATTTGCTTCTTCTGATAAAAGTTTCTTGTTGCACAATTGCAATTTTCACTTAAGAATGACACTTCAAAATTAATTGAGAGTTGAGAGAGATTGAAAGAGTTTGAGAGAGAGAGAGAGTTATTTGTGAGATTTATTTTGAAAAATAGAAGATATTTATAATAGTTTGAGAAAGTGAAGTAAATTTATATATATATATATATATATTACCGTTGTAGTAAACGGTAATATGACCGTTTAAATGTATATACCGTTGCAGTAAACAGTAATATAGCCGTTTGAATATATATATATATATTTTTTTTATTCAATGAATGAAGAGTTTGTTGAGTGATGCAAGCATGTAGCACAAGGGTAGGCTACTAAGGGGCAGCAGGGGCAGTTGCAGGTTGCAGGCAGCAAGTGATGAGCCGTTTGAATTTTTTTTGTTTGTTTTTGTTTTCATTCATATTTATTATTCATTGCAAAGTGAACGGGTGATGATGTGATATAGGGGTAGGCAGTAGGTTGGGCGGGGCGGGGCAGAGAGGCAGTAGGTTGAAATATATATTCTTTTCTTTTCTTTTTTTTATTCATTGCAAGGAAATGACATTGACTGTTGTGTTATTTTGTTTTTGTTTTGTTTTGTTTTTATTTTTGCAAGATCAATTTTTTATTTATTTTTTAATATTTTTTAAATTATTTAACCGTTGCAAGTTACTTTTTATTTTTATTTTTATTTTTTGAAATATGACCATTGATAGAGAGAGGGCTGTGTCGGGAATTTTTTGGGCCAGGCCTAATGGGTCAAGTTAGGCTTCAAATGGAAGGACTAGGCCCAGGCCCAAGGTATTGGGCTGGGCTTGGGCTCGGGTCTAACCGGGTCGGGCCCACATCGGATCTCGTGTCTTGGGCAGACTTGGGTCACCCACAGGCCTCGGGTCATTTTTATACTCCTACTCCCACATCATTTTTTTAAGTCCCTTAAATTTTACCTATACACTCTAAAGGCCCCTTCATTCAATATCAAATAATTTTAGCTGGATGCTTCTAATAATTTTTTCTAACTGTGGAAGACTTTAAGTGGAAAATTGTGCATAATCAAATTCAGGGGTGATTTGGGATGATCTAAGTAAGTGTATTTTTTGACGTTTTGTAAAATATGGGTTAAATTTGAAGTGATGTGGTAGAGAGGTGATGTGATTTAAATAAGATAATCTAACTTAAATAGGATAGTGACTTTTTAACTCTTTTAGAGTACTTCAGATAAGGTCTCAATAAAATAAAGTTTTATTCTAAAATCTTTATGTTAAGAATTTATTTGATCAGTCAAAAATGCGTTAAGATGCTAAATTTGTCTGGACTTGCGGGTATAACAAGGTGTTATCGTTTTTGGTGGGGTTCAAAATTAGGTTGATCAGATATTTACAATTAGTTGATTGAATCATATTTTTTTTTTTAAATAAATGATTTCATTTTAAATAACATTTATTGTTTAAATTTAACAAATAAATATAATTTAATTATATAATTATTAATATTCAATGAATTTAGTTTTTAAATAAGTAATTTACTCGTTTTCTACATAAATAAATAATTCAAATTATAAAATTATATCCAAAGTGGAACCCCACCAAAGACACAACAGGGGCACCAATAAATTTGAGTGATTGTGATTTGTGTCTTTATTTTTGCTCACGAAATGGTTCATTTTTTATTTTTTTTAAACTTCTTTTCATAATACATTTAAAAAAAAATTAACTGTAATCACATTTTCGGCCTAACAGGTGCGAGATTATTGAAAACCAAAAAAGTGTCAAGGCTTAAAATTAAGGGTGAATATCCTTGTTATTTTTAAATTAAGGTCTTGTTTGGAAACAAGTTTTTTTTAATAATTTTTTAACTTTTTGATTAAAATATAATGTAAAAAAAATTAGTATGTTTAAGATAATTTTTTAATTTTTTACAAAAAAATATGTAAAAAGTAAAAAAAAAATAAAATTTTTAATTTTTTAATATAAATTATTGACTTTTTAATTTTTTTAATAACTTTTAAACTTTTTAACTAAAAAAATTACTTGCCAAATTAGTCAATATTTTGACCACCTAATCAAGTAAAGATCTCTCACACCAACTCATTCTTTTAAGGTGGCTCGGGTTAGAAGTCGTTGTCATAATATCCTTATATGTCCACTTGTCTTGTCTACCGACCTGGCTATGCAGAAATGAAGTTTGAAGTTCAGCATCGCACGAATTAATGATAAATAATATTTTTATAGTATAGACAAATATAAGCAGGATTTTTTTTTAATTTATCTTTATACACATTTGTTCTATTTACTCTATTAGGACATTTAGATAGTTCAGATCTATTTAAATTATAAAATAACGATTGAGATATATTTTTTAAAAAATATTTTACTTGTACATTTTTTATTTTTCTGCTTCTCTCTCTTACTTTTTTCTTTTCTTACTCATTTTTCTATGATCCCATGGTCCTATATTCCTCTCTCTTTCTTTATATTTTTTTATTTTCTCTCATTTTTATTTTTCTCTCTATTTGTTTATTATTTTTTATTTTCTTCTTTTTGTTAACTTATTTTTATACATATTATATGGAAAAGTCTGTGATATATTACTAGGACATTTGGATGGCTCAGATCTGTTCAAGTTATAAAACAATGATTGATATATATTTTTCAAAAAATGTTCTACATATACATTTTTTACTTTCTGCTTGTCTCTCTCTCTCTCTCTCTCTCTCTCTTACTTTTTCCTTCTTACACCTCTCCTTCCATGATCCCATGATCTCACTTTCCTCTCTCTTTTCTTTTTAGTTTTTTTTTTATTTTCTCCCATTTTTATTTTTCTCTCTATTTGTTTATTTATTTATTTTTTCCTTTTTATTCAATATATTTTACACATATTTTCGTATAATGTCTGTATGTCCGTAATACACTAGGACATTACGGGCATACATACAATTTTCATATAATTATATAAGCAAAAGCAGTATTGTATGTATGCCCGTAGAAATTGTATGTATGCCAGACACATCTATCTATCTAGCTATATATTGTATAAGTAAAAGCGAGTTTTCGTGAAAAGTTTTGTGAGAATTCCAAAATTTTATAATAAATTTGTGATTTTATCAAATTAAAAAATAAATTTAAATGGTGTTGGTATTACAATTATATTATAATCTTAATATTATTTATATCGTACCTTCAGGCACGGGCATACGCTAGTATGTATGTATGATAAGATATAAAAATTATATATATACAAAATTTAAATATCATATAAACAATATCTAATACAATGAAAAAAAAAATTGATAAAAAATAAAAAAAGAATGCAAGATGAGAGAAATATGATATATATATATCTCTTATACTAAGAGGTTACTTTATTTATTATATATATATATATATATATTTAGAAGTGATATAGCAAACAAAAATTTTCACAGAAATAGGGAGCCCATGGCCCCTAGGCCCCGTTTGATTGCCTGGATTAGATATAAGAGTTTGAGGATGATATGTAATAATTAAGGAAAAAGATGAGATCTAATATATTGTAGGATATGAGATGAATTATATATATTGTGGAGTCACTTATACTATATTTGGTTAAGATATGATATAGGATTAGGGGTGTAAATTTGTCTCGGTCTGACCCACCTAGGCCCGAGCCAAGCCCGGCTCATGTTGGGCCTCACGGGCTCCCAACAAAACTTGGGCCGAACTACGAGCCAAAAAATTAGGCCCAGGCCTATGGGGTACTCTGGCCTTGGGTGGGCTGATGGGCCTGGGTTTGGACTTGGGTGGGTTTGAACAAAATTTTTTGTTTTTTTACCAAAATTTTATTATTTTTCACTAAAAAAAACACTAGGCCTCGAGATGAGCCTTGAGTGGGCCTTAAGCGGGCCCATGGGCTGGGTTTTAAAATGATGGCCAAGGCCCTAGCCCACGTACTCGGGGTGAGCTCGGGTGGACATAAATGGGTCGGGCTTACCCTGGATTGCCAGCGGACTTTGGTCCACCTATGGGTCGCGAGCTATTTTTACACTTCTATATCGGATGAGATAAGAAGAGAGTGATTATTTTTAATTTTTGGATAAAAGACTCTCTATATCTGATGGTGGGGGATACACAATACCATGGGGGGTGGTATTCCATATCCCCCATTATGCATCATATACTACCCAGGCTCCCTATATCCATAGCAACCAAACACGGATATAAGGAGATAAGAAAACATGTGGGACCCACCTCGTCTTTTACTCGGTTCTACCTTCATATTCACCCCTTATATACAGTAAACAAACTGGCCCTTATAATCTTCTCCTAGTTCCATCCCTGTCTATATGTCTTACTTCTTCATCCATGTATCAACTTATTTTGTTCATGTGTTCACTTGTCTACGGTTGCTACTCACTGAATACTTTCCAGCGGCCAATTTTTCGACGACTTGTTTGGAAAACAAGAAACATGCTACCCACTATGTGTACTTTTTTGGTAAAGTGTGAGGAATTGTTTGGGATGATATAAATAAATGTACTTTTTGACTTTTTACTAAAAGATATGCAGAAAAGTAGAGAGGTGATGTGACCAAAAAAAGATAAAAAAATAAAAAATGTACTCATATAGGGGTGTTTTGAGAAGTTTGTTAAAAGCTGACTTTTTGATTTTTTTTTTACTTTTTGTCATTTTGTGTGTAAAAAATGTGAGAAGTGATGTGATCCATGAGTTATAAGTTAAAAGCTAACTTTTAACTGGGTTGCCAAATTGCCCCCATAATGTACCCTAAACAAAGCCTTAACTTGATGTAATTTTTTAAAAATTAAAAATTAAAAATTAAAAATTAAAAATTAAAAATTAAAAATTAAAAAATAGAAGATAAAAACACCCCAATCTTAATTATTTTTTAAATTTATTTAAATTGTTTCTATCTTAGAAGCTGTAAGTTAAAATTACACTAAACACTTTATGACATAAATTCTTTTTAAAAAAAATAATAATTCTACAATGGCCATCATATTTTTATATCATGTGAATTGTCACTACCAGTAGTTAAATAAGTGTTGAGACCTATTAAATTAAAATAGTAATAACAATTTATTGGATAAATTACACTGACCTCCTTTAAAGTTTGGAGAAAATATAGTAGATTTTATAATTTTAACATAATTACATTAACCTTTCTTTTAATATAATTAAATACACAAAAACTAATATATATGATGTTAAAATACAAAAAATAAACAACGTAAAATATATTTTTTCATGTAAAAGAGATGATAATATTATTTTTTCATTCACATAACTAATAAATTAGTGATAAAAAATGGACTAAATATTATGTGAATTATAAACTCAATAGAATTCAATATAATTATATTAAAACAGTGAAATTATTGTCATTTTTCTAAAACTTGAAAGGATATTAGTGTAATTTACCGCAAATTATACAATAAATCAAATGTAATATAAAAATATAATAATTGAATTTTGTTAACAAGTGCTCTTAGGGCACTTAATTAAGAATGCATTTAATAAAAAAAGTTCAGTTTGTCTCATGTTGAGATCAAGAATGGACTTGTTCAGTCCGGCCAATGGGCTTATTTTTGGGTCTCGTTTCGATAATTCGAATCGTTCAATGTGTAAAACTTGTCGAGTATTATATTCTTGTAAAGATTCACGTTGATCGGATATCAATAGCTATTTGATCGGAGCAGAATTCTCTTACCGTTTATTTTTTTCACTATTCATTTTTTTAATACAAATCTGATCCAATCAAATAGCTATCGATATCCAATCAACGTGATTTTTTACAGAAATATAGTACTTGACGAGTTCTACACATTGACGATTCGAATTATCAAAATGGGGCCCAAAAATAGGCTTATAGGTTGGATTAGATGGGTTTAGGCTTGATCTCAACATGAAACAAGTTAGACCACTATAAAAATTTGTAAAGCTAATAAATCGGTGGTGCTACATGCACCAATTAATATACTCACTACAACAAAAAACAGTTTTAGCGGCCAAAAATGTAAATTTCGTCGATGAAAGTAGGATAATTGGCGACTAAAAATCAATTTAGTCGCTGATTATATGGGTTTTAGCGACTAAAACAATTTTAGTAGTCAAAAGTAAAGATTTTTGGCGACTAAAAGAAATTAGTAGCCAAAAGCATAGGTTTTGGCGACTAAAAAATGGTTTGGTCGCCGATTGTAAGTGTTTTACCGACCAAAAAAAAAAATTGTAGCCAAAAGTAAAGGTTTTTGGCTACTGAAACAAATTTAGTAGCTAAAAGTGGACAATTGGTGACTAAAATTGAGTTTAGTCGGCAAAAGTGGCGGCTTTGGCGACTAAAAATCAGTTTAGTCGCCGAAAGTGATTATTTTTAGGCGGAAATTAATTTTTTTAGCGACTAAATTATTGGTAGTAGCCAAAACTAAGGTTTTTGGCGACTAAAAAAAGTTTAGTCGCCAAAAGTGGCTCCTTTTTTTTTTAAATAAATAATTTATTTTTTACATAAATTATATTGAATAAAAATAATTATGTTTATATATATAGTTTAATATTAATACGGGTCAATATACTATATAAATAATAGATTTTGCATATATATTCATGTGTGTTATTGTGGCATAGTAGAGAGAGTGTGTTGGTAGAGGTTTAGAATGTGGAAGGTTGGTGGTTCAAAACTAGGGAAAAGCAGAGGGTAATTTTTTTTTTCCCTGAAATAAGCTTTTGGCGACTAAAATAGGGCTGAGCAAGGAATCCGTAATCCGATCCAGTCCAGTCCAATCCGATAGGTTTGGATTGATTTTTTGAATCCGTGATTCGGTTCCGGATTAAAGAATTAAAAATCCGTAGTCCACGGATTGGTTCCGGATTAAACCCCACGGTTCCGGATTGGAACCGATCCGAACCGTATACAAATAGTCTATATTTTTATTATACATCCACCCCCATAGTATCTTCTCTTATTCCATATAAAACATAAACTCAAACCTAAACCTACATAATATCTTCTTTTATTACTTTTGTTTGTTAGTTTTTAATTTTAATTTGTAATGGTCTAAACACTTATGGTGAAACCAATTTTCTTATGGTTGTTTAAATTCTAGAACAGTATGTCGCTATTATAGAAAGACATGTTACTATTGTGGAATTAATATAGCGCTATGTTTATATTTTTATGAAATTAAAGTGTTATATATATATATATTTTGTTATTTAATTATGTGAATCCGTGGTCCTAAACCGATCCAATCCGTATTTAAATGGATTGGTTCGGATTGGTTCCATGATTTAAACGGATTGGATTGGTTCCAATTTTTCAGAAACCGTAAATAACGGATTGGTCCTGGTTTTACCCCAATCCGGTCCAATCCAGACCATGCTCACCCCTAGACTAAAACAGGTGGTCACCAAAAGCTTTAGTATTGGCGACGAAAAAAATAGTCGGCAAATGTATAAATTAAAAAAAAATAATTCACTATTGGCGACTAAAAATTTAGTCGCCAAATGTATAATTAAAAAAATATAAATGAGCTTTGGCGACGAAAATTTTAGTCACTACAGACTTGGTTTTTGGACGACTAAAAGTTTGTTAGTCGCCAATACCTTTAGCGACCAAGCCGGTGACTAAAAAATTTAGTCGGGGAAACTTAAAACCCGACTTTTGGCGACTACAAATTTAGTCGCCAAATGTGTTTTTTCTTGTAGTGACTAGTTAGTGTACCAACACTAATTATAACATTTGACTCTACTCATTATACAAATTATAAATACCAAATACATATTAAATTATGCCACATCATCAATTGATATACTAGTTAGTACACTAGTTGGTGCATATAATATTATTCCTAATAAATACACGCAATTAAAGAATTGTTCTTTTCTCAAGTGGACTAAAATACCCTTCTCACAAAAAAAGAAAAAAAAAATATTTTAAAAGTTCTTCTATTTTACGTTTTTATTAATTTTTCTCGATCCTTTCATTTTTCACCCTTTGCTTTTTAGCATTTTATATTATTCTTTCACAAATTAATTAATTGGAAAAGTTTGCAGTTTGTCTGCAATAGCAACTAATGATCACCAAAAATCTTATTTTTTTAGTATTTTTTTACACAAAACTCATACATATTTCAAAGTGAGATTTTTAATATTTAAATATGATAAATAATACACAAATGAAAAATATATGCAAAACATATATGTTAAATGATGTGTTGAATTATGAACTTATTATTTTAAAATTTAAAATCCATCAAGATGTATTTTATTTACAAAACTGCCATGACTGCAAAAAATCTAGTATAATAGATTTTTGTAAAAATATTACTAATAGTTCAAAAGATTGTCATTAGTATTTTTTTTTAAATAAGTTTATGAACATAGTATTTAGTCACCAAAGTATATACATAATACATAGATGGATTTCTTAAAAAATATAGACTCATTAACAAATCACGTAAAGTCTTATCTATTCATGTGTATTTTTATGTGTGATTCTATAATAATTTTTGTGTTGATATCAAATTTATTTTATATCTTTTAATCAAAAATTATTTGATTGATCTAATTTGTGAATAGTGATATATATATGTAAATCTGGACGGTTAATAAAAACATAGGATGTATGGATTTGTTAAAAATATATTCTACTAAAGAAATAAAGAAGGGTGTTTCAGTCCTCTTGAAAAATAATATTTCCTTAATAAAATATATTTATTAGCTTTACAACTTTTGATAATAATAGAAGTTATCTATCTCATTAAATACATTATTAACCAGTGTTCACAAGTATTTGTTAATAAAATCTTGAAGATTGTGTTTGGTTAAAAAATTTGGTATGAAAAATTGAAAGAAAATAAAAAATAATTGATAAGATTCAAATTCTCAATTATATTTTAATTGAGTTGGGAAATGAAAAAATAAAAAAACATAAATGAATTAAAAGACAAAAAATAGAATTATATTTTCCTTTCGCTTTTTTATTTAATGTATTTTTCATTATAATTAAACAAAAATAAGGTTTTATTCACTTCTCTTATCACTTCTCTCGTCAAATCTTCAAACTGCAAACTAAGGCCAAGTTTGGAAAATGTAAAAAAAAATTAAAAAATTAAAAAATTATTCAAAAAGTTAAAAAATTATCACTATTTGCCAAAAGTCAAAAATTACGGCTGCACAACTCCCAATCTTAATTTTTTCCTACACACTAATTTATACAATTTTTTGATACACATTTTTCTATAAAAAGTCAAAAAATTAATCCAAACATCTATATTTTTTTCTCAATTTTTTAATCTAAAAAAATAAAAAATATACTTATTTAGAACACTCTAAACAACCTCTAAAATCATAGGAAAAATCAAACAAACAAGTGGGGTAAAGAGAGACGAAGCATCCAATCATGACCGTCTACTACCGCGTTGCATGAAAAGATACTACTGGTCGTTGAAAAAGGATAGAAACTCGTCGTTTGTGCCGCCAATCAGGAAAGCCTTTAAATATAAGTAATTAATTAATTATAATTATGATAAATGGAGTATTACTTTAATTCCTCTTCAAATACAGTAAATATTTTAAGGAGGCGGCTAAAACGTGGGAAATGCACTTACCCACTAAAACGAGGGAAATGTCAGCGTCACGTGCCGCGTGGCGGGCGTGCTTCACGTGCTGCACCTTCCCAACTCCCACCACGTCTAGCCTTACTTTTAGAATTATTTTTTTTAAAAAATTTTGTTTATTTATTCCCTTACATAGAACTCGACTATTTTAATTAATTTTTTTAATTATTTGATTACTTTAATTTAACTAAAAAAATAATATTCAGAATAATCGATAAATTATAAGAGAAAAAATAAAATAATTATTATTTAGATATAATATTTTATTTTATTAACTATTTTAATATATATATTTTTAATTTTTATTGACGATTTTTACCAAATTTTGGCATTCCAAAGGCACAAAAATTAATGGAGAAATTACACACCAATGGCATGTCATAAAACATAATAAAAAAAGTGATGAATTTTATAAATATTAATAACTAAAATCATAATTTTTTTACTATTTTGTAATAATTTTTCAAAACAGCTCCTGGATAGGAATTTTTCCAAAATTAATTGAGTTAGTTGATTAAGGGCTGGTTTGAAATTTAATTTTTATTATTTTTAAAAAAAATAAGAATTTTAAACTTTTAGAATCTATTCAATTAGATCAACAAGAAAAGTAAAAATTAAATAAAAAAAATTATAAAAAAATGCTAGAAATAAAAAAAAATGAAAAGTGTGTTTGGTTTGAGTTTTTTGGATTAAGTTTTTTGAAAACTCAATTTTTTTGTTTTCGTATTTTTTTGTTTTTAGTGAATATTTTTAAAATTTTAAACATTTTTTTTTACCTTTTTAGATGCACTTTACTTATATGTATCTAAAAAGTTAAAAAATTGTGAAAAAATATTTTAAAATTTTAATAAATACATAAAAATACAAAAAATATATTCTCGTATATTTTTTGTATTTTTGGTATTTAGTGAATTTTTAAAAGATTTTTTTCACAATTTTTTTACTTTTTAGGTATATTTATGTTAGGTATGTCTAAAAAGTAAAAAAAATTACTTAAAATATTTAAAAAATTCAATAAAAACAAAAAAACACGGAAAACAAGAAAGTAGAAATTTCTAAAAAGTGTTTTTTAAGTGGTGAGTGTAATTTATCTATTTTTTTTAGAGATAATTACAAAAACAACTCTAGGATTTGAGCCTTCGAACAAAACAAAATATGCGTTTTTTAATTTTATCAATTTAAAACGTAATTTTCTGAATCATCTGTTTTTATTGAGCGGATTTTTTTTAAGGTTCCTGATATTAAGATTTTATAGCATAAAGGATATTCAATATTTTCATAATGTCTAAGGTCCCTCAATACCAATCCAGAGAAAATTCGATCGAGAGAATTTATTTGGACAAATCACAGAGAAAATTCTAAATTTCTTAGGACACATCATAGAGAAAATTCTAAATTTCTCTGGACAAATCATAAAAAAATTTCAAATTTCTTTGAACCAACACCAAATTTCTCTGGACAAATCATAAAACATTCATTCTGGGCATTGCAAAATGTTGCGACGTTGCAATAAAGAGCTATGAAAAACTGAGTGAACAGTTATTGCAAACATAATATATAGATATTACACCTAAATCAAGAAAACATTTTTTTTTTCTTTTTAGAAGTCTAGAGCATTTTGAATGACATGACAACACAAGTTAAGCACAGTGCTTAATCATAAAACATTCACCTAAAAAACTGTATATCAGTAACTAAACAGCACAAATGATGCACAAACTTTATTACCAAGAAACAACAACAATACAAAAAGCACACATGTACAATAACACATCATTTGTGTAGTTGACAAATATAATACAAGCCATAGAAAGGGGAAATTGAATCAGTTAGACTCAACTAGTCAGAGAAAATTCGATCCAGAGAATTTCTCTGGACTTCACGGAGAAATTCTAGTTTACAGAGATTTTCTCTGGTCCAATTTTCTCTGGACTTCACAGAGAAATTCTGGTTCACAACAAGTAGATGGCTGTCCACCAGAAGCAGAATCTTCCATCCATGTATGATGTGATAAAGGAACTTTTAGCTTCTTCCTAGCTTTCTTCTTTGCTCTTGCAGCAGTTTTAACCCAATTAAGAGAAGTCTTTCTCTGCCATTTAAGGAATGCATATATAACAGCTAGAAATCCAAATGGTCCAGTAACCAGCCATCCAAAAATAAATGGGCTTAAGCATCTGAGCTAGTTAGTATTCTTATGAATGGAATACTGGAAGCAATCATCATTATAAAAACCTCATTTCTTGTAATCTCAATTCTTTCCACAGCTCATAGAGTTGTTAAATCCAGCACAAAACAGATTTTGGAAATAAAACCTGAACAACAGAGGACATCATCATCATCATCTGCGGAGAAAAAAATACAAAGAATCAATGCACAGAGAGATAGAGAGAGTGGCAAACGAACCAGGGTACACCAACCTGGAATAATGGAACATGAATCTCCATATTTACCAGCTTGGACACCCAGACCAAACGAACTAGGATACATCGACCGCACCCGAGGTGTCATAGACACACTGCCGGCGACGCATCCGTGTCCAAACTATAGCAACACTCCAGTGACATACGATCTCACCGTTGACATGCTACCAACCTGTGACTATCACCATCCACTGGAGAACCAGAGCAATTGATAGAGGAGACAGAGAGTCAATTTTCTCTGATATGATATATGGTGTGGGTTTAAGGACCTTAGACATCAAAAAATAATATTGTGGATCTCTTCCATTACTAAAAATGGAAAAGGAACCTTAAACTAATTTTCCCTTTTATTAAGTACAATTAATTAGAAAAATATTTTAGCTATTAAAACTAATATAGGTAACGTAAAATATTTAAAATATTATTTCATTGAATTTAATGATTAAAATATTAATTTTTTTATTGATTTTTTTAATGAAAATAAATAAATGATTTAGATTAAAAATAAATAAAAGATTTAGAATTTAAATTGATAAAACAAAAAATTTAAAATTTATTTTATTACAATAATTAAACTCTAAGATTTTTTTTTGGCTGTAATTTTTTTTTTTTTTTTGGGTAAGTAAACTTTTTTTTATTAGTAAAGGAAAGGATAAGGAACATACATGGCTTTAGGCTTCACGTTTATCACCTGCGCCTTTTTTTTTAATTATTTGTGAGTGAGAGAGTTGAGTGATAGTGTTTGACTTGGATCAACGCGGATGTGTGTTTTTTTTTTATTTTATTTTTTTGGAACTAGGTGGATGAGCGTGTGGGTGTGGGTTTGTTTTGTTCTTTTTCTCACTCGGTGAGTCATCGATGGGGATGGGGATCCCACACTTGTTCCAAAACTATATCTTGAAATGTGTGCCATTTCCATTTGACAATTCTCTCATCATAATTTGGGATGTTTACTCAAAGGCATTTTTAGGTTTTAAGAGTATTTACTTATAAGTCTTAATAATAAATTTTATAAAAAAAATTATTATAAAAGAATTTATTAATTATAAATTTTAATGATAATTTATAAAAATATAATAAAAAAAGTTATTAATTGTCAATTTTTGGTGACGTATGTAAAAAATAATTATAAAAAAAATTATTTTTAGCGATAATTTTATCAAGATTTATTTTCAATAGGACTTAATAAAAATTAAGTCCAATTATTAAGACCTATTGGTAGTTTATCCTTGATTTTTTAATTTATTTTAGGTTATATCATCTCTTACAATTTTTTTACAAATAAAAAGATTAAAAAAATTTTAAAAAGTAAAAAAAAAATAGTTTTTAACCAATTTCTCAAATCACTCATAGTTTGGGAGAATTACATTCTAGTGATGAGGTAAGATTTTGTTTTGGGTAAATTACACTAACAGTCTTTATAATTTGATATTTGTATCACTTTGGTCCTCGACTTTTTAATTGTGACACATTTGACCCTGAATTTTGGATCTTATTCCAAATAAAAATATTGAAAATATCATTGCTTAATTTTAAGGACAAAGTTGTCAATTTGATAAAATATAAACTAATTTAAAAAAAAATAAATGTCAAAAATTATTTTTAAATTCTTAAAAATTATTTCTACCCATTAAAGATAAAATTATGTAAAATTGATAAATCTTTTACACATTTATTTATTATTTTACCAAATTTATTTTTATTATGTATTTGGATAATGATCATGTAATGGGTGGTTATTAGGCTTTTAATGTGTAATCGATATATTTAATATATGAAGTCTTCGTTTGGAAATAGCTAAAATAGCATGGCTTCTTTGTTATTTTAGCTTGGCCTTTTTGGCCTTATTTGGTTTTTTGTTTTTGATTTTTTTAGGCCTTGTTTAGTTTGTGTTTCTCAAAAAATTTTGTGAAAAATTCTCTATAAATAAGTTTTCAAAAGTAGTCAAACCAAACAAATTTTTCTAAATTTTTTTTTCAAAACTTGTTTGGTTTACAAGTTTTCCAAACAAATCTCTCTCATACACATCAAATCAATCACTTTTTCCAAAACTCTCTTTTAAAACATTTTTTTAAAACATCTTTTGAAAAAAAATCAAACCAAACAAATTTTCGTATTTTTTATCTCAAAATATGTTTCTCAAATACAAACCAAACAAACCCTTAATTTTTGAGAGAGAAACAGTGTAATGATTATGATTTGAATGTAATATTTTGTCTTATTGGCTTATATAGCCAATTTTGTCTTTTGTGCTTTTTTAGCCAAAACTCCATTGTCGAAATGTTTTTCGTTTTAATTTTTTTGATTTAATAGATTGATTTAAAAATGATATTGAAATTGTTGCCATATTTAACTTTTAGAAAAATAGAAACTAATTAATGAAAATAAAATAACCATTCATTACATTATCATCATCTAGACACATAATATAAATTAATTTTGTACAATAAATAAATAAATAAATGTATAAATATTAGTTTTTGGTGGGTAGAAATAATTTTTTAAAATTGAAAAATATTTTTTTGACATTTATTTTTCTTAAATAAGTTTATATTTTATCAAATTGACGACTTTGTCCTTAAAATTGAGCAGTGATATATTTAATTGTTCTTATTTGGAATAAGATTCAAAATTTAAGGTCAAATATGTCATAATTGAAAAGTCATGGACCAAAGTGATACAAACTCCAAACTATAAGGTCCTTTAGTGTAATTCAATTTTTTTTTTTAACACAAATATGGAGATGTATAAGTTATATTTGTATTTTTTTTTTAATTTTTCATTTGTATTTTATTACAGGATTATTTACACTTTATATATTTTTATATTTTTTTTCTCTATCTTACTGTGCTATTCTTTTTCCAAATAAATTTTATATAAAAAAATAATTTTTGTAAAATTTTCTTGAATAAAACACAATAATCATCCTTAAAATATAGAGAAATCTTATAGGGGTGTGTACTATATGCATCTTAGTACAAAATAACGTAATTTTATGAATTTTTTTTTGTAATATCAATTATAAAATGCATAACGTCTCCACAAATTAGTGCACTAAAAAATGTCGTTACGAAATCACAAACTTTTGTTACATGCACTACAAATTTTTTGAATATTTTGTTAAACTAATTTATAATGAAATTATGTATTTTGTGATTAATACTATGAAATTTTATAATTACATTAATTTGTAATAGAGTAGATACGGTACACGCTCTTGAAGGGATGTGTATCATAAAATTTTCCTAAAATATATATTTTCTGTCACTCTTTTATTCTTCCTACCACTTTAGTTGGTTTTAATTTTGATAATTTGACTCTTGAGATTTTTTATTTAGCCTCCGTTTGGGAAGTGGGTTGACTTTTTGACTTTTTTGGCTATTTTAGTCTGGGCTAAAAAACTTGGCTTGGGAAGGGCTTTTTGGCTTTTTAGACTTTCTTTGTAAGAGAAGAGTGTAATAATTATGGGTTGGATGTGATATTTTGGTTGTTGTGGCTAAAATAGCCTATTTTGTCTTTTATGGCTATTTTAGCCCCAATCTTCCTTAGGGTAAAGTCAGGATCAATCCGTTATCTACGATTTCTAAAAAATTGGAACAAATCCAATCCGTTTAAATCGTGGACCCAATCCAAACTAATCTATTTAAACACAAATTTAATCGGTTTATGACCACAAATTCACATAATTAAATAATAAAATATATATATATATATATATATAACACTTTAATTTCATAAAAATATAAACATAGCACTATATTAGTTCCATAATAGTAACATGTCATTCTATAATAGTGACATACTACTCTAGAACTTAAACAACTATAAGAAAACTGGTTTCACCATAAGTATTTAGACCATTTCAAATCAAAACTAAAAACTAACAAACCAAAGTAATAAAAAAAGATACTATGCGGGTTTATGTTTGTGTTTAGGTTTATATGAAATAAGAGAAGATACTATGTAGGAGGGTATATACTAAACTATAGACTATTTGTATATGGTCCGGATCGATTCCAATTCAGAATTGTGGGGTTCAATCCGGAACCAATTTGTCACGACACAAACCCGCCCCTATGGGTTTAGCACCGTAACCGGCCAGTAATCCGTGATTACCAAAGGCCTGCTTAACAGTAAAGACAGTAATACAGAGTAAGGGGCTGGCCGAAGCCAAAACAGTAAATAAAAGGTATCCAATGAGCTGTGACATTTTAAATGCAAAAAGACTTTCCTGAACATAATCACATTCAAAACCAAAACAATATATACATACGTCATATACAGACATTCAGGTTAGGGACCAAATCCCTACTACAACAGTACAGTGCAAGTCTTAACATTTATTACAGAACAAAGGCAAAAGGGGAAATCTAAAACACCCCAAACCAGCTTTGGCTTGAAACGACTTGGAACCTCGCAGTGAGGCACAACGGTTGGCTTGACAAAACAAGAGCTAACCCGACGCTCCTAGCTCCGGTCCGGTACCTGGATACCTACATATATATATAAACAGTGAGCTAAAGCCTAGTGAATAACAGTTGTGTAAAGAGGTTAAGAATGAATGTCTTTTCAGTAATTAAACAGTCATATCAGTCATTTAGAAATCATAGTAGTCATATGTGGTACATCCAATAGCAAAACAGTACAGTAGGTCTTAACAGACCGAACAGCCCGTTGATGGCCATCATAACAGTAACAGTAGTGGTTCCAAACTTGGGAACCGACAGAGATCTCTGTGACAGTAGTAGTAACAGTACAGTAACAATAAGTTGCTAAGGATGCCACGAATACAGTTTACAAATAGGATAAACATTCGTTCATTAAACAATAATGTTTCAGTAAACAGAATAGTTGATCATTCAGAAAATATTCATAATTGAACATATCTTTACAACATTGTTACTCACAGAGCACTGGGTTATAAGCAGCTAATGAGCGTCCTCGGATGCCAACCCTACACAGTTACAGAACGAACACACACTAAGTTACACACTCGGGAATCAACAACTTAGTCCCTATCTTGACTCGGTGTGGTTCTACATCAATATCCTCATTATGATGCCTTAAACATGGCCTAGGAATGCTTAGGATGAAAAGAGGATGCAAAGATGTACTTTAAAACACTTTTCAAATTTTTCAGAAAACGGGGATTTCGCTCGAGCGTGGCTTTCTACGCTCGAGCGGACATGCAGACAAAGGAGCTCCGCTCGAGCGTGACTTCCTTCGCTCGAGCGGACTGTAAACTCCATGAAAAGTACTGGATGCATGCAATTCACGCTCGACGGACGCTCGACCTCCGCTCGAGCGTGAGACTCAGGTCCTCGCTCGAGCGTGAACTCTCTCGCTGGAGACGCTCGAGCGGACTGTAAAACACAAGAACTTCTGGGTACATGTATTTCACGCTCGAACGCAACTTTCCACGCTCGAGTGGAAGTGCACGACTCAGAGGGTACGCTCGAGCGTGAAGTCCTACGCTCAAGCGTGGGTCCAAAATCTGGAATTTTCAGATTCATCCCCAAGCACAAAACTCAAGCATTTAAGCCTCAAACTCGATCCTTTTGGGTTAACTTTCTGAAAAAACACTTTAAACCCATAATATAATATGTTTCAAAGTTCAATTTGAGAAATCAAAGCCCAAGGATGAGTCAATTGAACACCATTTTCAAATAAACTTCAAGAACAAAGTTCAAACACAACATGCATGTATTCAATTGAATTCAAAGCTTCAAATACATGGTCAAATAAATCAATCCTTCCAAAAACATGATGAATTCTTGAACTATAATCAAAATATGAACATGCAAATTTCATGGAAAAGATCTCAAAACTTAAGAATGTGCACATGCATGCATGAATTACTACTCAATTCAACATATTAAGCTAATTCTTGCCTTAAATCACTAATCTTTCCATGAATCATGCAAGAAATAGCTTAAATTCACAATCAAGAAGATGAATCTTTACCTTAGGTCTAGAATTCAAGGTATTCAAGCTCAATTATGCAATCTCTCTTCAATTTCTTTTAGTTCCCAAGCTAAATTTGATGAACTCAAGTTTTCTCTTAACTCTCTCTCTCTCTCTTATCGGTTTTGGCCTCTAAAGGAAATGAAGATGATGCATCAAAAATGGATAAGGCATAATAAGGGTGGGTTTTTGAGTCAATCCACTCAATGGCAATTAGGTAAATAACTAGGTTCAATCAATTTAACATTATTTAATCTAATTTAATCATTCCAAATCGAATTTAAATTAAATCTACCATAAAATCACATAAATTCTAACTAGCATGAAACACTAATCAATTTCCGATTCGGTCGCCGATAATATCTTCAATTCGCAGTTCGAAATTAAAAACATGAACAGGTCAATTAAGTAATCAAACAGATAGAAATGCGTTTAAAACAGTATACTCATGCAATCAATTCAGAATTTCAGTCAGATCAATCACTTATTATGCTTAATCACAGTTTAACACTAATCAGAGGTGAGGGCTGTCACACAATTCGTGGACTACGGATTTTTAATTCTTCAATTCGAAACCGAACTACGGATTCAAAAAATCAATCCAAACCTACCGAATTGGACTAGACTAGATCGGATTACGAATTTCACAGATTCCTTACTCAACCCTATTAAATTGGTCTAGTATATAGACAGCCATCTGAATTGCTAACATAATAATTATAAATTTCACATATGACCTTTAAATATGGGTACTTATCAATCAATTCTACTAATTAGATTTACTTATAGATCAAGATTGATAAATTTATCACTGTAAATTTATTTATAAAAACAAGAGAGACTGATAAATTTATCAATAGGACGAATGATAAATGTACGGGGAAAAGATATTCGTCGTTGTCCGTACTCCTTTCGTCCAAGTTCCGAATCTATCCGATCAACTTGAGAACACAACGGCGGTGAGCTACCCGGTGGTGTGTCACCGGAAAACCCCTCTGACGGTCAAGTTAGCACACCCTCAGAGAGAGAGAGAGAAGCTGAATGAATGTAAGTTTATTTTACAAAATGATGTTCCATCCACAGCATGGGGGGCGCAGTCATGCTTGTATATTTTCTGCGTTCACCTCTGCACCCATTCATCTATTGATACGTGGAGCTGCTCTCCCATCTGTCAGCGCAAATCCAGCTAAACACCACCCAATCAAACCGCCAGACAACATTAGCGGGAACTCGGCAGCCTGACAGCATCACCCCGGCCTCCTTCGACTGAGCTACTTAACGAGTCCAACAATGCCACTTGCCGAGCTCTATCGCAACCGAGCTCGGTAGCATTCCAGTACGGCTGAGCTCCAGACAGGTTAGGCTGGTCCGTGAGAGACCTTTCTGCCGAGCTACATGCGCAAACAATAAGCCTGGGTTGACAGACGATCATCTCGGCCAAATGGGCCCTGGACCTCAACTGAGTAATCCACTCTAGTTCAGCCAACGTTAGCTCGGCCCAAACATGCTCGGACCTCTTTTTAGCCCGGTCATTACCACAGCTCAAAGTCAGATTCTGAAATCTCCCTCACAGTAAATAAGTCTCAAAAGTAGGATCTACTGATAATTTAGTTGTGTTATGTGTCACTTTAATTTTAAATTTTAATTTTTTTAAAATTTCATTTCTTAGGCCTTGTTTGGGAACATGCTATTTTAATAACTTTTTGACTAAAATATGAAGTAAAAAAACTAATATGTTTGGGGTAATTTTTTGACTTTTTACGAAAAGATGTGCAAAAAATAGAGAGAAAATGAAATCTTTAATTTTTTGGTATTAGTTATAGGTTTTTTTGATTTTTTTAGAAACTTTTTGACTAAAATGTTAACTTGCCAAACGAGACCTTAATAGCCTTCGTTTGGGAAGTGGGTTGGCTTTTTGACTTTTTTGGCTATTTTAGCCTAGGCTTAAAAGCTTGGTTTGGGAAGAGCTTTTTGGCTTTTAAGCTTTTTTGAGTTTTTTTGTGAGAGAAGAATGTAATGATTATGGGTTGGATGTGATATTTTGTTTGTTATGACTAAAATAGCCTATTTTATTTTTTGTGGCTAAAATAACCAAAAAGCCCAAACCATGACTTCCCAAACGAAGCCTAAATATTGTAAATCTAATTTAATAGATTTAATTTTATATTTTCTTATTTGATTGCATGTTAGTTGTCCATGTCATATTATTTTTAATGAATTTAGTGGTGTTTTGAAAAGTTAGTAAAAATTTAATTTTTTGATTTTTTTAATCTATTTTATCTTTTTGTAAATAAAAAATATAAAAGGTGATATAACTTAGATCTCGTTTGAGAACAAAAGCCCTGTTTGGTAGAGCTGTGGGAAAGTACTTATAGTTTATGCCTAAACAGCTTATAGCTTATAACTTTCAGCTTAAGCTGATTTCCAGCTTATTCTTAAAGCATCTCCTGCTCCACTCAAAGAATAAGCTGATTTCTGACTTCCACAAAGCTATAAGCTATAAGCTATAAGGTAAACCAAACACATCAAAATAACTTAAATTAAGCTGAAAGCTGAAATAAGCTGTAAATAATTTTTGCCAAACAGGCACAAACTAATTTAGTAATTTTTTGACTATTTGCCTAAAATATGAGTTAAAAAAAATTAGTATGTTTGGGATGACTTTTTGACTTTTTACAAAAAGATGTGCAAAAAAATAGAGAGAAAAGAGAATTTTTGACTTTTTGGTATAGATTGTTAGTTTTTTGATTTTTTTAGTGACTTTTTAACTTTTTAGCTAAAAAAATTATTTGTTAAACGAGGCCTTAAAATGAATAAAAAGCTAAAAACTTTTTTTCTTTTTATCTTTTTCTTTTTCTTTTTCTTTCCCAAAAGACCCTTTAGTTTTAGATTTTAAACTGATCGACTAGTGGAGCAATGTCACGTGACATAGATTTGGGTTTAAGATCTGCATTCCATAAAGGACTCACTAATGGTGAGATGCCACTTGACACAAGAATGAGAAGAGCCGACTAGGGATCTTCGGAGATTTTAAATATTTTATTAAATGTTTTATATGAGCATGAGATCTATATATAATATGGGTCTTATATGTGTTTCATTATAAGTGAGATATTTAAAAAAAAAAAAATTGAGATCTCTAAACTTACTCATATGAGATATTTTGTAAAATTTTTAATAAAAATTTTAAAATCTCCAGTATTTTTTTTGTAAATCCTAAGTAAAAGTTGTAATGGAAGCATGCATCTTAACTCGTAGCAAAGTGGTTGCTGGTGTGCCTAATGACTTGTTTGGCATTAGGCTCATATAGTTTTGAACTTTTTTTAGTTTGTCTTTTTAATTATTGGATTATTTTAGTATGATTAAAAAAGTTACATTTGAGATTAGTTTATTTATTTTTATTTTTTTTTGTACTTGACTCATGATTATGAGGAAAAAAAATGAAATGATTATGATATGAATGTGACATTTTATTTTATTGACTATTTTAGCCAAAAAAATAAAAATAAAAAAGCACTATAAATTATTATATCATTATTTCCACTTTTCTAAATATTTTTTTATAAAAAATTAAAAGGTAATGCTAGAGATACCAAATTTTTTACTAAATAAATGACTAAATATCTCACATGGGTTGTGAACTCCACACCCATGTGAGACATTTTATCATTTATTTTGGGCCTATAGCATTTTCCAATTTGAAAATATGTGGTTGGGCTTGTGTTGCTTTCATTCAATGTGAAATTAAGGTCTCATTTATGAACAAGTTATTTTAGTATTTTTTTGATTTTTTTATGAAAAAATATACAGAAAAGTAGAGAGAATAATATAATAATTTATAATATTTTTTTAAAACTTTTTGAGTAAAACTAAACTTTGCCAAATTTGCCCTCCGCAACCGTTTACATGTTTTGTTATTTAGGATTAAGATGGACATTTTTGCTATTATCAAAAGTAGGGGTGTTTGGGTTGATGTAAAAAAATATAATTTTTGATTTTTTATAAAACAAAAAAAAGAAGAAGTGAAATATAAATTGATTTTGAAGTGATATAGTAGAGAGATAATGTGATCAAAATAAGATAATTGTGACAAAAATATAAGAATGTTAGCACATGCCAAACACCCCTTTATTGACTTAATTTTTCTATCTCCCAATCTCTTTATTTTTAGAGAAATTAAAAATTAAGGCTATGTTTGGAAGAGTTTTGAAAATATAATTCTACCTCTTGATTTGCATGTGGTATTTAGTTACAGTTTTCAAAAATTAATTCTACATTCACTTTTGAAAACTCTTTTTAAGGCGGAAAAATTTGAGTTAACCGGCCGTCCCCCAGACGTCCGGCTGGTTGACCAGAACAGTGCAAAATATATATATATATATATATATATTTTTTGGCACATGTTATTTTTTATATTTTAAATAAAAAATTTGAAAATTTTAAATTTTTTTAATGAGTTTTGAATAGAATTTTAAGTCGTGTGTTTGGTTATGAGTTGTAAATTTTTGTATCAAATATTATATGTCGTATCAAAAATTCTCCACTCAACTCAAAACTCTTTTCAAATCTTATTCACTAAACAAATTTTTCACACTCAAATCATAATTTCAAAACTCGCAAACTCAAAATATAATTTTTATTCTCAAATCATATTTAAAAGATTCTACCAAACGTTACCTAAGTTTTAAGACAAATCAATTTCTTTTATTTATTTTTTATATTTTTCCCTATAACTCTTCTCTTTTGTAATTTAAATAAATAATTTTCACATATTAAAATTAATTTCTTTCTTTCCTCGCCAAATCAATCAATTCTCCTGTGCAATCAATCCAAAGCAGCTGCAAGATCAGGTATGAGTCATCCCCCCAAGAGTTCCAATCCATGCAAACAACAAACAGTACAAATTATGAGAACCTGTCCTTGTTCATGACAATTAATTAATGATTCTTAGGACCGGCACTCAAACCTAATCATCATTATGTTGAATTCCTAGACGATGCAACAATATTTCCCCTTTGGATTTAACATCATCTCCAAAAAAGGTTTTAACAAAAGAGTAATGTTTGGGACCCCTTTTAGGAGTCACCCTCTCACCTCCTTTATCACGTGATGGGTGGTGATTGGAGGAGCAGGAAAAAAAAGAAAAAGAAAAAGAAAAAGAAAATGTAACCAATGAGAGAGAGAGGGGGTCAAAGGGGTAGAAGGAAAATGGGGGATGAATCATTGTTGTTTAACAAAATCATCGGGATTTAACCAAAAAAAAAAAAAAAAAAAAATGAAAATAAATTGTCAAATAAAAAAATAAAATGATTACAATTATCGAACAAATATAATTTTTTTCATAAAAATTTTAGAGATGAAGACCGATAAAATGATGATCGGAATGAGACCAACATGACTCTCTAGTTCACAACATGCACTACTTTTCATTTTTCTCACTCAACTAAAAAAAAAACAACAATTTTAACAACTCCAAATAATTATACTTTTATGAATGTACAATTGAGTGTATCCTCTGTAAATAAAAACTGTGACATGAGACACAATTATCATTTGTTCCAACTTACTTATTCATAAAAGTGCAATTACTCTGTTTCTCTTAAATGCGATTTTTCTTCTTTTTGTTTTTGTTTTGTTTTATTTGTTTGTTTTTTTTTAATATGCATAAATGAATTTCAAAAATTTCATAAGTTTTTGGTATTCCATTCATTAAAAAAAAAAATAGTTTGCAAAACATTTTTTTAACAACAAAACAGAGAACATAAACACAACCAAACATCCCATAACATTATTGTTTCTTGTTCTCTAGCTTTTGTATTTGGCATTATATTTGGGAGATCTAAGTTTTGTTTGCTTGCAATGAAAGTAGGGTCATTCTTGTCTACAAATTCAAAGGCTTTGATTGGAACTCAGACCTCTAAGCTGTGGGAGCTGAAGGTTTGCTTTCAGATATTTTTACAAAAACAAGGGAAATGCACCTGGTTAAAAATGTGTTGGGTATACCTTTTTATTGGAGTGTGGGACCCAATTTTAATTTGGCTTGATTTAGGTATAATATATTATATTTGTGGAGACCCAATTCAATTTTGATACAATTAGGGTTTGATTACAAAGCCCAATACCCAAGTATATATATATATATATTGTTCAATAGTTTAGATAGACATATATTGGTTTTCACCAAAAAGAAAAACTGTAGCGGCTGCACTATTGTTTTTCGGTTTTTCAAAAAGGGGAGCAACCATTGGTTCTCATTGATAGTTGGTGAGATTAGTGCTTCCTAATTGATTCAGTGGGTTTGCTTGGGGATAACAGCGGCTGTTTGATCTGGGTTGATTGTGCTTTGTTCGTGGCTGTTGTTGTCTCTTGATTCGATTGATTTGGGATAATTATTTTGGATCTTCTACAATTTTGGTTTTGAAAATTTTGGTTCATCTATTTGGTGAGGTCTTTCCTCTTTGTTTATTTGTGATTATTTGGAATTCACCTAAGGGTGGTTTTGTGAGACTATTAGTGTCTCGTTTGTAATCGTTTGGAACTTATTTGGTTGATAGTGGAATTGGATTTCGATCCCGTGGACGTACCTCACATTAAGAGAACCATGTAAAAATTCTTGTGTTGCCTTTGATTTAATTTTTTCGCATTAGTTTTTATTCCCATTGATTGATTTACTTGTGGGGAATCATACATATTTTCCCTAACAACTAGTATTAGAGCTTACGGTTGATTTGGGTTTATTTATTTGTGTAAATCAATGGAGGGGAATGTGGGTCGTATGTCTTGCTTCAATGGAAGCAATTGGGTAACTTGGAAAACTAAAATGGAGGACTTATTATTTTGTAAAGATTTGTATGGACCCATTGAGGGTGATTCTGGCAAACCCGAGGGTGTGAAATATGATGAATGGAATAGGCTTAATCGAAAAGCCGTTGGTGTTATCCGTCAATGGATTGATGACAGTGTGTTTCATCATGTTGCTACTGAAACTTCAACACATGATTTGTGGAAAAAATTAGAGAACTTTTATGATAAGAAATCAGCCACAAATAAAGCCTTTCTGTTTCGTAAGTTGGTTAATTTAAAATATAAAGAGGGCAGCCCTATTCCAGAACATCTGAATGAAATAAAAAGTATTGTTAACCAACTTCTTCTATGAAAATTATTTTTGATGATGAGTTACAGGCTTTGATGCTACTTAGTTCCTTACCCGAAAGTTGGGAGACTTTGGTTGTGACAGTTAGTAATTCGGCACCTGATAGAGTTGTCACAATGGGCCAAGTCACTCGTAGCTTGTTGAATGAAGAAACTAGAAGAAAATCAGCGGGTTCCTCTCATTCGGAAGCATTTGTTGTGAGAGGCCGAAGCAAAATAAGGGGGAGGAGTAAGACTCCTTATGGTCGTGATCAAAGCCGTGACAAATCGAAAGATGGTTCTTTTTCAAAGAAAAACATTGAGTGTCATTATTGCCATGAGAAAGGGCACATGAAGCGGGAATGCCGAAAGCTCAAGAATGAGGAGAAAAGGCGTGACAAAAGTGTGGACAAGAACCAAGAAGACACAACGGCAGTTACTTACCAAAGGTGATCTCATGGTCGTTTGTGAAGATGATTGTATCAATTTTGTGGGCCAAGAGAGCAATTGGGTGATTGATTCCGGTGCTTCTTTTCATGTGACTTCTCGAGTTGATTTCTTCATTACCTACACCGAAGGAGATTATGGTTTTGTTCGAATGGATAATGAAGGTTTGTCCAAGATTATTGGTATGGGTGATGTTTGCTTAGAAACAAATTTGGGCTGCAAGTTGTTGCTTAAAGATGTGAGGCATGTTCCCGACATTCGCCTCAATTTGATCTCTACTAAGAACCTAGATGATGAAGGCTACAACAACAAATTTGGTGATGGAATATGGAAGCTCACAAAGGGTTCCTTGGTAGTGGCTAAGTGTAAGAAGACTGATACACTTTATTCGATGCAAGGAAAAATTTGTAAAGGTGTTGTCAATGCACTTCAAGATGATACTTCTACCGAATTGTGGCACAAGCGGCTTGGCCATATGAGTGAAAAGGGGCTGCAAGTTTTGTTCAAGAAAGACCTTCTACCCGGTTTGAAAGGTACACATCTCAAAACTTGTGTTCATTGTTTGGCGGGTAAACAACATAGAGTTTCTTTTCATAAAAATGTTGCTTCTAGAAAAGAAAATGTTTTGGAGTTGATTCATTCAGATGTTTGTGGTCCTTTAAAAGTTAGAACACATAGTGGTGCACTTTATTTTGTTACTTTCATTGATGATTATTCAAGGAAAGTTTGGGCTTTTCTACTAAAAATTAAAGATCAAGTTCTATAAGTATTTAAGCATTTTCAGGCCATGGTTGAAAGAGAAACAGGGTAGAAATTGAAGTGCATCCGATCAGACAATGGTGGTGAATACATTGGGCCATTTGATGAGTATTGTCGCAGCCAAGGCATTCGGTACCAAAAGACAGTTAAGAAGACTCCTCAACAAAATGGAGTTGCCGAGAGGATGAACTGCACCATTGTAGAAAGAACAAGATGTTTGCTTTCACAAGCTAAATTGCCAAGATCCTTTTAGGGTGAGGCATTGAAGACAGCGGTTGACGTGATCAATTTGTCTCCTTCCTATCCTTTGAATGGTGATGTTCCAGAAAGAGTTTGGACCGGTAAAGATGTATCTTATGAGCACTTGAGAGTGTTTGGTTGCCGAGCTTTTGTTCACATTCCAAAAGATGAGAGGTCCAAGCTTGATAGTAAGTCAAGACAATGTATTTTTCTTGGCTATGGGCGTGATAAATTCGGGTATAGATTGTGGGATCCGGTCGACAAGAAAGTCATTCGAAGCCGTGATGTTGTGTTTCTTGAAGACCAAACAATTGAAGACTTTGGCAAAGGTGATCAACTAGAGCAAAAAACTAGTGATCTCATTGACATAGATCCATCTCCTTCATCTTCAGTTGATGATGAAAACGGGAGAGATGTGCAGCCACCTATTGAAGAAGTGGAGGATGATGCTAATCCTAATGAAGTTAAGCCAGAAATTGAGGAAGAGCATCCAACTCAAGAACCGCCACCACAACTTGAGTTAAGAAAATCTACAAGGGACCGACAATTTTCAAGAAAGTATCCTCCCAATGAATTTGTGTTGATTTCTGATCAAGGGGAGCTAGAGAGCTACCAAGAAGCAATTGAGCATGGAAAGAAAGATGATTGGAAAAAGGCAATGGAAGAGGAATTGAATTCCTTGCATGAAAATCACACTTATGATTTAGTGAAGTTGCCTAAGGGGAGGAAAATTTTGAAAAATAAGTGGGTCTTCAAATTGAAGAATGATAGCAAGAATCTGAGGAACAAAGCACGTCTTATTGTGAAAGGCTTTGGGCAAAAGAAAGGTATTGACTTTGATGAAATTTTCTTGCCAGTTGTAAAGATGTCTTCTATTTGGGTTGTACTTGGCATGGCTGCAAGTATGAACCTTGAAATTGAGCAACTTGATGTGAAGACCGCATTTTTTCATGGTGATCTTGAAGAAGAAATTTACATGGAGCAACCGGAAGGCTTTGTGGAAAAAGGGAAAGAGAAATTTGTTTGCAGATTGAAGAAAAGTTTGTATGGTCTTAAGCAAGCCCCGCGGCAATGGTACAAAAAATTTGACTCTTTCATGATGAATAATGGTTTTTCTAAAACCACTTTGGACCATTGTGTGTTTGTGAAAAAATTTTCGGATGGTAAATTTATTATTCTTTTGCTTTATGTTGATGACATGTTAATTGTGGGTCAAGATTCGACCATGATAAACAGGTTGAAATTGGAGTTGAGCAAGTCTTTTGCTATCAAAGATTTGGAACCGGCAAAGCAAATTCTTGGTATGAAAATTGTTCGTGATCGCAAAGAGGGGCTAATTTGGTTGTCTCAAGAAAGCTACATTGAGAAAGTTCTTGAGAGGTTCAACATGAATAAAGTAAAGCCGGTTGGTTGTCCACTTGCGGGTCACTTCAAACTTAGTTCGAATCAATGTCCTACAAGTGAGAAAGACAAAGAAGAGATGTTGAAAGTTCCTTATGCTTCAGCAGTTGGTTCTTTGATGTACGCCATGGTTTGTACAAGGCCGGATATTGCTCACGTCGTTGGTGTGGTGAGTCGGTTTCTCTCTAATCCGGGTAAAGAACATTGGGCAGCGGTAAAATAGATTCTAAGATATCTTCAAGGGACTTCGAAGGTGTGTTTGTGTTTTGGGGATGGTAAGCCGATGCTTGATGGGCTCACGGATTCTGACATGGCCGGTGATGTTGATTCTAGGAAATCTACTTCGGGGTATTTGATGACTTTTGCAGGGGGAGCTGTGGCATGGCAATCTAAATTACAAAAATGTGTTGCTCTCTCAACTACCGAAGCTGAATTTATTACTATTACGGAAGCTTGCAAAGAAGAGTTATGGCTGAAATTTTTTTTGCAAGAATTGGGTTTGAAGCAAGAAAGGTATGTACTTTATTGTGATAGTCAAAGTGCTATTCACTTGAGCAAAAATTCTACTTTTCATTCGAGATCGAAACACATTGATGTGAGATACCATTGGATTCGTGATGTGTTAGATTCGAAATTGTTGCAACTCGAAAAGGTTCACACGGATGATAATATTTCGGATATGTTAACTAAGACTTTGTTGAGGAACAAATATTTGAAGTGTCGAACTTTGGCGGGCATGGTTGATTTCTCCATCTAAGTCGGTCGGGGGAGAATTGGAGCCTAAAATTGAGGCATTTCCAATGTTATCCCCATATGTTAATGTAATTTGAATCTTCCTTATGTTTTTTGCGTTTGTACACAATTGGGTAATTCTTGAAGATCTCATCTTCGACTTTCACAAGAAAAACACAATATGTTCTGCTGTGTTTTGTTTTCAAAATTTATTTTCTGAAAAAAGAAAGAAAAAAGAAACTAGTTTAGTGAAAAATAAAGAAAAAAAATTACAATTCAGTGGTATCTTTTCAAAATAATTATTAAGACTTTAGTTATTAAAGTTTGTAATTTCAAAAGCTGGTCTGATATATATATATATATATATGTATTTTTTTAAAAACTAAAATTGAACTATAATCACCCAAAATATTTGGTTATTTTCAAAAGCTATTTTTGCACCCCAAGAAAAAAAATGAAAATGATATTTTTTAAATTATTTTTACACCAAACTATTTTTTAGTGTGTTTCAAAAAAACATATTTTGAAAATGAAACTAAACAAAATGTTTATTAAAGTTTAAACGACACATATAATTTGTGAGTAATTATAAGTATTCAAATTTTATTGATAAAATTTTAAAGGTGTCCACTATAGTTAGAGTTCTCACCATAATTTTTTTAAAGAAAAAGTTAGGTTGTCATCTTCATTGGTTTAGGTGTGAGTTTGGTCCATTTGTCCACTACTTAGATTGTTTTCATCAATGTATATTTGTTGTAAGATTTATATAAAATTGGTTGTTTAACATTTGAATAATATAACACATCTATTTATATTTGTAGTAGTTCATTCATTTCCTCCTGTGTCCACCTATTCCTCTCTCTACAGCTAGATAAAAGAATGACAAACTATTATGAGTTTGTTGGTTAGGTGCCCTAATATTGTAGAGAACAATGTATTATATATTAACTCTTGTGAATGTTTAAATATTTCTCAATGAGTCTAAAATATAGAAACTAAATACAAAATCAAATGCAAAATATAAATGGATGGATATGATTCTTGAGAAGTGGACTCCTATTGACACTATAAATAGTAATATTAATATTTCAAGATACGTGACACTTTCTTGATCAATCAGGAATTAAGAGAATTTACCAAGTTAGCGGTCTTGCATGGTGGAATATGAAAGACAAGGTGGAAGAAGTTAAAGCACATGTGAAGAATATGATGGACAAAGTGACTTAGTAGAAGACATGGAGGATATGTGGCATTGTGGAAATGAAGATGGAAGAGTGGGTAGTTTCAGGTGGTTATTGGGTAGTTATTGCTAGAAGTTTTTTTTTTTTTTAAATAGCCATTGATGGCTACATTTACAAGGGAATAGATCCAAACACCATTTTTTTATTTTATATTTTTTCATTCCAGTTCTTTATTGTTAGGTTTTATTCTTGGCAACTCCGTTTGACAAAACTCCTTTCAGTTGTATTTATTTTCGCACTTTTATTTTAGTGAGGCTATGAGTGTTTAGATGCGAATCCAACCCGAATTGTGCCTTTCAGAGAAGTTTGTGATGCTAATGCTTTCAAGATTTCCACTTCGCTGATTATGACGGGGATCGAGCTACCTGGTCAGCTCGCGGGGGTCCAGGGGGTAGCGCCACGGCGGGGTCGAGGGGCAGCGCCCCCGAAGCGAAATGCAAAAATGCATTCCAAGTTTCCTGTCCGCTCGAGCGGACATTACCCCGCTCGAGCGGAGAATCCCTGATTCCAGAAGTTTTGGTCGCCTGTAAAAGTACTGAGCTGTGTGATTTCGCACTCGAGCGGGTTCTCTAGCGCTCGAGCGGGCCTCTGTTTTGTCACACGCATATTTTGCTAAAGACGCTCGAGCGGGTTGTTGGGCGCTCGAGCGGAGATCGCGGGACAGATTCTATAAATTCGCGTGTTGGGTCAGATTTTAGGATTACTACTCCAGATCTTCTTTTTGGGTTCTAGGGTTTATATCTGGGGATATTTTGTGAGTTTTCTTTGATGTTTTGATTGAGTATTCAACTCATGTTTTAAAGAGTATACATCAAAGGTTTTGTTTGTTCTACAAAAGAGAGAGTTGTTCTTTGGTAGATTTTGAAGAATTCGAGCCTGAAGTTTTGGTGGATTCCGGGGTGGCTCATTGTAAAGACAATTCCGAGGTGAATACGGGTTGGAAGAGGAACATAGAGGTTGGTTCAATTAGGCATAGATTCGCTAGGTAATTGAGAGTATACCTGTGTAATTCCTTTAAATCTTCTTAGTGGATTGTTTTGTGGCTGTTGCCCGTGGTTTTTTAATTACAGTTGGAGGTCTCCAATTGTGGTTTTTTCCACGTTAAAATCGTTGTGTTGATTTGTCTTGACTGTTTGATTGGGATTGTTATATACTGCTTAAAATTGTTACATAATCACAAATCAATATCTAGGGGGAATTTCTAGATTTTTTAATTGGTATCAGAGCAGGTCGTTCTATTTTTTTTAAAAAAAAATCTTTTAGAACGAGATCTTGTTTGATTTGTGATAATGGATACAATTCGTGAAGGAAATTCTATGGTTCGACCACCCTTACTTGACGGATCCAATTATTCTTTTTGGAAAGCTCGGATGAGATCTTTTTTAAAATCTATTGATGAAAAAGTTTGGCAATCCGTCATGAATGAGTGGACCGAACCAACAATTATTATTGATGGAGTAACTTTCTCCAAACCAATTGATAAGTGGGACACAACTGATTACCAAAATAGTAGCTGGAATAGTAAAACTATCAATTCTCTCTTTTGCGCTGTCACACCTGAAGAGTTTAGTCGTATTTGCAATTGTGAAGTCGCAAAAGAGGCTTGGGATATCTTACAAACTATTCATGAGGGCACTCCTTCGGTTAAACACTCAAAACTTCAAAGGCTCACGTCTAGTTTCGAAAACTTTTCAATAAAAGATAATGAGACCTTTGATGAATTTTATGCGAAGTTGAGTGACATTGTAAATTCTAGCTTCAATTTAGGTGAAAAAATACTAGAATCCAAAGTTGTGGAAAAATTTTTGAGATCCTTGCCTGATCAGTTCCAACCAAAAGTTACGGCTATTGAGGAGGCTCAAGATGTTGACAACCTCAAGCTGGATCAATTGGTTGGAAATCTCCAAACTTATGAGGCACATAGGAATTTCAAAAAGAAACAAAAAGATATTGCTTTTAGTAGTGCTCATAGAGTTCGAAAGGATTCTGATGAGGATTGTGATATAGATTCCAAGATTACGGCTGCTTTTGTTAAACAATTTAAAAAATCTTTTTTAAAAAAGAATCCTAATCTTTTGGAATCTACTCATACTCATAAATCTAAAGGCAAAGGCAAACTCAAAATTAATTCTATAGCCAAGAAAGAGAAAGGAAAGATACAAGGGAACTCTGAAAGACTCCAATGCTATGAATGCCAAGGATTTGGCCACTTTGTTCAAGAATGCCCCACTCGGTTGAGGAAGAAGAAAGCCCTCGCTATCACTTGGGATGATGAATCAGAATCTGATAAAGATGAAAGTGACAATGAAGATCAAGGTGAAGAGGGACATAAACAATTTCTTGCTTTCATGGCGGTTTCCGAAGCTGAAGGACAAACAGATTCTTCGAAGAGGTCAGTTGAGAATATCATTGATGGTGAATCCTCAGAGAGTGATCATGAAGAGCTTGAGCAAGCTTATGAAAAGTTGTATAAGGAGTCTCTTAACTTATTCAAATTGAATGACAAACTCACAAAGAAACTCAAAGCATGTGAAAGTGAGAATGTCAAACTTAAGGAGGAGATTTTCGAGGCCAGGATTAATGCCATCAAGATTTCTAATGATCGACAAGCTCTTTGTGCAAAACTCTTGACTTGTGAGACAGAAAGGAATGAGCTGCTGCAAACCCATGCCATGCATGAAGAAAAGATTGAATCTCTCGAGATGTCACAAGTTGCTTTGGAAGAACTAATGATCAAGAAAGAGGAAGAGCTCAAGTATGCTATGGCTACCATTGGTCTTTGGAACAAAGGATCAAAGACTTTGGAGGATATCATTGGGTCTCAACAAATGAGTTGTGACAAGAGTGGCATTGGCTTTGGTGGTAAGAAAGAACAAAAACAGAGTGCTTCAACATCTCATGATACAAGAACTCAAGGAAAGGGAGAACAAAAAATTCAACATAAGGATGGACTTCTTAAACTTCCTAGAGTTAGTAAGGTAAAAGAAAAGAAGGTACACCCTGGACACCCTGTTTTTATTTGTCATCATTGTGGTATGCATGGTCATATTCGCCCTTACTGTTATAAGTTGCATGGGAGAGTGTCTCAAAAGGGTAGAAATTCGAATACTTTTTGGGTTAGGAAACTACCTTACATGTCCAGGCAGAATACCAAGATTCATGAGGGTGTTCACAATGCCACGACATTTACCAAGACCGCTAGACCTAATTTTGTTAAGATCAAAAAGATTTGGGTGAGAAAACTTGACTTGTGTTAATTTTTTTATTTGGTTTAGTTGTTGGGTTTCTGTGTGTTTTTTTTTAGAAAAAAAAAATGTGTGCATGTTCGGTTTTTGTCTTGCTTTGGTTAAGAAAAATAAATAAAAAAAGAAATAAATAAATATATGGTTTTGCAAGCTTGAAATTTTTGAGTGGTCCTTGGTGCATATTGGATTTGATGAGAATATCCATTACATGTTAATATATGTGTGCTTTCAGTGGTCATTACTCGTTTTGGAGTGTATGTTTTTTGATTAGTATGTCTCATTCTGTACACACTCTTGGATTAGCAAATTTTGGAGTCTTCCGCCTTAGTGATTATTTTTTTTCTATGAACTTCTGGCATTGTATCTTTTGCTTTTCTAGAGGAATTGACCTATACTAGCATATCTTGGGTAATGTTGAGTCTCTTAACCACCTACCATCCTTTTGCATCTCCATGGCTTTCCCCTTAATTCTTTTCAGTCTAGCCATGAGGAAAAGGCTACCTCAGAGTCACTAACTAAGCCATCCTTATTATATCCATGCTTCTCTAGTTCGGTTTCCATACTCTTGAGCATGTCAACCACCAATGATTGTGCAAAAGAAAAAGAAAAAGAAAAAGAAAGAAAAGAAGACAAAATATGCAAAAGAAAGAAAAAAATGTGCAAAAAAAGGAAAGAAAAAAAAAGGAAAAGATTCATTGATTGAGGGGGAGCCTTCGCCTTTACTCACCAAATACCCCTTGATTCCTAGTGGTTTGACTTTCCTTTGTCGTGCTTAGATTCTCTTGTCGGAGGTCCAACTTTCAGATCACTAGTAGGATTGAATTTAGTGTTTGTCGAACTCCAAGAGTCACACACACACTTTTATCATGGGATCTATGCTTTTCACAAAATGCATCACTTTCTTTCATAAGGAATTTTCTACAGACTGTGCACATTGTGTTTACTAGTAATTGTGCTTCTTAGATAATCTTGTGTGTTTTAAGGTACAAATCTGAAATTCCTTGCTTGCTCCACCATATTTTTTTGTCGTTTTCTTCTTGTTCACTGTTTTCAGTGTTTGTGGTTGCTTTTAGGGAGGGGGAGTTTGATTCATCTTGATTTGGGTTGCTAAGGGAGTTTGGTTTTTCATTGCAAGAGTTGTTTAGCATGAACACTTTGATATGTTTGGTAAGGGAGATTGGCTATATGTTTTGTATGTTGCTATGCACTATTTGCCCTTCTTTTATGTTTCTGGTATTTACATCGTCATATCATTGCTTGTGTGGTTTATGATCTTGCTTTTGTTGTTTAAGAGTTGTTTTTCATGAGTCTTAGTTTTCATCTATTCATGTTTTCCATCTCATGTTTCAAGATAATCGTGTCATATGTCTATTACTTTTTCATATACTCTTGTGGGACTAATAGTTGTTTTGGAGATTGTGGCACTAGTAACTGTTTTGCAGATCAAGACCTTGAGAAAGAAGTTGGCTTTTGTTAGCTGTAATGGGTTGGGGTGTTTAGGATTTTATTTGTTAGGTGTGTTTTGTCACGGTATTGCCAAAGGGGGAGATTGTTAGGTTTTATTCTTGGCAACCCCGTTTGACAAAACTCCTTTCAGTTGTATTTATTTTCGCACTTTTATTTCAGTGAGGCTATGAGTGTTTAGATGCGAATCCAACTCGAATTGTGCCTTTCAGAGAAGTTTGTGATGCTAATACTTTCAAGATTGCCACTTCGCTGATTATGATGGGGATCGAGCTACCCGGTCAGCTCGCGGGGGTCCAGGGGGCAGCACCACGGCGGGGTCGAGGGGTAGCGCCCCCGAAGCAAAATGCAAAAATGCATTCCAAGTTTCCTGTCCGCTCGAGCGGACATTACCTCGCTCGAGCGGAGAATCCCTGGTTCCAGAAGTTTTGGTCGCCTGTAAAAGTACTGAGCTGTGTGATTTCGCGCTTGAGTAAGTTCTCTAGCGCTCGAGCGGGCCTCTGTTTTGTCACACGCATATTTTGCTAAAGACGCTCGAGCGGGTTGTTGGGCGCTCGAGCGGAGATTGCAGGACAGATTCTATAAATTTGCGTGTTGGGTCAGATTTTAGGATTACTACACCAGATCTTCTTTTTGGGTTCTAGGGTTTATATCTGGGGATATTTTGTGAGTTTTCTTTGATATTTTGATTGAGTATTCAACTCATGTTTTAAAGAGTATACATCAAAGGTTTTGTTTGTTCTACAGAAGAGAGAGTTGTTTTTCGGTGGATTCTGAAGAATTCGAGCCTGAAGCTTTGGTGGATTCCGGGGTGGCTCATTGTAAAGACAATTCCGATGTGAAGATGGGTTGGAAGAGGCACATAGAGGTTGGTTCAATTAGGCATGGATTCGCTAGGTAATTGAGAGTATACCTGTGTAATTCCTTTAAATCTTCTTAGTGGATTGTTTTGTGGCTATTGCCCATGGTTTTTTAATTACAGTTGGAGGTCTCCAATTGTGGTTTTTTTCAAGTTAAAATCGTTGTGTTGATTTGTCTTGATTGTTTGATTGTGATTGTTATATACTGCTTAAAATTGTTACATAATCACAAATCAATATCTAGGGGGAATTTCTAGATTTTTCATTTATTTTCCCACACTGCATTTCAATTTCTTAGGAATAGTTCTAAGTTAGTCTGTTCGTTACTATAATCCCCTTCGAAACTGTGAAAGTGTGAAGGTACTATTGTAAATATTTGTTTACTTGATGCAATTTATGTTCTGATCTTTCCCTCCTCCTTTTACTTTTTGATTAATTCTTCTGAGTTATTTTTTCTCCTATAACAAGCCACTAGTAAAAGTCTTTTCCATTGAGGCTAAAAGAACTTCGAAGCAATTGTCTGACTAAATGGTTGGCATTTACTATTTCTGTAAGAACTTTAGTGATCCTTATTGGTACACTCTAATTACATTTCTAACTTTCGAAAGCTAAAAAAGCCAACAGCCCCACAAACAAGTTTTGTAAAATTTTGTCAATTCATATGTTTTCTGTATCCAACTTATATTTGATTTATGTGTTCTTAATATTACTGAATATTTTTTAATTGAATACATACCTGTGAGGAGAAATGCAATAAATTAACAAATCGGAAATAAGAAAATAAAGTTCTTAGAATTATTTTGCAAGGACAATGGTAAGGAAACAAATTTGGGAGTGTATTTAAAGGAAAGCAAGACACAAACAAGTTTTGTAAAATTTTGTCAATTCATATGTTTTCTGTATCCAACTTATTTTTGATTTATGTGTTCTTAATATTACTGAATATTTTTTAATTGAATACATACATGTGAGGAGAAATGCAATAAATTAACAAATCGGAAATAAGAAAATGAAGTTCTTAGAATTATTTTGCAAGGACAATGGTAAGGAAACAAATTTGGGAGTGTATTTAAAGGAAAGCAAGAAAAGGAGTTTGTTTAGAGCATAGGTTTAGCCAAATCCATACTCAACCCAAGGGGTTGTGGCATTGTGGTAAGGCCTTGGGGTTTAAGCCCCAAGGTCACAAGTTTAATTCCCCCCTTGGGCCAATCTCCTGAGCGAAGCACTGTTGATTAGGAGGTTAGACCTCAAGGATGCCTAATCAGCTACTTGGTGTGGGTTTAATGCTCTCCCGCTATGCGAGTCCTGACTTAATCGAAGCTTGCCTTGGGAGGTCGGGACAAGCTTCCAGGTTATAGTCTCTTACTCGGAACAGACAACAGGACACCCTGGTGATCTCCTCATGGGGCGCTCCCTTGGACCTGCGGGAGAGCAGGGAGGATTTCCCTGCAAAAAAAAAAAAAAAAAAAAAAAAAAATCCATACTCTTTAAGTTTTGTATTAGATGGAAAGTGCAACTAGTAATGCACACGTAGAGTCTTCACATGTCCACAAAACCCATTGGAGTTTTATCTTATTGTTTTTGTTGGTTTCATATTAATACAAGCAAAATGTCCAATATGCTTACAGTGAAAACACCGGAGAAAAATGAAAAAAAAAACAAAAGAAACCTAAGCAATAATCAACGACAAGAATAAATTCGTTTCCATTTTTTAATTAACAATAGTTTGATAAAATTTATTCCAAAAAATATATATGAAAACCATAATTTTTTTTAATTACTTTTTTTTCTCACCATACTAGTTTTCCACTGGAGAGAAATATAAAACATATTTTGAAAATGAAGCCAAACCACTAATTTTGCGAGAAAATTCCATTTTATAAACTCCCTATTTATTTTTTTTCTTCTTTTATGCGTGTGTGTCTCTGAAATACAATACCATGATAATTGTGTAAATGATATTCCAAGCTATACCTACTCCACTATATGTTTAATTATTATTAGCAAAATAAATTATGAGTCAAGCTAACGATTGTCACTGAGGTGGGAAAATTGTTTTTTTGTTTTCTTTTTAATTAAATGTGAATCCTTAAGTAATTTACACATTTCTGAAAACTTTTATATTTTTTAAAATATTTTATTTTTTATATTCCCATCTAATTTTCTCATAATGAGTTTGTCAATACTCATGACAGCTATCTGAATAGTTAATTTTCGAAACACTTTCAAAAACTTTAAAATATATTTTTTTAACTCATTACCCTACAATTTTCTCACAACGAGTCATCAATACTAATAGCAGCCCATTGGGCAACTAAATAAATTTCAGTTAAATAATTACAATAATAATATAATAATATGGGGTGTGTTTTGTAGAAGATTTTCAGAAATTAGGAATGAGAATATATTAATGTCAAATATGAAGGTTGTGTTTTAGGATTAGAACCAACAAGGGGGGCTGGTGAGCATAAATTAGAATAAAATATTAAAAGGTTTATGATAACTATAAATAAATCGAAATAAACAAATAAAATAAAAAAATAAAAATATGTGATGGTGGTAGTTTTTCGCATGCTAAAGTGGTATTCGAACGTGCCTAGGCAGAAAAATAAAATAAAATATAAACGTTATTTTCAAATCACGCTTCAAGGTAAACGTGTCTTAATAATTTAATTATGGTGTGGGTATATATTATTTTAGTTTGGATTTTTGTGAGGGAATCGGACGAATTGCGACGACCCAATCAAGGGTCAGGATGACTTCTCAGCCATGCCAACTAGGACCCGCTTTTTATTAAAAAATTATTGAGGATTTTGTTAATAAGCTTAGAAAATTATATAGAAATATAAAATTTTAAGGACACGTGACCATAAGTTTGAATTTAAAATTTTTGAATAACTATTTTAAATTTTATTATTTTTGTCTAAAAACACAACAACAATTTAAAAGATTATATTACTTTTATGTATTTATTTGTCCATTTACCTATTCATGTATCCATTTATATGCACTTTTATGACAAATTTTTTAACGATGAAATTTTTTCTATTGACTTAACTTTGTTCTTATAATCAAAACAAATCAATAATTCGATCATATATACCCATAGAACAGTTTTTTCACAAGTTTTTTAGTGCTTTAAGCTTGTCACACTTATGTAGAAATATAAATTTTAAGGACACTTGACCATAAATTTGAATTTAAAATTTTTGAATAACTATTTCAAATTTTATTATTTTTGTCTAAAAACACAACAACAATTTAAAAGATGATATTACTTTTATGTATTTATTTGTCCATTTACCTATTTATGTATCCATTTATGTGCACTTTTATGACAAATTTTTCAACGATGACAAATTTTTTAATGACTTAACTTTGTTCTTATAATCAAAACAAATCAATAATTAGATCATATATACCCATAAAACAGTTTTTTCACAAATTTTTTAATGCTTTAAGCTTGTCACACTTATATAGAAATATAAATTTTAAGGACACTTGACCATAAATTTGAATTTAAAATTTTGGAATAACTATTTCAAATTTTATTATTTTTGTCTAAAAACACAACAACAATTTAAAAGATGATATTACTTTTATGTATTTATTTGTCCATTTACCTATTTATGTATCCATTTATGTGCACTTTTATGACAAATTTTTTAATGACTTAACTTTGTTCTTATAATCAAAACAAATCAATAATTAGATCATAAATACCCATAAAACAGTTTTCTCACAAGTTTTTTAATGCTTTAAAGCTTGTCACACTTCAGTTAGACTCCATTATTATACTATAAAAGTATGATATGATATTATCTATGTGATATTTTTGGTTAATAAACAAAAAATATTAGTGTTGTTTGTAAAAATAAAAAATAAAAAATTCCAAATTAATGATAAAATTTATGAATTTTAATAATCAAAGTACTATATTTTAACATCAATTTTTAACTTTAAAAAAAAAATACCACTAAAATTGAGTATGTTAGACCTCTAATTTTTAGTAACTGGTTTTCTTCCGGTTCGTAATCGGATTTGAGGGTACTATTGGACTCATGAGAGTCTATCACGGATTTCGTTTTGATAATCTGAATTGTTCAATGTGTAGAACTTATCGAGTATTAATGCCTGAAAAAATACATTAATTAGATATCGATAGCTACGTGATTAAATCTGTTTTGTATAAAAAAAATTGACGGTGAAAAAATAAACGGTTAATAAAAATCTGATCTGATGAGATAACTATCGATATTCAATTAACTTAAATTTTTACAAATATATAATATCCAATAAATATTACACATCAAACAATTCAATTTATTAAAACGGAATCTATAATAGAACTCCCCCAGTCTAATAGTTCTCCCAGATCAAACCACGAAGAGAAAAAAAGTCCAGTCTAATTTTTAACTATCTAGTAATCGAGTATGTCAGACCTGTAAATTTTTTTCCCTGTGTAATTTGATTAGAAATATTAGGTAGATAATGTGCAATGGGAGTCCGAATGATTAAGCCTTTTATTTATATTATTTTATTATGCATTTGGAAGTATGTATTTGTTTGTGGGTGTAAGTTGTTTTCTTTTTTATTATTATTATTATATTTTATTAACATATTTTAATAAGTATATACGTGGATTAACTAAGGGTTGAGCTTAAGGCAGGTAGCTAACTAACTAGAGAGTAGAGTGGGCAAGAGTGCCGATTATTTGAAATATAACAGCCTCCACGACGCGAGTATTTGGTTCAATTTTGTGGCTGCGCTGTTTCTCGGAAGCTCGTTGAGTCCTCGTCCAGATTTTTTTGCATCAGCTTTTGTAAACTAAAGTGACGTATACTGGTAAAAGCTTGCGAGTAATGTCATGTAAATATTTATCTCTTAGAAAAGAAAATTTAAACATAAAATTTATGGCTGTATTAAATTAATATTTATTTATTTTGAAAAAAATAATTTAATTAATTTATTTTTAAATTTGTATATATTAAAATTGGGATATTTTTTTTAAGGTCCCTGATATTATGATTTTATAGTAGAAATGACATCAAATATTTTTATGATGTCTAAGGTCCCTCAACATCAATCCAGAGAAAATTGGTCAAGAGAAATTCTGGGACTTCCCTAAACTTCCCATTGTAAATTTCTCTGCCCTTTTTTTTTTTGAACATAAGAATTCTCCTATCTCAACTCACTTTCTTGCTTCTCAAAGGTGAGGAAGAAAGGCAACAGTACAATATTATATACATACTTTCCATTATCAAATCCTTGCTAAGGTTTCCTATGTCCTCAAACATTGATAGCCTGCTCTCAGCAACAAGTTACAAAATTCTCTGGTTTGGTTGGTCAAAATTTTCTTTGGGTTGTTGGACTAAATTTTCTCTGGGTTGAACCTAGAGAAATTTGAATTTTCTCTGGGTTGATGTGTATCTAAGAACCAGTTTGTGTGTATACTTTTAAAAAAAATCAAATTATTCATTTTATTTTTTCCTTTTGTTATTTATTTGTTTAGTTTATGATATGAAAATTTCCCTGATCTGTAACTCTTCTCAGCAATCTGGTTTTCATATTCCAAGTTTAGATGCAGTTTTGAAATTGGTGGAGGAGAAATATATTAAAACATATAGAATTAGTGAACCTAGTTTCTCTGTGGTGAAGCTGATGAAAGATGTCTGTGAATGCTTCTTGGCAGAAGGCACCAATTGTACTGATGATGGACAAGTAAGATCCACAAATTTAACATCATCTCTTGCTATATCTAAGAAATTAAATTCAGAGAAAATTGGTCCAGAGATATTTCTCTCAAGAGAAATTCTGGAAATTTCTCTAGACTTCGGAATTCTGGAAATTCAAATTTTTTTTGAAAATTCTGGAAACCCACATCAGTCTTCGGAAATGATTGTGCAGAAGATATTTGCAAGTCTGAATTCAGCTGCAACAACCGATTCTTGTAATAATAATCACAAAACTGCTCTGGGATTCCTAGACAAGTGTGAATGTGATATGCCCGGTAAAAGGGCGTAAGGTCAAACTTCAGAACAAAATCTTCATTAATTTCTTCAACATCTAAAGTATATGTAAAATCTTCAGACCCTGAATAACTTTGTTCCTCAATTTTCCTCTGATGAGCTAGCATGTCCTCATCCCTCTGACGCTGCAATGCAGCATATCCTATTGTTGTTTGTCCAATATCTTTTGCAGTGTTCCTAATGAGAACTAACCATTCATTAATGAAGCATGTGGCTCGTAAACCCTAGACGAAAGACAACAATGCAGGTGGGTGGGTTTATAGATCCATGAAATCAGGTTGAGAGATCTAGAAAGTACAGAGAAAAAAAAAAAAGGAAGAGAAAGAGATTGGGAGGTTCTGCTAGAGAGAGAAGAATCGGGCAATGAGGTTTTGAGGAAGAAGATCAAACCTAGTCAAATTTCTCTGATCTATGTTTAGGGACCTTAGACATCAAAAAATAATTTTGTGGATCTCTTTCATTACGAAAAGTGGGAGAGGGACCTTAAACCAATTTTCCCATTAAAATTTTGGATGAAATATTATAAACATCATATTTATCATTTATTATTATTTTTAAAACATAGTAAAACATATGGTGGCAATTATCAAATTAATTGATTTTTTTTTTGGGTGTAAATAATCTACACAAGAGTATATAAGATAATGAATAAATTAATCAAAGTGAGACCGTTTCACAAATTAAATAGTCTCAATTGATATTGTAAGATTGTATTTGGATTATAAATCTAAAAAAGAAAAAGAAAAAAAGGAGGGTGAACTGTAAGTTAAATGTAATTTTATTTTATTCACATTATGCCATTTTTATTTTTAAATTTTTTAATGCAAATACAATTTAAGCAGTTCAGTATAGTTGTTTTACAAGACTTGAAATCTTCTTGTAAAAAATATCTTAATAAATTTTATAAAATAAATTGAAATCAGTTTTCATATTATCATTGGTAAATTGGGAAAAAAAATAAAAATAAAATAGTAACAGTAGAGTAAATATTGCCCGGCCCACCAAATTCGGGTCGGGTACAACAACAGAATGGTCCTCAAGAACCCAAGCCCGAATTGAGCCATAAGTTTGGAAAAAAGCCCGGGGACTCGACCGACCAAAATAAGCTAAACCTGACTAACACGCTAAGGTGCGCCGGCTTTACAGACCCATCGGATTAAATCGGCGAGGCCTTCGTGGAACCCGCCAGCTTTGTCTTCTCTCTCTACACTCTCAGCCCACTAAAATTCAGCTCAAATGCATTCCAAATAAATCCCAAACGGAAATCAACTCCATATTGTAGTCTCCCACCCACCACCTCTCTCCTCCTCCTCAAATCCCTCTCATCTCCTCCGCCTCCAGCCCCCCTCCCTCTCTCTCTCTAAAACTTCCACTTTCTCTCTCCTCTCCTCCCACGTGTATTCACGGTTCCAAAAACACCACCACTACCCATTTCTCTCTCTCAATGACCGATTACCGGTTACCGACGATGAATCTCTGGACCGACGACAACGCTTCGATGATGGAGGCTTTTATGACTTCCGATCTGACGTCTTTTTGGCCTCCGCCGCCATCTTCCTCTGCCTCCACCTCGACGGTGGCGGCGAACCACCACCCACCACCACCGCCACCGCCACAACCACCATCGCCACCGCCGCAGATATTCAACCAGGAGAGCCTCCAGCAACGTCTCCATGCCCTGATCGAGGGGGCTCGAGAGAGCTGGACCTACGCGATCTTCTGGCAATCCTCCGTGGTCGATTACTCCGGCGGCTCCATGCTGGGTTGGGGCGACGGCTACTACAAAGGCGAAGAAGACAAAGGCAAGCGCAAGGCGGCGGCGCCGTCGTCCGTGGCGGAGCAACTGCACCGCAAAAAGGTTCTCCGGGAACTCAATTCCTTGATTTCCGGCGCCTCTCCCTCCGCCGACGACAGCGTCGATGAGGAAGTCACCGACACCGAGTGGTTCTTCCTCGTCTCCATGACTCAATCGTTCGTCAATGGAAGTGGACTCCCCGGCCAAGCCTTCTTCAATTCGTCTTCGATTTGGGTCGCCGGAGCTGAACGCCTTGCTGGTTCGGCCTGCGAGCGAGTCCGACAAGGTCAAGTGTTCGGATTACAGACCATGGTTTGTATTCCTTGCTCTAATGGCGTCGTCGAAGTGGGTTCTACGGAATTGATATTCCAGACCTCAGATCTGATGAATAAAGTCAGGTTTCTTTTCAATTTCAACAGTACTGAATTGGGTTCATGGTCGATTCCGGCAGAAAACGACCCGTCTGCGATGTATATAACCGATCCATCGTCGTCCGTGGTCGAACTCAGAGAGTCGACACCGATAATTCCTTCTCATAATCAACAGTACTCGAAGCAAAACGGTGTTGAAAACCCTAGTTCGAGTACTGTGACTGAAACCCCTAGTTCAATCCATGTTCACAATCACAGCTCTCACCATCAAAACCAGCCACCACACCAACTAACCCATGCCCAAACCCAGAGCTCCTTTACCAGGGAATTGAATTTCTCTGAATTTGGGTACGATGGAACTAGTGTTAGGAATGGGAATTCACAGTCCTGCAAGCCTGAATCGGGCGATATTTTGAATTTCGGTGAGAGCAAGAGGAGTTCATGTAGTGGAAATGGAAATCTGTTTTCCAATCATTCCCAATTTGGTGGTGTAGAGGAAAATAAGAAGAAGAGATCCCCAACTTCACGAGGTAGCAATGATGAAGGAATGCTTTCATTCACTTCTGGTGTGATTTTGCCCTCTTCAGGGATGGTGAAATCGAGCGGTTGTGGCGGAGATTCAGACCACTCTGACCTCGAAGCCTCGGTGGCTCGCGAGGTTGAGAGTAGCAGAGTGCCTGATCCAGAGAAAAGGCCTCGTAAACGAGGCAGAAAACCCGCAAATGGAAGAGAAGAGCCATTGAATCATGTGGAAGCAGAGAGGCAGAGGCGAGAGAAGCTCAACCAGAGGTTCTATGCACTTAGAGCTGTAGTCCCAAACGTGTCGAAAATGGACAAAGCTTCGCTTCTTGGTGACGCCATTTCTTACATCAACGAGCTCAAATCCAAGCTCCAAACTTCAGAGTCCGATAAAGAGGAGATGAGGAACCAAATTGAGTCCTTAAAAAGAGAATTGAGCTTGAAAGAATCCCGGTTTTCAGGTCCACCTCCGCCCGATCAAGATCTCAAAATGTCAAACAATGGAACAAAGTTGCAAGATATAGATATCGATGTGAAGATAATTGGTTGGGACGCGATGATTCGAATCCAGTGTAGTAAAAAGAACCACCCTGCAGCTAGGTTAATGTCAGCTTTAAAAGAGCTAGACCTCGATGTCCACCATGCCAGTGTCTCCGTGGTGAACGATTTGATGATCCAACAAGCCACGGTGAAGATGGGTAGTCGATTTTACACGCAAGAACAGCTTAGGATGGCCTTATCGTCCAAAATTGGCGATTCACGGTAGGTATTGTCGGATGAATGGAGCTCAAGGAGAGAGCTTATCATAGGACCGGAGTTAAATTTGTGGATTGTGCCATGGCTCTGGGACATTTTAAGGCTCCCGGTAGGTAGCGAGCTCTGTAACATAATTGGTTTCATATTAGTCTACATTAGCTTTATTTGAGGATTTTTGATGTGAAAAAAGCTGGATGAGTCTGGTTTTTTTCTTGTTATTTTTGTGTTGGATCTTTGTCTAGTTTCAATCGTTGTATATAAACCTAAAAAGTCCATGAATTTTCAGGCTGTTTGTTCATGTCAACTAGTCTGTTTTTGTGTTTGTAAGATCCGCATGACTCTATTTCTCTCTTTAGATTCAGATTGGCTAAAAAACCCAGTTGAGCAGTGACTTGAAATATGCATGTTTTGTGTTACAGGCTGTGCTGTCTCTCTGAGCTTGGTTTGGTCATTCTCACACCTTTGAGTGTTTGAATTAGAGTCCTATGCCTGTGTTTGGCAAGGGCTTTTTTAGGTTTTTTTGGCTATTTTAGCCACAAAAAACAAAATAGGCTATTTTAGCCATAACAAACAAAACATCACATCCAACCTATAATCATTACATTCTTCTCTCACAAAAAAAGGTCAAAAAAGTCAAAAAGCCAAAAAGTCCTTCCCAAATCAAGCTTTTTAGCCTAGGCTAAAATAGCCAAAAAAGTCAAAAAGTCAAAAAGCCAACCCACTTCCCAAACGGAGGCTATATAGTATATTATTTTGATGATATCGGGCTATTTTGGGAACTTGGCTAAAAGTCACTTTTTTTGGTTAGTAGTAAAAGCTAAAAGTTGGCTTTTTTGGCTTTTTTTTCATTTGGCAAGTTGGTTTTTAGCCAACGGTGAAATTACAATTTTACCCCTCATGGGTCACAATGTGTTACATAGGTTCAATTGTAAATATTTTAAATAAATGGGGGTAGTTTAGTCATTTTATTATGATTTGACATCATAAACAAATATTAATTAAAAAAGTCAAAAGTCACTTTTTATCAACTTCTCAGTCTAAAAAAGCCAAAAACTTGATTAAAAGCCAAAAAATCACTTTTTACCATCTTCCCAAATCAACCCATCATCAGTTGGGTTGAAATTGTGAATTTTATGTACTTTATTGCTGTGGCCTGTTTGGTTTGTGCTTTATTGTCACATGGTGCAGCCAGGTTAATGATATTTTGTCGCACTCATTTTAGTGGTTCACGAAATTAGCCTAATTGGTACAATTTATAGGGCTTTGTATGCCATTTTTTTTTTTTAATAATTTTGAAAGTCTGTCAGCTTGGTTGTTTGGTATGAAACAAAAATAATTTAAATATGTTAAAAAAAATTAATTATGGAAAGTTAGATGAGATACTTTTATGCATTTTGTTTATCAATTTTTAATTTGAGAAAATTACACCCAAAGAGACTCTTTATTTGCTTGGGATCACTGGCATAAAATTATCTGTTTTTAAATTTCTGTTCTTCTATTTTAATATATTAATGATCGTTAGTATATATTATGAAAATTTTATAATTAAAAAAAATCTTACGTGAGTTTATGATTATATTCTCACATAATTTTTTGACTAAAAATGCATAGAAATTCAGAATATTGTTTCTAAATCTCTTTATTACCTGTTTCAATGTTCTTACATTCTTTACATCATATCTTAAAATTCTACCAACAAGGGTTGGTTTAGATGGAAAGGTTTGTTCCCTTGGCCCATTTGGCTTAAGTTTGAGTCTTGCTGTTGGTAGTTCTTTGTTGATGGGGGATATTGTGTAACGCTTTCCTTGGCTCTAGAATGGGGTAACCTCCCCTCCTCCTAAACTTTTCTTAAATAAAAAAAAAAAAATCTTAAAATTCGCGTTTCAAAATTCATTGACACAAAAAAAGTTTAAAGTAGATTTTCAAGAAACCTTTATGGGAGTGGATACAAAGCTTTTTAACCCATTTGGATGGGTGGAGATGTCACCATCTTTTATTGTCTCTATATATGGTGAAACCATGGGATAAGTGTGAACAAAAGCGTGTATTCTGAAAACAAGCCAACATGTTTTATTCATTTCTTTCTTTAGCCCTCGTGACCTAATATTTTTTCTTTTGGGCCACTTGATGTGATAGAGGGTGCAAAAAGAGGTCTCTCTCTCTTGAAATCTAGACCACACATCCATGCAATCCCCTTAATGCAAACTTGGAACTAATTTTGTCCTAGTGGCCCTACCATTGAAACATTTTGGAAAGTCATAAATTATTTTGATAAAAATAAATACTAAAATAATATTTTTGAATTTTTATATCCGCCCCAGAAAAACATAAAAACTATATAAATATGATGAGTGTTTATAATTTATTTTTTTCCCCACTAAATTAATTTTTACTTTTTAAAATATTTTTTCAAAAATAAATTCTGAAAATTAAATGAAATAAATATGAATTTTGACTATATTCACATTGGAAAAGTATAACAACCTACATGCATGTCCATATGTATACATACTAGTGGTTGCCCCCCGCGCACGATGTGTGTGCGTGTTAAATAAATAAAAATAAATAAAATATTTAACATATATTAATTGTAATCTCAAGAAATTTGTGGTCTCGAGTTCAAGTCTTGGCTCATTATCTTCTCTAGGTGTTTTTTTTTTTTTTTTTTGGATAGATCATTGGACACTTGGCATGAGGAGAGACAAAGCTTCAAGAAATCAATCTAAGTGCTCACATATATATAATATAGATATAGATAGATAGATAGATTAATGATAGTAGATATGCTATTCTTGTGTAATTTTATATCTAAAAAAGTCAAAAAGTTACTATCTTATTTAAGTCACATCACCTCTCTACCACATCACTTCAAACCCAACTCATATCCAAACCATATTTCATAAAATTCATATTTCATAAAAAGTCAAAAAGTGCACTTATTTAGATCATTTCAAACCACCCCTAAATGTTTAGATGGTTTGAATAAAAAATATGAGATGGTTCTAAGGGCCCGTTTGTTTTGGGTTAAGTACATGGGAGGGGATTAAGATGGTGGAGGTGTTATTTAATGTTGCGTTTGTTTGTAGAGTTGGGAAGGAGATTAGGATGGTGGAGGTGATATAGATGGAGGTTGGAGAGATGGTATTAGAAAAATAGTGAGGGGATTAGAAATTTTTTTATTTATTTTTATTTGTTATATATTGAGAATTTTTTTATAAATATTAATGTTTAATTTTTTATATTTTTTATTTGTTTTATTATTTTATATAAAAATAATTTAACAATTCCTACACTAACAACTATCATCAAAATAAATACAATTTTACTTAATCCCCTCACTATTAATCTCCTTACTATGAATCCCCTCCATTCTACCTCTGAAAACAAACGGGGCCTAAAATTTGATTAGCAGTTATTGTTTTTCCATTTAGTTATTTTATAGGTATTTTTAGAAATCAAGATTGTAAGGAAACTTTTAAAAAATATGAGTTGTATATTTTACATAATATAATCGACAAGAAAGTTCGGATAAATAACTGGTGTAATATGAAAATCAACAAGTTGAGTTAAGGTTAGAGTTCAAATTAGGGAGAAGTGTATCATAGACAGACGGGATATAATAGACACTATTCTATTACTTTAAAATTGGGAAAAATTGGTCTAGGGTTCCTCTCCTACTTTTCGTAATGGAAGAAATTTACAAAATTATTTTTTGATGTCTAAGGTCCCTAAACATATATCAGAGAAATTTGACTCTTTGTCTCTACTCTACTCTACTCTACTCTCTCTCTCTCTCTCTCTCTTCTCCTCTTATCCACTGTCTTCCAGATCCAAGGCAACAAGCTCTGCTCATCCACCCTCCTTTCCACCCTCCTCTACGACCTCTTCCTCAACAAGCTCTGCTCTGGTCCTGTTGCCAGTGCTACGTATTCTGGTCTGCATTAACCGAAATACATCATCGCCCTTCCGACACTCTCTCTTCCGTTGCCGACACCATTTATGCCGGTCTCGTCTCCGCCGATCAGATTAAGGATGCCAATTCCATCTCCGACCCTTCTCTGCTCGATATCGATCAGACCTTTGTTGTTCCTCTTCCTTGTACTTGTTTCAATGGGACTGATAATTCATTGCCCGCCATTTATGTCTTTTGTTGTTCAATCCCTGGATATTATGGCTGGGATTGCCTCCAGGTATTCCACTACTATTACTGATCTTATGACTGTCAATTTGTTAGGGAGTGTAGCTATTGATGCTGGTGACATTCTCGCTATTCCATTATCTAGTAATTCACTTTCATCTTTTTATTACACCATTACTTTATTTTTTGAGATTTTGGATGTAAATGAAAAAACATAGTAGGAGTAGAGAGAGTTAAAGCACATTATGAAAACACATACGATAAATTCCAAAGTCAGAGAAATTTGGTTAAAACACATTCTGAAGTTAGAGAAATTCAAAATTTCTCTGGGTTGAGAATTTCTCTGGTAATTTAGCTCACAGAATATCTATTTCGATTATTTTTTTTTCATTTGAATTGAATTTTCTCTGGGTTGAGAATTTTCTCTGGGTTGAAAATTTCTCTGGAGAAAATTCATGACCTTAGATCACACTTTGGGGTTATTCCACAAGATCCAACTCTCTTTTGTGGGTCTGTGAGATTTAATCTAGACCCCTTATCAGAACACACTGATCAGGAAATATGGGAGGTAAGGTTTCTAGATCTAACTAGAGCTAAAAGACCAAATTTTGACTGCTCTACTAACACCAAAAAAAAAAAGAAAAAAAAAAGGGTCATAAAACTACTATTCTAAGTGGTTATACACGTTCTTGAATTGTTATACTAATTAGCTGTGGATCAAAAATACTAATCACTAATTGTGCAGTGTAAATGGCATGCAAAAATTAGAAAAGAGCCAAAGAAATTTGTGCAGTGAGAGAATTACTCACTCGACTTCATTTCCATGATTGCTTTGTCAATGTAATAATACCCTTTCTTCCTGTTCTATGCATTTGTCTTTGTGTGTTGCAAACATTTTTTTTTATGGTCATAAGAAGCTCAAATTTATGTAACTTATATATACGTCAATTCATGTATGACTAACTAACTGTCTTTGCATGCAGGGCTGCGATGGGTCCATTTTGCTAGACAATGCAGATGGAATAGAGAGTGAGAAAAATGCAACTATTAATTTGTCAATTAATGGATTTGCTGTTGTTGATGACATCAAGACTGCATTGGAGAATGTTTGTCCAGGTGTTGTCTCCTGTGCTGACATTTTGAAATAGCATGCATGCTTGGGAGCCATCTTTATGTACGAGCGTTCGAGGCTCATTTTCAAGTTAAATTACCCATTGAAGGTAATGCAATATTTGCTTTAGCACACTTCCGAAAAATAAAGATGCCCCGCAATTAAAGTTAAGCTTTGTAACTTGCTGCCGAGAGCAGGCTATCAATGTTTGAGGACATTGGAAACCTTAGCAGGGATTTGATAATGGAAAGTATGTATATAATATTATACTGTTGCCTTTCTTCCTCACCTTTGAGAAGCAAGGAAGTGAGTTGAGATAGGAGAATTCTTATGTTCAAAAAAAAAAAAAAGGGCAGAAAAATTTACAGTGGGAAGTTTAGGGAAATCCAGAGAAATTCTGGCCCAGAATTTCTCTAGACCAATTTTCTCTGACTTGAATTTTCTCTGAACCAATTTTCTCTGGATTGATGTTGAGGGACCTTGGACATCATGAAAATATTTGATGTTCTTGATACTATAAAATCATAATATCAGGGACCTTAAAAAAAATACCCCTTAAAATTATCCTTTCTTTCATTGGGTATCTTTTTTTTTTTTTTTGAAAATGACAACTCATAAATTTTTTGTTTCATAAACCCATCTAAAGGTCCATACGTGATGAAGGATACAAAAATATTTTTTTGTTGAATTTATTTTGAAACAATCTTACCCTTCCATAGGTAAGAGATTTGAGTGAATGCCACAAGAACGCACTAGTCAAATGGAAGATGTTCATAAATCATTGATGGAGATAAATACACATTTTCGATACATATGTTTCTTGGCACTTTTGTATTTACCGAATTCAATTTACGTGAAGAAGAGCAAGTTCAGTGTTAAAATTCAATCTCTCTCTCTCTCAAATCGCCCTGACTCTGAATCACTTTCTTAATAGACTAAAATTGAAATTGGTTGAAATGTGTGAGAGAAAAAGAAGAAGAAAAAAAAACACTGCTAATAGTATTGATCAATTTCAGAGATTCATTCTATCGCTATCCAAGTTTGTGGAGTTTTTTTCAAATATGTTGAATTTGTTACGAGTGTTTTTTTTGATAAATTTGTTGATTATTGATTGTTGTTTGTAGAGTTTCCTTCAGATATGATGAATTGTTGTTGATTTTGTAGCGAAGGAACTCGTAGGCTTTGTTTGGTAGAGTTTTTAAACGTTAGTTATAGGCTTTAATTTGCACTCCATATTTGTTTACGGTTTTTAAAATTTAATTTCACACTCACTTTTGAAAACTCTATCCAAGGCAGGAAAATTTTGGCTAACCAGTCGTCCGGCCGGTCGACCGGAATAGTGCATAATTTTTTTTTGACACATGATAATTTTTTTATATTTAATAAAAAATATTATCCGAATTTTTAATTTTTTTTTTATAAGTTCTGAATAGAATTTTGAGTTGTGTGTGGTTATGAATTGTAAATTTTTATATCAAATATCATATGTCACATCAAAATTTTTTCATTTAATTCAAAACTCTTTTCAAAACTCATTCACCAAATAAATTTTCTACACTCAAATCATAATTCCAAAACTCACAAACTCAAAATATAACTCTATTCTCAAATCATATTATGTTCACACTCCGTTTTTGGGTAAAATACAAATACACTCTCTGAGATTTAATTAAAATACGAATCGCCCCTGTGGTTTTGAAAATTACATTCCACCCCTTGAGATTTCTAATTTCATAACAAATTGTCCCTTTTATTAATAAATTATCAAGTTAATTAACAGTTTTTAATAATGTTAAAAATATGTTTCAATTAATAACTTAGGTAATTTTATTATTGAATAGGAGAGCAATTATGAATTTTATTTTTTTAGTTAATTCTGTTAAATAAAAAATTCAAATAAGGAGATATTTATAATTTTGCAAACCACAATGGACAATCTATATTTTAAGCAAATCTCAGGAGGTGTATTTGTAATTTACCTTTTATTTTTTTGTTACTAATGCATTGTTCAAGAAAATAGTAAAGTGTTACTCTGGTAATTAGTAATATGTTACTGTGAAACACAATAATATGTTATTGTTTACGTCAATTTCGACGATAATTTTTTTTTTGTTAATAAAAAAGTTCATACCCAATATGAATTTTGTTTGATATATTTTGATGAGAGAATTCTAAAAATACAACTTGTTTAGTTTTGGTTTTCAAAAAATTATACTTTTTTATTTTCCGTATTTTAATGTTTTCAATGAATTTTTTAATATATTTTAAGTAATTTTTTTTTTTAATTTTTAGACACACCTAACATAAATACACTTAAAAAGTATAATATTTGTAAAAAAAACTTTAAACAATACACTAAATACCAAAAAATAAAAAAAATACAAATATTCAATACATTTTTTGCATTTTTACTATTTAGATACATTTAAGTAAGGTGTATCTATAAAAGTAAAAAATTGCTTAAAATTTAAAAAATATTCACTAAAAACAAAAAAAAAACACGAAAAACAAAATATCCAATTTTCAGAAAACTAAATTCAGAAAACTGATAATTTTATTAAAAATCAATATTTGGATAAAAAGTTATATTATTTTAAAGTTTAAAATATTAAATTATTCACGAAAGATATTTTAGTAATAGTGATATTTGCTGAATTTTTCTAGAAAAAACTTTTTGAATTTATCGTTAATGCATTAAAGTTTTATTATAAGTGGGTTTTGACCAAATTTTCCTAAACTAATATATGTTTAAAACTAGTGAATTATGGCCTCTTTTGGTAAGATAGTAAAAAGTCATTTTTTGATTTTTAATCTATTTTGAGTCAAATTAGCTTGCTTGTTTTTGTTTTTTCAAAAACACTTTTTAAAAAATTTTACTTTCTTGTTTTTGGTTTTTTTTAATTGATTTTTTTTAATATTTTAAGTAATTTTTTAAATTTTTATTCACACCTAACATAAATACATATAAAAAGTATAATTTTTGTGAAAAAAAACTTTTAAAAATTCACTAAATACCAAAAATATAAAAAATGAGAATTCAATATATTTTTCGTATTTTTATAAATATATTAATTTTTTAAAATATTTTTTCACAATTTTTTTTACTTTTTAGATACATATAAGTAAGGTGCATTTAAAAAAGTAAAAAAAATATTTAAAATTTTAAAAATATTCACTAAAAATAAAAAAAAAAACACGAAAAACAAAAAATTTAATTTTCAAAAAATATAATCCAAAAAATTAAAACTAAACACACACTTTATCTCTCTATGTTTTATACATTTTTTCAATAAAAAAATAAAAAAATTAACTTTTAAGCAACTTTCTAAAACAACCCATATCTCTAGCTACTATAATTTTAACATAAATTACGTATTCTAATTGAACTTTTTTTTATCACCCCCCGTTCAACTTTCCGCTCATTTTTTCTGAAGAAAAAGCGAGGGCTTTCTACCTTAAAACTTTTTCTTTTGTGATTACTAGGCTTTTTTTTTTCATTTCTTTCTTTTTCTCTCCATATAATTAAGGATGTGAATTTGATTTTGCTGATCGACGCATGCCTTATGAACGACTGGAGGAGACTTGTTTCTCTTAATATAGTAATGATGATTATCCTCCAATTCATGGGCAAAAAAATACTATCAAAGTTTAATGGAAAACAACGGGACCTCCAGCACCCTCAATTTTTTTTCATTGGTCAAAGTATATATATATATTTTTAATCACCCATAGTTACATGGGGGTGGGGGTCATTGGGGTCATGGGGGCTGAGGGTCTGCCGCATTTTTGTAATGGTAATGGAAATAACACCACAAACAAAGATTTTAAAAAAAAGTTTTCCTTCCTTGTGCAATTATTTATTAAGTAATTGAAAAATTTAGTTTGATTACAGATTCACCTTTTTAAAAATATTTTACACCATCTACTCATAAAAGTAGGATGTATTCCCATTAGCACTCAAAAGCTTTTATTTTTTTTTTAAAGCAAATTATAATTTGTGCCTATTGATTTGTATTGAAATTAGAACAAAAAGTGATGGAAACAAGTGATCTCTTGGTTTTTTTTTTTCTTCCTACCTCATGGCATGTCTTCAATTTTTATTTTTTTAAAGAAAGAAAACTCACGTAAAAGTCGAGGTAGAAACTAATATAGCACAAATTATTTTGGAAATTAAGAAGAGTGGTTTAAACAAGATTCATTAGAAACTGTTAAAATAAGGGCAAATTACACTAATAGTCTCTATAGTTTGGGGTTCGTGTCATTTTAGTCACTGACTTTTCAATTGTGATACATTTGATCCTGAATTTTGAATCTTGTTTCAAATAAGGACAATTGGACATACCATTGCTTAATTTCAAGGGTAAAATCATCAATTTGATAAATTATAAAGTAATTTGACAAAAATAAATGTTAAAAAAATATTTTAAAATTTTTGAAAATTGTTTCTACCCGCTAAAGATAAAATTATGTAAAATTGATAAAAATTAATAAAAATTACATGATTAATTTTTAAAAATTAATTTTACATGATCATCATTCAAATACATAATAAAAATTAATTTGGTAAAAAAAATAAATGTCTAAAAGATTTATCAATTTTATATAATTTTTTCTTTAGTAGGTAGAAATAATTTAAAAAAATTTAAAAATATTTTTTTGATATTTATTTTTGTCAAATTAATTTATATTTTATCAAATTGATGAATTTGCCCTTAAAAAATTCAATAATATCTTCAATTGTCTTTATTTAAAATAAGATTCAAAATTCATGATCAAATATGTTACAATTAAAAATTCAAAAATTAAAGTGACACAAATCCCAAACTATAAGCACCGTTAAGCTAACTCACCCTTCAAAACAAAGTGTGGAGGATCTAACAACAATTGATTGTGACCAAAGTAGATGTGTATGGTGTCATGTTAGTATCTTTTTGCGTTTAAGTATTGACTAAAATCACCCCCAGTTAACAGTTATGCCTAAATACATTGCATCTTTTTATTATTAATGCTCTAACTTTTTCATGGGTATTCTTCTTCTTAACGGTCACATTTGCCTTCTTTTTCTTGCTTTGCATTCACACTCTGCTAATTGTCAAATGTTTCCTCAACAAATTATATATATATATATATATATATTTTTCTTCATAATAATGAAAATTCAAATAATCAAATATTATGCATTTGAGAGTAGACTTGCAAACAGTTTGGCTGTAAATATCATCAAAATTTAAAATTAGTTGTCATAAGGTATCATACCAATTTTTTAGTTTTAAAATCTCCCTTAATCATTTTGGGTTTAAAATAACAAAAATCCAATGCACACAAAAAAGGTTGAGAATTAGAAAATGTGTTGATCAAATTCGTTATGGATATAACTCAATTCCTAAATTCAAATTTTGAGCAGATTCTTTCACAAATTAGTTTTAAAATTGAAATCTCCATTTTTTAGAGAAGAAAAAAAAATTGAAGAGGAGCAGCATCTCAAAATAGCTTACATCTCAAAGAAGTTGCCACATTGAGTGGACATATGGGGTTTATTTTTTTGTGATTTTTTTAAATTTTTTTTATTTATAAAAAAAGCTAATGTATTTGAAAAGTTATTATTTTTGAGTAAAAAAATTAATCAGTGCGTTTGGTTTTAATTTTCTAAATTCAACTTTCTGAAAATTGAGTTTTTTGTTTTTCCTTTTTTTTTTGTTTTTAGTGAATATTTTTTAAAATTTTAAGTAAATTTTTTTTTAAAACTTTTTTAAATGCACCTTACTTAGATGTATCTAAATAATAAAATATTTGTGAAAAAATATTTTTATAAATTAATAAATACACAAAAATAAAAAAAATGTATTGAATTTTTTTTTTTTTTTTTGGTATTTAGTGTATTTTTTAAATATTTTTTTCACAAATATTATACTTTTTAAGTGTATTTATGTTAGGAGTGTCTAAATTTTTTTTTAAAAAAAAAATTGCTTAAAATATTAAAAAAATTCATTAAAACATTAATATACGAAAAATAAAAAAGTAAAATTTTTTGAAAACTGTTTTCTGAAAATTAGAACCAAACAAGATGAATATGATTTTTAACCTTTTTAACGGATGACAAACAGTTAAGTCACTTTTTAATTTTGACTTTTTTAATAAAAAATAAATACTTTTTTAAGGTCCTCAAACGACCTTTGAATTATGTATTATCGTGACAATCATCTAAATGAAGAATTTATGGATAACGTTTTGGAGCAAAAAGGTGGTGGCTTCTATGCCAAAATGCATGAATCTCAAGCTTAATTAGTCACCAATGCAATTATACCAAATTACCAATCATGAGGAAAAGGACATGCCATTTCTTTTAATGGTTTGCTAATTTTTAATGATTCATTAATAGTTATAAGTATTTTGAAAGAAAAAAAAAAAGAAAAAAGGAAAAAAAGAAAAAGAAAGAGACAAATACGAAAATTTGAAAGTCATATTATCGTGCAATTACAAAAGCAGGACATATATTATCTCTTTTGTTAAACTTCAGGACATATATTTCTTAATTGGTGTCAACTTGTAACACAAAAGCAGTGTTGAGCGATATTTAATGTGTTTGGTTTCAATTTTTGATTTTTGTATTTTTTTTTATTTTTAGTGAATATTTTTTAAATTCTAAGTAATTTTCTTACTGTTTTAGGTGTACCTTACTTAGATATATCTAAAAAGTAAAATATTTATAAAAAATTAATAAATACACAAGAATACGAAAAATATACTGAATTCTCATTATATATATATATATATATATATATTTGATATTTAGTGAATTCTCTAAAGACTTTTTAAACAAATATTATACTTTTTACATGTATTTATGTTAAGTGTATCTAAAAATTAAAAAAATTGCTTAGAATGTTAACAGAATTCAGTAAAAAAAAAATACAAAAAATAAAAAAATTTAATTTTCTAAAAAAGTAAATCCTGAAAATTTAAACCACATAAGCTGATTAGCATTCATATCAAATCCAATATAACAAAAAAAGAAAGAAAGAAAGAATATATATATATATATAGGGCCGGCTCTAGATAATTTGTAACCTAAAGCAATAATTAAAAATGAGACCTTTTATATAACATTTTTTTTTTCAATAAAAATTTTATTGAAAATTCAATTTTCTAGCTTTTTAAGATACAAAATATTAATTAAATCTTTATATTCAAATTTTGCTAACAAATCCTTTTCAATTGATAATATAGCTAATCCACTTCATCTTTCTTGTAATATAGTTGATCTAAGATACAATTTTATCAATGTTAATTTTGAAAAACTTCTTTCTGCAAAAGTAATTGTTACAGGTATGGTTAATAATATTTTATAAAAACATGCATACATTTGGAAAAGAATCTAACCGTTTTATATAATTTAGTAAATTAATTGGATTACTTTCTTGATCAGTTTGAAAATTTGCTTTTAAAACTATCAATCCTGAAAATAAATATAAACCATCAATATCAGAAAAGTTGTTATGTGTGGGGATATATTTTCTGAGTACAAACACGTGGCAATGTGATGCCGATGTGTCAGCCGAGATGCCACGTGTCCTGGTCATTATGCCGAGGTTATCTCGGTGTTGCCGAGGTTATCTCCGAAGATATCGGAATCCGAGATAAACGGATAAGGGACAAGAGTCCTAGAATGAAGCGTAGACTTAGTCAAGATGAGGATAAAGCTCTTAGGGAGTTTATCTTTATTTTTGAGGAGTCCAAAGTAAGTATTGAATTGGAGTCCATAGAAGTCAGGCTTCTAATGGGTCTAGGATTGAGTTAACTATAAAAGAGAGGTACCCCTGTGGGTCAAAGATACGCAATTTATGCTTTGAGCAGTGAGTTTAGCAGTTGATTATCTTTGAGAGATATACTGACTTGATCGTCGGAGTGCCCCCGGGTGGAAGAGCCACCGCCGGAGCCTTCTCTTTCTGTTACAGGTTAACTGAAGCCATCTATTCTTGCCGGTGCTCTCTAGCTGATTACTAAACGGGCAGTGTGATCAGAAAATCACTCACACAATTTGGCACCGTCTGTGGGAACTTAGAAGAATAGATGGCCAGTAACGGACAGAAGGAAAAGATTGGAGACGGCACTCCTGCTGGGAGAGTGGCAGACCACTCGACCTTGATATTGAAGGAGACAACCACAATGCAGAAACCCATGACCAGGGCCACGGAGAGAAAGACGTCGGCTAGGAAGGCGACACTTCGAAGAAGACAGATCAAAGCAAGTACTATAACGAAGATAACCTCCAGGTATGGAGGGATAGGTGCCTGCGGAGGGATGAAAAAGTAAAAGAATTGGCAAACAAGTTGGCAGACCTGCAGTCAGTCGTCAACTTCATGATGCAAAACAATGTCATGCAGCCACCGTACCCGCTGCACGACACGCCGATTCTAGTAACTAATACCCAGAAGGGAGGAAGGAAAACAATCCCTGAAGCCCCTCAGCACACCCGGAGCGGAAGGCACTCTCATCGACCGTCCAGGGAAGTCGGATGAGAGGAGCCGGGATGAGAGGAGTCCCGAAGGACGTATCACACGAAGGACCCAGAGCCCAAAGAACATCGGCATGTTCAAGGGCAGGCGCTTTGCTTTGACACAACCCATGGAGAAAGATCAAAACGGGCCCACCACGAGGCCGAAAGTAGTGTGCCGAAAAGATTGAAGTCTAAAGATAGCCGAGCTCCAGGGAGGAGTAAAGAAGACTTGAGAGATTACCTCAAGAGGAAATAACAGAATGCCGAAGCCGAGGTAACCTCCCCGGTTAAGCCGAGGACACCATTCTCGGTGGAACTGGACAAATTTGAAGCACCAAAGAGATTCAGTATGCCGAGGTTCCAAATATATGATGGTAAGTCGGATCCCAACTTTTGCGTTGGACTATACCTGAATTCAATGGCATTATATAGTGGGAACGAGCCGTTACTCTGTAAAGTATTCCCCTCATCCTTCGGGGAGATTGCATCAGATTGGTTTCATAAACTACCGAAGGGAAGCGTAAAGACTTGGGAAGGCCTGGCCGAGATGTTTGTGGCCAGGTTTGTGACGAACAAACTACAGCCCTTGAGGGTCGACGCACTGATGGCTTTAAAAATCACAAAGGATGAAGGCCTTAGGGCCTATGTAAAAAGGTACTACGAGGTGTTTAATCGAATACCCGAATGCAACCAAGAGGTGGCGGTCGTGTCTTTCAAGAACGGCCTGAAAGATGACTGCCCACTACGGAAGTCTTTGGCAAAGACATTGCCAAAAAACATGGAAGAACTCATGGCGAGAATCGAGAAGTATGCCAGAGCCGAGGAGGATACGTCGAGAAACAAAGAGACAAAGCAAGAAAAAGGAAACGGCTCGCCGAAGCGAAACCGAGGTAACAATGGATCAATCAAATAAGAAACAGAATTGAGGGCTAAACAGGCAGTGACAACTGTGTTTCGAATCCCGGTCCACAAAGTCCTGGATCAAATACGAAACCAACCCTATTTCAGAGCATCGACAAGAACACCAGGGGAATTTATGGGAAGAAACGTTGGTAGGCGTTGTGCTTACCACAATGAAGAAGGGCACCCAACTCAGGGTTGCAGAGCCCTAAAAGCACACTTACAAGACTTGGTGAGGCAAGGCCATCTGAGGGACCTTGTCGATGAGGCCAGGACAAGGGAAGAACAGGCAAGATTGCCTCAAGCACCAGCAGCTCCGCCTCCCCCAGTACAGCAACCACATGCAGGAGGACCACGGGTGGTTAATGTAATTCACTCAAAGGTGAACGAAAACGACATACGAGGGGAGACCCAGAAGGTAAAACACCTACAGCACGTAAACCAGGTCGGACATAAAAAACCTCGGCATGAAGAATGCCAGGGACCGACGATAGCCTTTACTGAAGCCGACCTAGAGATGGTCTAGCATACACATAATGATGCCTTGGTAGTATCCCTCCAGGTTGGGGAGTGCCAAGTGAAACGCATCCTGATTGATCAAGGCAGCTCTTGCGACATCATGTATGTTAGATGTTACAAGGAGCTGGGCCTTCATCCTGATGACTTGGAACAGTCCAATGGCCCGATGGTCAGCTTCAATGGAACGCCGACGTGGCCATTGGACGCAACAAGCTTGGAGGTGCACGCTGGCACCAGAAAAATCAAGACAGAATTCACTATCATCGACACACCCTCCCCTTATAACATCATCTTGGGAAGGCCATGGTTGCATGCAATGGGAGAAGTTCCCTCAACATTACATTAACTATTACGATTCCCAACAGAGCATGGGATAGAGGAAGTTAGAGGCGATCAGCTACAGGCGAAGAATTGCTCCATGGCAGCAATGAAATCTACCTGCAGCGTGCGAGAGCCAGAGAAGGCAGAAATTGAAGATGAGGACGTAGAAGTCCTAGAAGACGTCGGCAAAGAACTAGCTGAGAAGAGCGAAGAGGCACTAAAGAAAATCCTCATCCAGGATGGGGATAAAGAACGCTTTTTTCTTCTCGGCTCGGGCTTAGCCGAAGAAGAGAAAAAAGAGTTGGAAACTTTTTTGAGAGTAAATATTGAGGTGTTCACTTGGACACCTTACAAAATACCTAGCATTGATTTCGAGGTCACTTGCCACAAACTGAATGTTGACAGGTCGGCTAAACCTGTAATTCAGCAAGCCAGAAGACTGACGTTGATACACGTCGAAGTAGTAGAAGAAGAAGTAGACAGACTTCTGGAGGCCAGGGCTATTAGAGAAGTACATTACCCAACATGGCTATCCAATACAGTGGTGGTAAAGAAGAAGAACGGTAAATAGAGGGTCTGCGTAGACTTTACCAGCCTCAACAAAGCCTGTCCTAAAGACAGCTTTCCCCTGCCCAAAATTGACTAGCTAGTAGATGCCACTTCAGGGCATGGAAGAATGAGTTTTCTAGACGCCTACAGGGGATGCCACCAGATCGCCATGTACCCCCCAGACGAAGAAAAAACCGCATTCATTACCCCAAAAGTCTTGTACTGTTACAGAGTAATGCCTTTCGGGTTGAAAAACGCAGGAGCAACTTACCAAAGGCTGGTAACCAAAATGTTCAAACACCTGATTGGCCGAACAGTAGAAGTCTACATCGATGACATGGTCGTTAAGACCAAAGAGCCTGAGGGTCATCTCGCCGATCTAAAAGCAGTCTTTGAAATCCTTAAAACATATCGGCTCCGACTCAATGCATCAAAGTGTGCATTTGAAGTTGGATCTGGTAAATTTTTAGGATACCTGGTAACTAGAAGGGGCATCGAGGCCAGCCCAGATTAGATCAAGGCCATCCTAGAGTTGAAGAGCCCGACGTCGGCAAAATAGGTGCAGATGCTAACTAGAAGGGCCGCAGCCCTAAACAGATTCATCAACAGAAGCTCAGACAAATGTAAACCTTTCTTCAACCTGGTGAAGAAGGCCACAGACTTCCAATGGACTGAGGAATGTGAGGCCGCTTTGGCCGACCTAAAGAAGTATCTGACCACGGCTCTAGTCCTCTCAACACCTGAACCTGGGAAGAACTGTTTTTGTATTTGGCAGTTTCAGAACACGCAGTAAGTGCAGGGCTAATCCGAGAGGAAAAAGGGGAGCAAAAGGCTGTTTATTATGTAAGCAAAACCTTGGCCGATGCAGAAACAAGGTACCTACTACTAGAGAAATTAATGCTGGCCTTAGTAATGGCTTCAAAGAAGCTGAACCATTACTTTCAAGCGCACAAGATTATAGTGCTAACAGAGCACCCACTGAAGTCCTTGTTACAACAAGGAGACTTAACTGGAAGAATAGCAAGATGGGCAGTAGCCTTGGGCCAGTACGACCTGGAGTTCAGGCCGAGAACAGCAATTAAGGGCCAAGTTTTGGCCAACTTCGTGGCTGAATTCACACAAGAATCCATCGAACATCGGGCTCCGTTGAGCCAAGATGAACGATGTCCAAGCAAACAAGGAGAAGCCTAGCCAAAGGCAAAAGAACAAAGAAAGGAAAAACTTAGACCCTACAGCATTTACATCGGCGACTCCTTTCGCCTGTTTGTTAATGGGAGCTCAAACCGGCAAGGAGCGGGGGCGGGAGTAGTGTTAATATCTCCTGATGAGGAGATATTAGAACAGTCCATTCGATTAGGGTTCAAGGCCTCAAACAATGAGGCAGAATATGAAGCATTGATTGCAGGACTAAAGCTGGCAGTGGTAGCAGAAGCAGATGAGGTAATAATTTTTTGTGATTCACAACTTATAGTGAATCAGACAACAGGAGAGTTTGCAACCCGAGATGAGAGAATATCAGCATACGCAAAGGAAGTTATCAGGCTGGCAGCCTCGTTTCGCAACTGTCGACTTCTTCAAATTAGCCGAGATGATAACAGCCACGCCGACGCATTGGCCAACTTGGCAAGTTCAATACAAACTGGAAAAACAAGGACTAGGGGTGAGCAGCGGATATACCGATCCGCCAAAACCGACCGAACCGAACCGATCCGTCGCATTTTGGACGGATGCGTGATGACGAGCGGACGGTTGCGGATTGATTTTCTCAAATTCGCCAATTTGGCGGACGGATGGCGGATTTGAGATTTTTTGGCCGCAACCGAACCGCCAAACCGCCAAATCGCGAGCACCCCTAGTAATTTATAAGACTTTGTATTTTCAATTTGTTTAAATATTATGTTTGTGTTTTCAATTGAAAAAGAGTTTAAATATTCTGTTGAAAAAAAAATTTCAACTAGAATATATCTTTTGAATTGAAAAAAATAAACGTATTATTCATATATATTTTTTAGTTTTTAAATGTAACTCTAAAAATAATAAATAGAAAATATGATATATGCTGGTTGGTTTTTGTTTTCAAAAACATATGTAGATGTAACAATACAGAGACATTCAATCTCTACTACTGCTCTGTTTATCGTTTTGATGGTTTGAATTGTTATTATATTTTAAGAATCACAGATTGTAATATTTTATGGGGATGAATCATGCTGTGATTGTAATATATGGATGAGGCATGCAGTGATCGTGATATTCTAAAGTTTCAAACTTTTTTCTTTAGATAAGGCATACAGTGATTGTAATACTTTTTTAAGTCATTGACTGTACTACTTTCTTTTTCTTTTTTTTCTTTTTTTTTTTTGTTTGAGGAAGTGCACAAGTTGAATTATGTTGAAAATTTATATAATTTTAAACCGCCAAACCGATTCGCATCCATCCGCCAAACCGCCAATCCGCTCAATCCACATCGGCCGGATTGGCGGACGGATGCGGATTGATTTTCTTCAATCCGCCAATCTGGCGGACGGATGGCGGATTGGAGGTTCTGTGGCCGCAACCGACCCGCGCCCACCCCTAACAAGGACAATAATGATTGACTATTTGTCAGGCCCGAACATAGAACCACCGATCATAGAACAAGAAGCAATGTGTGTGGACTTGGGACCAAGCTGGATGGATGCAATTGCTGCATTCCTAAAAGAGGGAAAGCTACTAGAAGACCATAAGGAAGCACACAAGGTCAGATTGAAGTCGGCAAGATTCAATCTGATAGCGGACGGACATCTCTACAGAAGGTCCTTCACTGGACCATTTTTAAGGTGCGTACACCCTTTGCAGGTTGAAGATTTTCTATATGAAATTCATGAAGGGATTTGTGGAAGTCACGCTGGAGGCAGATCACTAGCTCACAGGGCCATTATCTAGGGGTATTGGTGGCCCTACATGCAAAAAGATGTAGAAGCCTACGTGAAGAAGTGTGAACAATGCCAAAGGTTCGTACCTTTAATACACCAGCCAACTGCTGACCTGAACCCTGTATCCAGTCCATGGCCATTTGTCCAATGGGGCATGGATCTCATTGGGCAGTTGCCCCATGCAACTGGGCAAAGGAAGTACTTGCTGGTAGCAACAGATTACTTCACGAAGTGGATAGAAGCAGAACCTCTTGCCAAAATCCAAGATGTGGACGTCAAGAACTTCATATGGAGAAACATCATCACCAGATTTGGCATTCCAAGAGCAATAGTTGCCGACAACGGAACGCAGTTTGACAGCAAACTCATCAAGAACTTCTGTGCGAAATTCAAGATAAAGAATTACTTTTCAACACCAAGTTTTCCCCAAAGCAATGGGCAAGCAGAAGCATCTAACAAAGTAATTTTGGATGAGATAAAGAAGAGACTGCAGGTAGCAAAAGGAAAGTGGGTAGACGAGTTGCCTAATGTATTCTGGACATATCGGACTACGCTGAGAAAATCAACAGGGGAAACCCCATTTTCCATGGCTTACGGCACAGAAGTAGTCATCCCACTGGAGATCGGCATCCCAGGGATCAGAACTCAGGGAGTAGAGAATGAGACTAATGACATATTTCTAGCCCGAGATCTAGATCTCTTAGAAGAAAGAAGAGAGAAAGCTGCAATTCAGCTCGCAGCATACCAGCAGCAGCTTGCTAGAGCTTACAATAAGAAGGTCAATCCAAGGGATTTTCAGGTTGGCGACCTAGTCCTAAGAAAAGTTGTTGGCAACAAGAAGGATCCCAGAGAGGGCAAGCTTGGCCCAAACTGGGAAGGACCCTACAAAATTACTTTGGTATTGGGCAATGGAGCATACCGGCTTGAAGATAATGAGGGCAAAGCACTGCCAAGACCCTGGAACACTTGTAATTTAAAATTTTTCTATCATTAGATATTCCTTGTTATTTTTTGCCGACGTCATGAATAAAATCTTAGCAAAACTTTCCAAGACTTGTGAATTGATAAAAGAAACATAATGTTGTTTCTGAATAATGAGAACCCAAGTGGAACTTAGGTTCACATTGGGGGCAGAGAGAAGACACAAATGTTTAACACTTGTTGAAATTTGTAGCAATTTACGAGTTGAAGTTAAATCGAAGTAATGCTTAATGCTTGTTGAAATTTGTAGCAATTTACAAGTTGAAATTAAACCGAAGTAGTGCTTAACGCTTGTTGAAATTTATAGCAATTTACAAGTTGAAATTAAACCGAAGTAATGCTTAACGCTTGTTGAAATTTGTAGCAATTTACAAGTTGAAGTTAAGCCGAGATTATTGTTTATCTTCAGTTGTTGAAATTTGTAGCAATTTACAAGTTGAAGTTAAACTGAAGTAATGCTTAACGCTTGTTGAAATTTGTAGCAATTTACAAGTTGAAGTTAAGTCGAGATTATTGTTTATCTTCACTTGTTAGAATTTGTAGCAATTTACAAATAGAAGTTAAATCGAAGTAATGCTTAACGCTTGTTGAAATTTGTAGCAATTTACAAGTTGAAGTTAAACCGAAGTAATGCTTAACGCTTGTTGAAATTTGTAGCAATTTACAAGTTGAAGCTAAACCAAAATCATTGTTTGGCACTTGTTATAATTTAAGAAAAGTTTGCAAAATAGAAATTAAAACAGTATATGTTAATCCTTATTGGAATTTGTAAGCAATTTATAGGACAAGTACTTGCCGAGGTAAATCGTCAGGTGGCATAACCGAGGTGTGTTACCCCGAGAAGATTGCAAAAAGAAGGAAGAGTACATAAGACATGCAAAATATTCTAAGTATAAAATCATGCAGAAGCAATAAAGAGAAGACAAGAGTGCAAGCACTTAGAAAAAGAAAAGTTGCATTAGCATTCACCAAGAAAGGGGCACATCGGCCATACAAGGGCTTTCATTGTTCCAAAAAGATAAAGAAGAAACAAAAAAACAAGTAAGCAAAAGAAAAACATGAAGCTAAGACTCCTCTCCACCAGATGGTTGAATTCGAAGATCAGATGTTTGTTGAGACGATACCTCGGCCGCCTTTTCCTCCGCGATCTCGGCATCAATTTAGGCAAGGGTCTCATCAATACTCTTGTCAGCAGGAAGTGAATCCAATGATACCTTTGGAGGAATCACATCCTTGGGAACCTCCTCAACCTCCTCGTCTTGAGTTAAGTCTAGGACTTGCTCATTTTGAGGAGGGGACATGGACGCAGTGGCCTCCTTTGCTTTTCTCACCAAGGCATTATCCTCCTCCTCATCTCCAGATTCTGAATCTTCATCGGACTGAGCTGGTGGAGGAGGTGGAGGGAATGGAAGAGGAATATCATCGGCATTTCTTAGAGGTGAATCATCAGGGACATTGAGTTTCTTCAGAAGAGACATCCAACCAAGGGTGAAACCCTTGTTGCATGCCTGCTTCATTTGAAGTTCGTAAGCCTCAGTAACGTCGGCCATGCCTTGAGTGTACGCCTTTTCATTAGCTTCTTTGATTTCGGCGTCTTTGGTGGCCAGGGCCTCCTGAAGCTCTTTTTCGGCCTGAGCCATTTTTCTTTAGCTTCTCTCTTCTGAGACTCAGCCAATTTCCTGATGGCTTTAGCAGCCTCAGCCTTCTCTTCGGCATTGGTCTGAGCTTTGATAGCAGACTCAGCCTGATCCTCCAACTTTTTCATTTTTGATTGAAGGTTTTTATTGGCCTTTTGAAGGGCAGAAAACTCCCTCTTCATGTCGACCAATTTCTTCCGATTCTTAAAAGATTGCATTGAGAAAGAGTGGGCATGCTGGATGGCCTGAAAGAAAACAAGGGTATTAGAGAATGTTCAAAGTACGAAATAAAGAGAAAGAAATAAGAGAATTACCAAACAGAAGACATCTACCTGAACGGAGTGCTGAAGCATTAGAGCGTAATTCTCATACTCACTGTACTGGGCGTTTCGCTCCAAATCGCCTGGTAACAGCAGAGTAGTGCTGAGCGCAACGCCGGCATTAATATCCTCGCCATTGTCACTTGCCATAATAGGCTTGTCTTCCAGAGTAATTGAGGGGGCCCAGGGGGCATCAGGTTTTTTTGATCCCGAGGTTGTTGCAGAAGAAGACCTCGGCTTTTTTGGGATTCTGGTGGTTGAGACTCAGAGCGCCTCTTCCCAGCAGAAAGCTGAGATTTATCACTCTCAGCCAACTTTGAGATCGGTAAAGTGTCTTCAGATTCAACCTGAGCTATCTTAGCCTTTGGTTGAGCCTTATTTACTTTTTTCGGCTTCGGTGGAGGCTGGGTTTGTGCTGGTTGATCATGAACAGATGATGGAATGCTGGCTAAGAGGTCTTTTGCAACTGGTTTTGGGCGGCCCATTTCGGCAGTAAGGACGAGTCGTCGCCGACGTTTTCGTTCAGATATTGGGACCAGGTATGGAGCCGAAGTTGATGGCTGATCAGCTGGATCAGATGTTAATCCTTGATCTGTTCGTGATGTGGATGTAGTCAACGGAGTTGTAGCAGAGGGTGGAGAAAGGCTTTTCTTCTTCCTTTTGGGAATGTCGGGCAAAGTTGACTTACATGATGAAATAAAATTAAGAAGCATAGGCGCTTTCCTTTTATGGACTGGCAAGTCCAGAAGTTTCTTCAAATCCTTGCTGGGAACAAAGGTTTGGCGAAAATTTTTTGGTGGCTTACGAACAGCTGCAAAAAGAACAGACGTCAGAAACAGACAAAGTATTTAAGACTTTGAAAGAAAACAGACAAAGCTGAATACTGGGCTCTTACCCTTGCCTTCTAAAACTGATCGAGGAAGAGGGTAGAGATGGATGTCCTCGTTTGGAGCAAACTCTCAATTTCCCGAGGTAATGAGATAGTCATCTCCAGCCCCTTTGTTGGAGTCTGAGAGGTTGGCTACGATTTTGAATTCTGTAGACCTCAACTTAAGGTAATAAATGTAGCCTTTTTCTTTCAAATTAAGGGCACATATGGTATAGCAATACTGGATATTGCCTAGGGTGATCCTAGCATTTTACTGTTTAGCTAAGGCTATGATGCCATTGATCACTCGGTAGGAATTGATTGCCAGTTGCATGGGGTTCAACTTATAATAGTGAAGAATCTCACGAAAAAGGATGTTGAGTGGGAGCCGGAGTACGCACTCAGTGAAAGCTACAATGGGAAAGGGCATCGAATCATCTGTGGGCATGATAGAGTCGTTATCTCCAGCCAGTCTCAGATGGACATCGGCAGGGATAGAAAACTCTTGCCTAAAGTACTCAAGTTTGGTTGGAGTATCTACCCTATGTCTCCACATACCCATGATATCGGCCTGAATTAGAGGGGTTGGATTTCAGAGAAAAAATGTCTTGAGAGGGTTAATAAGACCTCGACAAAAATCTAGGTAAAGTACTAGTTTCAGTTTTTTCCTAAATTATGGGTTCTACACAACAAATCCCAAACCTAGATCTATGAAAGCAAGGGTTGAAGGCACGGATCTGGAAGACAGAAAGGCAAAGACGTGCTTTAGAAATCAAGAACAGGGATGGGCTATCAAGAGCATAAAGAATATGAGACATAAAGGGTCAAGAACAGTAACAAGAGTACAAGAAAGTGGTGAGTAGTATGTATTCAAGATATAGGCAAGATCAAAATCATTTGAATAAATATGTTCAGATATGTGATTCGCAAGATTTGAAACAAAAATGGCAAATGAAGAATATCAACAGAATTGAAAACGAAAGGAACAGTGGCTTACTAGAAAACCGGTATGAAGATTGCCGAAGTCAGACGATAGTTACAGATGTAACGAGAACGACGAAAGCTTCACAGGAAGGGAGAACGGAAGGCAGTTGCAGAGCTTGAAGACTGGAACAATGGCGTATTCAGGAGCTAGAGAGAGAAAAAGTGAAGAGAAATCGAATGCAAACGTGAAAAATGAAGAAAGGGGGAAAGGTTTTGTCAAAAATTTGAAACGGCGGCAAAACGGAGCATTGAATGCGCCTGGAACAACGCATACGTAAGACGGCGCACACAGACGTAAGACGGCTTGCAAGCGCGTCATGGGCACGGTCCAATAAGGTAGAGACGCGCGAATAAAACGATTGAGTAAATGATACGTGACAGCTCACACACGTGAAAGAATTCACTGGAATTCTTGTTCTCTGAAGAAAACATATTGGCCTGAAATGAATGATCTCGGCTAAGGAGTTCTTGAGCCGATGTACAAGAGGAAGTACCGATATAGGTTCCATCACCTCAAAATGCCGAGGTAATAGAACCTAGGGGGTAGTTGTGGGGATATATTTTCTGAGTACCAACACGTGGCAAGGTGACGCCGATGTGTCAGCCGAGGTGCCACGTGTCCTGGTCATTATGCCGAGGTTATCTCGGCGTTGTCGAGGTTATCTCCGAAGATATCGGAATCCGGGATAAACGGATAAGATGAGAATAAAACTCTTAGGGAGTTTATCTTTATCTTTTGAGGAGTCCAAAATAAGTACTGAATTGGAGTCCATTGAAGTCAGGTTTCTAGTGGGTCTAGGATTGAGTTAACTATAAAAGAGAGGCACCCTCGTAGGTCTAAGGTATGCAATTTATGCTTTGAGCAATGAGTTTAGCAGTTGATTATCTTTGAGAGATATACTGACTTGATCGTCGGAGTGCCCCCGGGTGTAAGAGCCACCGCTGGAGCCTTCTCTTTCTGTTACAGGTTAATGAAAGCCATCTATTCTTGCCGGTGCTCTCTCGCTGATTACTAAACGGGCAGTGTAATCAGAAAATCACTCACACATTATGTTTTAACATATTTAAAATTTTCAAAATTAAATAAAAAAATCAAAAGCATTTTCATATAATTGAAATTGTTCAAACCTATTTGAAGCAAAGAAATAGCTTGATTTACTATGTATATAAAATAATTATTCTACGAGATTCTTCAGGAGATTGTATTGTCTTATCGTTAACATAGTTTGGGCCCTTTTGTTTTATTTTGGGGCCATTTATTTTGTTTTGTTTTGTTTGGTGTATTTTTATTCAAAAAATAAATAACGAATCTCATGGGCTTATTGTATTATGTCAAAAAAAAAATTTTGTTAAACGAATCTCATGGACTTATTGTATTAGGACTTATTCTATTGTATTAGGTCTTTTCAAATATGGGGGCTTAAGGTCTGAGCTTGGTTGACCTTATGGTAAGGCTGGCGTTGTGTGTATATACATATATAATTTTTTGTTAATTGATAAAAAATGAATTACATATTTAAGAAACATGACATCAAATTGAATAATTAAATTTCAATAATAATTAGAAAGTTAATAATCACTACAAGAAATATCTTACATTTAAATAAAAATAAATAAATACATATAATCTCCAGAATTAAGGAGGAAAAAAAAAAACAGCACAAAGGTATCAAATGCCTGGTCCGACCCATGGTCCCAATGTGCAGAGTGTCAAACTCAACTGGTCCGATCCGAAATAAAATGGGTTGAAGAAGTTTTTTCACACCATTCATGGGTCCAATTAGGACCAAAGATGTCATATATCAAAGCTTGCCTGAACCATTCATTGGATATTATGTCTGCTATGTTCAATTACTACTGACCTTCCTAAAATTAAGTAATTCTTTGTATACACATAATACAGGTTAATTATTCAGTAGTCCTAAAATAAAAAAATGTCTCAATATGTATTGCGATTTCTTATTTATCGAGAGTAACTCGTAAATAATGTCACATAGTATTCTAAAAGTATTTAGTAATTTTCCAATAATAGGTTCTTTTGCTAATAGTAGAAAATTTCACAACAATGTTAGGGATTTAGAAAAATGTATAGAATTTGAAATATGTAAATTAGATTAATATTGGGTGTGATCCACAACATGTCAAACTTAAAAATTTACACTACACAATCAAACTCGAGGCATTTTTTAAGGGTTTTTTTTGTCACTATATAAAATTTTATGCACTTGTTATGCTTTCCACCATAATAAGACTCATACAGAGTTTAACAGTTCGATATATAAAATTTAAATAAAATGACTTGTTTGTTTTTTCAGAATCACACATTCTAAAATAATGCCATTTAAAGTAAATAAACATCCATGATAGATGATCCTAATCCAACAAGATGATATTGGTGCATGCCCAAATTAGCCTTGGACCAGCTGTTTTTTGTTTTTTTGGTGGATATTCTTAAACACAAAGAAACATCCTAATTATAGGCCAACTATGTACCCCAACAATAGAGTATCACCATGAACAACCAAATCCCTTTCACCACCACCTAGAACAACTCTATCCATCTCCAACCTATCTCATTCCTCTCATCCCCCCACCCCTTTATCATGTAAATACTTCAACCCTACTAATGGAGAAATAACACCTCTCTCTCTCTCTCTCTCTCTCTCTCCACGCCCTTCAATCTTTTTCTCTCTTTTCATTATCATGAGTCTCAATTGCTTGACATGTCAGAGCCTGCCAAGAGTAGACTCAGAGAAAGAACTCACCGAGAGTTCTGACAAGCCCCTTTTTACGCTGCGTCGTTTTAAAAATGTAGATAGAACATGGTCAGGGAACCTAGCACCACCCAGGCCTTATGAGAAAATAAGAAACCATAATGAGTCTGCCATGGCCAGAAAGGCGGCCAAGAACAACCACCACCGGCTCCATGGTAGCGGACCTATCGGTTATGATAACGGACCCAAGCTGGTGAGGAGCAGTGGGATGAGAAGGGATTGGAGCTTTGAGGACCTGAAACAAAGAAGGGAAGTGCAAGGACATTGAAACATTGAACTATTGCTATAACGTAATAATTCCCTTATTTTCTTTTATTAGTATATATGATTTTTATTTATTTATTTATTTTTCTTCCATGGGTTGAGCCAAAGAAGATCATAGATGTTTTGTGTTGAAGCTTGATTGATGGTGGATGGTTATGCTTATAAATAAAGTGTACCAAAATTACCGAGAACTCTATCCGGTTGAATATTTGTCAAGATGGTTATTTGAATTCACATGCATTTGTTTGATAGTTTTCATTATTGATTCAGACTTTTCAAAGTTTTTTTTGGTAATAATCAAATCAATATTTCACATGATGGTCAAACAAAACAACAAAATTGTAGAGAAAATCAATACATGATTGAGCATTTATGTGAATTTTGATTTCAATTTTCTAAATTTAATTTTTTGAAAATTAATTTTTTTTATGGTTTATTTATTGATTTATTTATTTTTAGTATTTTTTTTTAAAACATTTTAATTTTTTTTTTTTTTACTTTTTAGATACACCTAACTTAGATGTACCTAAAAAAATATTTGTAAGAAATATTTTAAAAAATCAATAAATACACAAAAATACAAAAGTATACTTAATTTTCATTTTTTTTTGGTATTTTGGTTATTTAATGAATTTTTTTTAAAAAAATTACAAATATTATACTTTTTTGTTATATTTATATTAAATGTATTTAAAAAGTAAAAAAATTGTTTAAAATATTTAAAAAATTATTAAAAACAAAAAAATATCAAAAATAAAAAAAAACTTAATTTTCAAAAAATTAAATTCAAATAATTAGATCCAAACAAGATGATTTTTTAGACATGATTTTAATGATCAACCCACAACAATCACATCAGCAGGCTAAACATTTAGGCCTTATTTATTCCTTTTTTTTTTTTTAAAAGGAAAACAAAATTTATTTGATATATTATTGTTTTGTTTTTTAAAAAATAAAATGAATTACAAAATTTTTGAAAATGAAAAAAAAAAAAAAAAATCACTTCCCTCCCCCATCACCTGTGGTGTTCCCACATTACCTCCGGCCAGTGACCACCAGCAGCAGCAGCAGCAGCCACAATGAACCACCATTGGTCACCGATGACTTGGCTGACAATCAGACGGTCATCTCCTGTAAACCCCGTGACCCTCTAATCTCTGACAACACACCACCAGCTACCTCCAGCCACCCCCACTGCCAGCTACTGTTTGGCCACTATCTCTAGTGCATCACCAAACATGTATCTTTAGTTTTATTTTCAAAACATTAATGAACACCAAACAACTTTTTTTTATATAAAATATATATATATATATATAGTGTGTTTGGTTTGAGATTTTTGAATTAAGTTTTTTAAAAACTGAGGTTTTTGATTTTTGTATTTTTTTATTTTTTAGTGAATATTTATAAAATTTTAAACAATTTTTTTATTTTTTTAAATGAAAATGCACCTTACTTAGATGTATCTAAAAAGTAAAAGATTTGTGAAAAAATATTTTTAAAAATTAATAAATACATAAAAATATAAAAAATGTACTGAATTCTCATTTTTTTTTTTTGTATTTTTGATATTTAGTGAATTTTTAAAAGGTTTTTTTCAATTTTTTTTTACTTTTTAGGTATATGTATGTTAGGTATGTTTAAAAATTAAAAAAATTGCTCAAAATATTAAAAAAATCAATAAAAACAAAAAAACACGAAAAATAAAAAAATAAAATTTTTTGAAAAGTGTTTTTGAAAAATGATAACCAAGTATAGTTGTTTCTTGTTTTCATAAGCTGAAAACAGAAAACTAACAACATTATTAAACGACACCTTAGGTTATGTTTTGATAATAACTTTGCGGGAAGAATTAAAGAAAAAAGAAAGGGGAAAAGATAAGAAGAAAATAGAGACCATAAATATGATCCATCTTAAACTCATCAACTGTTGAAATAGAAATCTAATCCTCTTTTTCTAGATTTAAACCTCTCATACCTTGTCCTTAACATATCATATCACTACTTCAGAATCCCTGTCAATGTTTTGGTCCTTGACATTATTGTCAATGGAAGCCCACAATCCATCTCTATAAGCCTTTCCTTCTCCCACTTATAGGGCTCAGTCAAGCCGAGTAATAAGTTGGTATAACATACAGAAATGCAAATCTGTAGCCAAGGACAGATCTAGACCGCACTCCCAAAAATTGTAAAAACTATGTATATTATACTAGTAATTAGTAAGATAATTTCAAAAAAAGAAAATTTACCTATGTATTTGCCCTCCCAAAGTTCGAATCTTGGATCCATCCTTGTAGCTACGGATTGAATAAGTATGGTCAAGCATAAGACACAGAGAACAAACGTTTTTGAGCAAGAAAGTATAGGCAATGCTTATATTGCTAATGTTCTCATGATTTTAATTCAAGGTGGTACCATGAAAAACACTATAAAAATTTTGCCACAAACTTTTAACAAGCAAGCACGGCAGTTGGTCATGATGCAATTTATTGATTGAAGATTTAATTTTCAACAAAATTTATACACATACAAACATACCAGTAGAATCAGTTTGCAATATGCAAGAAAGATGCATATAAAGACAAATCCTCCTATTTGCATCATGGTGTTATATTAACATATCACCACTGACCTGACTTCTCTAATCACTTGCCAGTCACTGAAATTATCCTCCGGTTCCTTGCTATGCAAAAATAAACAACAGGCCTATGGTCCATCACCTCTAAATACCTGGAATCACAAAAGATGAAAAAATGTTAAAGAATACTACTTTAATAACCCTTACTTGAAGGACATACAACTTATGTTACATGGACTCACAGGTATGTGTATGTGGTCAGATTCATTTAATTTCCATGTCTAAGGACATGGGAACATCTCGAAATATTCATTGTGTATTAATATTTTTCTTTTGGGGAAAATGTCCAACTATACATGTCAGACACATATCTCATACCTTTACTCGTGTGTTGAGTGTCTGGCACAGATACTTCACACATTTTTCCATGTAATATAGGCCACATCATCATGAGTTACGTGGCCATTTCTATTTAGACATCTTCCTACTGAACTTGGTTAATATATTAAAAATTGATCTCACCCATGTAAAGCAACTTGGCAGCAACCACTTCAGTTTTTCTTATTTCTTGCATCGGCTTTCCAATGTCTTCGGCCAGGCGTAGCTCTTATTTCACTGTTGTCATAGACAGGAGAATTCTTTGAATGAAGTTCACTTTCTGTTGGTGGCTTCGCCTCAGCTCCAGAGGGCAACAAGGTTGCTCGACTTTCATTGGCTAAGGTCAAACCGGCAATAACTGGGCCATTTGACATTACTTCTTGTTCCTTGACTGCATGTGCCCTTCTCGCATCTTTTTTCCAATCTCGTCGACAATGAATACTAGTCGAACAATTACTGGGAACCTCATTCACTTGCATCTCTATTTGCAGTGGAGTTGAGTAGTTTATGGTACATGCCTTTTTCATATCAGCTTCGAGACGCTTTCGAGCCCTGTATCTACGTTGGCGTTCTCGGTTCTTTAAACGACGGTTCATAATGTCACTATTGCTTTTAGCATGGTCTCTTTCATCGAGAGGATTCATTACAAAATTCTTTTCTTTTCCCAAAGCATTCATATTCTGCCCATTTTCCATTTCAAATATCGGTTGCAGCTACTGCACGAATAAGTTTCAATAAAGCGGGGCTATAATCGACAATTCCAACTAAAAATATGTTTTATGTAAGTAGATAATAATGCTTCTTACTACTGAAAGTTAGCTTCTGTACACAGATAACATCCTGCTAGAGTTAAACTCCATCAATCCTATGTCTCAACCATCAATTTGGAGGAAAGGTCCATCACTTGCATTTGCTATACCCCCTGACACAACGACATTTTGATTGTTGAATTGACAAAACTAAATTGGATGATAAAAAGTTAAAAGATAAGTCCATTTTTTTTGCTTGTAAATGTACATAACAAAGCTAATCATGAAGTTTTCAGAGAACATGCAAACTTAACAAAGAGAAAAGAAAAAGAAAAGAAAAAGCTTTCTATCGACATTAAATATCGTTGATTTACGAAAACCTAGGTTAAAATGGTAAATTAAAAATTAAAGAAGGGTAGGAGGGCCTGTGGACTAAGCAAAATTGATGGGCTTACCTAGTGTTAACTGTGAACAAGTAACACAAATCCTCACTAACGTCCTTCATTCCCCTCAAGAAGACTGCCATCCCATGCATGAGAGCATTGATCCCATTGAGGCCCACACTAAATTGTCTTGTATAAACCAAATAAATCCTGTTGAGCATGCAAGCTTGGACTATAATCGTTGAAGAGAAACCCGTAATATAACAAAAGCAGATAAAATTATGTTATTTGGGTAACATTTATCAGATGAGATATAGTTGCATTTGGTGAGGAATATGAGTCTTGCTATTGATTGCCAGAATCCTTAATATTCCTTAGACATCATAGCTACATGCATAAAACAAATCAGAGAAAATATTGGTTCTTACAATCAATTGAGGTTGGCTAAACATATAGTCATAAGCAAGCAAATAATCAAAAGAGGATAGAAGTTCTATACTATACAGACCATGAACATGAACTGTTACAGACAACAAAGTTAATGGAACCAATGTTTCAGAAAAAACCTAATATGCAACCTCTTCTTACCTTTGAAAATAAATAAATAAAGGGGGAAGCGGGGAAGTCTTATCCCCATAAATGACATCATATATCATAAATCATACAATTTCTACCCCAAATCAATTACGATGATAGGCCTTGTTTCACGCAGCTTTTCACCAGCTGAAAAACTGATTTTTTAGCACAAAGGTGCTTTTCTTTTTTATTTTAGGTCTCCCACGGTATCCCTAGGTTTTTTTGGACCCAGGACTAATCCGCCGAGAAAGCTGCCGGGCGCAAATGTGGGGTCCTCTCCCAAGGGGGTTTGCTACATCCACAAAGGCTCGAACTCGAGACCTTTGCTTAAGCGACCCAAGTCCCTTTCCACTTGGACCAACCCCCATTGGTACAAAGGTGCTTTTCAACATGTATTCTAAGTGCACAAAGGCGTTTGGTGCTAAAAAATCATTCTTTCTATATAGAAGTGGTTACAATAATGCTGGACATAGAAATGAAGAAATAGGACAAAACAAAGGTCATGACATGTGTAGAAGTGACTATTTTGCTTATCTTCGATAGATCATAAATAGAAGAGACATCACTGAAAAGCAAGTGATAAAATTTTTTGAGGTGGACAGTGAAATTCCAACAAGAGGAAGACAAAAAACATGTCGATTGAGGTGGTGAAGAAAGACATGATGCTTATCAATTAACAGAGAATATGTCCTCTAAGGATCACAATTCATGACTAAAATAGCATTCATGTAGTCGGACCAAAGGTTGGTGGAACTTGTGCATTTGTTTAGTTCTAAACGCAAAAAATGTTAGACAACAGACCTGCATGTCTTCTCTTTTTTTATTTTTCTTTTTTCGTTTTTGTTTCCTTTCTAATATTTATCTTATTATTATTATTATTGGCGGGTGCACAAATTTTGTCAAATGGGTACTCAAGAATTTCATTGATGAATAAAAAATCATTCACAATGTTGACAGCATAGTTTGATTATGCACAAAGTAATCAACTTTCAACTTTTTAAAAATGAATTAGATTGGTAAACTTTTTATAAAGAAATCAAAAGAATTTCACCATAATGACAAACATCAAACAGTAGTTAATTTACTCCAAAAAAATCTTAAACCTTACAATATTTTCAAAGCTTCAAACCATTTTTCACCCCATACAAGTTACAATAATATTAGTCCAAAATTCAATTATCACCATTTCACCAATCCCACACCAGTATGGCTATTATACCCAAATCACATGATACAGTGGGGTTAAAGGGGAGGACAGGGAATGAGCAATATGTGTGAATTGGGCACTATATACGCGTATGCTGTATAACACATATCTCTATCTCATTAACCCATTGCTCAAATGCTAAATCACATCAAATGGGCAATGGGAGTGAATTCCATTTTAGGCATCAATCATCAAGATCGGCATAAGTTTGAATGCTGCCATCTATAATCTATATCTCATTAACCCATTGCTCAAATGCAAAATCACATCAAATGAGTAACGGCAATGAAGCCTATTTTAGGCATCAATCATCAAGATGAGCATAAGTTTTAATGTGTTGTTAATTTCTCATCTATAATCTCCATCTCATTATCCCATTTCTCAAATGATAAATCACATCAAATGGGAAGCCCATTTTAGGAATCAATCATCAATGTCAACTTAAGTCAGATCACAACTTGGCACAGAGAGGAAAGACACACTACTCCTTGATACTATTTGAAGAAACATAAACACGTAGTACCCACATACTGAAATTGATCAATAAAAATCACTTGTAACAATCCCATTCAAAAGAAAATAAATCAAATCAGACACATATATATAAGTATCTGTGTATATAATAATCATAGCAATAAAGCCAACATGTATAGAGAACAGTACCTTTGGGTAAGGGTTTGAATAAATATGTGTTGAAACTGCTGAGAGAAGATCTGATTGAGTGATTGAGTTTTCAGAGAAGAAGAAGAAGAAGAAGAAAAGGAGCAAACCCAATGGCTGATGTGAGCCCTCCTTTGTTGTTTGGAGAGAGAGAAGGAGAGAGAAAGGTGTGGAGAAAATTGGGGCCGATAGAAACGAGAGGACAAGACCAGAACAAAAGCAACGCTTTGTTTCAGTTGTTGACCGACAAGATTTGCTCTCCTCGTACTTGCAACATTGCTGTGCAAATTATCGCCTAATTTATTAAAATTGTAGTGATTTAAATCAATTTATTTTATATCATTTTATTTGTTAATTATGATTTAAATTTTAAAATTTAATAATACAGATTGCCTTATGTTATTTAGAAAATTATAAATATCTTATTGTTAGAATTTTTTATTTAACAGAATTAACTAAAAAAGTAAAATTTATAATTGTTCTTCAATACAATAATAAAATTATTTAAATTATTAATTAAAATATATTTCTAACCTCATTAAAAACTGTTAATTGATTTAATTATTTATTAAAATTGGGATCAAAAGCTAGAGAAAAAGGGGATTGCTATGAATTGATTTAATTATTAATTAATTTGTTATGAAATTATAAATCTCAAGAAGTGAAATATAATTTCTAAAATTACAGGGCACGATTCATATTTTAATCAAACCTCATGAGGATTATTTGTAATTTATCCTAAAATTTATAATTCGCCTTCAAAATCGTTACATTCTGCTATAGTTATATATATATATATATATATGTATTTTTTTAACTTATAATAAAATATCAAAATAAAAATAAATGTGAACAAAAATTTAATATGTGAAATTTATTATAAATTAATAGTTATATATATGAAAAATAATAGAATAAATTATAAATATACCTCCTAAGATTTGATTAAAATGCAAATTGTCCCTATAGTTCTAGAAATTACATTTCACCCCCTGAAGTTTATAATTTCATAATAAATTGTTAATTTTATTAATAAATCATCAAGTCAATTAATAATTTTTAATGATATTAGAAATATGTTTCAATTAATAATTTAGATAATTTTATTATTGTATAGGAGAGTAATTATGAATTTCATTTTTTAGTTAATTTTGTTAAATAAAAAATTCTAATAAGAAATATTTGTAATTTTTCAAACCATAGTGGACAATCCGTGCTTAAAGTAAGCCGTAGGAGTTGTATTTGTAATTTACTGTAAAATTAGTTTGTATTATATATTATATAAAAGTTTTATAATTGATTAGAATATTTTTCAATTCGTTAATCTGTAATCCGTTATTCAATTTATAATTTTATTTTCAAATCGTCCAAACTACAGTGTCCTACTTGCTGCCTCTGATCAACACGTGTCCTTCCCTAGAACTTTGCTATGTCAATAAATATTTTATTTTATTTTCCGAAGATTTGGAGTATCTTGGGGTGGTGGCGCAGTTGGCTAGCGCGTAGGTCTCATAGCTAGTCTGAGTTATCCTGAGGTCGAGAGTTCGAGCCTCTCTCACCCCAAAACACTTACTTTTAATAAAAAAATAAATTCGCTTTAGGCTTTATGAGTTGAACCGACAATTGTTTTTTTAGTAATTTTTATTTAACTAATGTTATGTGCATAAATTAGTGTACTAATTAGTATATCGATGGATAATGTAACATAATTTAAAATATTTTTAATATTTATAATTTGTATAATGAGTGGGGTCAATAATAATATCATAATTAGTGTTGATATACTAGTTAGTACAATAATTGATGCATATAATATCATTTTTTTATTTTTAATAAAAAAAATTGTTTGAAAAGTTTAGTGGATCCTTAAATTTTATTTATTTATTTAATTTTCAATTGTTAACCTTTTTTTATAGCGAAAAATGACTTTTTAGTCTAAACCAAACAAAATCGCCTTTGTTAAATGAGTTCGCCAAATATTTGAATTAGCGTTGAAAACTATTATATAAGGGCATCTCTATCAAGTTAGACCATCTCCAACGCTGAACCAAAATTGATATCAGATTTAAATTTTGATGAAAAATGTACTTTTCCATGCTCCAACCGTTGCATCAAATGAACATCAAAATGAGAAATCAGCAAAAAAAGTATCAAACTGAGTGCAGACGAAGCATTTCACCAAAGCACTGTTCCTAACCGTTGGGATGAGACGAACGGGTCGACCATCCGGTTGACCAACCGGTCGCCCCGGAGAAAGTTCAGACCGTTCACAAAAAGGTTCAAACCAGTCAAAAAAAAAAAAAAAAAAATTTTTGCCTAGGTGGTCGACCACCCGGTCGACCGACCGGCCGGTCGACCACCAAAAGTTCAAAAAATTCAAAAAAAAAGAAAGGTTCAAACAGGTAAAAAAAAAAAAAAAAAAAAATTTTTTTTTGCCGTTACCAACTAACCGGTTGCCCAGCGCAAATTTGATGAAACGGATTTGATGTTGAACCGTTGGAGCGCGAAGTATCAAATTAAGGAAATGACCCCTTTTCGACTCAGATTTGGTGAAACATTTGGTACACCGTTGGAGATGCTCTTAGTTATCCCTTTTTAGTTAAAATAGTAAATAAATCATTAAATCTAAAAAACTTAGCTATTAAGTTAGCTATTCCTCTTTTGGAAAGTGCCAATATGCAATTTATTGGTTTATTGACTTATTGAATTATATCATCTCTTTACTTTTTACACGTCTTTTTTGTAATAAGCAAAAAAGTTAATTTTTTTGACACTTTCCAAAATAACCCTTAGTTTTGGTGAATTTGTCTCATCAAATGTAGCTAATAGTTTGGACTTCTCAAATAATAAAAAATATTACTTTTGATATTTTGAAATCAGTTGTATAAAGTTTATAAAAAGAAAAATAATAAAAACTAAAGTTTATAAAAAGAAAAATAATAAAAACTTATATTTAAATAGTATGGAGAAATGATACAGAGTTTGTTGGAAAGTATATATTTAAAAAGTGTATAACCAAATTTAAAAAAAAAAAAAAAAAAAAAGTAGTAACTTTTAAACTAAAATATAACAAAAAAAAAAAATTAACTAGTTTGGTGAGGATCTTCTAAATAATAATAAATAAATAAATAAAGACAAAATTGTTGAAAAGTACAATCTAACAATTCTGTATTAGGTCCAGTGGATATTTTTTGTCGGTGAGAGGTTCACCGTTTATGAAATAATTTGGTGAGAAGTCTCGTGGTTATTTCGGAGGATATTTTGTTTTCAATTTTATCCCTTAGCTATATGTTGAATTTTTTTAACTATTAGTTTAATTTTTTTGACCATCTATTCAAATATTTTTTTTTATCTATTTAATTTTTTGACTATTTGTTCAATTTTTCCCTTATTTATTCAAATATCTGTCCAAATTTTATTATCTATTCAATTTTTTCTCTTATCTGTTCAAATATGTGCAAATTTTATTATTTATTCAATTTTTTTACTTATCTATTTAAATCTATCTGTCCAAATTTTATTATCTGTTCAATTTTTTTCCTTAAATTATATTTGTTAATTTTTTATCTATTCAAATCTTTGTTATTGAAATAAACAAGACGCTATATGTTAAAAAAAAAAGAAAAAGATCAACCATTCATGATCTGTTGAAATTTTTTCTCTCTTTTACACAAATATACAATGCAATCTTGAATGTAAGAACAAATATATAGAAATACATACATTCACATATACACATACGCACACAGAGATTACACTCCTTTAGCCATTCGATCTAACAATAAACAAACAGTCATAAAAAATAAAAACAAAAATAGAAAAGTAGAGAGAGAGAGAGAGAGAGAATAATAGATTACAACAACAATTAATCTCTTCAAAAAATGCTTGTAAAAAAATTGATCCCACTCTACAGATTCGAACTCAGATAAAATGTTTGCAAAAAAAATTGATCCCACTCTACAGATTCAAACTCAGATAAAATGTTTGCAAAAAAATTGGTCAATATATTTTCAAAAAAAAAAAAAAAACACAGATCTATTCAAAGCTTCGGACGTAGTCGATTTGAACTTTTTCAGTTCGAAGTCGAGTGTGATGATGGATTTGGTGAAACCCTTGCTTCAAAGGCTTGGTGACGGCTCTTGCTCTAAGGTTTTGGAAACCTTTGAGTCCAATACGGTATCCTGTGAGGCGACGGTGTGATGGTAGTGTTGGGACGATGGTAGTGGTGTTAGAGATGAAGAGAGAGAGAAGAGAGAGAGAGAGAATGGTGGTCTTGGGACGGTGGTGGTAGTAGTGGTGGTGCTGGAGATGAAAAGAGAAAGAATAGAGAGAGAGAGAGAGAGAGAGAGAGAGAACGGTGATATTGGAACGGAAAGAGAAGAGAGAGCGAGGATTTGATTTGGTTTCCACCGTATAACATATATATATATATATACTAGCGGTCGGGCACACATGATACGTGTTCAAACTCGTTTAGATTTATAATATGAATTTCATATTATTTTTTCTAATAATATACATATAAATCATATGAATAATTATGTACAATGTAACATTTGATATTAACGTATTTGATAAATAAAATATACGTACATTAAAAGATGTACAAATCTTTAAAAAAATACAATATTCACTAATCTTAGCTAAAAAAAATGTACAACAAAAATTCATATAAAATCTGAATTTGGTAATTGAGGCTGAAGATCTTGCAATTCCAGCAAAAAATATATAAGATATATGTAAAAATTAGTTTGCTAATAATGTTTATTGATTAAATTACAATTTTACGTTCTTAAAGTGAGCCAAAATTGTTCACATGTGTACTTTAACTAATAGTGTACACTCATAACTTTGGTTTTTCTAATTGGCTTATTATGTATAAAGACATAAAATGTAAATATTGTGAAATTTTTTTTATAAACGAAATTCAAAAATTCAAAACTTACATTTTGACATGGATTGACATAGTCCAAATCAAAGGTCATGTTCAACAATCTCTTCAAATTGTTTTGATAGAATTTTTGACATACATCTATGACAACATCAAACTACAAAAATAAGATGGAATTGACAAAAAATGAAGTACGTAACTTTTGTTATACATACAAACCTATAAGTAGATTACCTTGTAACAATGTTGCACATATCTTTGTAAGCTTTCAATTTTTGTATCATTCGTTGCCTATAAAATCGGGGAAAAATATTTCACTTCCTTGTAAGTTGATTGTTTAACAAATTTATAAAATCTAAAATTAATTTATAAATTTACAAATATGAATATATGGGACATAGTAGTTAACTTCATAATACTTGATTTTTTACCACATATATGTCCATATTGTCTTTGCTACCTATACTTGCTTTATCAGATATGATGGGATTTCTATAAAAAAAATTATAGTAATTATTAGCAAATGTAACATATTGAAATCATTCATATAAAATGATGTAAACATGTTATCATACTGATGTTGTCATTGCCTCAAAAGCTCTCGCACAATTAATTTTCCTAATTGTTTTTTTATCAACTTTAATACAAACCTTTTGTCCAAGACTGTATATGGAGAACTGTTTGACCTACATTAATTTAAAATGTATAGTCAAACTCAGAATATATGCGAATGCTGTCAGATAAATAGCAAAAATTTTACAAACATTATGTTTTGAACATAAGTGAAGCCAATACTTGATTTTTAACTTTCTTATCTGCAGCCATATCTGCCTCCTCCTGATAATTCTCCCAAAGCTGAAGTAGTTTTATTTTTTCAAGTATTCCTACAATCAATAGTTAGATGAAGATATATTATAAGTATATTAATTGTAGAAGTGATTTTAAAAAAATGACATAATATAAAAAAATAAGAACTTGTTCAGTACATACCTCATGTATCAATAACTTGATAACAAGACATCTTTGTATACTACATTGCATGTATACATCCTTATTCATTATTAACTGAACCCTTTTTAACCAAGACTTTCGTTGTCTAATCTGACACCCCTCGAGATAAAGCAACATGTAATTGCCCATGACTAAATACATGATCTGGAAGGTAAATTCCCACATGTGGAATTGTTTGACCTTGTGATTTATTTATTGTCAAAGCAAAATTATGGTGAGCGAAAAATTGTGTGCGAGTCATTTCAAATGGAAGTTTTAAGTTTTCCGAAGCCTTTAATGGAATGCGATGCAGGAAAACTCTTATGCCTTTAAAATGTCAAAATCTTTGAATCTATGAAATTATCGTTCAAAGCTTAACACAGTAGCCTTGTGCCATTGCACAAACCAGAAGGGTCAAGATTCCTCAAAAGCATAATTGGGGCTGGGCTCCAACTTTCAAATGCAATGCATGTGGGGACATTCCTCTTGGTGAAATGGAATTTAAAAACTCTTGTTGATACAAATTTTGGAAATCATTTTCAACTGTATCAAATGAGTGGTACACTCTTGATTCTCCTGAAAATCTCTGGATGATTTTCTCATGGACCTTGTCGACATCTTCATTGCGAGGAGTTATTATGTCTATACTAACCATATACCCTACGTCAAAAGAATGGTTTATGATATCAAGATAAATTCTTCTAATAGTTGAACTATTGATTCTTCGCCATTCCATGGTATTGCCATCGATGTTGGTACTTTGATCATTTCATCTATAATGGTAGGTTGTACACCATCTCCAACACGTAAAAGAAATTCACCAAACTGTTGGTCATTTTTAGAGCGCATATTTTGCTTTAAATGAAGTATTTGAATGTGAGTCCAAAGAGGTGATTTGACTATCGATGCATAAATAGTTTTAGCTTTTGTACCTTTAGGAACAGCCGGAAGTACTTGTCTCAAATCACCACAAAACACCATAATTTTGGCACCAAATTGAAAATCAACACCAATGATGTCTATGAATGTTCGATTCAAAACTTGAAAAGCATAACGATTCGTCATTGTAGCTTCATCCCAAATGATGATTGTTGCATGTCTAATCAGTTCTGCCAAATTTGATTGTTTAGTAATAGAGCACACGGACAAAGCCTCTGGATTTAATGGGATCTTGAATCTTGAATGGGCTGTTTTTGCACCAGGTAAAGGTGTAGTTGCAATTCCAGAAGTTGTTGTTACAATGGCAATTCGACCTTGACTTCTTATTGAGACCAACAGTGCATGATATAAATATGTCTTTCCAGTTCCTTCTAGGCCATCCACAAAGAAGATTGCACCAGTATTGCATTCCATAGTCTCCATGATTGAATTAAATGCTAAACATTGATCACCATTTAATGTAACAATAGAATTTAAGTTTTCTTGAGGAGTTACAATGGAAAGCTCATTTTATATGACCTTTGGAACTGTTGAATTATCATCCAAATTCATTGTCATCTCAGGCAAATAGTATTATGATATGTTCTTATTATGCTGTAGCAGGAGACGAATTATATCTTACAGGGTTTTGTTAAAGATATACATATTATTCATATTTTTTGAAGGTATGGAACCTCCAATCAAGTAAGGATAAATTTCATGCCACAAACTTCGCACCCCTATTGGCACATAGTAAACCAAAATTGTAATGAACAATCTCCTTAAAGCTGATGGCATGTGCATGGTTGCAACTTCTAACAAACATTGTCACATGTTATCATCACACTCCAACAAACCATGATGTTCAGCTGCTTGTTTAAAAGTTGGATACGCAATTCCATTAATTATTAACAAATGGTCGAATGATTTTGGTCCTCTGATATGATTGAGTAAAATTCTCAAGTAAAATCTCCTCAATTCTGATGGCGAAACTGTGTAAATTCTACCAATTACTCTTTGACAGTTCAATCTCAACTGCCAAATCTTTTCGCTATTGCACTATTTATAGTGTTGAGGGACTCTCGATATAAGTACCGATTTGCAGTTTCATCATCAACATATAATTGAAAGAATTGGGTAAGCATTGTTCTGGAATAATACTTATCTCCTAAAACATTTGTGATGTCCTAGAATGTATAAAACCCCACTTGCAGCTTATTAGGTAAGTGTATTTGGAGGCGTTCTATGCTAGGGGTCATTCTGGTCATTGAGAATTTGAATATTTTCCATAATGCTTCTGGAGCACAAACCCATCTTCCATCTATGAACTGTTGTACCTCATTATAATTAGGACCTTGACTAACTTCTAGTGCGACTCGGTCAGGCCTTTTATAAACGTATTTGTATAAATACTTCACAATTATAACATTACTACAAATTTCAAGATTGATATGACAATCATATTTCAAGAACAACCATGGGTTATACGGAATGACCCAACAATTATCCACCAAGACGCTTTGATTACTTTCTAATGGAACTGACTCCCCTTCTCTTATTTGATAAACAGGATATGAATCGTTTCCAAGTGTAGTAATTGGAGAAATGGCTTTAGAAAATGTCTTTTGCACCGATCATTTGTCATGTATCATGTGTTTTAAAACTGCACTATATAATCTAGGCTCTAATCTCTTGTTTGGAATTTCAGCTCTGACAATGTTATCATAATTGTCAAGAGTGCGTAACTTATCATTTTCATCCAAAATAATGACCATGTAGGCTTGTGGTAAGCCTCTTTTTTGGTACTCAATAATATATGCATATGCTAGAATTTTCCCGAGTATATGTTTTGTCAGAATGTTGGTCTTCATCTTATCAAATTTTGAATGAAATATTCTTGTTAGCAAATCAGGACGATCATGTGGTGATTGTCCAGGATGCAACTCAGCTTTAATTTTAGGCCAATTTGGATTGTAGGTCATTATAAGGAAAAAAAAATCAGTTTTTTCACACTTTTGGACCAGAGCCATTGCATCTTGATATCGCTAATACATGTCTTGTGGGCTACCAACAAATGACGATGGTAATATTGTTCTACGACTAACATTACCTAAACAAATTTGGATTTCACAAAAAAAAATATATGTATGAATATAAACAAACATGCATACATATAGTTATAATACCATATGGGTCAATTTGTACCTCCATAATTTTCACCAGCATGTACCGCATCTAGAAGACCTTGACAAAAATATGCTCGAATGTGATTCTGATGAGTACGTATCCATCTTAATTTGTTGGACTCAATCTTCACACAATTATCTACAACATATTGCTGTAAGAGGCGATTGTAGACACCCCATTTTTGACCGTCCTCAAAACTTGGATGTCATCGTTTGAACACTCGATGATCATCCATGTTCGTGTTCGTTTTGAGTTCCCGAAGGTCTCGGTTGCGCGCCTTGCCTTAGGATCTCTTAACTTGTCTATTTTGTGCTTGGTTATGGACCAAGGACTTGCGGTTTTGCTTTTGAGGGAAGAGGGTGGCTTGTTGGCCATCCCCACACCCCATCGGCTTTGGCATGATGCCATCGGCCATAAATGTTGGCTGGTCGGCACTTTTGTTGGTCGGTCGGAACTTATTTTGGTTGATCGGCCATATTTTCTAGCCGAGGCCTTTTCTTTGCCTTTTTCAAGCATTGTGCATGCCAGCTGTGCCAGCTGGTGAGCACAGACCCTCCCCTCCATATACGTGTATGGAGGGATTTGAACCAAAGCTTAGCTTCTCTAAGAAGCTTTGAATTTGATTTTCTATAAGAGGGGAACCTCCCCTCCCTTTCCAGAGGTTTAGCAAAATAGATATGGAGTTCATATATCCCCCCCTCTCTCTCTCTCTATATATATATTTGTGTGTGTGTTGGTGCCTTAAAAGTGTATTTTGTTCATACTTTTGCACTATAGCACCTAGTAGAACACCTTCCTTTGGTTGCTGAGGCACTAGGAAGTTGGTTTCAGAGTTCTTGGGCTGGTTTTGATCCAAGGGAGTGGCTGGAGTTGTGTTCTTGAAGGTGTTCTTCAAGGGTGAGCAACTAACCTTTTGATTCCCCTTTTTGGCTTAAGCTTTTAACCTATTTGCATATTGTTTTAAGCTTAACTATAAACTGAAAAAAATTCTATTTTTGTGTGCTTAAGATGATTGTTTAGGTCACTTTTTGGTTGGGGGTTGTCTACCCCCTCTTAGGCCTTGTTTGGCCTTGTTTTGAGCCACCTCTTTTGGCCCTTGTTCTTGCCTTTGCATGACCTTTTTACCACTGAAATCCAGAGGATTTTCAGTGGTGGAAAGGTAGTTTTAGAGTCTTGTATAGGAGAGGGACACCCTTCTCTCCTTGTGTCTCATTTGCTTGTGTTAATGGCTTGTAATGGTAGCATGTTTGCTTAGCATGTTTTGGCTTCATTTCAGCAAGTATTTGGTGTCATTTGGTCATGATATACCTCTGTTCTAGGTTGGTTTAATGGCTTCTTGCATGCACCATATACTTGCCTTGTAATCCTCTTTATTGCCTTAACATGCTTTGTGTTTTAAGCTATGGTTTTAGCATGATTTTGACTCGACCCAAAGGAGCTTTTGTTCATATTTCAGCATGTTAAAGCTCTGTTTCATGTTGTTTTGATCATATATGCATTACTTTGCATGGCTACCATACATTCTAGTTTGTTAGCTTTGAGGGTCCAAGTCATTAGCATGCACTACTTGGATCTTTTTCATGATTTGGCATCATCTCATATGTTATTTCAGTCCATGTTTCATGCTCATATACTTGCATTTGCTATCATTTCAAAGCTTTGAAGAGTTAGTGTCTTATGCCTTAAGGTTGGGTCATTGTGCATGCCTCCATGATTAGGTCTTCGGGATGCCATCTAAGTGGGTTTTTGGGCCTATTTTGACATGCCATATCTCTGTTTTTCATTGGTTAAGTCATGCCATGCTTGGTTATAATGGGTGTAGTGTAATCCCCTTTGTTGACCTTACTTGCATCTTGCCTTCGGCCCTTCATTTTGGCTTGTTTTAGCTTTGGCCTTTGCATGTTTTAGACTCCCTTTAGCATGATCTAGGACTATTTTGGTTGTCCTTGGCTCTTTGGAGTTTGTTTCATGTGGCCTTAGTACAAGCTCCTTGGCTAGCCTTAAGCCTTGAGCTTTCTTGCATGTCATACTTGCTTCGATTGGTTGATTTGGCATCACTCCTCACATCATTTCAGAGCATGTAGTATGGTCATACATCCTTACTTGTCACTCTTTAGGTGTGCTTAAGAGTTGCATCTTTATGCTTTAGTCCTTGGGCCAATTGGCATGCATGTTTGCCATGCCTTTCTCATGTTTCATTTCCATCATTTCCTGGCATTTTGGCCATTGATTTTGGGCATGGCTGAGGTCTGTCCGTCTTTAGTTTAAGTCCATTTGCCATGTTGTTCAAAGTTGCTACTTTACATCATGCTTGCATGTTTGTCCATCTTTGCATGCCATGCATGTTCGTAGGATTATGGTTGCATTTTGCATGCTTGCTAGCTTGCATTTTGTCACATGTTTGTTTAGGTCGCATTGCATTTGGCATGCTTGTTACCTTAGCCTTGTGTACATGTTTGAGTCATATTGCATTTGGCATGCTTGTGATGCATTACATAGCTTTTCCATTGTTGCATGCATTGCATTATGTTTGGTTTGGGGTATCAAACCAAACACGAGGACCGAGGGACGTTCGTACTTGAAGTGACGAAATGTGCCTCAATCCTCGGTCGCCGACGCTCTTGATCCAACATGATAGAGTTCTAGGGATTCATGTGTTTTTGTGCATTCATTCCATATTGAATTGCACACTTGGCTCCTTTGGCCATCATGCATCGGCATGCGTGATTGATGGCCCGAGGGTCGAGCACTACACTCCCTTGAGCTCATGACATGATAGGGAGGGTGTTTGTGCACACATTACCTTGAAAATGCATTGCCATGCTCTGTTTGTCCTCTGCTACAGCAAAACAGCATTCTGCAGGAAGATATGGCCGGCCGGCCGGCCATCTTCAGTGCCGATCGGCTAAACATTGTTGGCCGAGATCCTCACAAATGGTCGATGACCAATTCCACATGGCCGATGTTCCTATATTTTGGCCGGTGACATCCCACAGTGCTCAGGGAGTGGTTCGGAAGCATCCTTGGGACTTGTGTAGTTTTCAGAGGTGCAAAATAGTGCAAACAGAGGCAACATGTGGCATGACAACGGGTTTTCGAGCGAGGCGATCGAGCATGCATCATTCAATCATTCCGAGGCGAAGCTATGGCAGCCTCTTTAGTTTTCATACTTAGTCTATTTTGTAATTTAATTGATTTGCTTAGTTAGTTAAGAGTTATGTAATAATTAATTAGCTAGGGTAGTTAATTAATTAGTTGATTTGCATTATTTATTCGGACTCTCCGTTGAGAGGGTGAATTTTGTAATAAGTGTGCGTGAGTGTGTGAATGTCTTTCAACCCCACGTCTTTATCCCTTTTACTTACCTGCTTTCAATGGTTAGTTTTAGGTCATGTTTCAATTAGCATCCTTATGCTCGCATGTTTGCAACATTCATCTGTATTGCATGCACCGGGCTCGGTGCATCATACTAACTGCATAATATTTCAATTCCGACTTGAATACGTGTATCGAGTTGTCACATTTCACATGCCATTCTTAGATAGCCGAGCCTATTTCTAGTTGCATTTTGCATGTGTTGCATTAGGCATCTTAACATAGCTAGGATCATGCATTGATTACTAACTAGCTATTGTTTTGGCTCGGAGTACTAGGTAAGCTTTTATGCTTTAGCATCTTGCATGTGTGTGAGTGTTAACATGATCGCATGCTTACCATGAGGCTAACTGCTTATATGATTAACTGTCTAAATGCTTGTGGGTGAAGGTTAGATTATTTGAATTGGAACAATTCATTGAAATGCGAGTTTTAAGCCCACTTGATTGTGGCAAAATCATGTTTTCTAAGCCCACTCGAGGGTGGCAAAATTCACGTCTTAGCCTACTTGCGATGTGATATCCTTGTTCTGTAATATGTTAATTGGTCCTTAAACTGAGTATGATTATGTGTTTAATATGATTTTGTGTGCAAGTATGTGAAAATATGTGGTTTTGAATTTCTATCTGTTTACCGTAGGAATATCTATTTGATTATCTGCTTTCGAAATTAAATTGAAGGCCTTATCAGCCACCGAAACCAAAATTGATTGCGCCATTGTGATTGGCATAATTTTTAGAGCCTACGGTAAAATTTAATTGAAAATTGATTCAGATCAGATTAAACTGATTTAATTAAGGAATTTGTGCCCAATTACTTTAATATTATTATAATGGAAATAGTGGAAATTGTTGTATAAGGGCACTACACCCTCATTTCTCCTCCTTTGTTGCATTTTGGCTAATCATAAACTCAAAGAAAGAAGAGAGGGTCGGCTTAGAGAGAGAGAGTGTAGGAGAATGAGGTTTTGGTCTAGAGGTTTGGAGATTTTGGAAGATTACTCAAGAATTTGCTATAGATTGGAAGAATTGAGCCTCTAGGTAAGTGAATCCATGAGTTTAGTGTGTAATTTTGTGTATTCAAAGTTGATTAATGGTCAAGAACAAGAATTGAAATGAAATTGAGTTGATCATGTTGAATTGAAGGTCAATGTTGCATGCATGTATGTAGTTGCTTTGAATTTGCGTATTTGAGCACCAAATGCATGATCTATGTGAGTTTTTAGTTGAAGATTATGTTCTTGACCACCTCTTCATCATATAAGTTGAGAATGAGAATAATATACCACATGCATGTGCAAATTACAAGGGTGTAAGTGTTGAATGCATGAAATTGTTATATTGGTAATGAGTTTGGTGGAAAATGAGCCATGCATGTGTTTGAGTCATGAAATTGAGCTCCATGTTGATGTGTTTTAGTGTTTGTACCATGTTAATATAAGTATATGTGAAATTGCAGCCGTAATATGCAAGGAATGTGGTTGGAATGTCGAATTTGAGCTCAAGAACACATTCTGGAAAACCCAGAAATTTGATGTAAGCTCGAACCGCCGCTCGAGTGTGAATTTCGTGCTCCCAGTATTTTCTATAGACCATGATATCCGCTCGAGCGGGGAAGTCCACGCTCGAGCGGGGAGCTATCTAAGATGGACTTTCGCTCGAGCGTCCAAGTTCCATGCTCGAGCGTAAAAATGACATAACCAGTACTTTTGCAGACCTCATGGGTCCGCTCGAGCGGGTAAGTTCACGCTCGAGCGGGGACCTTGTTTCTGAAAATTTTGTGTGATTGTTCTGTGTTTCGTTTTCCGTTCTCTTTCACTTGCAAGCACTCTTAGGCATGCATTAAGCATTGTAATTGAGTTAAAGAGATAAGAATGAAGCCTAAAGAGGAATATGTGAATTAAAGAACGGATTGAATCGTTTGTGACCTATATGTGCTATATGATGTGTAAGGTCAAGCTCTAGGGCAAATCCACGAGCCGATCACTGTGAGTAATATCTTAACAAAGATATCTGAATTATGTTGTTGTCCAAATTGCTTACTTCTATGTAAGTCTTATAAGTTCATTGATTCGTTTGGTGGACAATGGTTGTAAGAATAAATGAATGGACCAGTGGCCATTTTGATAAGAATAAATGAATGGGCCAGAGGCCATTTTGATAAGAATGAATGAATGGGCCGAAGGCCATTTTGACATGAATGAATGGGCCAAAGGCCGTTTTGACAAGAATAAATGATTGGGCCGAAGGCCGATTGACCTGAATGATTGGGCCGAAGGCCGATTGACATAAATGGTTGGGCCAAAGGCCGTTCTGACACAAATGAAAGTTAGACATGCATGGATGGGCCAGAGGCCAATTTGACATGCATGAATGGGCCAGAGGCCAGTTTAACATGCATGAATGGGCCAGAGGCCAGATTGACATGATTGAAAGTTTGAAAGGCCTAAAGGCCAGTTTGAAATGAAAGTTTGAAAGGCCTAAAGGCCAGTTTGAAATGAAAGTTTAAAAGGCCTAAAGGCCAGTTTGATATGGAAGTTTGAAAAGGCCAAAGGCTAGTTTGACACGAATAACAATTTGACACTAATGAATTGGGCCCAAGGCCGTATGATGTGTTTGGAACCGCAGTTACTTAACTTATATATGTCTATGTATGTATGTATTAGTGGAAATATAAATTAGGCCCAAGGCCATTTGGTGTATATTGTTCCAATGTGTATTCTTTATTTGACATTATTCACTGGGCTTTCGCTCACGTTCATTCATGTGTTTGTAGGTGAGCCAAGAGAATTCCAAACCCAGCCCCAGTGAAGTCTGTATGGAACAACTAAGGTTTTGAAGAGTCAACCCTTGCGTCTCACGCACGAGACACGTCTTCGCCCTTCTGCCATTCTATGTTATTTTGTCATATTGGCGAGGACTTTGGTATACGTCTGTATATAGCTTTGTTTTGGCTAACTTAGATTTGAATGATCCTGTCTGTATAGAACTTTATGTTACTATACTTTCTGTTGTGAGTTATTAACATACGTATGTATGAAATGTTATGATGTGCATATAAGCACGGTTCTATGGACAAAGTTTTAAATTTGCTTTCGTTTGGCCCCTTTACTCTGATGAGTTTTGTCTCATTTGGTTTGAGGCCGTAGGTAATCTCGTGATTACTGGCCGGTTGTGGCCTTAACCCATAGGGGCGGGTTTGGGTCGTGACATGTGAGTACCACCTTCAAACCATTTTCAAATAAACAAACATGAGATGATTTGTTCCAACATTAGGCGATCTAGTCTATACTTGTGTGTTGCGTGCATCGCATTGTAATTCTAGGCTAATAACTAGAATAAGAAAGCATGTGTTTACAAAAACAAAATATCATGTTAGTAAAGGCCGATCTTTGATCGGGCGAGCAGGGGTGCTCATTGCATGACCTTCCCCTCTCGTACCCAAGTTCCCGAGCCGAGGTAACTTTGGTGATGATGGACACGTGGCCTTAGGCACGAGTCAGGGTTTCCTAAATTTTCCCAAAATAAAAATATTTAGGTGGCGACTTTGTATCTGGCAAAGCAGTCCATGTTTGGCACTTCTTTACAAAAATCAGTTTTCCAAAATGATTTGTCAGATTTGGACTCTTTGGTGATTTATCAATCTCACATTGCATATTATGAGATCAGATTAAGAAACCGTGACATTTGGGTCCGAACTGTAGCACGACATAAAGCCCTTCGGGGCGCGTCTACAGCGATCTCGTCGAACAAAAAGAGATTGATCACCAACGTGAATTGGAATTGATTGTATTTGAATACTTTTAAATAATTAAAAGTAAAGTTTTTTTGTGAAATAATTATAGATTAAATAACTTTGATGAAGTAATTTTTTGATATTATGTGTATGTCGTTACCTGTAGCATATAAGAATAGAAGTCACAACATGTTACTTTTTTGCCATCATTATTTTTGCTATTTGCATTCCATCCATATGAACCATAGGGTAACAACAGAGGATACTGTAATGGATCATAGTATCCGACAATATCAGGAATATTTAGGAGGTGACCACTGTTTGATTGGACAATGACATCTCTTGGTCTTAAATTTCTAGCTTCTTCTCCACCTACTAAAACTACAACAACTTCAGGAGCAGTCAGAAGGTTGTATTGGGGCCTATTACGTGGTTGCTCTTTGATCTGAAGTCTGCATTCATGTATATTTGGACGCTAAGCCAACTGGTGAAATGTGTGTACAAATGGATTATGTGCATTCAAAATATTCTTTATCTTGTCAAGTAAATCCAAGTGTAATTCTTCATTTTCAGACATTCGGTTCTCATTCTCATGGTTAGTGTCACAAACATATAGTTGTAAATATCTTGGTCTGTCACTAGAATTTGGTAAGAGACTCTCAATCTTATGATATATAGCTCATTGTGCACAAAATGTGTACACACCTCAAGTTCTTATTGCTAAGTTTTTATCAACATGAACACCCATTGAAGTGAATGTGAAAACATGATTGTAGGCTCGAATATTTTGTTTGAAATGATGACCCTCCATTGTTTGGTTAGAGAAAATATCAATTATCTCATTTGGAGCTGTTACTAGTGGTAAAACAATTGTTCCATTATTACAACACATGGTAGATGTTTCATGATGGAACAATCTTGTGTTGCAGTGTCTATATGCAGTTGGAGCAGGAAACTAAATTCTTAAGAACCTTTCACTTTCATGAAATTTCTTGCACAATTGTGATACCTCCTATGGATAAATGATCGATTATCTAGAATATCTTCATTACTCAAAACACCCTGATTATGGTTGACACGAGGGATATTTCCTATGACAATACATGTATGATGTATTGGTTTATTATTAACACAATAGTATTTATTTGGAAGTGTTTGAGTTGCATGTTCAATATTAAATGTAATTGTACTGCATATCATATTTGCATGGTCATTTTTTTGGCATTTATTGTAAATGTTGTTTGTTTTGTAAAAGTACCTGAACTAAATAATTTATTTTTACCTTTCATCTGAACATCTCGAAGATGATCTTGTCTGCTGCCACTTGTGCTTCCATGCTCATAAGTCGAATGAGTAGGTACATATCGCGCTAAGTCGATACGTGAGAGTAGAGTCATTCTACTTTCCCGACTAAAAACATAAGTCGTAACTAAATTGCCTTCTTCGTGAATGGTTGGCAAAACTGTTGCTCGTAACTCGCGCCATTCTATTCGATTTCTTCTTGGGATTGCATTGAAAAATTTTAACGTGCATCCTAACAATTAAAATTATAAATAATAAATTAAATGAATATTAATGTCAAAAGTGTAAAAGCTTAAAAAAATAATAACGTTTATAAAATTTGAATACTTACTACTTGTTTGTGCATTTGTCATGTTATGTGCTTGATCTGGATGAGTCATTTGTTCGATATTTTTAGACATATGCCTTTTTTGTCGATAATTTGTTCGTCGCCTTGCTAGTTGTTGTTCGTGCTTGTAGACACCCAATTTTTTACCGCCCTTAAGACTTGGACGCTTCATTCTGAAACACTCGATGATGAAATATTATACTGTGTAATCGTGCAAATCTTTGGCAAAAGAGTTCAGTTTGAGCTTCAAACCCAAACCTTGCACCCCATTTGGACCAAAACCTGTTTTTTTAGCCTGATCACTTAAAAAGCAGCAAGACCAAAAAATGACTAGCAGGCCACATTATTTTGGCCGGCCAGCCGGCCATGTTTAGCGTACTAGATATTTTGCAATAACAGGCTGCTCCCATGCACGGCATTTGGCTATATGTTCTCTTTTGGAGATATTTATGTTGAAAGGCGGTTGAAAATCTATAAAAACATCACCTCACCTTAGAGTTTAGGGTTAGAACAAATTCCCAAAGGCTTAGAGGATTACCAAAAGCTTTTTTCTACCCTCTTGACTATAGATACACAATACATACACCATTAAAACTCAAAATTGAAGCTTTTTGCTGAATCTTTGAACATAATTTTAGATATTTAAGAGTGTTTAAATTGAGGTTTGTGAATCAAGAAGGTCTTCTTCTTTTCAAAAGGTTGGATTTTGAACCTTTTTCACACCTTTTCTCTTTTTTTTTTTCTTTTTTTTTTTTCTTGTCCTTACATATTGATTTTCAGAGTATTTTAGGCTTTAAAATGTGATTTCAACCTTGTTGAAGGTGGAAGAGTTAGCCACCCTTCCATAAACTTATTCCTTAGTATTGCTCTCTTATCGTTCTTCATGTTCTTGCTTCTTTTCTTTCAATTTTAGCACTAGTTTAGGTAGCTTTTGATTGAATATGAATTGTATATATGTGTTTAAAGCTTAAATAGATAGTTTAATTCTTGTCCTATGTTTCTCTTCTTTGAAGATGTTGTAAAGCTCTCTTCTAGTTCCATCTTTGTAGCATGGTTTTAGATGTTTGATCCATGATCCATGAGTAAGAAGATGAGCTTACAACTATCTCTTCATAGCTTTTATTTCTTGCTTTTACTTAGTCTTGTTTTAACTTTGCTTTGAGGCTACATGAGAGCCCTTTCATTAGAATCATTAGGGACTCTCTTCTAGTTCCTTTTGTAGCATGGAAATGGATTTTAATCCATGTTCCATGAATAGGAAGAAGAGTCTCTTTGTTCTCCTCAATGATGAAATTTTTTGTGCATGAGCTTTGTCTTAAAAAATGGCTTCTTCTAAACCTATTCTCTCTAAAACTTGAGTACTCACTTGCTCTTGTTTTCCATGAGATTCAGTAGGTTTTTAGCCATCTCTTTGATTGCTTGTTTCATAATTAGCCTTAGTTAGTTTTGTATCCGTTGATTTCCGTCCCGTTGCTTCACTAATCATCATCTAAATACCCTTCAGATGTTTTATGATTTGTGAAGTAAACCTACTCTCTCCTTGAAAATCTTCATGACAAGAGAGAGCAGGAAGGATGAACATCCTTGGAAAACCTTCTGTTTTGCTCTGTTCCAGTTTTGTTGCAGTAGGACTTTCTCCAGAATACTTGGCCAGCTGGCTATCATCTTGTATGGCCGACCACTTAATCAGGCTAGCCGACCACCTCTTATGTACGACAGTGGTAGTATTTCAGATAAATAGAGCAGCTTCTGGCAGTGAACAGAGGGGGTTTCTGGAGGATGTTCTTGCCCGTGCGCACGTGATTCCCTACCTTTCATTTATATCCTTTAGATTAGCCGTTTTGATTCATATTTGTAATTAATTAGTCATTTTCATTCGGATTTGTAATAATTAATTAATTAGTTCATTTGTGTTTGTAATAATTAGTTAATTATGACATTCGGACCCTCTTGTGCGAAGGCAAATTTGTAACAATTGATGTATGTCTTCCAAACCCTATTTCTTTTTCCCTTTTACTTATAAGCTTACCGTGGTTGTACTAGGCATCATATTTTCATTTATCATTACCATGATTTGTATCCATTTTTGCATACATTAAAAATTCAGCTCATGATATACAATGCTCTTGTCAATTACTAAATGATTATGTGCGCTATCTCATGCTTTGAGTTGCTTCATATGCCATGTTAGTAACCGAATTTATTAGTTGCATTTTGTATGTGTTACATTAGCCATTTTGCATACTAGGATCATGCATTTTTCTAACTATCTTTTTTTCTTCGGCTTGCCTCGTTTGAGTATTAGGTGAGCATTTTTGTTTTAGCATATCATATATGTGTTTGTATTGCCATATTGAGTACACTACCATGAGGCTACGTGCTTATTTGAAATAGCTCTTTGAATGCTTGTGGATGAAGGCTATTTCGCTTAAGTTGGAATGACTTTGATTATTGTACATATGAGCTCGCTTTTTTTTTTTTTTTTTTTTTTTTTTTTTAAGTTGCACATATTTCAAACTCTTTTCAAGAAAGCATGAAATCAAAACATTCTTTAGTAAGTGATGTGGTCTATACTTGCTTACTTCATATAGTAATATTAGTATATTAAATAATCAGAATATGAGCATATAATGTCTATAAAATTCACATCATGATTAGTAGAGGTTGATCTTTGATCGGGTGAGTGGAGGTGCTCAATTCATGACCTTCCCCTCTCATACCTAAGTTTTCGAACCGAGACACTTTGGTTATGACGGACAAGTGGCCTGTCACGGGTTTCCTAAATTTTTCAAAAATATTTGGGTGGAGATTATGAACTCTGGCAATGCAGTCCATTTTCGACATCTCTGATAATTAATGGATTTTCTAGGATATGCCAGATTTGGACTCTCATTCTTTTTTATGTTTCACATTGCACTTGTGAAACTAGATTCAGAACCACGGGAATTCGAACTATAGGACAATCGCATCTGAGGAGACTAAACCCCTCCGAGGAGCGCGAAAAACCAGCTACAGTTCAGTAGTCAATGCAGCCCTCCTTTGTCTGGCGTAATTATGCCAACTTTCCCTTTGAATTTCTCTTTGTTGCACATTAGAACCCACGCTTTGTTCGCGAATAAACGATCTTCGCCTACGCCGAGCAAGACAACGTTGATCCAATCTTGCTGAGCGTTGTTCAGTGCTCAAGTTTTGAAGGCATAACTGTTTGAATTCTCTTTGTGGTTGTTCAGTTTGAGCATTTGGTTCCGAAGCTGAGCGTTGCCTCCTATGTTGTAGGTGTAAACGATGTCTTTCACGATTTTGTTAATGTACATGTCTCATATTTAATGTGTCAGTGTAATTGTGATTCATTTTCCCTGAGATTGTTAGCAAACTAACACTTACGTAGATGAAATGCAACTATTTTAAAAATGAGCATACATCGTATACTCACAATATAATAAACTCTGTATTTTTATGTAAGTGTTTTCATATGTTTGTTTTTAGTAATATGTATTACAATGCATATTAGTTTAAGTTGTAATCTCATTTTGTGAAGAATTAAATAAACACACCTCAAAATAAATAAATGAATAAATAAAGGGTTTTTTAAGATTAGTTACAATAAAAAAGATCAGACATAAACGAAGGAAAATAGTAAAAAACTTGAAAAAAATCCAAAAAAAAAACCAAAAACTTAAAAAAAAACTTGATAACACAACGAAACATTTCATTTTCTATAAAAAAAAATTCATAGAAAGTATAATTAACAGTATTACAAGGAAAAAAATACAACACAAAATAATGTATGATTTATTGTTCATATTTTCATTTTTCAAGTTTAAAGCATAAATTTTACACTCATATAGAATACTTATAGTCAAAGTAGATAAGTGTCGAAAAAGAATCACCAGAGTAATTGTTTATTTTGAAAACACAAATTCGTAAAGCAAGCTGCAAAAAAATTAAGAGTATTACACCAAAAAACACTACACAAAATAATGTCTGATTTAATCGAAATATTTAGTATTACTAAAAATATAATTAATAGTATTACACAAAAAAATACAAAAATAAAATCTAAAGACACTCATTTTATATGATTTTTTTAAGAGCACTTAATTTTATTTTAAATAACACTGAAAATTAATTAAACAAATCAACCAACCAAATTTTTAAAAGCTGAATTTGTACACCAAAAAACAAACAAAAGCTTAAAAAAATGAAATAGGAAAAAGCCTAAAAAAATTTTAAAAACTGAATTATGGGTTTTATGGTTGCTAAGCCTACCTACCAAGTGTCAATTAACAATCACAATTTTCACTACTCAAAAAAAAATAAAAATAAAATAAAATAAAACAACAACAACAACAACAACAACAACAACAACAACAACAATAATCACAATTTTTCCAAACGTGGGCTCGGGTGTGACTTCTTTTTAACCACATCCATATACGTGTCCATAAGTATAACAATGGACGACCCAAATCAGTGGGAGGGGGGACGCTGGTCAGAAACGGAGGAACAATTCTTTGCACTCTGTAAAGAAAGATGTCCCACCGATTACGTAACAAAATACCCCTAATTAAAAACATTTTCAAGGGATCATTACAAAAGAGAGAGGCCCCCATATACTAGCCCTTCATGAATGCAGAGGTCGTCTGAGTTTGTCAGAGATTGATGTACGCAGAGGTGATGATGACATTAGTGATGTTGATCCTGGTCCGTCGATTTTGGAGGTTGGTGTTAGCCAAGAGGAAGTTGATCGTAGAGGATCAGTTGTTATGGATCCAGCAGAATTTTCTAATGTTTTACGAAATGTAATCATCAGTATAAAAAATAGTGATGTGACTCAAGATATAATAGTTGATGATAAGGGAAATGTAGTAAGTAAATCAAACTTTGAGCGGTTTCATAAATAAAATTAATAAAAATTTTCCTTAATCATGACAACAGTTACATTAACATCAAACCATTCTCTCATTTTTGGGGACATTGCATCTAACCAACTACTGTCCCCATTAGTTAATATAATATAAGGAATTCCGCCTCTAATAGCGAGATCTGGTTGGAACTTAACAAATACATGAAAATCTCTCTGGTAGCCTACTAAATTTTTTATTAATTCGGTAAGGACTGTCGAGTATTTGATGTCGTCTATGACGTTGTAGACGGCGTCTTTGTCATAGACCTTGAAGCTTATTTTGCCGGAGAAGTAATTGTGTCGTTCGAGGTTTCTGGCCTAGGCGGTTTTGCTTGTTCTTGTGGGTCATTCGAGGTAAAGGGAGACTGGGTGGATGGGCCACTGTTCTGGTTCCTGTTATCAGATGAGGAGGAGAGTTCTTCATCAGTATATAAATGGTTGATATTATTTTTGTGTATCTCTAATCTAAGGAAGTTGTCTTCCCTCTAAACGGAGAGACAACAATTTTGACATAACTCGTACTGAACGAAATTTTGACTTACAAACAAAATATTATTTTCTGCCCATTTTTTTATTTCTTCATTTAAGAAAGGAAATGAATTAAAGGGGCTAGTATATGGGGACCTCTCTCTTTGGTAATGATCCCTTAAAAATATTTTTAATTGGGGGTATTTTGTGACGTAATCGGTGGGACATCTTTCTTTACAGAGTGCAAAGAATTGTTCCTCCGTTTCTGCTTCTCCAAGTATTCTCCTTCAGAGTTCGCCTCTGTTTTTCGAAGGACTTTTCCCCTTAGATGAAAATTCTCCCCATTCATCGAACTCGCCCCCTTTTTGTATATACTGTCGACTTGCTATTGGTGAGTGGAGTTTTTCTATATTTGGATGATAGATTCTGTCGTTGGTTCTAGTGAGATAGAAAAATCTCGGGTTAGAGGCTTGGATTTTCTTCGTGCATTGAACCATGCAATGGAGGTGAATGTTTCTATCATCGTCGAGCTCTCTTGAGACAGGTATGTAGTATGACTGAAAGGCTAGTTGGAGAAGGGATTGGAGGAGTTCTAAGAATTGTTCTTTTGGACATGGGCATTGTGAGTAGGTGAGCAAAACATTCTTGGCATAAAAACGGAAAGAGGCTTGGCGAGGCATTTTGTAGTGGTAAACAGTGAACTCACACCAGCTGTACAAGGCCTCCCTATTAGTTAAAAAACCTGGTGTGAATGGTGTGAGTGGTGTGACTGGGGAGGCACTGTATTAATATTACTAGCGCCCCTCTTCCTGCTGATCTGGGCCGTCCATTGTTGTACTTATGGACACGTGTATGGATGTGGTTAAAAGGAAGTCACACCTGGGCCCAGGTGTGAGTGGTGTGAGTACTTTTGATTCCTTTGCTAGATAGTGCTATAAACGTGTCGGTTTTTTGGTGGTTTGCGTGGTTGTAAAGCAAATATTCTTCCAGAATGATAGACATAAAGCAAAGGCGGAAAAATAAATGTGTTTGAATTATTTTGAATGGGGAATCTTTATCCTTACACGCGGGCCAGTTTTACTGTATATTTGGTACCAGAAAATATTTTATGGCAGAGAGGAATATGCTTTTGCAGTGGAATAGCTATTGTGATGAAGTTGTTTTCTGGTACCTTGTTTCGTCCCTCATTTTCTTTTTGTCTTTTTTTTTTGATTTATTTGGTATAAAATGTTGTACTCCTTAGAAGAGTATCCCGAGAATTACGGACAGTTCACTCAAATGTGTGTAGATCGCTTTTTGACGTGGCAAATAAGATTATGGGAAGAGAGCCGGCAGTCAACTTCGATGAAGTTTGTTCCGGTGTACAAGGAGCAGAGGGCAAATATATCAAAGCTAAGGTGTCTGAATAGAAGGGTAAACAAAGGTAAGAGAATCTATAGAGTTTGTAGGATAAAAGGTTTGGAGTGTTTTATAAAAGATGGAAGGAATAGGAAGCAGCCAGTATCAGACCCCCTTTGCGTACCGGAGGATAAGGACACCGGTGGCGAATGGATATAAGCGAAGTTACTGTGGTCGTGCACCTTTTAAGGCGGCGTATGTTCGTCGACGATATGTTCAGAATATTCCCCGATATATTAAGAAGCCTAGGAGGGGAGTAAGGAAGTTGCAGCTATACGATGAACAATTAAGGGACGTTAAATTTGATAATAAAGGTGTGGCGAGATTGCTTAATGGTATTGAGCTGGGTAATAAGAGATGTGACCACCAATCAGACAAGATCGTAGTTAAGGGTATAAAATTAATTGGAAATGTTCAATTGGGACAATATGCTAAAGACGAAGCTGTGGTCCACCACGTTTTGTTTTTCGTCATAAGTGATAATAGTCCGTCAGATTCCGTCCCTACACTTGACAAGATATTTATTGGAGTTGGCGAGGGTAATCCTGAGACCTGGATTGTTGATCCTGACCAATCTGACCGGTTTCGGATGCTAAAGAAAATGAGATTCAAGCTCATTGGTGGCAAAGACAAAGAGTACGTTCATCACGAGATAGAAGTTGTGGACCGGTTCTTCCCAGTTGATGTTTGGACAGACTACGAAGATAAATGTTAGAAGTATTTAGAATGGTGCCATATATTTAGTGGCTGCTACTATTAGTGGAAAAGAATGCAAAATTACTTTAAGGAGTCAAATGTACTTTAAGACTATTTAGAATTATAATTCATGTTTTTTTATTTGTAATGTTTAGGTTTTGAATGGAGGTGGACGATATAAAACTAGCGTTGCCTAATTTATTTTCTCAATTGAGGTTAAGATACAAACAAAAAAGTATTAAGGTTGATAAAATATTGATAAAATATTCACCCCTTTGCGCACCGAATGCCAGTGGGTTGGTTAGAGTAAATGTTCATGATCAGAGTTTAGATGGTAATGACAGTTTGCAGGCATGATTTATTTTCCCGGTGGATTGTCAATGCGAGTTAGTCTATTATGGGAATGGTTTTTGTTCAATTAACGACAAACAGGTGCCCTGGATGGTGAAGTATCGATTTGAAAATTTGAATATTAAAAGGGGGATTACGTATTGTAAAATGAAGGGATATTTGAAGTATTCTACGAGTGACATGCCAAAAGATTCGCAAATGAGGGCCCCCTCTATTGTTGTGTTATCTAAAAAATATACTAATGATAATGTTGATGTTTGGCATTGTCCTCCAACGAAGCCCATTCCGATTCTGACACGGACTAAGTCTGTTGGTTTACCGAAGAGGCGAAGAGATTTGTTATTAGGAGGTTTTGGGAAAAGTGGTTCAGTTATTCATGAACGCAGAGGTCGTCTGAGTTTGTCAGAGATTAATGTACGCAGAGGTGGTGATGACATTAGTGATGTTGATCCTAGTCCGTCGATTTCGGAGGTTGGTGTTAGCAAAGAGGAAGTTGATCGTAGAGGATCAGTTGTTATGGATCTGGCAGAATTTTCTAATGTTTTACGAAATGTAATCATCAATGTAAAAAATAGTGATGTGACTCAAGATGTAATAGTTGATGATAAGAAAAATGTAGTAAGTAAATCAAACTTTGAGTGGTTTCATAAATAAAATTAATAAAAATTTTCATTAATCATGACAGTGGTTACAGTAACATCAAACCATTCTCTCATTTTTGGGGGCATTGCATCTAACCAACTATTGTCCTTATTAGTTAATATAATACAAGGAATTCCTCCTCTAATAGTGAGATCTAGTTGGAACTTAACAAATACATGGAAATCTCTCTGGCAGCCTACTAAATTTTTCATTAATTCGGCAGGGACTGTTGAGTATTTGATGTCGTCTATGACGTTGTAGACGGTGTCTTGGTCGTAGTCCTTGAAGCTTATTCTGCTGGAGAAGTAATTGTGTCGTCCGAGGTTTCTGGCCCAGGCAATTTTGCTTGTTCTTAAGGGTCCTTCGAGGTAGAGGGAGACTGGGCGGATGGGCTTCGTTGGAGGACAATACCAAACATCAACATTATCATTAGTATATTGTTTAGATAGTACAACAATAGAGGGGGCCCTCATTTGCGAATCTTCTGGCATGTCACTCGTAGAATACTTCAAATACCCCTTCATTTTACAATACGTAATCTCTCTTTTAATATTCGAATTTTCAAGTCGATTCTTCACCATACATGGCACCTGTTTGTCGTTAATTGAACAATAACCATTCCCATAATAGACTAACTCGCATTGACAATCCACCGGGAAAATAAACCATGCCTGCAAACAATCATTACCATCTAACCTCCGATCATAAACATTTACTCTGACCAACCTACAGGCATTCGATGCGCAAAGGAGTGAATATTTTATCAATATTTTATCAACCTTAATACTTTTTTGTTTGTATCTTAACCTCAATTGAGAAAATAAATTAGGCAATGCAAGTCCAATACAACTGAAATCACTTGCTAAAACACCTTCAACAACCCTAATTTTTATATCGTCCACCTCCATTCAAAACTTAAACATTACAAATAAAAAAACATAAGTTATAATTCTAAACAGTCTTAAAGTACATTTGACTCCTTAAAGTAATTTTGCATTCTTTTCCACTAACAGTAGTAGCCACTAAATATATGGCACCCTTCTAAATACTTCCAACATTTTCCAACAGCGTATCTTTGTAGTCCGTCCAAATATCAACTGGGAAGAACCGGTCCACAACTTCTATCCCGTGATGAACGTACTCTTTGTCCTTGCCACCAACGAGCTTGAATCTCATTTTCTTTAGCATTTGAAACTGATCAGACTAGTCAGGATCAACAATCTAGGTCTCAGGATTACCCTCGCCAACTCCAATAAATATCATGTCAGGTGTGGGAACAGAACCTGACGGACTATTATCACTTATGATGAAAAACAAAACGTGGTGGACCACAGCTTCATCTTTAGCATCTTGTCCCAATTGAACATTCCCAATTAATTTTATACCCTTAACTACGATCTTATCTGATTGGTGGTCACATCTCTTATTACCCAGCTCAATACCATTAAGCAATCTCGCTACATCTTTATTATCAAATTTAACGTCCCTTAATTGTTCATCGTATAGCTGCAACTTCCTTACTCCCCTCCTAGTCTTCTTAATATATCAGGGAATATTCTAAACGTACCGTTAGCGAACATACGCCACCTTGAAAGGTGCACGACCACGGTAACTCCGCTTATATCCACTAGTCGTCGGTGTCCTTGATCTCCGGTAAGCAAGGGGGGTCCGATACTAGCTGCTTCCTATTCCTTTCATTTTTTATAAAACACTCCAAATCTTTTATCCTATAAATTCTACAGATTCTCTTACCTCTGCTAACCCTTTTGTTCAGACACCTTAGCTTTGATATATTTGCCCTCTGCTACTTGTACACCGGAACAAACTTCATCGGAGCTGACCGCCGGCTCTCTTTCCACAGTCCTATTTGCCACGTCAAAAAGCGATCTACACACATTTGAGTGAACTGTCCGTAATTATCGGGATACTCTTCTAAGGAGTACAACATTCTATACCAAATAAATCAAAAAAAAAAAAAAGACAAAAAGAAAAGGAGGGACGAAACAAGGTACCAAAAAATAATTTCACCACAATAGCTATCCCACTGCAAAAGCATATTCCTCTCTGCCATAAAATATTTTCTGGTACCAAATATATAGTAAAACTAGCCCGCGTGTAAGGATAAAGATCCCCATTCAAAATAATTCAAACACATTTATTTTCCCACCTTTGCTTTATGTCTATCATTCTGTAAGAATATTTGCTTTACAACTACGCAAACCACCAGAAAAGTGATACGTGTATAGCACTATTTGGAAAAGGAATCAAAAGTACTCACACCACTCACACCTGGGCCCGGGTTCCTTTTAACCACGTCCATACACGTGTCCATAAGTACAACAGACGACCCAGATCAGCAGAACAGGAGGCGCTGGTAATATTAATACAGCGCCCCTCTAGTCACACCACTCACACCATTCACACTAGGTTTTTTAACTAATAGGTATAGACACCCTATTTTTGACCGACCTTAAGACTCAGACGTCATCGATTGAGCGCTCAGTGATGGTGCATGTTGTGCTCGTTCTGAGGTTTCGGAGTTTTGGCTGAGAGCCTTACCTCTAGGCCTCTGAACTCTTTGTGCTTTGGCTCGGTTTGCTGACCAAGTCTTGTTTTCCCTTCCCGGAAGGATGGAGTGGCCTTGTAGACCATCTGTCTGTGGTCGTAGACTACTTTTCGTGGTCGTAAGCCACTTTTCCCGTTTGGAGACTAGTTTCCGATTTTTGGAGCCTTTGGTCACGCGCTTTGTCTCGGGACCGTTTAACATTCTCCGTTTGGCGTGGTTTTTGAACCACACCTTGTTGCCTCTGCCTAGAGGAACACTATGGTCCAGGAGACCACTTTTGTGGTTGCATACCATTTTTGGTGCTCGTCAACTAGTTTTCGGGGCTTTCAGCCGCGTTCTTTGCCTCCCGACTTCTCGTCTTGCATCCGTTTTGGTTTGTTTTTAGTAAAAACCTTGTTTTCCTTGTTTGGCAGGTGGTACAAGGGTGGGGGACCAGTATTTCTCTTGGCCGACCACTTTGCCTTTTTCCAGCTAGTTTTCTTGTCAGATAATTGGCTTTCTTGGTCTTTAGACCATCTTTTCTAGTCGGCCACCACACCACCACCTTGCATTTATTGTGTTGACCTCTCCCACCTATGGCCGACCAGTTTTTGCTTTGTTTGACCACCTAAAATGGTCGACCGACCACTTAAACTAGCAGGTCGACCACTTCAAGTGGTCGGCTGCTTTTTGGCATCTTTTTGGAGATATTTTCTCCAGCTGGCACAGCTGGAGGACATTAGACTCATCCTCCATACACGTGTATGGAGGGATTGCCTTGGTGCTTAGCTTCTCCTAGAAGCTTTGCCTTTCTTGTTCTATAAGAGGGAAGCTCCTCCTCCCTCCTCTAGGTTTAGAAAATCTGAGGAAAGAGGATAGATATAGTGTTGTATCTATATTGCCTTGTTTGCTTCATTTTTGTGCTCAAAAGTGTAGATTTGTCTTAGTTTTGTGCACAAACACACACTTAAACACCTTGCTTGTGTTGCTGAGGCTCCTTGAGGTTGTTTTTGGTGTTCTTGGACTGGTTTAAGTTCAAAAAGCCTGCTGAAGTTGCAGTTATAAAGAGGGTCTTCAAGTGTGAGCTTTTGACCTTTAAACCCCCCTTTCTTGCTTAAGCTTTTAGCCTATCTTGCATGCTATTTTAACCTTAGCTCATAACTGATAAAAGTTTTATTTTTGCATGCTTAAAATGTTTGTTTAAGATCACTTTTGTGTTTGGGGTTTACCCCCTCTTAGGCCTTGTGTGGCCTTGTTTTTGAGCCTTTTTTGTGAGCTTCGGGACCACCTTGTATTGGCCCTTTCACCACTGAAATCCCTTTGGATTTCAGTGGTGGGGATGGTGCTTTAAGGTCCTAAGAAGAAAAGGGTCATCCCCTCTCCTTGTGTCTTCTTTATATGCCTTAATATGCCTCATGTTTGAGCACCTTTACTAAGCTTGTGTTAGCTTGTTCTTAGCATGTATTTGTGGTTATTTTGCTGAGGCATACCACTGTTTTTACTTGTCTTGGTCACTTCATGCATGGTTAATACACTTGTAGTGTAAATCACACACACTAGCCTTGTATGCTTCATGAAGTAGCATGTATTTCTAGCCTATGTTGTGTCCATTTCAACATGTTCTTGGGCTTGTTTTACCATGTCATACCTCTGTTTAGGTTTGGTTTGGTTAGCCTTTGCATGCTTCTTGCACTTGTAGTGCATTTCCATGAAATAGCCTAACATGCATCATGTTGTGACATGTCATTCTAGCATGCTTTTGGCTTAACTTCATGAAGCTTTTGTCCATGTTTTAACATGCTTTAGCTTTGATTCTGGTTGTTTTGGCCATGCATGACTTACTTTGTATAGCTATAGTTCAAGCTTGTTAGCTTTGTATACCAAGTCCACTAGCATGCTCTACTTGGCTTATTTGAATGATTTGGCATCACTTGTCATGTGATTTCAGTCCATGTTTCATGGCCATGCACTTGCATTTATCACTCATTCAATGCGTTGGAGGGTTTCTCCCTTTATGTCTTAACATGAACCATTGTGTATGCCTTCATGCCTTTGCTTGCGAGCCACCGTTTCAGTGTTTATTTGGGGTTATTATGCCATGATATAACTCTAATTTTTATTGCTTAAGTCATTCCATGCTTGGTCTTAATAGGTGTAGTGTAATCCACCTTATTTTCCTTGTATGAATCATGCTTCATACCCTTTTTGCTAGCATATTTTGGCCTACTTCCATGCATGTTTTAGACTCATTCTAACATGTACTAGGACTTTTTTGGGTTGCCTTGATCACATGCTTCATGTTTTGCATACTTGTGGTACAAGTGCCCTTGCTTGCCTCAAGCTTTGAGCATCATTGCATGCTTCATTTGTGTTGTGTACATGATTTAGCATCATCTAACATGACATTTCAGAGCTTATAGCATGCTTATGTTCCCACTTCATTCATTCTTTGAATGTCTTTAAGTGTTGTGCATTATGGCCTTGTTATGGCCTTAGCTTGCATGCCTAAGCCTTTGGGCCCTCATCTCAGCATGTTTAGGTCCTTGTTTTGACCTACTTGAGCTCTGTCCATGCTTAGTTCATGTATTTGTGCCATGTGTTGCACGCCTCCTTTGTGTTGCTCTTTGCCAGCTTTCATGCCTTAGGACCCTAGCATGCTTTACTTATTTTGTTTGAATGATTTGGCATCATTTCTTGCATCATTTCAGTGCACTTAGTTTTGTTACACTTTTACTTTTGTCACTCATCGAGCACTCTTGAGAGTTGTGCTCTTTGGCCTCTTTGATGGCCAATGCATTGTGCATGCATGCCTTGCTTTATGTGCCTTCATTTCATCACCAATGGCCACTGATTTGGGCATGACTGAGGTCTACCCCTTTTAGTTTAAGTCCATTGAACATGCCATGTATATTGCATTGAGTATGCCATATTGTTCATCGCATTATGTATGCCTTGTACTTTACATTGTGCATGCTTAGTTTACATCATTGCATTGTGCATGCTAACTGATATTTGCATAGTGTGTGCATGTCCCTAACATTGCTAATTTGTCCTTGTAGCATTTCATTGTGCATGCACGCATTAGCATTGTTCGCATGCCATTAGCTTTGTTAAGTTAATCATGCCACATTGCATTGAGTATGCCATGTAGTTTATTCGCATTGTGTATGCCATGCTTGCTTGCATTGTGTTTGGAATAGGTGTTAGTCCAAACACGGGAAACAAGGGACGTTTCATACTTAAAGTGATGAAACGTGACTTAATTCCCGGTTGCCGACGCTCTTGATCATACATGATAGAGTTTTAGGCTTTATGTGTTTACTTGTGCATTCATTTTCATATTGAATTGTGCAACTTTGCCTCTCGGCCATCATGCATGAAAATGCACGATTGGTGGCCCGAGGGTCGAGAACCACACCCCCTTGAGTTCATGGCATGATAGGGAGGGTGGTTGTGCATACATATCTTGCAAATACATTGCCATGCCCTTTCTTGCTCTCTGTTGTAGAAAACTGGAGTCTGGCAGCAACAACTGGTCGGCCAGTCATAAAAAGTAGCTGGCCGACCACTTTTCTTGGTTTTTAACAACAAAAAGTGGTCGGCAGGGGTCTGGAGAGACCAAAAGTGTCGGCCACCCTCCCACTGGATTCCCAAGGTGGATTTTCATCTTTCTGGAGCTTGGTGAAAGTTTCTGAAAACAAATGAAAACAGAGGCAAATCGGGACATCGCATTGGATTTCCGAACGAGGCGACCGGATATGCATGCATTCCTTTACCTCTGAGGCTCCTGATTTATTGCTTTCCTTAGCTGCCATGCTTAGATTGCTAGGTTTTGCTTTGGTCTATACCTTTAATAGTTAATACGTTTAACTATTTCAATTTGTTCTGTAATAATTAGTTAACTAGGATTAGTTAGTTAATTTGTTGTGTAATAATTAGTTTAATTAGCTTAGATTAGCTAGTTAGCCCCTTATTCGGTCCCTCCCTCGAGAGGGCGCATTGTTGTAATAAGCGTGCGTGTGTGTGATGCATGTCTTCCAATCCCCATTTATTTCTTCCTTTTACTTAACCGTTTACGATGGTTAGTTTTAGGGAATATTTCATTTAGCATACCTTATGCTTGCATGTTTGCATCCATTCATCTGTATTGCATGCACCGGGCTCGGCGCATCATGCTAACTGCATTGTATTTCAATTCCAATTTGAATACATGTACCAAGTTACATCTCACATGACATTCTTAGGATAGCCGAGGCTATCTTAATTGCATTTTTTTTCATGTGTTGCATTAGCCATTTTAACATGAACTAGGATCATGTATTGATTTCTAACTAGTTCTTTGTTTTGGCTCGGAGTACACTGTGAGTGTTTACGCTTTAGCATACTGCATGTGTGTTAATGTTGCCATGAAAGCATGCTTGCCATGAGGCTATTTGCTTACGTGATTAACTGCTTGAGTGCCTGTGGGTGAAGGTTGGATTACTTGAATTGGGACAATTGAAATCCTCATTTTAGCCTACTTACGAGTAGCAAACCTCAAACCATTTTCCAAACAAACGGATATGCGATGCTTGGTTCCAAATTAGGTGATCTAGTTTATACTTGTTTTGCTGTGCGCATCACATAGTAATTCTAGCTAATTAAACGGAATAAGAGCACATGTGTTTTCAAAAACAAGATATCATGCTTAGTACAGGCCGATCTTTGATCAGGCGAGCGGGGGTGCTCATTAAATGACCTTCCCCAATCGGACCCAAGTTCCCGAGCCGAGGCAACTTTGGTGATGACGGACACGTGGCCTTAGGCACGAGTTAGGGTTTCCTAAATTCTCCCAAAATAAAATATTTAGGTGGCGACTCTGTATCTGGCAAAACAGTCCATGTTTGGCACTTCTTTATAAAAATCAGTTTTCCAAAACGATTTGCCGGATTTGGACTCTTTGGTGATTTATCGGTCTCGCATCGCACATTGTGAAATTAGATTCAGAATCGTGGCATTTGAGTCCGAACTGTGGAAAGCCCAAAATGAACGAAACGGGATTCTTCCCGGGGCGTTCGGGGCGCGTCCACAATAGGGAGGCCTTGTACGGTTGTGTGAGTTCACTTGTTTACCACTACAAAATGCCTCGCCAAGCCTCTTTCCGTTTTTATGTCAATAATGTTTTCCTCACCTATCCACAATGCCCATGCCCAAAAGAACAACTCTTGGAACTCTTCCAATCCCTTCTCCAACTAGCCTGTCAGCCATACTACATACTTGTCGCAAGAGAGCTCCACGAAGACGGAAACCCTCACCTCCATGCCATGGTTCAATGCACGAAGAAAATCCAAACCTCCAACCTGAAATTTTTCAATCTCACTGGAACGAACGGCAAAATCTATCATCCAAATATAGAAAAACTCCACTCGCCAATAGCAAGTCGACAGTATATACAGAAAGGGGGTGAGTTTGTCGAATGAGGAGAATTTAAATCCAAGGGGAAAAGCCCTTCGAAAAACAGAGACGAACTCTGGAGGGGAATACTTGAAGAAACATAAATGAGGAACAATTCGTTGCACTCTGTAAAGAAAGATGTCCCACCGATTACATCACAAAATGCCCCCAATTAAAAACATTTTCGAGGGATCATTACAAAAGAGAGAGGCCCCAATATACTAGCCCCTTTAATTCATTTCCTTTTCTTAAATGAAAAATTAAAAAAATGGGCAGAAAATAATATTTTGTTTGTAAGTTGAAATTTCGTTTAGTACGAGTTATGTCAACATTGTTATCTCTCCGTTTTGGAGGGAAGACGACTTCCTTAAATTAGAGATACACAAAAATAATATCAACCATTTATATACTGATGAAGAACTCTCCTCCTCATCTGATAACAGGAACTAGAACAATGGCCCATTCGCCCAATCTCCCCCTACCTCGAAGGACCCTCAAGAACAGGTAAAACCGCTTGGGCCAGAAGCCTCGGATGACACAATTACCTCTCCGGCATAATAAGCTTCAAGGACTACGACCAAGATGCCGTCTACAACGTCATAGATGACATCAAATACTCGATAGTCCCTACTGAATTAATGAAAAATTTAGTAGGTTGCCAGAGAGATTTTCATGTATTTTTTAAGTTCCAACCAGATCTCACTATTAGAAGAGGAATTCCTTGTGTTATATTAACTAATGGGGACAGTAGTTAGTTAGATGTAATGTCCCCAAAAATGAGGGAATGGTTTGATGTTAATGTAACTATTGTCATGATTAATGAATATTTTTATTAATTTTATTTATGAAACCACTCAAAGTTTTATTTACTTACTACATTTCCCTTATCATCAACTATTACATCTTGAGTCACATCACTATTTTTTACACTGATGATTACATTTCGTAAAACATTAGAAAATTCTATTGGATCCATAACAACTGATTCTCTACGATCAACTTCCTCTTTGCTAACACCAACCTCCGAAATTGACAGACCAAGATCAACATCACTAGTGTCATCACCACCTCTGCGTACATCAATCTCTGACAAACTTAGACGACCTGTGCGTTCATGTCGATAAAGAATCATCTAAGAAGTTGTTTATTCTGAATAACACAAAGTCATAAAGCAACCTGCAAAAAAATTAATAGTATTAAACAAAAAAAAATACAACACAAAATAATGTTTGATTTAGATGGAATATTTTGATATTTCAAGTTTCAAGCATTATAAATCCAACAATCATATAGAATTCTTACAATCAAAGTAGATAAGTGTTGTAACAACCCCGACCTACGATTAGTTGTTAAACCATGATTATGCATGCCTAATAAGTGATTAAGAAGAAATCCTGAGTTAACTAAGTGTTCATTGCATTATTTGTGTTTATATCTGCCTATCGTAGGAATATCTGTTCATATTTCTGTTTTGTTTTGAGAATTGAAGGCCTTATCGGCATTCGAATACGAAATTGACTTGATTTATGTGTTATGTGGGAGTTTTAGCATTTTATGGTAGGTTTAATAAAAATTCGATTCGGAACGATTAAATTAGAATAATTAATGTCAATTAATTAACCAACTCTTAATTAAGCCTATATAAGGCTAATATGACCCCACTACTTCATTGTTGCACCCTCATTTCCTCATCTTCAAGCTCCAAAACATGTTAGAGAGAGAATAGGAGAGAAATTGGGATCAAAAGCTAGAGAAAAAGGGGATTGCTATGAATTGTTGGAGAATTGAAGAGCATATAGAAGTTTAAGCCTATACACTTGTGAATTCAAGATTTAAAGTAAAAAATCAAGCCTTTAGTCTTGCTTTTGAGTTAGTGAGTTTATGAATATAAGAGGTTTAAGTGTTTAACATGAGAATTGAGCTTAAGAGCTAGAAATGAAGGAATTTGCATTAAATTATGCATGCATGCATATATCATAGCATTTTGAGTTTGAATTTCAAACAAATCTCCCATGCATGTGTCTATCTTGATTTTGTTTTGAGAATTCATCATATTTCTTACCATTTGACCTTAATTGATCATGTTTTGGAAAGTTCAAGTTCATAATAAGTCATACATGTCATGTTCATATCGTATTCTTAAAGTTTGAGTTTGAATTTGTACAATTGGCAAGCTTTGGGGCCTTAATTTTGCAAAATGATTTTGCATTCTCAATGTTTTACAAGTTTCCAAGTGTTTCCTCAAGTTTTGGGCCCAAGAGAATGTGTTTTGTTAGTTTAAAAATGAATTTTGAAGCTTGGAAGCAAATCTGGAAATTCTAGATTTGCTTATCTGCTCGAGCGACAGATCCTGCACTTGAGCAACCACCTTTATTTTTGCACTTCCGCTTGAGCGACTAAAAGTTAGCTCGAGCGTAAATTGCATGCTCCTAGAAATTCAACATTTTTGCAGACTGCTCTAGTGACGAGAGTTACATTCAAGCGAAGACCTTAGTCTCACGCTCGAGCAACCATCGAGCGGCCGTCGAGCAGAAAATTCAGGCAACCAGGACTTTTGCAAAGTTTACAGACCACTCACATGTCTGGACGTCCGTTCTAGCGAAGGAAGTTGCGTTCAAGTGAGGCCCCTATTTTCAGCATATTTGCCTAAGTGTTTTCAAGTGCATTTTAGCATCCTCATCGCATCCTAGGCATTCTTAAGCCCTAGTTAAGACATAATAATGATGATAAGAAGTAAAAACACAATTAAAGAAGAAAGAACTCAATTAATAATTCTAGGTGTGTAATTCAGTACGTATTTATTCTATATCTGTGTAGGTCACACGTCGTAAGTTACCTGATTTGTCTGCGCTGTTGTTTGCTTTGGAGCCATATGTGAGTAATAATTTAGTAAAGCTATGTTCAACTTTATTTATTTTCTGTATGTGGAATAAGATTTGTTTTATGAAATGTTATGCTCTGTACAATGAATGATTGTCTAGTTTCTGACAAGCACTCGTGGCAATAATTCTGCGGTTCAAGTATATGATCTGTTCCCGGTACTAGAGGTTCTTTTGTGGAATTGGCAAGTATGTGATCTATTCCTAGTACTGGAGGTTCCTGTGCAGAACTGGTAAGTATGTTATATGTTCATAGTGTTAGAGGTTCCTTTGTGGAACTGGTAAGCATGTTATTTGTTCCCGGTATCGGAGGTTCCTTTATAGAACTGACGAGTGTGACCCTCAATGCTGTGTATTTGAGTTTTTTAATGCTAATGGATGTACCATGTAAGATCAAGCATGAATTCTGATTTCTGTATATGATCTAAAAAAGAATATGAATATGAATCTGTTTTTATTTTCTGAATCTAGTGGGACATCATTCATTTAACCCTTTACTCTGTTATTATTCATTGGGCTTTCGCTCACTATTTATATTATGTATGTAGGTGAGCAGACGCGTGACCAGGCCTAAGTTGTTGCCTGGAGAGTTTTGAGTCAGCTAGTTACAATGCCTCCCGAGGAGGTTCCCGTTTTATTGAAGTCAAGCTTGTGAACCATGTTAAAGACATCTATTTTGCTTTGTTTTGTTGTCCGTGCACTGGGCTAAGTCCGTTTTGGTGGTATCTGCATGTTGCCATAAGCCTTATGTAATGTTGACGTCATGTGTGTATGTATGTAAGTTTTAAATTTTCTGTCTCATGTATGTCAACACGGCTTAATGGACTACGTATATTATATATTTGCTTTTGTAGCCCCTAATTATATGTTATTCTGTTTAGAGGCCTTTTGTAATCCAAGGATTACTGGCCGGTTACGACGCCAAACCTATAGGGGCGGGTTTGGGTCGTGACAGAGTGATATCAAAGCATGTGTTATACCGCATGCACAAGTCCATATGAGCTATAGGATGTCGTAGAAAAGAATTAGGGACATTTCATCTGCATGTGTGAGTGTGTGTGTTCTATAAATGTGAAATTGAACCTGACTATAAACACATGAAATTAAAATGAATGAACTGAGGTTGAATGATCTAAAAATTGTGAAAAGGACTATTTGCCTATGTTTATAAGTGCTCTGTTTACCTCTAGCAAATAGAAAATACAAGAAGTAATGATGCCACTAAATCCTCTAAGGCCCGAATGAGTCGAATGGAACAGATGCGTGCAGTTTTGACTGAAGCAATGGTGTAACAACAAAGGCAACAACCTTTACCTCCTCCGCCTCCTTAGGTCCAAGTTGAACCGGATAACAATGATATTATAAATCTAACTCAAAAGTTTATGAAGATGAAATCGCCGACTTTTGGGTGGTATTGAACCCTTAAAAATAGAAATATGGTTGCTCAAAATAGAGAAACTGTTTGAAGTGTTTCCCTGCTTCAAGACACAAAAAGTTCTTTTGGCCACCTACACTTTAAAAGATGAAGCTCGGAGATGGTGGTTACTGATCTGAACTAATAATGGGAACATGACATGGATTCAGTTTAATGAGATCTTCTATGACAAGTACTTTTCCAAATGCTTCAGAGATCGAAAGGTTTCAGAATTTCAAGAACTTAAGCAAGACAGGATGTCTGTAATCGAGTATAAGGCTAAATTCACTAAGTTGGCCCAGTTTGCTCCACACATGGTGGATACTGATTACAAAAAGGCATGAAAGTTTGAAAGCGGTTTGGATCTGGAAGTGTTTGATCGAGCAGGCGTTTTAAAGTTGCCTACATACATTAAGGTACTTGATAGAGCATTGATGGCAGAGGGCATTCTGGCAGCAAAGAAACAAGTTCCAACTCCAACAACAGAATGGAGAGGTAAAAGACCTGGATCTAATTTTTGGAAAGGCCGTTCATCGTTTACAAACAAAAAGCAAAATACTGGGTCACCAAGCAATTCAAGCCAAAGTTATGGATCCATGTCAGTCTGTTCTGAGTATGGGAGGAAACATAAAGGCACGTGCTACTGTAGACACCCCATTTTTGACCGACCTTAAGACTCAGACGTCATCAATTAAGCGCTCGGTGATGCTACATGTTGTACTCGTTTAGAGGTTTCAGAGTTTTGGCTGAGAGCCTTGCCTCTGGGCCTCTGAACTCTTTGTGCTTTGGCTCGGTTTGTGGACCGAATCGTTTTTTCTCTTTCCGGAGGGAGGGAGTGGTCTTGTAGACCATCTCTTTGTGGTCGTAGGCCACTTTTCCCGTTTGGAGACTAGTTTCCAGTTTTTGGAGCCTTCGACCGCGTGCCTTGTCTCGGGACCGCTTAACGTTCTCCGTTTGTCATGGTTTTTGAACCACACCTTGTTGCCTCTGCCTAGAGGAAAACTGTGGTCCGGAAGACCACTTTTGTGGTGGCATACCACTTTTGATGCTCGTAGACCAATTTTCGAGGCTTTCAGCCGCGTGCTTTGCCTCCCGATCTCTCGTCTTGCATCCGTTTTGGTTTGTTTTTGGTACAAACCTTGTTTTCCTTGTTTGGAAGGTGGTACAAGGGTGGGAGACCAGTATTTCTCCTGGCCGACCACTTCTTCCTCTGCCAACCAGTTTTCTAGTCGGACAACTGGCTTTCTTGGTCTTCAGAGCATCTTTTCTGGTCGGCCACCACACCACTGCATTGTTTTCATGCCCTGGACTCTCTTCCACCATGGTCGACCAGTTTTTGCTCTCAAAGGCCACTTGAAGTGGTCGGCCGACGACTTTAAGTAGCAGGCCGACCACTTTTTTGACACCTTTTTGGAGATATTTTCCTCCAGCTGGCACAGCTTGAGGACATTAGGGCTATCCTTCATACACTATGGAGGGATTGCCTTGGTGCTTAGCTTCTCCTAGAAGCTTTGCCTTTCCTCTTCTATAAGAGGGAGGTTTCTCCTCCCTCCTCTAGGTTCAGAAAACTCCCTTGAGTTATACATATAGCCTATATCTATACTTCTTCATTTTGCTCTTGTTTTGTGTTCAAAAGTGTAGTTTTGTCTTGCTTTTTCACACAAACACACACTCAAACACCATCCTTTTGTTTTGCATACTTTTTGAAGCTTAACTTCCTACTACAAAAAGTTTTGTTTTTGCATGCTTAAAATAGTTGTTTAAGGTCACTTTTTCGTTTGGGGTGATTTACTCCCTCTTAGGCCTTGTTAGGCCTTGTTTTGAGCCATCCCTTTAGGCTCTTGGTGAAGCCTTTGAATGACCTTTCTACCACTGAAATCCTCTGGATTTCAGTGGTGGAAAGGTGGTTTTGGTGTCCTAAATAGGAGAGGGTCATCCCCTCTCCTTGTATTGTGTATACTAGCTTCATATGCCTCATGTTTGAGCACCTTTGATAAGCTTGTGTTAGCTTGTTCTTAGCATGTATTTGTGTTTTTTTTGCTGAGAAATAACACTATTTTTTCTTGCTTTGGTCATTCCATGCATGGTTGATACACTTGTAGTGTAAATCACACAAACTAGCTTTATGTGCTTCATGAAATAGCATGTCATTCTAGCTTGTTTTCTTTCCATTTCAGCATGTTTTCGGTGATGTTTTGCCATGTCATGACTCTGTTTTGGTTTGGTTTGGTTGGTCCTTGCATGATCTATACACTTGTAGTGTAGTTCTATGAAATAGCCTAACATGCATCATGTTGTAACATGTCATTTTAGCATGCTTTTGGCTTAGCTCTGAGAAGACTTTGTTCATGTTTTAGCATGTTTAAGGTCTGATTTGTGTTGTCTTGGCCATGCATGACTTGCTTTGTATAGCTATGGTTCCACCTAGCTTGTTAGCTTTGTTTGTTGAGTCCTCTAGCATGCATTACTTGGACTATTTCAATAATTTAGCATCATTTATTATGTGATTTCAGTCCATGTTTTATGGCCATGCATTCACATTTGTCACTTATTCAATGCATTAGAGGGTTTGCCTCTTTATGCCTTAACATGAACCATTGTGTATGCCTTCATGCCATAGCTTGCGAGCCATCATTTCAGTGTGTTTTTGGGGTTATTATGCCATGATATAACTCTGATTTTTATTGGTTAAGTCATTCCATGCTTGGTCTTAATATGTGTAGTGTAATCCGCCTTATTTGCCTTGTATGCATCATGTCTTATATCCTCTATGCTAGCCTATTTGGGCTTCTTTCCATGCATGTTTTAGACTCATTTTAACATATTCTAGGACTGTTTTGGGTTGCCTTGGTCACATGCTTCATGTTTTGTTTACTTGTAGTACAAATGCTCTTGCTTGCCTCAAGCTTTGAGCACCATTGCATGCTTCACTTGTGTTGCGTACATGATTTGGCATCACTTAACATGACATTTCAGAGCATTTAGCATTTCCATGTTTCTACCTCAATCATGCTTTAAGTGCCTCTGAGTGTTATGCATTGTTGCCTAGTTTATGCCTTAGCTTGTATGCTTGCATGCTTAGGCCTTTGAGTCCCATCTCAGCATGTTTAGGTCCTTATTTTGACCTACTTGAGCTCTGTCCATGCTTAGTTCATACATTTGTGTCATGTATTGCATGCCTCAAGTGTAGTCCTCTTTGCTTGTCTTAAGCTTTAAGGACCATTGCATGCCATGCTTGTGTTGATTAAGTGATTTGGCATCATTTCTTGTCTAATTTCAGTGCACTTAGTGTTGCTACACTTCCATGCTTTTCACTCTTTAAGTGTTCTTGAGAGTTGCACCTTAGTGCCTTAGTTGGTGAGCCAATTGGCATGCATGTTTGTATGTGTTTTCTGTGCCTTCATTTTAGCATTATGGCCATTATTTTGGCATGACTAAGGTCTGTCCATTTCGGTTTAAGTCCATTGAGTGTATGGTTTGCATGTTGTTACATGTTTAGTGCATTGCACATTGTTGCCCTTGTTGCATTGCATTGTGCATGCATGCATTACATTGTGTTAAGAACCTTTATGATTGCCTTGCATTGAGTATGCCATCTAGTTCTTAGCATTTAGCATTGTGTATGCCATGTTATGCCTTACATTGTGTATGCTAGGTTGCTTGTTGCATTGAGTATGCCATGTAGTTGCATGTTCGCATGCTAAGGTTGCATTATATAGCATTGTGCATGCCATGTTTCTTGCTTGCATCGTGTTTGGAATAGGTGTTAGTCCAAACACGGGAAATGAGGGACGTTTCATACTTAAAGTGATGAAACGTGCCTCAATTCCTGGTCGCCGACACTCTTGATCATACATGATAGAGTTTTAGTTTATGTGTTTACTTGTGCATTCATTTCATATTGAATTGTGCAACTTCGCCTCTTGGCCATCATGCATTGAAATGCGCGGTTGGTGGCCCGAGGGTCGAGAACCTACACTCCCTTGAGTTCATGACATAATAGGGAGGGTGGTTGTGCACACATATCTTGCAAATACATTGCCATGCCCTTTCTTGCTCTCTGTTGCCGCAAATTGCAGTTCAGCAGCAACAACTGGCCGGCCAGCCAGAAAAACTAGCTGGCCGACCACTTTTCTGGTTTTTCAACAACCAAAAGTGGTCGGTAGGTGTCTGGAGAGACCAAAAGTGGTCGGCCACCCTCTCACAGGTTTCCCTAGGTGGAGTTTCATCTTTCTGGAGCTTGGTGCAGAGTCCTAAGGACAGATGAAAACAGAGGCAAATCGGGGCATCGCATTGGATTTCCGAATGAGGCGACTGGGCTTGCATGCATTCCTTTCCCTCTGAGACTCCTGATTTACTGCTTTCCTTAGCTGCCATGCTTAGATAGCTAGCTTTTGCTTTGGTTTGTACTCTTAATTAGTTAATGCGTTAGCTATTTCAATTCGTTTTGTAATAATTAGTTAACTTGGATTAGTTAATTAATTGTGTTGTAATAATTAGTTTAATTAGCTTAGATTAGCTAGTTAGCTTCTTATTCGGTCTCTCCCTCGAGAGGGCCAATTGTTATAATAAGCGTGCGTGTGTGTGATGCATGTCTTTCAACCTCCATTTCTTTCTCCCTTTTACTTAATCGCTTACGCTGGTTAGTTTTAGGGCATATTTCATTTAGCATACCTTATGCTCGCATGCATGTATCCATTCATCTGTATTGCATTCACCGGGCTCGGCACATCGTACTAACTGCATTGTACTTTCAATACAATGCTTGAATACGTGTTTAACAACATGTTATCAAGTTGCATTTCACATGACATGATTAGAATAGCCGAGCCTATTTTAATTGCATTTTTGTATGTGTTGCATTAGCCATCTTAACATGAACTAGGATCATGCATGATTTCTAACTAGTTCTTTGTTTTGTCTCGGAGTACACTGTGAGTGTTTACGCTGTAGCATACTGCATGTGTGTTAATGTTGCCATGTTAGCATGCTTGCCATGAGGCTAACTGCTTATGTGATTAACTGTCTGAATGCCTGTGGGTGAAGGTTGGATTGCTTGAATTGGAACAATTTATTGAAATCCACATTTTAGCCTACTTGCGAGTAGCGAACTTCAAACCATTTTCCAAACAAACGGATATGTGATGCTTTGTTCCAAATTAGGTGATCTAGTCTATACTTGTTTGCTGTGCGCATCACGTAGTAAGACTAGCTAATTAATCAGAATAAGAGCATATGTATTTTCAAAAACAAGATATCATGCTTAGTACAAGCCGATCTTTGATCGGGCGAGCGAGGGTGCTCATTAAATGACCTTCCCCAATCGTACCCAAGTTCCCAAGCCGAGGCAACTTTGGTGATGATGGACACGTGGCCTTAGGCACGAGTCAGGGTTTCCTAAATTCCTCTAAAACAATATATTTAGGTGGCGACTCTGTATTTGGCAAAGCAGTCCATGTTTGGGACTTCTTTATTAAAAATCAGTTTTCCAAAATGATTTGTCGGATTTGGACTCTTTGGTGATTTATCGGTCTCACATCGCACATTGTGAGATTAGATTCAGAACCGTGACATTTGAGTCCGAACTATGGTAAGCCCAAATGAACGAAACGGGATTTTCCCGGGACGTTCGGACGCGTCCACAGCTACCGTGTGTCTAGCACTTGTTTTCGATGTGGCAAGGCTAGCCACATGATTCAAGATTATTCGCTAAGATTTGATAATGCTAACCGTCCTGCAGCAAGTTCAGCCAGATCTTCTCCTGCAATGAGGACCAATGCAAGAACTAACGCCAAGGGTAATACCGGGAATGAAACGCTAAAGCAAGGGGAGAGTGTTCGCACTAGTGCCTACGGATGTACAAAATACTGAATCTATGGTGTTAGGTATAATCCCTATTTGTGCTCAGAATGCCTATGTGTTGATAGATTCTGGTTCCATACATTCATTTGTATCGTATGCTTTTTCTCGGAAATTAACTAGACCATTAGAACCTATGAACTATTTACTATCTATGTTTACACCATCTGGAGGTTCTATAATATGTGCTTATGTATATCCGGCATGTGAAATTATGATTGGTGATATGGCATTGTACGTTGATTTGCTGCCTTTGAGTATTGATCATTTTGATTGTATTCTAGGTATGGATTGGTTAATGAAATACTGTGCCACCATTGATTGTGTAAGTAAATCCATCGTGTTTAGACCACCTGGTATGCCTGAGTTTGTATTCGTTGGAAATGGGGTAATTCTTTTATCGTATTTGATTTCTTTTGTGAAAGCCAGAAAGTTGTTAAGAAAAGGGTGTCGGGGCTACTTATTGTGATTTCTGATAGTTCTACTATTAAGAACATCCCCGTAGTAAATGAATTTCCCGATGTATTTCCAAATGAATTACCTGGAGACTTAATTGATAGAAAAATCGAGTTTACTATCGACGTTATACTCGGGACATAACTGATTTCTAAAACCCCATACAATATGTCCACTTCTGAATTAAAAGAATTGAAAACTGAACTTCAAGAATTGTTAGACAAGAAATTTATTCGTCTGAGCACTTCAGCCTGGGGTGCTCCAGTCCTATTTATTAAGAAAAAAGACGGATCGTTAAGGTTGTGTATAGACTATCGGGAGTTGAACAAAGTAACTGTCAAGAACAAGTACCCACTACCTCAAATAGATGACCTATTTGACCAACTTCAGGGGGCACAAGTGTTCTCCTAGATAGACCTTAGATCCGGGTATCACCAGCTAAAAGTTAAAGTAGAGGACATAGAGAAAATTGCATTCAAAACTAGATATGGGCACTACGAGTTTTTAGTAATGCCATTCGGGGTAACGAATGCACCTGCAGGGTTTATGGATCTAATGAATAGAGTTTTCAAGCAATTTCTTGATGAATTTCTTGTTGTATTTATTGATGATATATTGGTTTACTCCAAAAATAGGGAAAAACATGAGAATCATCTGAGAACTGTTTTACAGATTTTAAGAGAAAAGAAATTGTATGCAAAGTTGTCCAAATGTGAATTCTGGCTTGACAATGTAGCATTTCTGGGGTATGTAATCAACAAGGAGGGCATCTCTGTTGACCCACAGAAAATCGAAACTATTGTGGACTGGCCTAGGCCAACCAATGTGTTAGACGTTCAAAGTTTTCTAGGGCTTGCTGGCTACTACAGAAGATTTGTGAAAGACTTCTCAAAACTTGCTATGCCATTGACACAGTTGACACAGAAAAATGTAACCATTTGATTGAAATGATCAACGAGAGTTAGCCTTTCAAGAACTGAAAACTAGACTGGTAACTGCACCAATTCTGACCTTGCCTAACAGAGCCGATGGGTTTCAGATTTACAATGATGTTTCCTATAAAGGTTTAGGGTGTGTGTTATGCAGAATGGAAAGGTAATTGCTTATGCCTCTCGGTAACTCCGTCCATATGAAAAGAACTATTCGACCCATGACCTGGAACTTGCAGCTGTGGTTTTTGCACTAAAGATTTGGCGACACTACTTATATGGAGTGACTTGCGAAGTGTACATTGACCATAAAAGTCTGAAATATTTCTTTACTTAAAAAGAACTAAACATGAGACAGAGAAGATGGCTGGAATTGATCAAAGACTATGACTTGCAAATCTTGTATCATCCGGGGAAGGCAAATACCGTTGTAGATGCATTAAGCAGAAAATCTATTGGGAATTTGTCATGTCAGCTCACCAGTTAGAGAGAGTTGTTATGTGACTTGGAGAAAAATGAGATTGAAATTGTACTGCATGAACAAGGCAAGATTTTGGCCGCCATTTCTGCCCAGCATGCGATCATTGAAGAGATTAGAGATAAGCAACTTGAAGAGGAGTTTTTGAAGAAAATTGTTGACGAGATTAACTCAAAACCAAGGCTAGGATTTGCGTTGGAGAACAATGTATTGACATTTTAGGGTAGACTTTGTGTACCGGACCATTCGGAATTAAGGAAACATGTTATGACTGAGGCCCACAACTCCAAATTTGCTATGCATCCAGGGAATCCAAAGATGTATCATGATTTGAAATAGACTTTCTGGTGGCCTGGAATGAAGAAATGTATTAAAAATTTTGTGGCAAGATGCCTACATTGCCAACAAGTTAAAGCCGAACATCAACGATCTGCTGGTTTGCTACAGCCGTTTCCAATACCGGAATGGAAATGAGAGCACATTACCATGGACTTCATTGGTGGGATTGCCTCACTCTTCTCGAGATATGGATTCTATTTCGATCATAGTTGACCGTTTGACTATATCTGCTCATTTTCTGCCTGTTAAAACTATTCATAATGCCTACAAGCTGGCTAACATTTATATGAATGAGATTGTGAGGTTGCATGGTGTGCCAGTATCCATTGCATTTGACAGAGATTTGAAGTTCACGTCAAGATTTTGGCAGAGTTTGCAACAGGCTTTGGGGACTGAATTGCGATTGAGTAGTGCCTACCACCCACAGACAGATAACCAATCTGAACAAACCATTTAGACTTTGGAAGATATGCTCAAGATGTGTGTGTTGAATTTCCAAGGGAATTGGGAGACTTACTGTAGACACTCTATTTTTTACCGTCCTTAAGACTTGGACGTCATCATTTGAACACTCGATGATCATCCATGCTCGTGTTCGTTTTGAGTTCCCGAAGGTCTCGGTTGTGCACCTCGCCTTAAGATCTCTTAACTCGTCTGTTTTGTGCTTGGTTATGGACCAAGGACTTGTGTTTTTACTTCTGAGAAAAGGGGGGTGGCTTGTTGGCCATCCCTACATATGGCATGATGCCATCGGCCATAAATGTTGGCCGGTCGGCACTTTTGTTGGTCGGTCGGCACTTATTTTGGTCGATCGACCATATTTTCTGGCCGAGCCCTTTCCATCTGCTTTTTGCAAATATTTTGTGCCAGTTGTGACAATTGGTATGCACAATTCTGATCCTTCATATGGAGGGATTTGCCCCAGGACTCAAGCTTGTTCAACAAGCTTGAGAATTGGATTTCTATAAGAAGGGAGCCTCCTCTCCCTTTCCAGAGGTTCAACAAAATAGATATAGAGTTCATATATCCCTCTCTCTCTATATATATCTCTCTCTCTCTCTGTATTTGTGTGTGTGTTAGTGCCTTAAAAGTGTATTTTGTTTATACTTTTGCACTATAGCACCTAGTAGAACACCATCCTTTGGTTGCTGAGGCATTAGGAAGTTGGTTTCAGAGTTCTTGGGCTGGCTTTGATCCAAGGAAGTTGCTGGAGTTGTGTTCTTGAAGGTGTTCTTCAAGGGTGAGCAAACTACCTTTTGTTTCCCCATTTTGGCTTAAGCCTTTAGACCTATTTGCATATTGCTTTAAGCTTAACTATAAACTAAAAAAAGTTCTGTTTTTGTGTGCTTAAGATGATTGTTTAAGGTCACTTTTTGGTTGGGGGTTGTCTACCCCCTCTTAGGCCTTGTTTGGCCTAGTTTTGAGCCACCTCTTTTGGCCTTTGTTCTTGCCTTTGCATGACCTTTCTACCACTAAAATCCAGAGGATTTTCAGTGGTGGAAAGGTAGTTTTAGAGTCTTGTATAGGAGAGGGACACCCTTCTCTCCTTGTGTCTCATATGCTTGTGTTATTGGCTCATAATGGTAGCATGTTTTGGTTTCATTTCAGCAAGTATTTGGTGTCATTTGGTTATGATATACCTCTGTTCTAGGTTGGTTTAATGGCTTCTTGCATGCACCATATACTTGCCTTGTAATCCCCTCTATTGCCTTAACATGCATCTAACATTTGGACTATCATACTTGCATATTTTGGCTCAACTCAAGGGAACTTTAGGTCATATTTCAGCATGCTAAAGCTCTGTTTGGTGTTGATTTGATCATATATGCATTGCTTTGTGTAGCTATCATACATCATCGCTTACTAGCTTTGAATGTCCAAGTCATTAGCATGCACTACTTGAACCTTTTTTTTTCATGATTTGGCATCATCTAATATGTTATTTCAGTCCATGTTTCATGCTCATATACTTGCATTTGCCATCCTTTCAAAGCTTTAAAGAGTTGGTGTTTTATGCCTCATGAATGGACCATTGTGTATGTCTCCATGCTTAGGTCTCTAGGATGCCATTTCAATGTGTTTTTGGTCTTGTTCTAACATGCCATAACTTAGATTTTGGTTGCTTAAATCATACCATGTTCGGTTTTGATAGGTGTAGTGTAACACCTCTTTTGTAGCCTTGCATGCTCCTTGTTTTGAGCCCACCTTTCTAGCATATTTTGGCCTTGGCCATTGCATGTTTTAGGCTCATTTTGACATGATTTAGGACTATTTTTGGTTATACTTGCCATATGCTCTTTGTTTTGTGTAGCTTTGGTTCAAGTCCCTTTGCTAGTCTTAGGCTTTAAGCCTTATGTATGCTATGATTATGATTATATGTGTGATTTGACATCATTTCTAACATCATTTCAGAGCATGTAGTATTGTCACACTTGTATACTTTTCACTCTTTTAAGTGTGCTTAAGAGTTGTGTCTTCATGCCTAGGTGATAGGCCACTTAGTATGCATGTTTGTATATGCTTTTGTCCCTCATTTCTTAGCATTTTGGCCGCTGATTTGGGCATGTTTGAGAGCTGTCCATGTTGGTTTAAGTCTATTTTCGCATGTTGTTGCATGCTTGCCTTGCACGTTGTTGCACACTTGGCCTATTGCATGTTGTTGCATGCTTGGGTTACATTGCATTTGGCATGCCTTTTGTTAAGTTGTTTTGCATGTTTGCATGCTAGTCCCATTGTATGTTGTTGCATGCTTATCATTGGTATTGTTGTTGCATGCCTATTACATTGTAACGCTTGCATGATTATGTTACTTTGTTAAGTTCATCATGTACGTATTACATTGGTCTAAATATACTTGTCCCTTTACATGTTGTCACATGTTTGCCTCACATGTTGTTGCATGTTTGTCATTGGCATTGTTGTTACATGCCTTGCATGTTTACTTGTTTAGGTTGTATGCCTATTGCACATTGCTTGCTTGCATGCTTATGTTGCATTAGCTGGCTTGCATGCCTAGGTTGCATAGCATCATGCATGCATCCCTTGCCTCTTGATCAAGCATGATAGAGGTTGGGGCCCCTTATGTGTTGTGTGCATTTCATTTGATATAAATTGCACACTTGGCACCTTTGGCTATCATGCATTGAAATGCGTGATTGGTGGTCCGAGAGTCGAGAACCATACTCCCTTGAGCTCATGACATGATAGGGAGGGTGGTTATGCATACATTGTCTTGAAAATGCATTGCCATGCTCTGTTTGTCCTCTACTACAACAAAACAGCATTCTGCAGGAAGATATGGCCGGTTAGCCATCTTCAATGCCGGTTGACTACAAACATCTGGCCGAGAGCCATACTTTTGGTCAATGACCTTTTTATCTTGGCCAATGATCCTATATTTTGGCCGGTGACCTCCCACAACACTCAGGGAGTGGTTCAGAAGCATCCTTGAGACTTGTACAGTTTTCAGAGGTGCAAAGCAGTGCAAACAAAGGCAACATGAAGCATGGCAACGGATTTCCGAGCAAAGCTGACCGAGCATGTATTCGTCCCTCTTCCCGAGGTTGTTTTACTGTTTTCATAGCTTAATTAATTTGTTTAATTAGTTAAGTGTTGTGTAATAATTAATTAGCTTGTTAGTTAGTTAATTAGATGATTTGTATTATTCTTTTGGTCCTTCCGTCTAGAGGGCGCAATTTTGTAATAAGCATGCGTGTGTGTGATGCATGTTTTCCAACCCCACGTCTTTCTCCCCTTTACTTAACTGCTTACGATGGTTAGTTTTAGGGCATATTTCAATTAGCATCCTTATGCTATGCATGTTTGCATCATTCATCTGTATTGCATGCACCAAGCTCAGCGCATCATACTAAATGCATTGTTTTTCAATTCCTACTTGAATACATGTATCGAATTGTCACATCTCATATGCCATCTTAGAATAGCCGAGCTTATTTCTAGTTGCATTTTGCGTGTGATGCATTAGCCATTTTAACATGAACTAGGATCATGCATTGATTTCTAACTAGTTCTCTATTTTGGCTCGGGTTACACTGTAAGTGTTTACGCTTTAGCATCTTGCATGAGTGTGAGTTTTTCCATGATAGCATGCTTGCCATGAGGCTAACTGCTTATGTGATATAACTGCCTAAATGACTGTGGGTGAAGGTTGGATTACTTGAATTGGAACAATTCATTGAAATCCACATTTTAACCTACTTATGAGTAGCAAACTTCAAACTATTTTCCAAACAAACGGATATGCAATGCTTTGTTCCAAATTAGGCGATCTAGTCTATACTTGTGTGTTGTGCGCATTACATAGTAATTCTAGCTAATTAACCGAAATAAGAATGCATGTGTTTTCAAAAACAAGATATCATGCTTAGTACAGGCCGATCTTTGATCGGGAAAGCGGGGGTGCTCATAGATGACCTTCCCCAATTGTACCCAAGTTCCCGAGCCGAGACAACTTTGGTGATGACGGACACGTGGCCTTAGGCACGAGTTAGGATTTTCTAAATTCCCCCAAAATAAAATATTTAGGTGGCGACTCTGTATCTGGCAAAGCAGTCCATGTTTGGCACTTCTTTCTTAAAAATCAGTTTTCCAAAACGATTTGCCGGATTTGGACTCTTTGGTGATTTATCAATCTCACATTGAACATTGTGAGATCAGATTAAGAACCGTGACAATTGAGTTCGAACTGTAGCATGAAGCCCAAGGGTACGTCTACACTTACCTTCCTTTGGCCGAGTTTGGGTACAACAACAGTTACCATTCAAGCATTAGAATGGCTCCTTATGAAGCTTTGTATGGTAGAAAGTGCCGATCTCTAATTTGCTGGGCTAAGCTAGGTGATAGACCATTGTTGGGACAGGAGCTTGTGCAAGAAACAACTGGGAAAGTGAAATTGATTCAACAACATTTGAAAACTGCACAGAGCCATCAAAAGTGTTGTGCGGATGTTTGGGGAAAAGACAGAGAATACGAAGCTGGTGACTATGTATTTATCAAAGTAACTCCAATGAAAGGCCAGACACAATTCGGGGTGAAAGGAAAGCTAGCACCAAGATACATTGGCCCGTATGACGTTTTAGAGAAAATCAACTCAAAAACATACTGAGTGGCCTTACCTCCAGTCATGGAGAATATGCACAATGTGTTTCGTGTCTCAATGCTTCGGGATTATTTGGGAGACCCATTGCACGTGATTGACCCGTGTACTTCTAAAAGATGACTATATGTACAAAGAGAGGCCAATTCAGATTGTGAATCGCAGAATCAAACGATTAAGGAACAAAGAAATACCGCTGGTAAAAGTTGATTGGCAAAACCATGGAGGAGCCTATGCAACCTGGGAGATGGAGGAAGATATGATGCGAGGATACCCTGATTTGTTTCTTTTGGATCCACTATTCTTCTAAAATGAAGGTAACTCGAGTTTGGAGGACCAAACTCTTTAAGGGGGGAAGACTGTAACAACCTCGACCTACAATTAGCCGTTTGTGGACACCCCATTTTTGACCGTCTGCAAGGCTCGAGCGCTTTTTTTGGTACACTCGATGATGAAAGTGGTGTTGTGCGTGATTCGAGGTCTCAACGAATTAGCCTTGTTTAAGCTCTGAAACAATCCCAAACCTTCTATATTCTTACTGATTATACCCAAGAAATCCATTTTTACACATTGTGCCACCCTATGCTGAGGCTAAAACAGAAAAATAAGGGAATGCATGGAGGCCCGGCCATGCCTCATTGAGGGTCGACCGTGGCTATTGAGGGCTGGGCCTTAGTAGCGAGAAACACTATTCTAGGCGGGAGGCCGCCAGCTGTCCATTTTTGAAGATATTTATGATATTTCTGGCTCAAATTCTATAAAAATGACCACATATCTCTGTTTTGAGGGTTGAAGAATTTCAAGAAAACCATTACATCACCTTGAGAGCTCCTTCTTCTCCTTTTTCTTGTGCAAATAACACTTTGAACTATCCTGCTACCTTGAACCTATATCCATATATCATATACACCTCCACACCTTAGCCTAGGAACCTTGGTCGAGCCTTGAACACCATAATTCAAGCTTGAGAGTGTGTTGAGACTTAGCTTGGTTCATAATCAAAAGCTTACTTTTTTGAGAGGTATAAGCTTGCTATCTTCCCTCTTGCTTTCATTTCTTTCATTTGCTACCTAGTTCTTATTGTTTTGTGTTGTTTTGATCCTTTTCCAGGTGTTTGAGTTTGGGTTTGGAGAGCTACCAAAAGGGTAGAGAGAGTTTACACTCTTTCTATACCTTTACCTATAGCTCAAACCCTTACTTTTACACTCTTTTTCTTTGTTCTCTACACTGATTTTCAGAGTTTAAAAAGGGCTAAAAATCATGCTTTGAGGTTTCAAAAGTGGAGGGGTTAGCTACCCCTCATTGTTCTTGTTTACTAGCCTTATTTCCTCTTTTGGTTGATTAGTTTTTTTTTAGGCTCTTTTCATGCATTTTTTGCCACTGTTTTCCATCTATTTAGGGCTATCTTGAGTTGTGTAAATAGGTCATGCTTTGATTAGCTTGGTTGTTGTCTCATAAGTTTGCATGCATTGCTTGTTGTCCATTGATTCTTGGCTCTTCTTCAATTCATTTCCATGTTTAAGGACCTCATTTTAGTAATTAACTCGCCATTCATCCCTTTCCTTTGAGAGTTGTTTTAATCGGTTGATGATTATTCAAAACATGAACTAGTGATTTACTCTTAAATGCTTAATCTCTATGGAGATTCAATGCCAACGGTGTAGTCTCTTTTTCATGTTGAGAATCACCTCGCATTTGACATATTTCTCACTTAGTGGACGTAACAATCATCTTGGACTTAATGGATTAAAGGATGTTAAGGCTAATAAATTTAACTTAAAATGAACCAACCCACATAAAGAAAATGAGTTATCTTGCTTGGGATTAGGCCGAACGTTATGCCGAATCCGTTGTGTCAAGAGTTGTCTTACATCAATTCATGATGTTTTGATGGATCTTGAAGCGTCTCTACCTCCCTCTTTGAGTTCACTCCATGATATGAGAGATGGGTGGTTGTTGTTCATTGCATTTATTGATTTTTGTCCAAGTTGTGCATCAAAATCATCAAGTAATCAATTTGCTCTTTGATGGTTTTGGAAACAATTCTAACCTTCTCTCGAGGCTTTCCCATGACAGGGAAATGTAAGAGAGACAAACAGAGTCCAGAACACTCTATCTACACTGTTTTCACTTCAGAGCACAGAATAGAATTTTACATGACATTAAGGCACGACCGGCCTTCTTTAGCCCCGGCCGGGCTTCTTTGAGGGCCGGCCCGGCCGGTCATCAATGTTTGATTAGCAGTGTATTTTTGCAGAAAATAGAAGACAGTGGCTGAAGGTGAAACAGAGCAAGCCAAGGCAGACAGTGTTGTTCTGGGACCTTGTACATGCAAACCTTGTGTATTAATGCTCCGTGCATTGTTGTAATTAATTTATTTATTTAATATTATTTGTTGTAACTAGTCTTGTTAATTATTAATGTTGTAATTAATTAATTATTATTGTTTATTTGTTATTATTATAGCTAATTAGCTTAGATAGTTAATTTTACTTACCATGGTTATCCTTGTTGTAATAACATAGCTTAGCTAATTACTTCTTTAATTTATTCATTCAGTTTTGTAATAAGTAGTTTAATTCGGACTTTCGAACTTTAATTCGCACCCTCTTGCACGAGGGCAATGTTGTAATAAGTTGTATGTCTTCCAACCCTACGTCTTTCTCCTTCTTACGTACTTGCTTACGATGGTTAGTTTAGAAACATCACTTTTCAAATTAGCATTCTCATGTTTTGCATCCATTGCCTTACATGCATCCACGGTTCGTCTCATCATGCTAACCTAATATCAAATATTCAAACTCATTACTCGAATACATACCTTATAGCATGTCTTGAATGAAATCATACGCCATGCTCATAGCCGAGTCCATAAAATACATAATGTGTGCGTTGCATTAGTCATATTGCATAGTTAGGATCATGCATTTTTCTAACTCTTTCACCTTTTTTGGCTTGGAGTACTAGGTGAGCTTTTATTGCTTTAGCATATCGCATTGAATGTTAGTGCTACCATGTCTAGCATACTTCGATGAGGCTAATTTCTTAAATGACATAACTGTTTGAATGCCTGTGGATGAAGGCTAGTTGCTTGAATTGGGATGGTTTGATTAAATGCCCTTTTTGGCCCACTTTTTCAAGTGGCAAATTCACAAAACAATTTCAAATAAAACATGAAAATCAAATGTCCCAATTCTTGCAAATATTAGTCTATACCTTGTGTGCGCATCACCTAGTAATGTTAGCTAATAAATCGAAACTAGTGTATATAATGTAAATAAGAATCACATCATGATTAGTAGAGGCCGATCTTTGATCGGGCGAGTGGGGTGCTCAATTCATGACCTTCCTGTAGACATTCCCGAACGCCCGGGAGGGAATCCCGTTCTGTTCGTTAGGGCTGACTACAATTCAGGACTCAAATTGTCACGGTTCTAAATCTGAACCAAAGAGTCCAAATCCGGCAAATCGTTTTTGAAAACAGATTTTTTGTAAAGAAGTGCCAAACATGAACTGCTTTGTCAGATACAGAGTCGCCGCCTAAATATTTTTTTATGGGGGAATTTAGGAAACCCTGACTCATTTGCCTAAGGCCATGTGTCCGTCATCACCAGAGTTGCCTCGGCTCGAGAACTTGGGTACGATTGGGGAAGGTCAGCTATGAACACCCCCTCTCGCCCGATCCGAAGATCGGCCTCTACTAACCATGATATCTTGTTTTGAAAACATTATGCGTTCTTATTCCGATTATTAGCCTAGATTTACTATGTGATGCGCACGGCATAACAAGTATAGACTGAGTCGCCTGAATTGGGACAAAGCATTTCATGTTTGTTTTGAAAACGGTTTGCTACTTGCAAGTAGGCTAAAATGCAGGTTTTGCCACCCTCAAGTGGGCTTAGAAAAGATGGTTTTGCCACTGTCTAGTGGGCTTAAAACTCATAGTCAATGCATTATTCCAATTCAGATAACCCAACCTTCACCCACAGGCATTCAGGCAGATATATCACATAAGCATATAGCCTCATGGTAAGCATGCTAATATGGCAACACTCACACGCATGCAAGATGCTAAAGCATAAGAGCTTACCTAGTACTCTAAGCCAAAACAGAAACTAGTTAGTAATCAAATGCATGATCCTAGTTCATGTTAAGATGGCTAATGCAACACATACAGAATGCAACTAGAATAGGCTCGGCTAATCTAAGAATGACATGTGAAATGCGACAACTCGATACACGTATTCAAGTTGGAATGGAAATACTATGCAGTTAGTATGATGCGCCGAGCCCGGTGCGTGCATTACGAATGAATGTATGCAAGCATGCTATCATAAGTATGCTAATCAAGACATGCCCTAAACTAACCATCAAAAGCTAGTAAATAAAAGGGAAGAAAGACGTGGGGTTGGAAGACATACACACACTCACGCACACTTAATGCACAATTGCCCTCACTCGGAGGGTCCGAATAAATAATACAGATTTAACTAATTAACTAGCTGACTAACTAATTAATTAATTACAAAACTTCTAATTAATCAACAAATTAATTACAAAAAGAAGGTGGCCGCAGCCCTGCCTCGGAATGATGGGATGATGCATGCTCGATTTTTCGCGCCCGGAAACCCGATACCATGCCACTGTTGCCTCTGTTTACACTGCCTTGCTCCTCTAAAAGATATGAAAGTTTCTAGAACTGCTTTGAACTTCCTCCTGAGTGTTTTGGATTTCCACCGGCCAGAACAAAATTCCATCGGCCATGGGAATGGGATTATCGGCCAAATCTTGTGTCATCAGCTGACAATGATGGTCGGTCGGCACAAAAAGTGGTCGACCGGCCATTTCTATCTGCAGAGCCCTATTTTGACAGCAGCAGAGGACAGACAGTGCATGGTATGGAATTTTCAAAGCAATATGTGCATGGCCACTCTCCCAATCATGCTATAGACTCAAGGGAGTATGGCCCTCGGTACTCGGGCCACCAATCACGTACTTCGATGCATGGTGGCCAAAGGCACCAAGTTTGCAACTCAATGTAAATGCATGCAACAAAACAAATGAATGCTAACGCCCTATCATGTTGAGATCAAGGGGATCAGCGACCGAAGAGTGAGACGTGTTTCGTCACTTTAAGTACGAACACGCCTCATTCTTCATGCTCGGTTTGACACCCCAAACCAAGCAAAAATACAATGCATGTGTGAGATGTGACTCAAGTATGCACATGAGGTTAAAGTACCAAAACATGCCAAATGTAATGTGACCTATAATGCAAGTATGTAATGTGCCAAACATGCGATACAAACATGATGTGCAACTAGCTAAGCAACAATACAAACATGCAAAGATGATATAATGCAAACATGAGACCAAAGTAATGCAACATGTCAAAACATGCAATGGTGGACTTAAACAAAAATGGGAGGCCTCAGGCATGCCCCAAAACAGTGGCCATAGATGATGCATAAGGACACAAATCATGCATGCAAGCATGCACATACCAAGGCCTATCACCTAAGCATGGAAGAGGCAACTTTCAAGGACACTTAAAGGTGATAAATATGGTCATTAAACACTCATGTTAAACTCTGAAAAGCATGCAAAGGATGATGCCAAAACATGCTAGGAAATGGATGCGAGATGGAAGGCATTCAAGGCCACAAAAGAGGGCATTACTCAATGCCTACCCTAAGCAAACATGGCATGGATTTTTCAAGGCAAAACAGAGTTTTATCATGCACAAATGAGCCCCAAAACCCATTGATATGGCAACCCAAAGCCTCAAACACACAGGCATGCACAATGTTTCATTTCAAGGCACAAAAGGACACCTCTTCAAGGCATGGAAGGAATGATGAATGCAAGCATACAAGCATGGATTATGGACTGAAATATGATCTCCAATGATGCCAAATCATGAGAATAAGCTAAGCTAAGCATGCTAGTGACCCACACACTTAAGGCTTACAAGCCAAAATGCAAAGAGGCTATACCAAACATGGCAAACATGATCAAATCAGTACCCAACAAACCTCAAGCATGATGAAATATGACCAAAAGCTTCATAAAGTCAAGCTAGAACATACAAGCATGGAGGCCTAAATGCATGGTACCCTTCTAGGCAAAATGGAGGAATGCAAAGCAAGTACATTGTGCATGCAAGGGGCCATAAATCCAACCAAAGACAGAGATATAATATGACCATATAACACCTAAAAACCTCTGAAATGGAGCCAAAAACAACTAAGCATGCATGCTACCCTTGTGAGCCAAAAACATGAACAAATGAGACACAAAGGGAGAGGGGTGTCCCTCCCCTATGCAAGACCTCAAAACCTTTTCTTCACCACTGAAAATCCTCTGGATTTCAGTGGTGAGAAGGCCAATGCACAAAGGTATTCAAAGCTTAACAAGGAGAGCACAAAAAGGGCCAAACAAGGCCTAAGAGGGGGAGGTCGACCCCCAACACCAAAATGACCTTAATGAAATGTCTTAAAAACAAAAAAAAATAAATTTTATATGTTATACACAAAGCTCAAAACAGCATGCAAAGGGGGTTAAAAGCTAGTGCAAGATTGGGAAAAATAAAGCAATAGTGTTACCCTTGAAGAACACTTCAAGAATAGCAAGTCCAGCCGCCTTCTTCTAATCAAAACCAGCTCAAAACTTCAAGAACAAACCCTCAACACCTCCAAAGTTGAAGTATGGTGTAATGCTAGGTGACTTAGTGCAAAACTAAGAACAAAACACACTTTTTGGCTCTCTAACACACACAAATGAAGAGAGAGAGGGAGATATAGAGAGAGAAGGAGTATATATCAGATATATATGTATTAGGTCTGGTTTTGTTGAACCCCCTCAAAGGAGAGGGAAGGTCTCTTTATATAGAGCAAGATGGAGGCTTAAGCTTCCAAGAGAAGCTAACAAAAGGGGTCAAGGCTTCTTAAAGAAGCCAAGGCAAAGGGGCCAAGGCTTCCTTAGGAAGCTGAGACAAGTGTCTAAGCTTCTTGAGGAAGCTAAGACAAAGGTCCAAGCTTTCCCAAGAAGCTAGACCAAAAGGGTGCAAAGGGTGCAATTCCTCCATACACGTGTATGGAGGACAGGTTCGTGCACTCCAGCTGGCACAGCTGGCATACACAATGCCTGAAAAAGGCAAAAAGGTGATACCGGCCAGAAAATGAGTCCATCGGCCAAATAAATAGTCGGCCGACCTCACAAAGTGACGACCGACCATCACCAATGGTCGGTGGCAAGAAGACATGGCCGGTGGCCTCAAGACATGGCCGGTGAGGCGTGGGGATGGCCAACAAGCCATTCTCTACCTCTCAAAGCAAAAACCAACAAGTGTTTGGTCCAACCAAGCACAAGACAACCGAGTTGAGAGATCCTGAGGCAAGGCGCGTAGCTGAGACCTCCGGGAACTCAAAACGAACACAAACATGGATGATCACCGAGTGTTCAAACGATGACGTCCAAGTCTTAAGGATGGTCAAAAATGGGGTGTCTACACTTCCCTTCTCGTACCTAAGTTCTCGAGCCGAGACACTTTGGTGATGACGGATAAGTGGCCTTTGGAACGAGTCTCGGATTTCCTAAATTTTTCTAAAAATATTTAGGTGACAACTCCGAAATCTAACAAAGAAGTCCATTTTTGGCATTTGATTCAAACATCAATTTTCCAAAAGAATTGCCGAATTTGGACTCTTTTCGTGTTTTCACTGTTTCACATTGCACTTTGTGAAATCAGATTCAGAACCACGGGAGTTCGAACTGTAAGGCTAGTTGTATTCGAAAGGAGCACAAAAAGTCAAGCTACAGTTTCTAGCAGCTCTGCTGGGGAGTTAGAGAACTTGACTTGAAACTCATGATGTGAACTTTTATCTATACTTATATGTTCTTTACATTGCATTTGCATGGTTACTTTAAGATACTGTATTTTCCATCTATTATTCTTGAACGGTTTGCCAAAGGCTTACCCAAAAGGCTTGCCAAAAGGCTGATCGTTCATGGCTCTGCCATGTTGGAAACACAACCCTTGGATCTAGGTTACCGTTGTACCGCTTAATCCACCTTTCATTTCTCGGTGTTAGGTGTGAGAGGTATATTAGGTAATTGTGCTGAGGTACCCTTTTGACCATTAGTTGCAAGTGAAACTATATTGACTATTCCAACTTAGGACAGGATGCCACCCATATGCAAGATGTTGTGAAAAATCGTTGTTTGAAATGGTGCAGCCTAGATCATGCTAAAATCTAGAACAGAGTAACCCTACCCCCTCATAGGGGTGTTTTGGTTCTTTTACTTGATATGTGCTTTTACAGTGAGACTGTACTGGATGGTTCATATCAGTGTGAGTTTGAGAACAAAGTTCTGTGGGGATTACAGTTCAGCTATGTGTTTTGATTGTTGTGAATTGGGGCCGAAGTGTTGTCCGATTTTGATTTTGTTTTTCTTTCTTTGTTTTTGCTAGGTAGTTTACCAACATAACTTCAAAAAGACCCGATATTTCCCAAGTTGTGTGGACCTATTTTGGCAGGCTTTGCAAAGCTCAAAACCTTGTTGGTGGTCAGCCCGTGTTAGTCTCGCTTCCGCCAGTCACCCGACGAAGAAGGAACAGACAGTCAATAGTATCAGTACAAAGCACTCTGCAAACACCAACCTATTCTTACTCAATCAGTTCACTAGCATCTAGTTCATCCAAACCAGCAATGGCACAGAACACAACACATAACGCAGAGGAATTCGCTGCCATAATGACGACTTTCCAAATAACTGTGGACACTGTAAACCAGAGGATGGGCTGCACAAGATGAAATCATTGTCAATCTACGATGTACATCTGGGGCATTAGCATCAACTGTACACCCAATCCCGGCTGCTCAACCAAATCTCGATCTACCCCCACTAGTAGAAAATCTGCCAGTCCCGGATCCTCAGGACATGTTTCCCCCAGCTCTAGCTTATCGACCTCCGGTTCAACCTCCTGCAGGGATTTTTCCTTGTAATATCAATGAAATTGATCTGACCATGGTCAAGATTGCTAGATTAAAGAAAGCATTGAAAAAATCCCAAGGCTTCAACTTCATTCCAAATATCGAAGATGGGTACACTGAGGCTTCAGTTAGATTACCAGAGAAATTTAAGATGCCCCATATCGATAGATTCGATGGGAGTGGGGATTCGATTATGCATGTTCGATTTTTTTCGGATGTATTGAGGCCCATGGGTTTGTCTCAGGCGCAGAAGCTTTCTTTATTTGGAAGAACCCTGTTTGATGTGGCAACCATCTGGTACGCTAAATTGGAAGACTCAACAAAACAAAATTAGGAGGAGCTATCTGAGGCGTTTGTCAATCAGTACTCATATAACACCCAAATAGAGGAAACCATAAGTGAACTGGAGGCTACTACCCAGAACCCCAAAGAATCATTCATCGATTTTGTTGCCCAGTGGAGAGCCAAGGCAGCCCAAATGACAAATAGGCCTGCCGAAAGAGAACAAGTCCGACTAGTGGTCCAGAACCTTGAGCCAGACATGTTATAGAGGATGATAGTGGCACCATTGTCCACATTTGCTTCCTTACATGAGCTGGGGGTCCAGATTGAGAGTGCATTAAAAAAGGGCATCATCGACAGAACAAGTGAACCCACAAGAAGGCCATTCTCTCGGAATACCAATGCTAGCAGTAGCACTATTCCACGGCCTGCAGATGTCAGTACTGTTGTTTCAACGACCAAGATGGCTGATCCCTTTGCTACTGCCACAACCTCACAACCTTCACAAAATACCGGCCCACCCCGCAACCGAAGAGTTTTTACTCCCCTCCATATGAGCCCAACCCATGCCCTCAAGCTATTAATGCAAAAGGGGCATCCCAAGCCTCTCGATCCTCGTCCACTTCCAAACCCATTGCCACCCAAACATGAGCCTACCCAGTATTGTATCTTCCACCAACAACATGGCCATCCCACAGATATGTGCTACCTTCTACGTTATGAGATACAGGATCTCATTGACAACAAAGTTATCGCCCCACCCGCCAAACCAAACATAACAACTAACCCACTTCTTGGACACAACCAAGTCCCCCCGCCTAGAAACATTAACCATATCCATACACTACCACCAACCTTCAACCCTAGCACATACATTACCTCATCCCACCTACCAAAGCTGGAGGTGGTTATTCCAAAAGGCACAGACATGTGCATAATGGATCTAACGACACAAACCCAATCCAGGCCTGTAGTAGTAAAAACGGAGAAAGAGAAGAATGCACTGAAGATAGGGTCATCTAATACCCGTGTCATATAGAAGCGGGTCTCGCTCGTAGAGGAGTACGATCCCAGTTTATACATTGTGACCATCGATCAACCAAAGCCAGTGGTCATACTGTTGGACTTTCTTAGCATTAATGCTATCGGGGAAGACCAAATGGCGCAGAATCTGAATAAGTGGCCCAAGCAAGGCCTGAATGACTTAGCAAACCTAGAAAAAGATTTGGCAGAATTGGAAGAAGATCTAGAGGATCTTTACTTCTTCGATGAAGAAGAAACGAGGTGTGTGCAGATGGGATGGTGGGATCCTAGCCAGCCAGAAACAAGTAATGGATGGTTGAGTGAGGAAAAGTCTGATGTGAAGGAACAGACATGAGAGACTGGAACAGAAGAGGAAATCACTATTAGTGGCAAAGTTAAGGCTGAAACTCTGATTGAGAAAGAACAAGCACTGGAACAATTTTAAAGGGAAAAGATAGAGGAGATCCAGGAGAAGATAGCTCTGGAACAGAAAGGAGGAAAAGAGAAAGAAGAAGTTGAATCTACAATCGACAGTGTTCAAAATGCCAGGAAAACCGAGTAGGAACCCAATGATCGGAAGAGAATGTTAAAGAAACTCAGAAAATACCGAGATGCTGAAACCCGAATTATAGTGGAGGAAGAATGGTATGATGATGGGGCACGTGATGTTAACATGCTCAGAATAAAACCAGATAGCAGCCCGGCCTTGAACGCGGGAGATTGGTGGGAAGATAGCGATCTAAGCCATGTATACATGGATGAATGGTGGAAGGATGAGACCTCTGATGATACGTGGTATACTGATGAGATTTATCATCTGACCCGCAGTGGTCAATACTTTAAACCCCTGACTTAGATCAACCAGAGTCTTCCAACAGAGAGGCCGAGAAAGTAAAGGAGAAGAATGCTAAGGAAAACTCGGTCTTGAAACAACTAAAGAAGATCCAGGCTGACATATCCATCTGGGGACTGATAATGGCGTCTTAGGAGCATAGACAAGCCCTGCTCAAAGCAATGAACCGAACCAAACTACCCATTGACACCATCGCTGACCAATTGGTGTCGTTGGTCACCTCTAGAGACATTATGCCAGTAATATCCTTTACGGATAAAGAATTGCCTCCCGAGGGTGCCAACCACAACCGTCCCTTGTATGTAACCTTGGAAAGTCGAAAAAAATGGATTCCGGTGGTATTAATAGATATCGGATCGACAATCAATATGTGTCCAGTGAAAACTACCTATGCCATCAGTTTGAGGCCGATTGACTTTACACCAACGACCCAAGTTGTCCGAGCTTATGACAATACGAGCCGAGATGTTATGGGAACGTTCAAGAGTCATATCCTAATCGGCCCGTCCGAACATGAGGTGGAATTCCATGTGATAGACGTTCTAGCCATATTCAATCTACCACTAGGAAGGCCTTGGCTACATCAGATAAAGGTTATATCATCAACAGTCCATCAGTTAGTAAAGTACCCCTTTAAAGACGGGATTGCCACTTTGTACGGTAACTCTGCAATCCATCCTCCCCAGGGAACCACTGCACCATTATTGGAAATCATACATGGGAAAGAAGACGTGTTCCTTTCTGGCTTCGCTTTGGCAGAAACCTGGTTGGTCCAAACCATCATGGCATAGGGTGATGGAGACTATGTAAGTGCGCAATCTATATATATGATGAATAAACAAAGGCATATGCCCGGGTCAGGATTAGGCCGAAGTAGCAGATGAAAAGGTACTGTTGCAAAGGAGACGAGTCATAATCCCTATGCTTTTGGGCTGGGATACAAACCTATCGCTGTAGATTGGCAAAGGAAAGGGCAGAAGCTGAGAGAAAATATGAAAGAAAAGAGGACTAGGAAGCAGTACGAGTTTGTCTATAAACCAATACAGGGGACCTTGAACGGACGTTTTGTCCGCCAAGGGAAAGACTTCCCCTTTTGTGGATTCCCAAAGCCCTAGTATGATTGGGAAACAAAAACAATGTGTCTGGGGTTTGAGATCTTTTTCAGACATCAGCTGCCAGAAGAGGAGGATGAACAAGTAGACTTGAGCCCTAGCACGGATCAAAGCAAGACTGCAAACCTAGACATTGAAGAGGAGGAGTTACTCAGAAAGGCACTGGCTGACTTACTGACAAGTTCTACTACTAAAGCTGAGACCACCAACTTGGACGATAATTTTACTATCTCAATGATCGTGCATACCCCAGCAACGGATTTCTCCACTCTTATCGTGGATGCATCTTAGGCTCCACGCCTGGTCTGGAAGTTTGAGGAATGCATCATCAACAGTTCTGAATCAGATAGTCAGTCTGGATCAGATTCCATAGAGTCTGTGGAATCAAAGTCAGATTCGAGTTCCTCTGAGTTTGGTATTTCTAGGAGTGGTAACCCGAATACCAAAGTCCTATCCAGGTCGTCTTTTAACTTTTCTTTTGAGTCCACTGTAACCAAAGATCCAGACTTTTTGAATGGGAATGCTGTGAATGTTGTCTACTTCTCTTTGGTTTGTTGTATTGATCTTAATTTTCAAAATTTTGACATAAACGAAGATGAAGAAATTCCTCGGGTTTTGAAAAATTTGGTCGATCATGAGGAGGGGAGGTGTGTTAAGCCTTGTATAGATGAAATCGTATCAATTAAGGTGGGTACTGAGAAAGATCCTCATTTGGTCCAGATCAGGTCTACAGTGTCTTCGGAGGAACGCAAGCGTTTAATCGCTTTATTAAAAAATCTCAAAGATGTTTTCGTATGGTCCTACAAAGACATGCTTGGAATTGATCCTGAGATTGTACAGCACCGGATCCCTCTTGACCCTGAGGCCTGGCCAGTTAAGCAAAAGCTGCGCAGAGTTCGCCTAGATTAGGCTTTGAAGATTAAAGAAGAAGTTACTAAACAAATTGAGGCAGGGTTCTTGCTTGTATCTGAGTATCCGACGTGGTTGGTCAATATTGTTCTAGTCCCAAAAAAGGATGGCAGAATCAGAGTCTGTGTCGACTTTAGGGATCTAAATAAGGCTAGTCCGAAGGATGATTTTCCACTGCCGCATATTGATGAGTTGGTAGACTTCACCGCAGGCCATGCATTGCTCCCGTTCATGGATGGATTTTTCGAGTATAATCAGATTCTGATGGCACTCGAAGATAGGGAGAAAATCGCTTTCACTACTCCGTGGGGCACCTATTGCTACCGAGTCATGCCGTTTGGGTTAAAGAATGCTGGGGCCATGTATCAAAGGGCTGCAACTACCATTCTGCACGATATGATCCACAAAGAGGTTGAGGTATACATGGATGATGTGAATGTCAAGTCCAAAGAACGAGACGGTCACTACACCGTCTTGGAGAAATTCTTTCAGCGAATTAGAGAGTATAGATTGAGGTTGAACTTGCAAAAATACACTTTCAGTGTAACAATAGAAAAAATACTGGGATTCTTAATCACACAGAGAGGAATTGAGGTAGATCCTTCCAAAATCAAGGCCATCCTAGAAATGCCACCACCAAGGACTAAAAAGGAAGTGCGCGACTTTCTGGGTAAAGTGTAATTTATAAGACGGTTTATTTCCAAATTAACCTTGATTTGTGAACCACTATTTGGTCTCCTGAAGAAAGGAAAGAAGTTCTAATGGAACGATCGCTGTCAGTTCACTTTTGAACAAGTCAAGCAGTACCTGCAGAATCTGCCTGTGTTATCATCGCCAGAACCGGAAAAACCACGGATTTTGTACCTATCAGTGACAAACTCAACCACGGGATGTATGTTAGCTCAAGAGTCTGAGGCTAAGGTAAAGAAAGCCATTTACTACTTGAGTAAGAAAATGCTAGATTATGAGACCCATTACACTCCCCTCGAGAAATCTTGTCTAGCCTTGGTGTGGACTATCCGGAAGTTGAGGCACTACCTATTAGCTCACTTTATTAGCCTGGTTTTGAGATCAGATCCATCAAATATCTCTTTGAGAAACCAGCATTTACGGGTAGGCTAGCCATTGGTTGCTTCTTCTCTCCGAATTTGATCTTACATATATTACACGTAAGTCGGTTAAAGGGAGAGCTATAGCGGAATTCCTGGAAGATCACCCAGTAGAGGGGGATGAAGCGGTGGAGTAATTTTTTCCAGATGAAGATATTTTGTAAATAAAAGAGAAAAAGTGGACGATGTACTTTGACGGAGCAGCTAATTAATACGGTTATAGGATCGGTGTGTTGCTGATAGCACTTGATAATTCCCATATACCCTCAACCTTCAAACTCTGGTTCAAAGTATCCAATAATGAAGCAGAATATGAGGCTTGTATTGCTGGTTTAGAAGCTACCCTAGAACTAGGGGCAAAAAGGTTGGACGTCATCGGGGATTCGAACTTGATTGTGTCTCAAGCAAACGGAGATTGGCGGGTTAAAGAAGAAAAAATGAAGGTTTACCATCAGGTCTTGGATATACTAATTCCAAGGTTTGAAAAGTTAACATTTACCCATCTGTTAATAGAGAACAACCGATTCACTAATGCACTAGCAACTCTATCTTTTATGGTAGACATTCCATTAGGAGTCAGGATGTGTCCGATCATTATTGAACAGAAGTACACGCCGGCCTATGAAATCATTGCCACGATAGATGAGGCTTCAGACAAGAACCCCTAGTACTATGATATCTGGAATTTCCTAGAAAAGGATACGTATCCACCAGGAGCAAATGCCAAGGACAAAAGGGGAATCCAATGTCTGGCCGTCCAATTTATCATCTACGGGGGCAAGTTGTACAAAAGAGGCCATTTGAGAATGCACAAGTTATGTGTTGAGGAAGAGGAATCAAAGCGCCTTATACAGACCATCCATGGAGGAGAGTGCGGGGCCCACATAAATGGTGTGATGCTTGCCCGAAAAATTCTTAGACAAGGCTACTACTGGTCAACGATGGAAGAGGATTGTATTAGTTTTGTTCGGCGATGTCACAAGTGCTAGATTCATGCCAATTGCGTGAACATTCCGCCATCGAGGCTCTACAACATGACTTCACCATGGTCATTCTCTATTTGGGGGATAGACGTTGTTGATACAGTTACACCAAAGGGATCAAACGGGCATGAATTCATTCTAGTAGCAATTGATTACTTCACAAAATGGGTAGAGGCCCAGTCCTACTCTGTATTGAAAACATCGCATGTGGCTAAGTTCATCAAAAACAACATTATATGCTGGTATGGGGTGCCCAATGAGATTATCTTTGATAATGGGGCACACTTCAAGAAAGAAGTGATAGACTTGCTTGAGAAATATAACGTGGCTTTCCATAAGTCATCAACCTATAGGCCACAGACCAATGGAGCCGTTGAGGCTACAAATAAAAATATCAAGAGAATTCTACAGAAGATGGTGGAAACCTATAGGGACTGGCCAGATAAATTGCCATTCGTGCTCTGGGGCTACAGAACCTCAATCCGAATATCTACAGGGGCAACCCCCTATTCTCTTGTCTAAGGGATGGAGGTTATTTTGCCGATTGAAATTTAAGTGCCCTTATTACAAGTTATGGCCGAGTGTCAAATAGCAGAGGCAGATTGGCAACAAAGTAGGTTTGAGGAGTTGATGTTGTTTTATGAGAGGAGGCTAATAGCAGTGTATCATATCCAGGGCTACGAACGCTGAATTGCCAGGGTTTTTAACAAAAAAGTTAAGTCTAGAAATCTTCAAGAAGGGAACATGGTGCTGAAAGACAACTGAACTCCCATTCATGACCCTAGGGGCAAGTTCAAACCCAACTGGACTGGTTCTTACATCATCAAGTCAATCTGGTCAAGAGGGGCGGATATTCTTATGGACTTAGATGGCTTGGAGTTCTCACAACTGATCAATATGAACAAGTTGAAGAAATACTATCTCTGAGAGGCTCGCTAGGCTGAAAACTCGAAAGGGTGACCTAGGCAAAAGTTAGAGCACAAAAAATTAGAAATAAAAGAAAAACTGAACTCGCAAGGTTGAAAACCCTAAAGGGCAACTTTGGCAAAAGTTAGAGCGCAAAATGAGAGAGTTAATACTCGAGTGAACCAGAACCAAACTACGTAAGGCCTGATTCCCATTTTTGGGATACGTAGGCAACTTCACCCTGAAGTTTGGCTGTAACTATCTCTAATTCAACTGTTCTATCCGTTTTCTTGATCAGGTCATCTTTTTCATCATTTATTAGTTCGGTTGTGGTCTTTATTTCGGAGAAGAAAGCTGAGTACAATGTAGAGTAGCAACGATATGTAGTCAGAGGCAGTTATGATTTCTTTTCATTTGAGACTATACATGTTGAGAATTGATTTTGTACGTGTCAGGTGGTGATCATTTTCGAAAATTGTTTTGAAAAGTTTTAATAATAGTTGATTTTGTTCAAAATTTTACCCTTTTACAACTTGGACCATTTTTGGGACTGAAAAGAAAATTTTCAGTACTCACAACTTTAATTTTATTGATTTTAACACAAGTGCATTCTTCCTTTTTGATTTAGATCAAAGTTGCTTTTGCATCTTAAAAACTTGAAAATAAAATAGCAAAGCAGTAAAACTAGGGACACAGCTAAGTTAGGTGGCCCTATGCGAAAGACGACCCAATCTCTGTCTCCTCTTTAAGCCAAGCCAAACACTCCTCAGACAAGGTGTAACTGAAACTAATGGCAGGGGCCAGAATCTCTCTCATCCTCCAAGCTGCAAGATACCGGGGCAGGTGCGAGGCGTGAACTAGAAATGAAGCTGTGTATTCCACTTCCTCACCTAGACATGTCTGATCATGCCCGAACTGGCATTAAAACCGGAGAGAAAAATAGATACACAATGTGTAAGGCCAATCAACTCGACACCTGACTGTCGGGACATGTTGTAGCTCATATCAACCAAATTAAGCCAGGGGCAACGCCAAGTTATGTTAGCTGCAGACTGGCTGCACATCTAATCACACCATAAACCTTTCGAGGGGAAATCCACTAGCCGTGGACGAAAGAAGTAAGCTCGGGCCAAGTAAACTGGGCAAGAAGCCACTACTTGTAGTTTATCCATACGTCATACTTGGAGAGGGATGAAAAATAAGAGAGATTAAAGAATAGAGAGGTGTACGATAAGAGAAAAGTAAGGAAGGGGTTTTGAGAGAAAAACAGAGAATGAGTGTTGAGTGATGTAAGAATCATAAATTAGCAGGGTGAAAAACAATACCTGGAGAAGTAACGAACTCCCTACCAGTCGGGTGGTCTCTCCTCGGCAAAAAGCATCTAAACCCATCAAGGTTTCAGCCAGTGCCAAACCCATGCAACTCTTACCCTTTTTCAGACGTTGAGCCACTTCAATCAACTGAATGCTAGCTCCACCGAAACTAGGGGCAATGAGGAATTGTGCAAGAAGGCATAAACAGAGAGCATGTTGCTGGCAGCCTCGCCAAAGAAGGTCACTCCTGTCTCCAATGACGGAAAATCGATGAACTAAACCGGGGATGTCTAGCTCCCCATCATGTGCCAAAGACTGAGCCTCATATAATGTTAACCCACACATTCGTCCCAAAGCTTGGGTATGGCCAAAATGAGGATGCGATATGATTTCTTCGTCGGGCAGGGACTCTATCAAAGCTCGAAATTCTTCGAGTGTTGGACACACCTCTTGTGAACCGAATTGAAACACATGTGTGATTGGGTTCCAACATCGAATTACGACATGAAGGAATGGAAAGCAAAGAGAAATACAACTCAGAGGAAAAAGTTCATTTAGACCAAAACTACGAAAATTCACCTTTTTCGAGCCGTCTAAAGTGGCTATCCAATCTCGGAACCTATTATTGCATAATGTCTCCATCTTGGGAGCAAAATATCAAAGACTTGCTATTCCATCAGAAAAACAGCATGGGAGCATTATTTATAGAGGATGAGAAGGAGCAGTGCATGACAGCTGGGCATCACTAACCGACCTCACATTGAGGCCCAGTCATGCCTCAATGAAGCTCGACAATGCATATTTAGGCCCAGCCGGGACTAAATGATGTTCAGAATCAGTACAGTTGCAAGAAAGGCTGACCTTTGCCTTGACGTACCACAGCTTTGTTTTGAGTCTTGTTTTGTTTGTACCAAGTGTTTTTCAGTATTTTCGAGTTGTTTTTGTTTTGTTTTCCTGTTATCGAGTTGTATTTTACATTTTGTTTGGTTATGGGTTGTTATCCAATTCAAGAATGAATGCAAGAGCAGATATTTGTTGTTTTAAGTCTTATGTGAAGTTACCATGCAAGGGTTACACCATCATCGCGTCGTGCAAAGGAGATCATTCAACAAAAACTTGTCTTTGATAACTAGTGGGTCCAACCCCGATCATTGTTTTACAAGGCAACAAAACAAAAGAAAATCCTTCAACACAAAACAAAAGGGTCTATCTAAAGCTAGTCTTTAACTACAAAGCAAAAACAAAAACAAAAAACCAGAAACAAAATCACCGTCCTCATCAGTAACCCATCAACGCCCTCTTCCTCCTCGGCTACGGAGAACGTGCATCACTATCGTCGCTAGGGCTACTAGACTACAAGTGTCATGACCCGAACCCGCCCCCATGGGTTGAGGACATAACCGGCCAGTAATCACGAGATTACCTACGGCCTCAAACCAAATAAGACATAACTCATCAGAGTAAAGGGGCCAAACGGAAGAAAATTTCAAACTTTGTCCACAGAGTTGTGCTTACGTGGCACGTCATAACAAATCATACATATACATATTAATAACTCACATCAGAAAATACAGTAACATAAAGTTCTGTACAGACAGGATCATTCAAGTCTAGGTCAGCCAATCAAAACTATATACAACGTATCCAAAGACCTCGCCAACATGACAAAATATAATAAGATAGCAAAAGGGGGAAGACGAGTCTCATGCGTGAGACGTAAGGGCTGACTCTTCAAAACCTTGGTTGTTCCACACAGACTTCACTGAGGTTGGATTTGAACCTCTCTTGGCTCACCTACAAACACATGAATGAGTGTGAGCGAAAGCCCAATGAATAATATCAAATAAAGAAGTTACACAAATGGTATTTAGAACAATGTACTTCAAACGGCCTTAGGCCCAATTCGTATTTCTATCTAGCTTATATATCAATATAGGTCAAGTGACTGCGGTTCCAAACACATCATACGGCCTCGGGCCCAATTCGTTCATATCATTTATGTTCGGCGACCTCTGGCCCATTCATTTGTATCATACGGCCTCTGACCCATTCATTCAAGTCATACGGCCTCTGGCCCATTCATTCATGTCATACGGCCTCTGGCCCATTCACTCATGTCATACGACCTCTGGCTCATTCATTTATATCAGACTATCATTCGAGTCAAACTATCATTCATTTCATACGGCCTCTGGCCCATTTATTTATGTCATATGGCCTCTGGCCCTTCCATTCTTTCATTCATGTCAAACTGGCCTTTGGCCCATTCATTCTGTCATTCATGTCAAACTGGCCTTTGGCCCATTCTTTTGGCATAGCAAACATTTGTCCAACATTCAAATTAACGAACTTATAAGAGTTACAGCCCTGGAGCTCGACCCTACACATTCCATGAACACAACGGGTCACAAACAATTCAATTTGTTCTTAATTCACATATTCCTCTTTAGGCTTCTTTCTTATTCTTTTAACTCATTTACAATGCTTAATGCATGCCTAAGAGTACTTAGAAGTGAAAGAGAACGGAAAACGAAGCACAGAATGCATTTTCAAAATTTCAAAAACAGGGGTCATCGCTCGAGCGTGGACTTTCCCGCTCGAGCAGACCCATAAGGTCTGCAAAAGTACTGGTTACCTCGTATTTACGCTTGAGCGTGAACTTCAGACCCTCGAGCTGAAGGTCATTCCACATAGCTCCCCGCTCGAGCGTGGACTTCCCCCACTTGAGCGGACATCATGTCTGCAAAAAAATACCGGGAGCCTGAATTTCCAGCTCGAGCGGCGCCTTCCCCGCTCAAGCAGACATCCCAAATTCTAGAAAATCCAAAATTGTTCTTGAGCTCAAATTCAACATTCAAATCAACATATCTTGCATATTATGACTCAAACTTCACATATAAATGTACTAACATGGTACAAACACCAAATTACAACATTATGAAGCTTAATTCCATGAATTAATCACATGCATGCTCCAATTTACACCAAACTCATTTTTCAACAGAACAATTTCATGCATTCAACCTCATATTCTTGTGGATTGTACATGCATGTGGAACACAACTTTTATTCTCAACTTAGATGATGAAGAGATGGTCAAAAATATGATCTTCAACTAAAATTTCACAGGGATTGTACATTTTGTGCACAAATATGCAAATTCAAGCAATTTCTCACATGCATGTGCATATTGACTTCCAATTCAACAAAACCAACTCAATTCCTACCTAATCAATTCAACTCATGTTCTTGATCACCATTCATCTTTGAATTCACAAATTACAAACTAAAATCCATGAGTCAAGGGTTGATTACTCACCTAGGAGCCTTAATTCTCACAATCTATAGCAAATTCTTGAGTAATCTTTAAGACTTCCAAGCTCCTTGCTCAAACCTTAGATCATCTCCCCTCTCTCTCTCTCTAATTTCGGGTCTCTCACTCTTAGAGAGCTAAATTCAGCCAAATTGAAGACAAAGAGAGGAATTGAGTGTATAGTGCTCCACTTATATAAGTTCTCTTAATTATAATTATCAATATTTAAATAATTGGGCACTATATCATTAATTTAATCTAATTAATCTGACCCGAATCAATTTTCAATTAAATTTCACCATAGGCTCTAAAAATTATGCCAATCGCAATGGTGTAATCAATTTCGGTTTCTGTGGCCGATAGGGCCTTCAATTTAAATTCCAAAGCAGATAATCAAACTGATATTCCTACGGTGAACAGATAGAAGTTCAAAACCACATATTTTCACATAAATGGCACACAGAATCATATCAAACACATAATCACATTCATAATAAGGACCAATTAGCATAATACAGAATAGGGTTATCACAGTGTTCCCCCCTTTAGGAAGTTTGGTCCTCCAAACTTATTTTACCTTCGTCGGGAAACAAATGTGGATAGCATGGTCGCATTTCATCCTCTTTTTCCCATGTGGCATCCGTCCCATAGTGTTCTTTCCATTCCACTTTCACCATTGGGATGGACTTGCTTCTCAAATGTTTCACTTGCCGGTCAACGATTCATTCCGGTCATTCGGCGTACCCCATATTTTCGTCAAGAGCTACCCGATGATAATCAATCACATGAAACGGGTCTCGAAGATAACCCCTCAACATCGACACATGAAACACATTATGGATTTGCTCGAATCCCGGTGGCAAAACGACTCGATAAGCAACTAGGCCAAGCCTTTCCAGAATTTGAAACGGCCCTATGTAACGGGGCGACAACTTACCCTTCTTTCCAAATCTGACTTGGCCTTTCATCGGAGTCACACGGATAAACACATGGTCACCAACCTCATACTCAAGAGGTCTTCTTCGAACATCTGCATAATTCTTCTGTCGGTCCTGAGCTATTTTGAGCCTCTGTTGAATGGTTTTGATCCTCTCAGAAGTGTCTTGCACAATTTCAGGCCCAAGTAAAGCTCTATCCCCGACTTCTGTCCAACAAATCGGTGATCTACACCTTCTACCATACAAAGCCTCGTATGGTGCTATACCGATGCTGGAGTGGAAGCTGTTATTGTATGCAAATTCTGCAAGTAGCAAATAGTCTTCCCAACTCTCCTGAAAATCCAAGGCACGCATCCTTAGCATATCTTCTAACGTCTGTATGGTCCGTTTTGATTGCCCATCTATCTGCGGATGGAATGCAGTACTAAATCTCAATTCTGTTCCCATAGCTTCCTGCAAACTCTTCCACAATCTAGATACAAATTTCGGATCTCTATCCGACACAATAGATACTGAAACTCAGTGTAAACGGACAATCTCATCAACATATATGGTAGCCAGTCTATAAGCATTAAATGTAGCTCTAACTGGTAGAAAATGTGCAGATTTAGTCAGTTTATCAACTACAACCCAAATAGAATCCATACCTCAAGAAGTCCGAGGTAGACCAACAACAAAATCCCTAGTCACATGCTCCCATTTCCATTCAGGAATAAGGAAAGGTTGAAGCAGACCGCCCAGTTTCTGATGTTCAGCTTTGACTTGCTGACATTGAAGACACTTGGACACATATTCTGCAATTTCTTTCTCCATTTTAGGCCACCAATAGCTTTGTTTCAAGTCCCGATACATTTTATTGTTACCCGAATGCATAGCAAGCACTAATTTATGGGCTTCATCTAAAACCCTTTTCTTTAGCTCCGGAATTTCTGGGATACACATTCGGTTTCGAAATCTCAACACTTCGCCTTCGATGCTGAACTATGCTTTCAAATTTGTCTCAAATTCGTTGATCAGTTTCTTGAGGAATTCATCCTCTTTTTGTTTCTGTTTAATTTCATCAATGATCACCGGTTCGGCTGAAATAGCGGTTATCAATCTGCCCTCTTCACACAATACTACTTCAATTTCAGACTTCTCAAAGTCTTGCAAAATTTCTTTCCGTTCAGTAAATAAACAAGCCATACTCCTCGTTGATTTTCTGCTTAAGGCGTCAGCAACTCTATTAGCTTTCCCGGGGTGGTACTGGATTTCAAGATCATAGTCTTTTATCAATTCGAGCCATCTCCTCTGTTGCATGTTCAACTCCTTCTGTGTTAAGAAGTACTTCAGACTTTTGTGATCCGTGTAGACTTCACACTTTGCACCATACAAATAATGTCGCCAGATTTTCAAAACAAAAACAACTGCGGCCAATTCTAAATCATGTGTTGGGTAGTTCTTCTCATGCTGCCTCAACTGCCGAGAGGCATAGGAAATAACCTTTCCATTCTGCATTAATACACAACCCAAGCCTTTATAAGACGCATCACTGAAAATTACAAAATTTTCCGTACCTGAGGGCAATGTCAATACTGGTGCAGTGGTCAGTCTCATTTTTAGTTCATGAAAGGCTGATTCTCTTTCGTCACTCCATTCAAATGATTGCCCCTTGCGTGTCAACTGGGTAAGAGGTACAGCTATCTTTGAAAAGTCTTTCACAAACCTCCTGTAATAACCGGCTAGACCCATGAAACTGCAGACCTCTGTTACATTTGTCGGTGTAGGCCAATTCACAATTGCCTCTATTTTCTGTGGGTCCACTGAAATCCCCTCTTTGTTGATAACATGCCCTAAGAAAACAACTTCATCCAACTAAAACTCACATTTCTTTAGTTTAGCAAATAATTTCCTTTCCCTAAGTATTTACAGGACAGTTCTCAAATGATGTTCATGTTCGAGTCTATTCTTGGAACATATCAAAATGTCATCAATAAAAACCACAACAAACTCATCAAGGTAGGTTTTAAAAATTCGGTTCATTAAGTCCATAAATGCTGCCGGAGCATTAGTTACCCCAAATGGCATAACAAGAAATTCAAAATAACCATACCCCATTCTAAACGCTGTTTTCTCAACATCATCTGCCCTTTCTTTTAACTAGTGGTACCCAGATCTCAAATCAATTTTGGAAAACACCTGTGATCCCTGCAACTAGTCAAACAAGTCATCAATACGAGGTAAAGGGTATTTATTCTTTATTGTCACCTTATTCAGTTCTCGATAGTCAATACACAGGGGCAAGATTCCATCTTTCGTTTTCACAAATAACACCGCTGCACCCCATGGTGAAGTACAAGGTCGGATAAACCCTTTGTCAAGTAGGTCTTGCAATTGTTCTTTCATTTCAGTAGTAGCCATTCTGTAGGGAGTTTTAGAAATAGGCTGGGTGCCTGGCATAGTCTCAATTGTAAACTCTATCTCCCTGTCCACCAATTCCCCTGGTAATTCATTTGGAAACACATCTGGAAATTCTCTAACAATAGGAATACTGTTCAATTCAACATTTACAAATTGTTCAGACAACACATAACATAAATAGCCTTGGCACCCTTTCCTGATCAGTTTACATGCCTTCATTGCAGATATTAAATAAGATGGAAGTACTACCCCGTTACCCACAAATACAATTTCTTCCTGTTCCGATGGTCTAAACACAACCCGTTTTGTCACACAATCAATGGTGGCACAATATTTAGTTAACCAATCCATGCCCAAAATTACATCAAAGTGCCTACAGTTCAAAGGCAACAAATCCACATATAGGATGGCACTCCCAACACGCATATCATAAAAATGATATACAGATTCACACAATACAAATTCCCCGGACGGAGCAGATACACATAGAAGATATGGCAATAATTCTAGAGGTCTACTCAGTCTAGATGCAAATGCACATGTCACAAAAGAGTGTGTTGATCCAGAGTCAATTAACACAAAAGCATCCTGATTACATATAGAAATAGTACCTGAGACAACTGCGTTAGCATTCCGTGTATCGCCCGGAACAAGCGCAAAAACTCTCCCTTGTCTCACGGTATCTCCGGTGGTAGTAGATCTCATAGTATTTCCCGGTTTTGGGATCGATGCAGTGGAACTAGAGTTATCTTCCCACTATTTTGATTACAATCTCGGGCCATATGCCCTTGTTTGCCACATTTGAAACAGGCTCCTGACACACGGTAACAAACCCCACGATGCCTTTTACCACAAATGTTGCACATTGGGGATGTATCTCAGGAAGAATTCGAAGTACTTGAGGAGCCTGTGTTTTAGTTTTTCAAAAAAATTTTCTTTGAAAAGAAGCCTTGCCTTTTGTTGCCTTTCCAGTCAGTTGTTGACTTAGTCTGTCTAGCTATGTTAGCTTCTGATATTATGGCCCTATCTAGCACCCCAATATAGGTTTCCAGCTTCAAGATATTCACCCTTTCCAAAATGTCGCTTCGAAGCCCACCTTCAAAGTGCCTCGCTTTCTTATAATCAATATCAATCACATGTGGTGCAAACCTGGCCAATTCAGTGAATTTGGCCTCATACTCAGCTACAATCATGCTGTCTTGTCTAAGTTCCATGAACTCTGACACTTTCCTATCCCGGACACATTGCGGGAAGTACTTATCATAGAATTCCAAAAATTTCGCCCAATCAACATCTTTATGATTTTCACGCATTAACATCCACCATCTTCTTGCTTCGTCTTCTAGCATAAAAGTGGCTAGAAGCACTTTCTGTGTCTCCGAACAAGGGAACACTTCAAATAACTTTTTGATGCCAAGAACCCATGCTTCGGCTTTCAACAGATCTAATCCCCCATGGAACTATGGTGGTTTCATTTTCTTAAACTCTTTGGTGAGAGCCATTATTCGGTCATCATTTTGATTATCTGGCACGGGTGGTGCCGGAGGTGGAGGTGGAGGATGTGGTTGCTGCCACTGTTGTTGCCACTCTTGTTGTTGCCTCAATGTTTCTGCCATTTCCTGAATCAATCTTTTCATCCTATCCATTCTGGCAGTAGAGGACTCTTCTATCTCATCACCTCTTGTTCTCACCATCTGATTAAGCTTGCATTATACTTTATACAAAAGATTCACAAGTATGCATATACTAAAGAGCATACATATTCAAACAATTTACAATGTAAGTAAATCAGAAACTTATAATACATTAAAACATTTAAGCATATTCTCGATGCTTTCAAATTCATACTCATCACATGAATGCATCCTAGATCTTTTCTAGACGTTTATTGCTCATTTGGACAAGTGTGTGAGTTATTAACTCGTGCTCTGATACCACTCTGTCATGATCCGAACCCGCCCCCATGGGTTGAGGACATAACCGGACAGCAATCACGAGATTACCTATGACCTCAAACCAAATAAGACATAACTCATCAGAGTAAAGGGGCCAAACGGAAGAAAATTTCAAACTTTGTCCATAGAGCTGTGCTTACGTGGCACGTCATAACAAACCATACATATACATATTAATAACTCACATCAGAAAATACAGTAACATAAAGTTCTGTACAAACAGGATCATTCAAGTCTAGGTCAGCCAATCAAAACTATATACAACGTATCCAAAGACCTCGCCAACATGACAAAATATAATAAGGCAGCAAAAGGGCGAAGACGAGTCTCGTGCGTGAGACGTAAGGGCTGACTCTTCAAAACCTTAGTTGTTCCACACAGACTTCACTGAGGTTGGGTTTGGACCTCTCTTGGCTCACCTACAAACACATGAATGAGCATGAGCGAAAGCCCAGTGAATAACATCAAATAAAGAAGTTGCACAAACGGTATTTCGAACAACGTACTTCAAACGGCCTTGGGCCCAATTCGTATTTCTATCTAGCTTATACATAAATATAGGTCAAGTGACTGCGGTTCCAAACACATCGTACGGCCTCGGGCCCAATTCGTTCGTATCATTTATATCAGGTGGCCTCTGGCCCATTCATTTGTATCATACGGCCTCTGACCCATTCATTCAAGTCATACGGCCTCTAGCCCATTCATTCTTGTCATACGGCCTCTAGCCCATTCACTCATGTCATACGGCCTCTGGTCCATTCATTTATGTCAGACTATCAATCGAGTCAGACTATCATCCATTTCATACGGCCTCTGGCCCATTCATTTATGTCATACGGCCTCTGGCCCTTCCATTCTTTCGTTCATGTCAAACTGGCCTTTGGCCCATTCATTCTATCATTCGTGTCAAACTGGCCTTTGGCCCATTCTTTTGGCATAGCAAACATTTGTCCAGCATTCAAATTAACGAACTTATAAGACTTACACAGAAGTAATCAATTGGACAAACAACATATTTCAAATATCTTTATTAAGACATTACTCATAGTGATCGGCTAGATGATTTGCCCTGGAGCTCGACCCTACACATTCCATGAACACAACGGGTCACAAACAATTCAATTCGTTCGTAATTCACATATTCCTCTTTAGGCTTCTTTCTTATTCTTTTAACTCATTTACAGTGCTTAATGCATGCCTAAGAGTACTTAGAAGTGAAAGAGAACGGAAAACGAAGCACAGAATGCATTTTCAAAATTTCAGAAATAAGGGTCCCTGCTCGAGCGTGGACTTCCCCGCTCGAGCGGACCCATAAGGTCTGCAAAAGTACTGGTTACCTCGTATTTACGCTTGTACGTGAACTTCGGACGCTCGAGCTGAAGGTCATTCCACATAGCTCCCCGCTCGAGCGTGGACTTCCCCCGCTCGAGCGAACATCATGTCAACAAAAAAATACTGGGAGCCCGAATTTCCCGCTTGAGCGCCGCCTTCCCCGCTCGAGAGGACATCCCAAATTCTGGAAAATCCAGAATTGTTCTTGAGCTCAAATTCAACATTCAAATCAATATATCTTGCGTATTATGACTCAAACTTCACATATACATGTACTAACATGGTACAAACACCAAATTACAACATTATGAAGCTCAATTTCATTAATTAATCACATGCATGCTCCAATTTACACCAAACTCATTTTTCAACATAACAATTTCATGCATTCAAACTCATATTCTTATGGATTGTACATGCATGTGGAACACAACTTTTATTCTCAACTTAGATGATGAAGAGATGGTCAAAAATATGAGCTTCAACTAAAATTTCGCATGGATTGTACATTTTGTGCTCAAATATGCAAATTCAATCAATTTCTCACATGCATGTGCAGATTGACTTCCAATTCAACAAAACCAACTCAATTCCATCCTAATCAATTCAACTCATGTTCTTGATCACCATTCATCTTTGAATTCACAAATTACAAACTAAAATCCATGAGTCAAGGGTTGATTACTCACCTAGGAGCCTTAATTCTCACAATCTATATCAAATTCTTGAGTAATCTTTAAGACTTCCAAGCTCCTTGATCAAACCTTAGATCATCTCCCCTCTCTCTCTCTAATTTCGGGTCTCTCACTCTTGGTAAATTCAGCCAAATTGAAGACAAAGAGAGGAATTGAGTGTATAGTGCTCCACTTATATAAGTTCTCTTAATTATAATTATCAATATTAAATAATTGGGCACTATATCATTAATTTAATCTGATTAATATGACTCGAATCAATTTTCAATTAAATTTCACCGTAGGCTCTAAAAATTATGCCAATCACAATGGCGTAATCAATTTCAATTTCTGTGGCCGATAGGGCCTTCAATTTAAATTCCAAAGCAGATAATCAAACTGATATTCCTACGATGAATAGATAGAAGTTCAAAACCACATATTTTCACATAAATGGCACACAGAATCATATCAAACACATAATCACATTCATAATAAGGACCAATTAGCATAATACGGAACAGGGTTATCACAGTGTTCCCCCTTTTAGGAAGTTTGGTCTTCCAAACTTATTTTACCTTCGTCGGGAAACAAATGTGGATAGCGTGGTCGCATTTCATCCTCTTTTTCCCATATGGCATCTGTCCCATAGTGTTCTTTCTATTCCACTTTCACCATTGGGATGGACTTGCTTCTCAATTGTTTCACTTGCCGGTCAACGATTCGTTCCGGTCATTCGGCGTACTCCATATTTTCGTCAAGAGCTACCCGATGATAATCAATCACATGAAATGGGTCTCGAAGATAACCCCTCAACATCGACACATGAAACACATTATGGATTTGCTCGAATCCCGGTGGCAAAGCGACTCGATAAGCAACTAGGCCAAGCCTTTCCAGAATTTGAAACGGCCCTGTGTAACGGGGCGACAACTTACCCTTTTTTCCAAATCTGACTTGGCCTTTCATCGGAGTCACACGGATAAACGCATGGTCACCAACCTCATACTCAAGAGGTCTTCTTCGAACATCTGCATAATTCTTCTGTCGGTCCTGAGCTATTTTGAGCCTCTGTTGAATGGTTTTGATCCTCTCAGAAGTGTCTTGCATAATTTCAGGCCCAAGTAAAGCTCTATCCCCGACTTCTGTCCAACAAATCGGTGATCTACACCTTCTACCATACAAAGCCTCGTATGGTGCTATACCGATGCTGGAGTGGAAGCTGTTATTGTATGCAAATTCTGCAAATAGCAAATAGTCTTCCCAACTCTCTTGAAAATCCAAGGCACACATCCTTAGCATATCTTCTAACGTCTGTATGGTCCGTTCTGATTGCCCATCTATCTGCGGATGGAATGCAGTACTAAATCTCAATTCTGTTCCCATAGCTTCCTGCAAACTCCTCCACAATCTAGATACAAATTTCGGATCTCTATCCTACACAATAGATACCGGAACTCCGTGTAAATGGACAATCTCATCAACATATATGGTAGCCAGTCTATAAGCATTAAATGTAGCTCTAACTGGTAAAAAATGTGCAAATTTAGTCAGTTTATCAACTACAACCCAAATAGAATCCATACCTTGAGAAGTCCGAGGTAGACCAACAACAAAATCCATAATCACATGCTCCAATTTCCATTCAGGAATAGGGAAAGGTTGAAGTAGACCGCCCGGTTTCTGATGTTCAGCTTTGACTTGCTGACATTAAAGACACTTGGACACATATTCTGTAATTTCTTTCTTCATTTTAGGCCACCAATAGCTTTGTTTCAAGTCCCGATACATTTTATTGTTACCCGGATGCATAGCAAGCACTGATTTATGGGTTTCATCTAAAACCCTTTTCTTTAGTTCCAGAATTTTTGGGATACACATTCGGTTTCGAAATCTCAACACTTCGCCTTCGATACTGAACTATGCTTTCGGATTTGTCTTAAATTCGTCGATCACTTTCTTGAGGAATTCATCCTCTTTCTGTTTCTGTTTAATTTCATCAATGATTGCCGGTTCAGCTAAAATAGCGGCTATCAATCCGCCCTGTTCACACAATACTACTTCAATTTCAGAATTCTCAAAGTCTTGCAAAATTTCTTTCTATTCAGTAAGTAAACAAGCCATACTCCCCGTTGATTTTCTGCTTAAAGCGTCAGCAACTCTATTAGCTTTCCCGGGGTGGTACTGGATTTCAAGATCATAGTCTTTTATCAGTTCGAGCCATCTCCTCTGTTGCATGTTCAACTCCTTCTGTGTAAAGAAGTACTTCAGACTTTTGTGATCCGTGTAGACTTCACACTTTGCCCCATACAAATAATGTCGCCAGATTTTCAAAGCAAAAACAACTACGGCCAATTCTAAATCATGTGTTAGGTAGTTCTTTTCATGCTGCCTCAACTGTCGGGAGGCATAGGCAATAACCTTTCCATTCTGCATTAATACACAACCCAAGCCTTTATAAGACGCATCACTGAAAATTACAAAATTTTCTGTACCTGAGGGCAATGTCAATACTGGTGCAATGGTCAGTCTCGTTTTCAGTTCATGAAAGGCTGATTCTCTTTCGTCACTCCATTCAAATGATTGCCCCTTGCGTGTCAACTGGGTAAGAGGTACAGCTATCTTTGAAAAGTCTTTCATAAACCTCCTGTAATAACCGGCTAGACCCATGAAACTGCTGACCTCTATTACATTTGTCGGTGTAGGCCAATTCACAATTGCCTCTATTTTCTGTGGGCCCACTGAAATCCCCTCTTTGTTGATAACATGCCCTAAGAAAACAACTTCATCCAACCAAAACTCACATTTCTTTAGTTTAGCAAATAATTTCCTTTCCCAAAGTATTTGTAGGACAGTTCTCAAATGATGTTCATGTTCGAGTCTATTCTTGGAACATATCAAAATGTCATCAATAAAAACCACAACAAATTCGTCAAGGTCGGTTTTAAAAATTCGGTTCATTAAGTCCATAAATGCGGCCGGAGCATTAGTTACCCCAAATGGCATAACAAGAAATTCAAAATGACTATACCTCATTCTAAACGCTGTTTTCTCAACATCATCTGCCCTTTCTTTCAACTGGTGGTACCCAGATCTCAAATCAATTTTGGAAAACACCTGTGATCCCTGCAACTAGTCAAACAAGTCATCAATACGAGGTAAAGGGTATTTATTCTTTATTGTCACCTTGTTCAGTTCTCGATAGTCAATACACAAGCGCAAGGTTCCATCTTTTTTTTTCACAAATTACACCGGTGCACTCCATGGTGAAGTACTAGGTCGGATAAACCCTTTGTCAAGTAGGTCTTGCAACTGTTCTTTCAGTTCTTTCATTTCAGCAGTAGCCATTCCGTAGGGAGTTTTAGAAATAGGCTGGGTGCCTGGCGTAGTCTTAATTGTAAACCCTATCTCCCTGTCCACCAATTCCCCTGGTAATTCATTTGGAAACACATCTAGAAATTCTCTAACAATAGGAATATTGTTCAATTCAACATTTACAGATTGTTCAGACAACACATAACACAAATAGCCTTGGCACCCTTTCCTGATCAGTTTATATGCCTTCATTGCAGATATTAAATAAGGTGGAGGTACTACCCCGTTACCCATAAATACAATTTTTTCCTGTTCCAGTGGTCTAAACACAACCCGTTTTGTCACACAATCAATGGTGGCACAATATTTAGTTAACCAATCCATGTCCAAAATTACATCAAAGTGCCTAAAGTTCAAGGGCAACAAATCCACATATAGGATGGCATTCCCAACACGCATGTCATAAAAATGATATACAGATTCACACAATACAAATTCCCCGGATGGAGCAGATACACATAGAAGATATGGCAATAATTCTAGAGATCTACTTAGTGTAGATGCAAATGCACATGTCACAAAAGAGTGTGTTGATCCAGAGTCAATTAACACAAAAGCATCCTGATTACATATAGAAATAGTACCTGAGACAACTGCATTAGCATTCCGTGTATCGCCCGGAACAAGCGCAAAAACTCTCCCTTGCCTCATGGTATCTCCGGTGGTAGTAGATCTCATAGTATTTCCCGATTTTGGGATCGATGCAGTGGAACTAGAGTTATCTTCCCACTGTTCTGATTACAATCTCGGGCCATATGCCCTTGTTTGCCACATTTGAAATAGGCTCCTGACACGCTATAACAAACCCCACGATGCCTTTTACCACAAATGTTGCACATTGGGGATGTATCTCGGAAAGAATTCGAAGTACTTGAGGTGCCTGTGTTTTAGTTTTTCGAAAATTTCTTCTTTGAGAAGAAGCCTTGCCTTTTGTTGCCTTTCCAGTCAGTTGTTGACTTAGTTTGTCTAGCTATGTTAGCTTCTGATATTATGGCGCTGTCTAGCACCCCAATATAGGTTTCCAGCTTCAAGATATTCACCCTTTCCAAAATATCGCTTCGAAGCCCACCTTCAAAGTGCCTTACTTTCTTATAATCAATATCAATCACATGTGGTGTAAACCTGGCCAATTCAGTGAATTTGGCCTCATACTCAGCTATAATCATGCTGTCTTGTCTAAGTTCCATGAACTCTGACACTTTCCTGTCCCGGACACATTGCGGGAAGTACTTACCATAGAATTCCAAAAATTTCACCCAATCAACATCTTTATGATTTTCACGCATTAACATCCACCATCTTCTTACTTCGTCTTCTAGCATAAAAGTGGCTAGAAGCACTTTCTGTGTCTTCGAACAAGGGAACACTTCAAATAACTTTTTGATGCCAAGAACCTATGCTTCGGCTTTCAACAGATCTAATCCCCCATGGAACTATGGTGGTTTCATTTTCTTAAACTCTTTGGTGAGAGCCATTATTCGGTCATCATTCTGATTATCTGACATGGGTGGTGCCGGAGGTGGAGGTGGAGGATGTGGTTGCTGCCACTCTTGTTGTTGCATCAATGTTTCTGCCATTTCCTAAATCAATCTTTCCATCCTATCCATTCTGGCAGTAGAGGATTCTTCTATCTCATCACCTCTTGTTCTCACCATCTAATTAAGCTTGCATTATACTTTATACAAAAGATTCACAAGTATGCATATACTAAAGAGCACACATATTCAAACAATTTACAATGTAAGCAAATCACAAGCTCATAATACATTAAAACATTTAAGCATATTCATACTCATCACATGAATGCATCCTAGATCTTTTCTAGACACTTATTGCTCATTTGGACAAGTGTGTGAGTTATTAACATGTGCTCTGATACCACTCTGTCATGACCCGAACCCGCCCCCATGGGTTGAGGACATAACTGGCTAGTAATCACGAGATTACCTACAACCTCAAACCAAATAAGACATAACTCATCAGAGTAAATGGGCCAAATGGAAGCAAATTTAAAACTTTGTCCATAGAGCTGTGCTTACGTGGCACGTCATAACAAACCATACATATACATATTAATAACTCACATCAGAAAATACAGTAACATAAAGTTCTGTACAGACAGGATCATTCAAGTCTAGATCAGCCAATCAAAACTATATACAACGTATCCAAAGACCTCGCCAACATGACAAAATATAATAAGGTAACAAAAGGGCGAAGACGAGTCTCGTGCGTGAGACGTAAGGGCTGACTCTTCAAAACCTTGGTTGTTCCACACAGACTTCACTGAGGTTGGGTTTGGACCTCTCTTGGCTCACCTACAAACACATGAATGAGCATGAGCGAAAGCCCAGTGAATAATATCAAATAAAGAAGTTACACAAACGGTATTTAGAAAAACGTACTTCAAACAGCCTTGGGCCCAATTCATATTTCTATTTAGCTTATACATAAATATAGGTTAAGTGACTACGGTTCCAAACACATCGTACGGCCTCAGGCCCAATTCATTCGTATCATTTATATCAGGTGGCCTCTGGCCCATTCATTTGTATCATACGGCCTCTGACCCATTCATTCAAGTCATACGGCCTCTAGCCCATTCATTCATGTCATACGGCCTCTGGCCCATTCACTCATGTCATACGGCCTCTGGTCCATTCATTTATGTCAGACTATCATTCAAGTCAGACTATCATCCATTTCATACGGCCTCTGGCCCATTCATTTATGTCATACGGCCTCTGGCCCTTCCATTCTTTCATTTATGTCAAACTGACCTTTGGCCCATTCATTCTATCATTCTTGTCAAACTGGCCTTTGGCCCATTCTTTTGGCATAGCAAACATTTGTCCAGCATTCAAATTAACGAACTTATAAGACTTACACAGAAGTAAGCAATTAGACAAACAACATATTTCAAATATCTTTACTAAGACATTACTCACAGTAATCGGCTAGATGATTTGCCCTGGAGCACGACCCTACACATTCCATGAACATAACGGGTCACAAACAATTCAATTTGTTCTTAATTCACATATTCCTCTTTAGGTTTCTTTCTTATTTTTTAACTCATTTACAATGCTTAATGCATGCCTAAGAGTACTTAGAAGTGAAAAAGAACGGAAAACGAAGCACAGAATGCATTTTCAAAATATCAGAAACAGGGGTCCCCGCTCGAGCGTGGACTTCCCCGCTCGAGCGGACCCATAAGGTCTACAAAAGTACTGGTTACCTCGTATTTACGCTCGTGCGTGAACTTCGAACGCTCGAGCTGAAGGTCATTCCACATAACTCCCCGCTCGAGCGTGGACTTCCCCTGCTCGAGCTGACATCATGTCTGCAAAAAAATACTGGGAGCCCGAATTTCCCGCTGGAGCGCCGCGCTCGAGCGGACATCCCAAATTCTGGAAAATTCAGAATTGTTCTTGAGCGCAAATTCAACATTCAAATCAACATATCTTGCATATTATGACTCAAACTTCACATATACATGTACTAACATGGTACAAACACCAAATTACAACATTATGAAGCTCAATTTCATGAATTAATCACATGCATGCTCCAATTTACACCAAACTCATTTTTCAACATAACAATTTCATGCATTCAAACTCATATTCTTATGGATTGTACATGCATGTGGAACACAACTTTTATTCTCAACTTAGATGATGAAGAGATGGTCAAAAATATGATCTTCAACTAAAATTTCGCATGGATTGTACATTTTGTGCTCAAATATGCAAATTCAAGCAATTTCTCACGTGCATGTGCATATTGACTTCCAATTCAACAAAACCAACTCAATTGCATCCTAATCAATTCAACTCATGTTCTTGATCACCATTCATCTTTGAATTCACAAATTACAAACTAAAATCCATGAGTCAAGGGTTGATTACTCACCTAGGAGCCTTAATTCTCACAATCTATAGCAAATTCTTGAGTAATCTTTAAGACTTCCAAGCTCCTTGATCAAACCTTAGATCATCTCCCTTCTCTCTCTCTAATTTCGGGTCTCTCACTCTTGGACAGCTAAATTCAGCCAAATTGAAGACAAAGAGAGGAATTGAGTGTATAGTGCTCCACTTATATAAGTTCTCTTAATTATAATTATCAATATTAAATAATTGGGCACTATATCATTAATTTAATCTAATTAATCTGACCCGAATCAATTTTCAATTAAATTTCACCATAGGCTCTAAAAATTATGCCAATCACAATGGCGTAATCAATTTCGATTTCTGTGGCCGATAGGGCCTTCAATTTAAATTCCAAAGCAGATAATCAAACTGATATTCCTACGGTGAACAGATAGAAGTTCAAAATCACATATTTTCACATAAATGGCACATAGAATCATATCAAACACATAATCACATTCATAATAAGGACCAATTAGCATAATACGGAACAGGGTTATCACAACAAGTTAACCTCATCTCCCTCATCCTCGGGGGTCGTTGACCCATCAAAAGACTCCTCAGAAGGTGAGTGCTGCCTCGCTCGGCCTCTCCCTTGATTGGCTCCCCCTCGGCCCCTCACTGGACCCCGTCTCCGTCTACTAGCCGAAGATGGTCCTGCAGGCACTGCTAGCGCCGGCTCAAGCTAAAAACAGTACGGGTATCAGTATGAATTAACAGGAGTATAAAAAGCATGGCAACAATAATGAACTATAGACAAAATGTACCTCAATACCACAGGTGACTAAGGCAATCTGCCTTCTCTGTACCGTAAAAAGCAATTGGTCGATCGTCCGGAGAAGGTCATTAGCATACACCTGGGGTATCTGCAAAAGGAACAGAATTTGAGAAAGGTAGACAGAAGTAATAAAGAACAATGAACAAAAATGGTAGAAAACAAAACAAGAAAAGTGCAGTGAGTATAAACAAAATGTGTACCTGCTCAATGCCAGGAGCGAAAACTAGCATGCAGTCCCTCTCCTTGATGCGCTCAAGCGGGATCTACTCGATCACTCTATCTAGACGCATATACATGATGTTAGTGGGAATCACGGGAAACCCAGGAATGGGAACAACGGCAATGGCACCTCCAATAGGGCCATTACCAGCCATAGTGGCAGCAGCAGCAACCTCCAGCACAGCGCGAACCACGCCCGGGGTAAAAGGTGTCTTCACTTGAGTGTGTAAGAAGGTGGTGAAGTCTCCAGGCTCATGATGATGATCACCATTCTCTCCCAACATTAGGAGGTCGATCTGAGGACCATCCTGCAACTCATCAACTACACTTATGACTGGAGGAGGAGGATATGGAACGTCGGGGTCAGCGACTCCCCGCGTCTGGTAGATAAACCTCTCCCCCAAGTAGTATGCCCGGCCAAAGAGGCCCTCGAACAGAATCCGCATGGTGGAGGCATGCCATGTAGTGACGTAGGTCATCCTCGATGCCTAGGGAATGCCTGTCCAGGGATGCTAGTCAACCTGTAGGAGCAGACGTAAGATGTTAGAAATCAGTGTAATGTGAGAAATCAGTGCAGTATGAAATTGGTAGTGCAGTACAGAAGTAACAGTATAAGAATGACCGCGTAATATGGGAAACAGTGCAGTTTGCTTACAGTATGCAACAGTTAAAGGTTGATATTTTGTTACCTGATCCGTAGTGATCGTGTCAAAGATGCGGAAAAAATAGGGGAAGTCTCGGTCTACGCGGCGGTGGCGCTCAAATTAGGAGTTATAGTACCGTGAGCGGGGTATTGAAAACTCGATCGGCCTCACCGAAACCGGAGCCAGAGAGGTGAAGTATATATAAACCCAAAGCTGCAAACAGAAAAGGATGAATGAAATAAATGAGCAAAAAATGAAATGCAAAACAAGATAAGTAGAAAATGCAGAATGCACAAAAAAAATAAGTGTGAGGCATACCTCCCAAACTCTCCAATAGCCACCAAGTGAATTTGCGTTGCGGCGGGAGACGAAGCTCATATAGCAGTATAAGGTGGCCAGGCCGACGCCACTCCAGTTGTACTCTGTCACCTGGGGGAGGTGCACTAGTGCCCCCAGAAGATATAACCCCACGGTATTTTCTCTGTTCACAAACAGGGTAGTACTGAGGAAATACATGAGGAAACCGCAGGTGTATTGTGCGACCTCATCTGGAGTAGCGAGCTGGGACTTAGAGAAATGATTGTAAAACTAGTTGTACCTCACCGTCCCATGATTGGTGATGTTTGGGATCGCCCCAAGAAGCTGATGCTGTGCGGATCTCCACTACGTCATGTCAGGATCGCATGGGATTGGGCCGCCAACTCCAACCCGTAAGCTAGTGAGCATTAAAAAATCGTGCAGGGTCAGAGTCAGCTCCCCGATCGATAAGAAGTGGAATGAATCTGTGGTGTCCCACCATCTCTCAACTAAGGCCCGTATAGAACGACTCGGCCCTCATTTGTATGATCCCTGAGCAGAAGGGCCCAAAGTCGATTGCATCAACTAATGCGCGGACCTCTGCAGGTAGTCTCTCATACCAGCGCTGAGGGCTGGATATGGATCCGTATCCGCCAATCCTCTTGGCTATCACCTGTAAATGGGAAATATATGGCATTTAACTAGTGGTCTACTTGTGAGATTCAACGATGCATCCAAACAAAAAAAAAGTCATTTACCGTGGAGGCATCGGCGGATAAGTGCTCCGTGGGCTCTCACAGCAAGATGTCCTTGTCTATCTTGGGAATGAGGCCCTCGAATCTCAAAATAGCACCTGGGGGTAGAGCATGTGTACGTGGTCGGTATGTGGCCTCATCAAATGGCCTATCAACGAGGAGAGGCAATGCGGAAGCATCCTCAGCCTCCATATCTGTGCCTACTGCATCCCCAATGCCAATGACAGGGTTCAGGATAGGAACTTCATCACTAGCCATGGAGAAAAGTTGAGGAAATGAAGAGAAAGAAAGAAAAATGTGGAGGGCCAAACCCTAGGTGAGAGAAAATGAGAGGGAAAAGTGAAAACACGAGTGAGTACACGAAAACAGAGAAAACCCGTGAAAAACAAGGCAAATACAATGAAAAACCCAAAAACTTGACCGAATCAAAATCCAATAGTTCAAAATATAGAAAAGGGGAAGGGTTTCGAAGAAAAATTGGCGAAGATTGTTGGGTATTGCAAGGAAAGAGGGAAATCTAGAGAGAGAGAGCGGTTAGAGAGAGAATGTATGGAATTTTCGGATGAGAATGTGTGAGGAAATAGGGTTTGAGTTAGTTTTAAACAAATAAATCATGAAAAAAGGCCGAAACTACCCTTGCCGCTATCAAAGCCAGGCCGGCTGTTGCAATGCCAGGCCCTGCTTCATTAAGGCCCGACCGGCTCTCAGTGTAAATCCAATTCAATTTTTGTTTTTCTTTACTTTACTTTATTTCTTGTATTGTGGAGTTTTAAAATAATAATAATAATAAATAAAAAGAAAAAAACAGTGGAAAAAAAAAAAGAGTTGAAAAAGAAAAGAATAAGGAAAGCAAGAAAAAAAAAACAAAAAAAAAAAAGAGAAACAAAAGAGCAAAACAAAAAAGAAAGCAAAAAAGAAATGGAAAATATGAAAAGAGTGGAAAAGAAAAGAAAGAATTTTTGTTCGTTCGGATTTGTTGTATAAATGCATGATTTGATTCATAATTTATTTGTTTAAACTCATTTGTTTAACTCATAGTTTAAGTCACAATTTGACTTGCTCTTAGTTTATAAATTGTTTTGCCTAAATTGTCCGTTCTGTTATATCGTAAACAAACGACATTGTATGTACGATTCATTCAGAGGAGTTCCAAATAAAAGCATTTGTGCCACAGTAAACGCAGTGCGTTATGTTCATTGTTTTAACACATTGGCAAATTGGCTTTTGCTTTACTACATCGCTTTGTTTGGACTTTACGTATTGCTGTGTAGAATCCATGTTTCTAATTCGCATTTATACGATTTGTTTCTTCTTTTATCAATCCAATCTTTTCTTCTCTCACGTGCGACGCGTTAGGATTGTATCTTCAGTTAAAAACATCGGGTGCTCCCGGTGTTCACACCCATCTTTCCTCCTTTCACATGTGACGCGTTAGGATTGTACCCCCGGTTAAAGACATCGGGTGCGCCTGGTGTTCACACTACCTTCCCTCCTCTCACATGCAATGCTTTAGGATTGTACCCCGGTTAAAAATATCAGGTGCGCTTGTTTGTTCACACCACCCTTCCTCCTTTTGCGTGCAACGCGTTAGGATCTCAGTTGAGACCTCGGGTGCGCTTGATGGTTATGTTACCCTTCTCCCTTTCTACATGAGGCATAGTTAGATTGGCTTTTTCTTACATTCTTTCTACGTGGGACGTAGGTTGGTTTGTCTTTTCTTTGTGCTTTTCATGCGAGGCGTGCCTGTTTATTTACTTCTTTTCGTGTGAAACACGGCGAGGTTTATTTTGCTTTGATTTGTATTTTTCTTCAAACGTTGCATTCTTGTCTAGATTGTAGCATTGTTTCATTGCTTCATTTACACTGTGTTTCATTGCATTGCTTCATTGTATGATCATAAGTGAGAGGGAGATTTATGGTCTGGTATTGGGCCGGAGTAACGGCCGAGCAGGTTGAGAGTCTAATGGTGCATGGGGCCGAGATGACCGACGATCCACCCGCTGACGGGATGCCAGGAATTGGGCCGGGCAGAAATTGGGCCAAGCATGTGCCGACCAGACCGTAAAGAAGCTGCTCGGCAGGAAGTGCTCGGTTGGACCGAGCTCCTTGATCAAGCAAAGGCGGAGCCAGTCAAGCTGAATGACCGGCGCCCGGAAAGGCGTGGTTAGCCGAGGTAATCATTTGATCGGCAGTAAGGCCAACCACAGGAGGTGCCTCGGGCTAGGCTTTGCCGAGATGCAGCCTAGCCCGGTCCTCCTTGGGCTTAGCCAGTGAAGTGCTTGGGTATGAAGCACGGCACAGCAGTGGATAGAGCTGCTCGGCTGCCGAGCTCCAGCTGTGAAGGCAGGCAGTTGAGATTAGGTGATGTTCAGCAAGGTTTATGCTGACGGATGGGATAGCGGAGCCACGTGTCAGGAGATGACTGGGAGTAGATATGGGGCGCAGAGGGTATATATGCATGTTGACTCCCCCCGTACGCGGGGACACGAACATTTTGGGTAAAGAAATTCTTACACTTAAACACTCCTCTCTCTCTCTCTATCCTAAGGTGTGTGCTAACTTGATCGTCGGAGGGTTTTTCCGGCCACACACCGCCGGGTAGCTCACCCTTATTAGCTCGCAGGTGATTGGACAGAGACGGAGCTCGGAAGAAAGGAGTACGGGCTTGCCGGAACATTTGCTCCCCGTACAATTGGCGCCGTCTGTGGGAAAGTTGACAGACAAAACCTTGTCTTCCAGGTTCATCTGATCGCCGTCCATGGCGAACAACGACGAGTTTCCGTTGTCTGCCATAGACGGAGCCACCCCGGAGTTCACCCGAATGAGAGAAGGTCCTCCCGCCATCCATCCAATGGCGGACTTGGGGACGCCCGCTGGAGGACAGTCAGTAGACGCGCGAGATAAGCGCGGAAGAAGTCATGGTCATTCGCGGAGTCCAGACGGTCACCGGCGGAGGAGAGACTCACACGCCAGGCGACTGGAAAGTAAGTTGAGGGACCAAGATGCTGTCATCCGGCGAATGGCGGCGGAGATGGAGGACCTGAAGCGGCATGTCAAAGGGAAAGGTGTAGCTGGAGTGGGAGACCACAGTGAGCGCACCCCATCCCGCTGTTCAGGCGGACAGAGTCAGAGACGTACTCAGTCCATATCTATTACCAGAAATTACCAGGTTGGTGATTCCGACGCGGGTGCAGAGAAGTCTAGCGCGCAAGACAGCACCTACAAACCCTCACGTCCGGAGACGACGTCGATGTACTCTTACTCCGCTCATTCAGAGGATTTGCGGGCAGTTTTAAAGGAGCGGGCTCGCCGGCGCGAAGCTCAGAGAATACCGGCGTTCTAGCGGTTATCCTATGGGGTTCACGCCAGCGAGGAGGTCGGAATGCCTCCACCCCGCCAAGCAGTGCCACTCTTTGAAGATACGGACTTGGCCAGGCTGAGCGCCACCCCTTTCTCCCTGGAAATAGAAACAACACCGCTTCCGGCAGGCTTCTACCAGCCTAAGTTCTCACTCTACGACGGAAAAACCGATCCTTATATGCATGTGAGCCACTTCCGACAGGTTATGGCCGGACATAGGCGAAATGACGGACTTATGTGCCTAATCTTCCCGTCAAGTTTAGGCGAGCTGGGCTTAAAGTGGTTCGAGAGGTTGCCGGAAGGGAGCATACAAAGGTGGCATCAGTTGGCCGAGGCGTTTGTTTCACGCTTCAAAACCAACACAAAAACACCTAAGGAAGTCGATCACTTGCTAAGTGTCAAGATGGAACCGTGCGACACACTGAAGGCGTACAACTCAAGGTACTGGGAAACCTTCAACAAGATCTTGGACTGCCCGGTCAACCTCGCAATCACGCAATATAAGCGTGGTCTCCCGGTCGGCCATAGATTGCGGGACTCGCTGACCATTCACCAACCGACCTCCATGGGCCAGCTCATGCAGCGCATCAATGAGCACATCCGAGTAGAGGATGACGCATCAGCTTCTACCGTGAAGGCAATACCGGTAGCAACAGACAAGAAGACAGCAGGCAAGGTGCACGCAGTTGGGCAAGAGTCCAGCCGCACAAATGAACAAGCAGAGGAATCAGACCATGGCTCGAATCGCAAAAACTGGGGTAGAGGACATCGGAACGACCGGGATGACTACGCCTGAGATGATGTGGCGGATGCTAACAGAAGATTGAAGGCGAGGACTGGCATCACCACGATCTTCAAGATTCCAATTTATTGCATACTTAGTGAAATCCAAGACGAGGAGTATGTCCGGTTTCCTGCTAAGTTGGGCGATGGACAGAAGGGCTACAATCAGCGGTATCGTTGCACATTCCACCGGGAGAGAGGCCACCGGACTGAGGATTGTTTGCCTTTGAGGCAACACTTAGAAGAGCTAGTCGCGGCCAGGCACCTAGACCTTTACATTGATGGCGGTGTGAAGCCGAATTAGGCTCCGGTTGATCCCAGGGGATAGGATGACCGAGATGCGCCGCCACAGGGAGTTATTAATGTCATCCACGGCATCATAGAACCAGAGCGTGTTTGTGAACTCCGGGGCATGATAAAAAAGGCAGAACTTATGAGGGAAGTTTTGTTGGTACAGCCTGCCATCAAAAGGGGAAAGACTGAAGAAAAAGACGTGATTAGTTTCACCTTAAGGGATCTAGAGCGTATCCAGACGCCGCACAATGATGCCCTGGTAGTAACACTACGCGTCAAGGACTTTGATGTTAAACGGATCTTGATCGATCAGGGAAGCTCGGTCGAGATCATGTACTATGATGCGTTCAAGCAGCTTAAACTCTGGGAGACAGACTTAGCTCCGGTAACTTCGCCACTAGTTGGATTCAACTCACAACCGGAGTGGCCTTTGGAAAAGATTATCCTGCCGGTCAAAGCGGGATCCGTGGTCAAACAAGTTGAGTTTTGGGTGCTACAAGTGCCTTCGACGTACAACCTTATCCTTGGAAGGGGATGGCTACACGCTATGCAAGCAGTAGCGTCGACCTACCACCAGGTGATGAGATTCCCCTCGGCTATGGGGGCAATCGAGGAGATTTGAGGCGATCAGGTCATGTCCAAGTAGTGCTTCGTGGCGGTCAACGGAAGCCGGGCTGCCAAAGGATTCGTTCAAATGATTGAGGGACCGGAGGACCAGGATGTCTTGGATGATGTGGGCACCAAGGCCGAAGACAAGGCTGTTGAGGAATTGGTTGAGGTACGAATTGATACAGAGCAGCCGGACAAGTTCTTCTTGCTCGGCTCAAGTCTCACGGCCATAAAGAGGACCGAGATGGTTGAGTTTTTGATGGCCAACATCGAAGTCTTCGCGTGGTCGCCCTACGACATGCCTGGCCTCGATCCAAGTTTTATCTGCCATCACCTCAATATCTTCCCTGGAGCAAAGCCAGTCATCTAGCAAACAAGGAGATCGGCACTGCATTACGCCGAGGTAGTTGCAGAGGAGGTTAAGAACCTGCTTGAGGCACGAGCAATTCAGGAAGTGCACTACCCTCGGTGGATTTCCAACACAGTAGTGGTGCCCAAGAAGAATGGAAAGTGGCGGGTTTGTGTCGACTATAAGACAATCAACCGAGCTTGTCCCAAAGATAGCTTCCCTTTGCCGCGCATTGACCAGCTAGTGGACTTGACGGCTAGACATAATAGGCTCAATTTCTTGGATGCCTACCGCGGCTACCATCAGATTGCCATGTACGGGCCTGACCGAGAGATCACCTCTTTCACGACTCCAAGGGGACTCTTCTGCTACCGAGTCATGCCTTTTGGTTTGAAAAACGCCGGGGCAACCTTTCAGAGGATGGTGACCAAAATGTTTGTTCCTTTGCTTGGCTGGACAATGGAGGCCTACATCGATGATATGGTGGTAAAGAGCCGACATGAAGCAAACCATTTGTCCGACTTAGCCGCGATGTTTGCCATTCTACAGAAGCACAAGCTGCGCTTGAATGCGTCAAAGTGTGCCTTTGGCGTGGGATCCGGAAAATTTTTGGGATTCTTAGTCACAAACCGAGGCATCGAAGCAGACCCTACTCAGATCAGAGCCGTGCAAGAATTAAAACAGCCCAGCTCGGCTAAGGACGTGTAGCATCTGGCCGGGATGGCCGCCGCGCTTAATCGGTTTATAAGCCGGTCATCAGATCGCTGCCGCCCTTTCTTTCAAGCATTGAAGTTAAAGTTCTTGTGGGACGCAGAGTGTGACCGAGCTTTGGCCGAGCTCAAGGAATATCTGTCCACTCCGCCACTGTTGGTTACACCAAAGCCGGGAGAGGAACTTTACCTTTACCTTGCCGTCTCCCGACACGCAGTCAGTGCGGTGCTAGTTCGCGCTGAAGGAATCAAGCACTTCCCAATTTTTTATGTCAGCAAGACCTTGCTGCCGGCTGAGACGAGATATTTGTCGCTGGAAAAGCTTGCGTTGGCATTGATGATGGCTTCAAGGAAGTTGGCGCATTATTTTCACGCCCATACCGTCATTGTCTTGACCGAGTTCCCCCTCAAAGCCTTATTCGAATGGGCAGACTTCTCCGGTCGGATTCTTAAGTGGGTGGTCGAGTTGGGACAGTTTGATGTAAAGTTCCAGCCGCGCACTGCTATCAAAGCTCAGACTTTGGCCGACTTCGTCGTCGAATTCTCACCGGGCACTCATCCGGTATGCCCGGTCGATATTACCGTGGCAGATGATGAGATGCACATAAGGCCATCCGAGGTACAACCAGTTGGAGGAGGTAGCAACGCGGAGTTTGTGCGCACCATTGAAGCACCCTCATTTTGCACAGTTTTACCACCCGGTGATGCGATGACGGAGTTAAATATCACCGAAACATCCGCTCTGTCCGGTCCCGCATCACCAAGGGGGGAAGAAATTGAACCACACAGCTCAGAACCTGTGGCCCGCATAACACCGCAACCTGATGATTCGCCTACGGACTTGAGCATTACAGATCCACTTGCTGAGTCCGGTGCCGAATCATCAAGGGGGGAATGAATGGACCCACACAGCTCAGAACCTGCGGCCGGCTTAACACCGCAACCTGGTGATTCGCCTATGGACTTGAGCATTACGGATCAACTTGCTGAGTCCGGTGCCGAATCACCAATGGGGACTGAATTGGAACCGGTCAACACAGAACTTGAAACCGCACAGCCGAGCAGTTGTGATCCCCTTGCCCTTTGCAACTCTCAGGACCCATCAGACTGCTAGAAGCTTTTTGTGGAGGAAATGTGGAAGCTTTTTGTTGATGGAGCGTCCAACCGTCACGGTGCCGGCCTAGGTATCGTTCTTATCTCCCCGGATAGCCTAACCATTGAACATTCTATCACGCTTGGCTTCCCAGCATCTAACAACGAGGCCGAGTACGAGGCCCTTCTCGCCGGGCTCAAGAGCGCAATTCAAATGAAGGCTGCCAAGCTCCTGGTGTACAGTGATTCCCAGCTTGTGGTTAACCAAGTCTCTGGGATTTACGAAGCAAAGGACGATAGGATGGCGAAGTACCAAGCTCTGGTCAGGGAGCATATCAAGCAGTTTGAGGCAATCAGAGTCCAACAGATTGGCCGTGAAGAAAACAGCCGAGCTGATGAGTTAGCCGGCCTCGCTTCTATGGTAGACAGTACGTCTCACAACCCCCTGTTAATTGACTTTCTTCCGCGGCCAAGCATTGAAGACGCCGGGCAGACGGATGTAATCTGCGCCGCGCTAGGTCCTTCCTGGATGGGCCCCTTGATCTTATTCCTCAGAGACCGGACTCTACCAACTGACAAGAAAGAAGCCCACAAAATCCGGGTGAAGTCAGAGCGGTTTTGGCTCTCTCCATCTGGTGCGCTGTATAAAAAGTCCTTCACTGGTCCTTATCTCAAGTGCGTGCACCCGAATAGTGTGGAGGCCTTCTTGTACGAAATTCACGAAGGCATTTGTGGCAGCCACATAAGGGGCAGGTCCTTGGCCTGCCGAGCTATTTCGTAGGGATACTGGTGGCCGTGCATGCAGGCCGACGCACAAAAATACGTCCGCAAGTGCGAAAAATGCCAGAAATTCGCCCATCAGATCCATCAGCCTGCTAGGGAACTTCTTCCCCTCACCAGTCCTTGGCCCTTCGCCATGTGGGGACTAGATATAGTGGGGCCACTGCCAACAGCACCGGGCAACCGGAAATTCTTCATTGCGGCCACAGATTACTTCACGAAATGGGTTGAAGCTGAGCCCTTGGCAACCATCAAAGAAAGAGACGTGAAGCGGTTTGTCTGGCAGAACGTGGTCACGCGGTTTGGCGTCCCCAAGATTTTGATCTCTGACAACGGCACCCAGTTTGACGGTCGCCTATTCAGAGGATTTTGTGAGGATTTGAAGATAGAATTCTACAACTCCACCCCGGCTTACCCGCAGTCCAATGGTCAAGCCGAGGCATCGAACAAGACTATACTGGCTGGGTTGAAGAAACGGCTGGAGAAGGCAAAGGGAAAATGGGCTGAGGAATTACCCAGCGTCCTTTGGGCATACCGAACAACCCCGCGGCGATCTACCGGGGAAACTCCATTTGCTTTGGCTTATGGCATGGAGGCAGTGATACCTTTGGAAGTTGGAATGCCCACCCTTAGAAGCGAGAGTTTTGAGCCCGAGCTGAACGCCGAGGCTATTGCCTTGGAGCTGGACCTAGTAGAAGAGCGTCGGGAGAAGGCCCTCATCCATGTGGCCGCCTACCAACAAGAGCTCTCAAAGAAATACAACAAGACGGTGCACCCCAGACCGTTCAAAGTTGGTGATTGGGTTTTGAGGAAAGTTATGGGCAACACCCTAGTGCCAGGTGAAGGCAAACTAGGGGCAAATTGGGAAGGACCCTACATGATCACCGGTCTGGTGGGCAAGGGGGCTTACCACTTGGAGGATCTAGAGGGAAGAGCAATACCCCGGCCATGGAATGCGGCCAACCTGAAACTGTATTACTTTTAAGCTTTAGCTTTCTTTTCTTGTGCAAAGGAATTTTTTGGCTTGCACTTCACAATGTAAATCTTTTTGTCAATTTATAAGAAGTAATTTTGCTTTAGCACTTGGACTACTGTTTTAATGTAAAAACCAAGATGATTTATTCCGGTTGGAAGAGTTGGTGTTTTGTCCAACTTCGGATTCCCAACCGAGATGGTTTGCTCCGGTTGGAAGAGTTGGTGTTTTGTCCAACTTCGGATTCCCAACCGAGATGGTTTACTCCGGTTGGAAGAATTGGTGTTTTGTCCCACTTCGGATTCCCAACCGAGATGGTTTACTCCGGTTGGAAGAGTTGGTGTTTTGTCCAACTGCGAGTTCCCAACCGAGATGGTTTACTCCGGTTGGAAGAATTGGTGTTTTGTCCCACTTCGGATTCCCAACCGAGATGGTTTACTCCGGTTGGAAGAGTTGGTGTTTTGTCTAACTGCGGGTTCCCAACTGAGATGATTTATTCCGGTTGGAAGAGTTGGTGTTTTGTCCAACTCAGGATTCCCAACCGAGATGATTTACTCCGGTTGGAAGAGTTGGTGATTTGTTCAACTTTGTTATTACCAACCGAGATGGTTATTTCGGTTTAAGAATTCGTTTTGTTCTAAGTATTTCAACCGAGTTATGAATTCCGGTTGACGAGGTGTTGTTCAATCTATGATTTAATACCGAGATGGTTTGCCGAAGATGGAATTGATCAACAACCGTGCAAACACTTAGCGAAATTTGAGTTTCTTTCATTGATAAGAAAGTAAATACAAAAGGTGGGGACAGAGCCCGGTTACATTAAAAGCGCGAAAGCAAAAATACAAACATAGAAGAAAACTAAACTAAGGGGGAGAGATTGGTAAACTCGTCCTCGGCGGCTTCAAGGTTGATGGTTGGACTTTTGTTTAGTGCACCGGGCTCGTCATGGCCGGGCTGCTCCTGCACCTCGGCATCTTCTGCCTCTGAATCTGTCTCACCATCTCCTTCTTCAAGCCCTTCCTCGGCCTCAGCTTGCAAAGCGCTGAAGACGTCGTTCGCGTAAGGCACGAGGTAGACCGGTAGCGAAGCAGGAGGAGGATTGGCAAATACATCGGTGTCAGAGCCCTGGCCGAGATGCTCGCAGGCGGACTTCTAGCCAGCCTTGAAGTAGATGTCTTATGTTGCAAAGACTTGCTTCTTGTAGCTCTGCTCGACTTCGTTAAAGCCGGCGTTGTTAGCAGCCCGGCAAGCTTTCTTCTTCGACTTTTTGAGCGCGTCTACCTCGGTCTGGAGCTCATCCGTTTTTTCTCGGCCGCATCCAGCTGACCGAGCAGTCTGTTGTTATCGGTGTTTGCAATCTCAAGTGAAGACTTTGCCCGGCCGAGCTCGGCTTGGAGGCTCTCCACTTGGCTGGCTGTGTCATTGGCCTTTTGCCGAAGCCTATGGATGCGCTCCAATACGAGATGTTGTTTTTGAATGGCCTGCAAGAAGTAAAGTTGATTAGAAAAGGAACCGGGCAAACACTTGTGAAATTTTCAGAGGAACTTTGACTTACCCTAGCCATAGACTTCACTGATGATTTGACCAACCGAGTGTCAGGGACGTGGTCGCTGCCGACCACGTCGCTCGGTAGTAGAAGAGCTTTGGAAAGATCGAAGGCGAGCAAATGCTCTTTGTCGCCCTTGATCGAAGCCGTGGCCGGGATGTCTTGACCCCGGTGCTTCAACTGTGGACGCCAGGCCGGCACTGGGACGGGGGCGTCAAATGGATGCTCAGTAGTCAGCTCGGCGACTAGCTCGGCGGATGGGTCTGCCCGAGCTCTTTTACCGGCACGTCGTGCAGCAGGTTCTTGGCTGGATTGCCCGGTCGCTTGAGAGGCAAAGGCGACCACAACGCCACTGGATTGACCGGCGGCTGGCGAGCGAGTGACAACGCTCGGCATCTCGGCGGATGTGGCGGTGAGCAGGTTCTTGATTCTGCTGCGCTTGGCCATTTCTTGTTCCTCTCTCAGGCGAATGAAGGGAACGTCTGGCAGAGTTGGATCTGGTGGAGGTGTTGGAGCGCGTAGAAAGTCTGTAACTTTACTCCGGCGGGGAGCGGAGTATCTGTATGTGGGACTGTAGCCGAGCAATTGGTTGCAATCTCGGTCGTGATAGCGGAGCGCGGTCCTGATTGCCTCTACGTTGGGGAAATGGTAGTTAGCTTGCAAGGCTTGGATTGCTGCAAAAGAAACAAGAAAGAAAATGATTAAAGTACAAAAACACGAACAAAGTGTATTAACCGAGATAGTTTGCCCGGCTTACATGTGCTGCCAAAGTTTTTGCTTATCATCCAGCCCGGTACCTCGGCTGTCTCGTAATTGCCAGACACCCAGAAGAAATCATCGTCGTGAAGATACTTGTCTGGTGTGCCGGTCACGATTTTCTCTCTGCCCGATCTAATCTTGAGATAATAGGCGAGACCGTCGCCGGTGTGGCCTAGGGTGTATTGGCGCAGGTTCTCGGCTAAACCTAGGCTTATACCTAACCGGTTGTTTAGCTCGTGCACGCCGTTTATTATCCGGTAAGTGTTGGTGGACACTTGGGTGGGTGCTAGCCCGGTTCGGCGTTGGAACTCGGTGATGAGTGGGTTCAGAGGAAAGCGGAGTCCTCCTTCGACGATCGACAGCACGGTGAAGGGGCATTGTTCTGTTCTACCCCAAGGCGTGGTCTCTTCTTCTGTGAGCTCCAGGTGGACATCGGCCGGGACGCCGTACTCCTCCCTAAACGCAGCCAGCGCGGCCGGAGTATCCACTAGGAAGCAGAATTCCCCATTTGTGGCCGGCTTAGTATAGCCCGGCTGAGGGGTTTGGCACTGTGGTAATTGGTTGCTGCTCGGTCCTGAGAGCCTCAGGAATGACAGTGGTCCCCTTGGACTCTGCAGGAAAAGGATGGCAAGTGTAAGTGTGAGCACGGTCGCGCAAAAGGAGCTGGACTTTAGCTCGGTCATTAAGAGTGCCAAACCACCTCGGTTGTCTATTCTAACTAAGGAGCTCGGTCGCCCAAGCAGACCAGATGTCAGCCCGGTTGAGCGACCAAGTCCTTTTGTTATCTCGATTTTTGCAGGGATATAGGCAAACATGTTATTTGCTCAGTTAGAATGGTTTTTTGGATCAAATGAAGACCAGGAGCCCGGTCCGCCCCAGTTCCACAGTGTTCTTCAGGAAAATAAAGAACACCAAGAACAGTGGGAGGTTTGGGACGGTTTCTATGGCCTATGCCCTAAGAGCTACGTTTTAGTGCCCTAATGTGTGTAATACTAAAGAAGATGGTAACTGAAGAGGGATTGAAGGTCTTACCTGTGAAGGGCAGGAACTGTTCCTTCAAGCACGAAGAATGGCAATCGAGGCTGGGAGGAAGTTGCTTGAGCTTCGAAGCGTCAGATAGAAGAGAAGCAGTAGGAAGAAATTGAACAAGAGGGGTCTGGTATATGTAGGCAAGTGAGGCCGCCCAAATTCAAATTCTGGTAAAAACGGCGGGTTGGCTGCTCGAGGACCAATGGCAGCCCACCACGTGTCCCCATTTATGGCAACGTCAGAACTGAAGAGACAGGTTGAAAAGTCGAAGAGCCAACCGGGATACTTTCAAAGAAGAGGATGTCAGCCGAGGACAACTGGGCAAGTTTGCAGACAGTAATGATTAACTAGCCCGGTCGCCCTTTGGCATTTTGAAGACCAAAGAAATGTTACCCCGGTCGAAGTATAGGTAATCCCAGTCACGCTCGCGCGGACGGAATTAAGGGGCAATTGAGAGGGAGATTTATGGTTTGGTATTGGGCCGGAGTAACGGCCGAGCAGGTTGAGAGTCTGATGGTGCATGGGGCCGAGATGACCGGCGATCCGCCCGCTGACGGGCTGCCAGGAATTGGGCCGGGCAGAAATTGGGCCAAGCATGTGCCGACCAGACCGTAAAGAAGCTGCTTGGCAGGAAGTGCTCGGTTGGACCGAGCTCCTTGATCAGGCACAGGCGGAGCCAGTCAAGCTGAATGATCGGTACCCGGAAAGGCGTGGTTAGCCGAGGTAATCATTTGATCGGCAGTAAGGCCGACCACAGGAGGTGCCTCGGGCTAGGCTTTGCCGAGATGCAGCCTAGCCCGATCCTCCTTGGGCTTAGCTAGTGAAGTGCTTGGGTATGAAGCACGGCACGGCAATGGATAGAGCTGCTCGGCTGCCGAGCTCCAGCTGTGAAGGCAGGCAGTTGAGATTAGGTGATGTTCAGCAAGGTTTATGCTGACGGATGGGATAGCGGAGCCACGTGTCAAGAGATGACTGGGAGTAGATATGGGGCGCAGAGGGTATATATGCATGTTGACGCCCCCCGTACGCGGGGACACGAACATTTTGGGTAAAGAAATTCTTACACTTAAACACTCCTCTCTCTCTCTCTATCCTAAGGTGTGTGCTAGCTTGATCGTCGGAGGGTTTTTCCGGCCACACACCGCCGGGTAGCTCACCCTTATTGGCTCGCAGGTGATTGGACAGGGACGGAGCTCGGAAGAAAGGAGTACGGGCTTGCCGGAACATTTGCTCCCCGTACAATAAGTTATTTGTTGCATTTCGTTTTTGCATTTTGCCCCGAGTTCGTTTTTTGCATTTATGTCTTGATTTCTTGCCCGAGCCTTGCGGCCTTGTCAAGTGGGTCATCTCTGAGCTTTAACATTCACTCACGCCACTTTATGACTTCGAGCTCTGTCAAGGAGGAGTAACTATGGACACCCCATGTTTGACCGCCCGCAAGGCTAGAGCACTTTATCCGGTACACTCGATGATGAAAGTGGTGTTGTGCGTGGTTCGAGGTCTCAACGAAGTAGCCTTGTTTAAGCTCCGAAACAATCCCAAACCTTCCATATTCCTATTGATTATATCCAAGAAATCCATTTTTACACATTGTGCCACCCTATGCTGAGGCTGAAACAAAAAAAAAAAAATAGGGGAATGCATTGAGGGCCGGCCGTGGCTATTGAGGGCCACCCGAGCCTTAGTAGCAAGAAATACTGTTCTGGGCGAGAGGCCCCCAGCTGTCCATTTTTAAAGATATTTATGATATTTCTAGCTCAAATTCTATAAAACTGACCATATATCTCTATTTTAAGGGTTAAAGAATTTCAAGAAAGCCATTATATCACCTTAAGAGCTCCTTCTTTTCATTTTTCTTGTGCAAGCAACACTTTGAACTAACCTACTACCTTGAACCTATATCCATACATCATATACACCTCCACACCTTAGCCTAAGAACCTTGGTTGAGCCTTGAACATCATAATTCAAGCTTGAGAGTGTGTTGAGACTTAGCTTGGTTCATAATCAAAAGATTACTTCTATGAGAGGTATAAGCTTGCTATCTTCCCTCTTGCTTTCATTTCTTTCATTTGCTACCTAGTTCTTATTGTTTTGTGTTGTTTTGATCCTCTTCCAAGTGTTTGAGTTTGGTTTTGGAGAGCTACCAAAAGGATAGAGAGAGTTTACACTCTTTTTATACCTTTACCTATAGCTCAAACCCTTACTTTTACACTCTTTTTATTTGTTCTCTACACTAATTTTTAGAGTTTAAAAAGGGCTAAAAATCATGCTTTGAGGTTTCAAAAGTGGAGGGGTTAACCACCCCTCCTTGTTCTTGTTTACTAGCCTTGTTTCTTCTTTTGGTTGATTAGCTTTTTTTTTAGGCTCTTTTCATGCATTTTTTGTCACTGTTTTCCATCTGTTTAGGGCTTTTTTAGGGCTGTCTTGAGTTGTTTAAATAGTTCATGCTTTGATTAGCTTGGTTGTTGTCTCATAAGTTTGCATACATTACTTGTTGTCCATTGATTCTTGGCTCTTCTTCAATTCATTTCCATGTTTATGGACCTCATTTTAATAATCAACTTGCCACTCATCCCTTTCCTTTGAGAGTTGTTTCAATTGATTAATGGTTATTCAAAGCGTGAACTAGAGATTTACTCTTAATGGCTTAATCTCTACGAAGATTCAATGCCAACAGTGTAGTCTCTTTTTCATGTTGAGAATCACCTCCCGTTGACATATTTCTCACTTAGTGGACGTAATCTTTAGTGGATGTAACAATCATCTTGGACTTAATGGATTAAAGGATGTTAAGGCTAATGAATTTAACTTAAAATGAACCAACCCACATAAAGAAAATGAGTTATCTTGCTTGGGATTCGGCCGGACGTTATGCCGAATCTATTGTGTTAAGAGTTGTGTTACATCAATTCATGATGTTTTGATGGATCTTAAAGCCTCTCTACCTCCCTCTTTGAGTTCACTCCATGGTATGAGGGAGGGGTGGTTATTATTCATTGCATTTATTAATTTTTGTCTAAGTTGCGTATCGAAATCATCAAGCAATAATTTTGCTCTTTGATGGTTTTGGCAACAATTCTAACATTCTCTCGAGGCTTTCCCATGACAGGGAAGTGTAAGAGAGACAAACAAAGTCCAAAACACTCTGTTTGCACTGTTTTCACTTTAGAGCAGAGAATAGAATTTTACATGACATTAAGGCACGGCCGGCCTTCTTTAGGCCCGGCCAGGCTTCATTGAGGGCCGGCCGGTCATCAATGTTTGGTCAGCAGTGTATTTTTGTAGAAAATAGAAGATAGTGGCTGAAGGTGAAACATAGCAAGCCAAGGTAGACAGTGTTGTTCTGAGACCTTGTACATACAAACCTTGTGTATTAATGCTCCATGCATTGTTGTAATTAATTAATTTATTTAATATTGTTTGTTGTAATTAGTCTTGTTAATTATTAATGTTGTAATTAATTAATTATTATTGTTTATTTGTAATTATTATAGCTAATTAGCTTAGATAGTTAATTTTACTTACCATGGTTATCCTTGTTGTAATAGCATAGCTTAGCTAATTACTTCTTTAATTTATTCATTCGGTTTTGTAATAAGTAGTTTAATTCGGACTTTCAAACTTTAATTTGCACCCTCTTGCACGAGGGCAATGTTGTAATAAGTTCTATGTCTTTCAACCCCCTGCCTTTCTCTCTTTTACTTACATGCTTACGATGGTTAGTTTAGAAACATCACTTTTCAAATTAGCATTCTCATGTTTTGCATCCATTGTCTTACATGCATCCAAGGTTCGGCTCACCATGCTAACCAAATATCAAATATTCAAACTTATTACTCGAATACATGCCTTATCGCATGTCTTGAATGAATCATATGCCATGCTCATAGCTGAGTCCATAAAATACATAATGTGTGTTGCATTAGTCATATTGCATAGTTAGGATCATGCATTTTTCTAACTCTTTTACCTTTTTTGGCTTGGAGTACTAGGTGAGCTTTTATTGCTTTAGCATATTGCATTGAATGTTAGTGATGCCATGTCTAGCATACTTCAATGAGGCTAATTGCTTAAATGATATAACTGTTTGAATGCCTGTAGATGAAGGCTAGTTGCTTGAATTGGGATGGTTTGATTAAATATCCGTTTTAGCCTACTTTTTCAAGTGGTAAATTCACAAAACAATTTCAAATAAAACATGAAAATCAAATGTCCCAATTCTTGCAAATATTATTCTATACCTTGTGTGCGCATCACATAGTAATGTTAGCTAATAAATCGGAACAAGAACATATAATGTAAATAAGAATCACATCATGATTAGTAGAGGCCGATCTTTGATCGGGCGAGTGGGGTGCTCAATGCATGACCTTCCCCTCTCGTACCTAAGTTCCCCGAGCCGAGACACTTTGGTGATGACGGATAAGTGGCTTTTGGCACAAGTCTTGGCTTGGCACAAGTCTTGGGTTTCCTAAATTTTCCTAAAAATATTTAGGTGGCGACTCTGAAATCTGGCAAATTAGTCCATTTCTTGCATTTGATTCAAATATCGATTTTCTAAAAGAATTTCCAGATTGGGACTCTTTTCATGTTTTCACTGTTTCACATTGCACTTTGTGAAATCAGATTCAGAACCACAAAAGTTCGAACTGTAGGGCTAGTCGCATTTGAGAGGAGCACGAAAAGTCGAGCTATACCATTAAACCATGATTATACGTACGTAATAAGTAATTAAGAAGAAACCCTGAGTTAACTACGTATGCATTGCATTATTTGTGTTTATATCTGTCTATTGTAGGAATATCTGTTCATGTTTCTGTTTTGTTCTGAGAATTGAAGGCCTTATCAGCATCTGAACACGAAATTGACTTGATTTATGTGTTATGTGGGAGTTTTAGCATTTTATAGTAGGTTTAATTAAAATTCGATTCGGAACGATTAAATTAGAATAATTAATGTCAATTAATTAACCAACTCTTAATTAAGCCTATATAAGGCTAATATGACCCCACTAGTTCATTGTTGCACCCTCATTTCCTCATCTTCAAGCTCCAAAATGTGTGAGAGAGAGAAGAGGAGAGAAATTGGGATCAAAAGCTCGAGAAAATGGGGATTGCTAGGAATTGTTGGAGAATTGAAAAGCATTTAGAAGTTCAAGTTTCTACACTTGTAAATTCAAGGTTTACGGTAAGAAATCAAGCATTTGGTCTTGCTTTTGAGTTGGTAAGTTTACGAACATAAGAGGTTTAAATGTTTAACATGAGAATTGAGCGAAGAGCTAGAAATGAAGGAATTTGCCTTAAATCATGCATGTATGCATATATCATAGCAGTTTTAGTTTGAATTTCAAACAAATCCCCCATGCATGTGTCTATCTTGACTTTGTTTTGAGAATTCATCACACTTCTTACCATTTGACCTTAATTGATCATGTTTGGAAAGTTCAAGTTCATAACAAGTCATACATGTCATGTTCATATCATATTCTTAGAGTTTGAGTTTGAATTTGTACAATTGGCAAGCTTACGAGCCTTAATTTTGCGAAATGATTTTGAATTCTCAATATTTTACAAGTTTCCAAGTGTTTCCTCAAGTTTTGGGCTCAAGAGAATGTGTTTTGTTAGTTTGAAAATGAATTTTGAAGCTTGGAAGCAATTCTGGAAATTCCAAATTCTGTCTATCCGATCGAGCGACAGATCCTACGCTCGAGCGACCACCTTTATTTTTGCACTTCCGTTCGAGTAACTAAAAGTTTGCTCGAGCGTAAATTGCATGCTCCCAGAAGTTCAACATTTTTGCAAACCGCTCGAGTGACGAGAGTTGTGCTCGAGCAAAGACCTTAGTCTCACACTCAAGCGACCATCGAGCGAAAAATTCAAGCAACCAATACTTTTGCAAAGTTTACAAACCGCTCGAGCGACCACTCACATGTCTAGACGTCCGCTCAAGCGAAGGAATTTGCGCTCGAACGAGGCCCTTGTTTTTAGCATATTTGCCCAAGTGTTTTCAAGTGCATTTTAGCATCATCATCGCATCCTAGGCATTCCTAAGCCCTAGTTAAGACATAATAATGAGGATAAGAAGTAAAAACACACTTAAAGAAGAAAGAACTCAGTTACTAATTTCGGGTGTGTAATTCAGTACATATTCATTCTATATCTCTATAGGTCACGCGCCGCAAGTTGCCTAATTTGTCTGCTCTGTTGTTTGCTTTGGAGCCATCTGTAAGTAATAACTTAGTAAAGCTATGTTCAACTTTATTTATTTTCTGTATGTGTTATAAGATTTGTTTTATAAAATGTTATGCTCTATACAATAAATGATTGTCCAGTTTCTGACAAGCACTCATGGCAATAATTCTGTGGTTCAAGTATATGATCTATTCCCGGTACTGGAGGTTCCTTTGTGGAACTCGCAAGTATGTGATTTGTTTTCAGTACTGGAGGTTCCTGTGCGGAACTAGAAAATATGTTATATGTTCCCAATACTGGAGGTTCCTTTGTGGAACTAGCAAGCATGCTATCTGTTCCCGATACTGGAGGTTCCTTTATGGAACTGACCAGTATGACCCTTAATGCTCTGTATTTCATTTGTTAGCGCTAATGAATGTACCATGTAAGATTAAGCATGAATTCTGATTTCTGTATATGATCCAAACAAGAATATGAATATGAATCTATTTCTATTTTTTGAATCTAGTGGGACATCATTCATTTAACCCTTTACTCTGTTATTATTCACTAGGCTTTCGCTCACTATTTATATTATGCATGTAGGTGAGCAGGCGCGTGACCAGGTCTAAGCTGCTTCCTGGAGAGTTTTGAGTCAGCCAACTACAATGCCTCCCGAAAAGGTTCCGGTTTTATCGAAGTCAAGCTTGTGAACCATGTTAAAGACATCTATTTTGCTTTGTTTTGTTGTCTGTACACTGGGCTAAGTCCCTTTTTAGTTGTATCTGCATGTTGCCATAAGTCTTATGTAATGTTGACATCATCTGTGTATGTATATAATTTTTCAGCACGGCTCAATGGACTACATATATTATATATTTACTTCTGCAGCTCCTAATTATATGTTATTCTGTACAGAGGCCTTTGGTAATCTATGAATTACTGGCTGGTTACGACGCTAAACCTATAGGGACGGGTTTGGGTCGTGACAAGTGTCGATAAAGAATCACTAGAGAAGTTGTTTAGTATGAACAACACAAAATCATAAAACAACTTGCAAAAAAATATCAATACTATTATTACCCAATAAAATAATGCATGATTTAAAACTTGGTTGAACATAAAACACAAACCCAAGTGTCTTAAACAGTTACAACAAAACAAATTTTGGACCACTAAATTCTTTTTATTTTTTTTAAAAGAAAAAAAAACACTTGAAAATAAATAAATAAATGAACAAAGGGTTTTTTTTAATAGTTACAATAAAAAAGATTAGATATAAACGAAGGAAAAGAATAAATAAACAAAAATTTAAATAATAGAAAGTATAAAAAATAAAAATACAATAATTAATAGTATTACAGAAAGTATAATTAATAGTATTACACAAAAAAATATAAAAATAAAAATTTGAGACACTCATTTTATATGAAGTTTTTTAAGAGCACTTAATTTTATTTTAAATAACACAGATTATTAAGTAAACAAACCAGCCAATCAAATTTTTAAAAGCTGAATTTGTACACCAAAAAACAAACAAAAGCTTAAAAAAATGAAATAGGAGAAAGCCTCAAAAAATTTAAAAAACTGAATTATGGGTTTTATGGTTGCTGAGCCTACCCACTATCTGTCAATTAACAATCACAATTTTTACTATTCAAAAAAAAAAAAATCACAATTTTTCCAAACATGAGCAGGGAGGTTGGTTTAAATAATTAGCTTATCCTATCGGATAATGACAGATAATTATTAACTCCATACCTGGGCCCAAAAAAAAAAAAAAAAAAAAGAGAAAGAAAGTGAAAAGCATACCAAACATGAAAAAAAACCCAAACTGAGAAATCCATCTCACAACCATATCTAGCTAAGACCATCTCCAACGGTTCATCAAACTTTGCATCGAATTTGAATTTTGGTGAAAAAGTCACTTGTTAGAGCTCCAATGGTTTCACCAAATTGGTATCAAAATGAGAATGGAACAAAAAATTCATCAAAGTGAGAACAGGCTCCAGATTTCACCATTTCACTGTACGTTACCGTTGGGGTGGGCCAACCGGTCAACCAACCGGTTGTCCGGCCGATTGACCCACCGGTCGATCGGTTCCCTTTCAAATGGTACATTTAAACCAGTCAAAAAATGTTCAAACAGGTAAAAAAAAATAAAAAATTGCACTTACCGGTCTACCGGCCGATCGACCAACCGGTCGACCCTTCCCTTTTGATGCACGGTTGGAGCAAGCCATATCAGATTGAAAAAATTGACTTTTTTTTTACTCAAATTTGATAAAAATTTTAGTTCACCGTTAGAGATGCTCTAAGTGCTAACTTGGGAATCATGATTAATCAATGTGTTCTTCATGCACTACATCATCTAACTGTTGTCTTAAAGACCTCACCCAACAAAAAAAATTTATGTTAGAAAGAGAGCAATTTTTGGATATAAAAATGCTAGAAACTAAAAGTACAAACCCAAGACATTTAAAAAACTAAAGAAAAATAACAATTTAAAAATAAAATCAAAGCAATTAAATGAACTTGTATACAAAACGTACCAAATAGACATAGGAGAAACAAAAAAAATAATAATTTTATAAAATTTTCTTGACATGGTTTCAACATTAGTCGGGGTGGGGGACTATGAATATGGGCAACCTTGCTTGAAAGTATACATCAATCGACTATCACTTTAGACACCTGTAACTTTCTTTGAAATTTGGCCAGACATGGATGTTCTAAAATTTCATGAGATTTGACCAAACTTTCATGAATTTTGATCAAACAGAGAAAACAATCTCACAACCAATATGTTATTCATGCATTGCATCATGTAACTATTATCTCAAAGACCTCACACAATAGGATTTTTTTTTTTTTTGAAAAAAAAAAAACAGAGTAGCTTTTGGATATAGAAATGTTAGAGACTAAAAAATTCAGTACATGAAAAAAAAAAAAATATATATATATATATATAGCACACATTCATATAAAAGATAACTTACCAAATAGAAACAGACAACAGTGACTATATTCAGAACTTTTCAGTGAATAGCAAAATGAAAAGCACGCACATTCATACAAAAAAGAACTTATCAAATAGACACATACAATCAATCACATATCCGTAAGATGCTTTCAGAAGAGAACTTTTCAATGAACTTTTCATCATTTCATCAAATAAAATGCAAAAAGCAGTGAAGATGTTAAGAATTGTCCGGTGAAGATGTTCTAACTGCTTTAGAACTGCACAATAATAAGGAGATGTGAAGAGTGGGGAGTGGAAAAGTGGAATTGATTGTTTTAATTTATCATTTTACCTTTAATTAAAATTGATATAGGTGTAAGAAGTTAAGATAATTTTAGAAAAAATTAGGAAAATTTTCTAAGGAATAGCTTCAGAATGTCAAAATTGTTGTTCCCTTTTAATAATAGAATAAATATACATTGGTAATTTGGTTATTTTACAGCAATTTATCTTTATAAATAAAGTATTTTAGAGTGTGAATCTTTAAATAAAAAAATTTAAAATTAAATTTATGAATCGAGCAACCAACAAAAATGTTTGGCAGAATTGATTTTGAAAACAATTATTTGAAGAAAACCCGTTCGGTATGTATCCAATTTTTTATAAAAAAAAAAAAAAATAGCAATTATGACCAAAGAATTGGGAAGTTCAAACGAATTATAGTTTAGCTGAAAGTTGCTGCCCTTTACTGCAAAAAAATAATTATTGTCCCAGAAGAAATTGTAACTTTATTTTGTGAAGAACATTATTATATGCATTAATTAATATACTAATTAGTATATTAATTGATAGCGTGACATAATTTAAAAAAATTTTAATATTTGTAATGTGATTAATGAATAGAGTCAATAATAATATTATAATTAATATTAATACACTAATTAGTATACTAATTGATTCAAATAACACCACCGTTTGACGGATACTAAGAAATTGTTTGGGGTGTCCTAAATAAATGTATTTTTTGTCTTTTTAGACTAAATAGTTGAGGAAAAAAATATGGATGTTAAGGTTAATTTTTTGACTTTTTACGAAAAAATATTTATTAAAAAATTGTATAAATAAATGTATAGGAGAAGTCAGTGAAATAGCCCGTACACTTTGAGCAGTGTAGTGGGCTGGTTAGGAAATGGAAAATGATTCTCTTTTTTGGGTTTGAATTGGACGGTATTGTTCGACTCGTGGGGGCCCACTACGGGTCCCGTTTCGTTAATCGGAACCGTCAATATTTAGAACTCACCGAGTACTATATGCTTGTAAAAAAATTACGTTGATTGGATATCGATGGCTATCTGATGTGTTAGTTTTTTTGTCGACTATTAATTTTAACACCATCTATTTTTTATACAAAACTGATTCGACCATGTAGTTAGCGATATCCGATCAACGTGATTTTTTACAAGCAGACGAGTTCTACATATTGAATGGTTAAGATTATCAAAACGGAACCGGTGATGGGCCTCCACGGGCCCAATATTACCATCCAATTTAGTGAATATATATATGTAATTTTTTTTTTTCTTCCTTTCATTGTACTCTCTTTTTACGTCAATATTTAGAATGGTGTAAAGTTGATTTGTATTAAAATATTATGTTTATTAATTTTTTTATACTTTTAATTTGTGGATAGTGATAACTTTTTAATTTTTTTTTTTTTTTTTTTTTTTTTTTTTTTTTGACTTTCTAAATTTTTTTAAACAGCCCTAACCAGGGCTAAGGCTTTTGCTATTGTAGAATGCCATTGATTGATGAATGTTCGATAAAAGTCATAAAGATAAAAATTCAATCACATGTTGACAAAAAGACCCAGATATAGAGGGCTATTTTGTGACTTTTGCTCTTCTTTTTTGTTTTTGGCTATTGGATGATGGCGCTACACCACTGACACATCATGTAATAATGTCAACATATGAATAGTAACATAAATAAATTTATTTTTTCTATTTCTTGCCAAAAGGGTTATCAATATTCACCTTATGCAAAAAAATATAACTTATCTTATAAAAAATAGGAAAATATTTAGTGGTCTAAATTTTTATTATTTAAATGATTTAAATGTGTCAAAACGATATCATTTTATACTCAAAATAACGTCATTTTAAGTGTTTCAAACCATAATTTTTCAAGTCACCTAATATTATTGTAAAAAATATACCTTTTTTTTCTTGTGCATAAAAACCTAACTTTTTGCTTCTCACAAATTATATTACTTTTCTTACAAAAAGTATAATTTTAGTTATACATAACTTTTATGTGCACATCATAATTTCAAAATTCATAACTTTCATCATAAAAATTATAATTTTTATCTTACAAAATGTATTAATTTTTCTCACAAAACATATTATTTTTCTTGCAATCTGTAAGTTTACATTGTAACTTTTTCCTAACGTTTGTTGTTGTGACATTAAAGAAATCATAGTATGGGAAGCACATTAATACTTTCTTTTTTCTTTCTCAAATAAATAAATAAATAAATAAAACACTATTATATGATGTCATCAAAATTCAGCTACTTTTTTTTTTTATATCAATATATGATTTAATTTTGATTTTTCTTTTCAAGCATTTGCAATAAAAACATATCAAACTCAAAGGGTGTGAAAATTCAAATTCCACACACTGGCTGCGATATGCCAAATGCCTAACTCGTTTACGTCCATTTTTTTTTCTTTTTAATTTGATTGGAAGAAGAATAAACAGTAAAAAAATGTACACAAAATATATGTACTAAATTTTATTTAAAAAGAAATGGTGTGGTTGAGATTTAATTTTTGTTTATTGATATTCGCATCTTAAATGAATCTCTACCGTACATTAATATTTTCTGCATTTTTTTGTGTGAAAGTAGCATTACTCAAAAATAAATTCATCAAATCTATCAAGTGTCCTAAAGTATTATTTAACATTAGAATTTAGGGTTGAATAAGGAATTTGAAAAATCAACAATTCGAACCGGTCTAGTTCAATCCAATAGGGTTAAATTTATTTTTTGAATTCATAGTTTGATTTTAGTTTAGAAAATTGAGGAACTAATATCTGCAGATCGATTCTATATTTAAACTAACGATTCTGGATTAGAAAAAACCGGACTATATGTTACTTATACCATATACACACCATACACTTGCTGTTGTTGCCACAGTAAATATTTGTTTGATGAGAGTTTTATACTTGCTACATATTAAACAATACATTTATTTACTCTATATTATGTTTGTTTAAGTTATGTTTCAAAAAAATCATGGACATATTAATGTTGAATAATTTATTATATGTTAAATTTTTTTGAAAATGTTATATGATTTTTCTTGTGAACAAATTAATTGTGTGAAACCATAGTTCCAAACTGAACCGAACCGTGTTTAAATGATTCGATTCGTATTGATTCTACGATTTAAATGGATTGATTTAGTTTTAATTTTTATGAAACTGTAAACAACAAATTAATCTTAATTTTATCCTAAATCAAACCAATTTAGACCATACAGGCCTATTAGAATTTGTGTAAAAAATGCTTCGAATACGACGAAAATGTTAAACAAAATTAAATTAACGAAAGGTATCTTGAAATTAGTGTCAAGTTGTTTTTTTAAGCAGATCCTACATCAAGAAGGAAAAACGGCGACACCGAAGACGGACGCACGAATTACGGCGAGGGGCCAAGTTGTATGTTTTTATAATTGACAAGAAGAAATTTAATTGTTTCATCCACAACAAAAGTATTATATGTAACTTATTACTAAAACATATACTTTTATAGGTACAAAAATTAAAAAACATTGTTACATTTTCAATTAATAGGCATACAAAACAAAAAAGATTATATAAATAATTTTTTTTTTTTTTCATATTTTACCGAACATAATATTAGTTAAGGGCTAAAGACATAAAATTATAGGAAAAAGACATACACACTCATAAATGTGGATTCCACAGGCACCTCAACATTTAACTATTGATTTGTTATTATTATTATTCATTTGTTCATAAAAAATGCTATATAATACTACAATGAATTATAATCAAAGACTAACTAACACTATTATATATCATAACCAAATATTTCTAAATTTATATTCAAGAAAATAACTATTTATAAATCCTAACCAAACATCATAGTAAAATTGGAGACTGCTTTGAGGGGGGGCACCATATGCAAGTTACATACTAAGAAACCAAAAAAAAAAAAAAGGAGGCATATTAGTAGAATTTTCAGCAACCTTGCAGGGGCATAGCCCCTGCTAGCCACCCCTTAGGTCCGCCTCTATCTTGTTAATCGGTGAATAACTTCATTTTTCGGCCATCAAACATGTAAATTTTATGTAAATTTTAAAAGACAAAAATCAGGAAAGAACTTGTCGAATTTCAGTAATAAATGGACAAAACCCAGCCAACTCACAATAAATAATAAACAATTTAACCTTTGGATTGTATGACATGCAGGTTGATTATTGTTTTTTTAATTAATCGTGTTTAATTATTATTTAGAAAAAAAGGAAGAACCCGAGTTTTTTTTTTTTTGAACGAAGAACTGGAGTTTGCCGCACCATTTCATGTGTCTAAATTGGATGCACAATGTTTGATATATTTTTAATTTTTAGTTTTTATTTTTTTTACATAAATAAAAAATTATTTGACTTACTATTTTTGAAAATTACTTGACTTTTTTTTTTTGAAAACAAACCTCTTTTTTTTTAAAATTGCGTTGCACAAAAATAAAAATTATGAGCCTTTTTTTAACTTTTCATTGCTTTTGTTACGAAGACAATTAAGGAACATAACTCCAAACAGGTATAACACGCTCTTTTCTTAAAATGCAAATATCTAGTTAATTTCAAAAAAAAAAATTTTTTTTGGTACCTCTTTCCAGGCTATACAGAAATTTATATTATTGAAAATTCTCTTCTTTTAAATATATATACTGATTTTTCAATGGTATATTGAGTTAAATATTGACTTTCTAAGATAAATTTTACACCTTTACATGTTGTTTAGGAACACTATAAAAAAAATAAAAAATAAAATAAAAATCAACTTTTGATTAAAAAATTAGAAAAAAAAAAAACTACTAAACTACTTTCCATTAATTAAAAAAGTCAAATGTTATATCACTTTTTTCATTAACAAATTTTTTTTCTCACATTATTATTTCTACTTTTCTGTATTTCTTCTTATAAATTTTTTAAAAAAAAATCAATTAAAAAAATTAATTTTTAAACTAGTCCTAATTATAAGTTGGCCAAGTCATACGAGTTTGGTCATGAGTCAAACGAGTTTTGGTCCATAGTCAAAGTTCAATGCATGATAAAACATGATTGCACCACACTACCTTGGCCATTATTCTCAAAGATAGAAAATTCTGTTCATACCAAAAGTTAAGTGTAAAGATTTAGGATGTGTTTGTTTGGATGGATTGGATAAGAGAGAATTGTAATTTATCGGACTATTAGTTTTGAGATATATTGTCTCTGGACTATTTGGTTGGACTATATTTATATTCTATGTTTGTTTAGTCATGAGATTATATGTCTGGATTAAGCTATTTTTAGTGAATCCAATGTTTGATTAGACGGAATGGATAAAGATAAATGTTCAAAAGACTATTTTGCCCTTGTAATTTATAATTTTTATTTAATATATAATTTTAAATTTGTAATCTGTAATTTATAATTTAGCAACACTAAAAAAATTTAATTTATAAGTCCATAATTTTTTAATTTATTATTTTCAATTAAATTAAATTTATAATTTAAATTTTTTAGTTAATATATAATTTTAAATTAACGACAATAAAAAAATAATTTTATTTAATATATAAATTAAATTTTCAACAACACTAAAAAAATTTGATTTATAAATTTATAATTTATTATTTTTAAATAAATTTAATTTATAATTTATATTTTTTATTTAATACATAATTTTAAATTAACAACACTAAAAAAATAATTTTATTTAATATGTAAATTTAATTTTTTAACAACACTAAAAAAAATAAATTTATAAGGTCATAATTTTTAATTTATTATTTTTAATTAAATTTAATTTATAATTTAATTTTTTTATTTAATATATAATTTTAAATTAACAACACTAAAAAAATAATTTATAAATGTTCAAAAGACTATTTTACCATTTTCTAATTGTTTACTAAATAATAGCATAAGGGTAAAATGGACATTTCACAAATTAATCTCATGGGATACCAATCTCACGGTTTCTATCCCACCCCCCTCCCCCCATAGGATAGGATAGTCTCATATTTGTGGGACTAATACTCCGAGGGGACTACTAGTCAGAAGCAAAATTTTTCAAACAAACAATGGACTATTAGTCCGATGGGACTAATAGTCCAATCTCACACCCTAATCCTTCAAAACAAACAAGCCCTTATTGAGCTCCACAAATTTATTATAATTATATTTAGTTTTTTTAAGATTTAATTTGCATAATTTTTAGCCCCCGTTTTAATAGTAATTTGATAATTGTATAGATAAAAAATGATGGTTTTATCTATATTACATTAAAATGTATAATCTATTAATCTACTTTGTTTATTGTTGTATTATCTCACCATGCATCTTTATTTGGCCCAAAAGTCAGTAGGCTGATTCAAGTTGGGATATATCGACGAACTTTTACTCAATCTAGTACTCTTAAACTGTGTTTGGTTAGGAGATTGAAAGAGAGATTTGAAAATAAAAAGAGGAAAAGTAACTAAAATGTGAATAAAATATATCTACATTGTATCTAATTTTACACACCTTTGTCTATTTTTCTTTCTAAATTCCTTCTCAAATTTCCCAATCAAATACAATGTTAGTGATCCCAATTTGAATGAGACTGGAGTTGGGTATTGATCAATAATTTAAATTTTGATATAGTCCATTGACCCATGTAAGATAGCCATTTGCCATGCACAAATATAAAAAATGGGGGAAATGAAATATATATATATATATATAATTGAATCTCTCCATGTTTGTCTGGTATGCGAGCAAGTTAGTCTAGGCCAAGCTTATTGGGTAGAGCTTGGGCCTGAAAGTTTGGCATGCAAGTTGGCCTGACCTGATACCGACCTATACTTTACACCGTTTGCATTAATTCTGATTGTTAATGTACACTAAACCTAACCCACTACATCCACTCCACTAAACCTAACACACTTACCATCTCCACTACCACCCACCACCTCCACTACCATCCACTACCACCACTCACCTACCTCACACCTCTCCTATATAATAGCTTGTAATATACAAAATCTATATATATCAATCTTGTAATCAACATCAATCAATACATAATTCATTTTCCCTGTATTTCTCTCTTTATACATTGAATTTTACATGGTATCAGAGCTAGGTTAAGAACCTAATATTTTCGTTCCACCGGCGGGCGGCAATCTCGCCTTGGCCGCCCGCCGGACAAACCCAACACAGCCACACATAGACACCATTCTCTCCTCTCTCTCTAACACACTGTTCTTCTCTTCATCCACTCAATTCACCTTTTATTCTGAGCAACCCATGTCGAAAGACTCCTTCTTCGAAGCCAATTCCATCACTTTTTGGCAAGACACAGAGGCATTGAGAGAGTTCAAGAACGGACTCGATCCTAACTCAGTCAGACCCGGTTCGTGTCTGAGCTCATGGGACTTCACTCTCGATCCATGCGACAACCTCTTCACATGTGGGTTTCGATGCGACCTCGTTATTTCAACGATGAGTCGAGTCACCGAACTCGCTCTCAACCAGGCGGGTTACGTGGGTTCACTCGTTTCCACCTCCTGGATCCTCCTCCACCTGCTACTGTTACTCCTTCACACCCAACTAGCCCGGCCCGAACCAAATCATCGGCTCCGGACTCCCAAGTCCTCCTCCGCAGACAAGGCATCTTCCTCTTCGCTCCGCTTCTTTACATCTCCGGCATGCTCTTCTACATGGGAACTGTCTCCTTCGACGTTGTTCCGATCATCAATCACCGTCCTGCTCCGGGCTCCGTCTACCGGTTTCCCTTCCGACTCTGTTCTTCCGTCTCACCTCGAGACTCGCTTCCGCAGGCTCAAGTCCTTACCAACAACAACCACAAAATTCATGTCTCCTCTCGGCAACTCTCTCTCTTCCGGCAAACCCACACCAAACCCAAAACCCAATTGATGCTTCTTGGCTCCTCGGATTCTAATCCAACAAAACACCACCATCACATAGTCCAGACTGTAATTCTTTAACAGACCCAATTGATGCTTCTTGGCTCCTCGGATTATCAGCCTCCTGATGGAACTTCACAGCACCATTCCAAACCAAATTCAGAGACCTTCACCAGTCAAACGGATCAGAAGGCAACAAATCAAGAATATCATCAGAGACCTTCTCAATTTTCTCCTTTTTGCATTCGTCGGAATTCTCAAATTCCGTATTGAATTTCTTGTCATTGCCAAAACCAGCAGAATTCTTATCTGGGCATCCCTCAATTAGGTGCCCATCACCAGCAAAACAAGCTCTCTCTGACCCATCCCACTAGGTGCCCATCACCAGTCAATTCTCTCCAACAACAATCCCACTACCCAATGCCCTTTACTCTCTCTCTGACCCATCCACCGCCCAATTTTATTTTTTTTTATTATAAAAAAAAATTTAGTTGGTGCTCTCTCCACTCCATCCTTTGCTTTCCATTACATTATTTTTTATTTCTTTACTTTTCTCTCTCTCTCGCCCTTTTCTCTCCATCCGACCACTTTAATCATATCCATCATATTTTATTAACTCACCATCTACACAATTTGTTTTTGTTTAACAATATATATATCTCAAAAAAAAAAAAAAAAAAAAAAAAAAAAAAAAAAAACCACAACATTTATAAATTTACACAACACCCATATTTTATTCATCTCAGGGATCAACCCCGATCACAATTTTACACCAAAAAAAAAACAAAAAAAAAAAAAAAAAAAAAAAACAAACTACTACATCCACAGGCGCGATTTTTCTCTACTCTGCCGCCGGTCTCTTCTTTTTGCCTCCGTCCTGGGCAGCCCTTGCCGGTGTTGCCTCCGTGTTTCCCACTCCACTGGGCATGATCACTACTCCCTGCTCCTCCACTGCAGCATATGGCGGCCCTCCAAATCGGAACATCACGGTGGCCTTCCGCTTCAGCTCCTTGTTTTCTGCCCTTAGCACGCTTATCTCTGCTCGCGCATCCTTATACATGCGTTGGAGCAGAGCCAGCTGGGAGTTTAACTGCTGCACCTCATTTGTCCTACTCTGCAGCCGGTGCGACAAGTTTGTGACCGCCGTCATGGACTCCACACATGCCTTCAAAGTATACTGATTAGCCTCCACATCCGTTTGCACTGCCATTTTTTGCTCCACCGACTGCATCGGAAAGTTCAACGGAGCAAACCCAGTGGTGTTTGGTTGAGGTTCACGGGACACCGCACCTGCTATCTCTCTTGTGGACTCGTTGAGGTCGGGAAAGAGAGTAAGCAGACCACGGGACGACGAAGCCATTTTCTCTCGCAACAGAGTGTTACAGACTCTCTCTCTCAGCACAACTGTGTTACAGCCTCTCTCTCTCAGCACAACGCAGAATTTTTCAGAGGTTTCTCTCAGTTTCTTGTCTCAGCCTCTGCCTCGGCCTCAGCTCCGTCTTGGTTAAATAGCCGAGGTAGCCACGCGCATCGCGCGCCTCTTGACGCCGACAACCTGGCACGTCTTTTGATGGCACGCCTTTTGATGGCACGCCTTTTCATGGCACGCCTTTTGATGAATCGGGCACGCCTTTTGATGGCACGCCTTTTGAGGGTGCGGGCACACCTTTTGAGGGCACGACTTTTGAGGGCTCGATATCTACATCCATGTATATTTTTTGGGCAGCCTATACACACACTCATACAGTGTCTTCTACACCAGTCAGCTTTATCAATCCCTTTGTTTCAACCTCAAATAGGTTTCTACCTTCACACCTATTTGAGTTTGAGGGGGGGTTATACACAGTATCATGTTCAAGTCACCCTATGGCGCACTCCCTAAGTCGCCCCCTTGGTGCACCACCACAAGCTTCTACTACGGTCCGACATGACCCCGTAAACTGTCCTTCTACAACGGTCCGACATGACCCCATAAACTGTCCCGACATTGATTCCGGTCAGCTGCTACAACGGTCCAACATGACCCCATAAACTGTCTTCTACAAAGGTCTGACACGACCACACAGTGTCTGCTACAATGGTCCGACATGACCCCGTAAACTGTCTGCTACAACGGTCCGACATGACCCCGTAAACTGTCCTGCTACATCGGTCCGACATGACCCCCTAAACTGTCTTCTACAACGGTCCGCCATGACCCCGTAAACTGTCCTGCTACATCGGTCCGACATGACCCCGTAAACTGTCTTCTACAATGGTCCGACATGACCCCATAAACTGTCTTCAACAACGGTCTGACACGACCACACAGTGTCTGCTACAACGGTCCGACATGACCCCGTAAACTGTCTGCTACAACGGTCCGACACGACCATACCGTGTCTCCTATCCTGTTTTGTTTTTTATTTATCAGTTTACTTTTCTGTTTTGTTACTCTCTTCAAACGCAAGTTGGTTAGTTCCTATCCTTCTTGAGTTTGAGGGGGGCTGTTAATGTACACTAAACCTAACCCACTACATCCACTCCACTAAACCTAACACACTTACCATCTCCACTACCACCCACCACCTCCACTACCATCCACTACCACCACTCACCTACCTCACACCTCTCCTATTTAATAGCTTGTAATATACAAAATCTATATATATCAATCTTGTAATCAACATCAATCAATACATAATTCATTTTTCCTGTATTTCTCTCTTTATACATTGAATTTTACACTGATCTCTGTAAATTTAAAAAGTGAGTTGGTTGAAAGTATTTTGTTTTAAAATAAAAGACTTTTGTTAAGCCACACCATTTTATACAATAATTATGGAAGAATTTTTTTATATGTATCAATACTCAAAGAAAAAAAAGTTAAAAAGAGATGAAAAATTTATAGCTTTATGAAATTTTTTGCATGTAGCTTTCAAGATTTTATGCTCATTTGGTGTTATTTTAGTTTATTTTTCCTTTTTGTAAACTAGAAAAAAAAAATTAAAAATGAAACAAAAAATATGTTTATCAAATTGTTTTCTGAAAAGTTTTCCAAAAACACTTATTTTTCGTAAAAAACTTTTTAATTGGTTTCTGAATTTTTTAAAATTGTCTCTCATCAACCCCCCCCCCCCCCTCCCCAAAAAAAAATGATAGGGGTATGTTTGTTCATTTTATTTTTTTAGTTTCTAAAAAAAAATTAAAATGAAAATTTTAAAAATGATACCAAACAAGGTTGACTTTGTTGCATTCCGTTTCTAAAACGATTTTGCAAATTTAATGTATTTTTATTTTTTAAAAATGAAGATAAAAAATTCAAAATTTATTCTAAAAATAGCAATGTCATTTAATCATATATTCAACCCTTTCTAGAGAAAGAGACGCCCTTTCCTTTTGCTTTGAACTGTCAACTCCTTGAGGTAGCAAAACAACTTATTTTTATTTTATGTGGAGACGCCCTTTCTTGTTGCTTTGAACTGTCAACTCCTTGAGGTAGCAAAACAACTTATTTTTATTTTATGTGGACTTTAATAAATAAATAAATTTGTCAATACAAAGCATAAACTTATAATTTGTTAGACCATGTAACACAAGTGACTTAAATTATATTATAGTAATATATAACAAATGTGAAATATAATTATGAGAAAATTAATATTTTTCCACGGTTTTAATAAAACATATTGTAATGTAATCAATTTTATTAATTGGTATGCATAATTCAAATCATTTTTTTTTTGAAATCTCTGATATTAAAATTTTATAAGATAAAGAATATACAATATTTTCGTAGTAGTTAAAGTCCCTAAACATTTTCACATAAAAAATTTGACACAAAGAAATTTTGCTTGAATTAGAGAAATTTCACCCCAATTTAGAGAAATTTTAATTTTCACAGAAAAATTTTGTAATTTCTCTGTGATCATACCAAAGAAATTTCAAAATTTCTCTGTGAAATCAGATAAATTTCTTTGTGAAAATTAAAATTTTTCTGAGTCGAACCGAAATTTTTTTAAGTCGAGCGAGATTTCTCAAATTCAAATTTTCTCTATAAAAATGTTGAGGGACCTTAGCTAATAAAAAAAATATATCTTAGACTTCCCCTACCACACAAAGTTAAAGAGGGATGTTTTACTAACTTTCTTATAATATTTTAGGAAAAATTGAAAAAGAAAATAAATAATGATTTTTTAATTTTGTCAATTTAAACTTTAATATATATATATATATATATTTCAATTTAAACCATATACGTATTTTTGTTAGGTAAATTTGACGAAAAATTGTATTTTAGTCATTAAACTAAAAAATATATATATATATTTTAGATATTTTTTATATATCTACATTGAATATAATGACTAAAATATTTATTTTTTGTCAATTTACTTAACAAAAACATGAAATAATTTATATTAAAAATAAATTAAAATATTAGCCTGCAAATTGGCAAAATAAAAAATTTAGGATTTATTTTTTTTACTAGGCTTAAATTTTGAGATTTTTTTTTGAAATTTTCCCTTTTTTTATTATGTTATATAGTAGTTTTTTAAAGATATTATCAATTCTTATTATCAAAAAGAGTAATACATATATTTTTTGGATGTTAAATTTGAAAAACTCAATTCTAATTTGAACCTTTTGAAACAAATTCGTGTAGACAAATACGTGTATGAATTGAAAGTTGAAAAAAAATCTCAACAACGACTTGCCATGACTCCACTCGGTCGCCAACTGGACGGCAATAATTTTCCAATGTTTGACTCATGAGAGAACAAGAAACAAAATTGCATGTGAAATTTTTTTTTTCTAAATTCAATCACAAAAACAATAATTAAAAGATTTATATGTAGACCTCATAGTTGAATTATGGGAGATTTGGTAATTACATTTTTATTTTTTTAAATATTAAATGTAGATACTACTAGACTTGATTATTATTTTTTTTTATATATTAGATTCTTCTAAATTAAAATGGCTTAACAACAAAAAAAAGTTTTGATATGAATTTAAAATAAAAAAATTGACAAACAAAAATTAGAGAAAAATGCAACTTTTATCATTTTGCCAAACAACTCATGATATTTTATTCACATTTTCCCTTTTTTTTTTTTTTTTCTTTTCAAATCTCAATCCAAAATTATGATCTAAATGCAACATAAAAGTACTAATATTACATTCCCTCACCACCAAGGGATTGTTTGTTTTTATAATCGATTTTTATTTTTTAATTACTAGGTTTTAATTATAACTTTTAATATAAAAGTTTAAAAAACAAATACACAAACTAATACACCAGGGGTTGGGTTTTTCTCATATTTATATCTTAATATGAAAGAATTTGAGGAGTTTGTAAGACCTACCACGGGTTTTGTAACCATAATTCAAACATTTTATTTTGTAAAACTCTCAATTTATATCATCCATGAAAAAAGTTAGTTCGATCAAACAATTGCAACCTTTTCATTTATCACATTTGTCTCTGAAAAAATAAATAACAAATATATTTTAAAAAATAGACTATTTATTTTTTTAAAGACAAACACGATAAAACGAAAATGTTATAGTTATTGGATCAACCTAATCTTTTTCATGGATGATGTATATTAAGAGCCTTACAAAATGAATAATTTGAATCATCGAAATGGAACCTGTAGTGAGGCCTACGGGCCCCTCAAATTCAATCATGTTGAGAAACTTAACACATATAGGTCACGTTTGTTTGGCTCCATAGGATGGAGGGAATTAAGAGTACGTTGAGATTGGAGTGAGAAGATTATTAATATAGTGATGTAAGATAAAGAGTATTTGTTTGTATATTACCAAATTAATAATATTATAAATAGTATTGATTTATAAAATTAGTTTTTAATTTTCAGTATTTTTTTAATATTATAATTTTTTTTTTATTCTAAAAAAAAATTTTGTTAAAAAATTCACAAATTTTCGCACTTAATTTCTAATCCCAACCCTTCATGGGATTGATAGTCCCACCAATGGAGGAGATTAATCCTCACACTCTTGTTTCCAACCAAATACTTTATAGGAAGGTCTTGTGAATTATTAGCCCAATCCTCCTCCTCATGCTATGTTTGGTTGGGGGATTTGGAGAGAGATTTGGAAAGGGAAAGGGAAAAGGTGTGTGAAACTAGGTGAAATGTAGGTATATTTTATTCACATTTCACTTAACTTTTCCCTTTCCCTTTCCAAGTCCCTCCTCAAATCCCCCAACCAAACACAGCGTCAAAGTGCCAAACAAATAAGGCCATACCATATCAAATAATTTAAGGCTCGGTTTGGGAACTCCCCATAATAGATAAAAATTCAAACAATTATTAAAAATATTAAAAAGTGAAAGAAGTATACAAAAAATTCAAAAAAAAAAAGAAAAATTCTTCTATATTTTGTTTGTACTTTTTTTTTCATAAAAAGTTAAAAAATTATTCTAAATATGCTATTTTTTTTATTTTTTATTTTAACAAAAAAAATCAAAAAAATTACTTAAAATAACCTATTTCTAAACCAATATCAATTAAGTACGATTCTCAGTAAAGGGACAGTATCTTTGACCATGCATTGAATGAATGAAGGGTCTTAAATTACAAATAGACCATTTGAAATTTTATTAAAATATAAATTATTTTTTATAATTTTAGAAATTATATTTTACTTTTGAAGTTTTTAATTTCATAACAAATAGTCCATTTTATTAATAAATTATCAAGTTAATTAACTATTTTTAATGATAATAGAAATATATTTCAATTAATAATTTAGATAATTTTATTATTTTATAGGAGAGTAATTATGAATTTTATTTTTTTGTTAATTCTGTTAAATAAAAAATTCTAATAGGTGTTTGTAATTTTTCAAACTATAAAGAATAACAAAAATGTTTCAAATCCCCACTGGGGGTGACCCCAGGACCCCCAGTGGGGTCTGATTGGCCAGGAATTTTTTTATTTTTTTTTCTTCCAATAACCAACTCCCACGTGTGTGTGAGGGGTGGTGGGGGTCTCAATCACGTTTGAAAGAACAATCTATGTGGGTGTTTGGGAAGTGAATATTTTGTAAGTTTTTTTAGTTGTAGGATATTATTGGAGAAAAAAATTTTGTATTTGGGAAGATAGTTGGGTTTTTTTGTGGTTTGATATGATATTTGTGAGAGAAAATGAAATGATTATGGGGTTTGATGTGATATTTTGTTTGAATTTGTTTTTTTTTATTTTGTAACCAATTTATCTTTTAGTGAAAAAAAAAACTAAAAAAAAAAACTAAAAAATCATCTTCCCAAACAACGCCATAGTATTTTAAAAAATCTTCGAAACATATCTATAATTTATCGAGTTTTTTTTAAACAACGTTTGATGTGAAAGATTATTAGAGTGAAAATATTAATATAACAATCATAAATTATTTATAAAAACTAAATAATAAATATATTTTTAAAAATAAATAATAAATAATTATTTAATTATTTTTAAAAACACATTAATAATATAAAAAATATTTTTTTTTTCATTATTCTCTTAAATTGTCGTCCAGACACGCAATATAACTTCAAGGTGTTTTGGCGACATGGTTTTTAGTCACTTTTTTGGGTTAGTAGCAAAAGTCAAAAGTTAATTTTTTTTGTCTTTTTTTTTATTTAGGAAGTTGGTTTTTAGCCAATGGTGAAATTACAATTCTACTCCTCATGGGTCAAAATGTATTACATGAGTACAGCTGTAAATATTTTAAATAAATGAGGGTAGTTTTGTCATTTTATTATGATTTGACATCATAAACAAATATTAATAAAAAAAGTCAAAAGTAATTTTTTACCAACTTCCCAAATCATTTGTCTAAAAATGTCAAAAACTTGGTTAAAAACCAAAAAGTCACTTTTTACCAACTTTTCAAAATAAGCCTTCGTCACTCCCAGCAAAAATCTGGACCCATTCACCAGAAAAGTTATTAGTTGGTTTAAAGTTAGCGATACTCTATGGTCATATTTATTTGAGTGGATATGAGTTTGGAGTTAGATTAATAATCTAATAATATTATTAATTTAATGTTAGGTTAAATAATTAAATTACGGATTAATAATCCATTCGGATATGGTATCCAACTATTCAATTCCACAGAGAGAGTGAGATATAAAGTAGAAAACTAAACTAAGGTCTGGACTATTAAGCCCTTCTTATAATTCTAACTCAATCCAAACATAAAATATGATACACAATCCAAAGAGATTCGTGTAAACATAAATTTCAGAACATGAAACTTCATGTTTCGGATCATCTACCATGTATATCATCAAGAAATCAAGACAAAATGACATACCTGAATCCATCGATGAACAGTTAAACGGAAGCGTCTGATTGTTAATAAAACCTTTGATATTGACTTTGTTAGAGCCTTTTAATCCTTTCCCCTTTGGTGCCTTATGTTTCTCCTTGAGAGGATTTAGAAAAACAAAACAGTGTTCTTATTTTTTTTCCACCTTAGGAAGGAATAGGGACCATAACCTTTTAAAGGTTGTAATTGGTTTTCATAACTGAAAGGTAATGAAAACCAATAAATTAACCATTATTGGTTTAAAACTGAAAGGTAAATGAAAACCAATAAATTAACCATTATTGGTTTTAAAACTGAAAGGTAATGAAAACCAATAAATTAACCATTATTGGTTTTAAAACTGAAAGGTAATGAAAACCAACTTTAACCAATATGTTTTAATTTCTATTTCTGCCCCTCATAGAAATAGAAATTATACAACTAGTATCTACACATTAGGTCCATAACACATATACCCTTAAGCCTATTAACTAAATTGAATCACTTAAATTGTAAGCTTCTTATAAATGATAACACCACATTTAATTATGTGGTCCCATTGAGACATTATCTAACAATCTCCCACTGGACCACATATGTATCTTGAAAAATGTGCTTAACTTTAGTGAGCTCAGAAATTTGTTATCATAACTTGAGGGTATCCAAACAATCTTGTCCATTAACTATATTAATATAGGATCAAAGCGGTCTTCGTTACATCAATCGTAACTCGACCCACCAATGGTCACGTATACAAATATAGCTAAATGACATAGATCAATCATGGATGCGTAGCATGGAAATTACATATGATGTGATCCATACATGCCTATGTCCAACTGGTCCTACTTAACTTTATTGAGATCAATACTTCACAATACGTAACAGAGCGTAAGAAACTGAATACTTCATTTCTGCAGAAATTAATCTAATTACATAGATAAAACTCAAGGCTGACATAAAGCAGTAATACAAATACAAACTCCCACTAAACCAGAATGTTCTCAAATAGAACAACACCCATATAAGCAGTGTGCTCATGAAAGACCTTGGGTGGTAGTTTCTTCGTAAGTGGATCCGCTATCATGGAGTTTGTCCCAATGTGCTCTATGGAAATCTGTCCACTTTGCACTCTTTCTTTTACAACTAGGAACTTGATATCAATATGCTTTGATTTTGTCGAGCTCCTGTTGTTATTGGAATATAAAACTGCAGACTTATTGTCACAATATATCTTAAGTGGTCTTTCAGTGCCTTCCAAAATACGCAACCCAGTGACAAAATTCCGTAGCCATATCCCTTGGTTTGATGCCTCATAACATGCTACAAACTCTGCAGCCATGGTGGATGAAGCTATGAGCGTCTGCTTTGCAGACCTCCAAGAAATTGCTTCGCCAGCTAACAGATAAATATAGCCTGATGTGGATTTCCTACTGTCTTGGCATCCAGCAAAATCGGAGTCGGAATATCCAATGACCTCTAACTTATCCGATCTCCTATATGTGAGCATATATTCCTTTGTTCTTTGTAAATATCGCATAACACGCTTGACTGCTTTCCAATGATCCATGTCAGGATTACTTAAATATCTGTCTAACATGCCAACTATAAACGCAATATCTGGACGCGTACATACTTGAGCATACATTAGACTCCCTACAGCTGAGGCATAAGGAATCTTCTGCATTTCTTGAATTTCAAGACTGTTCTTCGGGCATTGGCTGAGACTAAATTTGTCTCCCTTAGCAACCGGGGTTTCACCTGATTTACAATTTTGCATGCCAAATCTAATGAGTATTTTTTCGATATAGCTCCTTTGCATATAAATTGTTTCTTTAATGTCACCATTAAGAAAAGCTGTTTTGACATCCATCTGATGCAACTCAAGATCAAAATAAGCGCCATAATTGTCCTAAAAGAATCTTTCGAAGAAACTGGAGAGAAAGTTTCTTTAAAGTCAATTCCTTCTTTTTGAGTAAAGCCTTTGGCTACAAGACGTGCCTTATACCTCTCCACATTACCATTTGAATCCCTTTTGGTTTTAAATATCCATTTACAACCTACGGGCTTCGCACCAACTGGTAATGAGACAAGTTCCCAAACTTTATTGTCTTGCATAGACTTATATTCTTCATTCATGGCTTCTATCCACTTATGAGAGTTGGAACTTTCCATGGCTTGACGAAAGTTGATTGGATCATCTTTCGACATTCCATTTTCTACCTCATGTTCCTGGAGATATACAATATAATCATCTGAAAATGCAAATCTCCTTTCTCTGGTGGATCGCCTTAATGGCACAGATTCTTGAGGTTGAGGTTGTAGAGTTTGTTCCTCAGGAACAATTACCTCATCTTGAATGGGGGTTTGAACTATATTATCTTGAACAACATTGTCTGGTTGAGGATTCGAAACTATATTATCTTGAACAACATTGTCTGGTTGAGGATTCGAAATTACTTCTCGAGCAATGACAGGTATAGGAACCTGTGATTGGTCAAAAGTAGTAGTAGGAAGTGGGATTACTCCTGCTTCCTCCTCAAAGACAATGTCTCTAACTGGACTTCTCCCCCCAAACTCAACATCCTCAAAAAATGTTGCAATTCCCGTCTCAAATATTGACCTATTTGTGGGATCATAAAACTTGTAACCCCGTGATCGTTCGGCATAGCCAATAAAGTAGCTGCTAATGGTTTTAGAGTCCAATTTTCGTTCATGAGGTTTATAAGGCCTCGCCTCAGCAGGACACCCCCACACATGCAAATGTTTTAGACTAGGCTTTCGCCCAACCCAAAGCTCATAAGGTGTTTTTGCAGCTGCTTTAGTTGGCACCCGATTTAAGATATAAGTTGTTGTCTTTAGAGCCTCACCCCAGAGGGACTCTGGTAAAGTAGAATGACTGATCATACTTCTTACCATATCCTTAAGAGTCCGGTTTCGTCTCTCAGATACACCATTCATGCTAGGTGATCCTGGCATGGTGTATTGTGGGACGATTCCACATTCCTCCAGGTATTTTGCAAACGGTCCTGGACGTTGTTCACCTGATCCATCATATCTGCCATAGTATTCACCACCACGGTCAGACCTGACACTTTTAATCCGTTTGTTGAGTTGTAACTCAACTTCGGCCTTAAATCTTTTGAATACGTCCAAAGACTGTGATTTCTCATGGATAAGAAATAGATACCCATATCTGGAATAATCGTCTATGAATGTGATAAAATATTGTTGACCATTCCAAGACGCCATAGGGAATGGGCCACAAATGTCCGTATGAATTAGTTCTAAGACATCAGTAGTCTTATGGGCACCATATTTCTTTATTTTGGTCTGTTTTCCCTTGATACACTCAACACAGACATCAAAATCTGAAAAATCAAGAGAGTCCAAAATTCCATCAGACACAAGGCGCTCAACTCTAGATTTAGAGATGTGACCTAGGCGTTTGTGCCATAATGAGGCTGAATTTTCCTTAGTTAATTTACGCTTTGTACCTCGTGATTCCACGTGCAAGGTTGCATTATAAGATGCAATAGTTTCGAGCAAATATAGATTATCAAACACATTAAGTAAACCGGTACCAATAACATTGGAATTAATAGACATACTAAACTTCATATTTCCAAAAGAACAATAATACCCCAATTTGTCCAATACAGAAACAGAAATTAAATTCCGTCTAAAGGACGGTACAACAAAAGTGTCTAATAAATCCAAATAATAACCAGTTTTCAGTAATAATCTAAAGTGCACTATTGCCTGCACTTCTATTGACTTGCCATCACCCACAAAGATGTATCTTTCAGCATCAGTTGGTTTTCGGTAGTTCAGGCAACCCTGCGTAGAAACACATATGTGAGTAGTAGCACCAGAATCTACCCACCAAGTATTTCTTGGTACTGAAGCTAAATTTATTTCAGAACAGACCAAAACATGAAATGTACCTTTCTTTACACGCCAGGCGACGTATTTGGCACAATCCTTCTTTCTGTGTCCGGGCTTGCCACAAAAGAAACAACCATCCTGCACTTTCTGTTTCTTTGGTTCCGGACCCTGAGGAATAGCAACTTCCTTTCCCTTATGCTTTCTTTTGCCCGTAAGCTTGGAGGTGCTTGCCAGATGAGCACTTTCAGTCATTTCTTGCTTCAATCTCTCTTCCTCTTGTACACAAAATGAAATGAGCTCATTGAGAGTCCATTTCTCCTTCTGGCAGTTATAACTGACCTTAAATTGGTTAAATTGTGCAGGAAGAGAGATGAGAACTAAATGCACGAGCAAATCATCAGATAGATCGAGCTTTAGTGCCTTAAGTTTTGAAGCAAGATGAGACATTTCCATGATGTACTCGCGAACATTACCCTTGCCTTTATATTTTATTGAAATCAAGCTTGCTAAAAGCGTGCTTGTTTCAGCCTTATCGTTTTTAGCAAAACGCTTTTGAATTTCTAAAAGAAATTCACCGGCAACGGTAACATCCTCTGTTATTGCACCCCGAAAAACTTCTGGAATCCCACGCTTCATGATCATAAGACTTAGCCTGTTAGAACGATCCCCCTTTTCAAAGTACACAGTTTCCTCAGGAGTACTTTGTGCAGTGAGAGCATTCGGTTTTGGCATCCTTAATGCCAAGTCTATGTCCATGCAGCCGAGAACAATCAATGTGTTCTCTTTCCAGTCCTTAAAGTTTGTTCCATTTAACATTGGAACATTGTTCATGTTGGCAGAGATTGAAGTAGTCGACATTAAAGCTGAATCGAAAAGAAAATAAAAGGAATAAACAATTATACTCCCATTAAGTTACCAAACAGATAATCTCTAAATAAATTAATTTAATGACAACATCTCAAGATACCTAGCACAACATTAATACTAAGCCTTTGGGTAGTAATATTAACTGTAAGTGGTATTCTTGTTGTAATGATCAAACATTGACAATAAGTTATGTCAAATAACAAATCTATCTTTTGATGGATTTATTATTCACATTAGGTTTCCTTGACAATTGGCACATGTTTATCACCACAAAATGTGTGTGTAATTCTGCCAAGTCTTAATCATGTCTTTGGACCGATAAATACCCTCATGAGATACACAGACATGAATTTCAAAACATTCCATATAAAACAATCTAGACAAGAGAGATCACTTTTGCGACATCTTGTTTGAATTGACTTATATTTAGAACATTAGAAAATTAAATTTCCGTAGACGTTGTATGAAATTACATTAAATTTAAAGATTTCTAAATTTGTGACCCCGTATATGTTATATAATCTGCAGCAATTCCAATTATATATATACATATATAAAAAAAACTGCCCACCGAATCATTTTACAATTCCAGAAAACAGATTGCCATTTTCACAGAACAAAATAGGAAAAAACAGAATTTACATCCATAAGAAAATTCAGAATCTGATTCCAGGAAACTAAATAGAATGAATAAAGCATATCAATTCTGACAATACACATGATATAACCGCTCTGATACCACTTGTAAACATAAATTTCAGAACATGAAACTTCATGTTTCGGATCATCTACCATGTATATCATCAAGAAATCAAGACAAAATGACATACCTGAATCCATCGATGAACAGTTAAACGGAAGCGTCTGATTGTCAATAAAACCTTTGATATTGACTTTGTTAGAGCCTTCTAATCCTTTCCCCTTTGGTGCCTTATGTTTCTCCTTGAGAGGATTTAGAAAAACAAAACAGTGTTCTTATTTTTTTTCCACCTTAGGAAGGAATAGGGACCATAACCTTTTAAAGGTTGTAATTGGTTTTCATAACTGAAAGGTAATGAAAACCAATAAATTAACCATTATTGGTTTAAAACTGAAAGGTAAATGAAAACTAATAAATTAACCATTATTGGTTTTAAAACTGAAAGGTAATGAAAACCAATAAATTAACCATTATTGGTTTTAAAACTGAAAGGTAATGAAAACCAACTTTAACCAATATGTTTTAATTTCTATTTCTGCCCCTCATAGAAATAGAAATTATACAACTAGTATCTACACATTAGGTCCATAACACATATACCCTTAAGCCTATTAACTAAATTGAATCACTTAAATTGTAGGCTTCTTATAAATGATAACACCACATTTAATTATGTGGTCCCATTGAGACATTATCTAACAATTCGTAGTCCTAAACTATTAGTCATAAGAATACTAATCCAACTTAATCTAGTCCGCCTAAATAAACATGACATATATATATTATGATTGGTAAAATAAGTGAGATTTATAATTTTATATTAAGGCCTCGTTTGGGAACCAACTAATTTAGCCAAAAAGTCAAAAAGTTCCTAAAAAACTCAAAAAGCCGACAACTCATACCAAAAAGTCAAAGATTCTCTTTTCTCTCTACTTTTTGCACATCTTTTTGTAAAAAGTCAAAAAATCATCCTAAATATACTAATTTTTTTTAGCTCATATTTTAGCCAAATAATAAAAAAGTTACTAAATTAACCTGTTTTCAAATGAGACTTAAATAGTTAAAAAATATAAAAATATGATAATTTATAATTAGGCCAAGTTTGGGAAGTCCCAAATAATCTATCTTTTTATCTTTTTTTCATTACATCACCTCTCTACTTTTCTACACATCTTTTCATAAAAAGATAAAAAATACACTTATTTAGGTCATCCCAAACAACCCATTAGTCACGTAATGTCTCTAAGCGAACTTATAATTTTTTCATTTGTCACCTACACACTCCACATCGGAAGTTATTGTATGACACGTGGTATTATAATATTTTATAATTAGTAAAAAAAATATAATTTATAATTTTGTGTTTACAAAAATAATTTGGACCACTAAACAAAGACATCTAATGTATCTCTAATTTGTCTTTTTCTTTCTTTTTTTGGTCTTTTATTTCACTTTTTTTTTTTTTTTTTTTTTATAATTGGACAGCTCATTAGAGCTGCACTGTTGCAGCTCTAATTAAAGCTCCGGAGCATATAACATTTTTGTGTTATGATATGGTGAACGATGATGAGTAGAGGGATATAAACACGTAAACCTATGGTAAGTTAATTTTTTAATTTTTTAAAATCACATTACTTTTTATTTTTAATATATTTTTACCAAAAAAATAAAAAAAGATAAAAATTAACTTTTTGAATTATCTCAAAATAAAGATGTAGTATTCCGAAAATATCTACTAATAATTTTGGCACTACACACACCTCGTAATCATTCCAATATCCAATTTGGCTCTCTCTCAACATTGACCGACGCGCACTTCGGCCGTTGCATCACGTTAGGGTTTCCTTCCCCTCTCCTCCGTCGCCGTCACTCTCCTCCTCTGAAACTTCCACTCCTTTTACACACACCAGAAAGATAAAGTCAGAGAGAGAGATTAAGAGAATATCCCCATGTATTGCCTCTGTCTCTGCCTCTCTCTCTCATCACTCAGCGCGACTCAAGGCGTAATCTTCTAACCTTTGCCCCCTCTCTCCTTTCTCTCTCTTATTTCTCATTCAATTCCCTCTCTCTCTTCCTAAATCCCTAGATAGAGAAAGTGAGATTCTCGGGGTATTGGATTTGATTTTGATCTGGGTTTTGGTGGTTGACGAAACCAGAACAAAGGGTATGCTTTCTACTTGGTTAATTTAATTCTAGGGTTTTGGGTTTAGTTTGATTGTTCCTGTTTGAGCATTGAATCGATTTGGAATTTCTAGGTATTGTTTTGAATCCCTAGATTGATCTAAATTGTTGTGAATTTTTTATAAAAGCGGGTTAAAGTTTGAAGCTTTGTTGGAAATAATGGATGATAGGAATAGGAACAATAATAATGAACACTTGGGTGTGAACAAGATGGGGAAAAACATAAGGAAGAGCCCTTTGCACCAACCCAATTTTGCTAATCCAACTAGGCAACAACCTCAACCTCAGGTCTATAGTATTAACAAGAATGATTTTCGAAACATTGTTCAGCAGCTAACCGGTTCACCTTCACAAGAATCATTGCCTAGACCTCCCCACAATCCCCCTAAATCGCCAAGTATGCGGTTGCAGAGGATCCGTCCTCCTCCATTAACACCCATGAACCGACCCCAAATCCCGGTTCATCATCAACCTCCTCCACCCCAGCATCCACCTATGCCAACAGCACAAATTCCTTATAATAACGCTAATGCCTTTGTTAGGCCACCCGCTCAGTTTGGTCAACAATCCCCCACAATGTTTCCGTTAACCCCTAGTGATTTGGTCTGGCCTAATACTGCTGAGTCTCCTATCTCAGCTTATATGCGGTACCTTCAAAACTCGATTATAGATTCAGGACCTAGACAAACCCAAGCTCAACATCAAGCTTATCCTCATCCTCACCCTCACCCTCACCCTCAATTTCAGCCGCAGCCTGGTCAAATTCAAGACCAACCACGATCCTCTGCTTTACTTCCTAACCCACCTGTGCCTCCTTTCCCCTCTCCACTTATGGGTGGTCCTCCTTTACCTTCTCCAACTTCGCAGTTCCCTGTGCCATCACCGAGTGGTTTCTTGAATTTGTTGTCTCCGCGGTCACCTTATCCCTTGCTTTCTCCTGGGTATCAGTTTCCTCCACCACTGACACCGAATTTTGCATTTTCTCCTATGTCTCAGCAGGGGATTTTAGGTCCCGGGCCTCAACCTCCACTTTCTCCGGGCATTGGTTTTCCGTTATCTCCTTCCGGCTTTTTCCCTATATCAAGTCCAAGATGGAGGGATCAGTAGTCCTTGCCAGCAGTATACTATTTGTGGTTTCCATGCTTGATCTGCAGTGAGGACATTCTTTGTGGTGAATAACCTCCTTCGTATGGAAGCTTCACTTGTGAAAATCTTGAATTATGTAGTTTTTTTTTTTTTTTGGGATCCCCCCCTTGTTTTCTTTTTGTTAATACCGACATCAAGGCTTGTCTTGAGATGTTGATTATGTAACAGCTGCAATCTGTCCGTTTCCTTGGTCAAGTTTAACTTTAGGTGATTTAATGAAGCTTGGAGAACTGTTCCTAGCACATCAACAATGCTGTAACATGTAAGAAGGTAGGATAATACACTGAAACTAATGTTGTAATCAATTTGTATTTAGTTTGAGTTCAAATCATTCTTCAGTTTGACAGTCCTTGGAAACAATCTCAATGTTATGAGTTTATGCTTATTGTATCTTGTTATGCCTTTATTAGGGATTCCAGTATTAAGTTGTTAACCTTCTCTATTGTAATGCAATATGCATTGCTGGTTTAATAGTTGTAGTTATTAATTAAGTAGAAAAATCGTGTCACAAGAATTAATTAAAGAGAGAAACTGATGAGTGATTGGATTGAGCTGAGCTGAGGGAATCAAAGTCCAAAAAATTGGATGAGGTATTATGGACATATATATATGTATATTTGTTTTTGGTTAAAAGATTTGGAAATGATGAGAAGAGACACGGTGTAGCCACTTTATTGAATTTCCATTTACTCATTTAGGTTGTGTCATCTTCCTTCCACACGATTATTTTAACACTTGTCAACAAAATCTTTAGTGATCTGAAAACCTTTGGTGAGGAGCTGAGGATGTTGAACCTCATATGGTGACTGTTTCTTAGCTTCTTTTGTTTTTTTTGGTTTTGTAATTCTAATGTTATTCTATTGTCTGGTAATTCTTTTGGGAGAGTTTTTGCTTCTTACTTCGTTGTGATAGATGCTAATTATTATATTAGTTCTTTCATTTCTTCTCGGTGTATAATTGCAGATTGATTCCTCTATGGTATATTTACAAATTGATTTTATGTTTAATTGAGTTGAAAGCATATTTAAATTAGTTCTTTCATTTCTTCTAAGTCTGGCGTAAGCAGATTATTTTTAGTGACAATTACTTTTTTCAAAATTTTTGTTTTGAAGAATTCTCGTTGTTTATCATTGTTCAGAGGCACATCTCTGATGCACTCTGCAATTTGTCCCTGTGATTTTCTTGATCTTATTGAGTGCAGTCCTTCAATTTTTGTTTTTTTTTTTTGGTTCATGGATTTATTTGTTAAATAGTTATATTTTTGTCAACATCTGGAAAGGATTTCTGTAGAGTGATGTTGCAAATTTACCTAATCCTAATGATCCAGGCTAAGTTTATTTGTTTTTTTTCCTTCATAGGCTTGAAAGTGCAGGTTATATGTGTCCGTTTACAGTAATGATAGAGATTCTCACAAAATTCAACCTCTACGATCTCTAAAATGATCGGATCATTTATGTCATTGCCAAACATAGAAAAAATAAAAAATAAAAATAAAAATTTAAACACATCAATAATCAGTACACTAATCGTGGAGTCCTTTGTGGGGTTCTCAACATTTTTGGTGCATTTAAAGCAGTAGTGACTGCATGAAGTATTGTTCTTGTCATAGGTCAAAATTTTGAATGTTGACTGTAATTTTAACTTCAAGTCAAACAACTTGTATTGCTATGAAATTTAATGCAAAGTTTGAATCAAAACATACTAATCGATGTTGACTTGGTAGTTGAGGTGGATTGTCCTCGAAAAAATTGCAGCATAATGTCGTTTAGCATAATGTCGTTTAGTTATGTAGACTTGTTGAGAAACTCTATTTGCATGTAAGAATAGGACCTATTCATTTTCTGATTTGAAAGAACATTTGGAGATTTATATATAACATATTCACATGTACAGACTTTGGTGCCAGGTTTGTGGCGGTTAAAAAATTACAGAGATTAGTAGTAGTCAGATTATGTATTTGTTTGCATTGTTTCCATGACCACCTACAACGGGGAAATTTATGAAGCAATTGTGTGGTAGACCAATCAACACCTGTTCTGCTTTTAGCATTTGTCCAAGTGCTTCTTTTTTTTTTTCTTTTTTTTTTTAAATTTTTAAATCGCACTTTACTCCATTTTGGTTTATCCATACATTTCATTCTCCCTTCTTTGACTTCTTCCAATTCTTATATATTTATATATAGTGATTGATTAGGCTTAGATTTGGTGATTGACCCTCATTTACCTGGTGTAAAAGCATCACAGTTACTAGTTACTGCATTAGAGCTGTTACTGAATAAGTTTACAGATAAAAATATAGACATTTTAAGGATTTTGTTCAAGAGTGATTTTTATTAGAGTGATAAGGTGAGACTTTGAGAGTTAGAAAATAAAATGATTATTGTACCTTCAATTTTGATAGAATTAAATATCAATCATTTAAAAAATCATTCTAGAGGATCTTCACTCTTTGTTGACAATAGTGGGTCATATTGTTTTTGTTTTTTAGTGAGAGAGGCATTTTATTGTTTTGGGTTAATCGGTGATAAATTCTAAAGAGAGTATATGGCATTAGGTCTAAGATATATTTTTTATTGATGAAAGGTTCACGTTTTGTAAAATAATTTGGTGAGAAGTCCTGAAGAACAGTTTGTTTTCAATTTTACCTTTTGAACTTTTTTTATTTATTTGACTTTTTGACTATCTGTTTACATTTTTATCTATCGGTTCAAAATTGTTATATCTGTTCAAATTTTTTGTTAATCTTTTCAATTTTTTCTCCTGAAGTACATTTATTTGGTCAATTCTTTTTCTAAATTCTATATATCTATTCAATTTTTTTCCTTAAATTATATCAATCTGTTCAATTTTTCCCATAAATTTTATTTATCTGTTCAATATTTTTTCAATTCTATTTGTTATTTTTTTGGGCAAATTACATATACCCCCCTCGAGGTTTGGCTAAATTACAAATACCCCCCTGAGGTTTGAGAAATTACAAATTTTTCCCTGAATGCTATATTTGCATAACAAATTAGGGAGTAATTTGTTATGAAATTTAAACCTTAGGGGGCAAATTGTTATGAAAATACAAACCTCAGGGGGCGGTATGTAATTTCTGAAACTTCAGGGGGTATCTGTAATATAACCAAACCCCAAGGGAGGTATATGTAATTTGCCCTTTTTATCAATTCAAATCTTTGCTACTATTCAAATTCACCAACCCGCTACCAAGCCACTATATGTTCAAATTTTGAACAGATCTTTTTTTTATCTGTTGCACCATAGATTTTTTTTTATCTGTTTCAATCATTTCAACAACAACTACTCTCCATTGTTCAAAATTTGAACAACAACAACAACCACAATAAAAATAAAAATAAAAATTGAACAAATATAAGCATTTCAACAACACAAAAAAAGTATTTGTGCCACTATTTATTACAATCAACAACAAAAAAGAGAGAGATGATTAGGGCAGACGAGGAATCGATTGATCATCATCATCATCACGATCGGGGAACAGAAACATATCAAAATAGAATCCACAAGTAGAGATGGGGGCAGTTTGAAGAATAGCCGTCTACGGTTGCTTGGGCCAGACGATGAATCGATCGATCATCATTATCATCATCACGATCGGAAACAAAAACAGATCAAAATAGAATCCACAAGCATTAGATATTTGAATATATACACACATAAATGTATATATAAAAAGAGAGATGGATCAGAATATCCTAGCTTGGATTTTTCTCTTAAAGAGAATAGCACTCGGTAATTTCAGTTTCGATCATCTGGGGAAATATTCATCACTTACATCTCTCTCATACATGTTTCAAACTCAAAATAATTAATAATAAAAAAAAAACATATATATGATATATGAAGAATTTTTCCGAGTCTGATTCGAATGGACTCTTTTCAAGAGCCCCCTTAACAAGTGAGGGTTTGAAGGCAGAATAGGAGCAGAGTGCTGGTAATCGGTATTCGATGCATAATTTCACAACACCCATCATCATTATGATCATCTCCACAAGTCTCATCCAACGAAAGAGTCCTTGCACAGATCTTAGGGCATGCTTGTTTTGAAGGATTAATGGGTGGGATTGGACTATTAGTCCCATTGGACTAATAGTCCATTGTTTATTTGTAAAATTTTGCTATTAATCCCACAAATATGGGATTATCCTATCTCATGGGACTGTGGGATAGAACCATGGGATTGGTATCCCATAAGATTATTTTGTAAAATATCCATTTTACCTTCCATGCTATTACTTAGTAAACAATTAGAAAATGATAAAATAATCTTTTGAATATTTATAAATTAATTTAAAATTATATATTAAACAAAAATTATAAATTATAAGTTATAAATTATAAATTAAATTTAATTAAAAATAATAAATTAAAAATTATGGCCTTATAAATTAAATTTTTTTAGTGTTGTTAAAAAATTAAATTTACATATTAAATTAAATTATTTTTTTAGTGTTGTTAATTTAAAATTATATATTAAATAGAAATTATAAATTATAAATTAAATTTATTTAAAAATAATAAATTATAAATTATGGACTTATAAATTAAATTTTTTTAGTGTTGTTGAAAATTTAATTTATATATTAAATAAAATTATTTTTTGTTGTCGTTAATTTAAAATTATATATTAAATAAAAAATATAAATTATAAATTATAAATTTAATTTAATTGAAAATGATAAATTAAGAATTATGGCCTTATAAATGAATTTTTTTTAGTGCTGCTAAATTATAAATTATAGATTACAAATTTAAAATTATATATTAAATAAAAATTATAAATTACAAGGGTAAAATAATCTTTTGAACATTTATCATTATCCAATCCGTTTAACCAAACATTGGATTCACTAAAAATAGTCCAATCCAGATATCTAATCCCATGACCAAACAAATATAGGATACAAATCCAATCCGACCAAATAGTCCGGGGACAATGTATCCCGGGACTAACAGTCCGATGGATTACAATCCCCCTTATCCAGTCCGTCCAAACAAACTCACCCTTGGTGCCTTCACAGTCAAATTAGATGAGTGGAAGAAGTTAGGGATAACGAAGATCTCGATCGATTGGAGCTGAGAGATGCAACGGCGAAAATGAGAGGATCTGAGATCCTGATCTAGGAGACAGAGATCGAGGTGACACTACGGCGAACATCGATCGGATCTGAGAGGCGCGACGGTGTGGCGACGGAAGAAGAAAGACCATCAAGCGATAATGAAGGAAAAGATATCAACAGCTAGCGATAGAGAGAGATCGACGAAATGTTCTGACGCGAAGGTGCTAGAGCTCTGACTGCGGTGCCGCCAGGAACACCACCACCACCGTTGTCACCAGCAACGAAGGTGGCAATGTCAGGAGATGAAGAGGGGGGAGAGAGAGAGAGAGACTGGTTTCAATGTGGACTTTTGGTTTCAGAGGAGAGAAAGAAAATGTTTTATATATAGAGGGGTATTTTAGTCATTTTGCTTAGCAATGTCTTCATGGACAAAATGTTTCCGCACCTGAATTTTTGACCAAACAAAATTAAAATTTAAACTTATGGCCCGACTGCCTTGTTTTTTAATACACTAGGGCACAAATTGTTTTTAGTCCATTTTATTCTTAAAACATAATAACATTTCTATCGCAATACCTAACACTTAATAAATTAACAAATCTTAGTACACAAAATTTGTCTCTACTTTTATCAATTTTTGTCATATAACACGTACTAGTACTCAATTTTTGAACATTGGAGATGTTCTAAGGTCTTGAAGGGGTTGAAGCAGACTTAGATAGCAGGATTTTTTCATTTCATTTTATTTTTTTGTGCTGATGGTTGAGCTTTAAATGAAGCTTTCATGCTTTGTTGTTTCAAAGGTGAGTTTCTGACCTAGGAGATCAAACTGTCCATGAAAAAATAATGCTACGGATCAGAATCCGTATATAAAAAAAAATTCAGAAAAAAAAGTAAAGTGAGGTTGATATTCATTCTAATGGTTACATGAATAGTACAAAAATTGAGTCTAAATCATATATTATTTTTTCTAGATAAAATTGTGTGAGTTTGGTGGTGTAATTTTCCCCCCCAAGAAACAGACAATCGTTTGTATTTTCTTAATTTAAAAAACAGATAGTTCTCTAGGGTTATACGAAGTTTGCATTTGGGACTGATGCATGAGCTAGATTTGGCATTTTTTTTATTTTACATGTTTTCATTTCTTTATATTTTCAGAAATAGAAATAATAAAAAGTTTGGGAACACCAATCGTCTTCATTTTTTGGGTGAAAACAGTTTTTGAAAATGCATAGAACTTAAAAATGTTTCCCCCCTAAAAATGTGTTATTTTCATAATAATTTCTTGGAAATAGTTTAGAAGAAAATAGTGTGGTGAGTTTGTTGTCAGTTTTTTTTTTTTTGGTTGGGTCACCTAACATTAATTTTTTTTCTTCTTAAAGCCTAGCTTTGATCGGTAATTGGCGCTTGATCAATTCATAACAAGGCCAGAGATTTACATTTCCGAATATTCTCAAGTAAAGCAGCCTAATTAAGATTGTAGAATTGTAAGATGTTTCGATTTAGATGGGGAGACCCCTAGATTGACTTTGTCATGCCATACTATCAACCCAGATTGTGAAGGGATTGATTGGGCTTTGAGTAATTGCTAAAGCTCTTAATAACAATGTCTAGCCCAAAGGGAGTTCGGCCTTACATACTAAACCAAGCGGGCGCGCGCACACATGCACAAAAATGCCCAAGATTAAACTTCAAAATAAAAATATTCAAAATCTTTTCAAGGCTCTAAAAATGGCTCTGGTTGACTTTGTTTTGGAATCGTGCAATAGTTGTCGAAGTTATAGGTAAGTCACGGCCAGCGGCACGTGGCGTTTCACATGTATTATTATTGGTAGAGAGGATAAAATTTATAATTTTATACTTGATGATTAAAGAATATAAAGATATATAATAATTTGTGACCGGTGAAAAGTACCATCACGTGACACTCCAAGACCAACTAATAATTTTTCTAATTGTTGGTGTTTGGACACATCAAACTATTATTATTATTATTATTATTATGCTTTTCAAACACTATAAATTATTTAAACTTGAAAATAGTTTGCTGACTAAAAAGAAATTTACAAAAAGCTGAGCCTAAAAGTGGGCTTTTTGATAAGAATTGAGTTTGCCAAATGAGCTTTTTTTAATTAATAAATTAGCTTTTTTAAAACACAACCTATAGTTTAAGGAATGATTTGAGAAGTTAGTTAAAAAATAATTTTTTTATTTTTTTGTTTTTTTATCTTTTTTATTTTTTTATGTGTAAAAAAAGCATGAGAGGTAATGTGATCCAAAATGGATTAAAAGCTAAAAGTTAGATTTTAGCTAGGACTGAGCAAGGAATCCGTGAAATCCGTAATCCGATCCAGTCCAGTCCAATCCGATAGGTTTGGATTGGTCTTTTGAATCCGCGGTTCCGTTCCGGATTGAAAAATTAAAAATCCGTAGTCCACGGATTGGTTCCGGATTGAACCTCACGGTTCCGGATTGGAACCGATCCGGACCGTATACAAATAGTCTATATTTTTATTATACATCCTCCCCCTATAGTATCTTCTCTTATTCTATATAAAATCTAAACTCAAACCTAAAACCGTATAATATCTTATTTTATTACTTTTGTTTGTATTTTCTTATAGTTATTTAAATTTAAGAACAATATGTCACTATTATAGAAAAACATGTTACTATTATGGAACTGATATAGCGCTATGTTTATATTTTTATGAAATTAAAGTGTTATATATATATATATATATTTGTTATTTAATTATGTGAATCGGTAGTTCTAAACCGATCCAATCCGTATTTAAATGGATTGGTTCGGATTGGTTCCATGATTTAAACGGATTGGATTGGTTCCAATTTTTCAGGAACCGTAGATAACGGATTGGTTCTGGTTTTACCCCAATCCGATCCAATCCGAACCATGCTCACCCCTAATTTTAGCTAGCTTTCCAAATTGTCCCAGGATGAGAATTTCATTTCATTCAATTTTCTTACATTTTTCTTTTATTTAAGTAAATCAAAGGGTGAAGCATTAATAAATTTTAAAATGTGATATTGTGAACTATTTAGTTTTTCATCTTTTCTTATGAATTTAAAGGTCTCATTAAAGTAGAAATTACACAAAAAAAGTAGTCACATGCACATTTGGGTTTAATTTTTGAAGGATAAAAGTAGATTTCTTTAAATGTGAAATTACACATTTGGACAATCCGCGTTATAAACGTTTTGTATTTTCTCTTTTTTCTGGACTGTTGTTCGTAATATGAGATTTGGACAATCCGCTCGAGTGGTGTCGTTTTGACACCTTTTTTTGGACAATCCGCTCAAGTGGTGTCGTTTTGACACCTTTTTTTCTTTTTCTTTTTATTACTCTCTGTGTGTGTGTTTTTTTGTGTGTGTGTGTTGTTTGTTGTTTGTTGTTCTGTCTCTAGAAAGAAGAAGACGACAAGAAGTTTCCAAAATCACACAGAGCTTCATCTTCCTCAAGATCCAAAATCAATTCCTCAAGATCACCATTACATAAAGCTTCACTCCTCCCTTATTCTTCACTTGGAATCTTTATGAACAAAATCAACATAGAGCTTCATCTTCCTCAAGATTCAAAATCAATTCCTCAAGATCACCATCACAAATCCAAAATCACCATCATACAGAGCTTCACTCCTCTCTCTCGTTCTTCACTTGAAATCTTTATGACCCTCTCAAAGCTTCATCTTCCTCAAGAAACAAAATCAATTCCGCTTTTTCCTTTCCAAAATCCAAAATCAAATAAAAACTAAACCCAAAGAATCAAAATTAAAATAAAAAACAAACCCATCGAAGAAGAAGATAATCAAAGAAGAGGAGATTGGCTATAAGAGGAGTTCAAAAAATTCACCGAGGAAACCAAAAAAAAAGAAAAAAAGAAAGAAAGAAGAATCAGAGAAAAAACTCAGCGGAAGATTGAGCTTCGTCAGCTGAATCGCTGTCTTTGTTCTTCGAATGAAAGTGGAGAATGAGAGAGATAAGTTGTTGGAGAATGAGAGAGATAGAGAGACAGAGAGAGAGAGCGGAGGATTGGGCCATTCGAGCCTTATTTTGTCGAGCTACCAGGCATTTCTGTATGAACAAATATGTAACACTCTAATGTAATATACTAAAAAACTCCTTAGTGTGTTTTTTCCAAACGTAACAATCCAAAAAAAAAACTTCTTAATACACTTTTTCTAAATGTAATATTCTAATGTAACACATACAAAAACACTAAAAAAAAAATCTTAGTATACTTTTTCCAAATATAACATTTTCAATTTGAAATTATATATTTGTTCAAAACTTACTAAGTAATTTTTGTACTCTTTTTGGAATGGTTTGAAAAATATCATATGTTTTTTTTATTTATTTTTTATTTTTTTATTTTTTTTTGGAGTCTTAGATTGAAGTGTTACGCTAAGGAGTTTTTTTTTAAAGTATACACATGAGAAAAGTATATTAAACAATTTTTTTAAAGTGCTACATTTGAGTGATACAGTTTGAAATTATACATTTATCCAAAACTTACTAAGGAGTTTTTGTACTCCTTTTGAAATGTTTGAAGAATCTCGCATCCTTTTAAAATGTTTGAAGAATCTCATATTTCAAGTTATTTTTGTACTCCTTTTGAAATGTTTCTAAATAAAAAAGATTCAAATATAAAAATTCATCCTAAATTTGATTCTCATAGATTATGTATTTTACCTTTTAAGCACGAAAAAAAAAGGAAACATAATAAAAATAAAGATATAACCGTAAATCTAATTTTTAAATAATATATTAAATTTATCTTTTCAAAATTAATAGGATTAATTATTCTACGACAAAAAATTATTATGATTAAATGAATCATCATTATTTAAAATGAGATTTATAGATAAATTTCCTAAGCCAAACACTAAAATTATGTTTTAAAAATGTTGACTATACTAATAAATATTGAGTATAATCATTTCAACTTGTTACATTGTGTCATCGATTAAAAAAAAATTATAAATATAATTAGATAGTGTACGAGGAACAAATAATCTTCTCGTATAATCCTATTGATCAAATTCGCGCTCCTCCAAACGTCGTTGTTTTACTCCCTGAAAATACAAACGTGAGCCAGCCGGCGGGTGTGTGCCGGATACCTCTCCGATGCCTAAGTCAGCAAAATAGACAAATAGACAAAAGCTCTGTGTATTCAAGAATCAAAGTTGTGTTACCTCTTCATAGGTGATGTTATGAGCTTTTATAGGTTCCGCGTGGCACAATCCAAGTAAGACTCTTACTCCTCCATGTAGAGTCCTTCTAGGAATCACATTCCTGAAAGATAATGTTTATCCTTCAACACCCCCCTCACTGCTTAAACCAAGTGAGATGGTTCTACCACGGTTGGATGTCAATACGACCGAGATAACATGGCCATGCTAAAGCCGCAGACTAGACCGAGCTCCCATTAGCTCGATTCTTCCTCTCACTGAGTGTACCTTGGTTTGACATATTCCAACTGGGTTATCTGAGACTGTACTAACCACAACGAGCTTGGACCGAACTAACCAATAGCAAGGTTCTGAGGAAAGCTTAACATACTTCGGCTCGATATGGTATGACCGAGCTAACTGTTACCACTCTCTTGGACCGGGCTAACTTCTAGGCCCTTTTACTCAGCCCTTCTTATTGTGGCCCTCAGAATGGCCCATTATCTAGCTCGGCCTAATTTATACATAAATTACCCTCTCAATTGCCCCTTAATTCCATCTACGTAGCATGATCGGGATTAACCATTTTCAGCCGAGCTAACAACTTTAGTTTTCTAAACCGAGCTAAACTGTAGCCTTCATCCGAGCTAAATTTATACCGGGCTCCATTTACACCGAGCTACTAATCTGTCCGGTCAAAATGTCTTTTCAGCCGCTGTAACTGAATCGCTTTCTATTCCTTGGACACGTGGCAAACTCTTACTGGCCCATCGTAGCTGTCACGCCGCCTTCGTACCTCGCGAATTTTGAACAGTCCCGTCTTTTTTCCTTCCTTTTTACAAAACAAACCCTTATGCTTCAAATCATTTCACTTGCACTATTCATATTCTCTCTTTCTCTTGCCTGAACCTCCATTGCTGCCACTTTTGCACCTGCGAAGCTTGCATTTTCAACATCACCGTCGTGGTTTCAGACCTACATCCTTCCTTCTCCAATCTGTAAGTAACTCAATCCTTTTTTTCTTTCCGTTTCGACTGGTTACATGTACTATTTGTATATACGTGTTTTCTTACAACACTTTTCAAAATAGTTTCCTCCGTAACGAGTAAGAACAACTTGAATAGTACCCATAACTACTGGTGAAGTAGTCTGTTGCTGCAAGGAAGAACTTTCTATTGCCGGGTGCTGTTGGAAGTGGTCCTACTATGTCTAAGCCTCACATTGCGAAGGGTCATGGGCTAGTTAAAGGTAGAAGCTCTCTAGCTGGCTGATGTATTTGGTGTGCGAACTTCTGACATTTCTCGCACTTCTTGGCATACTTCTCTGAATCTGCTTGCATGTATGGCCACCAATATCCCTGCGAAATTAATCTATAAGCCAATGATCTCCCCCCTTGATGGCTTCCGCATACACCTTCGTGAATCTTGAACAGGAATGTTTCGACCTTGCTGGGATGGACACACTTCAAGGAAGGTCCTGTGAAGGATTTCTTGTACAAGGCCATTGATGGGGAGAGCCAAAATCGCTGTGACTTTGCTCTTATCTTGTTGGCCTCCTCCTTCTTTTTGGGTAAAATGTTGTCTTTTAGGAACACTATGATGGGGTCCATCCATGAAGGGCCTAGTTCGACGCAACACACTTCTTCTACTTCAGGTTCTTCAATGCTTGGTATGGGTAAGAAGTCGATCAGTAGTGAATGTGGAAATGATGTATCTGCCATTGAGGCGAAGCCTGCTAGTTCGTCTGCTCTGCTGTTTTCTTCTCTGCCAATCTGCTCTATCCGTACTACTTCGAACTTCATGATCTCTTTTCTAACTAACTCTTGGTACTTAGCCATTCTTTCATCCTTTGATTCGTAGTCGCTTGAAATTTGGTTTACCACCAGCTGTGAGTCATTGTAAACCTTTAGCTCAGTGGCCTTCATGTAGAGTGCTGATTTTAGTCCTGCCAGAAGTGCTTCATACTCCGCTTCGTTGTTTGATGCTGGGAAGCCAAGGTTGACTGCCTGTTCTACTACTAGGCCATTTGGTGAGATGAGGACTATGCCGAGTCCTGCTCCGTGTCTGTTGGATGCTCCATCCACGAAGAGCTTCCACATCTCTCCAACAAATAACTTCCAGCAGGTAGAGGGATCGGATGATGCCTTGGGGTCCTGAGTGTTGCTAGTGTGTTCTTCAAAGTCCACACTTACTGTTTGCCCCTCGCTGTCTGATTGTACCAAGTCTTTATTTGTTGATGGGTCTTTACTTGGTGTAGCATGGTTCGCTTCTTCCAGCTCATCATTACTCTGGTCTGTCCTGGGATGTGGCTGGGTATCTTGTATCAGGGGTTGCACTATCCCGGCACTACTTTCCATCCCTATTTCGGTTGTACCCGTTAAGTCGACTGGGCAGATGTGATGACTTCCTGGTGTGAATTCTGCGACAAAGTCTGCCAAAGCTTGGGCTTTTATCGCGGTTCTGGGCTGAAACTTGATGTCGAATTGTCCCAACTCTACTGCCCACTTCAAGATTCGCCCAGAAAAGTTCACTTTCTCAAACAAAGCTTTTAATGGAAAAGCTGTTAAAACGATTATGGTGTAGGAGTGAAAGTAATGCGACAACTTCCTTGAGGCCATCATCAAGGTTAAGGCCAGTTTTTCCAATGGTAAGTACCTGGTTTCTGCGCCCAACAATGTCTTGCTGACATAAAAGATAGACAGATGTTGGATTCCTTCTGCTCGGACCAACACTGCGCTAATTGCGTGCTGTGAAACTGCCAGGTACAAAAATAGTTCTTCTCCAAGTATTGGGGTCACCAGCAGCAGTGGAGAAGACATGTATTCTTTCAAACTTTCTAAGGCACGGTCGCATTTTTTATCCCACTCAAACTTGGTCTTTAACGCTTGAAAAAATGGTCGACATCTGTCTGACGACCGACTTATGAACCAGTTTAGCGCGGCTGCCACACCAGTGAGATGCTGTACTTCTTTTACAGAGTTGGGTCTCTCTAGATCTTGAATTGCTTTGATCTGAGAAGGGTTTGCCTTTATGCCTCGGTTGGTCACCAGGAAGCCTAGGAATTTGCCTGATCCTATGTCGAACGCACACTTAGATGCATTAAGGTGCAACTTGTGCTTCTTTAGGATCTGAAACATCTCACATAGGTCCCTGAGATGGTCATTCTCATCCTTGCTTTTGACTACCATATCATCGATGTAAGCTTCCATTGTTCTGCCTAACAATGGTTCGAACATCTTGGTGATCATCCGCTAGAATGTTGCCCCTGCGTTCTTTAAGCCAAAGGGCATGACCTTGTAGCAATACAAACCTCTTGGCATTGTAAAAAATGTGACCTCCTGGTCTGGTACATACATAGCGATCTGATGATAACCTCTGTATGCATCAAGAAAGCTAAGTCGGTTGTGTCCTGCCGTTTGGTCTACCAGTTGGTCTATCTATGGTAGGGGAAAGCTGTCTTTTGGGCACGCCTTATTGACTGTTTTGTAGTTCATGCAGACACGCCATTTTTCATTCTTCTTTGGCACCACTACCGTATTAGATATCCATTTGGGATAGTGCACTTCTCTGATAGCTCCTGCCTCCAAAAGGTTTCCCACTTCTTTCGCCACTATCTCGGCGTGGTGGAGCGCTGATCTGCGAGTGCGCTGTATGATTGGTCTTGCAGTTTGGTGGACATTCAATTGGTGACAGATGAAGTTTGGGTCAATGCCAGGCATGTCATACGGCGTCCAGGCAAATACTTCGATGTTAGAGGTCAAGAATTCCATGACCTCTATTCTCTCGGTGCTGGACATAGATGAGCTAAGCAAAAAGAACTTTTCCGGGTCCTTTTCATTTATTCTTACCTGTACCAAGTCTTCCACTGCCTTCTGTTCAGCGGCTTTGCCAACATCCGCAAATAATTCATTGCTCTCAGGTTCTTCTACCATTTGAACAAACCCTTTGGCAGCTCGGTTGCCATTTACTGTAACGAAGCACTGTTTGGACATAATTTGGTCTCCGAAGACCTCTTCAATTACTCCAGTTTCGTTGGGGAACCGCATTACTTGATGGTAGGTTGACGCTACCGATCGCAAGGCATGCAACCATGTCCTTTCCAAGATTATGTTGTAAGTGGAAGGGACTTTCAATACCCAGAACTCCACTTGTTTCGTCATGCTTCCTGCTCTGACTGGGAGGATTATCTTGCCAACTAGCCACTCTGGCATTGAGTTGAATCCGATCAGGGGAGATACGGCAGGTGCCGAGTCTTTGTCCTCCAGTTTTAACTGTTTGAAGGTTTCGTAATACATTATCTCACATGAGCTCCCTTGGTCAATCAAAATTCACTTGACGTCGTAATCCTTGATTCGGAGAGTGACGACCAGTGCGTCATTGTGAAGGCAATATATCCTTGCCAAGTCTCTGTCTGAAAAAGACATGACGTTCGTGGCCTCTGTTTTCCCCTTTTTAATGGTAGGCTGGGCACTTAATACCTCTCTTAAGTGCTCAGCCTTCTTAATTATTCCCCTGAGCTCACATACTCGCTCAGGTTCGTATACCCCATTATTACGTTTATCACGCCTTGAGGTAGGGCGTCGATCGGCGTTCCATTTAGATGATCGTGGTTTTAGGGGGCTGGCTGTGTCCCTCCTTCTATGTACTGGTTTAAATGCCCAGCTGCCACTAACTCCTCCAGGTGCTGTCTCAACAGCGTACAATTTTCAGTGCGGTGCCCTTTTTCTTATGGAAGGTGCACCGAGATCTTTCGTCATAGTCCTTTTGTGCCTCTCCCAATTTAGCTGGCCATCTGATGAAAGGTTCATCACGTATCTCACTGAGAATCCGATAGATCGGTTTCTTGAACACCGTGGTGATGGCAGTGCGGATTCTTAACCACCTTTTGTCTTGGTCTTCTCCGTTGTCCCGCCTGCCTCGCCGTTCCTATTTGGACGTTCTACCGCGTTGACTTTTGCCGTATTCTTTTTATTTGGTATCGCGGTTGTACCAGACTTTGTTTTAGCACGGGCACCGTCCTCCTCCACCCGAATGTGTTGGTGTACCCTCTCCATTAAGGCTTTCATTGTGAGGGGGGGCGTCATGGTAATTGAGTCCCTCAGCCTGTTTCCGACTAGAAGACCTCTTTTGTATTGCGCGATGGTGAGATTTGTGGGGCAATCTCCTATCTGGTTAAAGGTTTCCCAATAGTACTGTTGTAAGATCTCAATGTCTCCTTGTCGCCCATGTCAATGGAGAGTAGCTGATCGATCTCTACTGGCGTCTTGGTGTTCGTTCTGAACCTTGTCACGAACGCCTCTGCTAATTGCGCCCAGGAGGCTATGCTGCCTTCTGGTAGCCTTTCGAACCAGGTTAAACCTAGGTCGCCAAGGCTGGATGAGAATAGGATGCACATCAAAGCCTCGTTCCGCCGGTATACTTCCATGACCTGGCAAAAGTGGCTTAGGCGCATGTAGGGGTCTGTCTTTCCCTCGTAAGTCGTAAATTTAGGCTGGATGAAGCCTGAAGGTAATGGTGCGTTCTCAATCGCCGGAACAAACGGCGAGCTATGTAGCCTTGCCAATGCTTTATCTGTTGGTTCGTAGGCAAGGTACGGTATTGGCATTCCTACCTCGACGCTTCCATGCATCCGAGGAGCCAACCGTTGAAAGGCTGAAACTCGGCGCAGGTCGCGTGCCCTGGCATTCTCCTTCCGTCGTGCCCTTTCTTCAAGCACAGTCCGTAAGTCAAACGATCTAGGCAACTCCGTTTGCCTAGATGATGTCTGGTGCGCATGTGAGGGTCAATAGGTGTTTCCCTCAATGTAAGATCTCAATGTTCTCGTTCTCTAAGACCTAGAGTAACGAGTCCTGAAAGTCTTTGATCAAGTGTCGCCTGTTCTGAGGCTCCTACTCTCTGCTTACGATGGCGTGGTATGCCTACCACGGTCTTCTGAGTGGCGAGGAGACGTATTGTTTTTGCGCCCCTCTCCTGTTGCCACCCCCTTTCCTTTTATCTGGCGCTTCATTAATTCCATGTCCACCGCCATCTTCCTGATTAACTCGTCCTGCTCTTTTACTTGATCCTCCGCCTCTGCTTATCAGGACTTAATGAGCGACGGGGGCTGTTAACCTGCCTTCCCCTTGCATCCCTTCGGGGGTTCTGTTGCTGGGGCTCCAAATTTGCCATGGGAGGGATGGAAGGCAAACCTTCGCGCCTTCCGTCTCCTGCAGGGGTTTGTCCGTCAATGGCGGACTGTGGCAAATCTTCATTGTGTGCCATTACGTCTAATCTAGCGAGGAAAAACTTTGATCAAGAGGTTTTGTTCTTTCTGTGGTTCCCACAGACGGCGCCAATTGTACGAGCAAGAAATAATCTTCTCGTATAATCCTGTTGATCAAGTCCGCACTCCTCCAAACATCGTTGCTTTACTCCCTAAAAATACAAACGTGAGCCAGCCGGCAGGTATGTGCCAGATACCTCTCCGATGCCTAAGTCAGCAAAATAGACAAAAGCTCTGTGTATTCGAGAATCAAAGTTGTGTTACCCCTTCATAGGTGATGTTGTGAGTTTTTATAGGTTCTGCGTGGCACAATCCAAGTAGGACTCTTATTTCTCCATGTAGAGTCCTCCTAGGAATCACATTCCTGAAAGATAATGCTTATCCTTCAACACCTCCCTCACTGCTTAAACCAAGTGAGATGGTTCTACCGCAGTTGAATGTCAATACGACCGAGATAACATGGCCATGCTAAAGCCGCAGACTAGACCGAGGCCCTATTAGCTCGGTTTTTCCTCTCATTGAGTGTACCTCGGTTTGACATATTCCAACTGGGTTATCTGAGACCGTACTAACCACAACGAGCTTGGACTGAGCTAACCAATAGCAAGGTTCTGAGGAAAGCTCAACATACTTCGGCTCAATATGGTATGACCGAGTTAACTGTTACCGCTCTCTTGGATCGGACTAACTTCTAGACCCTTTTACTCAGCCCTTCTTACTATGGCTCTCAGAATGACCCATTACCCAACTCGACCTAATTTATACATAAATTACCCTCTCAGATAAGCTTCACAAATCCAAAATTTTAATTGAATGATGATGCGACAATGTGATATAATATATGATAGATTCATATGCTATTCTCTTATAAAAGGTGTACCATTCCCTATATACATCATCAACTTTGATCTTTTTATATTTGATTATTTTTTTATTTTGATTTTTAATTTTTTTAATATTTGCCTTTCATATTTTAAGATATTATTTGGCATCTCCTATATTAATATTTTTTTTTTATTTATCTTTTTTAGGCCAAATCAATTCTTTACGGTTTGCACATTTTTTCATAAAAAAAATTAAAAAATATATTTATTTAGATCATCCTAAACATCCTCTAATTTTTGTTAAAAATTGGACAACAAATAACATATTGCAGTCACGTAACATAAAAATATTTTATTATATATAATTTATATCTCTAACATAAACTTAAATGCTAATATTATTATTTTTTATGTTATGTAATAATTATTATAATATTTTTTTGTCTAAGTTTAAATAGAAGTTAACTCCGAAAGTAAATTGAAAAAAATTTAAAACATAAACTGTCAAAATAAAAAATAAATAAATTTTAAGAATCAAAGTAAAAAAGTTATCAAATATAAAAAGGTGAAGTATAAATCACCTAACATTTAAATATGACACTTCCCTATTTACGTCATCAAACATTAAAGCATTTAAATAAAACGCTTCCCCATCTACATCGTCAAACATTTAAAGCCTACAAAATTTATGATAAAGTTGATTTATCATAAAATTTATTTATTATTGGACTAATTTAGACTTATTTTAGTGATTCAAATCATTTGTCTTATACAATAAATTAAGAAAATTATTCATATAAAAATTAAATTGATCTAATATTAATTGTCAGACTATTAGATTATTTTTATCTATAGGACGTACATATTTTTAAAAATAAACTGTTCATGTATTATAATATATATGTATATATATATATATATATGATTTGATCATGTGATTACATATATATGATCAACTCATTTTTTTAGTTATACATTCTTTTGAACTTGTCATATGAGATAAATGAACAGTTTAAATTATTAACATGAATATAGATTAGTTCTGCAATATGTTAATTTTATTTATGAAATTAAAAATTATAATTTTAATAAATCCGGACTCAAAAAGAGGAGCGAAGAGAGAGGAATCTTAAATCTTAATGAAGAGAAAGAGGGAAAGTGGAATCCACAAACTAAATGAAGGATTGGAGATTGGCTTTTAGATTTATTTTGGGCCCATGACTGATGACTTTGATTTTGTTAGGTGAATGCGAAATATACCTCTTTTTGATTGGTTAAAATAATAATTTTATTGTTTTAAATAAAGTTCATATTAAATTATTAAAATAATAGGCATTATTCACATACTTATGTAGGTGACAAAAAAAATTTCCGTTAATTTCACAAATTATAAATTTTGTAAATTTTTTAATTTATATAATTTTCTTGTAGAGAATATGCCTCAAAAGTGAAAACTATTCCTTGCCTTAAGGGCTCTACGGGGCTGTGTCATAATCAATGATAAAATGTCACCAACAAAAAAAAAATTCATGAATATCATATTTTCAAAAAAAAATTATACCTTCTTTGTAGTTCAAACAAAAATATATTAAATTTTATAAGTTTGATATGATTGTATTGAGCTCATCTAAAATTTTAATTCACAACATAATTAACACATTTTTATTAATAATCTGTTAGTTATATGAATGAAAAAATAATAATATTGTTATATTTTTAAATCTGAAATATATATTTTTTACTTTATTTATCTCAATATGTTCAAATCATCTATATTAGTTTAGTCACTTTAATCTTATTAAAAGAAAAATTAATATAATTATATTAAAATTATAATATTTATTATATTTTTTAATATAAGAGAAAATTTTAAAAAAAATGTCCCATAATCTGATCATTGTAACAAATAAATTCTAAATTTTTAATTTTATAAATTTAAACTTGAATATTTGTCCATTTTTGTTAGGTAAAACTAACCAAAAACAAAAAACAAAAAAAAAGGACATTTTAATTATTAAACTAATGTTCTGTCAATTTTACTGAACTAAAATAGATGAATTATTTAAATTGAAAATAAATTAAAAAAATTACAATTTTATTTTATTTTAAAGGTCAAATCTTATTTTTAATATAAATAAGAATAATGTTAAAGATTTTTAAAATTTTATCAAATGTTTTACTAAATATCACATATGATGTGAAACTTCCATAAGATTACATTTAATAAAATATTTAATAAGATATTCCTAACATTTTCTGTAAGTAATTTCCCCTATTATTTTAGTCACCACCTAACCACGCCATGGGACAAGAAGACTTCTCCTCAAAATGTCGCAAAGGTTCTTTAACAGCCCCCACCAACTTGCCAAGTTGCCATTATCCTCTCAAGCTAGTCCTTGTAGCTTATATATATTTATACATATATATATTCTTTTCTCTTAATTTTTTTGTTCTTTTTATCTCAAAATATTAATTTTTTATTATTCTAAAATATTAGTCATTTCTCAAAAATTAAAAAATAAAATAATATGAATTTACTATTTTATTCTTTTTTAAATTCATTAATAATGTAAAAAGTATAATTATGACAATTGATATTTTTAAAATAATATACTATCAAAGAAAAATTTTGAAAAATTAATATTTTTAAAATATAATAATTATATTATCAAAAAAAATTAAATTTCCTACCCTAAAAAGGACAATTATTTTACAGCGGAAGAAGTAATAAATGTTAAATATACGAATAATATTACCTAGTAATATCATCATTTAAGAGTACGAATGCATCATAGTTAAATTAATAAGAGTTAAGATTTACTTACTTAAATTTATTCATAATCTTTTATGAAAAATGCTTGGGAGCACTAATTAGTGCTCCCACTAATTAGGTGGCAGTGGGTCCCGTCATTAATGATGTGATGTTTTGGTCTTGGAATTTTTTTTTTTTTTTTAACTTTTTTAATGCATTAATACTATTAGTGGTGATATTTTTAATGGGATGAATTATTGTTGATCTTTTATTAATCAATAATATCACATCATCAAGTAAAATAATATTATCATTACACTCCATCATTATTTTGTAAGAATTTTATTTAGTAGTATTTGTTTAATAGTCAAGCTGGCAAGTTGAAGGCAGAATAAAACGGAGCTGTTTCCCTAGTCACTTTCATGGTTGGACTTGTTTGTCACGTGTCATCATCATGTGCTTACCGCTCTTCACGTGGTGGTTTCATCCAATGTGTGACCATCATTTAAAGTTCAAATTACTCGAAAAATTATTAAGCTTGTTTTGAAAGTAAAAATAATAATAATAATAATTTAATTTTTAATTTTTTATAAAAAAATATATGAAAAATAAAAAAATAATATGACTTAAATAAATCAATAAGTTAATAAATTATTATTATTATTTTTTTATGTTTCCAAGAGAAGCTTAAGTACTATTGAAATATCACGCGCTAATATTTTTATCAATTATTAAATATTATGTCATTTTATTATTTTTTTATAATTTAATATTAAATTATAAATATTACTTACTCTATTAATTAGAAAAATTCCCCATAACTTCTCCAATTCTCTCAATCAAACTAGTCTCCTCTCCATAATAATGTCCTGTGTATATATTTGTACCAATACTGATTCAGTGTTCTAATTGTATAGTATTAATGTCAATTTTAATAAATTGATAGTATCAAAAAAAAAAAAGTCAAGCTATCATATCAATAATGAGATCTACATAATATCACGTCATTAATGGTCAATTAGTGATTTTTAATTAGTGATCGGGAAATTTTTTATATCTATACATAGTGGGTGTTTGGGAATTGAGTTTTTATGTAGGTTTTTTTAGTTATAAAATATTATTGGATAAAAAAAATTTAGTATTTAACAAGATAGTTGAATTTTTTTGTGGTTAGATGTGATATTTGTGAGAGAAAAAATAAAATGATTATGGGATGGATGCAATATTTCGTTTTGATATATATATTTTTTTATTTTACAAAAAATTTATCTTTTAGTGAAAAAAATAAAAAAAAATCTCAAATTCAAGTTCCCAAACACGACCATATATGTATCAATCACATCTATCCAATCAATTGTTGAATGGGATGTATGTTCATTTCACTCTAGGGTTTTGTTTGACAAAAGTCTGCTTTGCTTTGCCTATCAGTTTCTGTACTGTTTTCACTTTTTCATCATATCCAAATACCTTTTCATCAAAAAGCATTTTCTCATAAAAACTGCCCCCACTACCATGCCATGCCATCCCCCCATCAAATAGATTTTTGCCTTATTTGGTATAATCTCTAAAGTTGATAGTTAAAAAAAAAAAAAATTTAAAATAAATAAATAAATATGTGAAAGTGGATTAATTAATGTTTTTTTTTTCTTATTATTAAGAGTATCTCCAATGACAAATATTATAATAGTATTGATATTGTCAAATTGTGACAATGAATAATAGCATTTGATTCAAATTATAACAATAACACTCTAATAGAGTATTTGACATTTTTGCCATTTTGGCATATAAACTAGTGTGTGAGATGTCTGTCCAGTCAGACGTCCCACGCATACCAATTTTCACTTTTCATTCCGTAAAAGTGACGAATGTGAATGAAGGAGGGATGTTTTGCAGGAAGGAATGGAAGAAGGGAGAGAAGTTTTTGTTGTGAGTTAGCAATTATGACAGTTGCCAAAACTTGTGTCAAATTTGACACAATCTTTGACATTTGCCATAACTTGTCATTGGAGCAAGCTTTTTGTCAATTGCTGCCAAATTATGGCATTAGCAGCTCTAATGACTTGTCATTAGAGATGCTCTAACTAAGATTTTTTTTAAGAAGACTTACGTGTAGATTCTAATAGATAGATTTATTGTTCAATAGATCCTATAATAATTAATGGTGTTTTTCAACAAATATTATTTAAAAATGTCACTAATTGTTAATTTTCAGACAGTTTAAAAATTTTGTCGCAAAAAATGTTATTAATTATAAGTTTTAACAACAGTTTAAAAAAAATCGCCATAAAAAAGTTATTAATTTTCAACTTCCAGCAATAGCTTGAAAATTTCGTTATAGAAAAACGTCACTAATTACAAATTTTAACAATAATTTATAAAAATTGTGATAAAAAAGTCGCTAATGGTCAATTTTTAGCAACATGTAAAAAAAATATCACAAAAAAATTATTTTTAATAATAATTTTATTAGAATATATTTTCAATAAGATTTAATCTAAATTAAATCTAATTATTAAGACCTATTACTAGGTTAATTTTTTTATTATTATTTATATTTATGTGATTGGACAATGTGTAACTTGGTTCAAACGTTTTCACCATTAGGAACTCTAGACAGGAGTCGCTTAAGTAGGTTTTATTTTAGAAATTCTTCACTTCGTTGACGTATTCACAAAGGGAAGAAAAATAAATATTAATACAGTGACAACACAATTCTCATATTTAGAAGTATAAAAATGATTCACGGCTTGTGGGCTGCTCGAAATTTGCCTATGGCCCGGGCTCGACCCAGCTCAGGATCTTGAGTCTAGGCCTAAGCTATCATTTTAAAGTCCAGTCCGGCCCGTGGGCCCGTCTATCGTCTCGCTCATGACCAACTCAAAGTCCAGCCCAATGCCCAATGTCATTTTTGGTGAAAAAAAGATAAATTTTGATAAAGAGTGAAAAAAAAAATTAAAAAAAATGTTCAAGCCTTGCCCAAACCCGACCTAATCCTGAGTCCAAATCCAGGCCAGCCAAGGCCCAAATACTCCCTAGGACTGAGCCTAATTTTCTGACCCGTAGCTTGACCTAAATTTTGACAGAAGCCCGCGAGACTCAACATGAGCCGACCCAAATTTACACCTCTACTCATACTCTAAATTTCAATTTAAATTTTGTTTATATTATAATATTTGTTCTATAATCGTCTTGTTAGACTAACAATCTAAAATTGCCTTACGTTCAATTTCTTGTTCATTTGTGTAATTTTATTGTAACATTTCAATATAACACACATAAAATCACTAAAACTACTTGGTATATTTTTTTTAAACGTAACACTCACAGTTTGAATTATACAATTACTCAAAGCTTATTAAAGAAAATTTGTACTCCTTTTGTAATAGTTTGAACAGTCTCACACCTTTTTGGAGTGGTTTGAAGAATCTTATATCTTCTTTTTTTTTTTGGAGTGTTACATTCAAATATTACGTTTCAAAAACGTACACTAAATAATTTTTTTGTGTATTACGTTGGAGTGTTACACTAAAGAATTTTTTTGGAGTATTATATTGGTATGTTTCATTGGAGTGCTACGTTTGAGTGTCACATATTGAAATTATACATTTGTTTAGGAGTTTTTGTACTCCTTTTGAAGTATTTAAAAAATTGTACATTCTTTTGGAATGTTTGAATAATCTCATATTTCAAGTCATTTCAAATAAAAAATATTCTCATATAAAAACCCATTTCAAATTTGATTTTCATAAACTGTGTATCTTACTTTTCTAGCACAAAAAGAGAAAAAAGATAGAAATAAAGAGAGAGAGAGAAGAAAACATAATAGAAATAAGGGTATAGCCATAAATTTAATTTTCAAATAATCTATTAAATCTACTTTTCCAAAATCAATGAGATTGATTAGTTTATAAGAAAACTCTTGGAACTAATCAGATCATCATTCCTCGTGGAATTTATAAGTAAATTTTCCTAATATTAATTAATCAAAATTAAATTAATAAAATTATTTAAAAATTCTCATTGCATAAAAAATGATTTTGTTATTGTTACAAAGTTCAAATAAAATAGTATCTAAGGGGTTGTTTAGGATGTCTTAAATAAGTGCACTTTTTGACTTATTGGACTAAAAAGTTGAAGAAGAAAATATGGTTGTTTGAGTTAACTTTTTAACTTTTTATGAAAAAATGTGTATTAAAAAATTGTGTAAATTAGTGTATAGGGAAAAATTAGGATTGGGAGTTGTGCAGCCGTACTTTTTGACTTTTGGCGAATAGTGATAACTTTTTAACTTTTTAAGTAACTTTTTGACTTTTTGGCCATATGCCAAACTTGGCCTTAATCATCCAATCTCATAAGATTGAATTGTAACCGGCGCGAATTTGCCTCGAAATTTTTTTTTTTTTGAATTTTTTTTTTATGTGTGCCATAAATCCTAAATCCTAATAAAAAAAAATCAAACCAACACAGTCTAACAAATAAAATAAAATAAAATAAAACAAACCAACATAGCCCAAAAAAAAAAAAAAAAAAAAAAACAACAACAACAACAATTTAGCCTATGTGGTTTGATAATATTAGTGAGTTGGGTTAAACTGATTGGGTGATAAAATTGACTGATCAGTTAGACTACTGGTTAAAAGTTATTAATTTCATATAATTTTGTACTAGTCTTTACTATATTTTTATTTCAAATCAGAAAGACTCGGAAGAAATAAAAACCTAAACCTTAAATCCTAAACTCTAAACCCACCCCTACACATAAACATCCTTAAAAAAAATAAAATAAATAAATTTACAACAGCCCAACAAATAAATAAATAAATAAAGCAATCAAACTAACACAACCCAACAAATAAATAAAAAATAATAATAATAATAAAAACAACCAAACCAACACATTTTCAAAAAAAAAAAAAAAAAAAATCAATTCGAGCCACATTCGAGGCCTCAATCTTTTTCCTTTATGAAAATGTTAATAATTCCACAATTCCTAAGGGTCTTACTAATTACTCTCTTTTAAGGATTATTAATAAAAGAGGCATAATAGAGTAATGCCAGTAAACCACCTCTTCTGACTTGATTTAAATATCATGTTATGTGACACAATTACTACTATAAATGTGATGGGTTTTACACAAATTTCATTAATATCAATTATTTACATATTTTTTAACATTAACAACATAAAACAGAAGTAGAACAATTGGGGGAGAGAGAGAGAAAAAAAAGTATATCCCCTTTGTAGCCATGGCTGAAAATTAAAAAGAGTGTTGAGCACTTACTAGAAATGGCCACATCATGCATGTGGGTAGGGGTGGGCGCGGGTCGGTTGCGGCTACGAAACCTCCAATCCGCCATCCGTCCGCCAGATTGACGAATTAGAGAAAATCAATCCGCATCCGTCCGCCAATCCGGCAGATGTGAATCGAGCAGATTGGCAGTTTGGCGGATGGATGCGAATCGGTTTGACGGTTTGAAATTTTATAAATTTTCAATATAGTTCAACTTGTGCACTTTCTCAAAAAAAACAAAAAAGTATTACAGTCAATGACTTAAAAAAGTATTACAATTACTGCATGCATCATCATCCAAAGAAAGAAAGTTTGAAACTTTAGAATATCACAATTACTGCATGCCTCATCTACATAAAATATTACAATCTGTGTTTCTTAAAATATAAAAACGATTCAAACCATCAAAACCATGAGCAGAGCAATAGTAGAGATTGTATGTCTCTGTATTGTTACATTTATATATGTTTTTGAAAACAAAAACCAATCAGCATATGTTATATTTTCTATTTATTACTTTTAGAGTTAGATTTAAAAATCAAAAAATATAGATAAATAATATGTTTATTTTTTTCAATTCAAAAAATATATCCAAGTTGAAAACTTTTTTTTAAACAGAATATTTGAACTCTTTTTCAATTGAAAACACAAACAAAATATTTAAACAAATTGAAAACACAAAGTCTTATAAATTACTTAGGGTGCTCGCGGTTTGGCGGTTCGGTTGCGGCCAAAGGAAGTTCAAATCCGTCATCCGTCCGCCAAATTGGCGGATTGAAGAAAATCAATCCACAACCGTCCATTCGTCATCACGCATCCGTCCAAAATGTGGTGGATCGGTTCGGTTCGATCGGTTTTAGCGGATCGGTATATCCGCTGCTCACCCCTACATGTGGGAGCATCCCTAAAAATTCCACAGCTTCTCATGATTTAGCAATCATCTTCTTTGTTTTTACTTTTTAAAAAATATATTTTAAAAAATTATATTTTTTTATTTTTTGTTTTTACTAAATTTTTTTAATATTTTAAGTAATTTTTTTATTTTTTACACACACCTAACATAAATACACTTAAAAATTAAAAAAATTATAAAAAAAATCTTTTAAAAATTTACTAAATACCAAACATACAAAAAAAATACAAGAATTCAATATATTTTTTATATTTTTATATATTTATTAATTTTTTAAAATATTTTTTCATAATTTTTTTACTTTTTAGATGCATCTAAGTAAGGTGCATCTTAAAAAGTAAAAAAAATATTTAAAATTTAAAAAATATTCACTAAAAACAAAAAAAACACGAAAATCAAAAAAATCAGTTTTCAAAAAACTTAATTCAGAAAACTCAAACTAAACACATTGAATATTATTTTTTAGTCTAAAAGTCAAAAAGTCACTAAAATAAAATAAAAAAACCAACAACTTATACTAAAAAGTCAAATATTCATTTTTCTCTCTACTTTTTGCACATCTTTTCGTAAAAAATCAAAAAATTATCTCAAATATATTAATTTTTTTATATCATATTTTAACCAAAAATAAAAAAAAAAAAACTAAAAAAATCAATTCCTAAACGAGGCCTCAGTATACTTAACTATAACATTTCACATTACCCCCAAAAGTATAAAATTATATGTACTCTCTCTTTTCGGCAAGGACATGACATCAACAAAAAAATGATTCAATGCTTGTGAGACATTATGAGGTTGTAGTATTTAGAGAGTATTGTGATTGATGAAAAAGTTAACTCACAACTTTACATTGAGACATGAAAGAACAGAACATTATCATGTAGTGTTTAGAGAATATTGTAATTAATGAAAAAGTTGAAATTCACAACTTTGTGTTAAGGCATAAAAGAACAAAATGAGAGGCTTGGCATTTGATAATTTGTAAGGTTAGCAACAAGTGGTACCCTTAGACAATGTAATAATTTTTCCATAATGATCTAGAGGACAAATCTATAAAATCCATTTCGTTATTTTCTCTCCTTTTATCCGTCGTTGACACCACCTTTGATAGCCACCCCAGCTCATTCATTACCTTCTCTTCTACCTCCCTAACTTTCATTGCCACCATTAATCCCAACCCCTTCCTACATTTTTCCAACAACCCTCATTATACATGAGAAAGGGGGAAAAAAGAGAGATTTAAGGTTTTAAAAGAAAAAGAAAGTGGTAGAAGAGAATGAGAAATCTCTAGAGGTTCACAATAAGAAAAAGAAAAAGAAGAAGAAAGATGAGGGGTCTATAAGGCTTCAAAGGAAAGACAGTGAGAATGGATGAGGTGGGGTAGCAGACAATGGCAGAGGTACACTAGAGGCAAATGTGGTTGAGTAGGTAAGGATAGGGGTAACGGTAGGGTTGGCATTAGCTGTAGGAATAGCAACGAGCCAAGGTAGGGCTGGGGATCAAACTCTCCGTCCCCGATGGTAGAAATTTTCCTGTCCCCGGTCTCTATCCCAGATGTGGAGCCTATCACCGGCCCCGTCCCCGTCCCTTAACGGGGATCAAGTTTCCCTGACCCCGAAAATTCCCCAGCCAAAATAGAAAAAACAACAACAATAACAAAAATATTCAACATTCATCAACAACAACAACATCATCAACAGATTTGAGAGCATATATATTCATCAAATGTAAAAAATAAAAAATCTAATACATTCAACAGATCATCATTTTCTTCATCTTCATCAACAACAGATCTGAGCTCAGATGAACGAAGATCTCACGCCAGCATTGGTGAGGTGACAGAAGTGACAGAACTCTAACGATTGAGAAACGACGGCAATCGGCAGTAACAGAGAGGAGAGAGAGAGAGGGGGCTTCAAAAAAGAGTGACGAGAGCCAGTGATGGAGATCGGAGGGGGGAAGATCGGCGTGAGGCAGTGATGGAGATCAGCATGAGACAATGAGATCGGAAGGAGGAAGATCGGTGTAAGGTAGTGGTGGTGGTCGGAGGAATGGAAAGAGATCAGAGGGAGGGGAAGGTTTTAGATAGAGAGAGAGCCTAAACTGAGTCAAAAGAATAAGGAAACATATATATATATATATATATATAGGGAGGGGTACAACTGTAATTTCATATCGAGGGTAAACGGGGACGGGGACGAGGACGGTGACAAGGTGGGTCTGGGGCTGGAGAAAGTATGTAATAACCCGACCCTCGTATATGTTTTCTGATATATTTTCAGTCCCTTATTCTGTGCATTTACATGCTTATTGTAAAAGTTCATGAGAAATTAAGTTTCATTAAGTGAACCTTATAATTATAAATCCATATCTGTTTAATAAGAAAACATATCTGTCACAATTAAAATGTTCAGATCAGAAATTGAAGACCTTAGAACCTTAATAATCTGAAAATGAATGAACATTTATGATCAGCATAATTTTTAACTAATAATAAGCATGTTTGTAGAAATTCGATTTGGGATGATTGATAGAGTTTTGTCCTATTCTACTTTTAATATAAATATGAGTCTCTTGGAGCAATTGGGTCATTTTTTTGACTTAAAGCCATTACTCAAGATATTTTGAGGGAAAAAGAATTAGAGAGGTCTGAGAAGAAGAGGTCAAGTTCTTCAAGAAGAAACATTGGGAAATTGGAAAGGATGGTAGGATCTCAAGCTTAAGGTATGTGTATTTTACTTGAATTAAGTCCTCTCTTGAAAATGAGTGAGATTTTCTTTGATAATCATGCAAATTTAGGGTGTGTGTTGGTTAAATTAAAAAGATGTGTTATCATGGAATTGATTTGGGAACTTTAAGGTAGGGGGTCAAAGTGTTTAATTTATAATTGTGAATTGCAAGGAATTGAGAAATCACTTCATAGTGCAATTGTTGTATGCTTGAAATGTCTTTGTATATGATTTTTGAACCTTGTATCATCAATTAAAGAGCCTAGTTAGAGCCTTGTAAAAGCTTGCCAAAAACTGAGTTTTGTTGAAAATTTCAAACTGTAATCTGTCCAGATCGCCGCATGTGCGGGGCTCACTGCCGCACGTGCGACCCAAGCTGGAAAAAATGTTCTGCTCCGTTTCGCGTGCTCGACCCTCTGATATTTTTAAAATATTTTTCTGATGATCTTAGGATGGCTGTAAATTCATTCGAAACGTAATGAGTCAGGAAGTAATTTGACAAGGAAAAAGGGAAGTTAATTTGTGAACTTTGTATGTGTGTAGGACACGCTTCATGGGGAAATAGCGCTCCGCCACAACACTGTGAGTAGTAGTACTGTAATCGTACGTTTACTTACCGTTAACAATTCTTATTCTTAATGCTCTGTTTTTACATAAGCAATTACGTTAACATTTATGTTGTTTGAAGATCGGTGAGAACATTGAAAGATTATGCGTACCTCGGTATGACTCTAGAACTACTCTGCATTCTGGGTATAGTTAATGGTTGTTATTAATGTGCTATAACCTGTAAATTACCTAAGACTCTGCACAAGAAGTATTAATACTATGCAACTAGTTAACGGAAAGAAATTATGACTATAAACTACGCTTAATGGAGATATGATATTTGAACGTCCTATCAGGAACTTCTATAGTCTTATTTGATTCAACACATGTTTTATGACATAGACATTTGTTTAGAATGGATTAACGAAATGAAAATCGGATAGAACCACGGGTTGCTTTAGATGTCAAGAATTGAATATCAATGATATTGTTTGGAGCATACTATTTTGCTACTAAGGGGCCTGAAGTTGTTTAATATCTACGACATGAATGCAAAGGTTTATCATCATTATGTAAACCACGTTAAAGAGTGTATGGTTCTGTCTCTGTTAAGCGTACTGTAATGACGATATAACAAGAAATGCTCTATTTTCTGATATGTTATGTTTCGAATCAGTAAATGACTGTCCTTATATATCAAAGTATTCAGGACATCCTTAACACAAGGCCCTAGCCTAGGGGTAATAATACCGTAGTTCAAGTATGTATAAGTCCCCGGTACTGGAGGTCCCTTTATGAAACTAAAAGGTGTGCTCTATATTGATTTATTAGCGCTATTGAATTACCATGTATAGTCAAACATGAATTATGATTTTTGTTTATGATTCAAGCATAATTAAGAACATGTATGACTTTATTTTTGTTTATCCGTTCGGTTTATGTTATGCTATGACATGATGTTGATTGACCGGTCTTTAAGACCTAACGATTTCTGGTATGGAACAAAGTACTGTACGGAACTAAGTGCTGCAATGCGAGTCACCTCTAGAATCTGTACGAGCCACCTCTTGAGTCCATACATATGTGAACTGAGGCCTATGGCCGTTTTGTGAAAGCTATGAGGCTTATGGCCGTTCTGTGACATATGTGAGGCCTATAGCTAATCTGTGACATTTGGGCCTATGGCCATTCTATATGATCTGTTAGTATGAAGCAAAGTACTGCACGGAGCTAAGTGCTGCCATGCGAGTCACCTCTAGAATCCATGCGACACACCTCTCGAGTTCATATATCCTAACAAGGGCTATATGCCATTCTGATAAGGGCTTAACACCACTCTGCTTAAGGGTTTCATGTCGTTTTGTTAAGGGTTTCATGCCAATCTGTTTAAAGTTTAAGCCTAAGGTCATTCTGGAAATAATTACAAGATTAAGTTAATTATGTGTTCTTTGCACTTATGTATGTACATTATAATTCAAGTTACTCATTAAATTGTTTACGTATTATTATTCACTGAGCTTGACTCACTTTGTGTTATGTTTGTTTCTGTAGGCACTCCACTTGGAGGTCAGTTTTAACCCATGGCATCCATTCCTCTTTTGTCAACCTCAGAGGGTCTAGGCACTTTTATGAAGGCAACTCATTTTATGAAGTTTTACTAAGTTTTTAGTATACTTAATTCTTTTATCTTTCAATGTTTCGTTATATGCCCAAGCTTGAGGGCTGGGTCTATATATATGTACATAACTGAGTTCTCTGAGGCACGTCACTGTATGTTTATCTGCCTTATGTTCTGTTGTGATCCTGGCATGAAAGTGATCGCTCAATGGATATAGTTCTTTTATTTATGTTGATTAAATGCTTCCGTTCAAACCCCATATACTATATATATATATATATATATATCAGGTTGAGTGTCCGGTTCAAAATTGGTCATGCCCAAACTTGGGGCAAGTTTGGGGCGTGACAAGGTATCATCATTCCCAGCCCGAAAATGATCGGCGATTTATTTTTGAATACCATCCTCAGCTCGTTGGAGGTTTTTTTAGGAGAAAAACCATTCCATTTGGGGTCGGAGGGTCAGGTCGGTTTCAATTTATCATCCCTAATTAGTTGGGGTGTTAAAGGAAGAAGAATAAAATACAAATTTAGCAATGCAATGTCTTAAAAAATAGGGTAGCCAACTAATTTTTGGATGCATTTAGAGGGCTTCATTGATCAAATTGTCCCACAACTTTTGCTTTCTCTATTCTCCATTTTCTTTTCTTCAATCCCACCCTCGCCCATCATTCCTAGCCCTCTCCTCCCGCCACCTTCAACCGCTTTCCCTTTCCCTTCCCATTTATCTTTAGACTATCATCACTCTCCCTTCTACTCCATATCGCTCCCCCACCATTTTTAATCTTTTCTCTCTCCACTGAATAACCAGTTTTTGCAAACCTTTGCCACTGCAACCATTCAAGCCCCTCAAAACTTCTCCTTGTAGTTTTACTCTCTACCTCCGTTATCACTACTACGAAATGTGTTTATTTTTTTTAACACGAAAAAAAAGAGTACCACTTGTTTCTTTAATAAATAATCTTTCACTATTTTGATATGCCATTGAATAACTTTCACAGAAAATGGATTCCATCTTTTTATTCTATGGTGTTGTGAACCTTTCCCTTGATTAGTGGTGAATTAATTCTTAAATTTATGAAAGCAGAAGGTTTAGAAGCATAATTTTTGGGGAAAAAAGTGGTCTCTAATTGAATACAAGAAGCGTCAAATTCAATATGAAAGTCATGTTTAGATTAAGAATTTGGGGGGCGGAAATTGAAGAGAAAGAATACAATAAAAAATAGTTAAAATCATTTTAAATTTTATTCTTTCTTTTCATAAAATTCTCCATAAATTCTTAATTCACACACACTTGAAGTGTACTGTGAATTGTGGTTCCATTAAATGCCCTTATGATATATATATATATATATATATTTTTGGGTAATTTTTAGAGAAAATTATTTATAAGTTCTATTAGGGAGACTTATGCTACATATGGTCTTACTAAAAAATTTATGTTCTCATAAATCCTGTGGGAAGTTTGTTGACACATTTACTCTCAATATTAGTTATTAATATCATAAATAATAGTAAAACTATATATAGAAAATTGAATGTTACCATAGATCATATCTATATAAACGTAACGTAACGTGACACTTAGATAAACGTAACGTGACACCTACATAAACGTAACGTGAATGTTACCATAAATCATATAACATAAACGTAACGTAACGTGACACCTACATAAAGGTAACGTAAGGAAATTGAATGTTATCATAGATCATATTTATATGAAACGTAACGTGATATTAACATAAACCAGCAACATTTTAACATTCAATTTTAAAAAATAAAAACTCATTAAGTTTGTGAAACGTAACATGACATGTTACGTTACGTTTATGCAGGTGTCACGATACGTTACGTTTATATAGGTGTCACGTTACATTACGTTACGTTACGTTACGTTACGATTATGTAGATGCCACGTTACGTTACGTTTATGCAAGTGTCACGTCACGTTACGTTTATGTAGGATCTTGTGGAATACATTCCTATCTAAATAGGACTTGAGACTCTAAGAAATTACACAGGATTTAGCCTATCATAAGTGTCTGAAAATGACTTATAAATAAATCTCCTTAATTTTTAAGTGTGTAAGTGCATATCATATGTATTTACATAAATTTTTACAAATATATATATAAAAAAAAATTCAAAATCAAGTAAATTTTCACAAATATATGTATGTTAACTCATAAAAATTTATAAAAATCACAATTTTTGTATATTTATGAGAACTTACATAATTTTACGATATAATTTATGTATATTTATAAAAACTTACGCAAGTACATATAGTATGCACCTAACACACGCAAACACTTTCTTTTTTTCTTTGCCTATATATAACCAAGTGTATATAGCTTAGACCGAAATAACTAATAAGACAATGGGACTGTTTATTACAGTTTTTGGGATGATTACAACTTAATTTAATTGGAGAGTTTGTGTTAAACTGTTTGGTACAACTTCTGCTTATAGCTTATTAGGCAAAAATAACTTAAATAATCTGAAAAAACTGATTACTTGAAAGGTGAAGTAGAGATGTTTTTAACTTTTGTTTTTTGATTAACAATTTTTAACTTAAAAAAAGCTCCACCAAACTGGCCAATGGGGTGATTAGAGAATTGGGATGGCTGCTGTGCAGTCAAATGGGCTCATTTTGAGACTCATTTCGATAATTCGAACTGTTCACATTTTAAAATACATCAAGTAGAATACATCTGCAAAAAATCAAGTTAATCGGATATCGTTTACCCTTTCATCCACTCACATTTTTATTTATTTTAATACTTTAAATTACAATTGTTATTTATTTGTGTAGATACAAATGTGAGTGAATAAATAGGTAAACGATATTCAATTAACTTGATTTTTCGCAGATATGTTTTACTTGATGTATTCTAAAATATGAATAGTTCATATTATCGAAATAGGCCCCCGAAATAAACCCATTTGGCTGCACAATAGTGACTACTGTGCACCCTCACACATCAGTCACCCCAAATCCGATAATTAGTGAAGATTATTTTAAGCTAAAAATTAATGAGTAGAAAGCAGAAGATAAAAGTACATTTCACTCAACTTCCCAAAAATTAATTTTTTTTTAATTTATTTAAATTATTTCTAATTTTATTTCTATTTAATAAATTATAAATAATTTATATAATCCCCGCCAAAGACTCCTAATATAATACATATTAAAAAATAAAGAATAAATGGATTGACAAAATTATCTACAACTGTTTTTTTTTTTTTAAAAGAAAAAGAAACAAAATTCGAAAAAGCAACATTCTTCACAAGATGAAAAATACACCAATAACCTCATCTCAAACATTTCTGTACACTGCATTGACCAAAATGCCCTTTTCCTTCTTAAGAGTTCCAAGCATATCAATCTCGAAATCTCATGGCATTCTAGTCATTTCCATCTTCACCAAAGGATGCTTTGGTGATTTCCACCCAAAAAAAAAAAAAAAAAAAAAAAAAAAAAAGAAAAATCATGACAACCCAAAAATTAAAAAAAAAGAACTGAAGTAAAATTTCAAATTTTTTTTTTTTGGCCTCCTTTAAATTGTGTGTTTATTATTCACATGATTCACATCACCTGTGATTTGCCGTCACCATCGCGTGCCAACCCTTCGGTGACCGACGCCAGTTTCTGGAGGTTCAACCTCACAACCGTATCGGCAAACAGACGCGTGTCTTCCTCGGTATTCCCATCCGGCACATCGACGACGTACGATTCAACAGCAACGGTCCAGATCCTCCCGTCACGCTCCAACTCATGCACCGTGGTGACCGACCGATAATTCCTCAGCCTATGCTCACCCCCGATAATACTGAACCCTGTGACGTGCCGGTCGTCGTCGAGCACATCGAGCCTCTCGGTACTGGTTGCAGCCGGTAATCCGGAGATGACGTTGACGTCCCGCGTGCAACCCGGGGTCATGTTAAAATCTTCCTTGACGGTACAACTCTTGATGAAATGCTTGTACGTTTGGGGCTTGTCGAAGCGGCGAACGATGGACCAAACGACGTCGCTTGGCGCGTCGATGGGTTGGGCGAGTAGGGATGAGCATTGGACTGAGTTGACTTGGTAGGTGTGGAACTCGGTGATGAACCGATTCAACTCGTTGAACTCGTCCTGGGTTAGACCTGGTGGAGGGTTCAGGTGGTGGGTGGTGGTGGTTTCGTTGGATTGTTGGTTTTCTTCGGCGATTGAGGAGGTTTGCCCTTTCTCCATTGCTGCATATGGGGAGAGAGAGAGAGAGAGAGAGAGAGAGAGAAGAGTATAAGGAAACTTGTTTGTTTATAAGGGTGGGGGATTATTGGGAATGAGGAGGGTAAAATCGGAAACTAAAAAAGAAATGGGTATTTTTGTTTTTATTATTGTGAATTGAATAATAATGGAATAATGGTGGTGACGTGACAATATCAGTATGTTTGATTTAAGTTTTCTGGATTAAATTTTTTGAAAATTGAATTTTTTGATTTTCGTGTTTTTTTTATTTTTAGTGAATATTTTTAAAATTTTAAACATTTTTTTTTTTTACTTTTTTAGATATACTTTACTTAGATGTGCCTAAAAAGTAAAAAAAATTGTGAAAAAATATTTAAAAAAATTAAGAAATACATAAAAATATAAAAAATGTATTAAATTCTTGTATTTTTTTTTGTATTTTTGGTATTTAGTGAATTTTTAAAAGATTTTTTTTACAATTTTTTTATTTTTTAGATGTATTTATGTTAGGTGTGTCTAAAAAGTAAAAAATTTGCATAAAATATTAAAAAAATTCAGTAAAAATAAAAAAACATAAAAAATAAGAGTATAGAATTTTCTGAAAATTGTTTTTAAAAAATTGAGAACCAAGCATTTGAAGGAAAAATTACTTAGATAATTTTAGAGTATCATCAAAGTATCACCAAATAAATTAGAAATTACATTAAGCGAATTTTTTTGATAAAATAATGAAATATTATAGGTCCAATAGGACTTATGTGTAAATCTTAATAAGTAGATTTATTATCCAATAAGTCTTATAATAATTAATGATATTTTTATCAAAGACTATTAAAAAATGCCATTAATTATTAATTTTTACCAATAAATTAAAAATTTTATCACTAAAAATGTCACTAATTATAAGTTTTAGTAATAGTTTAAAAAATAATCACAAAAAACGTTCTTAATTTTTAATTTCCAATGACAGTTTGAAAAATTCGTTAATGAGTTGCAAAAAAAAAAAAAAAAAAATACAATTCCGAGCATATGGAAAAAATAGTGAGACCAAGGTCTCTACATATTTGAGTTATTGGTCTGATAAAATAAAATAAAAAATAAAAAATGAAGTTATTGATAATTATTGTCTATACCGTTTGGTTCATAAATTTTGATCAATTTTTTTTGAAAAAAAAATATGTAAAGAAGTAAAATGTAACTACATTTTATTAAAATTTTACTTATCTTTTTTCTTTATTTTTACTTATCTTTCTTCTTTTTCTTTTTAAATTTCTATCTAAATTCATAAGCCAAACACAATATAAAAATTGTCTATAAAAAAGTACAAAATGTAAAAATATTCATAATTTTAATATATTTTTCACGTATACGTATTTCAATAACTTCAATACACATTTTTGACACAAACAAGTTATAAAGATTGTTTTTAATATGTTTACTTAATAAATATTATGTCTCAATTATAAAAAAATTTCACTACACTTTTAATTTGCTTCGAGAGTAATCCATAGTTACCTGTTAAGAGGAGAGTAAATTGACAGAAAAAAAAATGTATTCTTGTTTTAGTTTTTTATTTTTGTGAATTTAGGAGTTGTTTGGGATGTTCTAAATATGTTTATTTTTTTACTTTTTATGAAATATGAGTTGGATATGGATTGAGTTTGAACTGATATTGTAGAGAGGTGATGTGACTTAAATAGAATTATGTGACTTAAGCTCTGTTTGGGAAGTGGTTTGACTTTTTGGCTTTTTGAATTTTTTAGCTTGGGGTTAAAAAGCCTGATTTGGAAAGGACTTTTGACTTTTTTAGCTTTTTTAACTTTTTTGTGAGAGAAAGAATGTAATGATTATGGGTTGGGTGTGATATTTTGTTTTATTGAGCTAAATAGCCTATTTTGTTTTTTGTGACTATTTTAATCAAAAAAACCTCTAAACCAACTTCTCAAACAGAGTTTTAAATAGAATAGTGATTTTTTGACTTTTTTTTAGAAGGCGGCAAACAAAGCCTTACAATAAAATAATGGGTGATAATGTGAGAATATATTGTAATTTTTGAGGAAGTTGGAAAGGTGTCAACTAGTGGTGACTAACGACAGGTGGATTCTGACTCCTCTTGCCTTAGCTGTGGTTGCTTGACATGTCATCTGGCTGCGCTACAAGCCAAGCCAAGCCAAGCAAAGCTAATTTACAAGGATTTAAAAAAAATGAAAGACTAATTTTTTTAAAATAATTAAAATTTAATTATATAAAAATTTAAAATACAATAATACTGTAATTCTAATAAAAATCACTTTAAAAGATTCCAACTCATAAATTTATAGGATTGGGTAAAAAGAGTTAAGATTGAATTTAAACAATTTTTAAAGAAAAAAATAATAAAAGTCGATGTGAAGATAACGATAAAAGCCTGACTTAACTCACAAATTTTACATATATACAATCTATATAATAAAGGAGAAGGGTATTTGAAAATGTCTAATTTATGTTAGAGATACATTTTGATCCAATGGCTTAAATTGTCTCAACTCAACTTCAATGGTTGAGATGTATTTATTTCCCGCTCAAATGCTCTTTGAGCATCAACAGTACTCATCTCCTCTCAGTCTCATTTCAATTTTGAACTCTCTCTCTCTCTCTCTCTCTCTCTCTCTCTCTTTACCTGCATCGGAGCCCATCTCCTCTCTCTCTCTCTCATTTCAATTTGGCTAGAGTTTAATCAGGGGATGATTCGATTTTATCTCTCTCTCTAACAACCCCCAAACCGAGATCTGAAGAAAGAAAGTGGGGGAGGAACTTTATGAATCCGAATGCTCTGGACCGAAGATGGGCGGAACTTTATGAATCCGAATGCTCTAGAGTTTAATTAGGGGATGATTCGATTTTGCCGCTAAGTTCGCCTTCTTCCCTCCCAGCCCTCCATCTTACACTCTGATCGCCAGCCGATTCTACATACCGGAGGTCCCTAGGACGGACGACGTCGACTTTTTGAGGCTACGGACTCGACGAGGCAACGAAATCGTGGCCGTCCATATCAAGCATCCTAAGACCACTGCTACTCTTCTCTACTCCCACGGTAATGCCGCTGATTTAGGTCAGATGTTCGAGCTCTTCGTTGAGATGAGCCTCCATCTTCGCATCAATCTCATGGGGTAATCGTCATTATTTACTCTTCATTTCTTTTCTCTTTTTTTTATTTATATTATTTATTATTTTCAGCTCTGAACTTTGATTTTTTACCCCTTTCATTTGTTTGCTTTAATTTGCTTATTTGTATTTAAGAATTTAGGAACTTTGTAGGTTTTGCTTTATTTGTTGAGTTGGCTATATGAGGAAAATGGGTTTGTGTTTTAAATTTCAGAATCTAATGAGTTAGATTAGAACAATAAGGGACTTCAACTTGATAATTAGGACTGTTTTCTGTTTGGTTACTGTGTAGTGTGCGCTAAATACATGTTTTTATTATAAAAAAAAATGAATATAATTGGTATCCACTTTAATTTGAATGGATTTGATTTGATCTTTCAAATAGAGTTTGACATCAACGGTGAATTACCGCATTTCTTACGTTGCAATCCTTTTCTATTTTTACAATTGGATGCGGTCAAACCAAAATGTGTGCTGCCTTGCTGACATAGACTAATTTCAAGTTTCAACTTCTTCAGCAGATGACTATCCTCCTATTCAAGATTAGAGGGGATTTTTTTAACATTGCAACAATGTGTGAAAAGTTACTTGGATGATTCGATTTTCAGGGGGTGTTCTAAGAAGCCCTTAATGTATAAATAGCTATTTCAACCCCTTTGTAAGGTTTTCACATACCATTCCTCATAAGGTTCTCCAAAATCTTGACTATTTTTTTTTTGTAAGGTTTTCTTTGTGTGTATATATATTGATATATTGATTACATATTTTTTTTTGTTTTTTTTGTTTGAAATTGAAGAGTTGTTTGTACAGATTTTTCTTTGTTTTTTTTTCTTTGATTTTGAATAATTAATAACTGTTGATTTGTTGATTACGGTTTGATTTTTCTTTGATTTTGAATAATTAATAATTGTTGATTACGGTTTGATATGTGGAAATTTGGGGAAATTTTCAAGAATTGAAAACTGTTTTCATTCACCACCTTAAGAGAAAAACTTCATTACAACGATTATACAAATAGAAACTAATTTTTAAAAATCAGCCACTCTTTATTTATTACCAAATACCTGTAAGTATAATAGTCTGATATGAATCATGATTATTTGTTTTTTTTTTTAAGCCTTATTTTTTGTCCTCTTACATTTTATTATTATTCATAAGGTTGTCAATATCAGCAAAAGTGCATGAAAAAAAAAAGATCATATGAATTCATCTAATATTCATCAACTCCTAATTTTTTCTTTGTTCAGCCACAGGGATCATATTTTTCTTTTTTTTTTTTTTCTTGAGTATTGTTTTTCTTTAATTTTGGGTGTACTTTAATGGGTTTTGTTAATTTTGGGTGCACTTTACTTTACTTTAATTTTGTGCAACCATTGTATTAAGTTACTCTATTGAATGGTTGTTACCAAAATGTTCGAAACCCATTCTTGGTATCTTCTCTCATATTGATTTAGTAGGAATTATTGGAAATAAGAAGAATGTTCTGCAGTGTTTATTCTTACACAGAGAATTATTGGAAATAAGAAGAATGTTTCTTTGTTCAGCCACAGAGAACATTTTTGAGTGTTTATTCTTACTTGGACATGCATGTTGTTTATTCTTAATATTTGATATTTTTCTTTTATACTATCTGTTTTCTGTTTTTAACCTGATGCATATGGATAGGTAGATGGAACTTACATAATATCGAAAATTTGGTTCACAAAGTATGTACACTAGCTCGGGACTCCACAGAATAACATGAAAAAAGCTGCTTGAGGGCATCAAGTTTGCAGTGCCTCTGATAGTTCAATTTATTTTTCATGGTCCAATTTAGTGATCCAATTTTGTAAAAGAATTCATTCGCTATATCCTTCGATTAAAACTACATTTTCTACTTTATTTGTCTATTGTTTCCTTTCTATTTTTAGAAAAATAGACTTTCTAGATGTAATTCTATTTAATGATTAGCTTTTTCCCCTTGCAGGTGTGGTTTATGGCAGGGTTTTCACACATTTTTTTGTTGATTTTTATGAGGTCAGTCATTTTTTTCCCTGCATTACTTAAAGCTATCTATTGGCTTGCTGAACTCTATAGGATTTCTGAGAATCATTGTGGAGTTTCTGAGAATAGTCAATTAAATTTTTTACAAATTTTACTTCAACAAGGTAAAACTTAGTTACAATGGATTAGTTTTATTTGGTAAATTACTTTTATAAGTTTTATTGCACAAAAACAACAAAACAAGGCATACCCCATAGCAAACAAAGAAACAACAGTCTCAAAGAACCTTAAAAGCAATCAAGACAAGAACACGAGTAGAAACCATCTAATCAAAGCAATAAAGACAAACAGAACCTTAAAAGAAATTCCTATAGGTTACAATCATGCCTATTCATTCCTCCAAAAAATTCTGGAGTTTCTTTCAATCCAAACATGATATATAGAGGCAACAAACAATAATGTTCCCAAATGGGCCTTCATATTTGTGGTGTGTTATGCAACAAAGATGAGGAGAATCACTATCATATAATTTTATGCAACAAATGGGCCTTCCTATTATGTTTCAATGGTATCTTCTCTCATATTTTTGTTTTCGGTTTGATTTTGTGGAGAAATGGGAATCATCCCAATAATTTTTTAACTTGCTTTTGGATAATGGGAATCATCCAACTACCAATATTATTATTCTGGGTCTGTTTTCTGTTATTTTTTTGCAATTTTTCTATGTGGGTTTTCTAAGTTTAGGCTTAAGTTACAATGATGTTGTATATATTTTTTCTTTGTTAGGAATAGACATCATTTCTTTACTTGCATTTAGCTGAACCTTTTAGATTCACTTTTCTAAATTCTATACCTTTTAGATTCACTTTTCTAACACCTATAAATTCAATTTTGCTATAGAATTGTTGGTTTTCTTCTTCAACATTACCTTTGGTCAGGTAACTAATTGCAAATTTTGCTAGAAAGTTGTGGTGGTTGTTTTTGATGGTCAAATTTTGGATGTACTGTAAAATGCCTCAATTAAAATAGTTTACTTTCTTATATAATTATACTTTTTTGTTGTTCAAATAGTGAGTGAATCTATCAAGCCAAGTAAATGACTAAACAACCTTTCCTGCAGAGAGTTTGATTAACCATGCTTGAATGCACTTAGTGCTGGTAATGTGAATTTCCTAATTGATCAAAGTTATCTTATAGTTTATTCTACGTCCCCCCCCCCCCCCCACACACACACACAAATAGTGACTGAATCCATCATAGTTTATTTTCTACATTCCCCCCAAATAGTAAATGATACATGCCTTGGATATTTGGTAAGCTTAACAAAAATATAGGTACATTCAAATTGGTGAATCAATCAATGGGAGTTGGATCTTATTTTTAATAATAAACAGTGGGCAATTTTTACGGAGTTGATTTTAGATAATGGATAATGGAGCTTGCTTGGTTATATTTTTTATTCTTCCTTTTGTTTCAGGTACATATGCCTTGGCTTGAAGGTGTGTTTGATTAGCTCATAAAAAGTTATGGCTTTGTTTGCTACAATGGTTGATTAGGTAATTTGTCAATAATTTGTTGCTTATCTATTGTTTAACTTGGCTTCATTATACATGTTGTGAAAATTAAGAATCTTAAATTTTTACTAGCTAGGCTTCATTTTATATGTTGGCTATCTTTTGGATTATTAGCTAGATGTAGAGATGGTAGAGAAGCAAGAACCAAGAAGAGCGAGTGTTTGATTTTTTTTATGCTAATAATTTGGGTCTTCTATTTTAATTTTTGAATTTCATACTATTTTGTTGATAATCATTGTGATATTTTTTACTGTAATTTTAAAAATTAGCATTGTTTAGAATGCCTTTATGTTTGATTTTATTGATTTTCAAAAACAAGATGTTTTCGTTTGTTTTGATTAGACTTGAAAAATTCAAGTTAGACAATGAATGGAAGTGTTGTGTGGGTCTATTAGTGAATGTTTTAAGAAATGGAGAGCAATGGCACAACGGCCCATTTAACAAGTTAGCCTTTTTTTTTCTTCACAATTTTAGAAGTTTATTTATTAAGTTTCTTTTTATTGGAATTTTTCTTCTTGATAGGTGATTTTGGGGGTGGAAGAGAAATTTAGATTATATTGATTCAATAGAATAACTTTGCCTATTACTTTTTTCACACCCTATAACTCTACCAGTGCTTATAATCAATTAAAATTTTAATTTTAAGACTTAGACACTGTAGGCACAATTGTATATTCATTTTAAAATATATGTGACAAAAAAATGTGGTTATAATAAATTAAATTTTTGATTGGATGGGTTAGAGTCAATTTTTTTCTTCTTCTTCCCTTTACTCCTGTGACTCTTAACTCAATATATTTTTGTTTCATTGGGTGAAAATCGTATGTTATTTTTTACAGGAACCAAGCCTATTCTTTCCCTTCTCTTTCTTTCTTTCTTTCTTTCTTTCTTTCTTTTTTTTTCTTCTTTTCCTCTCTTTTTTTATTTTACTTTCAGAGTGAGGATTGTAAGTTCTGATAAAAAATAAAACAAATTATGCTTTTAGCTTTGCCAGTTAAACAATGCTGAGATTGGGTCAATGAGGTTTATAAAGAATTTGTAAAAAAAAAAAAAACAGTAAAGAGGTCTAGAGTAACAAAAGTCAGTTTTAAGCCAATTGGCCGTTTTGATTTTTCTTCAAATATTTGGTTTTGGAACTACATTAATTCAATAGACTATCTATGTTATTAGTTAGTCATCTTGGAGTAATGAGCGATGGCATAAACTTACTTTATGCTTGAAGCAGTTTAAACCTGCTTTATACTTTTAATTAGATGATTATGCATAATGGTACCTCATAAGTGAAGAAGAAGGTGGTTTCACTTTCAACCCTTAATGTTTGTTTTCAACTATTCACTTCTGTATTTATTTTATTTTATTTTATTTGTGTTAAAAAAATAAAGTTATCTGAAAATGATCCTGTAGAAAAAGATCCTGTACAAACATTATGGTACTTTGATTAATTGTTTTATTTCTTTTGTTTTGATTGCTATCTATATAATAAGACAAGAGGGATTTTGAAAATGTCTTAAAATGTATGTGAGATACATTTTGATCCAATGGCTGAGATCAATCCTAAAAATATATTAAGGGTGCAGATCAATTTGATTCCCGCTCAAACCTTCTCTGCCCTCTCCCACCTACCCACGTCTCCTTCCCCATTTCATCTTTTTCTCTTCTCTATTTCTGAACAACAAGATAGAGCTCCATATATGGATAAGCACTGAGAACAACAATATACAGAATCTTTTGGGATTGAAACAGTTACATATTATATATATTAAACCCTACCACTCGCTGCCTCTCCCCTTCTCCCTCACCCGATCTCTGCCTTTCCTCCTCTCCCCCCACCCTCCAGCTCGCTGCCTCTCCCCATCCGCCCGATCTCTGCCTCTCCCCGTCTCCCCAGGTTTTTGTTTTTGTTTTTTTTTTTTTTATCCACAGATTCTTTCTCTGTCTCGGAGATTTATTGCTTCAACGATCCTCTGCCAGAGATGTTCGGTGGGTCTTTCTAGAATCGGCCAAGAATTCAATCTCAAATGCGTCTTCATTCTGATTTTCAGCCTCTCTGTGTTCCTCCCTATCATATTTTGGCTTCTTCCTTTTCACTCATCGCTTTCTGGGTTTGATGCAAAATACGCAATCAAGCAGTGGTAAGCCATTTTTTCTACTTTGTTTTCTGTCTCCTCAAACTATAGTGTAATGTTGGTCAGTAATTATTAAGGCTGTGTTCTGATGATTTCAGTAAAGGGGAATTGCTCACAATCTTTTTTTGTAATGGAATTAAGGTCTATAATGGTTAAATTAATGTTTTTGAGTTGTGTATAGTATTCTTGGTTTTGGTGTTGTGGTTAATTTCAAATGTTAATTTGGGATAACAATGTGGTACAAGGAAATGTGGTTAGTTTCAGATTTTATTATCAGAAAACATTTTGGGAACATGTTTTACAAGAATATATATAAAAGAATATCAGAAAACAATATCAGAAAACATTTTACTGTATTCACAAGAATATATATAAAAGCTTTTCAAGGGGAGAGAAAAAACAGAGAGAGAAAGAGATCAAGAATTCAAGATCTTTGAAAATATTGTTTGATCTTTAATTAGTTTCTATGATTGTTTGACATGCATACAAAATATTGTTTGAAAATATTGTTTGAAAATATTTTTTGGCTCACAGATCGAAATCGGAGAAACACGATGTGGCGAAGCAGCTTCGTCGAGACCCCTATGAAGTTCTCGGCGTCTCAAGGAACTCCACAGATCAGGAAATCAAAAGCGCTTATCGAAAAATGGCTCTCAAGTACCTTCTCCCCCCCTCTATTTTCTAATGATTGGTTTGGTTTTGTATTCAAAGTTGAAATTTTTGTCTAGATTAGGATTTTTTTTTTTTTTGTTATGACATTGCATAGATCATTGTTGAGAATTATTTAACAATTTTTGAGATCTTCACATTGTAGCTGATTCTGAAACGTTGGCACATTTTCAAATTTAGTTTTCCCTCTTTTTGGAAAAAGAAGAAACTTTGAAGGACGAATTTACAATACTAACCTGTATCGTTCGACATTGTTTTGGTTTCCAAATGAAGAACAAAGTCGCCCTTTTTTTTTTATTGGGATAAATAATAAGAACAAATTTTATTTGGGTCAGTTAGGTTTTTTTGTTTGTTTCCTCGGGTCCTAGATGATGTAAAAACTTGAGATTTGAATTTTTTTTCCCTTACCCTTTTGATAACAACTAAATGGAATCTAGATGGAAAATGAACAATAACACAGCATTAGGGATTTGGTGTCATGGTGGCTGTTCATTGTAGTAACCTTCAATTTGTTGAATCTGTCTGTCTTTGTTCAATGTCTAGATTAAGTTTTGTTTCTAGAAGTCAAAAAAGATTATAGACAAATATAAATGCCCAAGTGATGTTGTGTTCTGTTCAGTTATCTGCTCATAATATCAAGTATCAATTATGGGTTTTTCAAGTAGCAAACCAATTGACCCGAAAATTCTTGGTGTAAACAAAGAAATCGGTTCAACAAGCCAGCAAAATTGGGTATGTGATGGGGTTCAGACATAGTTGTGGGTCAGATAGCAATGGTCGTGCAGGATGATTATGGGTGTGGTGAAATGATGCAGTGGAAGTATTGCCAACTTATAGGTCTGCGAATATAATTGCTTTGCAGATTCAAGATGATATTAGAGTAGTTTGGTTCATTGCTTTTTTGTATGGCCATCCATCAGTTTCAAGAAGAGGAGTGGTGTGGTGTCAAGTGGAAAGCCAAATCAATAGGTTCCAGCATCCATTTATTATTATAGGGGACTTCAATCGTGCGGAAAAATTAAGTCTGTCAAGTTGACCCATTCAGGGAGCTAAGGAGTTTGATAATTTGATTTTCAGAAACCAAATGGTGGATCTGCCAAGTAAAGGAGTTCGGTATACCTGCTGCAACAATCGGTGGAATTCAGCTGCAGTGTATGAACGGTTGAATAGGGCTTTAGCTTCCTTGAGTTTGGTGGAAGCTTTTAAGTGATGTTCACTAATTACTTTACCAATTCAACGTTCGGATCATAGCCCTCTATTGCTTGATACCGATTGAAGTAATTTAAAAGGTCCGAAGTGGAATAGATTTGAAGCAACATGGTTAAGGGAGGAGACCACACAGCAGATTGTCAAGAAGGTGTGAAGGTGGTCTGCACAGGGGTATAATCGATTCTCAGCCTCTGTTTGGCAAGTTGGTTCTTGGGCTTTTTTGGCTATTTTAGCCACAAAAGACAAAATAGGCTATTTTAGCCATAACAAACAAAACATCACATCCAATCCATAATCATTACATTCTTCTCTCACAAAAAAACTCAAAAAAACCAAAAAGCCCTTCCCAAACCAAGCTTTTAAGCCCAGGCTAAAATAGCCAAAAAAGCCAAAAAGCCAAAAAGCCAACCCACTTCCCAAACGGAGGCTCAATAATTTAGGGACAAGAGGTTTTGATGAGACACTTGAAGAATTGGCATTCTTTATCATTTCGAAGTATTCAAGGAGAAATAGATGATACTCAAAGTCAGTTACAACGCGTTCAATCTTTTCTTCATCAATCTGGGCAGCCTGACAAAGAGATAGAGTTGAGACAACAATTGGATGGCCTTTTGGAGAAACAGGAATTGTATTGGGCACAGCGATCGAAACAAATGTGGATGAAGCTTGGAGATAGAAATAACAGATTTTTTTCATCAAATGGCTCCTTGGAGGAGAATTAGAAATCATATTTCTTTTCTTAAAGATGAAGAAGATCATGTTGTTACAGAACCACAGGCCATTCAGAGAACTTTCATACTACATTTTCAAAAGCTTTTTTCACAAACAAAGGGCCGAATGGGAGTTCTTCGGACACAGGTTTTTTCCCTAACCATTTTAATATTTTAAATGTTGTTCATTGTATGTTAAATGCGCAACATATTCACATGTTAGAATAGCCTTTTTCACTGGATGAAATTAAGAAGGTGGTTTTTCAAATGGGTAAACTTAAGGCGCTGGGACCCGATGGGTTTATACCGGGTTTTTATCAATATTTTTGCGGGAAAGTGGGTCCGTCAGTTGTTGAATTTGTGCTTAGTTTTCTTAATTCAGGGATCTTAATCCAGGGATCTTAAAAAAGAGAGGAGTTTCTGTAAATCTTCGATGTGCTAGGTGTAATCATAGTGATGAGACATTAGAATATGTGTTTTTTTATTGTCACTGGCACAAAGGGTGTGGAGAGGATCAACGCTGGGGCTTGATTTTAGTAGTGGAACACCGGTGGCTTTCTTTCAATGGTTCAAAGAATGGATGGAACAAGTAAAGGATGATGACATTATCATCCAATCTATAGCAATTCTCTGGGCCATTTGGATACAAAGGAATAATGTGGTGTTCAATGAATTTGTTCCATCTATTGAACACACAATTGAGGAAGCAAAGAACTTGTCAATGATGGTTATTAATAACAAACATAATGAAACACCTATGAACACAGAAAAGGTGATAGAAGTTGGGGAAAAAATTTGTTCAATGTCTAGATTAAGTTTTGTTTCTAGAAGTCAAAAAAGATTATAGACAAATATAAATGCAAAAAAGATTGTAACTCATTAAGTATTTTCTATCCGTGACACTTAATTACTGGAATTAATTTAGGAAAAATTGCAAATTAGTGGTAAGACCAAAAAAAATTGCAAAATCATGGGAAACTTTATCACTTAAATTATTAAAGTTGATAAGTTTTACTATTAATTTGCAATTTTCCTATTAATTTTTAGATTTTATTATCGATTTTGCTATCAATGGTTTTATTTCAAAAAGTGGAGAGACGAGTTGACTTTTTGCTATTCGTTTTAAATTCTCAAAAGATGTACAAGTGATTTAGAAAAAAAACATTTGATTGCTATGTATGGTTGCTACTTTTTGTAAGGTTGTTATTTTTTGTACAAGTGATTTAATATTTTTCATGGATGTACAAATGATTTAGTATTTTCATGGATGTACAAGTGATTTAGTATTGCTCAAAAAATGTACAAGTGATTTAGTATTAATCAAAAAATATTGTTAATTGCTCAATGACTCAATGTCTAGCTTTATATTGAACTGCCTAGGTATATTAGTTGTTTCTCAACTTAATTAGTTATATCTGAAAGTTTTCACAATATTTGTAGGTTTTTGGTTGATGTCAGGTTGTGTTGGGAGTACATTTTTCCTAGATTTTTCTCACGTAGTTTTAGGTTTATAATTTGCAAAGAACTATTACAATGTGATTTGCAGCAGTAGCACCAGCAAGTGTACATTGCTTGGTATTTAAATTAATTTTTTTAGATTGCAGAGCACTGGTTGGTGTGCATTTCAATTTTAATTTTCTTAGATTGCAGAGCAATAGCTGGTGTGCGTTGGTTAGTATTTAATTTTAATTTGTTTTTTTTTTTTTTTGAATTGCAAAATACTGGCTGGTGTGCATTGTTTGGTGTAATTTTTTTTGAATTATGGAGTGTTAACAAATGTACAATACCTTGGTTTGTATGTTTTGTTTTGTCTTTATAATTTTTTATTAACTTGCATAGCAAGGGTGCTTTTACTTTTAGATGTTTGCATTGATATGAAGTTTATACTTTAGAGTCATAAAGTTTTTTTAATAAAAATGAAATGTTTATGATTGCGTTACTTGCCGTAGTTTAAATAGTTGATTGGGAAATATTTATTTTCAAAATATACAACCAAAAATATTTTCAAACTTTTTTAATAAAAAATCTTTTCAAAACTAACCAGACCTTCATTCATATTTTGACTTCAAATTTTTAGCAACAAATGGGATAAATTACCTTTTAACCCAATAATTTTATATTTAATTACATTTTGATCTCATCATTATTTGCACCGTGCCTTTAGGCACGGGCATACACTAGTGTATTTATATACGTACATATTCATTTATTCTATTTTACATTATTTAATTTTGTATGTATAACTAGTCTTGGGAAATTTTCATTTTAAAGTTAAATGGTGTTAAAAATAAGAAAATTAAATCCACCAAAGCAACTGCTTTTTAATTATATTTTTTTTAAAACGTGACAGAAAAATTGGAGTTCTCAAAGCCCTCTTTTATTAAATTCTATTTATTTATTTTTATAAATAAAATATCATAAATGATAATGTTTTTTGTTTGTGATTCTTTTATTTTCAATTTAAACACTTACTTTTGTTCTGATAAAATTTAAAATTAATATTGATACATCATTTTGAATATATTTTATGTACAAATCTTTTATTTGCAAATTCAAAAATAATACAATATTAATACATCTTTCCAAATATATTTTTTGTACTTTATAAATTTAAAAATAATATTAATATATCATTCTAAATATATTTTCTATATAAATTTTTTATTTACAAATCATTTTCTCAAATCCACAAGCAAAGTTTGGATTGTCTTCTTCTTTCTCTCCCAATTCCAAAAATGATGGATTGACATTGACTATTGACAGCAAGAAACAACTAAACCGAATTTTTTTATTTTTTATTTTTTTTGGTGTGAATTTGAAAGTGCAGATGTTGGGAAAATTATTTGGTGGTGAAAGGATAAGTTCACGTGACACCCTATTTGATAATTGTTGATCAAAGGTGAATTAGTACTTTTTGTTAGATTTTTAACAGATAATTTAATAAGGTCTGTTTGAGATAAATTAAAAAAGTCAAAAAAATTAAAAAAATTACTAAAAAAGTCAAAACATCTATAGTATTCAAGAGTAACTTGGGGAGGAAGCACTAGGGCAAAATATTGAATTCAACTATTCAAAAAGTCAAAAGTTAAAATAATAAAATGGTCATTTTGATTTTATTACAATATTTTATTATATAATTTTCCGTAAAAAGTAAAAAAATATCCCAAACTTACATCTTATTTTTTTTTTACTTTTTTAACCAAAAATTCAAAAAGTACATTTATATAACACATTCTAAATAACTACTAAATAATAAAATATTGTAAAATATTATTCTAAGACCACCAAACTATGTATGACCTAATTCACTAAGAAAAGTTTTAATAAATAAATAAATAAATATTATAAATACTAATAATATTATATAGTGACATTAGTAAGAAACAAATGACGTCTATTTAATCTGTTTTTGTTTCAAAAAGTTATGATTATTATTTTTTTTTTTTACATTTTCAAAATTTTACAAAGAAAAAATAGTTCAATTGTTAAGTAACAACAAACAAGCACCTCCAACCACTTCCACTATCAGCCAGCACCTCCTACCAATACCTTTGACAACTAATCAATTTTTTAATATGTTTTGAAAATGTTTATATATACTACAAGTAAAAAAAACATATTTAAAAAAAAAAAAAAAAACTAACAACGTTATAAAACTTCACCTACATTCAAATCGATATTACTTGATTAATTTACTTACACTGTTGTTAAGGAATTTGGGAAGAAATTTGAAAAGAGAAAGAAAAAAAATGTGTAAAATTAAATAAAATATAAATATATTTTATTCATATTTCCCTTACCTTTTTCATTTATCTTTTTACACTTGTGTCACAGTAACTTTGAACTATTAATTTAAACAATTACTTTCTTAAATTATTAATATATAAAGTACAACTAGTTGTAAGAAACTATTGCCATTGGATACAAACAACTAAAACAAATCAAGCATATAAATATTTTTGTGTGCCGCTGATTGTGGTATTTTATAAAATTTAAAGTAATCATTCAAATTGATAATTCACAATAGTTTCGATTTAAAGTATTAAATTAGAAACTCACAAAACATCACTAATTATGTGACTGTGTAAAAAATAAAAAAAAACAAAAGTCAAATTTTCACATCAGGATTTACATAATATCACATTATTAATGGTGCATTAATGACGCTAAATTAGTGATATGACGTATTTTTCAATTCACAAAATAGGAGTGACACCTACCTAATAATTGAGAGAGAAAGTAAAATTTTTCCCTTATTTTTTGAAAAATAAAAAAAAAATGATCATTTTAATATGAATTAATAAGTCTTGAATCTATCTAAAAAAAAGAGGAGAGAGAGCTTGCGTGGTTTCCTCCTTAAAGAAAGTAGGCGTCCACATCATATCACGCCTGTTCCAGCTATGCAATTCCAATTATTTCCTCTCAATTTTTTAATACAGTAAATTTTTTCCTTCTAAATTCCAATTGTTGATGGGATTCCCATTGCTCAATTACTTATCAAATGGTCAATTTTATCTTACCCAAATTCTTTTGGTGTGAAGTTTTGTCTCACAATTTTGATTTTGATTTTTATATAATACAGTTACATTATATTTTTTAAAAAATATTTACTTTTGCCTAATAGTGATTGAAAAAATTGGAAAATAAAATCAAATGCATAATCACTAGGCGTTTCAATTTGCACACCACTAAAATTCTCAGTTCATATCATTCTTTTATTTGGATATCAATTATCAAATAAAAAATCAATAATTACTTATCAAAAATCTTATTCGGTACTTGATATTGAAATAATTTATTTTTGTTTGGTAATTGGTATCTAAATAATTAATTTTTGTTTGATAGTTAATAAATGAACAAAATGGTGTGAACTCTAGAAAAATATTGGAGTGCAAGTAGAAACCATCACTCTCACTTGCCCATAATTTTTATGTTGACAATTTAAGATGCATGCACTGCTCAGTCTTCTAATATATATTAGTGATCGGTGCACATGTGATATGTGTCTAAATATATAGAGTTTAACAATAAAAAGATGAATAAAAATCATCCATAAAATTTTAAATATTTGAATAAGCTTTCTCATATTAGTAATTTTTAAATTAACCATGAGTATTTTTTAAGAAGTGAAAAAACATAATAGAAGAGTATTTACACAAACAACATGATAGATTTTAAGATAAATTATCAACAAGTCCTAATAGTTGGATTTGATTCTCATTAAATTCTATTAGTTGATCGTTGAAAGTTGGTCCTAAGAGAATCATCGATAAAATCTGACAATCAACTTTTTTTTTTCTAAATTTGTTGCTAAAAACTAACAACTCGCGACATTTTTGAATTTGTCCCTACAAATTGACAATTAGTGACGTTTTTATGTAATGAAATTTGTAAACTGTTAGGTTTTTGTAATTGGTAATTTCATTTGACAAAATTCCATTCAGTTATAATTTTATTCGCTCTTATATTTCAGTGAGGATATGAGTATTTAGATGCAAATCTAACCCAAATTGTGCCTATGCAGAAATGTTTGTAATCTTAATCCTGTCATGTTTACCACTTCGCTAACTAAGTACGGGGATCGAGCTGACTAAGTAAAAAGTAAAAATACAGTCGAAGTAATTTGATTGCTCAAGCGGTCATTTGTACGCTTGAGAGAAGAAAATAATCATCCAGTACTTTTGCAAAGCATCTGAATTTCTTGAAAGAAAGTTTTACCGCTCGAGCGGTGAAAGTTGTGCTAGAGCGGTCAGCATATATGTTTCGCACCGCCTTTAGTCACACCATTCGTGCAGTTTACGCAATCATGTTTTCTATAAAGTGTGATGTTCGTTGTTTTTAGGTTTCGAGATGTCCAAATTTTCAGAGAGGAAGAAAAAAACAAAGTGTTTTATATTAGAGGGTGATTTATGAATATTTCCTTGATGATTTAAGAGTAATTAATGGATTTATGAACTTTATATCAACATCATTAAGGGGTTTGTTTATTTCCTTTTATTCACAAAAGAGAAAGTTATTCTTTAATAAATTTCGGGGAACTTGGGCCTGAAGTTTTGGTAAATTTCGGAGTGGCTCGTCATCATAGATTCGACATAAGCGTTGTGGATTCAAAGTTGGATAAGATAATTCTGAGGTGAAGACGGTGGTGGAAGAGACATATTGGGGTCAGTTCAATTTGGGTATGGATTCGCTAGATAATTGAGAGTACACTTGTGTAATTCCTTTTTTTTTATTTTCTTAGTGGATTGTTTTGTAGTTTTGGCTCGAGATTTTTTTTTATCACAATTGGAAACGTTCAATTTGTGATTTTTCCACGTTAAATCGTTTTGTCGATTTATCTTTGATTGTTTGAATGAGATTGTTATTTACTGTTAAAATTGATACATAATTACAAATTAATATTTTGGAGATTTTTTAATTTTTCATAAACTATCACTAAAAACTAACAATTAATGACTTTATATATATATATATATATATAAAAACACCACTTATTATCACAGGATCTCTTAGATAATAAATTCAACAATAGAGAGTTGCATTAAGTCCTCAATTTTTATATGATAATATAGGCATACACACATGGACATGAATCCTCCAACAAAGTCTTGATCCTTTTGGATGCCACCATATCCATGACTTTGTATATTTAAGAGTTTATCTTTGATGGGGTTTTCAATTCTTGTCCATACCTTTCTTTCTTTCTTTTTTTTTTTTTTTTTGGCTTTATATATTTGTTTAGAAAGTGGTGAAAAGAGAATGTTGGATTGGTGCAAATTGTTTGGACCTTGTCCCATTGATGAGACATCATGCTCAATTTATATTGTGCTTATTATTAAATTAAGGAGTCTAATCTTATAATATCTTATATTAAAGCATAAGATGTTGGCCACATCTAAGGAGTCTAATCTTATAACATTTTATATTAAAGCATAAGATGTTGGCCAAAAGATTCCTCTCAAATTGGGAAGCACAAGCCTATTTGTTTTCAAGCCATCGGCTTAAAGTTTCAATTATTTATGAATAAATTCTAAAAATACAATAAATTTTATAAATTTAATGTAATTATATTGATATCACTTTTAGTCAGATCAAATCAATCAAAATTAATACAGATGATGTATAAATACATGAATGTAACAAATATGACTATCATTTTGTGTAAGTCTTGATGTATTTTTTTTTTTTTTAAATCTCAAGAAAAATTATTGTAAAATTTTATTATTATTTTTTTCCATTAATAGTTGGCTTCACCATTTTAACATATGAGAAAACAATTGCAAATTGTGGAATACAATTAGAGGAGGACTCTCAATATTGATGATCTACTTTATTGTATTTTATTTTGTTTAATTATGTCATTGAAACAACGACTCTCTGCTTATCTTCTTCACTAGTTAAACTCACATGCTCTCATAGTTATTTGGCTTAAATTTTAATTTCATGTGTATAAATTGAAGGTCACATGGTAGCTTGTAGAAGCACACCATCACAACCTTAAAAAATATATTTTTTTTTGAGACGGAAAGTTTCCAGCAGAAATAGGGTTAGTTTGGCATAAACTAAAGGGCATTGATTTAGACCCCCTTAAAACACTCACCCCCACAATCCCCTCACACACATGGAGGTTGAGGATTGAGTGAGAACCAAAAAAAAAAAAAAAAAAAGGAAAAATTGACCAATCAAAACTAAAGGTGACCCCCAAAGGGGGGTCTCAACCTTTATTCTAAACTAAATAATACAAAAAGTTAAAAAGTCACTATCCTATTTAAGTCACATCATCTTATTTAAATCACATCACCTCTCTAACACATCATATCAAACCCAACCCAAACCCAACCCAAACCCAACTCATATAAGCCAATAAGTCAAAAAGTACACTTTTTTAAAACATTCCCAACCAATCCATAATTTTATCCATTTGTCAAGAAAATATTAGCGACGAGATGGCGATGGTAGAAAGAGGGTGGCTAAAGAAGGGGGTCACAAATTCTTTTTCACAGTATACCATACAAACCCTTCTTTTTTTTTTCTTTTTTCTTTTTTTTTTTATGGCAATCCATTTTGAATCTTGAGAAAATTTAGCTAAATAATGAAGATCTGAATTTTATATTTAAAAAAATGATGAGTAAATTAAATTTTAATTTGATCCTTACTGTTTCAATTTGAATAATTAACTCCTTATATTTTAAGTCCAATTTTAATTAAGTCATTCTCTTCAAATTGGACCAACTCGGATTATAGAAAGATAATGGGTGTATATCTAATTTCAGTTGACACATTAGTTTGTAAGACTATGTGAGATGTCACCGCTGTACTTAATATTTTTTTGTAACACAAATTTTTTTTGTGCTTTCTTCCATTATTTCATTTTTTTTGTTATAAAGTAAATAATACAGAGTTATTGCCTCGCTTGCCCTTCCCATTCCCTCTTAACACCCCCATCCTTTCTCTCCTATTCACACCCTCTTTATCCTCCTTCTCCTCCTCCTTCATTATACTCTAAACCTGAGAACCCTAGATCTATTTTCTCTTTCAAGGATCAAAATTTTGTGAGGGATCACGGTGCACGAAGGGGGTCAAAATGGGGAAGGGTAGAATGGTGTTGTAGGGGTGGGAGGATAGAGTTGATAATATGGTGTGTTCAAAAAAAGAAGGGTGAGAAGCAATTTTAGTGTGTGAAGGTCCAAAAAAAATTATGAAGGTTGCAAGTAAAAAGGTGGGACTATTACCGAAAGGTCTAAAGAAATTATGTAAGAGACTATTACTGGAAGTCAAAATATGAGGGTTGAAAGCAATTTTAGTGTATAAATAGGACTGCAAATGAATCGAGCTGTTTATGAACAGCTCAAACGCGGTTCGTTTAAAGTTCGTTTAAATTCGATTCGTTTACTAAATGAACGATTTCGAACTCAATTTTTAACCTTATTTATTAATTGAGCCAAACTTCAATAACCCTAAGCTTGACTCAATAAGACTCATGAATATAAAAATATATTAATTAATATTTATTTTTAATAATATATTAAATAAATTTGCAATAATCTATTTTATTTTTTATTTATGTTTGGTGTTTGTGTAAATCTTCATATTTGATTGATGAGATTTATTATTAATATTAGTAATATTATAAATTTTACTCAAAATTTTTTATTTTTTTTAATCTTAATAAATAAATTAATTTAAATTTATTTTCTTTTCAAGCTCGAGCTCGAACTCGGCTCGTTTACGTAATCGAGCGAGCTTAAGCCTCGAGTTCAACAAATATTTGACGAGCCCAACTCGAGCTAGATTTTTGAAGCTTGACTAGAGCTCGGCTCAAGCTCGAACTCGACTAATTTTTAATAAACAAGTTTGGACATTTAAAAACTCAGCTTAGCTCGGCTCATTTGCAGCCCTATGTGTAAAGGTCTAAAAAAAAAAAAATGAAGGTCCACCATGCTTTATTAGCTTTGAGAAATGGGACTCAAATGCAACAAAGCAGCAGCCAAATGTATTGGCAGTCTACTACAAATTACCTGTAAAAACAAGCTCAAAAATGAATTAGATCACCCAAAACAGATTTCTGATGCACAATCTTCTTCCATTTTTGTTCCTATTTTGAAATAACTCGCCAGCTTGAGCGTGCATTACATGTCAAAAGGCATAATTAACGTGAAAATGAAACTTTAAAGTACGTTATTTTGTCAATGAAACTTTCTTCTGGCTCCAAAAATGAATTGTGCAGAAATCTTAACCGAACATGATTTAACATATTCGAAAAAATAGAATTTCATTCAAAATAGTTTGTCATCCCAAACTAGATCTTGTTACTTCATATGCCAAGAAGCATGCTGCATTTGCTGGAACACTTCGAGCCATGGCAGGTCCAAAACCCTTGTACAAGCCTTTCACTCCCTCCGAGGCCACAATCTTTCTAAAAGCATCAATCGAGCCAGAAAACTTGGGATTTTTGTGATCATCAACTTGAATTACGCTCTTGACAACATCAGTTGGGTAGACAGAAACCCAGAAGGAAGCTCCAGCCAAGCCTCCTGCTATAATCAAAGAACCTCTTCCCAACTTGGATGTGTCTTGCCCTCCCGCAAGGTACTGCTTCAGGGCTTCGTAGACGCCAAACATTGCAGCATTTCCAGGAACTTCTCGTGCCATAGTGGGAATTAAGCCCTTGAAGAGACCTCTCATACCACCTTCTGATCGGAGAACATGCCTTGCCACGTCCATTGGTCCTGCATACTTCACTGCCACGGCAGCTGAACCAGAATCTGCTAGAGCACTCTGTGCTTGCAACCTGTTTCACAGTTAGATCCTGAGCAGTTCATGAGTAATTCTTTAAAGGTCTCCATCTCATAATAGCATAGCGCCTAATAAAAAATGCTTGAATACAATGGCATAGAAACTTTCAATTTGGAAATCACTGAAGATAGTGACATCAACAAGGGAAATTCGAAAAACAAGGGAAATTCAAAAGCACTTTTCAAGTGAGGGAAAGAAACACAAATTGTCATTTTACAGGTAATCTAAAACTATGTTACATGAAATGCAAATCACTCTGGTACATGGAACGGAAAAGTGAGCATGATACGCTATATGCTCTAAATAGGATAGGCATAGACTTTGTTTAGATTACACTAATGGAATTTAAGGTGTTTCTTTTGTAATGTTCTTTTAACGATTAGACATCCAATATAGTGTATATGTCTTTTGAATTTGACCATGTAAAACCACATTTCTAGGAGGAGTATTAAGGTATTTTTTTTTTTTTATATACATTCTGTCCTTCCAAAACTCCAGTCTCCCTAGATTTTTAGTTCATTAAATTTCACATTTTCCTCGTAAAGAAACGTTTAAGATAATAAAATTTGGATTCACTTTGAATCACTAAATGTGCCAAATTTCCGAACATGCATTTCATAACCTAAATCATTAGGGTATTAGTGTTTTTTGGTAACCCTCAAACATTTGTAAACTTTTAAAATGGTTAAGAAATTACTCATAACCAGGATTTTAGGTTACAAGATGATTATACTAGACACAATCAGGTTGAGTAGGCTTGATGGCAAAGCAAGGGTCCAAGTCTGACTCAATAAAACATGGGAAAACTAGGTTTTAGTGCCAAAGAAAAAAGTAGGTGGAAAAAAAAGAGGGAAGAGGGAGAGAGTAATGCTATACAGACAACTTTTCAGATTTTTCATACAAAATGGTGGGCTGATTTATGTTCTATCATATCACCCAAAAAAATCAATTAAAGACCTATCACAGAAACTCACTACATTTTATAGGCATTCTGTAAAGGATTTCTGTATTGTCAGAATTTTCCAAAATGAAAAAAAATAAAAAATGAAAATTGCAGAGCACCATTAAACTGACCTGCACTTGATCAATTCAGTGGGGCAAGCCAAAAAGGAGACGGCAACTCCAGCCCCAGCCCCAGCAATTATCTGCTGATTGACGGTCAGAGGCGCACCAGGTTCAGATCTCAATAAAGCTTCCATTTGTCCTCTAACTGTAAATAGGAGAGCATTAAAGGCTGCCACAGTGGCAAGAGGTGCCCCCATACCTTTGTACAGACCACTTGGGCCTTCTGATGCTATCGTTTTTCTGACAGCATCCATAGCACCCGAGTATTTCAGAGGTTGACCTGGGAGTGGTGTGGGTTGGCTTTGGAGTTTGACCTTGATCGTATCAAAGGGGTGTCCAACAATCAACTGCGCTGCCCCACCAACAGTCCCAGCAACTAGGTCCTTGGCTACGTCACCCATCTGCAAATTTCATATATCAAAAACGATTCAGCTTAAAAAATATAATAATAAATAATTTGGAATCAAATGATTAATTCAAATGGTTAAAGGAAAAGTCATTAAATTTAGCTATGTATCATGGACTCTTCTAAATGTAAAAAGTATCCATATTGGGCATTCGACACTTAACTAAGGGTCAGACGTGTAGTTGGACATTCATACAGAAAAAAATATTTAGTAAAGACCTGTCGCAACTGACAATGAAATGGATTTTAGAATTTATTAACATTTCTTTAAATTTACTATAAAATTATGCATAAAACTTCATATTATGCAATGCTCCATGACACCTTGTAAAAACCATTTTATCCTAAAAAGTAAAATAAACAGACAAATACCCGCACCGGACACCAGTTCCCCAATCCAAGTAACATAACTTGTGTTGTTCAAATTAAGCAATCTAGAAAACAGGGCTGCAATAGGAAACCTCTGTGTTCCAGGCTTCGTAATCAGAAAAACAATATATTCCTTGAGGGCTATCCTTGTGCTAGAGAGAAACCCTCCACCCAAATAAAAAGGATGAATTGCTTAAGAAAGGACATATATTTCCAGGATAAAACATAACACTCTTGCAGGGGAAAAAAAGCAAGTCCAAGAGGCAATAACAATAGTTGATCCAACTATGTCCCGACTACTTGGTCAGCAACACAAATTTTGTTTCAATAAAAATAACTAATAATCAAATTCCCTCACAGCACCACAGAAAGCTGATTGTAGGATGGACCTAATATAAGGCTAAGCAAACGCCAGTAGTCCATGTTCCAAGCAAAACCACTTCAATAACCAACAGATGTCTACATGACACCCACTACAACCCTTGGGCACAATCTAGGAAAACCACAACTGAATTAGCTCCGAATCTCCAATAAACCATCTATCTGAAGCTTGAGTAACCAGCTTAGGGGTATGATAGAATATCACCCCCTATTTATAAATGAAGATTAGGGTTTACAAGAAGGTCAATTACAAGATAATCCCTGAGGGCACAAAATGATTACAGACAGACCTTAGTGAAACTTTCGGCTAATATAATATGCTAACACTCCCCTTCAAGCTGGTGCGAAGATATCTCTCATGCCCAGCTTGCCTAATATGTCATGAAATGGTTTATTCCCAATCCCCTTGGTGAGAATGTCAGCAAGTTGTTCACCAGACTGGACAAAAAGAGTACAAATGGTACCACTAGTGAGTTTCTCCTTAATGAAGTGGCGATCAATCTCAACATGTTTTGTCCTGTCATGTTGAACTGGATTGTGAGCGATGTTGATGGCGGCCTTATTATCACAGTATAACCGCATGGAGTCCGTCTGATCAATACCTAGATCACGCAACAATAATTTGATCCATAAAAGTTCACACACACCTTGTGCCATAGCTCTAAACTCAGCTTCTGCACTTGACCTGGCAACCACATTCTGTTTCTTACTCCTCCAAGTAACTAGGTTGCCGCCAACAAATGTGCAATACCCTGAAGTTGATCTCCTATCAGTTACGGACCCAGCCCAGTCAGCATCTGTATAGGCTTCTACACGAAGATAATCATACTTTGAAAAATACAGACCCTTACCAGGAGCAGACTTCAAATACCTCAAGATTCTCATGACAGCATCAAAGTGAATCTGATGAGGAGCATGCATAAACTGACTAACTACACTGACAGCAACAGCAATATCAGAACGGGAGTGAGATAGGTAAATGAGCTTACCCACTAATCGTTGATAGCTCCCCCTATCCACAACTTCTCCTCCTTCATCATCCCCCAATTTCTGATTGGGTTCCAGTGGGATGGCACATGCCTTACAGCCAAGCATCCCAGTTTCTTTCAACAGGTCAAGCACATATTTTCTCTGTGAGATAAATATCCCATCCTTAGAGCGAGCAACTTCAATTCCTAGAAAATACTTCAAGCTTCCCAAGTCTTTGATTTCAAATTCTTTAGCTAAATATTTCTTCAACAGAGGTATTTCCCCACTATCATTGCCTGTAAGAACTATGTCATCTACATAAACAATAAGTGCTGTAGTCTTACCGCGTGAGGAATGTTTCACAAACAATGTGTGATCTGCCTGACTTTGTTTGAAGCCATATTTAAACATAGCTTGAGTGAATCTCTCAAACCAAGTCCTTGGAGACTGTTTGAGACCATATAATGACTTCCGTAGTTTGCATACTTTGCCTTCTGTTTGATGATCCTCAAAACCCGGAGGAATGTCCATATATACTTCTTCTTCGAGGTCACCATGGAGAAAAGCATTCTTGACATCAAATTGATAAAGCGGCCAATCTAGATTAGCTGCTAGAGAGAGAAGTACTCTGACTGAATTCATTTTAGCCACTGGTGCGAAGGTCTCCTGATAATCAATGCCATATGTCTGAGTAAACCCTTTTGCCACAAGTCTTGCCTTGTAACGCTCAATAGACCCATCTGCTTTGTGTTTCACAGTATATACCTATTTACATCCCACAGGTCATTTGCCCGTAGGTAACTCAGTCAATTCCCAAGTGTCATTCTTCCTAAGTGCTTTCATTTCCTCAATCATGGCTAGTTTCCACTCAGAGGTAGCAAGAGCATCCTGAAAATGGTTAGGAATGCTAACACAGGAAATATTGGACACAAATGCTCTATATGAGGATGACAAATGAGAGTATGATACAAACTGTGAGATAGGATGTTGAGTACAAGATCTCACACCCTTCCTCTTGGCAATAGGAACATCAAGATCAATCGACTCAAGAGATTCAAAGTTACCCAGACTCTCATCAGAAGCAGGAGATGGCAGTGGAGTAGCAAAAACGGTCCCGTGTATCCAGTTAACTGGTTTTCTATCTATGTCCCGAACATAAACATCCCGTCCTTATTCTTGGTGACAGTGGGTTCGATAGTCCCAGTAGAAGAGGGGGGTGCAAGAACAACTGGTTCCACCATAGGAAGCACAGTAGTAGAGGGTGGTGCAAGAACAACTGGTTCCACCATAGGAGGCACAAGAACTGGTTCCACCATAGGAGGCACAGGACTCACTTCACACCAAGGCTCCCCCGGAAATGAGGACGGTGACACCGGAGAGGACAAGAAATAGGACTGGGACTCAAAGAAAGTTACATCCATGGACACAAACCACTTACGAGAAGAAGGGTGGTAACATTTATACCCCTTTTGAGTAGGGGAGTAACCAAGGAAAACACATTTGAGGGAGCGAGGGTCCAACTTACCACGAGAGGGAGAGTGATTATGGACAAAACAGACACAACCAAATATTTTGGGAGGAATAGAAAACAAGGACGGAGAACCGAGGAGGACGTGAAGCGGAGCCTGTTTGTCCAAGACCTGGGTAGGGAGACGATTAATAAGATGGGCAGCGGTGAGAACAGCGTCGCCCCAATAGGGCCGAGGCACATTCATAAAAAAACACATGCACCAAGCCATGTCAAGAAGATGCCGATTCTTGCGTTCGGCCACCCCATTTTGTTGAGAGGTATTTGTGCAAGAGGTCTGATGGATAATGCCATGAGTAGAGAAATATTGTCCTAACCCAGAATCTATGTATTCTCCGCCATTATCAGAACGAAATATTTTGACAGTGGCCCCAAACTGAGTACAAATCAGCTTATGAAAAGTGCGAAACACAGAGAAAACCTCACTCTTATCTTTCATGAGATACACCCAAGTAGCACGAGAAAAATCATCAATAAATGTAATAAACCAGCGATGACCTTTCACAGACAGAACACGAGAGGGACCCCAAACATCAGAATGTATTAATGAAAAAGGAACGAAACTTTTATTCAAACTGGGAGCAAAAGAAGCTCTATGTTGTTTGCCAAGTTGACAAGACTCACAAAGAAAGTCAGACACATGATGATTTGCGAAACTAGAAGGAAATAAATGCTTAAGTAAATGAAATGAGGGATGCCCAAGACGCCGATGCCACAGCCATAAATCAGCGGGGGTAGTAGAAGACATGGTGGAAGAATAAGCAAGTTTGTCCGGTTGATCTAGGAAGTAGAGACCATTTTCTGCACTACCACTGCCAATCGTCCTCCCCGTGACAAGGTCCTGAAAAAGACAATGATCAGAAAAAAACGTCACACTACAATTCAAATCCTGGGTAAGACGACTTAAGGATAACAGATTAACAGAAAACTTGGGAACATGGAGAACAGAAGATAGATGTATGGTAGGAGTGACTTGGACTAAACCTTTTCCAGAAATGGAAGAAACAGTACCATCGGCAATCCTAACTTTGTCCTGACCTGAAGAGGGCTTATAGACAGAGAAAAGATCAGAGGAGCCAGACATATGATCTGAGGCACCAGAATCAATAATCCAAGGCAAAGATGTATGACACAGGAAAGCACAAGGAGAAGATGCTAAGTTACCTGAGCGGGCAAAAGACGAGGAAGCGGTACTGAGAGCAGTAGAAGATCGGCGGTCCAACAATTGGCGCAAAGCATCCTCCAGCTCAGTATCAGAAGCTTGGGTAACAGAAGTAGAATTAGACTCAAGGGTATCAACGGCACTAGACTGATGAGCCCGGGAATAGGAACCACGTCCTCGAGATTGGCCGGACCGACCTCCTCGAGAACCAGACCGATCACCTCGACCCCCGGATGGAGTCCCATAAAGCTTCCAACACGTCTCACGAGTATGCCGCGGCTTCTTGCAATAATCACAGAATATAGACTCCTTAGCAGCAGACGGAGGAGGCAGGCTGAGGCCATCTCGAGGAGTAGACAGTAATGCGGAACGGTCAGTAGAGACAGGGGACATCATAGCAGACCGACGACTCTCCTCATTTTGTACATAGGCAAATGCCTCCTGAAGTGAAGGAAGAGTGTCCATACTCAGAACTCGACCCCTAACTGGATCATACTCCACATTTAGGCCGGCCAAAAATTTAAAGACCCGTTCCCGTGCGATGAACTTCTTGTACCCGACAGAATCAGCAGGGCAAACGGGCTTATAGTCTTCCAGGTGGTCAAGGCCTAAGAAGCATGGACACGGACACGCGACACGACACGGATACGACACGGACACGCCGACACGCTAATTTTTAAAAAATGCAGGACACGACACGTGGGGGACACGCATAAAATATATAATTCTATATATATTTATTATATGTTATATATATAGATATATCATTCAAAGATAATAAAAAATGCAATATGACACTAATTCCTATAAATTCATATGGTTTTTGTTTTATTTTGTATCTTAAATTGTTTTGTTCAAACTTATAATTAGTTTCACCCATGTCTAATTGATGGACACGTGTGTTTAAGCGATAAACACATGTGTCCTCCAAGTGTCCAAAGAGTGTCCGGATCTTTAAGAAAAATTAAAAAACAGGACACGTTTTGACGAGTGTCGGACACGTGTCGGGAAGTGTCCGAAGAGTGTCGGTGTCCGACACGGACACGACACGGATACGTCACCTTCTTAGAAGTGTCCGTGCTTCTTAGGTCAAGGCGTTTCCAGCCGTTGGTGAGGAAAGTGAAGTACTGAAGAACAGTCTACTCCCCCTGAAGTGAGCTCTCAATAGATCGGCGCAACTCAAATGCTTGTGAAAAATTTCCTTTGCGAGAATAGGTAATAGCCACAGCCTCCCAAACGTCCTGGGCAGTCTCCATAGACAAGTAGCCCTCACCAAGTTCTGGAACCATCGAATGGATAAGCCAACTCATAATCAAAGAGTTGGTAATCTCCCATTGGTCATAACCTGAGTCAATGGTACTAGGTGCCTGTATCCTGCCATCAACATACCCCATCTTCCCTCTGCTTTTCAAAAACATAGTCAAACTTTGAGACCATGCTAGGTAGTTCTGACCATTAAATAGAGAGGTGGTGATTTTCAGACTAGGGTTGGGGTTCTCAGTCATGGTAGTAGGTAGAATGGGACTCTCACTCTTTGGTGTTTGAGAAGAAGGGGACACACTGGTGGAATCTATCATGGATACAATACTACCAAACCCGCAACAAAACTAGTGGAAATCACAAACCCGGAAGGTGGTAGTGAGATAACAGGCACAATGACCACTATAAAGACATAACAAAATTAAGAAACCATTTTTTTTTTTTTTTTTTTTTTTTTTTTTTGTTTTTTTTTTGTTTTATATATAGATTGATTTATTTATGTATACATGTATTTATATATAAATATATATAACAGGCTATATTTATATAAATATCAGGATATATATATATATATAATTATATATACCAAGGCTGAGATCATACCACAGTGAGACAGAGGCTGAGGAAGACGACGACGAGCGACGATCGACAGAGGAAGGCAAGGAGATCGACGAGGTGAGGGAGACGACAGAGGAAGGCGAGGAAGACGAGCTGAGGAGATCGACGAGGTGAGGGAGACGACAGAGGAAGGCGAGGAAGACGAGCTGACGGCTGAGTGATGATCCACCCAGGTAAGCTTCCAACCCTAGAGTGTCGTTGGTGTAAAGGTCTACCAACGAGGGTGCGCCGAAACCCTAGAGGTTCAGCTCTGATACCATGAAGCTTGAGTAACCAGCTTAGGGGTATGATAGAATATCACCCCCTATTTATAAATGAAGATTAGGGTTTACAAGAAGGTCAATTACAAGATAATCCCTGAGGGCACAAAATGATTACAGACAGACCTTAGTGAAACTTTCGGCTAATATAATATGCTAACACTATCTTATTCACATACGACAAGTCACCTATGATAACTCGTCCTTAAGTAAAAATAGTATTTTGAAAAGAAGGCTAGATGTTCTATCCCTAGTAACGCAAGATGCAAAACTGGAATGTATCAAATATATTGAAAATTAATTAAGATGCGTAAATAAAACAACAGATAACAAATAAGCTTAAGTAAAAGATATATAAAATTATAGAAATTTACTTAAAATAAATTTAAGGGTATTTTACGCGTACTGACATTTTTATCAACAATAATCACATAAATAATGACAAAAACAAGTTGTGGTAAATTCATAATCAGGTAAAAGAATTTAAATACAAGATCATCCATAATCACATAAAAAGGTTTACTCTTTAATAATGGTAAAACACTAAAGAGTCAAAGGTTAAAATTAAAGAAATAAACAACTGGGAAAAATTAGAAGAGAAAATATCAGTGCTGATATTAAAGAGTAAACCTTTTTATGTGATTATATTAGTGCTGATATTTTCACTTCTATATTTTCAATTGAAAAGAGACAAAGATGGAATGATGCTTGTAAGGATTAAAGAAAATATTAAAAAGCATGCCAGAAGTCTTAGGTTAATAAATTATAATCAATGGGCTAAAAGGATGTTAACATATTAGAGAAAAGAGAAAATGATTTAGCTTGAGGCTGTTTAGCTAAGTTCGAAACGTATGCCCATAAAAAAGATCAGAGAAAGCAAAACATGAAGTGAAGGATAAAAGAAGTTTCTTCTTTAGATTTGATGCTCCATAACGCTTGTAAATTTTGTAATAAATTATAAGGATGCTCTCATTTACCAAATTCAACTGATTTCACGAGAGTCAGCTTTCAATTTGAAAACATGTGTATCAATGAGATTTTAGGTGTTTGCTATTGCTTTACAAAAATTCATGGGCTCAGTTTCCAATTCTCATTACTCTTTGGCCAATACTCCTAATACTATTACACGATGATTACATATGTTACAACGACCTATACTGCGATTTGAAAACATGGAATTGGACCTTTCAAGCCAAAGCATAGTGAGGAGTTAACAATATAATAGCAATATTAATTAGTATGAACTGCGGGACATAAATTTAATCAGACTATAGACAAGGCATAGTGGGGAGTTAACTCCCCACTCCCCACTATGCTTTCTCACGAAGATTTTATTTAAACCGATTCAACATTCAGCTTACCTAAAGTTACACTCACATTAAGGAAACTCATATCTCAATTCAGAGTACTTCTAAAGTATATATTTTCTAAAAAAAGAAAAAGAAAAAGAAAAGTTAATTGTTCTCTCTTTGAGGTATATTTCAAAGAATAGCACATCCAAGGCCTATTAATTAACCAATAATATGAAATGAGAGAAAATATGGTTAAGTGGATGATGTAGTGGCATATGAAAGGGCTTGTTGACAAGATGCAAGATGATCAATCCTCATCCAATTGGCACTATCTGCTTGGGACACCGAAAAATTATTTTCAGTAGAAGTTTCAACCCAATTGATCATTCGAACCATATGAGATGAGGCAATCTCCCTTGTGCTCTAGCTCCAGTGGCGCACATGGCTAGTGCTTTCTAGATTTATTTTGAGGATCCATCTAGCATTTGGCATTTAATTTCTTCTTTTTTTTAAAAAAAAAATTCCTTTTTCTTTTTTGTGCTAATGGCCAAGTTTGGGAAGACTAAATAAGTGCACTTTTTGACTTTTTATGAAATATGGGTTGAATTTGGGTTGGGTTTGAAGTGATGTGTTAGAGAAGTGATGTGACTTAAATAAGATGACGTGACTTAAATAGGATAGTGACTTTTTGACTTTTTGGATTTTTTGGAGGATGCCAAACTTGGCCTTAATTGTGCTTTAATGGAAGTGAATCTAATGGAATCAAATCAACTCTAAGGTGAAGAACATGAATTACAGTAACAAGACTCTAGAATAGTTGTCACAAAAGCAGAAGGCTCTTTAAGATTTCAAAAGCAGTAGGAAAAGGACTATACAGTTGTTCATTTGGAATCAGAAGACAGACGGAAAACAAAAATAAAGAGAAGCTGCTTCAATTTGTAATTTCAAAAAAATTGTACGCAATTATAGTCCATTTCATTCCATGAAACACCAAACATAAGCAAAATTATGAAAATCAGATTCCAAAGTAGCAAAATCAAACAATACCAAACAATGTCATTGAAATCTCAAGTTCATTTTATTTGATACAAGACACTAAACATTGGGCGGAGTTGTAATATGAAGATCTCTCTTTTATGACCAAACTTGCGGAACACAAGTGGAAAATAAACAAATAGCATAACAGAGCCAGCAAAATAAATCAAATAATATCCACAGCAATAAATAAAATCTAAATCACGTTCCATCAATCAGAACAAGAAGGCTATTACCGTAGCCGATTTTTCTTGACCCGGATTGAAATTGCAAGGAAAAGAACAAGATCGAACCGAACCCCCTCTTTATAAGATGCAATCTGAGAATGACAACACAAATTAAACCATATATATATATATATATATAAAGATATAAGAAATGAGAGAAAATAGGGATTTGAAGATCGAGTTTTGAATTACCAGATATTGAATCAGTGTGTCATTGTGATGGAAACCCAGAGCAGAAAAGAGAGGACTTGGATGCAAATGAGGTTTGTAGAAGTGAAATGTAAGGACAACAAACACAAATATACATAAAAGATTGATGAGAGAGACGTCGGATGCGACAAACTACAGTAGTGGTTGGTCGAGACTGAATTTCACTCAGATATATAACACACACACAGAGAGAGAGAGAGAGAGACGTGGGTGGGTGAATCTCAACCTTTCTCTTCCCTCCAATTCGCTGGAGAGAGACAGAGAGAGAGAGCTGTTGATTAGGGCATATTATAAACGTTAGCAACAAGACCGTGAGTCGAAAAAGCCAATGTCCGGAGTTGGTGTGATGTGATGCCCATTCTCATACCGGAATAATACTCCTTTTTATTTTTATTTTTATTTTTATTTTTCTTTTTCTTTTTTAAAGATTGGGTTAATTATTGAATTTTTTTTTTTTAAATTTCACGTGTTTTACACTTTAAATCTCAGTGTTTTAATTTTAATAAAGTTTTATCTGTGTTTTAATTTATCTACTTCGTCCATTTCTTTCTGTGTAAAATGAAGGGAATTTAAAATAAAAAATACTTTTAAATTTTTTTGTGTAATTAATTATTTTTTAAATTAAAAGTACTATAATAAAAAAGAATTAATTACAAAATAAACTTTAAGGTTTCACGTGTTTTTCATTTTAAACTTCCTCTGTTACCTTACACAGACGAAGATGGATGAAGGAGACAAATTGAAATACAGATGAAAGTCTAAGATTTAATTTGTCGAAATTAAAACGTTGAAATTTAAAATGAAAAAACGCATGAAACCTATAGATTTTTTTTTTTTTTGTTGAAATTCACCCTTTTATATTTGAATAATACTCTTAATATTCACTTCGAAACATTATAAATTCATATTTATGAATCTAAAATTTATTCAGAAAAAAGAAATTAATGGTTCAAAATTATTTTATTCATGGATCTCACACTTCATCGATTTAATTTTCACTACACAAATATATTTAGGTAAATTATGAGTTGATAAGCATGGATTTATAGCATTTTTTATAATGATTTATAAATTATACTGTACAAAAAAAATCACTACAAGAAAAAGCAGATTTCGCGACTAAAAATGAATTTTTCGTCGCTGAAAGTAGTAGAATTGGCGACTAAAATGGAATTAGTCGCGACTAAAACAGTTTAGTAGCCAAATGTAGGGTTTTTAGCGACTAAAACTCAGTTTAGTCGCCAAATACAAGGGTTTTAGCGACTAAAAAAATTTTAGTAGCCAAAAGAGAAGGTTTTTGGCGACTAAAAACATTTAGTAGCCAAAAGTATAGGTTTTAGAGACTAAAAAATAGTTTGGTCGCGGATTATACGTGTTTTACTGACAAAAATCAATTTCGTAGCCAAAAGTGAAGATTTTTGGCTACTAAAAAAAATTTAGTAGCTAAAAGTCAAGAATTGCCGACTAAAATGCAGTTTAGTCGCCCAAAGTAGAGGTTTTGGCAACTAAATTTCAGTTTAGTCACCAAAAGTGGAGGTTTTTCGGCGGGAATGAATTTTTTTAGCGACTAAAATATAATTAGTAGCCAAAACTATACATTTGGCGACTAAAAGATAGATTTAGTCGCCAAAAGTGATCTAATTTTTTTTTTAGTAAATAATTTATTTTTTACATAAATTATTGAATAAAAATAATTATTTTTATATATGAAGCTAGATATTAATACGGGTCAATATAGTATATAAATAATATATGTTGCATATATATTCATGTGGTGTTGTAATGGCATAGTGAAGAAAGTGTGTTGCTAAAGGTTTAGAATGCGGGAGATGTTGGTGATTCGAATCTCAGAAAAAGCAAAAAATGTTGTTTTTTTTTTTTTTTTCACAGAAGCATCTTTGGCGACTAAAATTTTAGTCGCTAAAAGTGTTTATTTTGGGCAACTAAACGGTTAAGTCGGCGATTCATGGACTATTGGCGACTAAAAGATTAGTCGCTAAATGTGATTTTAAAAAGTATAAATCACTTTTGGCGACTAAATCGTTGGTCGCTAAAGAGCTATTTTTTGCCGACTAAAAAAATTTTAGTCGCCAATACCTCTGGCGACCATATATACGCGACCAAACGGGCGACTATAAAAATTAGTCGCTGAAAGTAAAGACTCGACTTTCGGCGACTAAAAATAGACTCTTGGCGATTAAAAGCCAAAGGTACTTTTTCTTGTAGTGGATAGACCACCAACTTTTTTATTATTATTTATTATTGTATAAATTTGGCTTCAAGAGTATATTTATGGGAGAAATTACATAACAGTGATATAAAAAAACAAGAAGAAGAAAAAGGAGAGGAAGTATGGTGAGTGTAACTCATCTTATAATGGATAGAGCACTTGGCCCATGGTTTATATAGTTATCCTTTGGAATAATTGTAGGACAATCTTCACTGTATTTAAATTAATTAAATTCTGTTGTGTACTAAACAATAACCAGAATATAAAGAAATAAAGGAAATGAGAGAATTTGTTTGATTACAAAAATCAAATTCGAAATAAAAAATAAAAATAAATAAATAAAAACATATTTTATTTTGTTACAAAAACAAAATTAAAATCTGATTTAAATAAATAATAAAACACTGAAAATAAATTAAATAACTTACTTGATTTAATTTCTTCGATTTATAATCTGATCAAGTCCAGTGTTGGACACTGTGTCCTTAAGACAGATTCGTTCTCTCTACGGTGCTTTCAGAAATTGGACGTCTATCTCCCAGGATGAAATGATCTACTACAAACAATAGCAGCACTACAAATTGTTTGCCTTACGAACACACTAAGTGTTTACACTATTTCTTTCAGAAAATAAATGCAGCAAAATGTAGAGATTTATAGCAAAGAATGGAGTACGAAAATTGGAGTGAAATCCAAATGGGAGGCTAGTCTATTTATAGGTGTAAAGGTGGCTATTGGTTTTGAATTGAACAGGTATGAAACCTGTTGGTTTTGAATTCAAACAGATTTGAATCTGTTGGGTTATATTTCAAACAGATAACAAAACGGGAAGGGCCCTGTTTGGGTATGCAATAATACCAGACTGGTTTATTTCGGGAAGGTCCCTGTTTGGATGTACAGTAAAACCAAACCAGTTTAATTTTGAATTATGAATTTTATTTTACCAAAAAATAAAATTAAATTCAAATGTTTTTGGCCCAAAAAGATTAGTATTGGGCCGAACAAGCCCAACCCAACCTCACACCACGCACCCGCGCCCAAGCCCAGGCCCAGCCCAGCCCGCCCAGACAGACGGCGGCGGCGGCGCGCGCGCGCGTGTGGTGATTTTTGGGTCCAATGGGTCTAGCCCATTTTGTCCATAACCTCTCCCTCTAAAACACTTGGGTACCCCTTGGGGCACACTCCAAGTACCAAACCCAAGTCTTCTAAACCCATTCAAAACCTCCCACCAAATCAATGTGGGACAAGCCATTTTACAACCTTAAGGAATTTCCACAAAAACTCCATTTCCATGGAGCACACTTTGGCTTCAATTTCCCATTCACTCGGTAATGGTTTTGAGCAACCAAATATACCACGTGAATCACAACGCGGCATAGAACGCGTTACTACTTTGACCTGTGAAAATCGACGCACGGGCCCACCTAAAAAATCGACCGAACTTAGGATAAAATTCTGATTTTACCCAGAATTTATAACCATTTCCAACAATCCCCCACATGAATGGAATTTGTTGACAACGGAAATGCAACAATATGTAGATTTATCGAAAGAGTATAAGTCGAAAATATCTTGCATCAAGATAGGTAATTTTCGGCCTTGAACCTTCCCTAGTGATAACCTATCGGACTTACTGGCTAACCAATGGACGCGACGCCTTGAATTGTTCAGCCATTTTTGTAAGCCAAGATAATAGATTTCACATAAAATATCTTCTAACACATCGTGGTTCTCACTGTTATGTTCATTTTGGCTTTGAACGCGCCTGGTTTTCATAAGTGTTTCTAGAGAATTTAGCCTCTTCATTCTCATAGAACCGGCTCCAGTTCAACACTCATATAGGTGATTCTTATTGTGAGTATCTCCTTATACTCGTCTTGATTTATGCCTCAATCAAGATATAAGCAATCATTAAAAGCAAAGCTTATCCTTATACCCCTGCATACAACATATGTTGCAGATATCACTCTCACCATAGGAATGGGTAGGGAATTTTTAATCCCTTGGTGATTTCTGGCGAGCCATACATAACTTAGTTGTCCCTTTGAACTTAGTTCTTGGGATCTCCAGTCATATAAGTGGGGTTACCATTATGACGACTCTTATGTAATAGGCTTTAATCCCATCCCCTTCGATGAACTATACACTAGCTCTTTTGTCAAACCTTTTGTTAACGGATCCGCAATATTCTCTTTAGATTTTATATAATCTATTGAGATTATTCCGTTTGACAACAATTGCCTTACGGTATTATGTCGACGACGAATATGTCGTGACTTACCGTTATACATATGATTCTGTGCCCTGCCTATTGCAGATTGACTATCACAATGAATGCAAATAGCTGACACAGGTTTTGGCCACATTGAAATGTCTTTTAAGAAGTGACAAAGCCATTCTGCTTCTTTTCCTGCTTTGTCTAAAGCAATGAACTCGGATTCCATTGTGGATCGTGCGATGCATGTTTGTTTCGTGGATTTCCAAGAAACAGCAGCGCCTCCTAGAGTAAAGACATATCCACTTGTGGATTTTGAATCTTTAGTATCTGATATCCAATTTGCATCACAATAACCTTCAAGTACTGCTGGATATCGAGTAAAGTTCAAACCATGATCACGGGTGAATCTTAGATATCTAAGAACCCGAATGATCGCTTTCTAATAGTCTTCTCCGGGGTTACTAGTGTACCTACTCAATTTACTGATAGCATAAGCTATATCAGGACGAGTACAATTCATTAGGTACATTAGGCTTCCAATGATTTGGGATTATTTTAACTGAGACACTGCATCACCTTTATTTTTCGATAAATAAAGATTGACGTCTACAGGTGTTCTAGCTAAATTCATATCATCCTTGATAAATTTACCAAAATTTTTCTCAATATAATGTGATTGAGATAATGCATATCCGTCAGATGTTTTAGTAATTTTCATTCCTAATATAACATCTGCTTAGTTGATTTGATCATGTTTTGACTGCTTCCAATGATAAGCATGTCATCCACATAAAGACAAACTATAACATATCCTTGGTCAGTGTTTTTAACATAGACGCATTTGTCACATTCGTTTATCTTAAACCCATTAGTAAGCATTACATGATCAAATTTTTCATGCCATTGCTTAGGTGCTTGTTTTAATCCATAAAGGGATTTTACAAGTCGACAAACTTTCTTTTCTTGTCCTGATACTACAAACCCTTCGGGTTGCTCCATATAGATCTCTTCATTTAGATCACTATTTAAGAAAGCTGTCTTAACATCCATTTGATGTATTTCTAAATTAAACAACGCTGCTATAGAAATAAGCATGCAAATGGATGTTATTCTTGTCACAGGGGAATATGTGTCAAAATAGTCCAGACCTTCCTTTTGTCTGTAACCTTTAACTACAAGTCTTCCTTTATACTTGTCAATTGAACCATCTGCTTTCATTTTTCTCTTGAATATCCATTTATATTCAAGAGGTTTAGAACCTGGTGGAAGATCCACCAATTCCCAAGTATGATTTTGCATAATGGATTCAATTTCATTATTAACAGCCTCTTTCCACAAAGGTGCTTCAGGACCTGTCATTGATGCCTTAAAGCTTTGAGATTCATTTTCTAACAAGTATGTCAGAAAATCTAGACCAAAGGATTTTGATGTTCTTGCTCTCTTACTTCGTCTTGGTTTATCATCAATTAAATCCTTTTGGTCGAGACCATTACTAGTCTCTTGTGTTTGATTGTCATTAGTCTCGTGACTTTGTGTACAATCATAAGTTCTTTTCTGTGAACTTAATTCCTGTCCTTTCTTGTAAGGAAAGACATGTTCAAAAAACATAGCATTCTTTGACTCTATAATAGTGTTCACATTTATATCAGGTATTTCTGATTTATAAGTCAGAAACCGATATGCATTACTATTCTGAGCATAACCAATAAATACACAGTCTACTGTTTTTTGTCCAATCTTAGTCTTTTTAGGAACAGGAACTTCAACTTTTGCCAAACACCCCTACACTAGGTGGTCGACCTTTCCACAATTCATAAGGAATGCTTTTAGTTTTCTTGTGGGGTATTATATTAAGAACATAATTAGCAGACAATATTGCTTCCCCCCACAAGTTCTGTGGTAAGTCTGAACTTAGTAACATGGCATTCATCATTTCTGAGAGGGTGATTTGTGATCTGGAGTTGGGCCGAGGTAACGGCCGAGCAAGTTGAGGGCCCAACGATGCTTGGGTCCGAGATGATCGACTTTCTGCCCAGACTTGGGCCGGGCAGAGTTCGGGCTGAGTGTGTCACCCCGGACCGGACAGAAACTGCTCGGTAAGGCAGTGCTCGGTCGGACCAGGTTGCTCGGTCCAAAGATGACCAAAGCTCGATTGGCCGAGTGACCGGCGCATCGGGAAGGCGTGGACAACCGAGGAAGTTGAGTGACCGGTGCCCGGAAAGGCATGGTCAGCCGAGGAGGCTGTTTGACCGGCAGGAAGGCCGATCAAAGTATCCGGGCTAGGCTCAGCCGGGATGCCGCCTAGCCCGGTCCTCCGTGTGTTTATTCGGTTAGGCGCTTGAAGTATGAAGCATGGCATGACCGAGGTAGAGCAGCTCGGCTGCCGAACTCTGGCTGTGAAGTCAGGCAGTTGGGATTAGGTGATGATCGGCAAAGTTTACGCTGACAGATGGGATAGTAGAGCCACGTGTCAGGAGATGACTGGGAGTGGATATAGGGCTCAGAAGGTATATAAGCATGTCTGCGCCCCCCATACGCGACACACGAACATCTCTGTAAGGAATTCTTACACTCAAACACTCTCTCCCTTCTCTCTATCCCTCCTTAGGTGTGTGCTAACTTGATCGTCGGAGGGTCTTTCCGGCCACACACCGCCGGGTAGCTCACCAATGCTTGCTCGCAGGTGATCGGACATCGACGGAGCTCGGAAGAAAGGAGTACGGGCTTGCCGGAATATCTGCTCCCCGTACAATTTCTTTTAGGGTTCTATTCTTCCTTTCAGCAATTCCATTTTGCTGTGGAGAATAAGGGGCTGTAGTTTGGTGAATAATGCCATGTTGTGCACAAAATTCATTTAATGGTGCATCATATTCACCACCTCTATTACTTCTAACCATTTTAATGGTTTTACCAAGTTGATTTTCAACTTCTGTTTTATAGAGTTTAAACATTTCTAAGGCTTCATCTTTACTTCTAAGTAAATAAACATAACAATACCTTATGCAATTATCGATAAATGTTATGAAATATTTTTTGCCTCCTCTAGTTTAAATAAATTTTAGATCACATACATCAGTATGAATTAATTCTAGAGGTTCGGTTTTTCTTTCAACCGATTTAAACGGAGCCTTAGCTAGTTTCGCTTCTACACAAATTTCATATTTATGATTAGGATTAATTTCAAACTTTGGTATATAATCTAAACCAATTAATCTACGCAAAGCATCAAAATTCACATGTCCTAATCTACCATGCCATAAATTTGACTCAAGAATATAAACAAAAGATGCGTTATTCTTATTCATAGCAACTTTCGGTACAACTGTCATTACATTCAACTTAAAGAGACCATCACTCATGTATCCCTTACCAATATACATACCACTCTTTGTTAATACAAATTTATCAGACTCAAATACAAGCCTAAAACCATTTTTACTTAACAAAGAACCAGAAACTAAATTCTTCCGGATGTCAGGTACATGCAGTACGTTGTTGAGGGTCAGTTCTTTCCCTGATGTCATCTTCAAGATTACTTTTCCTTGTCTAGCCACAGTAGAAGTAGAAGAATTTCCCAGGAAAAGTTGTTCACCATTTGCAGCCTCATTATAGGTAGTGAACATCTTCTTGTCCGCACATATGTGACGAGTTGCTCCAGTGTCAACCCACCACTCTTTGGGATTTCCAACCAAGTTAGCCTCAGATACCATAGCAGAGAGGTTGATGTCATTCACTCCGTCAGAGATGTAATCCAATTCTGTTATATTGGCTTGATTGGTGGTCTTCTTACTTGTAATTCCATGATCCTTCTTAAGGCGGCGGCAGTCAGAAGCTCGATGTCCAGTCTTGCCACAGTTATAACATTTTCCTTTGAACTTTTTGTTGCCATTGTTGTCACCTTGTTTAGGACCATCTCCAATAAACTTTCTCTTTTTGTTATGTGGTTTATGAACTTGTTCAACCACATTAGCCTTGGACTCAATGGGATTTTTTCCATTCCTGTTTTCAGCCTTTCGGTTATCTTCCTCAATTCTCAGTCTTACAATAAGTTCATCCATGGTCATCTCTTTGCGTTTATGTTTTAAATAATTTTTGAAATCTTTCCAAGCCGGTGGTAACTTTTCCACTAAAGCAGCGACTTGGAAAGATTCGCTAAGAGACATACCATCTGAATGAATATCATGCAAAATTATCTGAAAACTTTGAACTTGAGATATTACCGTTTGGGAGTCTACCATAACAAAGTCCAGAAATTTACCGACGACAAATTTCTTCGTGCCGGCATCCTCTGTCTTGTATTTCTTCTCCAAAGAATCCCACAATTCTTTTGCTAACTTCAAAGGACTGTATACATTATACAGCATGTTGTCAAGGCCATTGAGGATGTAGTTTATGCACAGGAAATCTGAATGTTTCCAAGCATCTGCAGCGGCAACAACTTGCCGATCACTTTCACCCTCTTTAAGTGCTGGAGCCTCTTCATGGAGAAACCGGGCCAAATTAAGAGTTGTAAGATAGAACAGCATCTTCTGCTGCCATCTCTTAAACTCGGTACCGTTAAATTTTTTCGATTTTTCTCCACGATTGATTGGTACATGAACATGGTTCTGGATCAGTGTTAGTGTAACAATAGGAGTACCACTACCAGATGCAGTTTCAATTGCAGTAGCCATAATCTCTGATTACAAAAATCAGGAAAAATTAAAACAAAAATTAATTTTCTAGTTATTAAAACCAGAAAATAAATTTATAATACAAAATAATTTTATTTTCCTTGTTACTAAAACTAGAAAAATAAAATATCACAATAATTTTCTGTAACACAATTAATATTCTGCAATTGTTAATGACACCAGTATATTACTACTAGTTGTCAAAGAAAAGAGACAATATATTACTACTATCTGTCAAATTGCATAAACACTATTTGTTTTTTCAATCAGAATATGTCTTATGAAATCACAGAAAATTAAATACAATGAAGATTCCAAAATGATTCTGTCTTAAGATTGTGGGACAATCTTCACTGTATTTAAATTAATTAAATTCTGTTGTGTACTAAACAATAACCAGAATATAAAGAAATAAAGGAAATGAGAGAATTTGTTTGATTACAAAAATCAAACTCGAAATAAAAAATAAAAATAAATAAATAAATATAGATTTTATTTTGTTACAAAAATAAAATTAAAATCTGATTTAAATAAATAATAAAACACTGAAAATAAATTAAATAACTTACTTGATTTAATTTCTTCGATTTATAATCTGATCAAGTCCGGTGTTTGACACTGTATCCTTAAAACAGATTCGTCCTCTCTACGGTGCTTTCAGAAATTGGACGTCTATCTTCCAGGATGAAATGATCTACTACAAACAATAGCAGCACTACAAATTGTTTGCCTTACGAACACACTAAGTGTTTATACTATTTCTTTCAGAAAATAAATGCAGCAAAATGCAGAGATTTATAGCAGAGGATGGAGTACGAAAATTGGAGTGAAATCCAAATGGGAGGCTAGTCTATTTATAGATGTAAAGGTGGCTATTGGTTTTGAATTGAACATGTATGAAATCTGTTGGTTTTGAATTCAAACAGATTTGAATCTGTTGGGTTATATTTCAAACAGATAACAAAACGGGAAGGGCCCTGTTTGGGTGTGCAATAATACCAGACTGGTTTATTTCGAGAAGGTCCCTGTTTGGATGTACAGTAAAACCAAACCAATTTAATTTTGAATTATGGATTTTATTTTACCAAAAAATAAAATTAAATTCAAATGTTTTTGGCCTAAAAAGATTAGTATTGGGTCGAACAAGCCTAACCTCACACTACGCACCTACGCCCAGCCCGGACGAACGGTGGCGGCGCGCGCACGCGTGTGTGGTGATTTTTGGGTCCAATGGGTCTAGCCCATTTTGTCCATAACCTCTCCCTCTAAAACACTTGGGTACCCCTTGGGGCACACCTAAGTACCAAACGCAAGCCTTATAAACCCATTCAAAACCTCCCACCAAATCAATGTGGGACAAGCCATTTTACAACCTTAAGGAATTTCCACAAAAACTCCATTTCCATGGAGCACACTTTGGCTTCAATTTCCCATTCACTCAGTAATGGTTTTGAGCAACCAAATATACCACATGAATCACAACGCGACATAGAACGCGTTACCACTTTGACCAGTAAAAATCGATGCACGGGGTCCACCTAAAAATAGACCGAACTTAAGATAAAATTCTAGTTTTATCCAGAATTTATAACCATTTCCAACAACAATAATGATAAGAGATTCAATGTTCGAGTCGATAAAGCGACTGCGATTATTTCATTGTAATCTACAATATTAACTTACTAATATTTTTTCACATGAAAAAAATATTCATTTTATGATGAGGTCTAAGACCATCTTTAAGGGTTACTCAAACCTTTCATTAAATTTGAATTTAATGAAAAATTAGTTCTTTTCTTGCTCCAACGATTGCATCAAATAGGTATTAAATTGAGAATTTTACTTTTTTTTTCATCAAACTAAGGACAAAAGTGTCTTTCATCAAATTATTGTTCATTGTCGTTGCCGGATGTTCACCCGGATGACCACCTCAAGACAAAATTTTTGTAAAAAAATTGCACTGGCTGATCGATCGATCGCCTCACGGCAAAAAAAAAAAAAAAAAAAAAATTACACTGGCCAGTTAACCTGCCGGACATCTGCCTAATCGATCAGTGTTCTGATGAAGTTTCAAAATTTTCTATTGAAATACTTGATATTAAATGAAGTTTTTATTCAAATTTAATAAAAAAAAATAAATGAATCGTTAGAAATGCTCTAACTAAAACTTTGTGAGATGCATCCTTCCATGTTTGTTTATTTATTCATTTATTTATTTTTATTACCGTTGAGTGATTCCACCTGTATTTATAAAGTGAGAACATATTTCTGAATTTAGTGTTTTTAAATGAAAATTAATATAATTATATTTGTGGGTCTTATCATAAAAATGTAGAGAGTGTTCAGCCAAATTTTAAAATAGTCAAATCTCGTTTGGAAATTTAGTTATTTTAGTCGGTTTTTTAGTGATTTGATTATTTTAGTTTGGCTAAAAAATTTATATTTGGGATAAAAATTAATTTTTTTAATTGATTTGATGGTTATGAAAAAAAAAATAAAATGATTATGATTTTAATATAATATTTTATCTTATTAATTATTTTAATATATTTTATCTTTATTAACCATATTAATATAGAAATAAAAATAAAAATAAAAACCACAAACCCAAGCTCTCAAACAGCTCATTTATATTTGTAGTCTGGGCCTAATCCCCATTTGTATTAAAAACAAAAACAAAAAAACAATAGCAATAATAAAAGAATGAATTAATTTCACTTTTACTTTAATTTTAAATGGTCTCGGTGCTGGGATGTTTTCTTTGTTGTCGATGCCTAATTCCCATTTTTATTTTCATTTTTTTTTCAAAAGAAAAACATAAATTAATTTCACTTTTACTTCATGAACCATCACCATTTTATTTTATTTTTAACAATTGATTCCGTTAAATTAATTGTGGAGTGCAGTTTATTTAAAATAATAAGATAAACGAGCGTTTTGTTATGATTTAAATGGGTAAATTATATTTTGTATCCTTGTATTTTGTACAAAATCTCCTCTTAACCCTTATGCATGAAATCGTGATAGTTAATCATTTGCATTTCTAATCAAATCTCACTTTGGTCTCTGCACATGAAATTATAGCAATCAGCCCCTTGTAATTTTGTTAAATCTCACTTTGGTCTTTATACAAGTGTCAATATCTCATTTCTATTACTCAATTATTTAAATCTTTAACAGAATCTAGTCATGTAATAAGAATGTGACTACAACATATGGGTAAGAAAGGAAAATCATCTACATTTTTCACAAATACATACTTTATCCCAAAATTTATATCAAAATATGACTGTATTAAGCTAAAACAAAACCCATATTGTGAACAATTAAGAAGATGAACTTGGATTTTGTATAAATTGAAGTCACTAAACTCTATTTTTCACGGTAACACAGTTTTCTGTCTTTTCATCTTTCTTTCTCTTTGATTTCTTGTCTCATTTTTTTTATTTTTTTTATTTTACTTTAAAAACTCTACTTTCTTATCTTTACGTCCCGATTTTTACCATACAAACATATATACATTGTGTTATATAACTTTCATGTATATATCATGTAGGACAAAGTGTATTAGTGGAAGACATTGATAATTTTTCTTTCTTATCCTCATTTCATGGTCGCATTTATGTGACTAGATTTTGTTAAAGATTTAGAAAAAAAAAAAAACAGAAGAAGGACATTGACACTTATGTAGGGATCAAAATGAGATTTGAGTAAAAGTATAAGGAATTAAGGGTGTGTTTGTTTTGAAGGATTAGGGAGTGGGATTGGACTATTAGTCTCATCCATTGTTTGTTTCATTTTTTTTGCTCCGGTCTAATAGTCCCCCTGGACTATTAGTCCCACAAATATGGAACTATCCTATCCCATGGGGGTAGGTGGGATAGAAACCATGGGATTGGTATCCCATGGAATTATTTTGTGAAATGTCCATTTTACCCTCCATGCTATTACTTAGCAAACAATTAGAAAATGATAAAATAGTCTTTTGAACATTTATAAATTATTTTTTTAGTATTGTTAATTTAAAATTATATATTAAATAAAAAAATTTAATTATAAATTATAAAGTAAATTTAATTAAAAATAATAAATAATAAATTATGGCCTTATAAATTAATTTTTTTTAGTGTTGTTAAAAAATTAAATTTACATATTAAATTAAATTTTTTTTTAGTGTTGTTAATTTATAATTATATATTAAATAAAAAATATAAATTATAAATTAAATTTATTTAAAAATAATAAATTATAAATTATGGCCTTATAAATTAAATTTTTTTAGTGTTGTTGAAAATTTAATTTATATATAAAATAAATTTATTTTTTATTGTCGTTAATTTAAAATTATATATTAAATAAAAAATATAAATTATAAATAATAAATTTAATTTAATTTAATTGAAAATAATAAATTAAATTAATTAAAATATTGTGCAAAAAATAAAATAAAACAAATTTTTATTTAATCTAACTAAAAATAATTAAAATATTAAAGCTATGTTTAATATTGCTATTACTTAGTAAATAATTGAAAAGGATAAAATAGTCATTTGAGCATTTATCCTTCTCCATAATATTCCAAACAAACTTTAGATAACTAAAAATAGTTCAATCCAGACATCTAATCCCATGACTAAACAAACATAGGATACAAATTTAGTCCAACCAAATAGTCCCAGGACATCCAACCAAATAGTCCCAGGACAATGAATCTCAAGACTAATAGTCTGATGGATTACAATCCCCTTTATCCAGTCCGTCCAAACAAACGCACCCTAGCTGTCACGATTTCAAGTGTAGGAATCAAAGTAGGATTTGACCAAAAGTATAAAGGGATTGATTGCTATGATTTCATGTGTAAAAGTCAAAGTGAGATTTAGTGCAAAATGAAAAAGTGTAAAGTGTTCGTTTCGAATATAAGTTGACGTTTTGATTTTTTAACTTTTATCTGGGGTTAAAAAGAATCGTTTTTGGATAAATTTTTTTTACTTTTTTTGACTTGTGTAAAAAATAAAATAAAATAATTATACTTTGAATGTGACATTTTATTTTATTAATTTTAATTTAATTTATATTTTTATAACTATTTTAATCCCGTAACAACTTCCCAGACGAGTGCTTTGTAGTATGGGCCTAATTCCCATTTGTATAAAAAAAAAAAATAACAATAACAATAATAAAAAGAATGAGTTGATGAATTAATTTCACTTTTACTTCAATTTTATATGGTGTTGGTGATGGGATGTTTTCTTTGTTGCCGGGACTTAATTCCCATTTGTATTTGTATTTATATATATATATATAAATAAATAAAAACATAAATTAATTTCACTTTTACTTCTTGAACTATCACCAATTATTTTATTTTATTTTTAAATAATTGATTTCGTTAAATTAATTGTGGAGTGTAATTTATTTAAAATAATAAGAAAAACGAGCATTTTGTTATTATTTAAATTGTTTAAATTTTCAACAGTTACCGACTTGTATAATCGTTTCTCATTAGATCATCGAACATATATTAAAAATTGTAGAGACTAAATTTAAAAAAGAAAAAGAAAAAAATAATTTAAGGAATGAAAGTGATATTAACCCAAAAAATATTATATCAAATTTTACATAAAGATTTGATAATATTATAATCTGTCAAAAGTTTTTATTTTTTTAAGAGGACTCGTAAAATTTGCCACCATGTTTAGAATTTATTCAATATTCTTTGGCATTTTGGCATAATGGGTGGACAAATGGCATTTTTATTCAATATTTTGTAAGGAAAAAAAAAAAAGAATTTGCATCAACATTGACTTCAACCTTACCATTTTGTAATTAATGCTCAATATCACATTATTTTAAAAATCTCATGTGGAGCATGTGAAAATATGAAATTCTATTGAGATGGAATATAAAATGTCAAGTGCCAGTTTGAAGGAAACCATTTTATTAGTAAAATTTTCTGGTTTAGTGTTTTTCAAGTTGTCATATTAATTTGAGAGAATATTTAAATTTGATAGGTTCATTTTGAAACCAATTTCAGTAATTCGAACCATTTACTTTTTTAAATTTGTTGAGTAAAATATTCATATAAAAAATTAAAATAATTGAACATCGATAGCTATTTATTTGAATAATATTTATTTTAAAAAAATAGACGATAAATATAATATCAAAAAAAACTATCTATTTTTTGTAATATAAATTTAATTCAAACATATAACTATCGATATCTGATTATCTTGATTTTTTACATGAATATTTTATTCAATGAGTCCTATAATATAAATGATTTGGATTATTAAAACGAAACATATGATGAACTCTACTGGCCCCTCAAGTTCTCTCATGTAAAGATGTGAACATGAGAGAAATCTAATACAATTTTTATTTTTGTAATCGACTCTTTGTAAACAACCACAAGCATTCAAATTATAGTGGCATAATGGTTCATTTGATCAAGGTTGTTAAAATCAAAATCTTAAATAAAATCCCTGAGAGGGGTTGGTAGATCGGATTGTAGAGTCTGATCTAGAATCTTAAGATTCTACTTTCCATGTAAAATAAAACAAAAAAAATTTCATAATAATATGCATCCTAAAGAATTTTAAATCATTAAAGAAAAATTATAAATTTGATATAATGTATATTTTACGCTAACATACATTACAAGAAATGGAAAAAATACTTTATAGTTAAATTTCTTATATAAATATACACATATACATACATATATAAGAAATAAATAATAAGGATTTTTTTTAGTAGGATTAAGATCGTAATCGAATCTAGATCGTAATGCAATTCTACACAATTTAATGACTAAAATCATAAGCACTTTTAGATCTTATTGAATTTAAGATCCTAGTGCGATTTAAATCGTTTAGATCAACTAGAATCGGAAAATCTTAAGATCCTACCATCCAAATCAAGATTCTCTATCAAAAATTTTACTTTTTATGTATCTAATACACATTCTTAATCATATGATGCGTATTAAAATTTTAAAAGCACCAAAATCTCAAAAACGCAATTGTGCAATCAAGAATGCACCGATTTAAAAATAAAAAAAATCCGGCAACTCAAACTAGAAGAAAAAAGCATACTCATAAATTTTGAATTAGCCATAAAACAATGAGTTTGTTGCTGGGTATAGCGGAACCTGATTTTATTCATTGTGTACACCGAATTGTATATGGATATTGTAACAGTCAAATCAGAATTCCATTTGTGTAGACATAATACATCCATTGTGGAAGATGATACTGTAACCAAGAGACATTGTCCCAACAACTCTTCAGTTTCTTGAGGTTATTCGAGTCCATTAGGGTTGTTCTTACTTAGCTTAATGATTTCTTTATGCATTATGTGAACAATAAAAAGCCTTCGTTTAGTATATGGATCGACTTTTTGATTATTTTAATTTGAAATTAAAAAGTCTCGTTTAATATAGACTTTTTGATTTTTTTAAATTTTGTGAGAGAAAAAATAAAATGATTATAATTTGGACATGACATTTTGTCTTATAGACTTTTTAACATATTTTATCTTTTTGTGACTATTTTAGCCCAAAACCAACACGCCAAACATAAATAGTAGAAACCCTGTGAAAGGTGAAAAATATGGATCCAAGATGGGCATCCAACCAAAGATTACTGAAACATCACATAAGAGAGTATCATATGTACCAAATGAAGAAGGAAAAACAAAAACATATTATTCAGATTAGCAAACTTCTAAATAATATGATTAAACCCTTTGTTAAGGGATTGGATATTATTTAAAAAGCATAATATTTTCAGCAACAGTTTTTATCGATATACTTCACTTTGTATGTCATGTCTTCATCAATATGGTTTTGGTGGTATAAGCCGGCATGTAGGTTTCGAATATTGATCAGTCTTCTAATTGGCAAATGATGCTGGCAAGTACCTGGTAGCCTTGGCACATGTCGGAAAGAAGACAGTATTCATTCTTGGCATGGTATGTGGCCATTAACCCTGCATATATACAACACAATTAGTCATAATATTCATAATTATGGTTTGAATCTTTCATTAAATTTCAACATCCAATTTGGAACTCAAAAACTTGTATGTCCAGAATATTATCTCATACTTCAAAATATAAGGGGAAAACACAAAATTAAATGAAGGTAGTTAATTTCCTAAAAACAATTTCTAACTAAATATATACCGGACCAACACGTTTAGCCTCAGTATATATACATAGAATTTACTGAAAAATGATGGAACCACACCATTAAATTGAAACGAGTATACTCTCTCTAAGCATATAAATGAATCAAAGTATCATGTGATTCTCATCATGAACAAGGCCGGCCCTGGCCTAAGGCCAATAAGGCTTGTGCCTTAGACCTCAAAATTTTAGCCCAAAATTAGGACTCCCAAATTTAATAAAATGTTATAGGTTCAAGTTTTTTTTTTTTTTTTTTTTTTTTTAGGACCAATTTAAAGGGCCCCAAAATATTTTATTGGGCCCATGTATGGTTTAACCCATATTTATTTAGAAGTGTAGTTTAACCCATATTTATTAAAATGAAAATATTTACACAAAAAAAAAAAAAAAGTGTTTGGGCTCAAGAACAACAATACTCTCTCTCTCTCACGAATTGATGAAAAAGGAAGCATGTACCAAGCAAAGGCAGAGAGCACAGCACTGAGCGACTCACTCTCTCTCTCTCTCTCTCTCTCTCTCTCTCACACACACACACACACTCTCTCATGGTAAGTCTTCTCTTTCACTATCAGATTTTATTAAATGAAATTGTCCAAATTTTTTTCTACATTCTTTATTTATCAGTTAGTGGAATAATAAATTTGTCCTAATTTGTTTTTTACCTTCTTTATCTATTAGATTTTAGTGGAATAAATAATTTTATCCAATTTTTTTTTTACCTAGGTCTTTATCAATTTTAATTGAATAATTTTTTCCTAATTTTTTTGCCTTAATTTTGTTCCATTAAATTATTTTTTTATAATTTCTTTGCAATCATATATGAGATAATCAGTGGATTGTGATTTTGTGGATTGAAGTGTTTGTGATTATAGTCATGTTTCCTAGAAAATATAGTTTTGGAAATAAAACGAGAAGGAAGAAGATGAAAGTAGAACAATTAATGAGAGGGGCCCCATTTTCATAGGTCGCCTTAAGCCTCACAAATCTTAGGGCTGGCCCTAATCATGAAAATGCACGGAACCTAACTCTACCAAATCCAAATTATTAATAACAATTGAAAATCAAATCAAGAAACTATGAAAATTAAACCCATGATTATTATAGTAGATAATGAAAAGTACATGGAAAAATATCGAATTAACCAATTTGTTGTTTTGAGAAGTTGGTTAAAAACTGGCTTTTCAATTTTTTTTTTGGCTTTTTTTGAAAAAACGTGTAAAACAGTAGAGAGGTGATGTGACACAAAATAGGTTAAAAGCCAAAAAGTAGCCTCTTACTATCTTCCCAAAAGAGTGACAATCCAATCCACCTCTTTGGCAAGGTTTACCTTACCTAAAGGTTACCTTCTCAATTTAGTATTGGAACAGTGCAGCTTTGCAGTCCATTATCAACTTTAAATTTAAACTGAATTTACTTTTCTTTCCTATAACATAGTAACACTACCTACTAATTATGGCATTTACCTACTTCTCAAATTCAAACAAATAGAAATTTCAATCGATAGGATATCTGAAGAATTGCCCAGAAGAGACCACAAAAATTGAGAATTTCGAATCCCTTAATGCAGAATACCAAACTGTTCAGTGCTAATGCCGGGCTCAGTTAACCCAAAATCGTTAACTAGGTAATTTATGAACTCTTGGGTTCCTCATAAATCATAATAAAACTCTATATAGTGTAACTGCCTTCCTACATTTCTCTCAGAACTGATTTATTCAATTCCTCTATACCTTATCAGAACATGACATCCACAAGGAAACAACCACTTTTGCTAAAGTAATCCAATAAATTATGAACTCCACAGCATGTGGTTATTTTGCATAATGATAAGAGGTTACATTGTTGTCCCATTTATCTCCTCTATCTAACAAAGATCATATGGTCCTAATCTAATCCTTGGTCTTAGGTAACCACATCCCCAAATAAACATTGGATCCCAACAAAAAGTTTTTCAACTTGACCATTCAGACCATGAAATTGCTGTTATTCTCTTCTTGTTTTCTCAAAAATTAATTTTGTTAAAATTCACCTACTCTCCACCTACTACACACTCACCTACTTCACCTACTCTCCACCTACTCCTCACCTACTACACACTCACCCTCTTCTATATATAGGAATCATGAATCATTGTAATATATATCAACATATCAATCAATAATACATTAATTTTAACATGGTATCAGAGCAGGTTTAGAACCTAATATTTTTCGCTTCACCGGCGGGCGGCAACCTCACCTTAGCCGTCCGCCGGACCTCCACCTATTCTGCTTATTTTCTACACATACCTTTCCATCACTGCCTAAATCCTCTCTCCTTCACCACCGCTGCTTCCTAGTTGATGAATCTGTTGCTCCATCTGAACGGAAGGGCAGCTCTCTGGTTTCGGATTCCGGTTCAAGCCGCTTCGCATTTCTGGGCACCAAAGCGGTTTTCCGGCCATCTAGAGAGAGGATTTCCGGCGCTAGGGTTTTGAAAAAAAAAAAAAAAAAAAAAACCAGATCGGAATCGGTGGCTTTGGGTTCTTTCGTTTTTAGGGGCGGAGTTGGTTTTTTTGAAGATTGATAATGGCTGGCGAGAAGAAAATTGATAAGTCTGAGCTAGTTGCTGCAGTATTGAAGTCAGATCCCTCTACTCAAGTGGCTGGGCAAGATGTGGCTTCTGGAAAAGGTGGAACACCCACTGTTTTGTCCTCTTCTATATCCTCCTCAGGAGATGCTATCTCCAGCATGAAAGGTGAGACTGGTCAAGAGTCAGTTGCAAAGCAAGGTGTTTACTATCCACCTACTAGCTCTGACAATTATTATTACGCAGGCTATAATGGGACCTTTACCCAATTGGATGACCATAATTATTTTAATGCTGGAGGTGGTTCTCACTTTTCCACCCAGGGCACATGCTTTTGTCCTTAATATATTATTATTCTTATTATTCTTATTCTTACACCGACAACACAAACATGCACTTTCTGATGCCAACATTTTTTTAACCAACCCCACTCCACTTTCTCTTATTTTAATATATCTCTATATATATATATATATCTATGTTTATTTTATTATATTGCACAGACCATCATCCTCTTCTCTCTCTCTCACTTTCACGCCCACGGTTTTGATCAAACCCAGCATATAGTTTCCAAGCCACCCATGTGGGCTTGTCCCCTCTTATTATTATTATTATTATTAAAAAAAAAAAAAAACAAAAAAAAAAAAACAAACAAACAAACAGGCAGACGACGAACTTGCACACCACACTCCTTTTATTCATGTCGGGGTTCCCCCGTTCACAATTTTACATCAAAAAAAAAAAAAAAAACCACACAAACAAAACAACCACACTCACAGGCGGGATTTTTCTTCTCTACTCTGCAGCAGGTCTCTTCTTCTTGCCTCCGTCTTGGACGGCCCTTGACGGTGTTGCCTCCGTGTTTCCTAGACCACCAAGCACGTTGCCTCCTCCCTGCTCCTCCACTACAGCATATGGTGGACCTCCAAATCGGAACATCACGGTGGCCTTCCGCTTCAGCTCCTTGTTTTCTACTTTTAGCATACTTATCTCTGCTCGCGCATCCTTATACATGCGTTGGAGCAGAGCCAGCTGGGAGTTTAACTGTTGTACCTCATTTGTCCTGCTCTGCAGCCGGTGCGACAAGTTTGTGACCGCAGTCATGGTTTCCACACATGACTTCAGAGTATACTGATTGGCCTCAATATCAGTTTGCACTGCCATTTTTTGCTCCATCGACCGCATCGGAAAGTTCAACGGAGCAAACACAGAGGTGTTTGGTTGAGGTTCACTGGCCACCGCACCAGTTCTCTCTCTTGTTGACTCATTGAGGTCGGGAAAGAGAGTGAGCAGCCCACGGGAAGACGAAGCCATTTTCTGGGCAACAGAGTGTTACAGCGTATTACAGAGTTTCTCTCTCAGCAAAGGAAGAGTTTTTTCAGAGGTTTCTCTCAGTTTTTTTGTCTCAGCTTCTGCCTCAGCCTCAGCCTTCGTCTTGATTAAATAGCCAAAGCAGCCACGCGTATCGCGCGCCACTTGACGCCAGACGACAAACGGGCGCGCCAGCCAAGGCACTCACGTGCCTCGCCATCATATCTGGCACGCCTTTTGAAAGATTGGGCACACCTTTTGAGGGTGCGACTTTTTAAGGGTTCGACAAGACTCTGTAAACTGTCCCGACATTGATTCCGGTTAGCTCCTTCATAGGTCCGACAAGACTTTGTAAACTGTCCCGACATTGATCTCGGTTAGTTTCTACGAGGGTCCAGCAAGACTCTGTAAACTGTCACAACAACTGTCACACCATTGTCTGCTACAACGGTCCGACATGACCCCATAAACTGTCTTCTACATCGGTCTGACACGGCCATCCAGTGTCCTCTACACCGTTATGACACCACCATACAGTGTCCTCTACAACGTTATGACACCCCCATACAGTGTCCTCTACAACGTTATGACACCATCATCCAGTGTCTTCACCAATGGTCTGACACGACCATACAGTGTCACCTATCCTCTTTTATTTTTATGTATTTTCTTGTTTTGTAACTCTCTCCAAACTCAAGTTGGTTAGTTCCTATCCCCCTTGAGTTTGCGGGGGGCTGTTAAAATTCACCTACTCTCCGCCTACTCCACTACCACCTACTACACACTCACCTACTTCACCTACTCTCCACCTACTCCTCACCTACTACACACTCACCCTCTTCTGTATATAGGAATCATGAATCATTGTAATATATATCAACATATCAATCAATAATACATTAATTTTAACAAATTTTTAAGGGTTTATGCAGTTAAGTTCATGGGTATCCAAAAATAGTTAGCGTAAGATAAATAAAAATTAAAAAAATGTATTATTAAGAGAATCATACCATAGCCACAAGTTTGAACATCAAAGCCTTCATCCTGCAATTCTCGTATGAGTGGCAAACTCCCAGTGATAGAGTAAGGTTTTACATGTCCAACAGCTTCTTCAGTGGCTTTGCACAACACGTGAAAGCCACGCGAATCAAGATCACAAGCAACTCCAGAGAATGCCTCATCGAAACTGATTTTAATTCTGAGGGGGAAAAACAAAACAATGCACATAATACATTCATAAATGACCAAAAATTAACATGCCGCTTCATATAATCAGCACTTATTTTTCATAATAATTTTTTTCAAGTTTTCATAACTAAAGAACATGTCTTCAAGTTTTTGGCTGTAAAAGAAGAAAAAGAAATTAGACGAACCTCCCCCTAAGCTGTTCATCGGGCAGGACATATTTTGACACCGGGCCCCTTGTGTCTAGCTTCTCTATGTTGGCATTCAAATCATCTACATATTCTTGTAGCTTCTTAATAGCATCTGTTACACTGAAGTGGTGTATCAGAGTATTAGAATTTAAAATATCAAATCTATATTCTCTTGCTTAGAATCATGTTGCTTGAAATACAGAACACAAGTAGTAAAAAACAATCCAGATCAACCGAGGAGTCAGCTTCTCATAAACAACGAAATTTTGGGTAACAAAAGGTTAGTTACTTACTTGTAAAATGGAGTTAACCTGCAAAAGAAAAAGGACATGCTTAGACATCAATTTACATCCATAGCCGTCAAAAATAATTATTGGAAAGATAATATACCTGACATCTCCCGAAATTGTACACTCTTTTGGGATTTGATTGATACCACCGCCTGGATCTGCAATAACAATGATGAATATGGAAAATGAAAATAAGTTTTTGGTATAACATGACTGTAAAAAAGACAATATCACAAGGACAAAGCCACAATTTGACATTTGCTATTAAAATAATAACAAAACAACTTATGCTTATATATGTTGGAAAATAAATGGGAACAAAAAGCCCTAACATCAGTTCAGGAACCTCAATTATTCACTAACAAATAGAAAGTTGTTGAAGTTTAAGGGTTTCAAAATATAAAAGCCTAAAGAAGTTATTAATCAACGTAAAATCCATACAACTTTTGATTGTTAACTTCGATCCTTTTTTATTTTCTTTTCAAGTTCATGGTAAGACCCCACATGTGCCAATTGATTGACACATGTTAAAAGCATGTTTAAAAACAAAAGACATGTTTGGAAGTGTATTCGATATATCCAATAAGTGTCTACGTATGACACATGTTGGATACAGCCACGCCACCCTAGAAGGCATGTATTGTGACTAATTTGCTCAAACTTACAACTCCACTGAGTTGGTTTCATAGTTGATGGTGTTGCAAATCCATAAACTTGTTCTTTAGGATGCGGGGGGAAGTCTTTGTAAAACCGCAGTTGGATCTCTTTAAGTGCTTCCATAGACAACTCCAAAGGATTTATAGCCTGCAAACATTCAATAAGAAATATCATCAACATCTTTTGTTTTTATTTGATAAGAACAAGAACGTTCATTATACAAGGCAGAATGAAAGTGTTATTTTGCTTTTTATATAAAATTGAACTTTAACTAATATAAGACATTTTCAGAAAGCATGGGTAATGCCTTCCTCAGGCTTAAGCATTTTCAAAAGAAGGAAATGTTTTCTGCTTAAATATCAGTATTTTTAAAAGAAGATACAGCAAATCAAATCCAATAACTGTAAAAAAAGTTATTAGAAAAATCCATAATTGATTTGCTGTAGTACAAAGTATTTGCACAGAAAGTTAACATATGATGCTAGAAAACGTATGTTGAAATAGATTACCTTGTGTGCTAGACCACTGTGAAAAAGCTTTCCAGTGGTATGAAGTTTCCATGGTATCATACCACCAGTACCAATGCAAGGTTGTTTATCAGCTGTGTCAATCCAAAAGCTGGAAGAAACAGAGATGGACATTACCAAAGTACCAAAAAATTAATACTTCCATATAAATCAACTAATGAAAAGCTCAATTTGCCAAGTTTCCTTTTGTCTACAGGAGATTTTAACCACTTACAGAGGACCATTTTTTAACTTATTAAGCAAGCCATCTTTCATTAATGCATCCACACCAACCCCAGGAATGGATGAGTTCTCTTCACTGGCTATGAAGACAGCAACCACAGTCGACTTCAACTTTGCCTTTCTCTCGCCCAACCTCTTCATAAGTTCAGTTACAAGAGCAACATGCCCCAAACAATCAGTTGTTCCACGGCCACAAAGCTTTTCACCATCTATAGTCATAGAGAAAGGATCAAAGTCCTGCACACATGATCATCAGCAGAAGCATAAACATCATCACTGTTTGTCAACCCTGAAAGACCTATAGTTCTGTAAACAGAATTCAAATCCAAGTCAAATTTCTTATTAAAAAAAAAGGTCAACTATTGAATGCAACACATTCAGTTTGCTCAAAGCCTTATGATCAACATTAAACAGAGAAGAAATCAACAGAATTCAGATTGAATTTATGGAAAACTTGATGTGATTTAGCCTTTAATCACAGTTCCTATAAGTTATAACCAGTCATTCCAAGAATTATCGGTTACAATAACCAATTTGGTAAAGGTCTAACAGTAAACAAAAAAGAAGAGCTAATGTGACTAGTAACCCAAATAGAAGAAACTAAAAAATAAAGTAAAAATGCCAAATGGGTTGAATACAACCCTTGAAAAGAAAAAAACAAACGACAATGAGAGAAAAATAAAAAAACAGCAAAAGTTCAGAATGAAATCAGGGCAGCACTATTTAACTTCAATAAATAAATAAAAAAGAAGCAGAATAATGATATACTAAGCAACTATTATACTATAAATTTATCTGACTTGGAAAGAGTTATCGTCCAATTATCAAAATGTCAAATCCTAAGCAACTAGATCAAACACATAACGATTAAAAATGGGAAATCAGCAAAATCCCAATTCCAGCAACAAATAAATAGGTTAATCTTAGTCATATGTAAATTCCACAAACAAATTCAAATCAAACCCACAAATTAATGCTCAATTGATAGAGAAGTAATAAAAAACCGCAGGTTTGCAGTAACAAGTAGCTTAAAATGGATAGTTCTTAAATTCACAACATGTTGGGCAACATCCAGTAATGCCAATGCAACGAATATACATGAAGTCCTAATAATATACTTAAATTCACATAATCTTACCACAGATTGTAATAATATAAAGCATCATATTAACTTTGGAAACCATAAATTGTCGTAACACTACCATAGAAACAATTAACTTTAAGTCTTTAACACAAATTGTTGTAACATCTTATTTTTAGAAACCATAATTTATCATAAGGCTTCATAACATTTTCACAAAAATGTGCAATATTACCTAAGTTACACGGACGCGGGTACGAGGATCGGGTGCGGGTGCGTATCTAGGGGTTGGACACTTCAAAATTAAAAATTAAGGATACGTGGATATGTATCTAAATTTGGATACGGGTACGGGGATACGTTAAATATATATATATATATATATATATATTTTAAATATAGTTATTAAGATGAGTTATATTATATAAATAACAAATAATTGTTTTACATATATGTGTTTATTTATTTTTATTAATATATATAAGTATATATTATCTTATAAATATCTTATATGTTATACAATAATTATTATATAATATCTATATAATTTATATAATATCTATTGTATTATATAATTTTTTTTAGATGAATAATGTTACATATTATTATATTAATGTAATTTATACTATATATTATATATTAATGTAAATGTAATATGAATAATAATTTATAAAAATTATTATTATATATGATATTTTAAGAAATAATAATTAGATGTTTTTATTATATATGGTAAAAATTATAATTTATAAATTATATTATATATATTATATATCATATAAATTATATTATATATATTATATATGATCAATATATATGATCATTAAAACAGAGGTGAAGAGAGAGAGAAGCAGAAACGAAGAGAGAGACGAAGACGATCGAGCTCGAGGTCGAGATCGGCAGTGGTCGAAGCCCTAGACGAAGACGATCGTGATCAATAGTGAGAGCCCTAATCGTGATCGATGATTGAAGCCAACAGTGACCAGGTTCTCTTCCTTTCTCCTCTTTCATTTCTTTGCTGTCTGTAAAGTGCCGTGTCCGAGAGAGACGAGGCAAATCCGACACAGATCTCACACCCGCACCCGTGTCGTGTCGTGTCGACACGGGTACTTCGCCCCAAAGTGACGAGTCCATGTAACATAGAATATTACTAAAAAACAAGCATAACTTTACTACAAATTATGTAGTAACATGAAAGACATGAACTTTAGAAACCATAAATTATCTTAACATTAACCACCACCACCCCCCCCCCCCCCCTCAAAAAAAAAAAAAAATGCATAATTTTGTCACTTGTCCTAACAGAAAACATCTTAATTTTTAGAAGGGCCATGCTAGAATACACACCCACACTCTCAAAAAATGTGTACCATATGCAAGTTAGGATCAGGACACCACAAATCTCATAACTTAATAATAATAATAATAATAATAATAATAATGAGTTATAACCAAACACAATATAACTAAAACCTTTTTTATCATAACCAAAATAATAATCACAATAAATTATACATCACAATGAGCCATAATCAAGTCATAACTAACAAACAATAGGTCATATCCAAAAATCACAACATGTTCCATTTTGAGATATGTATTATAGAATTTTCCTTTTTAGAAACCATAAATTTCCGTAACAATAATAATAGGTAAAGGTATAAGTAGACAAAATTTTAGGAAAAATGAAATTTCAGTAAAGCATTAGCAAAAAAAATTACGGGTTCGTTTGGTTTGTGTTTCTGAAAAATTTTTGAGAAATTTTCTCTACAAATTAGTTTTTAAAAGTAATCAAACCAAACAAATTTTCTCAAAAAAATTTCTCAAAACTTGTAAACCAAACAAGTTTTCCAAACAAATCTCTCTCACACACGCATCAAATCAATCACTTTTTTCAAAACTCTCTCTCAAAATAATTTTCCAAAACATCTTTTGAAAAAAACCAAACCAAACAACTTTTCGTACTTTTTATCTTTAAAACACATCTCTCAAACACAAACCAAACATACCCTACATTTTTTATGGTAGTGCAACTATCTCACATCTATTCTGCAACTCTCATGTATGTCGGAGTTGCACCAAAAAAAAACAAAACAAAACAAAACAATTCCCTATTTCGTGACTGTACCACCTCTTTACAATTGGGGGGACTACATGCGCAGTTGAGAGAAGGGTAAAGAAAAATTACAAATACATGGGTTGCAAGTGTCCATGGTGGGTGCAAATGAAAAGATGTGAGGGTGCAACATTTGCGCCCTTCCCTTCTCCCACATTTACAATTTAACCAAAATTTTAAGCACCCAAGCAAAATAGATAAACCCCAGAAAAGTACAGTAATGTCAGTTTCATCATATGTTCCAATTCCTGAACAACTGAGCCAAAAAAGAGATAAAGTGAAGTTCCAAAGCCAAATCAGATCAAACCCACAAAAAATTACAACAAATCAGCCATATAGAAATGAAAAAAAACCTTAACCTAACTAAAATTAGAAGTACCAAATCCAAAATTAGATCAAATCAGGAAAAAAAAAAAAAAAAAAAAGCACCAACCAAACAATGAGAGAGAGAGAGAGAGAGTCAGACCCAATCACTAGGGTCGGCAGTGACAACATCCATGTGCATTCCGACGAAGGACAAGATCTGATCTTGTTGAGTTCCTGGGTACTCGACGATGAGGTTGCCTCTGTTGGGGTGGTATGTGACATGGTTGACGATGAGAGGTCCACCGCCTGTCGTGGTGCTGTAGGGGAGGAGAGTCTCGAGGACGTGCTTCACGATTCTGTCCTCCTCCGGTATGAGCTCCGGTGGGTTGTTCTGTACGTATTTGGACTCGCCGATTAGCTTTGTCAGGAGGGTTACGAATGAGTCTTTGTTGAGTTCACCCAGTGATTTTTTTACCGAAGAAGAAGAAGCCATGGACCGGGGTGTCTTTTTTTTTCTTTTGAGAAACAGCAAGAGGTGTGCTGAAAAATTGAAACCAATACATATATATATATACACACTAGGGTGTGAGTGTTGTACTTAAAATATAAATTTTAACTTTAATTGATAATATATTTTTTATATTTATTGTAGTAATTTTTTTTTTATGAAAAAATATGAAAAAAAATAAATAAAGTAATGTGATAAATTATAGTTATTTTTTTATTTTTTGACTAAAATATTTAGTCTTCAAATGAGGCATGTGATAAAAATATTTTTTAAGTAAGTTACATGGATGATCTTAAGTTTAAGTCTTGTATCTCTATTTTAATTATTATTTTTTATTTTATTTTAGATGGAGAAATTGACAGCAAGAAAAGAAGACCAGTAAGCAAAAAGAAGGAAGAAGTTTATGGAGACCAATTGAAGTGTTCACTTTTAATAATAATAATAATAGAATTATATATATATTTGAGAAATATTATTGTGTACACCGATATAAACATGATAAGACCATTTTCAATGGTTCACTAAATGTTTTATTAAATTTAAATTTGATAAAATTTTTTTTTTTTTTTGGCTCCAATGGTTCACTAAATCTTTAATCAAATTCAAGATTTCTCAAATCTTTCATTAGATTGAGGTTGGATGTATCTTTCGTCAAATCACTATTTATAACCGTTGAATTTTTACCACCGGATAACCACCTCAAGACAAAAATTTGTAAAAAATTTACACTGGTCGGTCCACCGGCTGAACATCCGCATGGTTGTTCGCTCCATCACCCCCGGATGACCACCTCAAGACAAAAATTTGTGAAAATTTTACACTAGCTAGTGGACCGATCGGATATCTGCCTGACCATCCACCAAGTCGACCGATATTCTAATGAAGCTTCAAAAACTTCCGTTGGAGCACTTGATATCAAATAGACATTTTACTCAAATTTGATGAAAATTTTGATGCAGTGTTAGAGATATTCTAACTAAAAGGAAAAATGGTATAATTTTAATTTTTTGAGTTATAACTAAGTACAATATGAGACATATGTAAAGAACTTATAAGTTATAATTAAAATAATATCATAACTAAATAAGAAAATTGGTCATAACTAAAGAAAAAAATAACATAATTAAAGGTGCATATGATATATTTTTTTAAAAGGGTGTATAATAAAATTTCCCTATATTAATATATATATATATATATATATTTAAACAATATAATTTTGGGGGAAGATTAAACTAATAATTCCTCTATGGGTCATTTTGATGAATGTAATTTTAATTGATTCAATTTTGATTATGAATTTTTAATTTTATCTCAATTTAATGTAATTAATTACAATTGCTAACATTTAATTAATGAAATATAAGTATATAAGTGGCATTTATCATAATTTCACAGGCAAAATTATAGGGTTGTTCAACTAAGTGTGTTAATAACCTCAATCAATTCAGTGATAATTTTTCGTCAAAAATATTAATAGCGTTATCAATTAGGCCAAATTAATACAAAATTTAAAATTAATAGTTAAAATTGAGTCAATCAAAAGTGTGAGAACCAAAATGACACAAATAGCAAAATGTAGGGACTACCAGTGTAATTTGCTCTAATTTTTACAAAATTTAAGATAAATTTGTTCATGTTTATTTTTTATTTTTTCAAATTATTCTCATCTTAAGAAAAATATAAAAAATTAAAGTAAATAACATTGACTTCTGTTGAGATTTGGAGAAAATATAACAAATCTTACAATTTTGACATAATTGCACAAAATTTTCTTTTAGTAAGGTTAAAGAAATTCATATTAATGCAGATGATATGAAAATACAATGATACATAATGTAAAATATACATTTCAATGTGAAAGAATTGATAACATTTTTTTCATTTATATGGTTAATAAATTTCTAATGAAAATAAAATTAAGTGTTAAAAATTAAAACTTTAAGAGAGCCTAGTGTCACAAGCCTAGAGAGTTTAGAGTCCATGAGAGATTACAGTGTCACAAGCCTAGAAATCGAACTATGGGTATTGTAGAAGGGACTTACTGTTATTTTGCAAAAAGAGATGAATAAAGTGATCATTGAAACTAATGCAGCTCTAGCAGTGCAACTGATGGAAGAAGAACCAGTTCAAAACACCCCTTTCAAAAATATGGTGAAAGATGCAAAGATCCTACTCAGAGGTTGTGAGTGTATTGTGCAACATACATTGAATGAGGGAAATCTATGTGTTGATGTATTGACTAAGTTTGGAACAGATCAACCAGAAGAAATGCTAATGGTGAATAAACCACCAGTCTAATTTAGAAGCCCGCTAGTTGTAGATATGTTAGGTCTATCTAAGAAAAGGACTCGGTCTGTGTTGTTGTTGTTTTCCTTTCCGGTATACTCAATAATAATAATAATAATGTAATTATATCAAACTTATAATATTTATTATAATTTTTTTAAAATATAAAAGAAACGTGTTGGCACCATAAATTTGCAATTTTATTGTTACTTGGCATTCTCCTACTCATTTGGAGGTTATGAGAAGTTATGAATCATTAAACATATATGACAAAATGATGGGAAATGTAGAGGATTATGGAGCATAATGCAGAAGAATATGGAGGACAATATGGAGAACGTGGAACATGAATTGGAAGTTAAAGAAAGTTACGAAGACATAGAAGGATATTTGACATTATGGGAATAAAGATGGAAGAGTGGGTAGTTTTAGGAGGTTATTGGGTAGTTATTGCCATAAATAGCCATTTATGGCAATATTGGGTAGTTTTTTCCTACAAATATTTGTCTATAAATAGCCATTTATGACTACATTGTAGAGGACCCATACTCAGATTCAGAAACCAGTCATTTACTTCATATTTTTCTTTCCAGTTTTATATTTCTAGCTCTTTACATTTTCATTATTTCAATTCTTGTACTGCAGTTCATTTTCTAGGAGTAGTTTTCAATTAGTCGTTGCTGTAAATCTTTTCAAGACTGGATCATTTCATTATAAGTTCTTATTCATTCAATGAAATTCAGTTTTTAAATTATTCTGTACCTGTTATTTCTTATAAATTGATCCTAAAACAAACTACCAGGAAAAGTCATCTTCATTGAGGCTGAAAAAACTTTAACACAATTATCTGATAATTAATTGGTAATTATAAATTTTGTAAAGACTCATTGATCCTTACTAGCACGCTTAAAATTATATAATTAACTTTTGAAAGCCAAAAAAATCAACAAAATGTCAGTATAAGTTATCTAAAAAATTGAAAAGCAAAATTTAAAGAAGACCACAAAACAACCTTGTACTAAGGGGTTGTTTGGGATGTTCTAAATAAGTGTACTTTTTGACTTTTTATAAAATATGGGTTGAGTTTGAAGCGATGTAGTAGAGAGGTAATGTGACTTAAATAAGATGATAAGATTTAAATAAGGCCTCGTTTGGCAAGTGGTTGTTTTAGTCTAAAAGTCAAAAAATAACTAAAAAAACTAAAAAGCCAACAAATTATACCAAAAAGTCAAAAATTCCATTTTCTCTCTACTTTTTGCACATCTTTTCGTAAAAAGTCAAAAAAGTCATCCAAAATATACTAGTTTTTCTTACCTCATATTTTAGCTAAATAGCTAAAAAATTACTAAAATAACCTATTCTTAAATGAGACTTAAAATAGTGACTTTTTGACTTTTTTTAAAGAATGTTATAGGCTGATTGAAAAGCTTCGAAGAACCTTATTCTGATAGTCCTTGGGGGTGTGGTGGGGAATATTGAAAAGATTGAAAGAAGCGTATTCTCACTTAAAATTTGATTCCAAAGCAGTTTTATCTACTTTACTTGGGCTTCGTAGGTTGCAACTCCAGAAGTCCCTTCTCTGTAATTAGATTTTTTTTTTTTAACCAAAAAGATAAAATAACAAATAAATCATATGATTTAAGGTAACTTAATCTAGGGGAAGAGTGAAGACTCCGGATATGGTTTAGGAGTCTTGCAGTCACTTTATGGTGTGATAAGGGAAATGCCAAGAAGTTAAATTAATTGAGTAGCAATAAATTATTTTAGTTGTAATGTAACTTTATTAACAATATACGTTACAACTTTGGCAACAAAAAATAAATAAATAAATAAATTCTGAGACATTATTACAATGATGTTCCAGTTTGAATGTATTTGATTTATTTTTATTCTAATTATATTTATTAAAAAAAAAAAAACATCCAAAAATGACTGGGGAACATTCGTGTAGTCATTTTTTTGCTCCTAATGACTCTAGCGTATATATGATTTCTCCGTAAATTTTGTGTAATCATGTTTTTGCTCCTAAAGACTTGAGCATATATATGATTTCCCCATAAAAAATAAATTATAATTAGATTTAATTATTATCAAGTTTTATTGAAAATAAGTTATAATAAAACTATCACCAAAAATAATTTTTTATGGCAATTTTTTACATATGTAGTTAAAAATTAACAATTAGTAACTTTTTTTGTCACGATTTTTATAAATTGTGATTAAAACTTATAATTAATGATGTTTTTCTGTGACAAAAATTTCAAATTATCACTAAAAATTAAAAATTAGTGACTTTTTTGCTACGATTTTTTTGAACCGTCGCTAAAATTTATAATTAATGACATTTTTTTATAACAAAATTTTCAAACTATCACTAAAAATTAATAATTAATGACTTTTTTAATAGTGTTTTATATAAAATACCATTAATTATTATGTGACCTATTTTATAATAAATCTACCTATTACAACAATGATTTATATCACTAAAAAAAAAGATTACTAATGGCACTAGTGCATTGGAAATGCCAAAAAAAAAAAAAAAAAAAGCATAGGCAGTGGGCTACCACATCATTAGTGATGTTATTAGAGTACCACTTTTAGTGCTCTCAATCATTTTTCATAAATTATTTTACTTTGCAACGATAAAAATTACACACTACCACATATAACTTTAGCTATATTATTTTTTTCTTTAATTTTATTTAAGAGATTTTTAATTATGTCTCATGTGATGTTTAATTGTAATTTTTTTTTTTAATTATGACTCGAAAAATATAAGATTATGTCATTTTTTTTATAAAAAATTATAAGGTCCATACTATTCTTATTCTATATTAATTTTATATTTGAATAACATATTATTTTCTTTACCTATTAATATTATTGGAAGTGAGGTTATTAACGAGTGCATGGACGGGCCTGGTTGTGGGCTTCTGCAAGAATATATAGGCACAGCAACCAACAAGGGCTGTTGCTGAGGTTTGGGCCCATAGAGACAGGCCGGTCCATTATCCAGTCCATGAACATCAATAATACTGTTGAGAGATTGAGACAGAGATGCCCAACTCCTAATCCAACTTGTGATGGAAGAGCTCAATAAATAAATCTCGTCATGTATAAATCTTATTTCAGATTGCGAGTACCTTCTCCGTTAATTAGGCGGTGTTTGGATTATAAATAAATTAGGATAAATATTAAAATTCATAATTTAAACACAGTCTCAAAGAATCAATACGGGGATAAATTGGAAAAAATATGCTTCATCAATAAATTTTGTAAAATCCTTTATATTGATATATTTTTTGTATTTGATTTTTGTTATGAAGAAAATTTGGTGGGTCTTCTAATTTTTTTTTTTTCATTTTTAAAGAGATATTAGTATATTATCCTTATAGTGTTGTAGAAAGCTCTTGTTAACATAACCAATTATCTTTAGAGAAATGTTGGGAATTATGAAATTTTTTTTATGAAAATGATCATGAAAGATTTGTGACCCTTAGATTACCTTGATTAATGCGTGGTGCTTTATTCTAAGTATAATCCAAAAGTCACAAATCTTTCATGATCATTTTTATGAAAGACTTTTTATGATACCTAGTATTACTTTTATCTTTATGTGGTGTTTGATTCATAGATTTTAGTATAAATTTAAAAAGGAAAAGAAAAATAGTAGGTGAATTATGACTAGATTTTAACTACATTTTACCTATATTTTACACGCATTTTTTATTTTCCTTTCCAAATCTCTATTTACATCCATAAATCAAACATAATCTTATTTTAAAATCGTCTTTACACAATTCAGCTAAGATGAGTGTAATTTATCTAAAAATATTTATTTAACCAAATCAAACAACTTATTTACTTTTGATGTTTTTAAAACCAAATATCAATTTATTTAGAGATAGCTGAACAGAGCAGATTTTGTACATTTAAATTGTGATAATATGGTAGTAGGGTAATAAATTAAACTTACAATGACACAAGAGTACCTTCCAACTTCATTTTTCAATAGCTCTTGTTGGGATTTCGCACTGTATTCCGGTCGATCTTAAATTTTTTTATGACATATAGTTGAATTTCATTAATATCTGGATGGTTGGTCCCTTAGGCCTCGTTTGGCAAGAGGCTATTTTAGCCAATTAGCCAAAAAGTTACTAAGGCCTCGTTTGGGAACAGGCTAATTTAGTAACTTTTTGGCTATTTGGCTAAAAAGGTAGGTAAAAAAAAACTTGTATGTTTGGGATGACTTTTTGGCTAATTACGAAAAGATGCGCAAAAAGTAGAGAGAAAAGAGAATCTTTGACTTTTTGGTATAGGTTGTTGGCTTTTTGGCTAATTTAGTAACTTTTTGGCTAATTGGCTAAAATAGCCTCTTGCCAAACGAGGCCTAAATTAGCCAAAAAGCCAACAACCCATACCAAAAAGTCAAAGATTCTCTTTTCTCTCTACTTTTTGCACATCTTTTCGTAATTAGCCAAAAAGTCATCCCAAACATACAAGTTTTTTTTACCTACCTTTTTAGCCAAATAGCCAAAAAGTTACTAAATTAGCCTGTTCCCAAACGAGGGCTTAGTATAGATAGGGTTAAATCTGATCGGCAATCGACCACCCAGGGTCAGAGCCCACGGATGTGGTGACGACACCGCAAAGTTTTTTTTTTTTTTTTTTTCTAGTTAAAAAAAAAAAAACTTTGGTTGCGTTTGGTAGAGTTTTATAAATATGATTTGAGAGTATGAGTTGTATTTTGAGTCTGTGAGTTGTGAAATTATGATTTGAGTGTAGAAAATTTGTTTGGTTATAATTTTTGAATAGAGTGTTGAATTGAGTGTGAAATTGAGTTTTGAAAGTTTGATTTGACATGTGAAGTAAGAAAATTTGTTTGGTTATGAGTTTTGAAAAGAGTTTTCAAAACTTAATTCAAATTGTTATAACTCATAATAAAACACACTACTTTCACACTATTAAAATTTTAATTAACACTCATAACCAAACTATTTTTAAAATTCAATTAAAAAAATTTATTATTAACAGAAAATAACATTAATCAATTTTTTAATTGAAAATACTACAAAGGAAATAATTTTTTTTCAAAATAAATATTCAAAAAAATTTAATAAGTAAAAAATTAAAATAAATATTCATAAAATTTAAATTGTAAAAATTTAAATAATTTAAAATGTTAATGTTTTAAATTTAAAAATAACTCTACAATCAAATCGTAACCAAACACATAAAACAAAACTCAATTAAAAAATTATTTTTAAAACTCATAACTAAACATATAACTCGAAACTCCATACTACTTCCACAACTCTACACTCAAATCGTAACCAAATACATAACAAAAAAATTAAAATATTTAAAAATATTTTTATAAAATAGAGTTTGAATTTATTTTTATAAAATATTTTAAAATTTAAAAAAGTAAAATCGTAATATTTTGAAATTAAAATATTCAAAAAATTAAAAAATTTAAAAAATCGTAACATATTTAAATATTAAAATATTTAAAATCTTAACAAAATTAAAATATTTTTAAAATATTTAAATATTTAAAATATTTAAAAAATTAAAATATTGATTTGAATTGAATTTTGAATTATGTATTTAGTTATGAATTTTGAGAAATAATAATTATGTTTTGAATTGAGTTTTAAAAAATAGATGTAGAATTATGATTTAAAAATTCAAAATAAACAACACGTTTAAATCAATGAGTGAAATTATAATTTAAAAAACTTACCAGAGCATTCAATTCTCACATAACTTAAAAGTGCGTATACTAAGTTTGTCCTTACTCACAGATGGTAGTAGAAACAAAATCACACAATACTTTATTTATTATCATCTACAAAATAAAAAATAAAAAATAAAAAATAAAAGTTTATAAAAATTATTTAAAAAAACTCAAATTTGAAACTTATAACAAAATAAGGCTCCATTTGGAAAGAAAAAAGTCAGGTTTTTTTGGGCTAAAATAGTCACAAAAAATAAAATAGGCTATTTTAGCTACAAAAAACAAAACATCAAATCCAACCCATAATCATTACAATCCTCTCTCACAAAAAAAGTCAAAAAATTCAAAAAGTCAAAAAGTCATTCCCAAACCAGGCTAAAATAGCCTAGGTTAAAAAAGCCAAAAAACCAACCCACTTCCCAAATGGAGGCTAAATCATAAATTTTTAATTTTATTAATTTAAATTTTATGTTTTTATTTATTTTTAATTTAAATTATCTATCTATTTTTATTAAGTAAAACTATTAAAAAAATATATTTTTGTAATAAAAATAAATGAAAACAGGTGTTTTAGAGATTTGCCGCGTACTTACACTGAGTTGAATTATTAAAATACACTTTTATTGACATTTTTTCTTAATAAAAATAAATGAATAATTTAGATTAAAAATAAATTAAAATATTATAATTTAAATTAACAAAATCAAAATTTGAGAATTTATTTTAGCCTCCATTTGGGAAGTGAGTTGACTTTTTGACTTTTTGGCATTTTTGACTATTTTAGCCTGGGCTAAAAAGTTTAGTTTGGGAAGGACTTTTTGATTTTTTGACTTTTTTTAGTTTTTTTTGTGAGAGAAGAATATAATGATTATGGATTGGATGTAATATTTTATTTTTTGTGACTAAAATAATTTATTTTATCTTTTATGACTAAAATAATTAAAAAAACCCCGTTTAACTCTTGCCAAACAATACATATGCTTTTTTTTGTTTTTTACTTTGCCAAAAAGCTTTGTACATGAACAGAGTCAGGTGTCCGTCTTCCTCGATTTTTGACCCAAAAAAAAGAAAAAAGGAACCAAGAAAAATGACAGTGCTCACTAGTTTTGAAATTGACGAGGGAGTAGTGAGTAATGTAATTATATCAAACTCGTAATATTTATTATAATTTTTTAAAATATAAAAGCAGTGTGTTAGCGTTATAAGTTTACAATTTTATTATTATTTATTATTATATAATTACATAATATGTGATATTCTCTTACTCATTTGGAGGTAATGAAAAGTTATAAATCATTAAACATATGCGAAAAAATGATGAAGAATGTGGAGGATCATGGAGCATAATATGAAAGAACATAGCGGACAACGTAGAGAACATCGAGCATGAATTAGAAGTTAAAGGAAGTTATGAAGACATAGAGGAATAAGCGACATTATAAGAATGAAGATGAAATAGTGGATAGTTTTAAGTGGTTATTGGGTAGTTATTGTTGAAAGTTTTTTCCTACAACTATTTGTCTATAAATAGCCATTTATGACTACATTGTAGAGGACCCATACTTAGATTCAGAAACCAGTCATTTACTTCATATTTTTCTTTCCAGTTTTATATTTCTAGTTCTTTATATTTTCAGTATTTCAATTCTTGTACTGCACTTCATTTTCTAGGAGTAGTTTTCAATTAGTCGTTGCTGTAAATTTTTTCAAGAGTGGGTCATTTCATTGTAAGTTCTTATTCATTCAATGAAATTTGGTTTCTAAATTATTCTGTACCTATTATTTCTGATAAATTTATCGTAAAACAAATCACCAGTAAAAGTCCTCTTCATTGAGACTGAAAGAATTTTAACATAATTATCTGATAATTGATTGACAATTATAAATTCTGTAAAAATTTATTAATCTTTATTAACACGCTTAAAATTATATAATGAACTTTTAAAAGTCAAAAAAACTAACAAAATATCAATATAAGTTATCCAAAAAATTGAGAAGTAAAATTTAAAGATGACCACAAAACAACCTTGTACTAAAAGTAAAAATCGGCTGATTGAAAAGCTTGGAAGAACCTTATTCTGACAGTCCTTGGGGTGTGGTGGGGAATATTGAAAAGATTGAAAGAAGCGTACTCTCACTTATTCTAAAGCATTTTTATCTACTTTACTTGGGCTTCGTAGGTTCTAACTCCAGAAGTCCCTTCTCTGCAATTAGATTTTTATTTTTTTTACCCAAACAGATAAACAACAATGATTCATTCCACTAAAAATAGAAAAATGTTTGGGAGTATTAATTAGTGCTCCCACTAATTAGTTGGCAGTGGGTCCCGCCATTAATGATGTCAACAATGATTTAGATCACTAAAAAATACATCACTAATAGCACTAATACATTGGGAATGGCAAAAAAAATAATAAAAAAATAAAAACAAGACATAGAAAGTGGGCGGGACCCACTGCCACATCATTAGTGCTCCCTTTAGTGATCCCCTTTTAGTGCTCCCAAGCATTTTTCTAATGATGTGATGTTTTGGTCTTGGAGTTGTATTTTTTTTTTTTTTTTTTACTTTTTTAATGCATTAGTGCTATTAGTGGTGATGTTTTTAGTGGGATGAATCATTGTTGCTAAAAATATTATCACTAATAACATTAATGCATTAAAAAAGTAAAAAAAAAAAAAATATAACTCCAAAACCAAAACATCACATCATTAATGGCGGGACCCACTGCCACCTAATTAGTGGAAGCACTAATTAGTGCTCCCAAACATTTTTCAAAGACAAAATAATAAATAAATCATATGATTTAGGTAACTTAGGTCAAGTTTGAGAATTTGTAAGAAAGTTAAAAAGTTAAAAAGTTATTTAAAAAGTTAAAAAGTCAACACTATTCACCAAAAGTCAACAATTACGGATGCACAACTCCCAATTCGAATTTTTCCCTACAAATCAATTTTTATAATTTTTTATTACACATTTTTCCATAAAAAGTCAAAAAATTAACTCAAACATCCATATTTTTAATCTCAATTTTTTAATTTAAAAAGACAAAAAATAAATTTATTTAAGACACCCCAAACAACCCCTTAATGTAGGGGAACAGTGAAGCCTCCGGATATGGTTTAGGAGTCATGCGGTCACACTTTATGGTGTGATAAGGGAAATGTCAAGAAATTAAATTAATTGAGCAGCAATAAGCTCTTTTAGTTGTAATGTAATTTTATTAACAATATACGTTACAATCTTGGTAAAAAAATAAAAAAATAAAAATTCTGAGGCATTATTACGATGATGTTCCAGTTTGAATGTATTTGATTTATTTTTATTCTAATTATATTTATTAAAAAAAAAAAAAAACCCTCCACAAATGAGTGGGGAACATTTGTGTAATCATGTTTTTGCTCCTAAAGACTCGAGCGTATATATGATTTCTCCGTAAAATTTGTGTAATCATGTTTTTGCTCCTAAAGACCTGAGCATATATATGATTTCCCCGTAAAAAATAAATTATCAATACGTTTTAATAATTATATTTAATTATTATCAAGTTTTATTGAAAATAAGTTATAATAAAATTATTATCAAAAATAATTTTTTATGGTAATTTTTTACATATGTAGTTAAAAATTGATAATTAATAATTTTTTTGTCACGATTTTTATAAATTATGATTAAAACTTATAATTAATGACATTTTTTTGTGATAAAAATTTCAAACTATCATTGAAAGTTGAAAATTAATAACTTTTTTACTACGATTTTTCTAAACTGTCGTTAAAATTTATAATTAATGACATTTTTTATAATAAAATTTTTAAACTATCACTAAAAATTAATAATTAATAACTTTTTTAATAATATTTTATATAAAATACCATTAATTATTATATAACCTATTTTATAATAAACCTACCTATTAAAATCGATACGTAAGTTTTTAAAGGAATACTAACAATTATATGCTTCTCAGATATCCACTTATTTATTTATTTATTTTTTCTTTATTCCTTAACATTTTAAGAAATGATTATATATTTTTACAGAATTGTTGATCAGACTAATCTGACATGACATTTTTTAAAATATAAATCACTTCAATAGATTGTTTACTTTTCAATGATAAAAATTACTCACTACCACATATTACTTTAGCTATATTATTTTTTTTTCTTTAATTTTATTTAAGAGATTTTTAATTATAACTCATGAACATATTTAATTGTAATTTTTTTTTAATTTTTTTAATTATAACTCAAAAAATATAAGATTATGTCATTTTTTTAATAAAAATTATAAGGTCCATACTATTCTTTCCATAAAATTAAAACTAGTAACATTATTCTATATTAATTTTATATTTGAATAACATATTATTTTCTTTACCTATTAATATTATTGGAAGTGAGGTTATTAACGAGTGCATGGACGGGCCTGGTTGTGGGCTTCTGCAAGAATATATAGGCACAGCAACCAACAAGGGCTGCTGCTGAGGTTTGGGCCCATAGAGACAGGCCGGTCCATTATCCAGTCCATGAACATCAATAATACTGTTGAGAGATTGAGACAGAGATGCCCAACTCCTAATCCAACTTGTGATGGAAGAGCTCAGTAAATAAATCTCATCATGATAAATCTTATTTCAGATTGCAAGTACCTTCTCCGTCAATTAGGCCATGTTTGGATTATAGATAAATTAGGATCAATACTAAAATTCATAATTTAAACACAGCCTCAAAGAATCAATACGTGGATAAATTGGAAAAAATATGCTTCATTAATAAATTTTGTAAGATCCTTTATATTGATATATTTTTTGTATTTGATTTTTGTTATGAAGAAAATTTTGTGGGTCTTTTACTTTTCTTTTTTTTTTTTTTTCATTTTTAAAGAGATATTACTATATTATCCTTATAGTGTTGTAGAAAGCCCTTGTTAACGTAGCCAATTATCTTTATGTGGTGTTTGATTCATAGATTTTAGTATAAATTTAAAAAGGAAAAGAAAAATAGTAGGTGAATTATGACTAGATTATAACTACATTTTACTTATATTTCACGTACATTTTTCATTTTCTTTCCAAATCTCTATCTACATCTATAAATCAAACATAATCTTATTTTAAAATCGCCTTTACGCAATTTAGCTAAGATGAGTGTAATTTATCCAAAAATATTTATTTAACCAAATCAAACAACTTATTTACTTTTGATTTTTTTAAAACCAAATATCAATTTATTTAGAGATAGCTGAACAGAGCAGATTTTGTACATTTAAATTGTGATAATATGGTAGTAGGGTAATAAAATAAACTTGATAATATGGTAGTAGGGTAATAAGTTAAACTTACAATGACACAAAAGTACCTTCCAACTTCATTTTTCCTTTTTTTTTTTTTTTTTGATTCATAGGAATAAAAACAACCAAAGTTGCAAACAAAACAGTCCCGAGATATTTCAATCTCTTCTAGAATTTACAGAAGCATTCACCATATCAGTAATAAGAAGAGAAAGTATGGAGCTAGGTGGATCCTCTAGGTATATCAGATGTTCCTGTTGACTGGCTCCAAGATTTGCCAACTTTATTTTTCAATAGCTCTTGTTGGGATCTCGTACTGTTTTTCGATCGATCTTAAATTTTTCTGTGACATATAATTGAACTCCATTGATATCTCGATGGTTGGTCCCTTACTATAGATAGGGTTAAATCTGATTGGCAGACAACTACTCCAGGGTCAGAGCCTATAGATGTGGTAACGACACCGCAAAGCATTTCTTTTTTTCAAGTTTAAAAAAAAAAAAAAACTTCAATTCTCACATAACTTAAAAGTGCGTATACTAAGTTTGTCCTTACTCACAGATGGTAGTAGAAAACAAAAAGTGAAGCACAACAAAATCACACAATACTTTATTTATTATCATCTACAAAATAAAAAATAAAAAATAAAAGTTTAGAAAAATTATTAAAAAAAACTCAAATTTAAAACTTATAACAAAATAAATCATGAATTTTTAATTTTATTAATTTAAATTTTATGTTTTTATTTATTTTTAATTTAAATCATTTATTTATTTTTATTAAGTAAAACTGTTAAAAATATATATTTTTATAGTAAAAATAAATGAAAACAGGTGTTTTAGAGATTTGTCGTGCCCTTACACTTAGTTGAATGATTAAAATACACTTTTCTTGACATTTTTACTTAATAAAAATAAATGAATAATTTAGATTAAAAATAAATTAAAATATTATAATTTAAATTAACGAAATCGAAATTTGAGAATTTACTTTAGGAAAATGCCTCGTAGCTCGATTTTTAAGGCTCGAGTTTGGTTCAACAACCCAAAACGATGTCTTTTTTTTTTTTTTTTCTTTTCTTTTTCTTCTTTATTTCTTTCCCCTCCATTCGAACACAGAGACGGAGAGGGAAGAGAAGAAGGTCGCCCAGCCCGTCGCCCGTCGCCCAGCCCGTCGCCGCCGATCGCCCAGCCGTCGCCGATCTCCCAGCCCGTCGCCCAGCTCCGATCGTCGCAGCAGCCTCCTCCTCCTCCTTCCTCCTTCCTCCTTCCTCCTCCTTCCTCCTCCGCCCCGCCTCCGCCTCCTCCTCCCCCTCTGAATATGCCCCCTCTAGTCCTCCTCCTTCCTCCTCCTCCTTCTCTTTTCCACCCTACTTCGAGCCACAGATTCAAGCTATGAATCAGCACCGTTTACTTTATTACAATACATAGGTTTTTTTTTTTTTCACCTTTTCCAAAAAGCTTTGTACATGAACAGAGTCAGGTGTACGTCTTCCTCGATTTTTGACACAAAAAAACAGGAAAAAAAGAAAAAGGGAGCCAAGAAAAATGACAGTACTCACTAGTTTTGAAATTGATGATGAGGGAGTAGTGAGTAGTGTTTTAATCTCTGTAAAGCTTTACTTATATGTATGGAGTTTATAGAAGTGTCATTATTGTAACAGTCCTTGTTTTTTTCATTTGAAAGGGTGAGAGAAAAGAGACAAAGCCATTGTTGATGCAGAGATGTAGGTAAGAGAAAGCAATGATTACTGTTAAAGTGGTGTCTCTCTGTGAATCCCCAGCCCATGCACTGAAGACGACTAAACCTCCATACCCACTTCCCCCCATGCATCTCCCTCTCTCTCTCTTTCTCTCTCTATCTCTATCTCTCTCTCTCCTCTTTACGCATATGGTATGGATATGGATTCAATTTAGATCTCACTTTAATTATTTCAGGATAAATTACACATATATCTTTTGAAATTTAATTAAAATACGAATTATTTTTTATGATTTTAAAAATTTACAAATATCTTTTTGTCAAAATTTTTAATTTAACAGAATTAACTGAAAAAATAAAATTTTTAACTGTTCTCTTATATAATAATAAAATTATCTTAATCATTAATTGAAATACAATTTTAATATCGTTAAAAACTGTTAATTAATTTGATGATTTATTAATAAAAGAGCCTATTTATTATGAAATTAGAAATTTTAAGGGACATAATATAATTTTTAGAATCATAGGGGTAATTCATAATTTAAGTAAACCTCATAAGGTGTGTTTGTAATTTATCCTTAATTTCGATATAAATTTATGTAAATGGATTATTTGTTAAAAAATTAGATTGATTCAATAATTGTAACTATATGATTTTATCATTGTGGAAGGCAAAAAGATTCTCCACAGAGAATGCCAGATGAGATGATTCTTCCTTTATTTTGCAAGAGAAACCAACTGCTCAGTGATCACTCCCGACTAAATCGGGTAAGGAGGAACCTCTGATGATCAAGTCAGAAAGACGATCGGCTGTATAATACTTGTTTAGAAAGTAAGATTTTCTATTTTCTATTTGTTACCTCCCACTTTTCTTTACTCTTCCTTTTATAGTGTTATTGTCCTGTCTTGACCGTTGGATTGACATCCTCATCTAAGGGCTTTGGTTACTACCAAACTTTGGTCGGGTATGTGGCCAGGTTTCTTTGATCCTTTGCCGTTGGATTACCTTACTGTGTGTGGTTTAGATTATCTCAGGTGTTTTATGGCCAACTTGCAGATTGCTCCATCCTTCCAATTAGGTTCATTGAATGGTTGTTTCGTTTGCATGGACTAAGCCTATGCACCTATCTCTAGTGATTGTGATCCTTATCGTCAATTGTGAATGAATTTAACGGTATCCCTGTATTTTGCAAATCTCCTTCTAAAAGATAATTTTACTCAAGTTTTAATTACGTGACACTGTCTTTTTTTCTGTTAGACCTATCAATGACTTAAGCCTTCCTCTTGATTCAGGTTGTTTGGCTGGATTTGAATTTTGGCCTTGAGCTAACACTTCAGGATTTTGGGTCAATACTTATTACTCCTCCACAATCATATATGTTTATATTTTGAAAAATAGATAATAAGTACGATTTTATAAATACATAAACAAATTTTTGAAAAGCTAATATATAACCTAAAAATAATTATTAGATTAATCTAGTCTTTCATGGGATTCGTGTTGGACCCATAAGTCTAAATTACCATAGCTTTGTGCACAATTTATTATATGGGATGACAAAAATTATTCAGTAAATCTGGCTTATATATTACTGAGAGGAACAATCACCATAATTGAAATTTCAAATTTTGGTCATGATATACAACTTATTTCAATTTTGAAAAGTTTAACATCAATATTGACTGAACAATTCAAAATATTATATTTAAATACTTTTTTACTATCTCTCTCCAATTTTTTTTTTTTTTTGGTTCAATCTCTCCATTTTTTTTTTACGTGTCAGATTCCACATATTTTTGTAAAATCCCTAAAGCCTATTGTGAATCTCAACATTTACATTAACTTGAAAATTTGACTAAACTTTTCAACTCTTCAACTAAGAAAATTGAAGAATTTGATTCAACACTAAGGTAAAGTTTGACATTCTCAAAAAAATTTAAAAAGTCAAAAAGTTACTATCCTATTTAAGTCACATCATTTTTTTTAACTCACATCACTTCTCTATCACATCATTTCAAACCCAAACCATATCCAATCCATATTTCATAAAAAATCAAAAAATACACTTATTTAAGATACCCCAAACAACCTCTAAATTTTTCTATGATCCTAATCTAACCAAATTATATGCACCTCTCAACACGCCTGACAACGTAAGTAATTTTTGAACAATTGAACAATTCAAAAAAAAGTACATGACACATGAGAATCTTTTGAATACAAATCTAATATACATGAAAGACTTTTACTAAATATATTATAGACTTACACTTAATAAAAATGACGAAAAAAAAAAATCACTGTCCAATTTGAGATTTACTCTGTAGTTCTAAACTTTTCACTGTCCGAATCTTTGTTGATATCACTGAGCTTCTTCTCTCTCTATCTCTTCCTCTCTCTCTCTCTCTCACACACACACACACACACACACACACACACACACAGATACTGCCTTTATTAAGATACTGCCTTTATTAACTTTTTCGGATCTTGGTCGATATATGTCGGTGCAAAAGCAGGTTAATTTTGTTTATGTGAGGCATTTCTATGTTGGGATTGTTTGTATTTAGAAAAAAAGACTTTGGTCTCTCTCTCTCTCATATAGAGTTTGGACACTGAATTCATGGTTCTGAGATTAAAGCATTCCCATTTAAGAAGAGAGATTGGTAGAGAAGGAGGGGACCAAAGCATACTCTGCTACCACGTACTTAAAACGGTGGTGTTAGAGATCACTAATTTAGTGACTCTAAATTCACCATTAATGAGATGGCAAAGTCAAAAAAAAAAAAAAAAAAAAAAAAATTAGACACAACACATATTGTAGGTGAAACACATTACCGCATCATTAATAATAATTCTAATTAAAGCATCCATTCATTTTCCTATTTAAAATCATGCAGGCCTATTTGTGGTGTCTCTCTCTCTTAGCTGGCTCTACAAATTTTAGAAGGTCCACAAAATGGTAAAAGCTATCGTTTGATGACTTCCCCAAAATATAGTTACCATTGGGTTCAACAAGCTTGTTTTCCCTACAACACTATGAGAACAACATAATCTAGTGATATTTAAAAAAGAAGAAGAAAAAAAAAAAGAAGAAGAATTGGACTCCTTTGAATCCACTTATTGTTAGGATATTTTTAATAAAACCAATAGTTTTGAATACTTAATTGTTACAAAATGTTTTATGTCATTACAATAATAAACTTATAATATTTAGTTTATTTTTGTGGGGATATATTTTTGAGCACCAACACGTGGCAAGGTGACACCGACGTGTCAGCCGAGGTGTCACGTATCTTGGTCGATATGCCGAGGTCATCTCGATTAGGCCGATATTATCTTCGAAGATATCGGAATCCGAGATAAGCGGATAAGAGATAAGGGACAAGAGTCTTAGAATAAAGAAGAGACTTAGTCCACATAAGGATAAAACTCTTAGAGAGTTTATCTTTATCTCTTAAAGAGTCCAAAGTAAGTATTGAACAGGAATCCATAGAAGTCAGGCTTCTATTGATATTAGGATTGAGGTGACGATAAAAGATAGGCACCCCCATGCGTCTAAGGTACGCAATTTATATTCTGTCTAGTGAGTTAATCACTATTGATTATCTTTGAGAGATATGCTGACTTGATCGTCGGAGTGCCCCCGGGTGGACGAACCACCGCCGGAATCTCCTCTTTTTGTTACAGGTTAGCCAGGTGTCATCTATTCTGCCTGTGCTCTCCAGCTGGTTACTAAGATTGTAATGTGGTCAGATTTTTACTTACACAATTTGGCGCCGTCTGTGGGAAAGAAAGTAGAATAGATGGCCAGTAACGGACAGAAGGAAAAGATTGGGGACGACACTCCTACTGAGAGTGGGAGACCTATTGACCTTGATATCACAGGAAACGAATGCAATGCAGAAACTCGGGACTAGAATCACGGAGCGAAAGACGTCGGCCAGACTGGCGACGCACCAAAGAAACCTGATCAAAACAGGTACTACAACGAGGACGACCTCCAGGTTTGGAAGGATAGGTTCCTATGGAAGGACGAAGAGGTAAGAGATATGGCAAACAAATTGGCAGACCTACAGTCGTTCGTCAATTTCATGATGCAAAATAACGTCATGCAGCCACCATTCTCGCTGCAGGACACGCCGATTCCAGCGGCCAATACCCAGAAGGGAGGGCAGAAAACAATCCCCATAGCCCCTTAGCACAACCGGAGCGAAAGATACTCTCACCGACCTTCTAGGGAAGTCGGACGAAGAGAATAAAGAAGAGAAGAATCACAGAGGACGTATCGCACAAAGGAGGCAGACCCCAAAGGACATCGGCATGTTCAGGGGTAGGCACTGTGCTTCGACACAAATCATGGAGAAAGGTCGAAAAGGGCTCACCACGAGGCCGAGAGTAGTATACCGAAAAGACTGAAGTCGAAAGATAGCCGAGCTCCTGGGCGGAGCAAAAAAGACTTAAGAGATTACCTCAAGAGGAAGCAACAGAATGCCGAAGCCGAGGTAACCTCCCCAGATAAGCCGAGGACACCATTCTCGGTGGAATTAGATAGATTTGAGGCATCGAAGCGATTCAGTATGCCGAGGCTTCAAATATACGATGGTAAGTCAGACCCCAACTTCCACGTTGGACTATATTTGAATTCAATGGCATTGTATAGTGGGAACGAGCTGTTGCTCTGCAAAGTGTTCCCCTCATCCTTCGGGGAGATTGCATCTGATTGGATCCACAAACTACCAAAGGGAAGCGTAAAGACTTGGGAAGGCCTGGTCGAGATATTTGTGGGCAGGTTCGTGACAAACAAGCTGCAGCCATTAAAGGTGGACGCATTGATGGCTCTGAAGATCAGCAAGAATGAAGGCCTTAGGGCCTATGCAAAAAGATACTATATGGTGTTCAATCGAATACCCGAATGTAATCAAGAGGTGGCGGTCGTGTCTTTTAAGAACGGCCTGAAAGACAACTGTCCACTACGAAAGTCTTTGGCAAAGACATTGCCAAAAAGTATGGAAGAGCTCATGGCAAGAATCGAGAAGTATGCTAGAGCCGGAGAAGACACGTCGGGGGCAAAGGAGATAAAACAAGAGAAAGGAAACGGCTCGCCGAAGCGAGGCTGAGGTAAAAATGGATCGAGCAAACAAGAAGCAGAACTGAGGGCCACACAGACAGTAACAACTGTGTTCCGAATCCCGATCTACAAAGTCCTGGATCAAATTCGGAACCAGCCTTATTTCAGAACACCAGAGAGGACTCTAGGAGAATTCATGGGAAGAAACATTAGCAGATATTGTACCTACCACAATGAAGATGGGCATACGACTCAGGGTTGTAGATCCTTGAAAACACATTTGGAAGACCTGGTGAGACAAGGACATCTGAGAGACCTTGTCAATGAGACCAGGACAAGGGAAGAACGGGCAAGATTGCCTCAGGCACTAGTAGCCCCACCTCCTCCAGCACAACAGCCACAGGCAGGAGGACCTCAGATAATCAACGTAATCCATTCAAAGGTCAACGAAAACGAAATCCGAGAAGAGACCCAGAAGGTAAAACACCTACAACATGTCTACCAAGTCGGGGAGAAAAGATATCGGGCAGAAGTGTGCCAGGGACCAATGATAACCTTTACTGAAGCTGACCTAGAGATGGTCCAACATCCGTATAATGATGCCTTGGTAGTATCCCTCCAAGTTGGGGAGTGCCAAGTGAAGCGAATCCTGATTGACCAAGGCAGCTCTTGTGACATCATGTACGTCCGATGTTACAAGGAGCTCGGCCTTTACCCAGATGATATGGAACAATCCAATGGCCCAATGGTTGGGTTCAATGGAACGCCGACATGGCCACTGGGAACAGTAAGCTTGGAGGTGCAGGCTGGCACCAGGAGAACCAAGACAGAATTCACCATCATCGACAATCCTTCCCCTTACAACATCATCTTGGGAAGGCCATGGTTGCATGTAATGGGGCAGTTCCCTTAACATTGCATCAACTGTTGCGATTCCTAACAGAGCATGGGATAGAGGAAGTCAGAGGTGATCAGCTGCAGGCGAAGAATTGCTCTATGGCAGCAATGAAATCTACCTACAACATACGAGAGCCAGAAAAGGCAGAAATTGAAGATGAGGACGTGGAAGTTCTAGAAGACGTCGGCAAGGAGCCAGCCGAGAAGAGCAAAGAGACACTGAAGAAAATCCTCATCCTGGATGGGGATAAAGAACGCTTCTTTCTTCTCGGCTCGGGCTTTGCCGAAAAAGAGGAAAAAGAGTTGGAAGCTTTTTTGAGAGCAAATATTGAGGTGTTTGCTTGGACACCTTACGAAATGCCTGGCATTGACCCCGAGGTTGCTTGCCACAAATTGAATGTTGACAGATCGGCCAAACCTGTAATTCAACGAGCCAGAAGACCGACGTTGATGCACGTTGAAGCAACAGAGGAAGAAGTAGACAAACTTCTGGAGGCCAGGGCCATTATAGAAATTCATTACCCGACATGGCTATCCAATACAGTGGTGGTAAAGAAGAAGAACGGTAAATGGAGGGTCTGCGTAGACTTTACCTGCTTCAACAAAGCCTGTCCCAAAGACAGCTTTCCTCTACCCAAGATTGACCAGCTAGTAGATGCCACTTCAGGGCATGGAAGAATGAGCTTCCTAGATGCCTATAGGGGGTACCACCAGATAGCCATGCACCCCCCCAGACGAAGAGAAAACCGCGTTCATCACCCCAAAAGGCCTGTACTGTTACAGAGTAATGCCTTTCGGGTTGAAAAACGCAGGAGCAACTTACCAAAGGCTGGTAACCAAAATGTTCAAACACCTGATCGGCCGAACAGTAGAAGTCTACATCGACGACATGGTCGTTAAGACCAAGGAGCCTGAAGGTCACCTCGCCGATCTAAAAGCAGTCTTTGAAATCCTTAAAACATATCAGCTCCGACTCAATGCATCGAAGTGTGCATTTGGAGTTAGATCTGGTAAGCTTTTAGGATACCTGGTGACTAGAAGGGGCATCGAGGCCAGCCCAGATCAAATCAAGGCCGTCCTAGGATTGAAGAGCCCGACGTCGGCAAAATAGGTGCAGATGCTAACTGAAAGGGCCGCAGCCCTGAACAGATTCATCAGCAGAAGCTCAGATAAGTGCAGACCTTTCTTCAACTTGGTGAAGAAAGCCACAGACTTCTTGTGGACAGAAGAATGCGAAGCCGCTTTGGTCGACCTGAAGAAGTACTTGACCACAGCTCCAGTTCTTTCAAATCCAAAACTTGGGGAGGAGTTGTTCCTATACTTAGCTGTTTCAGAACATGCAATAAGTGCAGTACTAATTCGAGAAGAAAAAGGGGAGTAAAAGGCTGTTTACTATGTAAGCAAAACCCTAGCCGATGCAGAAACGAGGTATCTACCCTTAGAGAAATTGGCACTTGTTTTAGTAATGGCTTCAAAAAAGTTGAACCATTACTTCTAGGCCCATAAAATTGTGGTGCTAACAGAGCACCACTTGAAGTCCTTACTGCAGCAAGGAGACCTGACGGGAAAAATAGCCAGGTGGACAGTCACCCTAGGCCAGTATGACCTGGAGTACAGGCCAAGGACAACAATTAAAGACCAGGTTCTGGTCGACTTCGTGGCTGAGTTCACACCAAATTCCATCGAACATCGGGCTTCGTCGAGCCAAGATGAACGATGTCCAGACAAGCAAGGAAAAGCCCAGACAAAGGCAAAAGAACAAAAGAAAGAAGAAAAAGTCAGACCCTGAAACATCTACATCGGCGACTCCTTTCGACTGTTCGTTGATGGGAGTTCAAACCGACAGGGAGCGGGGGCAGGAGTAGTATTGATATCCCCAGATGGGCAAGTACTAGAACAGTCAATTCATTTGGAGTTCAAGGCCTCAAACAATGAAGCAGTGTATGAAGCATTCATTGCAGTGCAAGCAGATGGGGTAATAGTTTTTTGTGATTCACTACTGATAGCTAACCAGACAACAGGCGAGTTTGCAGCCTGAGATGAACGAATATCGGCCTACGCAAAGGAAGTCATCAGACTGTTAGCCTGTTTCAGAACTGCCGACTACTTCAGGTAAGCCGAGATGATAACAGCCACGCCGATGCGTTGGCCAACTTAGCTAGTGCAGTACAACCTGGAAAAGTAAGGACAATAATGATTGACTACCTGTCGGGCCCGAGCATTGAACTAGAAACCACAGGGCATGAAGCAATGTGCGCAGGCACGGGACCAAGCTGGATGGACGCAATTGTTGCGTTCCTAAAAGAAGGAAAGCTGCCAGATAACGGCAAGGAGGCATACAAGATTAGATTAAAGTCGGTAAGATTCAGTCTAATAGCAGAGGGACACCTCTACAGAAGATCTTTCACTGGACCCCTTTTAAGGTGCGTACACCCTTTGCAGGTTGAAGAATTTTTATATGAAATCCATGAAGGAATTTGTGAAAGCTATGCTGAGGGCAGATCACTAGCTCACAAGGCCATTACCCAGGGTTATTGGTGGCCTTACATGCAAAAAGATGCAGAAGCCTACGTAAAGAAGTGTGAACAATGCCAAAGGTTTGCATCTTTGATACACCAGCCAGCTGCTGACCTGAACCTTGTATCCAGTCCTTGGCTATTTGCCCAATGGGGCATGGATCTCGTTGGGCAATTACCCCAAGCAACTGGACAAAGAAAGTACTTGCTGGTGGCAACGGACTACTTCACAAAATGGATAGAAGCTGAACATCTTGCCAAGATCCGAGATGTGGACGTGAAGAATTTCATTTGGAAAAATATTATCACCAGATTTGGGATTCCAAGAGCAATTGTTGCAGACAATGGAACTCAATTTGACAGTAAACTAATCAAGAACTTCTGTGCAAAGTTCAAGATCAAGAACTACTTTTCAACCCCAAGTTTTCCACAAAGCAATGGACAAGCAGAAGCATCCAACAAAGTAATTTTGGATGGGATAAAGAAGAGGCTGCAGGCAGCAAAAGGCAAGTGGGTAGACGAATTGCCCAATGTACTTTGGGCATATCGGATTACGCCGAGAAGATCAACAGGGAAATCCCCCTTCGCCATGGCTTATGGCACAGAAGCAGTCATTTCGCTGAAAATCGGCATCCCAGGAATCAGAACCCAGGGAGTAGAGAACGGGACTAATGATGTACTCTTAGCCCGAGATCTGGATCTTTTAGAAGAAAGAAGAGAGAAAGCTGTAATCCAGCTTACAGCATACCAGCAACAACTTGCAAAAGCTTATAACAAAAAGGTCAATCCAAGAGAATTTCAGATTGGTGACCTCGTCCTAAGAAAATTCGTCGGCAACAAGAAGGATCCCAAAGAGGGCAAGCTTGGCCCAAATTGGAAAGGACCCTACAGAATCATCTCGGTACTGGGTAATGGGGCATATCGGCTTGAAGATAATGAGGGCAAAGTGTTGCCAAGACCTTGGAACACTTGTAATTTGAAATTTCTCTATCATTAGAATTTTTTTGTTCCTTTGCCATTTGCCGAAGTAAATAAATAAAGGTTCAGTTCTCTTTTCAAGATACTTGACATTGTCTCTAAAATACATGCATAATGAGAACCCAAGTGAAATTTGTGGACAATTTACAAGTTAAGTTAAACCGAAATCATTGTCTAACACTTGTTGAAATTTGTGGACAATTTACAAGTTAAGTTAAACCGAAATCATTGCTTAACACTTGTTGAAATTTGTGGACAATTTACAAGTTAAAGTTAAGCCAAAGTCATTGTTTAATACTTGTTGAAATTTGTGCACAATTTACAAGTTAAGTTAAGCCGAAATCATTGCTTAACACTTGTTGAAATTTGTGGACAATTTACAAGTTAAGTTAAACCGAAATCATTGATTAACACTTGTTGAAATTTGTGGACAATTTACAAGTTGAATTTAAGCCGAAATCATTGTTTAACACTTGTTGAAATTTGTGGACAATTTACAAGTTGAGTTAAACCGAAATCATTGTTTAACACTTGTTGAAATTTGTGGACAATTTACAAGTTGAAGTTAAACCTAGATTATTATTAAAAACACTTGTTAAAATTTGTAGCAATTTACAAGTTGAGTTAAACCAGTATGATGTTAAACTCTTGTTAAAAGTTTACAAGTTAAGTTAAACCAAGAAGTTTGTCTATCCGAGATGTGTCACCCCGAGAAGATTGTACAAAGAAGGAAGAGTATGTGAAAGACATGCAGGATATTCTAAGTATAGAATCACGCAAAAACAGTCAAGAAAAGACAAAAGTACAAGCAATCAGTAAAGAAAAATTGTATTAGCATTCAACAAAAAGGAGACACATCGGCCATATGGAGGGCTTATATTGTTTCAAAAACAAAGAAAAACAAAGTACAAAAGAAAAGACACGAAAACTAAGATTCCTCAGCATCGGCAGTGAGCTGGGTTGGGACCTCGGAAGACTGTTGAGGAGTCACCTCGGCCGCCTTCTCTGCTACAAGCTCAGTATCAATCTCTTGCAAGGTTTCGTCAAGGCTCTTATTAGCAATAGTGACATCGACTGATGCCTTCTCAAGAGCAGCGCCTTCAAGAATCTCATCATCTTCCTCATCTTGGGTCAAGTCTAGGACTTGCTCATTCTGAGGAAGGGACTTGACCCCAGCAGCATCTTTTGGTTTCCTCGCCAAAATCTCCTCCTCAGATTCAGAATCACTGCCAGATTGAGCAAGAGTTGGAGTTAGGGCTGGAGGGAATGGAAGAGGAATGAGGTCGGCATTTCTGAAGGGCGAGTCCTCGGGGACATTAAGCTTCTTTAGAAGAGACATCCAACCAAGGGTGAAACCCTTGTTGTATGCCTGCTTCACTTGAATTTCATAAGGCTCTGTGACGTCGGCCATACCTTGAGCATATGCCTTCTCGTCGGCATCCTTGATTTCGGCTTCTTTTGTGGCCAGGGCCTCTTGAAGCTCTTTTTGGGCTTGCTCCATCTTTTCCTCGACCTCTCTTTTTTGGGCCTTAGAGACTTTCCTAATGGCCTCGGCAGATTCGACTTTTTCTTCGGCATCGGTTTAGGCCTTAATGGTGGCCTCGACCTAGTCTTCCAACTTCTTTATTTTTGACTGTAAGCCTTTATTGGTCTTTTGAAGAGAAGAGAACTCCTTCTTCATCTCGGCCAACTTCTCCCGGTTCTCAAAAGATTGAATTGAGAAGGAATGAGCATGCTGAATGGCCTGAAATTGAACAAAACAAAAGTTATTAGAAAATTTCTAAGTATGAAAAAGAAGAAAAAACTGCCAGATGAAAAACACTTACTTGAACGGAACGCTGAAGCATCAAGGCATAGTTCTCATACTCGCTGAACTCGGCGTTTCGCTTCAGATCGCCTGGAAAAAGCAAAGCAGTACTGAGCGCAACGCCGGTATTGATGTCATCGGCGCTATCGTTGGCCATGATTGGCTTATCTTCCAAGGTAATTTCGGGGGCCCAGGGGGCAGCAGGTTTCTTAGACCCCGAGGTCGTTACAGAAGATGACCTCGGCTTTTTTGATTTGGCCGATTCGGATAGTTGGGCTTTAGAGCGCCTCTTTCCAGCAGAGGGTTGAAATTTGTCACTCTCAGCCAACTTGGAGATTGGCAGAGCATCCTCAGACTCAATTTGAGTAACTTTAGCCTTTGGCAGAGCCTTTTTTATTCTTTTTGGCTTCGGTGGAGGCAGGATTTGTGTTGGTTGTGCATCAATATCAGATGGGATGCTGGCCAAGAGATCTTTTGCAATTGGTTTAGGACGACCCATCTCGGCAGTAGAAACTGATCGGCGTTGACGGCGGCGTTGGGATATTGGAATCAAGTGTGGAGCCGAAGTTGACGGTTGCTCGGCTGGATTAGAGGTTGACCCTTGGTCTGTCCGAGATGTGGATGCGGTCTGTGGCGTTGTGGCAGAGGGTGGAGAAAGGCTTTTCTTCTTCCTCCTAGGGACGTTGGGCAAAGCTGACTTGTACGTTGGAATAAAATTGAGAAGCAGAGGCGCCGTTCATTTATGAACTGGCAAGTCCAAGAGTCTCTTCAAATCCTTGCTGGGAACGAAGGATTGGCGAAAGTTGTTTGGTGGCTTAGGAACAGCTGCAAGAAAAACAAACACTAAGAAATAGATAAAGTATGAAAGACTGTAAAAAACAAGTAGGTATGAATGCAAGGCTCTTACCATTGCCCTCTACAAAGACTGATCGAAGGAGAGGAAAGAGATGGAGGTCTTCATTTGGGGCGAACTCCCAGTTCCCCTAAGTAATGAAATAATCATCCCCAGCTCCCTTGTTGGAGTTAGGGAGGTTGGCGACAATTTTGTATTCGGTGGACCTCGGCTTGAGGTAGTAAACGTAGCCAGTGTCTTTTTTGAGACCACACATAGTGTAGCAATACTGGATATCGGCTAATGTGATCCTAGCGTTCTCATGTTTTGCTAAGGCTATGATACCATTGATGGTTCGATAGGAGTTGATGGAAAGTTGCATTGGGTTCAACCCATAATAATGAAGTATTTCACGAAAAAGGATGTTGAGTGGGAGCCGAAGTCCACACTCAATGAAGGCTATCACAGGGAAGGGCATCCCTAGCCAACCTCAGATGGACGTCGGCTAGGATTTCAAACTCTTGTCTAAAGAATTCTAGTTTGGATGGGGTGTTTACTCTATGTTTCCACATGCCCATGATGTCGACTTGAATGGAGATATCGAATTTCAGGAAGAAGTATTTTTGGAAGGTTTAAAGGACCTCGGCTAAAAACCTAAAAGTACACTTTGATAAAGGTTTGTATGGATCTAAAGGAAGTTTGTTTTAGTTTTTTCCTAAATTATGGGTTCTACAGACAAATCCCAAAACCTAAGTCTATGGAATCGAAGACTGAAGGCACGAATCTGGAAAAGACACAAAAAACAGAAACAAGAACGAGTTTCAGAATTAAGAACAGAGATGGTCTATCAAGAGCATAAAGAATACAAGAAGTATAGGGCCAAGAATAGTGGCAAAAATACAGGGAAGTGGTGAAATAGTGCGTGTTCAAGATATGAGTAAGGGCAAAAATCGTGGAAAAAACACATTCAGATAGATAATTCACAAGTTAAAGGTTTGAACAAATGCAGTAATGGCAGTAAGTAATAAAAAGCATCAAAGAATGGAAAATGAAAGGAACAATAAACTTACCGAAGAAAAGAAGCCGATGTAAGGATCGCCGAAGTTAGACAATCGTTATAGAAGTAACAGAAACGGCGGAAGCTTCACCAGAAGGAAGAATGAAGGCAGTTGCAAAGCTTAAGATCTGGAACAATGGCATATTCCAAAGCTAGAGTGAGAAAAAGCAAAGGAATCGATGTAAAAGTGAAGAAAATGAAAGAAGAAGGAAATAAGTTTTGTCAAAAACTTGAAACGGTGGCAAAAGAGGGTAATTAATGCGCCTGGGACAATGTGAGCGTCAGACGGCGCACGTATGTGCGAGACGATTATGAAGCACGTGCCAAGTACAACCCAATAAGAAAGGGACACGTAGCTAAAACGGTTGAATTGTGGTGTATGATAGCTCATACGCGTGAAAGGGTTCTTGAAGTTCTTGTTCTTTAATAAAGACATGTCGGCCAACATAATGATCTTGGCTGAGATACTGTAAACCGACGTACTAGAAGGAAGGAATGATATAGGTTACATCACCTCAGGATGCCGAGGTAATAGAACCTAGGGGGCAGTTATGGGGATATATTTTTAAGCACCAACACGTGGCAAGGTGACGCCGACGTATCAGCCGAGGTGCACGTATCCTGGTCGATATGCCGAGGTCATCTCGGTTAGGCTGAGGTTATCTTCGAAGATATTGGAATCCGAGATAAGTGGATAAGAGATAAGGGACAAGAGTCCTAGAATAAAGAAGAGACTTAGCCTAGATAAGGATAAAGCTCTTAGAGAGTTTATTTTTATCTCTTGAAGAGTCCAAAGTAAGTATCGAACATGAATCCATAGAAGTTAGGCTTCTATTGAGATTAGAATTGAGGTGACTATAAAAGAGAGGCACCTTCATGGGTCTAAGGTACGCAATTTATATTCTATTTAGTGAGTTAAGCACTATTGATTATCTTTGAGAGATATACTGACTTGATCGTTGGAGTGCCCCCGGGTGGACGAACCACCGCCGGAATCTTCTCTTTCTGTTATAGGTTAGCCAGGTGTCATCTATTCTGCCAGTGCTCTCCAGCTGGTTACTAAGATTGCAGTGTGGTCAGATTTTTACTCACACAGTTTTAATTCTAAAACCGTTTTATTATTTATGAAGGATTAATTTACAAAAATTTCTATATAAACCTGTATTTCATAACCAATCTTACAGGATATTCTATAGCGAAGAAAAAGTGATTTGAAAAATAGAACTTGTTGAGGGAGTTTTCTATATATATACATATTGTTTATGTTTTGGGTAACTCTAGTTTGTGGCATTGTTCAAGCCTCTTGGTAGTCGTAAATACTAGATGAGGGACGTTGTGCTTTCATGAGGTGAGGAAAAACAATTTTAGAACAGTGACAATGCGACTTCTAGCTAAGCTGTGTTTTCTTACTCTTCATTTTTGGTTATATATATTATTATTTATTATCATTATTATTATAATATTCATGTTAAAATATTCTGTTTATTATATTGCTAGACTAACACTTATTGCACCGTATAGTTGAGTCTGCAGATCTTACCACGTGTCCTATTTTAAATTAATAAGTAAGAGAGCCTTTAAGATTAGGACGCAGGGTCCCTGTTGTGTTGTACTCCTTGCCGTGCTTGCTGTGAATCGAAACGGCACCAGTTTTATCTCTTGTTTTTTTTTTTTTTTAATATGTAAGGGTTTCATTAATTCTTTGATACCCATTCCTAGTTGCCGCCGTTTTCTATACTCCAAGCAAAAGGTCTCTGCTGTGTTGGGGTAGAAAAGTTAGTTTTTATTTTTTTATTTTTTATATATGTAAGAGTTTTATTAATTCTTATTTTATTATAACAAAACAATTAATTTATCAAACTAAATTGTATTTTTTTAAAAGATTAATTTTAAAATTAAAATCAAACAAACCATAAATGTTTTGACTTTTTCAAAACTAGCTCAAATGCATCAAAAGTAAAATTGAAAGGAAAAAAAATTGTAATTGAACAAATCAATTTATCAAACCATAAGCACAAAAAAAAAAAAAAAAAGTTGTATAAAAAAAAAAAACCAACTTAAGGCCAAAATATATTCAATTCACATTCAACATATGTATAAAAAAATAAAATAAAACAAAATTCTGAGGCATTCACACTTCAAAATCTCCTACAAAATATCCCAAAATCTTTCTCAACCATTCTAAATCATCCAAACAAAATTCTAATAACCTTCAATTCCAATTCTCAAAACAAAAACTACAAAGTGGATCCTCATGTCAATTTTGTGGAGGCGGTTGGGAATAAATAGAAAAATCAAATGAACTCTCATTTCTAAATTTGGTCTCCATTGGATTGTGCCCCGCTAGATTAAGTGATATTCCCTAAAAAAGAAAAAAGAAAAAAAATTCATCAGAATAAATTTTATGGACTAAATTACATTACAAACATATATATATATATATATTATTTACTTGAGAACTTTGTGGACTATGTGATGTTTGGAAAGACAGAGGTTGTGATTGTGGATACCATGGTGAGTATGAATTAGTATCACGTGCGAGAAGATTATACCCATAATTTATCAATTGTGGCCAATAGAGACTCCCAACATCTTACTCCATAAAACACCGTGAAAAGTAAATACACTACTACAACGTAGTCTAAAAAATAAACAAATAACATAAAACGAGAGCTAACCTGTGGTTGGCTTAAAGATGAATTTTGAACATTTGTGATATTGCTTGATTGACCAATAGTCTAATTGTAAAATTTATCAATACATTACACAATTTATAAATAAATAAATAAATAATAAATAAATAACATAAAATAATAACTAACTTGTGGTTGGCTTGAAGATGAATTTTGAACATTTGTAATGTTGCTTGATTGACCAATAATTTAAAGAAGTTCAAAAAGTTATATATATTTTACACAATTTATAAAAATAAATGCATGTCATTTGAAATTTCAAAAGTACATAAGTAATACTTTACTAAAGCGGGTAGGTTGTGAAATAACTTTTGTCTTTTTATTCATCATCTCATGCCAAGGTTTTGATCAACCCCTCCCTTTGTGTCCAACATCTTTCTTCTTTATGCCCTTAATTTGTGCAAAGTTGGGGTCATCCGCATCTAATTCTTTGGTACCAAAATTTTCAATTCCTTTCATCATATTATTTACTTTTACACACAATTCCTTAATCCTTTCATCAACCAATTGATAGGCAGGTTTGTGCATAGATGCTTGAGTTGCTAGTTGTACCATTCTTGGACAAAGATCTCTGTAACGTGCTAATATTAACAACTTCGGATCATCACCCATGAGAACATTTTTCTCTTCAACTTCACAATTTTTTGCATCCAATCTCCATCGGCCTAATATTTACCTTTCGGGAATTTCCATAACATTCATTCTATCAAGTGCTTTGATTGTATGACTACATAAAACTCCAAAGTTCTCAAATTTCTTATAAGTACAATGTATTTCTCGACAGCTTTTTTCTCCTCTTAGCTCAATAACTTCCACCTTACCCTCTACAATATACTCTTTATCATTACCATACAAGCCAATCACGCACTTAACTTCTCCTTCTAACTCATGCAATTGCTTCACTTGACAATAAAGGGACATATCCAACTCATAATCAAATAAATCAAAGAGAGAAGGGTGTACAAACTCACAACCTGGAGTAAAATAGGAGACTTTTTCAATTTCATTCTTGGCAACTTTTGTCTAGAATCATATATTACAGAAATTTCCTCATATCATTTATCTACAACAATCCGATTGAAATGAGTAAAGAATTGAACAATATTATGATCACCTTTCAAATATCTCCGTAATGTTCCATTTAGACTTTCACTAAGTTGTGTGCTTCGCATTCCTCTAGTAAATACCCACTTAATATACACATGCGCCCGCTGCTCTCTTTTTCTCCAAGTTCTTTTCATCTACTCATTCTTTTGCAAGTTGTATTTATCAATCAAAGAATTCCAAACTTCAATTAATTCATGCTCATTCTCATAGTCATAAATGCAAGCTTTAAAATTGCGAATAAATTTTGAACCACTCTTGAACAAGTAACCTAAATGCTTCAAAGCATTTTGCATTAGGTGAAAAGTGCACAACCCATGAAAAACCTCAGGCATGATTTGTGAAATTGCCTTAGTCATTGCTTGATCTTGGCCTGTGAAAAAACTAACAGGCTTTTTTCCCAACATTGCATCCAAAAAAGTTTCAAATAACCATTCAAATGACTCTGCAGTTTTATCATACAATAATGCTGCGTCAAAAATCACTATAATTCTAAAGTGGTTAAAGCCAAAAAATAAAGCAAGTGGACGGTACTCTTTATTTGTTCGAAAAGTTGTGTCGAATGACACCGCATCACCGAAAAGCCCATAATCTGTTATCATCTGATAATCAACCTAAAAAATATTAGTAATCATTTTAGCTACATCCAACTGAATGGCATAGTAAAAATATGGATTTTTTGCTACTTGCTGTTGGAAATATCTTAACAAACTCCCTGCATCACCATACTACAAGTTTCACTGTCTTTTTTTGCGTAAGTAGTTTTTTTGATCCTCCTGCATGAACCCTACAAATTCCTTCCCTACTGCTATAGCACTAATAAGATTATGTGAAGCCTTAAGAGATATTCCAGTCTCATCAACTATATCAATATTTATACATTGAGCATCGTATACTTTTCTCTGAGATGGCATCAAATGAGTATATTGAGGAAGATACAAAGGGTGGTTATGGTTGTTATCAAACTTTGCAACAATCCACTTCGACAAGTCCCGCTTAAAAGATATATGCATGAATGCATTACAATTTGTTCTTGTCTCACGTCGAGGATTTTTTTATCATTGTGTACCGTTTATCTTTTTCACTCTCTCTCTCCTTACAACAAACAAACTTTCTACTAGTCATAACACCATCTTTCTTGCTTTTGTTACAATAATCTCTTCTAATACTAAACCCCACAATTCTTTCGTATTCATTATAAAGCTCATATGTAGCTTCTTCTGATGGAAACTCCATACCAAGATATGGTGATTTATCCTTGGCCATCTCTCAAATTTCTTCAATGCATCCTTCAAGTCCACCATCATCCATTATACCATCCTCCATTTCAACACTAACAAATATGAAGAAAAAAAAATTAAACAAAACAAGAATTTGAGCAAAAAAGTTATTAATTAATTTTAAATGCTGAGTAATTAAACAATTCAATGAAATCTAATGAATTCTCTAATTAAAACATATTTCATTCTCCGTGACTAATACTGATACATCTATCATATTTATATACAATGAACCTAACCAACTCTATAACCAATCTAACAAACTCTTATAACTAACTCTAACAGATACTAGAAAATATCCTAGCTGATACAAGATAATAGCCTAGTTGATGACTCAGTTAAGTTGAGTTGTGAACTCCAGGCTGAGCTGCTGTGTCTACAATCTGCTGCTGAGCTATGATCCTCAACATTCCCCCGCAAGTTGATAGAAGGAGGAACCGACATCAGTTTGTCTTTAAGATAGGAAAACCGAGAGACAGACAAAGGCTTGGTGAAAATGTCAGCCAACTGATCAATGGTGGGAACATATTGTAATACAAGTTGTTTAGCAAACACACGATCTCGAACAAAATGACAATCAACCTCTATGTGCTTAGATTTGGAATGAAACACGGGATTAGAAGCCAGAGCAATGGCAGAAACATTGTCACACCAGAGACAAAGAATAGTAGGAGAAACAATACAAAACTCTTGAAGTAACATGCCAAGCTAAGCTAGTTCGGCAGCTGTATGAGCTAAAGATCGATATTCTGCCTCTGTGGATGAATGAGATACTGTAGCTTGCTTTTTAGCTGACCAAGAGATGAGATTGGAGCCCAAAAACACACAATACCCAGAGGTGGATTTTCTGTCAACTGAATCCCTAGCCTAATTAGAATCTGAGTAAGCTTGAATATCAAAAAAACTGGGTGTATATGTAAGACCATGGGACAGTGCACCGTTAACAAATCGAAGCAACAGTTTGACACCACCATAATGACAAACAGTAGGATTATGCATATGTTGGCAAAGCTGATTTACTACATAGGACAGATCAGGCCTGGTAATGGTTAAATAATGTAATGCTCCAACTATACTCCTATAGACAGAGGGATTATCAAAAGGCAAGTCTAAATTAGGAGATAAACCAGGTTTGACAGAGATAGGAGAAGAACAGGGTTTGCATTCTATCATACCAGCTTTAGTAAGTATGTCCTGAGCATATTTTGTCTGTGAAAGAACAGTAGCAGAACCAGATGTGTGAACTGATATGCCAAGGAAGTAGGAAATGGAGCCTAACTCTTTCATGGAAAAGACTTGATGCATTTTAGTTGAATGTGAATACTATCACTACCAGTGGCCAAGATGTCATCAACATACACTAGTAAGGCAAGAAAGATGGGCCCAGTCTGTTTAATAAAGAGAAAAGAATCACATTTGCTGTTCTTGAACCCCTGAGATAGTAGAAATGAGGAAAAGGTAGAATACTATGCCATTGGGGCTTGTTTAAGGCCATACAAGGTTTTGTGAATATGACAAACAGCTTGAGGGTGAGCAGAATGTTCAAAACCTAGGGGTTGCAACATGTAGACTTCCTCCTCAAGAACTCCATGAAGAAAAGCATTTGAAATATCTAGCTGTTTAATAGGCCAGCTGTGATGAAGTGCAAGGCATAAAAGGATTCGAATTGTTGGTAATTTTGCAACTAGACTAAAAGTTTCCTAAAAATCAATCCTTTCCTGCTGGAGATAGCCTTTTGCTACCAACCTAACCTTATGCCTGGCAATAGTCCCATCAGAATTTCGCTTAATTTTGAACACCCATTTACACCCTATGGCAGCCTTGCCAGGAGGAAGAGAAACCAGAGACCAGGTCTATTGATTTTGTAAAGCTTGAAATTCCTCAACCATTGCTTGTTTCCAAAGGGGTGAGAGCAAGGCTTCTTTATGAGTAGGAGACTCAATAGCAAAATAGGAAAGAGAAGAAACAGAGGTAACAGTAGACAATGCAGCTTAGATCTAGTAATCATAGGATAATAGTTAGAGGAAGAAGGAATAGAAGTAGCTACACTAGAGGAAGAAGGAATAGATAACTGAGACAACTGAATGGAAATAGAATGAATATGAATAGAAGATTGAGGTGGAGGAGAACTTAGAGGAACAACAGCAAAGTTGCTGAGAGGTGCAGACACAGAAGAACGGTGAGGATGAGAACTAATAGGAACAGCAGCAGAGTTGCTGAGAGGTGCAGACACAGAAGAACTGTGAGGAGAAGTGCTGATAGGAACAGAACCAGATGGAAAAGAAGAAGCAGAAACTAATGATGAAGTAGGAGAGGGAGAAGCCCAAAAGAAAGACTGAAGGAAAGATAATTGAGAAGAAGAAGAAGAAGAAGAAGAAGAAGAAGAAGACATGTGAGAAAAAAGGAACACATGCTCATTGAACACCACGTCTTGAAAGATAAATGGTATCAGTTTTTGGGTAAAGACACCTATATCCTTTGGCAAAGGCATGATAGCCTAAGAAAACACACTCAACAGATTTAGGTTGTAATTTAGTTGAGGTATATGATTTGATCCAAGGAAAACATTGACAACCGAACACCTTGAGAATTGAAAAATCTGGAAGTTGATGAAATAAAATTTCAAAAGGTGTTTTGTAAGCCAATTTAGAAGAAGGAAGTCTATTAATGAGATAGGTGGCACAGGCAATGGCATCAAACCAATAATGAATAGGAACAGAAGAATGATTTAGTAAGGCAATGGCAACGTCAGTGAGATGCCTATGTTTACGTTCTGCTACACCATTCTGAGGTGGTGTATAAGGACAATAGTGTTGATGAACAATCCCTTGAGCAACAATAAAAGTCTTCATTTTGTTATTAAAAAATTATGTACCACCATCTGTTCTAAGAATCTTAAGGGATGTAGAAAATTATTTTTCTACATAAGCTTTGAAAGCTAGAAATTTCTCATGCACCTCACTTTTGTAAGCCAATGGATATAACAAGGTGAATCTGCTAAAATCATCCACAAAAAGAACATAATATTTGTAAGCAGAAGTGGAAGCAAATGGGCCCCAAACATCACTGTGTATTAAAGCAAGAGGTTTATTAACAGTGGAATTTGACAGATGAAAAAGTAATCTATGACTCTTTACAACACAGCAATCAATACAGTCTTGAAGATTAACAGAAGCATAATTTTTCAAATGTAATTAAGGCCTAAGATGTTGAAATTTCAAAACACTAGGATGGCCTAATCTATTATGCCATACAGTACTATAAGGAAAAGAAATAGAATGCACTTGAGCAGCTGCAGAAGATGGAGACTTAGAATGCACTTGGGCTGATGTAGAAGGAGAATGAGCAACAAGTGAAGCAGTGGATGAAAAGAAATGATACAAGTCATGAAGATTAGAGCCTTTGTGAAGCACTTTCTTCGTAAACTTGTCATGAATCACAAAATGGGTGTCATCAAAACTGATGATGCAATTGTTATCTTGAGCCAGTTTTCGAACAGAGACAAGATTAGAAGACAAAGCGTTTGTATGAAGAACATTATTAAGCTTAAAGACATGATAAGGAGTGGGTTGAAGACCTTTACCAGTATTTTGAATAGGAATTGTATTACCATCGCCTATAGTAATCTGTTCAGATCCATGATAGGGCTGCTAACAGCTGAGATGACTTAGATCATTGGTCATGTGATCTGTTGCTGCAGAATCTAAGTACCAAGGACTAGGAATAGAAGAGGATAAATGAGACACAGACGTAGATAAAGCAGTGACAAAGGCTCTTGGTTGTTGTTGGTGATTAAGATGATTTGATTGAAGAGGCTAAAACTGAGGATCCATGCAATGCCAACACTCTAGAGCTAAATGAGTAGATACTCCACATATCTGATAGAACTGACCTTGATTGAATCTGCCTCTGCCTCTGCCTTGAGATGAACCAAATCTACCACCACCACATGCTCTGTAAGATCCAAAACTTCTGTAATTATCTTGATTACCTTGATTATAACCTCTATAGGTACCTTGATTTCCACCTCTGTAGGTACGTCCACCGCTTCCTCCTCTAGAATCAAAATGACCTCGAGATTGACCAAAAGGCCGAGTGAATGGATTGTCAGATCCTTTAACTGTAGAAAATGCTACAATTGGTTCTGTAGATTTCTTAAGCTTGGAATCTAAATGAAAAGCCTTAGAACATAACAAAGATGAGAGATCTTCCATGGTAATGACATCTGGTCGAGCACGAATAGTAGTAGAGAATGCATCGTACTCAGATGGAAGGCCATTCAGAGTGATTAAGACCAAATCTTCATCATCTATGATAACCGAAGCCAGAGCTAACTGACTGACTATGACCTTGATCTTTGACAGATATTTTTCCATTATATCAGACTTCTTGACAACACTATTCAGTTTATTCTTTAATTGATGCACATGTGATCGAGACAGAGATGTAAATCGCTTTTGTAATGAATTCCAGACCTCAAAACAATGATGAAATTGAAGAACAGTAGAGTAGATCACAGGTGTAAGAGTTGCAGTGATGCAACTTAGCGAGTGTGCATCAATCATGGTCCATTGAAGAAACTCTGGATTAGGAACTACATCACCTGATGAATCAATGAAGGTAGACGAAGGACATGTAATAGATCCATCAACATAACCAAGAAGATTGGTTGCTTTAAGAATATTTGAGAGTTGTGACTGCCAGATGATGAAATTTGATCCATCAAGTTTAACTGTCACGAAGGATGACAAGTTGGAGATCAGCAAACTCAAGTTTGAAGGAAGCAAAGAAGATAAAGATGATGATGATGATGATGATGATACCATGATAGAGATGCTCGTGAGAGCTTAGGGCTCTGATACCATAATGAATTCTCTAATCAAAACATATTTCATTCTCCATGAATAATACTGATACATCTGTCATAGTTATATACAATGAACCTAACCAACTTTATAACCAATCTAACAAACTCTTATAACTAACTCTAACAGATATAACAGATACTAGAAAATATCCTAACTGATACAATATAATATCCTAGCTGATGACTCAGCTAAGTTGAGCTATGAAATCCAGACTGAGCTGTTGTGTCTGCAATCTGCTGCTGAGCTATGATCCTCAACAAAATCTAATAAATCAATTAATAATGTAAATTAATTAAAAGGATAGGGGTGAGGAAAAGAAAGATGTGTAATTTGTACAGTAATATTGGAAATTTATTGTGTCTAAGTAGATTATAATATACAATTGCAAAATTATATTAGAATTAGTATATTATATAATATAGGGAATCTTTTGGCAGACACACTTAAAGATGCGAATAATATACCCTTTTATTATATAAATTTTTGATATATGTTTCATATTTTTGTCACAAATGTTATTTCATTTTTTATTGAGTTATGACAATTTATGATTAAAAAATAAAATTCGCATTTTGTAGTAAGGTTATAGATTTTTTTATTGAAACTTTTTTTAGACCATAAAATGCATATCATTATTACAAAAACACATAACATTATTATAAAAATGTGTAATATTTCCACAAAAACACATAAAATGCTTTAAAAAAATTATGAATTACAAATTATCGTAAGTCCTTAAAAAAATTATATAATATTTATACAAAAATATATAACATGTACAAAACAAATTACATAATAAAGAAATTTTCTTATAATATACAATTGTGTTTCTCAATCCATCCATAGAAAACAAACCAAACCATTATACTGTTGAATCCACTAACACACTGTACAAAATAAAATACAAAACATATATACATATATAATATAAGTAATTTGGTATGGATGTTTTTTGAAACGAGATCCTCAATAACGTGATGCCAAGACTCCTTATTCTTAAAGGAGGTGCTGCTGAGAGAGCCACGATGAGAGAAAGAATATGAGAAGAGCACGGTGGGTGGATTCCAGTACTGAAACAGAGAGGAAGATCAAGGAATCAAGGAGTAAGGATTGATGGAAGAAGATCGGGTCTTTTCACACTATTTGTGGACAATATACCTGAAGTAATGAATCCAAGAGGTTTGTATGAGCTATTCACTAAGTTTGGGGTGGTTAGGGATGTATTCATTCCTCAGAAGCGAAGGAGATCTTCAAATTCAAGATTTTTTTTTGTGCGGTATAATTGCCTTGTTACAGCCAATGTGGCAGCACAAAAAGCAAATGGGTTATGGGTAGATGATAGAAAACTGACTGTAAAAATTGCAGAGTATGGGAAGCGCAATGGAGAAAACAAATGGTTGAAGCTTGCAATAGGGAGGACGATTGAGGGGGAAAATGTATCAGTAGGCTCTATGCCGAAAAATTGGAATCAAGGCATTGATCAAAGATCATTTGCAGAAGTCCTAAAGGGAGTGAACTCAGTCGACAAGCACAAGATTACTATCAATGTGGAAGAGATAGGTAATGGATGGCTGTATGAAAGCATCATTCTAAGGCTCAAACCAATATTCTCTGTTCTGGCAATCAAAGAAGAGCTCAAACGAAAAGAAATGACTGACGTGTTAGTAAGAGAGGGTGGAGGTTATGATATTGTGATAACTTTCAAGTCAAAGAAGGATATGAGAATCAATAGAAGCAAGCTTGTTGCCTAGTTTCAGGAATGGTGTGAGTTCACAAAGGAATGGTCAAAAAATTTATACCTTGAGCAAGAGAGGTTTGTATGGTTAAGTTGCTACGGAATACCACTCAATGTCTGGAATACAGATAACTTCAGAAAGATTGGAAGATTGTGGAGGGAGGTGATTTATTTTGATGGTGATACCTGTGAGGCAGTATCTTTTTGTTGTGGAAAGATAAAGATTGCCACCAAAGTCATGGAGTCGATAAATACAAATGTAAATCTGGACTGCAAAGGAATAATGTATCCTATAAGAGTTTGTGAAGAGCAAATTGTGAAGGAGGTAAAAGCAACTTGCACATGCAACAGATTAGAAGGTGTTGACGAGTTTGTTAGCTCTAATGTTAATGGTAAGGTGCAATCCATGGATGTTCCCAGAGGAGAGGAAGATGAAGATGACCTGGCAGATGTGGTGGATGATGATGTGGAAGATAATATTGAGCTGGTTGAAGAGGACTTGCTAACTAGGAGAGAGGAAATAAGTGAGGTGAGAGCAGCTGATAGCTTGATGGAGATCTCAATAGTTGAGGAGTCTAAAGATTGCATTGGAAAATCAACTGAGGTTGACAAAAGCAAGATTGCAGAGAGTCTTGGGAAAGCAATTGAGGATGGCACACGTAAGGCAGAGTCAATGATGAAGGAAAAAGAAGGCCTGTAGCAGGGGTGTAATGATGAAACTCTAAAAGTAGGTAGTCAGACCCATATATCAGGTTTTGTGTGAAGCTTGAGTAGGTCTTCAAGAGCCAGATCAGGTATCAAATTGGAAGTTCTTTTGGGCCATAAGCATAGTAATCCACAAACCAATGGGCTAGGTACAATCCAACATTATGGTCCTGTCATTAGCCAACCCAATGGGGGGTCTGAGCATGGGCCTATTGTGCTGGACTCTAAATCTACTGATAGTGATTCGTTTAGTGTATCCATTAGTGAATCTAATTCTAATAAGTTGAAGCCTAGAAACAATAAAGGGAAAAGGAAAGTGGGTGGTAGAAATTCCATGCTAGTTGGTGGATTTTCTTGGTTCACTAGAAGATTAGGGCAAAGTGGGGCTGGTTCTTGTAAAAATAACCACAAAGGGGTTGTAGTTAGATCTGTAGCAGCTGCTGTGTTGAAATCTGCCGCAGGTAAATCTAATCTCAGTTTTCTTCCAAAGGCAAACTTCATGAGGCTCAACTCATATTTCTGCTAGGTAACAGTTTGGGGATTGACTACATGGGACAAGATGAGGAAGTGCTTAAAAAAAAATTTAGATGGAAGAGCTGGATGAAGAAAGAATCGGAGTTAGGGCTGATGGGGCAGCTTAATTAGTTCCCACTGGGTGAGTTGAAGAGCAGTAGACTTGTTGTTATGAAGTGGTTAAGATGGAATATCAAAGGCTTTGGAAGGCCTGAGAAGATGAGAAAAATTAGGAAGCTCTTACTAGAAAGGAAAATTGAGTTAGCTCTATTTCAAGAAACAAAAAAAGCAAGCCTTTCAAGTGTGGATGTCAAAAGAGTGTGGCCTGGCGATAAAATGGAGTACATGGTTATTGATGCTGAGGGTCGGGTAGGGGGGTTGTTCTGCATTTGGGATCCTGAGGTGTTTTAGCTTTCAAATTGTTACAGTAACAGAAGCTTCATTTTGCTTGCAGGTACTGCTCTCTCCTCTTTTGAATGTGTTGTTATCAATGTATATGCTCCTAATGATACTGTGAGGAGAGAGAGATTATGGGAAAGTCTACTAAATTTGAAAGCTTTTTTCCCTACACCTTGGTGTGTAGGTGGTGATTTTAATGAAATTAGAAATTTGGAAGATAGAGTGGGCTATTCAAGAAGGGATAAGGGTATGAAAGACTTCAATGATTTCATAGATAGGTGTGAGTTGACTGAGATACAAATGATGGGTAGAAAATTCACTTGGTGCAATGCAATTGATGGCAACAAATGGAGTAAAATTGATAGGTTTTTGCTTAGTCTCGAGTGGTTAGAAAGATTCAAGCTTAAACTTTGGGAATTACTTAGAGTCATTTCTGATCATTGCCCTCTAGTACTGTTGGAGGATGATAGGGACTGGGGTCCCAAACCCTTTAAGTTCACAAATGCATGGCTGCTATATCCTAATTTTGCATCCTTTTTGGTGAAAGTTTGGCAAGAGACATAAATAAATGGCAGAGCAGGTTTCATATTGCATAGGAAATTACATGCTCTGAAGTTAACATTAAAGAATTGGAGCAAAGAGGTGTTTGGTAATGTCTCAAGAAAACTTAAAGAAGTTGAGCGTCAGCTGCATTTTTTGGATCTATTGGCTAAAGATAGACCCTTGTTGGAAGAAGAGCTAAAGTTAAAAAGAGAGGTAAGAAGTGAAATGTTGAGGCTTAGTAGAATGTTGGAATGAGAATGGCTGCAAAAGTCAAGATTGGAGTGGACTTTAAAAGGGGACAGAAACACAAGGTTTTTTCATGTGATGGCCAGTAGTAGGCAGAATAGAAATGCATTAAATTCTATTTTAGTTGAAGAGAGGGTGGTTGAAGATCCAGAGCAAGTGAAGCAAGAGGTAAGGGCTCATTTTAACAGGCACTTTTCAGAGGATTGGAGGACCAAACCTATTTTGATTGGTGACTTTAAGAGTGTCAACTGTAGTGCTGGTTTCCAGCAGTTGGAAGCAGAATTCTCAGAGGAAGAGATATGGGCAGCAGTAAAAGAATGCAATGGGAACAAAACGCCAGGTCCAGATGGTTTCAACTTCATGTGTTTCCAAAAGAACTGGAAGGTGTTTAAAGAAGAGGTGATGCTTTTTATGAAGGAGTTTTACAATGTGGGTAGTTTGGCTTATAGGATGAATAGCTCTTTCATCACCTTAATTCCTAAGAAGGTTAATGCTTTTAATCTAAATGATTATAGGCCAATAAGTTTGATTGGGTCAATGTACAAGCTGTTGTCTAAGGTTCTTGCAAGTAGACTAAAACCAGTTTTGCCAGAAGCAATTAGTGAAACTCAATCAGCTTTTTTGGGTGGAAGTAATATCTTGGATGGGGTTTTGATTGCGAATGAAATTGTGGATGGATGGAAGAAAGCTAAGAAGAATGGATTGTTGTTTAAACTTGATTTTAAGAAAGCTTATGACTCCATCAATTGGGGTTTTTTGTTTTCAATGTTAGCAAAATTTGGTTTTGGTTCTAAATGGATTTCTTGGATGAAAGAATGCATCTCAACTGTTAGAATTTCAGTACTTGTGAATGGGTCACCAACTAAAGAGTTTAGTCCTAAAAAAGGTCTCAGACAGGTTGATCCATTATCGCCTTTTTTGTTTAATTTGGCAGCTGAAGGCCTTAATATTCTACTACTCAGAGTTAGGGAGTTGAGCTTGATTAAAGGGATTCATATTGGTGTTAATGGGGTGGTTGTTTCACATCTACAATTTGCTGATGATTCACTACTATTTTGTGAAGCTGGTGTGTAGGAGGTGATGAATTTGAAAAGAATATTAAGATGTTTTGAAATGGTATCAGGGCTTAAGATTAACTTCCACAAGAGTGTGGTTTGTGGGGTAGGAATTTTTGATAGTTGTCTGAAGGATTTTGCTAGTTTGCTTAATTGTAAAACCCAGAGTTTGCCATTGAAATTCCTTGGCTTACCTTTGGGTGCTTCTCCAAGCAGAATGAATGTATGGAAACCTGCTATTGACAAAATCAAAAGCAGACTTGCTAAGTGGAAAAGGAGGCTTCTGTCCTTTGTTGGCAGATTGAAACTAATTAAGTCAGTGCTGTCCAGTTTGCCTGTGTATTATCTATCACTTTTCAAAATGCCAGAAGGTGTTTCAAAGGAAATAGATCGAGTACAAACTGCGTTCTTGTGGGGGGGGGGGCACAGAATTGAAAAGAAAGATTCATCTAGTGCAATAGAAAGAGGTGACCAAAAGCATTAGTCAAGGTGGGTTGGGAATTAGGAGAATCAGAGAGGTTAATGCTTGCTATTAATGAAGTGGTGGTGGAGATTTGCCAATGAAGAGGAGGCACTATGGAAAAAAGTGGTTTGCAATAAATATAAAATTCAAGTAGGGGCTTGGCTTCCAAATCAAACAGTGGGCATAAGATGGTCTAAGATTTGGGGTGATATACTAGCTGTGGCAGAGCAAAGAAACACCCTCCTACAATATTTTCTTGATAATCTTCATATTAAAGTGGGTAATGGGTGTAGAGTCAGATTTTGGCAGGACAAATGGTGGGGTGATTGTTGTTTAAAAGAGGGTTTCCCTAGACTTTATTCCTTATCCATTGTTAAGAATGGTCCCCTTAATTTCTTTGTTGATATTAAAGGAACTTTTGAGATGTGGGATCTCAGTTTAAGAAGGCCTTTGTTACAGTGAGAGGGTGACGAGGCATCCAAACTCTCTGAACTGTTGCGAGTAGCACCTGCACTTTGTTTAGGTGAAAAAGATAAACCAATGCAGCTCCCATGCCAAACAGGTCAGTCATTTGTTGCTTCTTTATATAGGCACTGTGAATTGGGTTTTGGTGTACTGGAGAGTTCTAGTAGATCGGTGTGCATTAAATACCTCCCCCCCAAAGTTTAATTTTTTGGGTGGCTAGCTTGGAAACATAAACTTAAAACTTCTATTTTCCTTTTAAAGGGTGGGAGTTCTGGGTGAGAGAGCATCCACTTTGTGCGTTTTTTTGTAAATCTGAAGTAGAATCTGTTGAACATGTTCTAATTTCTTGCCCTAAGGTTTGGAAGGTCTGGACTGGACTATTACAGTGGTGGGGAATATTATGGGCTGTACTTGGATCTGTTGAATGCTTACTGCATTGGTGGGCTGGGAACTGCCTCTTGAAAGCTAAAAGGAGGATATGGAAAGCTATCTCTTTGGTTGCTCTCTGGTCCATTTGGAAACATCGGAATGATTGCTTGTTCAATAATGTTCAGCTAGATATGGAGGAGTTGCAAAAGTTAATTATTATTAGATTAGCTATTTGGTTGAAAGCATTTTCTAAGGATTGTCAGTTCACTATTTTTGATTTTATTTACAACATCAGGCAGATTAGAGCTTGTTTAGGTGGCAGGGCTCGTTGTAATTTACATTGACATCCATGTCTCCTGGTGTGTAGCAGCAGGTGTTTATGGTCTTGCTCGGTATCTGTTCTGTTAGCAGATTAGAGTTGGGTTGCAGTTATGTGGGTCTGTGGGATTGCAGATCTGTGGGTTTGGTATCTGGTTTGTCTGTAGCTTTGTGCTCTTGTGGATTTGGTCACTAGGACTGCTTATTTGGGCTAATCCTGGTGAAGTTTTGTTTTAGAAATAGGGGTTCAGTGAAATGGGGATTTTAATGATTTGGTTCCTGTGTTTGTTGAGTTTGTTAAGCTTGCTGGTGTTGTGTCTCAAGGAGTGGTCTGATTGTTGAGCTTGGTTGGTTGGTTGAGCCTGCTGCTGGTGATCTGTTCTAATGGCTACTGCTAATCTGTTCTAAGTTGATGGTTGATGAGCTTGCTGATTTGTTCTAATCTGTTCTGATTTGTTGATCTGTTCTAATGGCTGGTGATTTGTTCTAATGGCTACTGCTGATCTGTTCTGTTGATTTGTTTTGATCTGGTCTAGATTTTGATCTGATCTGAGTTTGCAGCTGGTGATCTGATCTAATCTGATCTGATCTGAGTTTGCAGTAGCTTTGGCGTGATGTCTAGCAGTATTGGTTTGGTGTTTGGGCTGTTCCTTTCATTGGCTCCTCGCCAACTTGGGGGTGCTTGTAAATGATATGATGGGCTATTTGGTGCCAACCTCATTAGGATGATTTAGCTCATTGTGATGCTCCTGCACTCCCCTTCTTTCTTTATTAGTGTAATTTGTTTTTTGTACCTTGTACTAGATTTTTACATCAATAAAGTCTCTTTTTTTGCTGATAAAAAAAAAAGTAATCTGGTATGGAAGGCAATTTTGGCTCATTGATCTTTGGTGATTTGATTAATGCGTCAGTGGCTGGTGCTGGTTTTATTATGGTTGATGCATATTCTTTGTATTTTGAATTGGGTGTGCAATTATAGTTTTTGAGTGTACTTAGGCTTGGGGTGTTTTGTTCTTCTCTGTTTCTTTGTGTTTTTTGGGTTGTTGATTGATCTCTCACCAATCTTGGGCTTGTATATGCTTTCTCCGGTGCCATCCTAGATGGGATTGTAGACCTTTAGCTATGATGCTCGTTTTGCACAGCCTTGTTTTATTGATGTAAGTTCCTCATGTTTTTGGTTCTTTATTAATAAAATTTCTTTTGCTAATCAAAAAATATATATATATATATAGATACACATACCAATTTGTTGAACAATAATGGTCTGTAAATTCAGTAGAAGGACGGTCAAGCAAAGACAAAGAATACTGTTCAATCTGTTTGAGAGAAGATAAAAATGTATATATAAAAAAAAAAATTAACTTTTTTACTCCAACACAGTTACACAGCAGAAACCTTTTGCTTGGAGTATAGAAAACGGCGGCAGCTAGGTAAGGTAAGGGTACCAAAGAATTAATGAAACCCTTACATGAAAAAAATAAAAAATAGAAAATAAAAAAAAATAAAATGGTATCGTTTCGATTCACAGCAGGCATGACGGGGAGTACAACACAGCAGGGATAATGTTGGAGCTCAATTTAATGAGACAGAGCTTAAGAAATATTTAGTGGTATGTTATTGGCTTACATGATTAATGTTGTTAAGAGTTTTTTTTTTTTTGTTTTAATTAAAAAAAAGGGATCCATTTTTTCAGTGGGGGAGAAATGGCTCGGTTCTTAAACTGTAAAACGCACGCACTTTAGGAAAATGGAAGCCGTCTCTTCTCATTATAAATTTGATAACATGAAAAATGTTTTTTATTTTTTATTTTTAGGTGAAATTATGAAGAAAAAAAAATCACAGATTTGAACTAGTAACAAAATAAATTTTGATTTTAAAAATTTTTCAATTTAAATTTTAATCTTTTACTTTATTTTCAATCTAAACTCTTTACTTATTTTCATTAAGTAAAACTAATGAAAAAAATGTATCTTAATTATTAAACTTGGTATATAAAAAATGTTTAAAATACGATTTTTCCATTGAGTTTAATTATTAAAATATATATTTTCAATCAATTTTACTTAAAGAGAAATAAGCAAATAGTTTGGATTAAAAAAAGAAAAAAAGAAAAAAAAAGCAGGGTTTAAACTGATAAAATAAAGAATCAAGAATTTAGTTTGTCACAGAACTTCAACCCCCAATTTTTTATTTTTAGTATAATTTTTCATATTTTTAATTTTAAAATTTGGGGTTTGAATCCAAAGATCTATTACTCCATGGTAGATTTTTTTTTTTTGATTAGCAAAATGAATTTTTATTAAAGAAAGAAAGAACAAAGAAGGCTAATAAGGCTACATCAAACAGCAAGAAAAGCAAACTGCAGCAAGCATCATAGCATTACAAGCCCATCCCAACAAAGTTGGCAAGGTTCTAAATATCGACGGTTCGTACCGGAAAATGGCAGTGCCGAGTCGGATACTCACCAGTATACCGGCGAGAATGAATTTCGCGTCTGTAGCGGCTGATTCCCGATACGTATCGGCCTGAATCCGATACGTAAGCGATTTGTTTCCGATACAGTCGGATACGGTCGATGCTCTGTTGAAGGTTTGTTCTCTCATGCTCTGTTTGTATATGTGATGCTCTGTTTTTTTTATTTTGGCTGAAGAAGTCATGGTTTTGCTTTTTAAGTGGTGTTCGGTTTGTTTATAATTTGTTTTTTTTTTGTTTTGTTTTTTTTTTCTGTGGTTATTTTTTTAAATGCACATAATTTTTTATATATATTATTGAGGTTGAATAGAACTCATGAGCAATTTTTTTACATAATTTTAAATGCACATAAGTTCAGAAGCTGAATAGAACTCATAATTTTATAATTCAGGAGCAAGTTTGTTCTCTCATAATTTTTTATATATGTATATATATATATATTATCGGCATAAAATATAATTTTTTATATATAAAAATATCTTTTATATATATTTTAAATGCACATATGCTCAATATATATATTTTTTATATATATTATTTAAAGAGATTTAATTTGCCAGATTTTTTATTTCAGATTTTTTTTGTTATTTTAGATTTTTTAATCTGTCAAATCTTTTTATTTCAGATTATTTTTATATCATATTTTTTTTTATAGAGGTTTAATCTCTCAGATTTTTTTAAAGAAGTTTACTTGTTAAGTAAAGATGTTTAATATTTTAGATTTTTTATTTTTATTTTAAATGCATTATTATTACTAACTAAATTAGAATTACAATATTTGTTAATTGAAAACTGTTGTTGTAGATAATTGAAAGTTATAATGGCGCACGGAGGTGGTTCTAGTGAAAGTTATTTTCATGTCCCTCTTTCTCTTATTAATTTGTTGTGCATGTGGAAGTATTTCATTGTTGAAAATAAGTAAAAAAATATTTTCACATCAATTTTATATTAGAAGTTTAACATATATGCTAAATAAAAGGTTGAGACTAAAATAAATACATATCATTTAGTTGAAAATGAGTCAAAAAAGTGCCTCTACATATCAAAATTTTGATGAAAATGTGATAAATTAAGGCTAAAAGAGTCAAAAAATGCATAAAATTGAGTTTTAGATGGATTGCTATTGATTTTTGAAATTTCACAGCCTCGACGCCCGATACCCGATACGTACCGGTCGATACTACCGATACCGATACTCTGCAATTGAAACCGTTACGTTACCCGATACCGTGATTTAGAACTATAGTTGGCACCGTCTTGAACATCCAATCATATGCAAGCACAGCGAGATTGGTGCTTGAGTTAGCTTGTTGTTTTCACTAAAGCCTTTACTGCTGGTCTGCGGGTGCTTTAGCTTGCCCCTGTTGTTTGCTTGAGTTAGCTTGCTGGTTTGCTATGCTGCTGGTCTCAAGTTGGGTTTTTGAATTTCACTCTTTTTGTTTTCCTCAGGTTCTGGTTTCTCTTTGTTGGCCTCTCACCATCTATTATTGATGTAATTTTCATACTTTGTATGTGTTTATCATCAATAAAGCCTTTACTTTGCCGATCAAAAAAAAAAAAAAAAGGAAAAAACGAAAACAACCCAAACAGATCTAACACACCCAGGAATTTCCTAAACTCCATCATATCGGATTAGATGCAGGTTAGACATAAAATCCTGCACTGTGTATGAGCAGTCCGAAGTATGCGCTTTTACCCATAAGCTAATTCTCAACTTAATCCAATCACAAATGTCACCTAGCAAAGGTTCCTTACCATTGAACACAGCTTCATTTATGAACCCCCAAGTGGACCACAGAATTGCCAAGGGCATTGTTCTCCATATTTTGTTCTCCAGTTTTCTCCATTTAAACCCACTCCACCAATGAAGCAAACCCTCCACCGTAGCAGGTACAATTCACTGCAGACCCTCCATGGTAGATTATTTAAATACCACTAGACTCGCAACACTTGTTACATGATCAATCGGGTATTAGTATTACTCACGTAATTTACTATTCTCTTCTTTTTGCTACCACATTATTTGTGGTGAAAAATAATATTTTTGCAACAGAATGATGCCGTGGCAAAAACAATTTAAACAGTGATTAGGAGAGAACTTGGTCCTTTCAATTTGAATGAATTAATATAACTCTCCTACCATTTGAGTACCAAGAAAGGGAAAAAACAAAAAAATGATTAATTACAAAACGTGGGTGGACTATTTCATATGAACTATATAAATAATCCTAACACTAGATGTTCGAAGGTTTGAAAATCCATAAAAGACGATATTTGTATATTTAAAAATATATTATTTATTTTTTTGACAATGAATATAATAAATTGAATAGAATATAATTATCAGATTTATTTATTTATTACTTTTTTTTTGTTAAAAAATGAATGATTTGAATTCCAGTCCAAATTATGGATGAGAAGGAATCTACCTCCTTATCCAAAATATTCATAAAATTAACACCTTGTTTGATTTTAACTTTCTAAAAATTGAGTTTTTTTATTTTTCTTTTGTGATTTTTATTTTTAGTGACTATTTTTAAAATTTTAAGCAATCTTTTTTTAACTTTTTAGATGCACTTTATTTAGATGTATCTAAAAAGTAAAATATTTGTAAAAAAATATTTTAAAAAATCATTAAATATACAAGAATATGAAAATAAACTGATTTTTCATATTTTTGGTATTTAGTGAATTTTTAAAAAAAATTTCACAAATATTATACTTTTTAAGTGTATTTATGTTAGGTGTATCTGAAAATTAAAATAATTGTTTAAAATGTTAAAAAAATTTAATAAAAACAAAAAAAATAGAAAAAATAAAAAAATTCGATTTTCTAAAACGTGAATTGAGAAAATTGAAATTAAACTGCTAAACTCTACATCTAACTTCTAAACAATTTTCTAATTCAATTATCATTCGTTAAATCGTCTAAAAATTTAGATGTACCGATTGCAAACACAGCGTTTGCACCCAATCCTAGTATGTAATAATCCCCATGGAAATGTATTTCCAGGCTTTATTCAGACATCTGTAATAGAAAATGACACTGCACTGCAATCTTTTACCACTATATCACTGAAACCCTAATCTCTCTCTCCTTTTATTTTGTTATTATTTTTTTTTTCTTCCAATTTACAAGAAGCTTTCCATGACCTCCATTTTTATGGCCATTTCAACTTCTTCAGTGTCACACACAAATGAAATAATCAAACCATGTATAACAAAACAAAATATCAAAAAATGGCCAATTTTTTTTTTTTTTTTCTCATACAAGTCTATGAAACTGGACTTGTATGTCACACACTCTTTCTCAAGCACAAATTACAAATAACTCACAATTTTTATTTTCTTGCTGTCAAGACTGTCATGGACTGCAACCTAACCGGAGCTCTAGGTCAAGCTCTTCAATGGCGGAGCTGTTGTTATTTTGGTTATTATCGTTGTCGATGGATGCTGAATGTTCAGTGTTGCTAGAGTGACAGAGAGAGGAATTGATGCTCGGCGATGTCACCGGAAAATTAGTGGATGCCGGGCAAGGTGGCATCGTTGGATACGGCGTAGGAGCGTAAACCCCATTAGGGTTAGGGTTTGGTAATGAGTAGAAAAGACATAGTCCACCATTGGCAACCAATTCTTGAGTTGGGATTATGAGAGTGGAGGAGGAAGCGGTGGAAGAGGAGGTGATGAGACCATTCAAACCGGTTGGCGCTTGGTGGAGCCTGGCCCTGTCGCGGCGGTGCACGTTCATGTGACCGCCTAGGGCTTGGGCGGACCGAAACTCCCTCCTACAAAAGGTGCATGTGTAAGACCGGGGAGGCCAAGTCGTGCCCATGGCATGATTGGTGTCCTCTGCAAAGGCTCTAACCTCCCACGAATCGTCATCGATGTCTTCTTGGGTGTTTTGCTTAGGGTTCCACATCCACGAGCCGGTGGCGGAGCTAGGGTTTTGTGGTGGTTGATGGTGTTGAGATTGTGTAGATTGAGCCAGTTTTTGGAGGTGGGTTAGGGAGAGAAGGCCAAGCTCAGTACCCATTGTACTAGTAATGTAACATTTAAGATATGGGTTGTGATAAAATTTTAAACATGATGTGGAAATTAGTGAAATGGTGAAGTGGGTTAAATAGGGGGATGGGGTTACAGTGGAAATGGAGACAAAAAGAGAAAACCTAGCACCGAGCATATCACCAAAATTTGATGCAAGCAGTTGGATTTTAGTACTGTAGAGAGAGAGAGAGAATATAATAACATGGCCACCCATCAAGTTATCTAGTGTATAGAGACAATAATTTCTTACATTGGCATCAACGCCCCATATGTTTAGTATGTACTGATCGAATACCTCATGCGATCTTTTGCTTCATCTAGGGAGAAAATTATGAATGCATAACATTTTAAAGGAAGAAATGATATAGAATAATTGGATGACAGTTGAATAAAAATTTAAATATGGGTCACGCTAATAACAATTTATTGGGCTGTCAATTATTTTATAAAACTGATGTTTTTATTTATTTTTTATTGTTTGTAAATACAGATACTAATATATAATATTAATAATATTACAAAATAACTCAATTAGTTATATAGGTTATCTATTGGCTATTGATTGTGCTACAAATATAAATAATAAAATAATAGAAAAGAGGCATGTGTCATGTTTTGAATATCCATAGTAATAGCTGGAGTGTACAGAGTAATTACAAAAAAAGTAAAATTTTTAAAGTTACCTTTGTGTTTTTTAACATATTTTTCAACAATTTTTGTACGTATGTCATACAGACATCTATCACTTTATCGGCTGTCACTAGCATTTTCCTATAAGAAAGAAAGATTAACAGAAGATAGGAAATACAAATTTCTTTGAGAAATGATAATGTCAATGATTTCAGAATCACTGGAAGATAGTGAAATGTTGCTTGAATTTAGACATATTTGGGTATTGCAAAGGAAGTTTCCTGCTACCAGTTTTTGGCATATGCCTTTGTCATAGTACATGACTTTCATATTATATAACATTCATACTTCTCTCCTTCAGTTGTTTCGCAAAAAAAAATTAGGTTAATATCTTTTTAAGATTTAAGGTGGTTTGTACAAAATTCTTTCTAAAGTTCTTGCATCCAGGCTCAAAAAGGTCATGCTCATGATCTTTGGTGACACACAGTCAGCCTTTTTGGGTGGTAGGAATATTCTTGATGGTGTGTTGATTGCTAACGAAGTTGTGGATGGTTGGGTTAAATCTAAAAAGTCAGGGCTGCTGCTAAAAATAGCTTTTGAAAAGGCATTTGATTCTATCAATTGGAACTTCCTCTTTTCTGTGCTAAAAAACTTTGGATTTGGTTCCAAATGGATTTCTTGGATTAAGGAGTGTGTCTCTGCTACAAGGATCTCAATACTTGTGAATGACTCACCAACCAAGGAGTTTAGCCCCCAGAAAGGCCTCAGGCAAGGCGATTCCTTATCCCTATTCCTTTTTAATTTGGTTGTAGAAGCACTAAACATTCTTCTTTAGAGAGCTAGGGACTTGAATTTGCTAAAAGGGGTACTTATAGGCAACAACCAAGTGCAACCATCCCATCTCCAATTCGCAGATGACTCTCTTCTATTCTTTGAAGCCAAGCTACCAGAAGTTGTGAGCTTAAAAAGGATTCTCAGGTCTTTTGAAGTAGCATCTGGTCTCAAAATCAATTACCACAAAAGTGTGGTTTGTCGGATTGGTGTTCCCGATTCTATTCTGGTTGAGTATGCTTCTCTGTTAAATTGTGGGACCCAAAACTTACCTCTAAAGTATCTAGGTCTGCCATTGGGTGCTAATCCAAGGAGGAAAAGGTTTTGGAAACCAGTTATAGATAAGTTCAGATTGCGGCTTGCTGGCTCGAAAATGAGCCTTCTCTCATTTGCAGGGAGGTTGATCTTAGTGAAAGTAGTGCTATCAAGTCTACCAGTGTTTTTCTTTTCTCTGTTCAGGCTGCCTGAAGGAATAGCTAAGGAGTTAGATAAAATACAGGCTACTTTCCTATGGGGTGGTTTAGATTTAAGGAGGAAAATCCATCTCGTGAAATGGACAGAGGTCACAAAAAGCTTAAAACAAGGTGGACTAGGTGTTCGAAGGCTTAGGGACGTGAATGTGTGTTTACTTCTGAAGTGGTGGTGGGGGTTTGCATCTAAACATGATTCATTATGGAAGAGGCTTATTTGCAGCAAGTACAATTTTCAAGGTGGGGCCTGGCTACCTAACCTTAGCTCTAGCACCACCTTTTCTAGAATCTGTGGTGGTATCATAGCTGCTGTTGAACATGAGCAGTCTCTTATGGAATTCTTTGTTAGTAATCTGCAGCTCAAAGTAAGGAATGGTTGTAGAATTAGGTTCTGGACTGATCAATGGTGTGGAGCCTTATGTCTTAAAGAAGAATTTCCAAGGCTATTCCAACTATCGAATGACAAGGAAGGTTTACTCAAACAGTTTCTGGATGCCTCCTCTAATAATTGGTTGTTTTCCTTTAGAAGGTCTCTATTCGATTGGGAGAAAGAGAAGCTTCTTAGATTAATAGGTATCATTGCACCAACACTTGCACTCAATCTGTTGGTCCAAGATAGTGCTTCATGGTTAGCAGTAAAGCCCGGGCAATCTCTTGTAGCTATTCTCTACAATCAGACTAATCTTACTTATGGTGGTAATGTCAGCTTCTATAGTTTGGTCTGGCTAAAATATCTCCCTCCCAAAGAGTAGTTCTTTGGTTAGCTCACTTTGAAACAAAAGGTCAAAACTTCTATGCTCTTGCAACAGATTGGTGTGCTGGATAGGGCTACATTTAATTTATGTATTTTTTGCAAATCACAACAGGAAACTATGGATCATGTGCTTCTCCACTGCCCTCTGGTGTGGTGAGTATGGACTGGGTTACTGTAGTGGCGGGGGACTCTGTGGATGACTCCAGGCTCTGTACATGGAGTGCTGCAATGGTGGGCAGGTCATCTCTGTAGGAAAAATGAACAGAGAATTTGGTGAGCATTACCATTAGTCACCCTTTGGTCATTATGAAAGCTCAGAAATGAACATCTATTTCAAGATTCACAACAAGACATGCAGGAGTTGCATGAGCTTATAATCATAAGGTTAGCTATTTGCTTAAGGCCTCTTCCAAGGACCTTTCATTCTCCATAAATGATTTCCTCTACAATATCTCGGGCATTAGGAAGTGTATCTGTTGATGGGTGTGATTTTGCTGTACTCAGTTTCTCTGATGGGTGTATCTGTTGATGGGTGTGATTTTAATGGGTCATTATCTGTTTTTCTGATGCTTTACTCAGTAGTGGGATTGGTTTGTCGCTAGTGGTGTTTGTTTGGATTACTCAGCAGTGGGTTTCTGTTATGTTAATAGTGGAGTTGGACTCAGTTCTGTATCTTTTTTGATTTACTCACCAGTAGGATTCTGTTATGTTAACAGTGGAGTTGGACTAAATTCTGTATTTTTTCTGTGCATATCTTGCTCTATCTTGAGGATTTTTTGTTCAGTGAGGTTTGCTTTTCCTTTGTTGAGGACTGCTGCTGGTTCTGAGGTCTGCCGATGTTTTGTTGAGTTTCTGAGGACTGCTGTTCCTCATCTTTCTCTGCTTTTCCTCTGTTTTCTTGTTATTTGGTTTGTCTGATGTTTATCTTCTCTGTTGGTTTCTCACCAACTAGGAGGTAGGAGTTTTGTTCTAGCTCTTAGCTCCTCTTTATTGATATATTTTTCATACTCCGTATGTTTTCATCAATAAAGCTCTCTTTTTGCCGTTAAAAAAAAAAAAAAAAAATTTCAGTTGTAAGACTTTGAGGAGTATTTTTGGTAATTGCAAATTCATGTCATACAAATGACCTCTCCAAAAATTAGGTTAAGGTTATATACGTATTGCCTTTTCTAAACTCTGCTTTAGCAAAAAATTTCATGCATTAGGTTGCCCTTGTTTTACGTTTTTATTACTTCATTCTGGCTCTTCTTTTTTTTTTTTAATAGATATACGACATTGTGAAATTAAGGGATATGTATTATTAACATGGTAGGATTGGACTAGTTTACACCCATAGATGAAATAATAATTAAGTTACATTGTCAATATATAAATTATAATAAGCTGACTCTCTTAATACAATCTTTTATTACGAAAGCTCTCAAAAGATAACCAAACATTGAAGTTTTGAAATTGTACGAGCAAGAAATAATCTTCTCGTATAATCCTGTTGATCAATTCCGCGATCCTCCAAACGTCGCCGCTTTACTCCCTAAAAACACAAATGTGAGCTAGCCGATGGGTGTGTGCCGGATACCTCTCCGATGCCTAAGTCAGCAAAATAGACAAATAGACAAAAGCTCTGTGTATTCGGGAATCAAAGTTGTGTTATCTCTTCATAGGTGATGTTGTGAACTTTTATAGGTTCCGTGTGGCACAATCCAAGTAGGACTCTTACTCCTCTATGTAGAGTCTTCCTAGGAATCACCTTCCTGAAAGATAATACTTATCCTTCAACACCCCCCTCACTGCTTAAACCAAGTGAGATGGTTTTACCACGGTTGGATGTCAATACGACCGAGATAACATGGCCATGCTAAAGCCGTAGACTAAACCGAGCTCCTACTTAGCTCGGCTCTTCATTTTACTGCGTGTACCTCGGTTTGACATATTCCAACTGTGTTGTCTGAGACTGGACTAATCACATAGAGCTTGGACCGAGCTAACCAATAGCAAGGTTCTGAGGAAAGCTCAACATACTTCGGCCCAATATAGTACGACCGAGCTAACTGTCACCGCTCCAATCGTAGTGACCGAGCTAACCACCAAGCTCCTTCAGACTGGGCTGTCTGCACGACTCCTCTAGACCGGACTAATTACAAGCCCGTTTTTACTCAGCTCTTCTTACTGTGGTCCACAGAATGACCCATTACTCAGCTCGGCCCAATTTACATATAAACTACCCTTTCAATTGCCGATTAATTCCATCTGCACAGCATGATAGGGATTACCTGTTACCAGTCGAGCTAAGAAAAGCTTTAGCCTTTCAACCGAGCTAAAAAACTTTAGCCTTCTAACTGAGCTAAATTCACACTGTGCTACCAACTTGTCCGGTCAAAACGTCTCTTCAATCGTACTAAAACTGAGTCGCTTCCCATTCCACGGACACGTGGCACACTATTATTAGCCTAATGCAGCCGTCACGCCGCCTTCGTATTTCGTGTAATTTGAACAGTCCCGCCCAATTTCTCCTTCTTCACATAAGAACCACTTATTTTGAATCTATCACGTCTACTATTCATCTCCTCTCTTTTCCTTGCTTGAACCTCCATTGCTGCCACTTTTGCATCTGTGAAGCTTACATTTTCAACATCACCTTTGTGGTTTCAGACCTACATCTGTCCTCCTCCAATCTGTAAGTAACTCAATCCTTTTTTGCTTTCCGTTTGACTGGTTATATGTACTATTTGTATATACGTGTTTCCTCACAACACTTTTCAAAATAGTTTTTCTCTGTAACGAGTAAGAACAACTTGAATGATACCCATCACTACTGATTTTGCGAGAAAATTGAACTGTGACGTCTTAGATCTGAAATCATACTCCAACCGGACTAGGAAGTAGTTTGTAATAGGTGTGAGCCTTAGCAAAACTGAACAATCGAGCTAAGACTCATGAACACTTGCTGTTTCAAGTAGGTCTAAGAACCTTTTGCTTTACTTAGCCGAGCTAGCGAATTAGATTAGGTTTGCAAAATGCCGCACTAGAAAGCCTCAACCACCGACCGAGCTAAATCTTGGGGCTAAACCAGCTCCCTTAGTTCAAATCGAACTAAGATTGCTGCCCCAATGGCTCGATCGGGCTAAAACCCTTTGCTTAAACCGAGCTAAGACCATGTAACTGAGCTAGGACTTCATTTATTTTGCCTATATTTCTTGTAGCACGGTCCCACGATCTGTGCTTAACACCTTTCTTTTTTACGTTGCAGACTCTGACTAGGTTGCCCACTCACTCCTTTGCACGTCCAGCTGAGATACCCATTATCTTCTTGGCGCCGAGCTAATACTCCAGGCTAACTTATACATAATTTAAATCCTTTATGGGTAAATATAGGTTTTTAGTGAACTCACCAGGTGCTATGGCCGAGTTCCGAAGGGACTACCATATCCCTAATGATGTTCATCTCACTTTAGCCGAACTAGATACCATACCCTGGGGAAACCCTGACTTTGTTCCTTTTACACTTCTTTCCATTGTAGAAACCGGACTAAGATTCCTTGTACAGCCCCTTCTATGCGAATTCCTCAAACAAACCAACCTCTGCCTTACTCAACTTTCCACAAATTCATACCGCATAATAAATGGCATCGCCGAGTTAAATCGCCGAGCTAGCCTTAACCTCGGTTTAGCCGAGCTTTTCCACCAATACTCCATAGGATCAAATGAAGATGGCTGGGTTTACTATTTAAGAATAAGACGCCGACGTGAAAAGATAATAAAAGATGCCCCGGATAAGGATGTTAACGATGATGATTTCCTCTGGGTATCTGGGAATTTTAAGGACTAACAAACCCAGATCCCGGGCAACAGAATAAACTGGAACAAGGGTGAAGCCGGTAGGATTACCTTGGCTTAATTCCATGCCTTCTTTTACCTCGGCTTTCTTATGTTGAACCGCACCAACTGTTTTGCTTTTCTTCATGCAGATTTGAACTTCCTCAAGTCCCAGTATAACTACCCCAACTTAAACACACTTCGCGCCGCGCTGCGATAGCCTAATAGAAGTTAGGTCGAACTACTGGATTTTGAACCGACGTATAGACACAGTAGTAAGCGAAAGACCAGGGTGACTGACTTCTTGTTGGAAGCCTCTCCTGAACCGGACCCAACCTTACCTCAAATCAACCTGATCCGACTAACTGCTGAACAAGAAATGGCTAAGAAAAGAGCCGTAAGAGCCCTTCTGACCGAGACAAACCAACCCGAGGTACTCCCAGCTGGTCAAACACAAGAGACTGTGGTAGCCCTACCATCCCACCAGCCTTCATCGTCTCGGTCTCGTAAGCGCGCTCGGTCTTCTCCACCCGAGCCACGCCTTGTTGATGAGGATGAAACTGTGCTTCCCCCAACCGAAGTACCAAGCCTACAACTTGAGAGCCTAGATCGAGCTAATTCTTCTGATTGGGTACCGAAATTAACATTTCAGAACCGAGCCATCAGACCAACAGATTCAGTGGTGGCAGACAAAGATCACATGTTGGCCTTCAACCTGGCTAAGAGCGTGTGTCTGCCCCCTGATATGGATCACCACGCCCACTTGACCGAGCTAAAAGCTATCCGCTCGGCCACCAAATCCATGGTGCTGGTGAGTACTCTTTCCTTTGTTTTTCTGTTTTGTGCAACTGTTAACTCGGTTCTAACTCCAATTTGCTTACCATGTTTATGCAGGCCATGCAGAAGAACCAGATTGCTTATAAGCGTGTGCTAGAGCTGCGCAAAACAACAAGGCAAGCCTTGGTAGAGGCTGAAAAGAAGACGGTCGAGCTAAACGAGGCCAAACAACAAATGGCCGAGCTACAATCTGAGGTCGCCCGTCTCACCGGCCTAGTTGACTTAGCCGAGGTGGACAAACAAAAAGCTCTGACCGAGCTGAAGGATCGCTATCTGTGTGAGCTTGCCAAAGTTGAGCAGAACAAGAAAGCCGAAATAACTGAACTTGAGAAGAAGATTGGCGATGCAGAGGACTGTGGTTACAAAGAAGGTGAAGCAACCTACATTCTGCAGTGTGAAGCTGCCAAGGATCAATTTTTCAAGTGCGGGTAGAAAGCGGCGGTGGAACAGCTCGGTTACGGTCCAGAGACTGAGGTTTTCCAGAACCCTCTATCGCACTTCATACCGAGCTGTATGGTGGAGTATGCAGCCGCCATTCAACAAAAAATCCTTGAATCTGAGGATGATGATGAAAAGATCGTGCCTGACAATGCCCTGGTCATCAATGATCCAGCCATCCATTCAGTGCGGGTTGAACCACTGGTGGAAGATCTGACAACCGAGTTACCAACTGAAATTGGGCTCCGAGTTAAACCGGATGTTGATCTTGACGATCTGTTTGCTTGACTTTGTATTTTCTTATTTTTTACTTTTTGGAAAGAGACTGTAACCGGGCTGAAGTCTCCCCTTTTGTACTTTGACTTTGTATGATTAATGAAATCTCTTTTGTTCCAACTGTTATTTCGGTTAACTGCCATGCATGTAACTTTTGAACTGTAATCTGAATGAAGTATAATATTCTCGGGCCGAGATACCTTATCCTGGTCATAACTTTACAATCTGACTGGCCTTACCTGCCAACCCCTTTAGCCTTGATCCTTATCTCGGCTAAAGAACAATAAGCGTTGGTTTTTCCAGCCAACTACTCTTCAACTCAGATCCTTACTTTGGCTGAAGAGTACTAAGTGTTAGTTTTTTCAGCCAACTTCTTCAGCCTAGATCCTTATCTCGGCTGAAGAACAATAAATATTAATTTTTCCAGCCAACCACTCTTCAGCATAGATCCTTACTTCGGCTGAAGAGTACTAAGTGTTGGTTTTTTCAGCCAACCTCTAAGTTGGTTATTTCTGCCAACCTAGAGTGAAGTGTTTGGTTATTCCTGCCAAACTCTAAGTTGGTTATTTCTGCCAACCTAGAGTAGAGTGTTTGGTTATTCCGACCAAACGTCCTGCAGCCTGGATCCTTATCCTGGGCTTAGGAGGGGTGTTGGTTATTCCAGCCAACCTCTACGTTGGTTATTCCTGCCAACTTAGAGTAAAGTGTTTGGTTATTCCGATCAAACGTCCTGCAGCCTGGATCCTTATCCTGGGCTTATGAGGGGTATTGGTTTTTCCAGCCAACCTCTAAGTTGGTTATTCCTACCAACCTAGAGTAAAGTGTTTGGTTATTCCGACCAAACGTCCTACAGCCTGGATCCTTATCTTGGGCTTAGGAAGGGTGTTGGTTATTCTAGCTAACCTTTGAGTTGGTTATTCCGGCCAACTTTGCTTTTGTTGCCCCTAGCTCACTAAAACAATTTTTACAGAAGGAAACAATCTATGCTGAAAAGAAACTACTTATTTTATTGAGAAAGGAAAACTACAACTGAGTTTAAAGAAAAACTAAAAATAAAATAGTTTGAGATTGGCAGTGTTCTATGGCCTGAGAATGGCTTTGTTGTCTTTATCTTCCAAGTGGTATGCCCCTTTTCCTGCTAATCCAACCACCTTGTAAGGTCCTTCCTAATTGGGCCCTAACTTGCCGTCTCCGGGTACCGGGTGTTTCCCATTACTTTGCGTAGTACCCAATCTCCAACCTTGAATTGCCTTGTATGTACTGTCTTGTTGTATTTTCTGGATAACTCTTGCTGGTATGAGGCAATGTGAACCAGTGCTCTTTCTCTTCTTTCTTCCGCAAGGTCAAGTTCCAAGGCTATGGCTTCCCCATTTAAGTCTGGATCGAAATTTTCACTTCTAATTGTGGGGAGGTCGATTTCTAGTGGGATTACTACTTCCATGCCATAGGCTAAAGAGAATGGCGTTTCTCCGATTGATCGCTGAGGTGTGGTACGGTAGGCCCATAAAACATGAGGAAGTTCCTTGGCCTACTTGCCTTTTGCTTTCTCTAACCTTTTCTTCAATCCATCCAAGACGACCTTGTTTGATGCTTCCGCCTGGCCATTTGCTTGGGGGTATGCCGATGTAGAGTTGTAGAATTCTATCTTGTATTCTGCACAAAAGCCTCTAAAGATTCTGCCATCGAACTGAGTGTCGTTGTCCGATATTAGAGCTTTTGGTATGCCGAACCGAGTGATAATATTCTGCCATACGAACTTTTTCACATCCTTCTCCTTGATTGATGCCAATGTTTCTACCTCTACCCACTTTGTGAAATAGTCTGCTGCTGCAAGGAAGAACTTTCTGTTGCCAGGTGCCGTTGGAAGTGGTCCTACTATGTCCAAGCCCTATATTGCAAAGGGCCATGGGCTTGTCAATGGTAGGAGTTCTCTGGCTGGCTGATGTGTTTGGTGTGCGAACTTTTGACATTTCTCACACTTCTTTACATACTTCTCTGAATCTGCTTGCATGTATGGCCACCAATATCCTTGCGAAATTGCTCTGTAGGCCAATGATCTTCCTCCTTGATGGCTTCCGCATACGCCTTCGTGTATCTCGAACAAGAATGCTTCAACTTTGCTGGGATGGACACACTTTAAGCAAGGTCCTGTGAAGGATTTTTTGTACAAGGCCATTGATGGGGAGAGCCAAAATCGCTGTGACTTTGCTCTTATCTTGTTGGCTTCCTTCTTTTCTTCGGGTAAAATGCCGTCTTTTAGGAATACGATGATGGGATCCATCCACGAAGGACCTAGTTCGGCGCAACATACTTCTTCTATTTTAGGTTCTTCAATGCATGGTCTGGGTAGGAAATCGATCAGTAGTGGATGTGGGATGGACGTATCTGCCATTCAAGCAAAGCCTGCTAGTTCGTCTGCTCTATTGTTTTCTTCTCTGCCAATCTGCTCTATCCGCACTACCTCGAACTTCATGATTTCTTTTCTGTGTAACTCTTGGTACTTAGCCATCATTTCATCCTTTGCTTCGTAGTCACCTGAAATTTGGTTTACCACCAGCTGTGAGTCACTGTAAACCATTAGCTCGGTGGCCTTTATGTAGAGTGCTGATTTTAGTCCTGCCAGAAGCTCTTCATACTCCGTTTCGTTGTTTGATGCTGGGAAGCCAAGGTTGACTGCCTGTTCCACTACTAGGCCATCTAGTGAGATGAGGACTATGCCGAGTCCTGCTCCGTGCTTATTGGATGCTCCATCCACAAAGAGCTTCCACATCTCTCCTACGAATAGCTTCCAGCAGGTAAAGGGATCAGATGATGCCTTGGGGTCCTGAATGTTGCTGGTGTTTTCTTCAAAGTCCACACTTACTATTTCCCCCTTGCTATCTGATTGTACCAAGTCTTTATTTGTTGATGAGTCTTTGCTTGGTGCAGCATGGTTTGTTTCTCCATCCTTTTGTTCACACTGGTCTGTCCTGGGATGTGGCTGGGTATCCTGTATTAGGGGTTGTACTATTCCGGCGCCACTTTCCATCCCTATTTTGGATGTACCCGTTAAGTTAACCAGGCAGACGTGATGACTTCCTGGTATGAATTCTGCGACAAAGTCTACCAAAGCTTGGTCTTTTATCACGGTTTTGGGTTGAAACTAGTTGTCAAATTGCCCCAATTCTACTACCCACTTCAAGATTTGCCCAGAAAAGTTCGCCCTCTCAAACAAGGCTTTTAATGTAAAAGCTGTGAGGACGATTATGGTGTGGGCATGAAAGTAGTGCGACAACTTCCTTGAGGCCATCATCAAGGCTAAGGCTAGTTTTTCCAATGGTAAGTACTTGGTTTCTACGCCTAGTAATGTCTTGTTGACATAAAAGATAGGCAGATGTTGGATTCCTTCTGCTCGGACCAACACTAAACTAATTGCGTGCTGTAAGACTGTCAGATACAAAAATAGTTCTTCTCTAGGTATTGGGGTCACTAGCAGCGATGGAGAAGACATGTATTCTTTCAAACTTTCTAGGGCGCGGTCGCATTCTTCATCCCACTCAAACTTGGCCTTTAATGCTTGAAAAAATGGTCGACATCTATCTGACGACCGGCTTATGAACTAGTTTAGTACGGTTGCCATGCCGGTGAGATGCTGTACTTCTTTTGCTGAGTTGGGTCTCTCTAGTTCTTAAATTGCTTTGATTTGAGAGGGGTCTGCTTCTATACCTCGGTTGGTCACCAGGAAGCCTAAGAATTTGCCCGATCCTACGCCGAACGCACACTTAGATGTATTAAGGTGCAACTTGTGCTTCTTGAGGATCTGAAATATCTCACCTAGGTCTTTGAGATGGTTATTCTCATCCTTGCTCTTGACCACTATGTCGTCGATATAAGCCTCCATTGTTCTGCCCAACAATGGCTCAAACATCTTGGTGATCATCCACTGGAATGTTGCCCCTGTGTTCTTAAGGCCAAAGGGCATGACCTTGTAACAATACAATCCTCTTGGCGTCGTAAAGGATGTGACCTCCTAGTCTGGCTCATACATAGCGATCTGATGGTAACCTCTGTATGCATCGAGAAAGCTAAGACGGTTGTGTCCTGCCATCAGATCTACCAGTTGGTTTATCCGTGGTAAGAGAAAGCTGTCTTTTGGGCACGCTTTGTTGACTGTTTTGTGGTCTACGCAAACACCCCATTTTCCATTCTTCTTTGGCACCACTACTGTATTGGATGTCCACTTGGGATAGTGCATTTCTCAGATAGCACTTGCTTTTAGAAGGTTTCCCACTTCTCCGCCACTATCTCGGCGTGGTGGAGTGTTGATCTGCGAGTGCGCTGTATGATTGGTCTTGCACTTGGGTGGGCATTCAATTGGTGACAGATGAAGTTTGGGTCAATGTCAGGCATGTCATACGGCGTCCAGGCAAACACTCCGATGTTAGAGGTCAAGAATTCCATGACCTCTATTCTCTCGGTGCTGGACATAGATGAGCCAAGCAAAAAGAACGTTTTCGGGTCCTTTTCATCTATTCTTACCTGTACCAAGTCTTCCATTGCCTTCTGTTCAGCGGCTTTGCCAACATCCGTAAACAATTCATTGCTCTCAGGTTCTTCCACCATCTGAACAAACCCTTCGGCAGCTCGGCTGCCATTTATTGTGACGAAGCATTGCTTGGACATAATTTGGTCTCCATAGACCTCTTCAATTACTCCAGCTTCGTTGGGGAACCGCATTACTTGATGGTAGGTTGACGCTACCAATCGCATGGCGTGCAGCCATGTCCTCTCCAAGATTATGTTGTAAGTGGAAGGGACTTTCAATACCCAGAATTCCACTTGTTTCGTCATGCTTCCTACTTTGACTGGGAGGATAATCTTGCCAACTGGACACTCTGGCATTGAGTTGAATCCGATCAGGAGAGATACGGCAGGTGCCAAGTCTTTGTCCTCTAGTTTCAACTGTTTGAAAGTTTCGTAGTACATTATCTCACATGAGCTCCCTTGGTCAATCAAAATTCGCTTGACGTCGTAATCCTTGATGCGGAGAGTGACGACTAGTGCATCATTGTGAGGGCAATATATTCTTGCCAAGTCTCTGTCTGAAAAAGACATGACGTTCGTGGCCTTTGTTTTTCCCTTTTTAATGGTGGGCTGCGCACTTAATACCTCCCTTAAGTGCTCAGCCTTCTTTATCATTCCCCTGAGCTCACATACTCGCTCAGGTTCGAATACCCCATGTATTACGTTTATCACGTCTTGAGGTGGGGCGTCGATCGGCGTTCCGTCTGGGTGATCGTGGTTTTGGGGGGCTAGCTGCGTCCCTCCCTCAATGTACTTGTCTAGATGCCCAGTTGCCACTAACTCCTCCAGATGTTGCCTCAACGGCGTGCAATTTTTAGTGTGGTGACCCTTTTCCTTATGGAAGGTGCACCGAGATCTTTCGTCGTAGTCCTTTTGCGCTTCTCCTAACTTAGCTGGCCATCTGACGAAAGGTTCATTGAGTATCTCACTGAGAATTCGATAGATCGGCTTTTTGAATACCGTGGTAATGACAGTGCGGACTCTCAACCATCTTTTATCTTGGTTTTCTCCGTTGTCTCGCCTGCCTCGCCTGTTCTTGCTTGGACGTTCTACCGTGTTGACTTTTGCCGAAGTCTTTTTATCTGGTATTGCGGCTGTACTAGACTTTGTTTTAGCACAGGCGCCATCCTCCTCCATCCGAATGTGCTAGTGTACCCTCTCCATCAAGGCTTCCATTGTGAGGGGTGGCGTCATGGTGATTGAGTCCCTCAACCTGTTACCAACTGGAAGACCTCTTTTGTACTGTGCAATGGCGAGATTTGTGGGGCAATCTCCTATCTGGTTGAAGGTCTCCCAATAACGACTGTTGTAGGATCTCAACGTCTCCTTGTTGCCCATGTCAATGGAGAGTAGCTGATCAATCTCTACTGGCGACTTAGTGTTCGTTCTGAACCTTGTCACGAACGCCTCTGCTAACTGCACCCAGGAGGCTATGCTGTCTTCTGGTAGCCTTTCAAATCAAGTTAAACCTAGGTCACCAAGGCTGGATGGGAATAGGATGCACATCAAAGCCTCGTTCCGCCGGTATACTGCCATGACCTGACGAAAGTGGCTTAGGTGCTTGTAAGGGTCTGTCTTCCCTTCGTACGTCGTAAATATAGGCTGGATGAAGCCTGAAGGTAAGGGTGCGTTCTCAATCGCCTGAACGAACGGCGAGCTATGTAGCCTTGCCAATGCTTTATCTGTTGGTTCGTAGGCAAGGTGCGGTATTGGCATTCCTACCTCGACGCTTCCGTGCGTCCGAGGAGCTAACCGCTGAAGGGCTGAAATTCTGTGCGGGTCGCGTGCCCTGGCATCCTCCTTTCGTCGTGCCCTTTCTTCAAGCACAGTCCGTAAGTCGGACGATCTAGGTAACTCCGTTTGCCTGGATGATGTCTGGTGCGTATGTGAGGGCCGATAGGTACTTCCCTCAGTGTAAGACCTCAATGATCTCGTTCTCGCAGACCTGGAGTAACGAGTTCTGGAAGTCCTTGATTGAGTGTCGCCTGTCCTGAGGCTTTTATTCTCTGCTTGTGATGGCGTGGTATGCCTACCACGATCTTCAGAGTGGCGAGGGGGCGTATCGCTTTTGCGCCCCTCTCCTGTCGCCACCTCTTTCCCTTTTATCTAGCGCTTCATCAATTCCATGTCCGCCGCCATTTTCCTGATTAACTCGTTCTGCTCCTTTACCCAATCCTCCAAAACTTGAGGCTTGATCCTCCACCTCTGCCTATCAGGACTTGAAGAGCGACGGGGCTGTTACCCCGCCTCCCCCTTGTATCTCTCCGGGGGTTCTGTCATTGGGGCTCCAGATCTGCCATAGGAGGGATGGAAGGCAAACCTTCGCGCTTCCCACCTCCCTCTAGGGTTTGCCCATCAATGACAGATTGCGGCAAATCTTCATTGTGCGCCATTGCGTCTAATCTAGCGAGGAGAACTTTGATCAAGAGGTTTTGTTCTTTCTGTGATTTCCACAAACGGCGCCAATTTTACGAGCAAGAAATAAACTTCTCGTATAATCCTGTTGATCAATTCTGCGATCCTCCAAACGTCGTCGCTTTACTCTCTGAAAACACAAACGTGAGCTAGCCGGCGGGTGTGTGCCGGATACCTCTCCGATGCTTAAGTCAGCAAAATAGACAAATAGACAAAAGCTCTGTGTATTCAGAATCAAAGTTGTGTTACCTTTCCATAGGTGATGTTGTGAGCTTTTATAGGTTCCGTATGGCACAATCCAAGTAGGACTCTTACTCCTCCATGTAGAGTCCTCCTAGGAATCACCTTCCTGAAAGATAATGCTTATCCTTCAACACCCCCCTCACTGCTTAAACCAAGTGAGATGGTTTTACCACGGTTGGATGTCAATACGACCGAAATAACATGACCATGCTAAAGCCACAGACTAGACCGAGCTTCTACTTAGCTCGGCTCTTCCTTTTATTGCGTGTACCTCGGTTTGACATATTCCAACTGTGTTGTCTGAGACCGGACTAATCACATCGAGCTTGGACTGAGCTAACCAATAGCAAGGTTCTGAGGAAAGCTCAACATACTTCGGCCCAATATAGTACGACCGAGCTAACTGTCACCGCTCCGACCGTGGTGATCGAGCTAACCACCAAGCTCCTTCAGACCGGGCTATTTGCACGGCTCCTCTGGACCAGACTAATTACAAGGCCCTTTTTACTCAGCCCTGCTTACTGTGGTCCAATGACTCATTACCCAACTCGGCCCAATTTACATATAAATTACCCTCTCAAAAATAGCGCAATATATACACATTCAAAAAAAAAGAAAAAAAGAATCTCAGAAGGAATCCACATACAAATAATAGGTGGAACTTAGTGCTCATTTACGGGCAATAAGCATGATTGGAGACGCACCTTCAATAACATGTTTGTCTCTAGTGAGCTTGTATTGAACATTTCTGTTTTTGAATCAGTAAAATAAAATATTTTATTGAAGTAAACCAAAAATCTTTGCTGGATATGTTTTATTTTCATTTTGCAACCTTTCCTTGAAGATGAAAACTTGCCTAATCAGCCAAGGGTGTTCAATCAAATTCTAACTATATAAAACTTATCCACCCACTTGGGTGTGGACAGTCATATATCATTAAAAAAAATTGATGATTAGCCCTTAAATGCTCTCTTGTTAGTTTCTTATTGTCTCATCACCACCAAACCTTTCTGATGGAGCTTTCCACCATGATTAGAATATGCTTTTTATAAAATTAATCGACTAATTTTGTTAGTCAGAATTTTATACTTTATTAAGAGGTCAATTTTATTTCCCGTATATCTATTTAGAAGTAATTTTTCTCCAGTTTATTGTGATTTAGGGACAATTTGAGAACTTGCTAAAAAAAGTAGATTTTTTGACATTTTAGTTTTTTTACGCAAAAAAAAACTACAAAAAAGCCAGTTTTTTTACACAAAAAAATACCAAAAAGTCAAAAAAGTTAAAAAAATTAACTTTTTACTAACTTTTCAAAACACTACTTAAAGGTACTGTTGAGCCATGTGGGCCTTGTCATAGGTAGCATTTCGACGATCCAGATCTTTTGTTTTGTTCAACTATATGTGTAGATTATGTATATAAAAAATTAAGTTCATCCAATAATCATAATCACATGTTTTGACTATATTTTTTTACGAGACAATGATAACTTTAAAAATAAATTGTTAAATTTTCTTTTACACACAAATTGATAATATCCATTAGTTTATGGTTTCTCTATACTATTTTAATAGTTTATTTGTATTAATATCATATTAATGAAAAAAAACAAAAGTAAAAAAACAGAATATGCGTTGTAGAAGAATTTTAAATGACTACAAGTGCAGAGTGAAATATAATTAGGCCAAGTTTGACATGATTGAAAAAAGACAAAAAGTTAAAAAGTCACTATCCTATTTAAGTCACATCATCTTGTTTAAGTCACATCACCTCTCTAACACATCACTTCAAACCCAACCCAAACCCAACCCATATTTTATAAAAAGTCAAAAAGTACACTTATTTAGTCTTCCCAAACTAGGCCTTAATCTTGACGACAAGAAGACATTCAGGTGTCCTTTCTGTTTAATATTTATTAAATTGAATTTTTGTTAACAGTAGACAATGATTAATTACGAGGGAAAATCTTCTTTTCAGTTAGGAAAATCTATTAGAGGGTGTTGTTGGATTTCCCTAGACTCATTCAGAGCTTGTATTAGTGATCCGAATCGTTTAATATGTAGGACTGGTCGATTACTTTATTTTTGTAAAAAAATTATATTAATTGGATATCAATAGTCACTTAATCAGATTACATTTATGTCAATAATTTATTTTTAAAATCATACTTACCGTTAATATAAATATAATATGATCAAGTGATTATCAATATCACCGTTCAAAAAAAAAAGTGATTATTAATATCTGATGAACATAATTTTTTATAAGAATAAAATATTTGATAAATTTTACTCATCAAATAATTTGAATCATCAATACAACCTCCATAACAAGTTAGCGAAAGTCCAACAATATCCCAGTCCAATATAAACGGAGGAAAGCCATCCCTAATTAAAATTTGTGGTGTTGTAGTCCTCCATTATCAATCAATAAATCGATAACATAGCTATTTTCGCCAACGACTTGAACAAGAAAAGCACTAATAATAAATTTTGACTCCTCATATGCAACCAAAGGCTTGATCATGACTTTGACATTAGGTACTCATTGCATGCAACCAAGCCTCATAGACTCTCTTTTTTTCCGTATCCTATTAGATTCAAGCTATTTATTAAAAGCACAAGCTAGTTAAATTTCAAAATTTTAAATAAGTTTAGAAAATAAATTTCTCGATTTTCTTATTACTAAGTACTGGGACTGAGCCAAGCATCCATCTAATTTATCAAAATTGAATGGTCAAACTAATTCATCACATAATGAACATTTCAATAGCCTTGAGCGGATAGATGTGGATGCATCTTTTTTAATCTATCTAAGTTGTGACGGTTGGCGGATGAAAAGTCATTCAATCCAATCCAACCCTCCAACACTCTTAAAAAATGATGCTATATTTTTATGCTTTGTGAATTTAAAAAATGACAATTTATTTAGTAATTATATTTATTATTTATGAAATATGAAAGTTGACCTTTATTTTTATTATAAAAAATGAACAATAAAAAATTTTGGGTTCAAAATAGTATGGAATTACTAGAATCTAGTTCGAAAAAATATTCAAAATAGTAAAGTCCAAATTACCAAATCAATTTGTAACCATCTATATTAACCCGCATGCTAACTAAGTGGATGGATATGAATTGATTTTTTTCTACCTGCCTAAGTTCAGATGGATGGCAGATGAGAGGCTATCTGACCCAACTCAATTTGCGAATACTCCAAATAAATACATAATCGATCCTATCATTTTTGTATTTAATAGTAAAAAAATTGGATAAAAAATTTATTTATGTATAACATTACTTATAAGTTTAATAAAACCGTGAAGTTAAATTTAGTGATAGGACTGATTACCCTTTTGATTTCTAAATTATGAGTTTTATATTAATTTGAACTCTATTCTCAAAATATTAAATGTGTGATAAAATGGTTCACATGATTCATCAATTTAGAGATATTTTTCAAACAACAAAATACACATCAACAAAAAGATAAAAATAAAAATAAACTCTTCACAAATTGACATAATTAAAATATTGAGAATCTAAAAAATACAAAACGCAAAACTTTAATGACTAAATATGTAATTAACTATTTTTTTACTGATGTGTAATTTTTTGTCTAAAAATACCCTTGATTCTTATGAAAAACACAAATGGAATCATGATGCAGATCAGATATTCAATATTTTATAATTAAATTGAATCAATTGGAATATTAAAAATCAAAATGACACAAAATACATAATTTTTTATTATTACAGACTACAAATTTTAAAGACTAAAAATAGAAGAGGAATACCACAAATCAACAATCTAAGACCCACAATGAATCACCCAGCAAGAGAATTAAGCATTAAATTGGCACGTTATTTGTCATATCATTATCAATAAATACAAAACCTTTTTAGGTGTCTCATTTTTTTTTTTTCATGCAAACTTTGGGGGCATATTTTTGTGGATAACAACACGTGATCGAGGTGGCATCGGAGTGCTAGCTGAGGTGCCACGTGTCATGGTCATGGCGCCGAGGTGATCTCGGCTAGGTCGAGATTATCTGCGAAGATACCGGAATCCGAGATGAACGGATAAGCTATAAGAGTCTTAGACTGGGGGAGGACCTCAGCCTGGATGAGGATGAAACGCTTAGGGAGTTTATCTCTATCTATTGGAGAGTCCAGGATGAGCATTGAGCTAGAGTCCAAGACAAGCTAGTGATCAGGTTCATGCTGGCTATAAAAGTAAGACACCATCGTGGGTGTAAGGTACGCTTTTTTGTATTCTGGCTAGTGAGATAAGCACTGTTTGCTGTCTTTGAAAGATAATTGAGTACTGACTTGATCGTCGGAGTGCCCCCTAGTCGACGAACCACCGTCGAAGTCTTATCTTTCTGTGACAGGTTGTTCGGGCACAATCTATTATGCCAGTGTTCTCCAGTTGAGTACCTGTTTAGCAGTGTGGTCAGAAATCAACACACACAATTTAGCGCCATCTGTGGAAAAGAAAGGAGAGTAGATGGCTAACGACAGACAGAAAGAGAAGATTGGGGACAACATCCTTACTGGAAGTAGTAAATACATTGACCCTAACGTAGAGGAGGATAACTGCAACAAAGAACCTCGGGATAAAAATTCCGGAGAGAAAGACGTTAGCTAGGAGGGAGACGTACCAAAGAAGGAAGACCGATGCGAGTATTATAATGAGAACGAACTCCAAGTATGGAAAGAAAGATGCCTGCAGAGGGACAGCGAGATGAAGGGAATGGTGAACAAATTGGTAGACCTACAGTCTATCGTCAGTTTCATGATGCAGAATAACGTCATGCAGTCACTGATTTTGTTACAAGACACGTCGATTCCGACAGCCAAGAACGATGCCTAGAAAGGGGGGCAGAAAACAGTTCCTACAGTCCCTCAGCGTGACAGGACAATGGAACATTCTCACCGGCCTTCATGGGAGGTCAGGCGGGGAGAGTCGATGAAATGAAAGTCTCAGAAGGCACATCGTACCAAAAAAGCCTACACCAAAGAACATCAGCATGTTCAAGGGAAGGAGCATTGTTTCGACACGACTAATGGAGGGAGGTCCAAGAGGACTCATAATGACACCGGGAGTAGCGCACTAAAAAAGCTAAAATCTGTTGATCGCCGAGCTCATGGACGGACCAAGGATGATTTGAGGGATTACCTCCAGAGGAAGTGACAACATGCCGAGGTAACCTCTCCGGTCAAGCCGAGAACGCCGTTTTCGGTAGAATTGGACAAATTTGAGGCTCCGAAAAGGTTCCACATGCCGAGATTCTAGATATACGACGATAAGTCTGATCCTAACTTTCACGTCGGCTTATACCTGAACTCAATGGCATTGTACACTGGGAACGAGCCGTTGCTCTGCAAGGTGTTCCCCTCAACCTTTGGGGAAATTGTATCAGACTGGTTTCACAAGTTGTCGAAAGGAACTGTGAAAAGCTAGGAAGGCTTGGCCGAGATGCTCGCAGCCAGGTTTGTGACAAACAAACTACAGCCATTGAGGGTGGACTCCCTAATGGCTCTGAGAATTGGCGAGGGTGAAAGCCTCAGGACTTATGCCAAAAGGTACTATTAGGTGTTTAACCAAATACCAAGGTGCAACCAAGAGGTGGCGGTCGTGTCTTTTAAGAACGGCTTGAACGATGACTGTCTACTTCGAAAATCACTGGCAAAGACACTGCCAAAAAGTATGGAGGAACTCATGGCCAGGATCGAGAAGTACGCGAGAGCCGAAGAAGACACGCTAGGGACAAATGTATCGAAACAGGAGAAGAGAAATGGCTCACTGTCACGACCCAAACCTGCCCCTATGGGTTTAGCATCGTAACCGGCCAGTAATCCGAGATTACCGAAGGCCTGCTTAATAGTAATACAGTAAAACAGAGTGCAGGGGCCTGACAGAAGCCAATACAATAAATAAACAATGTTCAATGAGCTGTGACAGTCTGTATGCCAAAAAGACTTTTCCTGCATACATATATATATACACACAGTGCAGAACAGTATGTACAACATTTATAATCATTCAAATCAGGGACCTAATCCCTATTAAATAGTACAGTAACAGTCTATACAGTTAACAAAATAGTTACAGAGACAGACGGGGGAAATTAAAACACCCTTAAGCCATAACTTGACAGGCTCGGAACCTCGCAGTGAGGCACAGTGGTTGGCTTGACAAAAAGGGAGTCTAACCCATGCTCCTAGCTCCTGTCTGATGCCTGTACACCTACATATATATATAAACAGTGAGCTAAAGCCTAATGAATAACATAATGCGTAAAGAGGTTTAGAATGAATGTCCTTACTGTAATGAAAACAGTTCATTAAATCAGTATTTCAGTCGTTCAGTCAGTGCAGTCATATGTGGTATATCCATTAGCGTAACAGTACAGTAAACAGTAGGTCTTGAAAGACCGAACAGTCAATGATGGCCATCAATCAGTAAATAGTAGTAGTTCCAACAAGGGAACCGACAGAGATCTTTATAACAGTAACAGTCAGTAACAGTAGTTGCTAAGGATGCCACAATACAGTTCAGAATAGAGGACATACATTTATTCTATTAACAGTATCAATTCAGAAATAGTATAGTTCAATTGTTCAGAAGATAATCATTTTTGAACATATCTTTACACAGTTGTTACTCACAGAGTTCCGGGCTACAGTTAGGCTAGAGCGCGTCCCCAGTCGCCAACCCTACACAGTTTACAGATTGAACACACGCTAAGCTACACAGTTGGGAAAGATAATAACTTAATCCCTATCTTGACTCGGTGTGGTTCTACATCTATGTCCTCAATAAGATACCTTAAACTAGGCCTAAGAATGCCTAGGATGAAATGAGGACGCAAAGATGCACTTTAAAAGCATTTTCAGAATTTTCAGAAAACAGGGTTTCAGCTCGAGCGTCGATTACTCCGCGCGAGCGGAAATGCAGACAAAGGTTTCCGCTCGAGCGTAGACTTAAACGCTCGAGCATACTGCAAAACAGTCAAAAATGCTGGATAGGTGAAAATCACGCTCGATTGGACGCTCGACATCCGCTCGAGCGTAAGACACAAGGTCACGCTCGAGTGTCAATTACCCCGCTCGAGTGGACACCAAAACAGTGCAAAATACTGGGAGCACGAATTTCACGCTTGAGCGCCAGTCACCCCGCTCGAGCGTGAGTTCAAAATCTGGAATTCCTAGATTTGAACCTCAAGCTCAAATTCAACTTTCAAAGCATTAAATTCAATCCTCTTGGGCTCATTCCTGGAAAACATTTGCAAATACATAGTATAACATAGTTCAAAGCTCAATTTGTAAAATCATGGCCCAAGAGAAGATCAATTCAACTCAATTTCAAACCAATTTTCATGAACTTAACTTCAATGCAACATGCATGAATTTAAACCACTTTCAAGCTTTACACACTTGCTCTAATGAGCCAATTGTTCCAAAAACAAGATGAAAACATGGTCCATTGTAAAAATATGAGCATGCATGCAAGATTTCCATGAAATCAAACCTCACAATGCAAGGATAAACACATGCATGCATGAATTCTAACTCAAATCGACATATGAAGCTATTTCAAGACTCAATCCACTAACTTCGACATGAATTATGTAAGAACAAGCTCAATTCATAAACAAGAGGGTAATCACACTACCTTAAGTCTTGTAGTTCAAGAATGAAAGCACAATTTTGAAATCAACCTTCAAATTCTTTAGGTTCTCAAAGCAATAACAAGAAGGAACTCAATTTCTCTCCCTTTCTCTCTCTTAGTCGGCAAGAACAAGGAGTTTGGCTGATGAAAAGCTTTGTTTAAATGTATAATAAGGCTCACATATGTTCAATGTAGTGGGCCACTAAGTGGCACCAATGTAATTAAGTCTAATTCATGTAATTTGGCTTTATTTCAGCTAATTTAATCATACCAAAACACATTTCAGATAAGTATGCCATAAAGTCATATAAATTCCAAAGATCGTAAAACATCAATCAATTTCTGGTTCGGCCGCTGACAAGGCCTTCAATTTGGCAATTTAAACATAAAACGAACAGATAATCAAACAGTCAAACAGATAGATAATGCATTTAAACAGATACAGTCAATCAATCAGTTTCAGATTTCAGTCAGTCAGTTCAGTATTTCAATCAGTTCAATTACTTTTCATAATCAGTCTCAGTTTAGCAGTAATCAGTAGTTTATCGATAGACAGTGGTGAGGGTTGTTACACTCACCGAAGCGAGGATGAGGTAATACTGGATACAACAAGTAAGAGACAAGACTGAGGGCTGCCCAGGCAGTCACTACCGTATTTCGAATTCCAATTTACAAAGTCTTGGAAAGAATCCGGAATTAGCCCTATTATAGAGCACCAGAGAAGGTTCCTGACAAATTTATAGGAAGAAGCCTTGGCAAGCACTGTGCTTACCACAATGAAGATGGGCATCTGACTTAGGGGTGCAGAGCTCTAAAGGCACATCTGGAAGATCTGGTAAGACAAGGTCATTTCAGAACAAGGGAAGAACAAGCGAGGCTACCTCAGGCACCAACAGCACCACCTCTACCAGCACCATAACCGCAAGCAGACGGACCTCGAGTGATTAATGTGATTCACTTAAAGGTCAATGAGAACGAGATACGTGGGGAAAATCAGAAGGTGAAACACTTACAGCATGCGTATCAGGTTCGGTAGAAAAGACCTAGGGCAGACGCGTACCAGGGACCAATGGTGTCCTTTACTGAAGATGACCTAGACATGGTGCAACATCCACACAACGATGCCCTGGTAATATCCCTCAAGGTTGGAGAGTGCCAGGTAAAGCGCATTCTAATTGACCAGGACAGCTCTTGTGACATTATGTATGTCAGATGTTACAAGGAGCTTGGCCTTCACGAAGATGATTTGGAGCAGTCCAATGGTCTAATGGTTGGGTTCAACGGAATGCCGACGTGGCCCCTGGGAGCAATAAGTTTAGAGGTGCAGGCTGGCACCAAGAAGGTAAACACAGAGTTCATAATAATTGACACCCCCGCCTCTTACATTGTTATCTTGGGAAGGCCATGACTGCATGCAATGGGGGCTGTTCCCTTAACACTGCACCAGTTGTTGCGATTCCCAATTGAGCATGGAATTGAGGAGGTCAGAAGAGATCAGGTGCTTGCAAAGAATTGCTCTATAGTAGCAATGAAATCCACCTATAACATATGAGAAGCAGAAATAATAGAGATTGAGGATGAGGACATGGAGGTCCTTGAGGACGACGGCAAAGAACCAGCCGAGAAAAGTGAGGAAGCCCTGAAGAAGATCCTAGTCCAACAAAGGGACGAATAGTGTTTCTTTCTACTCGGCTCAGGATTGGCCGAGGAGGAGGAAAGGGAGTTAGAAGCCTTATTACGAGCAAACATTGAGGTGTTTGCCTGGACGCCATACGAGATGCCTGGCATTGACCTCGAGGTCACTTGCCATAGACTGAATATAGACAGGTCGGCTAAACCTGTCATCCAACAAGCTAGAAGGCCGACCTTGATGCATGTTGAGGCAGTAGAAGAGGAAGTGGATAAACTGCTGGAGACCAGAGCCATTTGAGAGGTAAACTACCCAACATGGTAATCAAACACAGTTGTTGTGAAGAAGAAAAATGGAAAGTGGAGGGTCTACGTGGATATCAATAGCCTGAATAAGGCTTATCTCAAAAACAGTTTTTCGCTCCCCAAAATCGATCAATTGGTAGATGTCACTTCAGGGTATGGAAGGATGAGCTTCCTGGACGCTTGCAAAGGGTACTATTAGATAACCATGTACCCCCCAATGAGGAGAAGACCGCATTTATCACCCCAAAAGGGCTGTATTGCTACAGAGTGATGCCTTTCGGATTGAAAAATGCAGGAGTAACTTACCAGAGATTGGTAACTAAGATGTTCAGACATCTAATAGGCAAAATAGTGGAGGTATACATTGATGACATGGTCGTGAAGACTAAAGAGCCTGAGGATCATTTGGCCGACCTGAAAGCAGTCTTTGATATCCTGAGGACATTTTAGCTCCGACTCAATGCGTCGAACTGCGCATTTGGAGTTGGGTCAGGAACGTTCTTGGGGTACTTAGTTACCAGAAGGGGCATTAAGGCGAGCCCAGATCAGATCAAGGCCATCTTGGACTTGAAGAGCCTGACATCAGCAAAACAAGTACAGATGTTGACTGGAAGGGCTGCAGCCCTGAATAGGTTCATAAGCAGAAGTTCTAACAAATGCAAACCTTTTTTTAGTTTAGTGAAGAAGGCCAAAGATTTCTTGTGGACAAAAGAATGTGAAGTCGCCTTGGCCGACTTGAAAAAATATCTGACCATAGCCCAGTGCTCTCAAATCCAATACCTAAAGAGGAACTATTATTATACTTGGCAGTTTCGGAGCATGCAGTAAGTGCAGTAATAATCAGAGAAGAGAAAGAAGAACAAATGTGTAGACGTCCCCGAACGGCCTCACTACAGTTCGGACTTAATTTGTGTCACGGTCCTGTATCTAATCTCGCAGAGTGCAATGCAAGACCGATGAATCATCAAAGAGTCCAAATCCGGCAAATTGTTTTTGAAAACAAATTTTTTGAAAGAAGTGCCAAACATAGACTGCTTTGTCAGATACAGAGTCGCCACCTAAATATTTATTTTGGGGGAATTTAGGAAACCCTAACTCGTTGCCTAAGGCCACGTGTCTGTCATCACCAAAGTTGCCTCGGCTCGGGAACTTGGGTACAATTGGGGAAGGTCACTTCGTGAGCACCCCCGCTCGCCCGATCAAAGACTGGCCTCTACTAACCATGATATCTAGTTTTGAAAACATTATGCGTTCTTATTCCAGTTATTAGCCTAGATTTACTATGTGATGCACACAGCATACAAATATAGACCGAATCGCCTAAATTGGAACGAAACATCTCATGTTTATTTTGAAAATGGCTTGATGGTGCTACTCGTAAGTAGGCTAAGACGTGGATTTGTCACCTTCGGGTGGGCTTAGAAGACAAGATGATTTGCCACTATCTAGTGAACTTAAAACTCACAATTGATGAATTGTTCCAATCCAAATAACCCAATGTTCACCCACAGGCATTCAGGCAGGTATATCACATAAGCACATAGCCTCATGATAAGCATGCTATCATGGAAACACTCACACACATGCAAGGATGCTAAAGCATAAACACTTACTGAGTACTCCAAGCCAAAACAGAAGCTGATTAGAAATCATGCATGATCCTAAATATATAGAAATGCTTAATGCAACACATGTAAAATACAACTATAGTAGGCTCGGCTATTCTAAGGATGGCATGTGAAATGCTACAACCAACAAGTATTCAACCCGGAATTGAAATACAAATACAGTTAGTATGATGCGCCGAGCCCGGTGCATGCAATACAGATGAATGATGCAAACATGCAAGCATAAGTATGCTAATTGACCTAATCTAACCATCATAAGCTGGTAAATAAAAGGGAAAAAGACGTGGGATTGGAAGACATACATCACACGCACGCACACTTATTACAATTGTGCCCTCGCTCGGAGGATCCGAATAAATAATACAAGCCGCCTAATTAACTAACTAACAAGCTACTTAATTATTACAAAACCCTATGAATAACTAGTTACAACTAATTATTACACAACTTAATTAATTAACAAATTAATTATTACAAATAACAAATGCTAACTAACTAGTAAGCAGTAAAAGAGAATTGCTCCAGCTCTGTTTGAAGAAGAGGAGGGTATGCATGCTCGCTTCGGTTCCTTGCCTCGAAACGCCTTCCGGTTGCTCTTTAAAAGCTCTGTTTGCAGGGTGTCTTCCAGTGTTTGTTGCTGCAACTTACCAAAACACTGCTGGGGAATTCACCAGTGGCCTGCCGGCCATGGAAGCATCACTGTCGGCCAAAGGTGGTCCATTGCCGGCCAAGGGTGGCACACTGCCGGCCATCAGTGGCAGGCTGCCGGCCACTGGTGTGCTGTGACACCAAACTGCAACGAAGCACAAAATAGAGAAAAGGGAGGGTTTCCCAAGGATATATACGCACCGTGGCACTCCAAATCACCTCAAGACATCAAATGAGAGGCCTAGTCGGATCCACGACCATCAATCACGCATCCCGATGCATGATGGCCAAAGATCCAACTTGTGCCAATCAATATGAAAATGAATGCACAAATAAAACAAGTAAAGCCTAGAACTCTATCATGAATCATCAAAAGCTTCGGCGAGCGAGAATTGAGACACATTTCATCACTTGAAGTATGAAACGTCCCTCGTTCCTCATGCTCAGATTAACACTTAATCCAAGCAATGCAACACATAAGCATGGCAAACATGTAACATGACCTAAATGTGCAAACATGAAACTAAACCAAGCATGCAACAAGCATATAAGCATGATGTGAGGTGATGACCTTGGACAATATGACAAAATGCAACATGAACATGTGAGCATGCAAGGTATGCAAAGCTAAACAAGTATGCGACAACATACGAAATGAAACAAGCATGCGACAACATGGTAAGATGGGCTTACACCAAAGATGGACGGCTCTCAACTAGGTCCAAATCAGTAGCCAAAGCGATGAATTAAGCCATACAACACACTCAAGCATGCGAAATGCGAAAGGTTCATCAAAGGGGCCTAAAAGGGCAACTCTCAAAAGTGCCTAAGAAGTGACAAATGTGCAAGCGTAACAATACTATATGCACTGAAATGAGATGATAAATGATGCCAAATCATTTAAATAGCACAAGGATAGCATGCGCGAATCATCGAAACACGAAGCTTGCAAGGCCAATTACACTACAGCTATACGAAGCATGAAGGATATGGCAAGGGCAACCCAAAATAGTCCTAGTACATACTGATATGAGACTAAAACATGCATGGAAGTAAGCCAAAGCAAGCTAGCATACAATGCTAAAACATAGGACATGAAAGGCTACAAAAGAGGCAATGCATTACACCTATGAGAACCAATCATGGCATGACTTGGACAACAAAAAACAGAGTTACATCATGGTATATTAGGACCCAAAATGTACTGAAATGATGAGCCAAAGGCTTAGGCTAAGCGGCATGCGCAAAAATCCATTCTTGAAGCATAAAGCACAAGCTATACAAAGCATTCAAGGCATGTCAAATGCGAGTGAACAACAATATTTCATGGACAGAAATAGTATGCGGAATGAGGGCAAGGCATGCAAACATCACATGTATGGCATGATAGAGGCTTCAAAACCCAAAATTAGCCTAAGCATTTACACTATAGCTATACAAAACATGAGTGATATGGCCATGGCAGCCCAAAACAGTCCTAGAATACTTCAAAATAAGCATAAAATCAAGTTTGAGCAAAGCCAAAATATGCTAGTATGATGAGTCAAAATATCATGCACAAAGGGCTAGTAAACATGATTTGTTCTACACCTATATGGAGCATGCAAAGGATGATTAAACCAACTATAGATAGGGTGATAACATACCAAATGATGACCAAATACATGCTGGAATGTAAACCAAACAAGCTAAAATGACATGCCATGGCATGGAGCATATGAAGCTAGTTTAGGAGATTTACATTACAAGTATATCATGCATGCATGGAGTAACAAAACCAACCCAAAAAAGGTTCATGGCATGGTAAAACATCACCAAAAATGTACTGAAATGGACTCAACACAAACTAAGCACACATGCTACTTTGATGAGCTATGGATGGAGTTACACTACACATACTATATGCATGCAAAATATGACCAAACCAGCCATGGACAGGGCCAAGGCAGGTCCTAAAAGTCACAAAAATAGGCCTGAACCAAGCCTCAAAAATACATAGAAGGATGGTCCTTTGGAAGGCCAAAAATGCAAGTAAAGAGGGACACAAAGAGAGGGGACTACCGCCTCTGATTTAGGACCTCAAAACCACACCTCTACCACCAAAATCCCACTGGATTTCAGTGGTAGGAAGGCCAAACCAAGGCTAGCTCGGAGGCCTCAAGATATGGCTTAAAACAAAGCCAAACAAAGCATGCAAGGGGGCTACACACCCCAAACAGCAAAATGACCTTAACCAAACTTAAAAAGCACTTAAAAACATGACTTTTTCCAGTTATAAGCAAAGCCTAAATCAATATTCAAAGAGGGCTAAAGCAAGGTGCAAAAAAGTGCAAAAATGGGGAAAATGCTCACCCTTGAAGACCCTCTTTGAAACCAGCAATTCAGGGGGTGCAAGCTTGCTTTCAGACCTCAAGAAGACCTCCCAAGAAGGTTGGTTCAATGGTGGTGGTGTATATCTAGGTGTTGTAGTGCAAAAGTGCAAGGAAATCCAATTTCTAAGCACAAAATACAAACAATATAGAGAGAAAGGGAGTTTTTGCTCTCCAAAACTCAGAACCCCTGGCAAAAAGGGAGGTCTCTTGCTTATATAGAGGAATGCAAATCCAAAACTTCTTCAAGAAGCTTTGCAAGGGCTTCATCCCTCCATACACGTGTATGGAGGGAAGCAAACAAAAAACCAGCTGGCTCAAAAGATCTGGAGGAAAACCAGCTGAGACAGGGGGGGTGCCGGCCATCATCAATGGCCGGCAGTGGCTCATTGATGGCTGGCAGGGCTTCACCAGTGGCCGGCAGGAGCAAAGAAATGGCCGGCAGTTCCATGCCATGGCCGGCAGTGCACCAAGAAGGTCACTAAGAAAGGACCTAGCCAAGGTCCAAGAAAGGGGCAGAAAGGATACAAGGTCCGGGAAGCTTGAACCGGTGACGTTCCGCCGCGACAGTCGAGTACTCGGTGAGCAGTCAAACTAGTTGTTGGGTGTACCTGCAAGCACAACCAAGTCCCGAGGACGGTCAAAAATGGGGTGTCTACAAAATGGCAGTATATTACACGAGTAAAACCCTAGTGGATGTAGAGACCAAATACTTATCCATGGAGAAACTGACACTGGTCTTAGTAATGGCTTCCAAGAAACTGAACTATTACTTTCAAGCCCACAAAATTGTGGTATTAATTGAGCATCGTTTGAAGTCCCTGTTACATTAAGGAGATCTGACCGGCTAAATAGCTAGATGGGCAGTGGTGTTAGGCTAATATGATCTGGAATTCAGACCCAGAACAGTAATCAAAGGCCAGGTTTTGGCCGACTTTGTGGCCGAGTTCACACTTGGCGCCATCCTACATCAGGCTCCATTAAGTCGCAATTTAGGATGTCCAGGTGAACAAGAACAAACCTAGCTGGGGATAGCAGAACAAAAGAAAGAAGAGAAACTCAGGCCTTGCGATATTTACATCGGCGACTCTTTCCATCTGTTTGTTGATGGGAGTTCAAATTGTTAGGAAACGGGGGTAGGAGTAGTGCTAGTATTGCCAGATGGGCGGATGCTAGAACAATCTATTCGTTTAGGGTTTGAGGCCTCAAACAACGAAACAGAATATGAAGCACTGATCGCAGGATTGAAGTTGGCAGCAACAATGGAAACTGACGAGGTGGTGGTCTTCTGTGACTCCCAACTTATCGTCAACTAGGTAACAGGAAAATACGCAACTCGAGATGAAAGAATGATGGCCTATGTAAAGGAGGTTGTCAGGTTGGTAGCCTTATTCCAGGATTTCCGACTACAACAAGTTAGCCGAGATGAAAACAACTATGCTAATGCCTTGGCTAACCTGGCTAGTGCAATGAAATCAGGATAGGCAAGGACAATAATGGTTGACTATTTGTCAGGCCCAAGTGTAGAACCACTGAACACAAAGTATGAAGCAATATGTGTGGAGATGGGACCAAGTTGGATGGATGCGATAGTAGTGTTCCTTAGAGATGGGAAGTTGCTAGATGATCACAAAGAAGCATACAAGACCAGACTGAAGTCAGCGAGGTTCAGTCTGACGGTAGAAGGCCATCTCTATAGAATGTCTTTTTCTGGTCCCCTTTTGAGATGTGTGCATCCTTCACAAGTTGAAGACTTCCTGTATGAAATACACGAAGGAGTATGTGGAAGCCACGCAGGGGGCAGGTCACTTGCTCATAAGTCGTCAGCAACAAGAAGGATCCTAGAGAGGGCAAGCTTGGCCCAAATTGGAAGGGACCTTATAGAATTATCTCGATCACCGACAATGGGGCATATCGGCTTGAAGACAGTGAAGGCAAAGAGTTGCCAAGACGCTAGAATACTTGCAACTTGAAGTTTTTTTATCATTAGATTTTTAGTGTTTTAATTAACGTTTTTTGTTATTAGCCGAAATAATAATAAAATTTAAGCTCGATTTTTAATTTCAAACCTGTGTAATACGACTGACCAGTCCCTTAGGCGATGTTTCTAAGTGAAACATGATGAATAACTTAGACTTATTATATGAAAAAGTTGAATTATACTTGTATATAATAGAGTTGAACTGAGTTGGCGATGTTTCTGATTGAAACATAACGAATAACTTAGACTTATTATATGGCAGAGTTGAATTATACTTGCATATAACAGAGTTGAACTAAGTTGGCGATGTTTCTGATTGAAACATAACGAATAACTTAGACTCATTATATGACAGAGGTGAAATTATACTTGCATATAATGGAGTTGAACTAAGTTAGATTAACCTAGATCTGCCATATCGGTAGAATCAAACTCAAATTGGAACTAAGTGCATTTGAGTAATTTTAACAGAGGAACCAAGGTTGAGAACCTCGGTTAGTCTCTGTTCGAATCTAACCTCGACAACAAGATCATAGCAACATGCTTAATGAGAACCTAAGTGAAACTTAAGTTCACATTAGGGGGCAGAGAGCTAGAGAATGATGAGTAAAAGTTTAAAGTACCTAGGGACTTGTTGAAATTTTATAGAAAAATTTACAAGCTAGAGTTGGCTTAACACTTGTTGAAATTTTCAGAAAAATTTACAAGATGAAGATAAGCCGAGGTAATATTGCAAGAAGTACGTACGTACTTGCCGAGATAACCAGGTTACCAAACTTGATAAAAAATAAAACGTGAGATTGAAGTGGCAAGGTCAAAGAAACAACACTTGTAAAAAATTATTTCACAATATTAAGTATTAGGCCAAGGTCGAGATTGCACAGTTAAGGTATACTTAGAAGATATATCTGAGATACATTACCCCGAGGAGGTTGCATAGTTAAGGTGTACCTTTGAAGATATACAAAATTATTCAAAGTATGGAATGGTAAACACAGATATGAGAAAGAATGCATTCACACACTTAGAAGAAAGAAGAAAACATGCATTCAAAAGGCAACTTGTTTCAGAGTACAAAAAGGGCACATCGGCCAAATAAAAGCTAACATTGTTTGAAAGATAAAAGTACAAGGTAAAGAAAAAAGAAAAACTTCAAAATAGACTACTCGGCATCAGCAGTTGGTTGTGTGTCGGCCTCAGAAGACAACTGGGAAGTCTTTTCAATCGTTTTCTCAGCCTGGATCTCGGCATCAATGTAGACGTCCCCGAACGTCCCGGGAGGGAAATCCCGCCCCCGTTTTGTTCATTGGGTTCACTACAGTTCAGGACTCAATGTCACGGTCGTGTATCTAATCTCGCAGAGTGCAATGCAAGACCGATGAAATCATCAAAAAGTCCAAATCTGGCAAATCGTTTTTGAAAACAGATTTTTTTGAAAGAAGTGCCAAACATGGACTGCTTTGCCAGATACAGAGTCGCCACCTAAATAATTTATTTTGGGAAATTTAGGAAACCCTAACTCGTTGCCTAAGGCCACGTGTCCGTCATCACCAAAGTTGCCTCGGCTTGAGAACTTGGGTACGATTGGGAAAGGTCACTTCGTGAGCACCCCCGCTCGCCCGATCAAAGATCGGCCTCTACTAACCATGATATCTAATTTTGAAAAATATTATGCGATCTTATTCCGGTTATTAGCCTAGATTTCCTATGTGATGCGCACAACATACAAGTATAGACTGGATCACCTGAATTGGAACAAAACATTTCATGTTTGTTTTTTAAAGCGGTTTGCTACTCGCAAGTAGGCTAAAATGTGGATTTGCCACCCTCAGGTGGGCTTAGAAATCAAGATGATTTGCCACTATCTAGTGGACTTAAAACTCACAATTGATGAATTGTGCCACTCCAAATAACCCAACCTTCACCCACAGGCATTCAGGCAGTTATATCACATAAGCAATTAGCCTCATGGTAAGCATGCTACCATGGCAGTCACTCACACACATGCAAGGATGCTAAAGCATAAAACTTACCGAGTATTCCGAGCCAAAACAGAAACTAGTTAGAAATCAATGCATGATCCTAACTATACAGAAATGCCTAATGCAATACATGTAAAAATGCAAGTAAGATAGGCTCAGCTATTCTAAACATGGCATATGATGATGCTACAGCTAGCACATATTCAATTTGGAATTTGAAATACAAATGCAGTTAGTATGATGCGCCGAGCCCGGTGCATGCAATACAGATGAATGATGCAAACATGCTATCATACTGTATGCTAATTGAAACATGCCCTAATCTAACCATCATAAGCTGGTAAATAAAAGGGAGAAAGACGTGGGGTTGGAAAGCATACATCACACTCATGCACACTAATTACAATTGTGCCCTCACTCGAAGGGTCCGAAAGAATAATACAGTCCGAATGAATAGTACAGTCCGAATAAATAATTAAATATTACAAAACCCTAATTAATTAACAAATTAACTAGGAAAGCGATAAATCAGCATGCAAGCCTATGGACTACCTCAGCTCTGTTCCGAATGATGGAAGATGCATGCTTGAGTTGTCTGGCGCGAAAATCCATTACGATGCCCCGATTCGCTTCTGTTTGCAATTGTTTTCAGAATGCTGTGTAAGGCTTCGAAAAGCTGCTGATTTCTGATTTGCTGCAACAGAAAGCAACAAAGGGGCATGGCAAAGTATTTTCATATATACATGCATGACTACTCTTCAGGGAGTGTAGTCCTTGATCCTCGTGCCACCAATCACGCATCTCGATGCATGATGGCCGAGGAGTCGAATTGCACGACTCAATATGAAATGAATGCACATGAAAACACAATAAGACCTAAACTCCATCATGGGTAATCCGGAGTGTCAGCGACGGGGAATTGAGACACGTTCTGTCACTCGGAGTACGAAACGTCCCTCGTTTCCCGTGCTTGGGCTAACTCCTATCCCAAACACAATGCAAATGAGATGGCATACACAATGTGACTAACATACAACCTAGCATACACAATGCTATGAGATGGCATACACAATGCTCGATATAACATGGCATACACAATGCACTAACACGCAACCTAGCATACGTAATGCTATGAATTGAAAAGACATACACAATGCATAATGGACTTACACCAACATGAGTGGACCTCAGCCACACTCACATCAGTGGTCCTAAGATGAAAATGAGATAACCGAAATACGTGCACACATGCATGCAAACCGAGGACCGAACCTAAAGCATTAAATGCCACTCTACCAAAGCATGGCAAGGATGAAGCATGGCATTCAAACATGTAATTTTCAGCACTGAAACATAGTGCTAAATGGTCCCGAATCATGCAAACATGGCACCCGATGCATAAAGTAAGCCTCGAAACTCAAAACTAGGCACATGTATTGACTTGTAGCTATACAAAGCATGCAGTATTTGACCATGAAGCACAAAGACAGAGCCAAGGCAGTCCCAAAACATGAACATTTCTAGTTCAAAGCATGACCAAAAGATGCTAGCATGATGGACTAAAATAGCATGCAACTTTGACTAGCAAACATGGTTTACATGGCATGCATATGAAGCATATGAAATCCCATCAAACTAGAAAAAATCAGTGAATAAAATATGCCAAAATATGTCCAAATAATCACTGAAATGCAGCCAACATGTGCAAAAATGAGGGGCTTCTTTGGAAGGGCATAAAATGAGTAATTAAGCACATGCATCAAGGACACTTAGCATGGCACAACCAACTCTAGAAATCAAATATGACAGTCCTAAAACTCACCAAATTGACCCTGAAATTGGTCTAGGGAACATGCAAAGAAAGGCTTCTTTGAAGGGCCTTGAATGGGATTGGTCTACACATGCAACATAGACCTAAAACATGGAGAAATGGGCCTCGGACAGAGCCCAGGCAGACCTTAAAACCCTCAGAATGAGGCCTGGAAATTGACTTTGATGCACGAAAAATGGGGTCCCTTTGGGAGGCCCAAAAGATCCCCAAAGAAAACAAGGAGAGAGGGAGTCACCCCCCTCTAATTCTGGCCCTCAAAAATGCATCAAAGCCACTAAAAATCCGCTGGATTTAAGTGGCTAAGAGGCCAAACCATGGCCAATGCAAGTGCTCTAATACATAGCCTTAATCATGAAGGAATGAAGCATGCATAGGGAAAAATGATCCCAAAAAGAGAATAGACCTTAATCAAACATAAAGATGATATCAAAAAAAGATTTTTTTCAGTTTAGGTCGAGGTCTAAAATGGCTCACAAATAAGGCTAATGTATCATGCAAAAACAGCCCTAAAAGAGAGATTGAACAAACAGGGCAGCAAAAGGCCTCAAACAGCAAAGAGCCCTTCAACAAAGTTTAAGAGGGGCTCAAAACAAGATACTTTACAGTTTATGGAAAATCTTGAATATGCTCACAAGTAAGGCTAAAATATGATGCAAAAATAGCCCTAAAAGAGAGATAAAGGGAAAGGGGAAGTAGATGGCCTCAAACAGTAAAGATCCCTTCAACAAAGTTGAACAGGGGCTCAAAATAAGGTACTTCAAAGTTTGGTTCGAAGCCCAGAAATGCTCAAAAACAGGGCTAATATATCATGCAAAATAAGCCCCAAAAGAGGGATAAAGCACAAAGGGGGAGTAGAAGACTTCAAACAGAGAAAAGTCCTTAATAAAACATGAATATAAGCTCAAAATAAGACTTTTTTTAGTTTAGGATGAAGCCCAAAAATGTAAGAAAAAGGGGCTAAGATATAGAACAAAATAGTGAAAACAATAGGAGAATAGGAGCTTACCCTTGTAGCCCAACTTTCCAGCAGCCTTTGGTCCAAGGGAATGAGCTTTCAACCTCTGCAAATGACTTCCAAGGGGCTAGAATGGATGATGGTGGTGTGATGCTATGGGTTATAGTGTAAATGGACCAAGGAAGTTAGGGTTTTGGAGCTTGGAGTGGTAGAAATGGAGAGAGAGGTGTATATGCCTTAAGCAAAAGTGTCTAACCTAAGATACAAAGAGGAGGGCCTCTCTTATAGAGAAGAGAGGCCAAAGCTTCCCTTGGAAGTTTGAAAGATCCTCCATACACGTGTATGGAGGATGCCCTAAATGATCTCTAGCTGGCACAGCTGGATTACACTCAAAGAGAGGAAAAGCAATAAGCAAGCCGGCCAGTTCAAGTGGCCGGCCGACCATTCCCCCTGGTCGGCCGACCAGGGGTCAAAAGGTTCAAGAACAATTACTGGTCGGCCTACCCAAAAAGGTGGCCTCCCAGATGATTAGAACACAACCCTGTGGAGAAAAATCAAAAAATGTGACCCAAGAGAGAGAAAAACTAGCTTTTAAGCCAGGTTCAAAAGGGTCAAAGTGAATTACTGGTCGGCCTACCCATATTGGTGGCCTCCCAGATGAGGAGATCACCATGGTGGTATGAAAAGCCAGAAAATGTGGCTCAAAAGTGGGAAAAACCAGTTTTCTGTCTGAAAAATCGGCTTTTGGAGAGAGAAAATGAGAAAACTGGCTTTTCAGGGGAATAGGTGGCCGGCCACCATCCTATCACCTCCCTAACAGTGAAAATAGGGTCTCTACCAAAAATGGACCAAAACGGATGCAAAACGAAGGTTCGGGGGCCAAAACGCGCGGTCCGAGGCCCCGAAAATAGGCTGTTAGGCATCGGAAGTGGCGTATGACCACGGAGGTGGTCTCCTGGGCCACAGTGTCCCTCTAAAGGGAGGAAATAAGGTGTGTGCCAAAAATCGGAGCCAAGGGAGGTAGTTAAGCGATCCCGAACCGAGGCACACGATCGGAAATCGGGCTCCGAACGGAAAAAATGGCCTACGACCACTAAGAGATGGTCTACAAGACCTCTCCTTTCCTTCGAGAAAAGAAAACAAAGAAAACAGGACCTAGTTCGCAAGCCGAGGCAAGGCATAAAAAGAGCCCCGAAGTCTAGAGGCAAGGCTCGCAGCTTAGACTCTGAAACCTCAGGTCGAGCACAATATGCAACATCACTGAACGCTCAACTGGTAACGTCTGAGTCTTAAGATCGGTCAAAAATGGGGTGTCTATAGTTGCCCCTCTTTGACAGAACTCGGAAGTCATACGTGACGGGAGTGAATGTCAAAGCCCAGAGACGGCCCATTTTTGACAAGGCCGAAGACTTAAACAAACAGGCAAGATAACACAGATGTGCCCGCAGGCAGGGGCAAAATGCAAAATGATATGCACAACACCGGATGTAACTCATGATCATGCAAAGTAGCAAGCTGTAATGAAGCGCACACGCAACAGTTTTAAGAAAGAATGCAAAGCAACAACTACATTTCATGCAGTTTAAGAATGCGGAGAATTGTTCGATTTTTGCCACGTCTCACACGGAGAAGAAACAATACCTGCCCAATTCGTCTGGTCACACCAGCTTTAAATGAACCGTACATACAATATCGTGCCTGAAAGATGAAGAAACTCAACAAGTACAACATAGTTAGCAACATATGTTCAACACTACGCCGAATGCAGACAAACGAGATGTTGATGGGAAAGTGCATCGCAATGCGAGAGATACGTGCGTAACAACGCAAGCTAAGCGTGAGGGTATAATAATACCAATGAAACGTGCACAACAATGCAGGCGGTATGTATGAGAATGCAAGTGATGTGCATAATAATGCAGGATAAGTGCAAATTCGAATGCGTGTTTGACGTGAAACAACGAGCAAAGAAATGCAAATTTCGACGAGTGCGACTCAATCGTGACCTCCGGTTTACCTCCCGGAAGGGTCACAGCGTGCTTAAAAAGGATACATCTTGCTCTTGACAAGTGACGATAAAACACGTATCGAAAGTTGGAGTTGGAGTTCCTGCGGAGGGATTTCGCGACAAAAAGTGCACTTTTCTTGTACTTTCTCGGGTACTGAGGACTCCAATCTTCACCAAAATTTGCAGGGACCTTGTAGACCACCTTGGGAACACCACCGACCAGGTTTGGTCCCAGGGGGAGGTCACCGACCAGGTTGGAGTGCAAGGGGTGGTCGGCCTACTAGAAAAGGTGGCCGGCCGACCACCTAGCCCAAATCCGGGGCAGTTTGGTCTTTTTGCTCCCATTTCATTAAATACACAAAGCCAAACATCTTTTTCTCATAACATCAGGTCCGAAATCAGTCCCTCTCCCTTCCTAGAGCATTTTCTTTCTCAAATTTGCGCTCTATACGCGTTTTCCAACGCCCCACGCCAAGTTGTTTCGCGAAAACTTTCAGTTCTCTTCATTTTGAACCGATTAAAATTTGATTTTGGGGCTTCTTTTCTCATTTTCGTCACTTGAGGTAAGTTTGTCTCAATATTTGGAAGATTTCCTCGGGAGTTGACTTTTGTTGACTTTTTCATTTCCCGAGAGTTGACTTTTGTTGACTTTTTCCAATTTTGGCTCATTTCGCTCCTTTTTGCAGATTTCTTGAAATGGCAGGTCAATTTCCCCACGGCGGAGGTTCTCCAGGCGCCGGAGGCGAGCCAGACATCATGTCTTTGCATCCGAGGGTTCGCCCCTTCATCCCTAAGAGGTACGATCCTGCGACTCATGTCCTCCCTCGGGCGATTTTTTATCATTTTACCGACTTCGACCCTCGAGCTCCTGTAGACCTGCTATTGCGGGAGCCGGAGTCCCATCTTTCTCATGAGGCGCGAGAGGTATGTACTTCACTTTTTTACATTTCCTGCCTTAATTCTGCATTTTCCTTGCATTTCATGTTATGTATGCCTATTGCTCGTTCTGAACACATTCGCATGCCATGCTTCTGTTTATTTTAGCACACAACTTTTTCTGCACGTTTAGTCTATAACACAATACTCTGTCTTGAACACATAGCTCAATCACTTGAATCCCTGAAATCTGAACACGCAGCCCAAATTTAATTGTGAACACGCAGCCCATATTTGTTGAAAGTTGAACACGCAGCCCAAACTTTAAATTTCTGAAATCTGAACACGCAGCCCAAATTTGATTGTGAACACGCAGCTCACATTTGATTGAAAGTTGAACACGCAGCCCAAACTTTAAATTTCTAAAATCTGAACACGCAGCCTAAATTTGATTGCGAACACGCAGCCCACATTTGATTGAAAGTTGAACACGCAGCCCAAACTTTAAATTTCTGAAATCTGAACACACAACCCAAATTCGATTGTGAACACGCAGCCCAAACTTTAAATTTCTGAAATCTGAACATGTAGCCCACATTTGATTGAAAGTTGAACACGCAGCCCAAAACTTTAAATTTCTGAAATCTGAACACACAACCCAAATTTGATTGTGAACACGCAGCCCACATTTGATTGAAAGTTGAACACAACCCAAACTTTAAATTTCTGAAATCTGAACACACAGCCTAAATTTGATTGTGAACACGCAGCCCATATTTGATTGAAAGTTGAACACACAGCCCAAACTTTAAATTTCTGAAATCTGAACACGCAGCCCAAATTTGATGGTGAACACGCAGCCCACATTTGACTGAAAGTTGAACACGCAGCCCAAACTTTAAATTTCTGAAATCTGAACATACAGCCCAAATTTGATTATGAACACGCAGCCCACATTTGATTGAAAGTTGAACACACAGCCCAAACTTTAAATTTCTGAAATCTGAACACGCAACCCAAATTTGATGGTGAACACGCGGCGCACATTTGATTGAAAGTTGAACACGCAGCCCAAACTTTAAATTTCTGAAATCTGAACACACAACCCAAATTTGATTGTGAACACGCAGCCCACATTTGATTGAAAGTTGAACACGCAGCCCAAACTTTAAATTTCTGAAATCTGAACACGCAGCCCAAATTTGATGGTGAACACACAGCCCACATTTGATTGAAAGTTGATCACGCAGCCCAAACTTTAAATTTCTGAAATCTGAACACACAGCCCAAATTTGATTGTGAACACGCAGCCCACATTTGATTGAAAGTTGAACACGCAGCCCAAACTTTAAATTTCTGAAATCTGAACACACAGCCCAAATTTGATTGTGAACACGCAGCCCACATTTGATTGAAAGTTGAACACGTAGCCCAAACTTTAAATTTCTGAAATTTGAACACGCAGCCCAAATTTGATAGTGAACACGCAGCCCACATTTGATTGAAAGTTGAACATGCAGCCCAAACTTTAAATTTCTGAAATCTGAACATGCAGCCCACATTTGATTGAAAGTTGAACACGCAGCCCAAAACTTTAAATTTCTGAAATCTGAACACACAACCCAAATTTGATTGTGAACACGCAGCCCACATTTGATTGAAAGTTGAACACAACCCAAACTTTAAATTTCTGAAATCTGAACACACAGCCCAAATTTGATTGTGAACACGCAGCCCACATTTGATTGAAAGGTGAACACACAGCCCAAACTTTAAATTTCTGAAATCTGAACACGCCGCCCAAATTTGATGGTGAACACGCAGCCCATATTTGATTGAAAGTTGAACACGCAGCCCAAACTTTAAATTTTTGAAATCTGAACACACAGCCCAAATTTGATTAGGAACACGCAGCCCACATTTGATTGAAAGTTGAACACACAGCCCAAACTTTAAATTTCTGAAATCTGAACAGGCAGCCCAAATTTGATGGTGAACACGCGGCCCACATTTGATTGAAAGTTGAACACGCAGCCCAAACTTTAAATTTCTGAAATCTGAACACACAGCCCAAATTTGATTGCGAACACGCAGCCCACATTTGATTGAAAGTTGAACACACAGCTCAAACTTTAAATTTCTGAAATTTGAACACGCAGCCCAAATTTGATAGTGAACACGCAGCCCACATTTGATTGAAAGTTGAACATGCAGCCCAAACTTTAAATTTCTGAAATCTGAACATGCCGCCCACATTTGATTGAAAGTTGAACACACAGCCCAAAACTTTAAATTTCTGAAATCTGAACACACAACCCAAATTTGATTGTGAACACGCAGCCCATATTTGATTGAAAGTTGAACACAACCCAAACTTTAAATTTCAGAAATCTGAACACACAGCCTAAATTTGATTGTGAACACGCAACCCACATTTGATTGAAAGTTGAACACACAGCCCAAACTTTAAATTTCTGAAATCTGAACACGCAGCCCAAATTTGATGGTGAACACGCAGCCCATATTTGATTGAAAGTTGATCACGCAGCCCAAACTTTAAATTTTTGAAATCTGAACACACAGCCCAAATTTGATTATGAACACGCAGCCCACATTTGATTGAAAGTTGAACACACAGCCCAAACTTTAAATTTCTGAAATCTGAACAGGCAGCCCAAATTTGATGGTGAACACGCGGCCCACATTTGATTGAAAGTTGAACACGCAGCCCAAACTTTTAATTTCTGAAATCTGAACACACAACCCAAATTTGATTGTGAACACGCAGCCCACATTTGATTGAAAGTTGAACACGCAGCCCAAACTTTAAATTTCTGAAATCTGAACACGCAGCCCACATTTGATTGAAAGTTGATCACGCAGCCCAAACTTTAAATTTCTGAAATCTGAACACACAGTCCAAATTTGGTTGTGAACACGCGGCCCACATTTGATTGAAAGTTGAACACGCAGCCTAAACTTTAAATTTCTTAAATCTGAACACGCAGCCCAAATTTGATGGTGAACACGCAACCCACATTTGATTGAAAGTTGAACACGCAGCCCAAACTTTAAATTTCTGAAATCTGAACACACAGCCCAAATTTGATTGTGAACACGCAGCCCACATTTGATTGAAAGTTGAGCACGCAGCCCAAACTTTAAATTTCTGAAATCTGAACACACAACCCAAATTTGATTGTGAACACGCAGCCCACATTTGATTGAAAGTTGAACACGCAGCCCAAACTTTAAATTTCTTAAATCTGAACACGCAGCCCACATTTGATTGAAAGTTGATTTGATTTGCACACAGCACATTTCCTTTAATTGCATACAGTTTGTTCATTCCATTCTGAAACTTAATACATGTGCTCGTTATGAATACAGACATCCTCCCGCGTGACGCGGGGATACGGTTCTATTGCTGCGAGGGATTGGTACGTGAAGCTCCCGGAGGCTGTCCGCGATTGGGTTGATTTGGCAGGATTCGGGACCTTTTGTACCGGGATATCCCATTATCCAACTAGCCGGACATTGATGGGCGCCTTAGTGGAGAGATGGTGGGACACCACCAACTCCTTCCATTTCTCAACTGCCGGGGACATGACCATGACCCCATTTGACTTCACCGTTTTGACGGGCCTTGACATAGGAGGCTGGGCAATCCCTTACGACGAGGACATGGGCGAGTGGAAGGCAGCCTGGATTCATCTGTTGGGAGCCCGCCCACCAGTCGACCGATCTTCTGGCCGAGTCCGATATACCTGGTTTTCTACACAGTTCAGGGGGACTGAGCCCGAGACTCCTGAGGAGGTTGCACAGTATACCCGCGAGTTTTTGATGTTCCTTTTCGGGACCACTCTGTTCGCCGACAGGGGGAACACCGTTGGGCTATATTTGCTGAGTGCCTTGGTAGACCTCACACAGGTTAGTCAGTACGACTGGGGTGGCGCCAGCTTGGCTACCCTCTATTGCTATATGAGTGCGACCTCCCGCGGACGGGGGAACATAGTCGACGGCTATTGGAGAGCCTGTGAGGTACCTTCTGCCCTCTTGATTTACATTTCTGCTTTTCATTATCTGTACATTGCACACACGGCACACTTTATATTCTGTACTTGTATTCTGCTCTCAGCATTCTGTATTCAGATTCTGCACTCAACATTTTGTATTCTGATGGCTTTTGCCCTGTTTTCCACAGTTATGGGTCTTCGCGTACTTTCCGACGCTAGCCCCGGAGCTTGAGGTGGAGGCCCCTCTCATGACCCCATATTCGCTCGTCTTCGAGGGCCAGTACCGGTCGCGGCCCCGGGAGACTCCCCCTTACCTACAGTAGTATTTTGACACTGTGCGGGCGACCGAAGAATGTCAGAACTCTCAATTCTTCATGTGTTGATCTTTGATTTATTTTTCACATTTGCGATTTCTAACCGACTTATGCATTGGTCATCCGCAGATCTCATGGCAGCCCTGGGCGCCTCTGGGTGGGGATCTTCCATTCCAGTTTGCCGGAGGATGGGCCTCCTCCCAATATAGGATCTTGTTTGAGGGGCCAGTTGGTAGGGCCTGGTTCTTGGGGAACGCTTTCTTCGTCAGACTATGGGCTTTCCTGAGTCGAGTGTCCTTTCAACACCCCCAGACGATATGCGGCTCGCTGATAGGCTTACTCCCCAGGGTGTCATTGATGCCAGGCTAGGCATTGATGTACTACTGTATTTAGAGGATGGGGAGTACGCGACCTGCCGTCACACCTACTTGATGCCTCCATTGACATGTGTTCGTACTCCCTCGAGGAGGTCTACAGGCATGCCGTCTTCGAGTCGCACTCGAGCCAGAGACATTCCTTCGGCCGGTAGGGCTAGTACATCCAGAGGTGGGACTGGACTGGTCCCCCCGATTCCCCCGAATTATTGTGATGCCGGATCGCAGGTATCCCGACTGAGTTGACGGGATGGAGATACGGGGCTTCCTACCCAATTCCGCTAGAGCCTCCTATGCCAGATCATCCATACACCAGAGACCCTGACTCACCACCGGTATGTTTTACAGCTTTGCTTTATCACTCAGATACTTGGACATTCATTCATTCACTGATGATTTACATTTGCATTCGCAGCCCACCACAGAGTATGCTGAGGGGTTACTCGGGTTAGTGGCCTCGCTCGAAGGCATGGTCTTGCGGAGAAAGGTGCAGCTGTCCATCATGGGCGTCTCGGTACTGTTTAGTTTTCTTGCATTTATCATATTTCTAATGACATGCTGAGTTTGAACATTTGACTGCATTGATTGACCGACTGTATGCGGAGAGCACATCTGACACACACCACATTCATGTACTATATTTGCATACATCCGCTCCATGTAGCTTTCTATCTGTACATCCGATATACATATTTTGGCTGATTTATTCAAATTGCACTCTTTCTTTTTAGATGCCTCCGATATATACCAGACGACAGGCCGGGCCATCTGGGCCTTCTGGAGGAGCTGGGCCATCTAGGCCTTCTCAGAGAGCCGAGAGAGGGGAGTCGTCTCGCGGACGAGGTGGGCGCCGAGCACATATCATTGAGGAAGAGTCCAGTGAGGAGGAGGAGTCCGCGCATCGTCAGTCAGAGACATCTGCTGGCAGAGAGGATGACTCTGAGTCTGGTGCTGAGGGCAGAAATGATGCCGAGGAGGACCTCGAGGATGACAACTCTGACTCAGATGGCGATGATGGTGCTGAGGCTGTTCCGCAGAAGAGGACGAAGAGGGCCTCTTACTCCTGTGCTTGAGAGCATAGATGTTCCTGCTTTATTTGCCTTTTTTACTAGTAGTTGTAGCACATTGTACATTATTAGGCAGTTTTATTTTCTGTAAAACTTGTACCCTTGTTGTAAAATGTTGTAACAAAGGAAGCATGATGGAATGAAACAGCTTTTGTTCAAAAAAGTGTTGTATTTTATGTTCTTGCATTGCATCGCATTATTTTGCACAAAAATGAGATTGAATGGAAATCATGCATTTGAAAAATTGCCAAGTCAGGTAGTGAACCGACGCAACAATCAAAGCAACTTAACTTACTAAGAAAGGACAGAACCTTAGCAAGTTTACAACTCGATAAGCAAGACAAAACAATGTTGATAAACAAAGAGTAACAACTCAATACACAAAACTCGTCAACTCGACAAAGCTTAACAACTTGGTGAACTTGACAACTCGACAAACAAAACAACAACTCGATAAGCAAAACAATAACTTGATAGGCAAAACAACAACTCGATATGCAAGACTAAACAACAACTCGATAAACAAATACATTTCGGACGATCTGGGTGACGGAACGCATCCAAAACAGAGGAAAACTAGCACCTTTAAGGCCCCCAATGCATGGAAATGCTTGGAACTTTCTTCTAGAGGCTAGAATAAGACCAAAGCCACCATCCTCTTGATGGCCGACCACCTAAGGGAGCTAACCGACCAGCTTTTTGCATTGGAGGGAAGAGGGGTGGTCGGCCTGCCAGAAAAGGTGGCCGGCCGGCCACCTAGCTTGGCAACCACCAAATTTTTGACACGTGTCCTCTGAACAGTGCCTTATCCTCTTAAAAACTCCAGCCTCGTGGTTCTCTCATTTCATCTTAATTTTGCACCAAAATGGAAGCATTACTCACCCAAAATCTCACAGCTTGGATTGCTTCTCTAGATGGTTCGGAAAAGTTGAACTTTCGGGGCTTTGGCTTGAATGCACTATTCACGCTGAGCCGTACTTTGCTGCACATTCCGTTCCTCCATGCCGCGGCGAGGTTTTGGGATCCGGTAACACACGTCTTTAGCTTCGGCAGGCAAGAGATGTGTCCAACCTTCGAAGATTTTCAAGTTTTGATGGAGTCCAAGCGCAACGAGGAGATTTTGTCCCAGCTTCACTTCGGTCATGCCCAAGCTTTAGGACAGATGTGTGGGCTCACCATGCACGATGCTCGGTCTCTAATCTGCAACGGGGAACCGGATATCCTTGGCTTGATTCATCACTTTTCTGATGCCGGAAACCGCGGCGACCATCATTGGCAAGGTTTTCAGCAACACGCCCTTTGTTTGTGCATACTATCTCACTTTTTGCTTGCCCCGGGCTTTAGCGGATCTAGCATCCGTCTGATTGAAGTTGCTCAAGGCTTGAAAGAAGGAAAAAGCTGCATTGCCATGACATTGGACGAGACGCTGATGGGCTTGGATGCTTTCTATCGCCGAGAGACGACCAGATTCGCGGGAAGTCCACTACTGCTGCAGGTAATGTTTCCCACCCTTTCTCACATATATATTGCTCACATCACTCGGCCCTCAGGCTCGGTTTTTCTCACAAAACTTGTTTCTTACTTTTCTCTCATCGCACATCTCTTTATTCTTTATTCTCTCATTTTTCATCCCTCCCCAGGTATGGCTGATGGATAAATTACAGGTTGTGGACTCTTGCCCAGCCTACTCAATTCGCGGCTACTTCTTCCGACAACGACTAGTCGATGCCTTTGATGAGGGATGGTGGTTTGACTGGATGGGCAATTTGTCTGCGGATCGCATTGCTTGGCGCTGTCCTTGGCTCAATCTCCCGGCAATGAGCTATAGCATGTCCTGACAGACCGGGATCCAGTTGATTGGTCTGACTCACTGTGTGTTCTACTTTCCGTTCCGGATCCGGCGCCAGTTCGGCCATGATTAGACTTGCCCGCCAGAGGGGATAGAGTATCCTGCTGCATTCCCGGTTTGAGGCGCACAACTTGCCCGGTATGCCACAGCATGGAGGATTAGAGAGCTCCTGGCCCCTGCTCCCACTTTCAGTTGCACCTTGTCTGATGAGTGCTTGGATTGGCTTAATGAAGAGGCACAGGAAGGGCCCACTTTGGCATCAGAGGCTTCGACCAGCTCTGGGAGGGGGCGCAGGAACACCTGACTTAGCTATGCCCCGGATTTATTGCTTTGTTAGAACTTTCAAGTTTTCTTTGTGATTGTAATAGAAAACAACTTCAATACGTATGCAAGACTAGGAGAACTCTGTATTGAAATCAATGAAATTGAAGGTTGTAGGTACTGAAAATTTTCCACTTTGGTCCAAAAATGGTCTAAGTTGTAAAAAGATTAATTTTGAACAAAGTCAACTTTTATTAAAACTTTTCAAAACCATTTTCGATATGGATCAGAACTGGACATGTCTGAAATCTGTCACTGAGGTGCACAACCCTGGATCCCAGCAACTGGAAAGTTGCCCCTAATCTGAAGAGCACCGCGACACTGCACAGCAACGGAAAGTTGCCCCTAGTCTGAAAAGTAATGCACCGGAGATCATAACCGAACTCTTGAATGCTGAATAGACAAAGATAGCCGAGATGATCAAATGGACAAAGTTGATCGGGGAAAAGTTTATGGCTGAACTTCAGGATGAAGTTGCCTACGTATCCCAAAGATGGGAATCAAGCCTTACGTAGTTCAGGCTTAAGGTACACTCGGGTATTAACCTCTCCTTTTGCGCTCTAACTTTTGCCGAGGTCGCCCTTTGCGGGTTTTCAACCTTGTGAGCTCAGTTTTTATATTTTCCAATTTTTTCAATGCTCTAACTTTTGCCTAGGTCGACCTTTCGGGTTTTCGGCCTAGTGAGCCTCTTAGGGGTAACATTTCTTCAACTTGTCCATGTTGATCGGTTATGAGAACTCCAAGCCATCTAGGTCCATTAGAACCACAGCTCCACCTGACCAGATTGACTTGATGATGTAGGGACCAGTCCAATTGGGTCTGAACTTGCCCCTTGGGTCGTGGATGGGAGCTCGGTTGTCTTTGAGTACCAAATCTCCTTCTTTTAGATTTCTGGACTTAACTTTCTTGTTGAAAGCCCGGACAATTCTGCGCTGATAGCCTTGAACATGGTACAGTGCTTTCAGTCTGCGCTCATCAAAAAGCATGAGTTCTTCAAATCTGTTCTGTTGCCAATTTGCATCGGCTATCTGACACTTAGCCAGCACTCGCAAAGACGGAACCTCAATTTCAATAGGTAGAATGGCCTCCATCCCATAAACTAATGAATACGGAGTCGCCCCAGTAAAAGTTCTAATTGAAGTCCGGTACCTCCACAGAGCAAACGGCAGCTTGTCTGGCCAATCCCGGTAGGTTTCCACCATCTTCTGCAATATGTGTTTGATATTCTTGTTGGCGGCCTCAATTGCTCCATTGGTTTGCGGCCGGTATGTAGACGACTTATGAAAAGCCACGCTGTATTTCTCCAACAAGTCTATCACTTCCTTCTTGAAGTGGGAACCATTATCTGAAATGACCTCGTTTGGGACCCCATAGCGACAGATGATGTTGTTCCTGATGAACTTTGCAACATGCAGAGCCTTCAACACCGCATAGGATTGGGCCTCAACCCACTTCGTGAAATAATCTATCGCGACGAGGATGAACTCATGCCCGTTAGACCCCTTCGGAGTGACAGCCCCGATCACATCGATTCCCCAAACTGAAAATGGCCATGGCGAAGTCATATTATACAACTTTGATGGCGGGATGTTTATGCGGTTTGCATGGATCTGACATTTGTGGCATCACCGAACAAAGCCGATACAATCCTCCTCCATGGTGGACCAGTAGTAACCCTGTCTAAGGATCTTCCATGCCAGCATTACCCCGTTCATATGCACACCGCATTCTCCTCCATGGATGGCCTCCATCAGGCGTTTTGATTCTTCAACTTCAACGCATAACTTATGCATTCCCAGATGACCTCTCTTGTACAATTTACCTCCGCAGATGATGAATTGAACAACTATTCTTCTGATTGCCCTTTTATCCTTGGCATTTGCCCCTGGTGGATACGCCTCTTTCTCTAAGAAGTTTCAAATGTCGTAATACCAGTGGTTCTCATCTTGAACCTCGTCTATAGTAGCAATTGACTCGTAAGCTGGCGCAAACTTCTGGTCAATAATGACTGGACGCATCTAGACTCCGAACGGGATGTCTATCATGGAAGATAGAGGTGCTAGTGAATCTGCGAACCTGTTGTTCTCTCTTGCTAGATGAGCAAAGTTTAGCTTCTCAAACCGAGGAATTAACAAGTCCAGGGCCTGATGATACATCAACATCTTTTCTTCTTTGACTTTCCAATCTCCTTTCGCTTGAGATACGACAAGGTTCGAGTCCCCGATGACGTCCAACCGTTTTGCCCCTAGTTCCAGGACTGTTTCTAGGCCGGTAATGCATGCCTCATACTCTGCTTCGTTGTTCGAGACTTTGAATCGGAGCTTGAAGGCTAGAGGGATACGGGAATTGTCGGGTGCTATCAGCAACACTCCTATTCCATACCCATACTGGTTGGACGCTCCGTCGAAATACATCATCCAAAACTCGTCGTCGCTATGCAAAATGGCCTCATCTGGGAATAAGTACTCAACTGCTTCACCCCTTTCCACTGGATGATTGGCTAAGAATTTTGCTACTGCTCTTCCCTTGACCGACTTGCGCGTCACATATTTTAGATCGAATTCGGAAAGCAACAACAACCAACGAGCTAGCCTACCCGTAAGTGCCGGTTTCTCGAAGAGGTATTTGATGGGATCTAATCTCGAAACCAACATTACAGAGTGAGCTAACAGGTAGTGCCGCAGCTTCCTGGTAGCCCATACCAAGGCTAAGCAAGCCTTCTCCAATGGTGTGTAGCGAGTCTCATACTCCAGCATCTTCTTGCTCAAATAATAGATGGCCCTTTCCACTTTGTCTTCTGATTCTTGCGCGAGCATGCAGCCCATTGTGGTCTCAGTCACTGAAAGGTACAATATCAACAGTCTTCCCGATTCTGGTGGTGACAACACAGGTGGGTTCTGTAAATATTCCATGATCTTTTCAAAAGCGGCTTGGCATCGGCCGTCCCACTAGAATTTCATTCCTTTCTTCAGGTGACCAAAAAGTGGTTCATAAGTCAAGGTTAATTTTGAGATAAACCGTCTTATGAATTGCACTTTACTTAGAAAGCCTCGCACCTCCTTTTCAGTCCTTGGTGGTGGCATTTCTAGGATGGCCTTGATTTTGGAAGGGTCGACTTCGATACCCCTCTGTGTAATGAGAAACCCCAGCATTTTCCCCGCTATAACACCGAACGTACACTTCTGAGGGTTCAACCGCAACCGAAATTCTCTGATCCTTTGAAAGAACTTTTGCAAGGCGATGAAGTGGCCCTCTCTTTCCTTGGACTTGACAACCATGTCGTCCACATACACCTCAACCTCTTTGTGGATCATGTCATGTAATATTGTGGTCGCGGCTCGTTGATATGTAGCTCCAGCGTTCTTCAGCCCAAATGGCATCACTCTGTAGCAGTAGGTCCCCCACGGGGTGGTGAAGACAGTCTTTTCTCGGTCTTCAGGTGCCATCACTATCTGGTTGTAGCCTGAAAAGTCATCCATAAACGAAAGCAGAGCACGCCCCGCAGTGAAGTCCACTAACTCATCAATGTGAGGTAAGGGAAAGTTGTCCTTCGGACTAGCTCTGTTCAAATCCCTAAAATCCACACATACTTGGATCCTACCATCCTTCTTCGGCACTGGAACGATGTTGGCTAACCAAGTCGGGTATTCGGATACCAGCAGGAAGCCTGCATCAATTTGCTTGGTGACCTCTTCCTTAATCTTGAGGGCCCAGTCTGGGCGGATCCTCCTGAGTTTTTAACTGGTCGGGCCTCAAGGTCAAGAGGGATTCGGTGCTGTACAATCTCAGGATTGATTCCAGGCATGTCTTTGTAGGACCACGCGAAAACATCTTTGAAATCTTTTAATAAAGCGACTAAGCGCTCGCATTCCTCCGAAGACAACGTGGACCCGATCTGGACCAGCTGCGGGTCCTCCTCAGTACCGACATTCACGGTAGTGATTTCATCCATTAAGGGCTTAACAAATCTTTCTTACTCTTGATCAATTAAGCGTTGCAAAACCGGAGGAATTTCTTCCTTGTCGTTTTCATCAAAATTTTGAAAGTCTGAATTAATAAAATAAATCAAGGGCACAGAAAAGTACTCAGAAACCACAGCTACTTGATTCTCATTAAGCACATCCAAATCGTCTGATTCCTCGGTTACAACAGACTCAAAAGAGAAAGAAAAAGACGACCTGGACAAGATTGTGACATCCGGGTTATGATCCCCAGGATTACCAGACTCAGACTCAGTCGAGCTGGAACCTAATTCCGACTCACAAGATTCGGTGGAATCAGATTCCACCTCACTACCTGACCCAGTGCTGCTGGACAAAAATCCCTCTTCATACTGCCAAATGAGAGATGGTGCGATAGATGCATCCAAAATGTTTGCTGGTAGGCTCGCAGCCGTTCCGTTCCCGATCATGCATATCGAGAAGTTATCCCCCAAGCACTTCTGTTCGGTCGGAGGATCTGAAAGTAGACATGCCAGCGCTACCCCCATTTCACTTTCGGCGTCCTCAGACTCCACTTTCCTGCTCTGCTCAACCTCAGCTATTGGGTCTGTCTGCTCTCCGGCAACGTCATCCCCAGGTAACTGCAGGTCAAAGAAGATCTCAAACCCCGGCACGCGCTTCCTCTCCGTGTTCAGCCATGGCTCTAGGAAGCCATAGAACGGAAAGTCCTCCCCCTCCCGGACGAAGCGTCCGTTTAGGGTACCCTAAATGGGCCGGTGCATTAAGTCAAAAGGCTTCCCCGCCTTCTTTGCTCTGGCTCTCCCAGCCATCTCCTTACCCTTCCTTATCCAATCCTCTTTGGTGGGCAGATAACCCAAACCAAAGGTATGTGGATTATGTGGCACCTCGGCCGATGCTGCGACGCCCTTCTGACCTCTCTTTCCCAATCCCATCCCGGGGATATGTTGAAGCTTGTTCATGAGGTATACCGATTGAGCACTGACATACACCCCCTCATTAACAGCTAAGATGTTCTGTACGACCCTGGCCTCAACTAGGGTAAAACCGGATAAGAACACATCCTCTATACCGTGCTCAATTTCCAAAACTGGCGTAGATACTTCCGGCTGTGGATGGATCGATGAATTCCCAAAAACAATGGCTACTCCCTTTCCATGGGGGTATTTCACCATTTGATGCAAGGTAGAAGAAACTGCCTTCACTTGATGCAGCCACGGTTGCCCCAAGAGCAGATTGAAAGTGGCGGGAACCTCTAGGATGTGAAAGTCAATTTCATGCTGCCCCGGCCCAACCTTGGTTTGAATTTTTGCTGTCCTCATGACTTCTCTGCTTGTGTTGTCGTATGCCCGAATCACCTGGACTGTTGGCACAAAATCTGCAGTCTTCAAGCCAATTGCATAGGCCGTCCTCGCTGGACATACATTGATGGTGGACCCTGTGTCGACAAGCACCACGGGTATCCATTTGTTTCTGCACTCCGCGGAGATGTAGAGTGGCTTGTTGTGGTTCGCACCCTCAGGTGGCAGTTCTTTGTCAGAAAAGGTCAACATCGGGGTAGCTCCTCCCGAAAAAACTAAGCCCACCAGCTGTTCGGGCGTGGTGTCTATAGAGAGCTTGGCCTTGTCCATGGCCGATATGACAACTTGTCGATGCACTCGCGATGCCATAAGCAGTCCCCAGATGGAGATGTCTGCTTGTATCTTCTTTAACTGCTTCAGTACAGCCTCTTTTTCGACTTGCTTCTCTTTCTATCCCTCAGCTTCCTTATCCTTCCTAGATGCCTCCGGCTGGTCTAGGTGCGGGGGCTTGAAATACCCGCCCGCTTCTCGTCACATGATCGACCTCACCGATATACCAAGTATCATCTGGCTGATTACTCGCCCAATCCTCGTCCGTGTGGGCAAGACATAAATCATCGTCTTCCCACCACATTCCGTCGGCAGCCAACAGACACCTGTCTGGCTCCAGTTCAATTGTACTCGCAGTACTCTCCGTCCACATGCTCACAACATTCTCTATCTTCGTGCACACAGCACTTTCAGTCCCCTCAGGGCCCTTAGCTTTCCTAATTCTCTCAACATCCTCAAACCTTTCTTGTTCCAGCTGCATCAGTACAGCTGGTTGTTCAATAATTCCTATATTCATAATGCCCAAGTCTCGAGCGGAATTCTTAGCACCGGCGCTCTCCGGCGATTCATTCTGACTTTCGGTCCTTCTGGCCACCACTGATATGCTCACCCCTGCCGGGCCCTGCTCCAATTGAGCTTCGTCAACAACATCTGGTAAGTCATCAAGCCACCCAGTAGCCTGTGTCGATTCCTCATAATCAAACCAATCGACTGCCGCGCCTCCCGGATCTTGATCGTTGAAAAATTGGAGGTTGGCCAAGTCCTCTTCCACAACCGTCAAATCATCTGTCCCCTGCTCAAATCCATCTCCTCGGATCACACACAGCTCTGTCCTCTCTAGCAATTCAATATTAGGCTCAAACTGGCCTGCTGGCAGAATGTAATCACTCGGATCGTAGACTTCCCCAGCGACACTCCCAGACTGCTCAAACCCTGATTGAAAAATTCCATCCTCCTCCAAAATCTCCTCTATCCTATCTTCGCCAGTCACCACCATTGGCTGGGGTTGGATTCTGGAGATGTCCAACATGCACAAAAAGCCAGTGCAATCAGGAAGGAGCACCTTCGGCTTAGGCAGGTGGGAAGCAGTGATATATATGCTGGGATCGTAAGACACGACCCCAGTCTGGATGAAGTTGATTCTTTTGGGAGGTGGAGCTTGGTTGTGCGGTGGGAGAGTGTTTGTTGTGACATTGGGTTTTTCTGGAGGTACAATCACCTGCTTGTCAATGAGGTCTTGAATCTCATGACGCAATCTATAACACATTGGTCAGTGTCATGACCGTGTTGTTGGTGATATGCGCAGTATTTTGCCGGGTTATGAGAAGGAGGGAGTGGATTTGGCAATGGCCTCGGCTCCAGGGGTTTTAAGTGCCCTTTCTTGATTAATACCGCTAGAGCCTTGGACAGGGGCATATACAGTGGGGTGAAGGTTCTTTGGCCTTTGGGTTGGAATCGAGTGGTTTGTGTGTTACTTCCGGACGCACCGGAGAAAGGTGTAGCTGCCATGGGTCTTGGAAAGGGAGGTGGAATGGTGGTGACTACGCTTACTTCAGAAGCTCTGGCATTTGTGGCATTGCTGGTGCCTGTGTTGTTGTTGCGGTTGAAAGTTCTTCGGGGTTGTTCTCTATCTTGGTCAATCAGACCCTGTTTCATTGCATCTTCAATTTGTACCCCCATTTCATGTAGATCTGAAAAAATGGGAAAGGGGAGCACAATCATTTTTTGCATCAGTTTTGGCTGGAGATTGCGCACAATCATCCTGATTTGGTCTTTGTCGGTAAGCCTCAGGGTCATCATCGAAGCCTTCGCCCTCCACCGAGTTACGAAATCCGAGAAGCTCTCCTTAGGCTCCTGCCTTGTTGTTTCGAGATCTCGGGTCGTAATCTCGATTTGGGTATTGTAAGAGTATTGCGCTACAAAGGCCTCGGCCATTTCATCCTAACTCCGCTTGACATCATCCTCTAACTTCGCATACCAGATAGCGGCCACACCCGACAGAGTCCGGCCGAATAGTGAAAGCTTTTGTGGTCTGGTGAGGCCCATTGGCCATAGTATATCTGAAAATAGCCGGAGATGCACCATGGGGTCCCCCGATCCGTCGAAACGATCAATTTGCGGCATTTTAAACCTATCCGGCAGTGTCACAGCCACGTCGGTATATCCGTCCTCGATATCCGGGATAGCCTTTACCCCTTGGGATTTCTTGAACAACTTCTCAAACTTGCTCAATTTCAGTGCTGTATGGTCTACCTCGAACTCGAAGGGAGAGTCCGGTTGATTGACAGGCGTGGGAGCCTTAGATAGCTGGGGCAGAATTAGGGGCGGAGCTGGCCCCGTTGGTATGTCCGTATCTGCCTGGACATTTGGTGCCTCTTCGGGTGCCGGGATTCCTGGTGGGGGAGGAACTGGGTGTGAAGCAGATGCCCCAGTTTGTTGTTGTAACCTGGAAATTAACTCTGCCTGCTGGGCCATGATCTCGGCCTGTTGTTTAGCAAATTCATCCCGGCGAACAACATCCTGCTGCATGGCTCTCATGGTGTCTTGCATCTGACGCATTATTTCCTCAACTCCTGTCGGTCCCGCCATGCTGCCCTGATCTGTCTGGACTACTGGCAGGTCTATCTCTATAGCAATAATTGGGATCTCAATCCGACTGTCCACGGATGGGGTAATCCGCTGCTCTGGCAACCTCTACTCAGATACACTGCGCCTTTTCGACCTCTGTCTGATAACCGGGGGTAGAGAGTGGAACACTGGTTGTCTGTCGACCAGATCCTCAGATCGATTGAGTCGGCGACCTCTTGTCCAGAGTGCTCGGGAAATATCTGCTTGGTCTGGCGCAATTGTGCTAAACTACCTAGCAAAAAGATAAATAAACCAATAATAAAGAAATAAACGAGCAGACAAACGGATAGCATAATGGCGTAAATAAACACAACACACAGTCGGGTATAATTAAAACGCGATTGATACACTGTTCAAAGGCTGATCATTATTCCCAAATCACTACTCCCAAATCGCTGTCCCTGGAACTGAATCTGATACCCGCAGATAGCTGATTCCAAAAATATTGAATTGGCGCCCGCAGGCCCTTGATACCCAGAAATACTGAACCGATGCCCACAGGCCTGATACCCAGAAACACTGAACTGGTGTCCGCAGGCCCTGATGCCCAAACTTGCAAACTGATACATGCATTCGTATAGAGACGCACTCTAAAAGCACATAACAAACAAGTGAGAGCCAAAACACCCCTATGTTGGGGTAAGGTTTCCTTGTCCTATTTTGTCAAGAGCTAGGGTTTCACTATGCACGCAGCGGTTTCAAACAACCTATAAACGGGTAAGCAACCTGTCCTAGTTTGGAATGGTCACTATGAATTCCGAATATGCACTAGGTCGAATGGTCAAAAGGGTGCCTCGGTAAAATCGGGGTTTGTGCTCCCATACTGGCAGAGCCCGTAACCGGTCAGCCTTATGGCATGCTTCTCAAAGCGAGCCTCCGGCAAACCGTTCAGGAATAGCAGATGACAAACACAGTGTCCTAGACGCACCAATGCACATGCAATGCAAAGAAACACAAAAGTGCAATCAAAACAAGATATCATGAGTTCGAGTCAAGTTCTCTAATTCCCTAGCGGAGTCGCCAGAAATTGTAGACATCCCCGAACGTCCCGGGAGGGAAATCCCGCCCCCATTTTGTTCATTGGGTTCACTACAGTTCAGGACTCAATGTCACGGTCCTGTATCTAATCTCGCAGAGTGCAATGCAAGATCGATGAAATCATCAAAGAGTCCAAATCTGGCAAATCGTTTTTGAAAACAGATTTTTTTGAAAGAAGTGCCAAACATGGACTGCTTTGCCAGATACAGAGTCGCCACCTAAATATTTTATTTTGGGAAATTTAGGAAACCCTGACTCGTTGCCTAAGGCCACGTGTCCGTCATCACCAAAGTTGCCTCAGCTCGGGAACTTGGGTACGATTGGGAAAGGTCACTTCGTGAGCACCCCCGCTCGCCCGATCAAAGATCGACCTCTACTAACCATGATATCTAATTTTGAAAAACATTATGCGTTCTTATTCCGGTTATTAGCCTAATTTACTATGTGATGCGCACAGCATACAAGTATAGACTGGATCACCTGAATTGGAACAAAACATTTCATGTTTATTTTTTAAAGCGGTTTGCTACTCACAAGTAGGCTAAAATGTGGATTTGCCACCCTCAGATAGGCTTAGAAATCAAGATGATTTGCCACTATCTAGTGGGCTTAAAACTCACAATTGATGAATTGTTCCACTCCAAATAACCCAACCTTCACCCACAGGCATTCAGGCAGTTATATCACATAAGCAATTAGCCTCATGGTAAGCATGCTATCATGGCAGTCACTCACAAACATGCAAGGATGCTAAAGGATAAAACTTACCGAGTACTCCGAGCCAAAACAGAAACTAGTTAGAAATCAATGCATGATCCTAACTATACAGAAATGCCTAATGCAACACATGCAAAAAATGCAACTAAGATAAGCTCGGCTATTCTAAACATGGCATATGATGATGCTACAGCTAGCACATATTCAATTTGGAATTTGAAATACAAATGCAGTTAGTATGATGACCGAGCCCGGTGCATGCAATACAGATGAATGATGCAAACATGCTATCATACTGTATGCTAATTGAAACATGCCCTAATCTAACCATCATAAGCTGGTAAATAAAAGGGAGAAAGACGTGGGGTTGGAAAACATACATCACACTCACGCACACTTATTACAATTGTGCCCTCACTCGGAGGGTCCGAAAGAATAATACAGCCCGAATGAATAGTGCAGTCCGAATAAATAATTAAATATTACAAAACCCTAATTAATTAACAAATTAACTAGGAAAGCGATAAATCAGCATGCAAGCCTATGGACTGCCTCAGCTCTATTCCGAATGATGGAAGATGCATGCTTGAGTTGTCTGGCGCGGAAATCCATTGCGATACCCCGATTCGCCTCTGTTTGCAATTGTTTTCGAAATGCTGTGTAAGGCTTCGGAAAGCTGCTGATTTTTGATTTGCTGCAACAGAGAGCAACAAAGGGGCATGGCAAAGTATTTTCACATATGTATGCATGACTACTCTTCAGAGAGTGTAGTCCTCAATCCTCGTGCCACCAATCACGCATCTCGATGCATGATGGCCGGGGAGTCGAATTGCACGACTCAATATGAAATGAATGCACATGAAAACACAACAAGACCTAAACTCCATCATGGGTAATCCGGAGTGTCAGCGACGGGGAATTGAGACACGTTCCGTCATTCGGAGTACGAAACGTCCCTCGTTTCCCGTGCTTGGGCTAACTCCTATCCCAAACACAATGCAAATGAGATGGCATACACAATGTGACTAACATACAACCTAGTTTACACAATGCTATGAGATGGCATACACAATGCTCGATGTAACATGGCATACACAATGCACTAGCACGCAACCTAGCATACGCAATGCTATGAATTGAAAAGGCATACACAATGCATAATGGACTTACACCAACATGAGTGGACCTCAGCCACACTCACATCAGTGGCCCTAAGATGAAAATGAGATAACCGAAATGCGTGCACACATGCACGCAAACCGAGGACCGAACCTAAGGCATTAAATGCCACTCTACCAAAGCATGGCAAGGATGAAGCATGGCATTCAAACATGTAATTTTCAGCACTGAAACATAATGCTAAATGGTCCCGAATCATGCAAACATGGCACCCAATGCATGGAGTAAGCCCCGAAACTCAAAACTAAGCACATGTATTGACTTGTAGCTATACAAAGCATGCATTATTTGACCATGAAGCACAAAGACAGAGCCAAGGCAGTCCCAAAACATGAACATTTCTAGTTCAAAGCATGACCAAAAGATGCTAGCAAGATGGACTAAAATAGCATGCAACTTTGACTAGCAAACATGATTTACATGGCATGCATATGAAGCATATGAAATCCCACTAAACCAGAAAAAATCAGTGAATAAAACATGCCAAAATATGTCCAAATAATCACTGAAATGCAACCAACATGTGCAAAAATGAGGGGCTTCTTTGGAAGGGCATATAAGGGGTAATTAAGCACATGCATCAAGGACACTTAGCATGGCACAACCAACTCTGGAAATCAAATATGACAGCCCTAAAACTCACTAAATTGACCCTGAAATTGATCTAGGGAACACGCAAAGAAAGGCTTCTTTGAAGGGCCTTGAATGGGATTGGTCTACACATGCAACATAGACCTAAAATATGGCAAAATGGGCCTTGGATAGAGCCAAGGTAGACCTCAAAACCCTTATAATGAGCCAAGGTAGACCTTCATAGTTTGGCTCGAAGCCCAGAAATGCTCAAAAACAGGGCTAATATATCATGCAAAATAAGCCCCAAAAGAGGGATAAAGCACAAAGGGGGAGTAGAAGACTTCAAACAGAGAAAAGTCCTTAATAAAACATGAATATAAGCTCAAAATAAGACTTTTTTTAGTTTAGGATGAAGCCCAAAAATGTAAGAAAAAGGGGCTAAGATATAGAACAAAATAGTGGAAAAAATGGGAGAATAGGAGCTTACCCTTGTAGCCCAACTTTCCAGTAGCCTTTGGTCCAAGGGAATGAGCTTTCAACCTCTGCAAATGACTTCCAAGGGGCTGGAATGGATGATGGTGGTGTGATGCTATGGGTTGTAGTGTAAATGGACCAAGGAAGTTAGGGTTTTGGAGCTTGGAGTGGTAGAAATGGAGAGAGAGGTGTATATGCCTTAAGCAAAAGTGTCTAACCTAAGATACAAAGAGGAGGGCCTCTCTTATAGAGAAGAGAGGCCAAAGCTTCCCTTGGAAGTTTAAAAGATCCTCCATACACGTTTATGGAGGATGCCCTAAATGATCTCTAGCTGGCACAGCTGGATTACACTCAAAGAGAGGAAAAGTAATAAGCAAGCCAGCCAGTTCAAGTGGCCAGCCGACCACTCCCCTTGGTCGGCCGACCAGGGGTCAAAAGGTTCAAGAACAATTACTGGTCGGCCTACCCAAAAAGGTGGCCTCCCAGATGATTAGAACACAGCCCTGCGGAGAAAAACCAAAAAATGTGACCCAAGAGAGAGAAAAACTAGCTTTTAAGTCAGGTTCAAAAGGGTCAAAGTGAATTATTGGTCGGCCTACCCATATTGGTGGCCTCCCAGATGAGTAGATCACCATGGTGGTATGAAAAGCCAGAAAATGTGGCTCAAAAGTGGGAAAAACCAGTTTTCTGTCTGAAAAATCGACTTTTGGAGAGAGAAAATGAGAAAACTAGCTTTTCAGGGGAATATGTGGCCGGCCACCATCCTATCACCTCCCTAACAGTGAAAATAGGGTCTCTACCAAAAATGGACCAAAACAGATGCAAAACGAAGGTTCGGGGGCCAAAACGCGCGGTCCGAGGCCCCGAAAATAGGCTGTTAGGCATCGAAAGTGGTGTATGACCACGGAGGTGGTCTCCTGGGCCACAGTGTCCCTCTAAAGGGAGGAAATAAGGTGTGTGCCAAAAACCGGAGCCAACGGAGGTAGTTAAGCGGTCCCGAACCGAGGCACACGGCTGACGGTTCCAAAAACCGAAAACCGGGCTCCGAACGGGAAAAATGGCCTACGACCACGAGACGTAGCCTACGGCCACTGAGAGATGGTCTACGAGACCTCTCACTCCCTTTGGGAATAGAAAACAAAGAAAACAGGACCTGGTTCACAAACCGAGGCAAGGCACAAAAAGAGCCCCGAAGTCTGGAGGCAAGGCTCGCAGCCTAGACTCTGAAACCTCAGGTCGAGCACAATATGCAACATCACCGAGCGCTCAACTGGTGACGTCTGAGTCTTAAGGTTAGTCAAAAATGGGGTGTCTACAATCAATTTCTTCGATTGTTTGATCAATGCTCTTCCCGGCAACAGGTACCTCGGACGAAGCCTTCTTGGGAGAGGCATTTTTTGAGACCTTGTCCTCCTCATCCTGAGTTAAGTCCAGGACTTGCTCATTTAGAGTTGGGGACTTGGCCTCAGTAGAAACTTCAGCATCAATTGCCACATTGGCCTCTTCGTCCTCTTCTTCATTTTCATCTTCTTCTCTTTCTTCTTTCTCCCCATCCTTAGCCTCAGATTGGCTTGAAGCGGGAAAGAATGGCACTGCAAGTCAGCTTTCGTCATGAAGGGGAGAATCCTCGGGGACAGCCAACTCCTTCAGAGCAGCTATCCAACCAAGGGTGTAACCCTTGTTGCATGCCTGTCTGACTTGTTTCTTGTACTCCTCGCGAACATCGGCTGCCATCTTGGCGTAGGCCTTCTCGTCCGCTGCTTTGATTTTGGCGTCTTTTGTGGCCAAGGCACTTCGGAGCTCTGCTTGGGCTTCGGCAGTGCCTCTTTTATTTCATCTTTGAGGACCTCAGCAACAGCCTTTGCAGCACTGGTCTTTTCTTCGGCTTGATCTTGGGCTTGTTTAGCTGCCTTGGCCTGATCTATCAGGACTTTCATTTTGGCCTCGGCGTTGTTTAAGGACTTAACTAAGCCAGCAGCCTTCTTGGTCTTGTGGACCAGCTCCTTCTTCAAGTCTTCTACCTACATCGCAAATGAGTCGGCGTGCTGGATTGCGTAAAAGAAATGGAAAGAACAAAATTAGTAAACTCTTTCAGTATGAAAACAGAGAATGGAGAGTACCAAGTGCTAAGAGTTTACCAACATAGAGTGCTGCACTATCAGAGCGAAATTCTCATAGTCGCTGACCTCGGCCATACGATTGAGGTCATTGGGAAAAAGCAATATAGTGGAAAGGGCTACGTCGACCTCAATGTCAACAGCACTATCACCGGTTCTGACTGGCTTGTTCTCGATCATGATAGATGGGGCCCAAGGGTGATCAGCTTTAAGTGAACCTAAGGTGGCTACAGAGTCCGACCTCGGCTTCTTTAACTTAGCAGTTTTAGAGGGGTCATCCTCAGCAGGTCTCTTTTCGACGGCAGAGCTAGTTTTCTCAATCTCGACAAGCTTTAAGAATGGAACTGTATCTTCATATTCAACTTGGGTGAAAGAGGCTTTTGCCTTGGCCCTCTTTACCCTTTTTTTTTTTTGGTTTGGCTTGGGATTATGATAGTGAAGATTGGACTGTGACAACACCAGGGATGTCGGCAAGAAGGTCTTCGATGATAGCCTTGTTGCGTCCCATCTCGTTGGCAGTAGCGACAACTGTGACTTTTGTGCCAATGTGGATTGTTAGAAGTGCAGTTGGTGGGTTGGCTGGATCGTAAGCTGACGCCTTAGCACTTTGACGTTTTCGGCTACGAGTTCTGCCTGTAGGAGCAAGAATGGGAACTAGGTGACGACGTTGACGCTGCGCTGGAGGAATCAGTTGGGAAGCAGATGTTGATGGCTGCTCTGCTGGGTCTGAGGTTGAGGCTTGGTCGGGCCAATGTGATGAGGTGTTTAGAGGAGTTGTTTCTGAATGCGGAGACTTGCTTTTCTTGGGGACGTCGAGCAGAGCGGATTTGTAGGTCGGGATGCAGTTGAGCAGCAAAGGGGCCTTGCACTGATTCACTGGTAAACCCAGCAGCTTCTTGAAATCCTTGCTGGGGTAGAAGGATTTGCGAAAGTCTTTTGGTGGCTGAGGAAGAGCTGCAAATGCAAAAAACCGACATTAGGACATATGAAAGGAACAAAGTAATAAAGACTTGAAAACAAGTAAAGTAACACTTGGTTCTTACCATTACCCTCTTTAAAGACTGTTCGGTTCAAAGGGTAGAGGTGGAGGTCATCATCAGGTGGGAACTCCCAATTGCCCGAGACGATGAAATAATCATCTCCAGCACCTTTGTTGGAGTCTGGGAGGTCGGCGATGAGTTTGTACTTTGTGGATCTCGGTTTAAGGTAATAGATATAGCATTTTTCGAATTTTAGGCCACACATGATGTAATAGTACTGGATGTCAGCTAGTGTTACCCTAGCGTTCTCTCGGCTAGCTAGGGCAATTATACCATTAATGACTCTGTAAGAGTTAATGGCCAGCTGCATTGGGTTAAGTTTGTAATAATGAAGGACTTGGCGGAAAGGATGTTGAGAGGAAACGTAAGTTCACACTCTATGAAAGCCACTATGAGGAAAGGCATAGAGTCCCCATCAGGTATGATAGAGTCCTCCTCCCCTACCAGCCTAAGGTGAACATCGGTTGGGATGGAGAACTCTGTCCTAAAGTACTCTAGTTTGGCCAGGGTGTCTACTCTCCACCTAAACATACTCATGACGTCGGTTAAAGGAGGAAAGTGCAAGATTCTAGGGAAAAATAGTTGGTATGGGTTTAACGGACCTCGGCTAAAGCCCTAAACAGAAACTGGGGCAAGGGTTTTTCAAGATCTAGGGGAATTTGTTCCAATTTTCCTAGGGATAGTAATTTCTATCAAAACCCAAACCTAAATCTATGAGGATATAGGGAATCGGAGGCAAGATTCTGGCAAATGCAACAAGAAAAACAGAAACAAAAGTGTGATTTAGGCTCAAGAAAACGAATAGAAATTCAACATTTTACAAAGTATGTGCAGATATACAAAGCCAAGGACAGTGGCAAAATAACAAATATGTATGTGTGTGCATATGCCCAGGAAAAGATTGAACGAAAGCAAAATCAAGAACACTGTGTAAAACGTGTGCAGACGTGCAAAAACTAAGGAACAGTGGCAAAATTCCTCAAACATCATGTGAATAGTTCGCGTGTGCGTATATGGATCCAGAAACAGATTGAGCAACATAGAATTACAAACAAGCAAGTTTTTTTACCCAAGTGATTCAATAGCAGAAAATGAATAGATTCGCGAAATCACGAAAGATTAAAAAAAAAAAAAAAAACTCACCAGTTGGATCCAAGGTTGTGGTTCGCCGGGGTCAGGTAGCAGAAATTAGCAGAGCAGAATGGTACATGCATCGCTGGAGGAAATGGTTGGAGCGAGCTGCAGAACTCAATAGCAATAGAGGTAGAGGGTTTGTTTAGAGAGAGAGGAACTTAAACGTAGAGGGAGAACGAAGATGCAATGGTGAAAAGACGGAGAGAGAATGAGGTGTTTTTTATTAAACACGAAAAGATGGCAAAATCACAATTAGTGTGCCTAGGACGACGTGTCTGTCAGGCGGCGCTCGCAAAAGCGGCACGACCTGATGGCGCGTGTTAGGTGCAGATCAATGAGGAAAAGACGCGTGGCGAAAACGATTGAGAAACCATGCGTGACAACTCATGTGCAGATAGAACTCTTAGAGTTCTTGATTTAATGAAGCAAAGACCTCAGCTAGGGGGACGATCTCGCTTAAAGAACTTGAAAAACTTGGTTCTTGGTTCTAAGGCATTGATAAAACACATTATAGTCTTGGTCATATGGAGCCGATGTGTGATGACCCCAGTAATAAAGGGTAGAGTAAGTTTTTAGCCGACGTGCTATGCGGACAAATGATATAGGTTCCATCACATCAGGATGTCAAGGTAATAGAACCTAGGAGGTAGTTGTGGGGGGATATTTTTGTGGATAACAACACGTGGCCAAGGTGGCATCGGAGTGTCAGCCGGGGTGCCGCGTGTCCTTGCCATGGCGCCGAGGTTATCTGCGAAGATACAGGAATCCAAGATGAACGGATAAGCTATAAGAGTCCTAGAATGGGGGAGGACCTCAACTTGGATAAGGATAAATCTCTTAGGGAGTTTATCTCCATCTATTGAAGAGTCTAGGATGAGCATTAAGTCAGAGTCCAAAAGAAGCTAGGCTTCTATAGAGATCATGTTAGTGCTGACTATAAAAGTAAGGCACTCTCGTGGGTCTAAGGTACGCGTTTTTGTATTCTGGCTAGTGAGATAAGCACTATTGTCGTCTTTGAGAGATAATTGAGTACTAACTTGATCGTCGGAGTGCTCCCGGGTGGACGAACCACCGCCGGAGTCTTATCTTTCTGTGATAGGTTGTTCGGGCGCAATTTATTTTTTCATTGTTCTCCAGTTGAGTACCTGTTTGGCAATGTGGTTAGAAATCAACATACACACAAACATAAACCAATCATATAGCAACTAAAATTCAATCAATTTAATTTTGAGAAAATTAGTGAAACATCTCTCTTTAACTTTGTGTAGTAGAAGTGGTTCAAGATTTTATTTTATTAGCTAAGATTCCTCAACATTTTCAAAAAAAAAAATTGACTACAAAATTTTCCCGAGTCGAATTTTCTTTGTGAAAACGTTGAGGAACTTCAACTATTATTAAAATCTTACATGTCCTTTATTTTATAAAATCATCATATCAAATATTTTAAAAAAAATTTCTTTAATTTTTTATATGAATAATTTACTAGACAAATTTTATAAATTGAATAATTTAAATTACTGAAATAGATTCAAAATGGGCTCAAAAGTACAAGGAAAAAAAAAGGGACAGGAGGCAAGCTGGTTTTGAATTGAATACAATCGCATTATCTTACTAATCTCTCTTATCTAGTGACTAACGCGGTTTTTGTGTATGAATAAAACAAAAATAAATAAGGGCCATTATCTGTCATATTCACATATGTAATTATTACAGTTGGATTAAATTTAATCCAAGTTGGATTAAATTTCGATCTTATCGCTTAATTAAAAGTATATTCTTGATGGTTGGTTGTCCTAACAATAATATCCTTATCACTACATGTAGATTTGACATCCAAAATGAAGCTCAATTAATCCAGACAAAAATGTAACAAAGTCGGAGAAACTGTGTCAATCCACCTTATTATAGAGTGTGTATATCATAATATGATTCGTTTCATGTCTAAATCTAACCAACAGATATATTTATTTAAATAATTTTTAAAGAATGTGTTTTTTGCAAAACAAAAATTTGGCATTCGGTTAATTGGAAGCTTACATTAATTTTAGGATAAATTATATTCTTAATTTTTTGTAATTTATCTTTCGTGCTAATTTGATTCTTATAGGTTTTAATTGTATTAGTTTTATTTTTAAAATTTACAAATTATGTCAATTTAGTCTAACCAATAATATATATTCAAAAAATAGAATGAAATTAAGCAGTAAAATAGTTAACTCCACTCTTCTCAAAATGATTCAAGGGTTGACATACAATTCGAAATGATTTATTCTTTTTAGGACGAATTATACTAACGGTCTTTATAATTTGAAATTTGTGTCACTTTGGTCTATAATCTTTTAATTGTGATAAATTTGATCCTGAATTTTAAATCTTATTTCAAATAAAGACAAATGATTATATTGTTGCTCTATTTTAAGGGTAAAGTTGTCAATTTGATAAAATATAAATTAGTTTGACAAAAATAAATGTGAAAAAATTATTTTTATCCACCAAAAATAAAATTATATAAAAATGATAAATCTTTTACATTTTTATTTTTTTATTTTTTTACGAAATTAATTTTTAGTATATGTTTGGATGATGATCATGTAATAGTTGGTTGTTTTGTTGATTTTTTATTTTTTATTTTTTATTTTTTACGGTTATCATATAATAGATAGTTGTATTTGTTGTTAACAGATATTTTTGGATATTTATCATGTAATAAATGATTATTAGGTTTTTAATGTATAATTGATATGTTTAATATAGGAAATGTTTGATTGAATAGATTGGTTTACTAATAACATTAAAATTGTAGCAATGTTTGACTTTTGAAAAAAAATTAAAAACAAATTATTTTTATATAATTTTAACTTCTGGGAGTGTAGAAATAATTTTTTCATATCTATTTTTTTTAAATTAGTTTCTATTTTTTCAAAAATCAAACATAGAGACAATTTTGATATCATTATTAAACCAATCAATTAAATCAAAAAATTCAAAATTAAAAAAATTTATATATTAAATATATCGATTACACATTAAAAACTTAATAACCATCCATTACATGATAATCATAAAAAAATATCAACAAAAACAACCAACCATTACATGATCATTATCCAAACACATACTAAAAATTAATTTGGTAAAAAAATTAAAAAAAATAAAAATGTAAAAGATTTATCATTTTTATATAATTTTATCTTTGGTGAGTAGAAATAATTTTTAAAAATTCAATAATAATTTTTTCACATTTATTTTTGTCAAACTAATTTATATTTTATCAAATTGACAACTTTGCCCCTAAAATGGAATAACAATGTTTTCAATTGTTCTTATTTTGAACAAGATTCAAAATTCATGGTCAAATATGTTACAATTGAAAGGTTAGGGACCAAAGTGAGTCAAATCTCAAACTACAGGAACCGTTAGTGTAATTTGCCATTCTTTATAAATGAATCATTTTGCATTGATTCTTATCAAATTTCTTGATAAATATTATCAATTCAGTAAATTAACACAATATATAAAAAAAAAAAAAAAAAGAATCAAAACTGATACAATTAAAATTAAAAGGACTATAAATATAAATTGCCTTTGACTTTATACATAAGATAGGTTTGAGACTTTTGACATGTGTCCGATATATTTCAATGAAGGGAAGCACCTAACAAAGGTCCCGTTTGGTGTAGCTGTTAAAACAGTTTATAAATTATAGCTTAACAGATTATAAATTATGACTTTAATCAGAAGTTGTTAATCTGTTTGGTGTAGCTATTGAATTATAGATTTAAGTTGCTGAGTACTGTTTGTTAAATAAGCTGTGAAATAGGTTTTTCAATTAATTTTTATTTTTTGTTTGTCTACATTTCTCATAAAAAATAATAATAATAATCTATAGTCCATTTAAGTCTTTTTCTATTTTTAAAAAAATAAAAAATAAAAAAATTTAAGAGTATAACCATAAATTAACATGTCCACAGCAGAAGTTGATAATCAGAGCAAGGGGTGAGCAGCTTCTCAGAATCAGCTGTTTGAAATAAGTTTAACCAAACAGTCCAAAATAACTTTTTCAAAGCTAAAAATCATAAGTTGGCTCTGAAAAACTGAAACAAATACCCCCAAAATGGAGGTTTCATTGTATTGCATTTTGACATTAATTAAATAATTTTCTTTTTGCTGATAAATGAATAAAAAAATCATACATCTCACTCAACACATTAATTTTTTTATAGATTGGGCTTCTCGTTAATCTAATTAATCGGACTGAAGAGGTGGTGTTGGGCTTATTGGGCCAACTTCACAGTCTCGTTTTGATAATTCGAATTGTTTACATTTTAAAATTTGTTGTTTTGATAATTCGAATTGTTTACATTTTAAAATTTGTTGATTACATTATCCCTATAAAAAAAAATAATATGATTGTCATTATCCGATCAACTTGATTTTTTTTACAAACTTGATGTAATCGGCGAATCTTAAAATACGAATGATTCATATAATTGAAACGGACCCCAAAAGTGAACCCAATAAGCCTAACAATACCTCTAAGGACTGGAGAGAAGCTTTTTTTTTTTTTTTTTTTTTTTTTTTTTGGCCAATATATAGGAGAGTAATTACAAACATTATAAATATTTACATCATCAAAGTCAACAAAACCTAATGACCAACTAGTCCAAATCCAACTACCGCTAATTACATAAACCCCCATAATAGGGATAAATAAACCACTACAAGGGATATTAAACTCTTTTTTATTTTATTTTTATTTTATAATTATTCAGTAATCCTGAGTATAAACACATGGTATTCTATAATATTGTGATTGGTAGAGAAGGTGGGTGGGTGAGGTATTGTGTTGGGTGATTGAGGAATATGAGGGGGCATAATAAATGATGATTGGTTAAGGAGTATTGACACGTGGTACTCCGGGAAGGAAAATGCTATAGGTCTCAAATCTCACACCCATGTAAGATATTTGATCATTTGTTTGATAAAAAATATGGTAACTCTAACATTATCCCTCCGGAAATAGTCTATAATTTTTCCTTTTTTATACCAGTTGAGCCCAAAACTTCAACTGCCTATTTTACCCAGTACATCATGTATATTACTTGTGTCAATGGCAGATGAACGTAGAGCTTGAAATGGCTTGTATACATCATATACATTACTTATGCCAGTGGGAGATGAAGGTAGAGCTTGAAATGGCTTTTGAGTTTAATGTTGATTGAAATTCAAATGTTAGACTTGTTTACGAAGTTGACTATTTTAGTTGGTTATTAATTTTTTGATTATTTTAATATGATTAAAAAAGTTGTGTTTGAGAAGTTTGTTGATTTTTTTTTTTTCTTCATAATTGATTTGATAATTGTGAGAAAAAAATAACAATAATTATGGATTGAATGTGATATTCTGTTTTATTGATTATTTTAGCTTATTTTGTCTTTTAGTGAGCTATTTTAGTCTTATCTTTTTTCCAAGCACCCTGTTATATAATTTTCAAATGTCAATAAATTTTGTTGATATTTTGAAATTTTAAGTTAGATCCATGTATTTTTATTAGGAAGAGGTTTTGAGTATGCAATATTGGAGAATGTTATTAGTGTGTAGTGGATTTTACTCTAGGCCCATCTCATTGATCCAAATCATTCAATATGTTAAGATATATTGAATGTAATTTTTTTTTTTTTTTTTTTTTTTTTGTGCAAAAATTATGTACTCAACAGACTCTACACATTAAATGTAAAGATTCTCAAGATTGGCTTGGAGTAGGACCAGCATACCAACGACAACCAAGGGACTAAAGAGAAGCCTCACTTTTCTTTTCTTTTTTTTATTTTTTTAATTTATATATATTAAATATCAAGAGGTTTTTGTATTAACTAAAAATGCCTTGTTGAAGTATTTTTATTAATCAAGATTCATTTTTTTTTTTTGTTATTTGTTTTTGTGTGTGATCTTAATCACTAAAACAAATTTTGGATTCCACTCTAGACCTATTTTGATGATCTAAATTGAATAGATCTAAATTATTTAAAGTGTAAGATTCACAAAATGTGATTTTTTTTGTAGAATTATATTCTCAAGGACTCCACACATTGAATGTTAGGATCCTCAAGATGGATTGGGAATAGGACTTACCGCATACCAGCAATATCCAGACTTGAGAAAAAGCTCACTTTTTTATTAACTGGTTTAGGTATTAGTTATTTTTTAACTTTTTTGTTTATTTGTTTATTACAAAAAGACATGTAAAAAGTAGAAATGATATTACCTAAATAAGGTCTCGTTTGGAACAGATTAATTTAATAATTTTTTGATTATTTAGCTAAAATATAAGTTAAAAAATTAGTATGTTTGGATGACTTTTTACGAAAAGATGTGTAAAAAGTAAAAAGAAAAGAGAATCTTTGACTTTTTGGTATGAATTGTTGATTTTTTGGCTAATTTGGTACCTTTTTAATTTTTTTACTAAAAATGAGGGTTCTCAAACGAGGCCTAAGTCAACAAACCAATAAGTTACTTATTTTTTGTATTTTAGACTTGTTTTGAGAAGTTGACTTTTAGCTATTTTTTTTAGTTTGTAGCAAAAAATAAAAGTTGGCTTTTTTGAATTTTTTTCATTTGGGAAGTTGGTTTTTAGCCAAAGGTGAAATTACAATTCTACCCCTCATGGGTTAAAATATGTTACATGGGTGAAGTTGTAAATATTTTAAACTAAATGAGAGTAATTTAGTCATTTTATTATGATTTGACATCATAAACAAATATTAATCAAAAAAGTCAAAAAGTAACTTTTTACCAATTTCTCAAATCATTTGTCTAAAACATTCAAAAACTTGGTTAAAAGTAAAAAAGTCACTTTTTATCATCTTCCTGAAAATAAGAGATTTTTGTATTAAATTAAAAATAACTTGTTAATGTGTTTTTATTAAATGTCAAGATTCAAAGTTTTGTTTTTGTGTGTGAGATCTTAATCACTAAGACAAATTTTGCAGTTGTTTAACCCAAATTTTGCAGTATTAACAATATGATTATAATTTTTTAAAACAAAATCATTTTTTTTAACGAGGATTTTTACAACTTCCAAAATTTTCAGAAAGAAAAATATTTCTCACGAGGAAAGTTCGTTTCGCGGAACTTTTCCCTGGAAACAAACAGAACTCAAGTGGAACCGAGGTTAAATTGAACCAACGTTGTGCATTCCTCAACAGTCATTCAACTGTACGATCAACAATGATTCATCCCACTAAAAACATCACCACTAATAACACTAATGCATTAAAAAAGTAAAAAAAAATTAAAAAAAATATAACTCCAAAACCAAAACATCACATCATTAATGGCGGGACCCACTGCCACCTAATTAGTGGGAGCACTAATTAGTGCTCCCAAACATTTTTCACTATACGATATGTAAGACCTCCCTTTTCATTCGATACAAACATATATATATATATATATATACCTATATATATTTAATGTAAGATCTCCTTTTTTCGCACAATTATATTTTCTATCTTTCTCGACCTTTCGTTCTTGCTATCATGATTACTCAGTGTTCTAGACCAATAAATTAGTGCATATTCTATACTCTTGAATTAGTTAGTTTTCTTGTACTGGAATTTTAGTATTTTTGTGTTCATGAATGAATGTATGATCTTAGCCTGAAAACACATACATACATTTGTATACAAATTTGTACATAAACACACACACACACACACACACACACACACACACACATATATATTTATATAAAATCTTGGATAACCCTCATGTGTTTTTCTAATCTTAGACTAATTACCAAGGTCCAAAAAAAAAAAAAGAAGGAAAAACTGCACTTTAGAAAGAGAATAGAAGTGCCATTTCTGATATATTGGTGATTGAATAGACATCAATACAAACACCTCTGTTGGTGTTGGTGTGGCAGATTTTTGTTTTTTGTTTTTAAAATGCCCCCAAAACATAATAATTGCAATAAACTGCTTTAATTTTTTCCCCCACGGCTTCGAATAGAAGTGTAGAAATGCACAGCCCCACCCCCCCCACCCCCCTCTTTTTTTTTTTTACCCTGCTACCCCACAGACACGTGTTAATCAGAGATAGAAGGACAAAAAAAAAAAAATAATTAGCCAATCATAATGCATTGGGATAGTAGGGGTTCCAAAAAAGGGATCCTAACATTTTTCCATAAAAGTGTCATAATTATCATACGCAAACACAAATTGCACACCTCTACTTTCAGTCTATATAAGTGATTTGATGTCACAGAAGAATCATATAACCTAGGTTCTACCAATTTAACGATCCATTTAATTGAACACAATTTATTTTTTGATTTTGATTTTGCATTTTTTTTTTTTTAAGGAGGTGGTGGAATATGGGGGCAATTTTCTTTCTTGTTTGCTGAAAGTCGAGAAACTTCTGTTAGAGCTCATTTTTTTTTCTTCTGACACAAGTGTCTGTAATTTTGAAGCATATCTCTCCCCCTCCTTTTAATCTTAACTTCTGGGTCTATACATAGTAGAGGGAAGGAATTGAATGTTTTGGAATGGAAGATTCATTCTGTGTTTGGATCTTGAAATTTTGATATGATTTGTGGAGCGCAAGTATATAAAAGGATTTGTATTTTTTTAAAATAATAATAATAATAATAATAACTTCTATATAATTTCATCCACTTTTCCCACTCCTTTTCTTTTTTCTCTCCACAAATTGCTAAATCCAATCACAGCCTTAGATGTATTGATTGTCCAATAAGTTAGCCAGTTGGGAGGTACATATGGTGTTCAAGGTGCTGATTTTTCAATGCGATACAGCACAATCAAAGTTATGACGGTTCTGATTGCAAGGGAAGTTTTGTTCTTGCTGATTGAACATAATTTTTTTTGTGAATTTCATGATGGCAATATTTGTTTGGGTTTAATTCCATCCATATCTCTTTCTTGCTGTGTTGGTTTATTGCAGTCTAAATGCTCATCGAGGTCTCTGTAAGTATATGAAGAGATGTAAATGTATTAGAAGTAAATAATCTATATATGTGAATATGTGTAAACATGTATTTATGATTTTTGTACCCTTGCTGTCTCGGTTTCCTACTTGTAGAATTTACAATATTTGCATTTCCATGTCGTTGTATGTCTGTTTTTTTGTGCCAAGTGTCTGGTGTTTATTTCCATGCTATTTAGATGCCAAATGTTATTCACATGTTTGGAAATTGTTGGGTGCTCATGGTAAGAGTATGAATTATTGAGTTCCAAGAAGCTTCATACAATTTTGTGGTCCATAGATTGGAATTTTTCTTAGCTGGTAACTTTTTAATTTGAAAATGTTGCTTTAGGACTTAAGAGTTGATTGGTTATGTGCTTACTTGTCAAATCCAAGATATTGATGCATATATTTATGCTTCCTGATCTTTAGGGCTGAACTACAATGGAGTGGTGAATCAAGTAGTTAAATTAAGGGTGTTGGACCAAGTTTTACCATCTCTCCTAAAATCAATTGGTGTTAGAAGGCTTCACTTTTTTATGGCATTCGACATCGTGCCCCGCATGCTTGTTTTTAGAGCAGTTGTAGTGAGCGGCATTGTGTATCAACAAAGGGAAATAGATTTAGATCTAGAAAAAAAAAAAAAAAGGAAAAAAATATTGATTTTATTAATGGAAAGGGCAATGAACTATTTAATGGGAGAAGAAAGTCAGCAATTTTAAGAGATTTGAGTTAAAAATATAGGGAAAAATAATCTACTCAATGGCTTGATCGAGAGTCACTATTAGAACAATGGAAAAGTCCTAGAGTCATTCATCAAGAAAACCAAGGACTCTAATGTCTTATTACAATAAGGGACAACACGGGATCTTCTGTCCTCATGTCTCAAAACACTCATAGGTGTTAAGTTATACATCGAGATTTCTATTATTTAAGATTCTCACATAATTCAATAGTTGTAAGTGTTTTGGAATAGGAAGATAGAGAGACTTTGGGACAAAAGATAATCCTTGGCCATTAAGGACCCTCTTTATAAATGATAATTAAACGCATGGACAAAGCTTGTAAACATTTCCCCTGCTAATATTACCAAAATAGATAGTTGTTCCCAAGCGACTAAGTCGGTTGGATTGCACTTCTAAACTAACTCAACTTAGAATGCTTTTAGAATCCTAAAATTCTAGCTTGAAAACTAACAATCTTGGGGCATCAATAGTATAGATGAATAGTTACTATAGGGCTCGTCTTTTTATCTATATTATGCTACAGAGTTAAGATTAAAGTTTTTAGTGGCTTGGATTATTTAGTGAGGGTTTTGGTCCCCTATAGAGCTCTTTAAGGAGACTTCTAACGATTTAAAAGTTTTCTTTGGCTCTGTTTTCTTTCACTTGGTGCCAGCAGGAGGTTTTTCCCAAAGAAAGCTTATTTTCAAGCCTTCAACAGCTATTTAGTAGGAATGCCATCTTGTGGATTGTGTCGAATTTGAAGCAAATAACTAATAAGGAGACATCTAATAGCAAACTGAAGGACCAAGCCTATAGTCAATTATCCAAGTTAATGGCGTATTTTTTTTTTTTCTTTGTTTCCTTTGTTATGGTCTTGATTTCATCATATTGCTTATACTTTGAGATATGTTTTGAAGAATGCAAATCAAAAAAACCCAAAGTTCTCATGCTGTATCTGATTTAACTGCGAGCAAGTTCTTTGCGATTTATTGAATTTTCTCAAACATACATTTTAAATTCTCTTTTGATCAAATTGCAGGAATTATGAAGAACACTGATTGTAGCAAGACCCTAAAGTTCAATTATAGGAACAGCTCATGTTTTTTATAGAAGATAAGTTCATAAAAACCCTGAACTTTGAGATTCTTAGTTAGTAGGTGCATGAAACCTGGCACGATATTGATAATGAGTTTATGCCTTCATGGTGTATTTTTTCAGTGACTAGATTGCATTCCTTGTTTCCGTTACAATCTCATGATGTCTTTGTTACTATTCTAACTTTGAATTGTGTCCTAATTACATAAACCATGTGAAACCATATTAGCCATTTATTTTGAACAGTCAGATTATGAAAATGTAGGAGAGGCACCGATGTTTGTGAGTTTGCATAAAGCTAATATGGAATGGGCATTATTAATTGGTTTAGTCGTAAGAAAAGTGAACTTAGATGGACTTCTAGTTCGTAGAGGACTTAATCCATTGGCAAAATAATTAAATTGATGTTGTTTTGATTGGAAGATTGTTTTATTTATTAAAATCAACAAAAAAGGAAAAATTTCAAGACAGGTAATAGTCTAACACTGCATTTTAAAGGGGGGAGGTTTAGATTGTGGATTAAACTTATGTTGTCAATAGTGAGATAAAATTGAAAATAAAAACAATGCCTTGGAATGAAGATGAGTTGGAGCTGTTTGTTTCCCAAATCTATATGTTTGAATATAGAATTTGAGGAGGTATTAATTTGTGAAGAAAATAGAAGGGAAATGTGACAAAAAATTTAATTTGTATTTCATTTACTTTTCTTAGTTTGCAGTGTATGGTAAGTTACATTATAGTGATACGACTGAAGATGAAATTTATGGGCTTCGAAGCCCATAAGTTTTTTGTTTTTTTAAATAGTGGGCCTCTCTGTGCATTTTACGGGTGCCAAGTAAGAAACGTAAATGGGCCATGATCCTCTGTAGCTAAGTCCACTTGGAAGAGTACTCTGACGGTGGTTGGGGTGCATCGTTTTTGTTTTAAATTTTTTAATTACTAAAAATAATTTGTTAAAAAAATAAAAGTTCAAAAAACTATTCATTTTCATCCCCCCCCCCCCTTTTTTTATCAAATTTAAATTTTGAAATATATTTTGGGCTACTAATTTAAATTCTAGTTACTTTGTTTGGTTTGGAGTTTTTAAAAAATAATTTTGAGTTTTCAATTCTTATTTTTTGGTTCTTAGTGAATTTTTTTAAATATTTAAAAAATGATTTAGAAAGTACAAATTTTTTTCAAAAATCTGTAAAAAAAATTCGCTATATATAAAAAATAAAAATTCAACACATTCTATATTGTTTTGTATTTATTGAATTTTAAAAAAATTACAAAAAATTTATTTTTTGAAATATATCGAAATTAAGTGCATCTAAAAAATAAAAATAAATTGCATGAATTAAAAATTTAAAAAATATTTTTGAAAATGCAAAATGATAAAGAGTGATTATTCTTTGAAAAATAACAAATTAGTGAAGGGTTGAAACAAATTCAAATTAATGGTAAAGTTTATAAATATTAATTATAAAATTATAATTTTTTTCATGTATAATTATTTTTTGAAAGTAAACTTGCTTTGTAATTTACCTATTGGTCAGGTTTGTTTGGCTTTTTAGGAAGGAGAATTGGACTAATAGTCTGTGGATCTATTTAAAGAGTATTTTGTTGGAGACATTAGTGAAGAAATTATTCTCTTGGATTAGTAATCCCCTAATGTGGTAGGACTAACAAAGCCATAGGAGGGTTGGGATTAGAATTTGAGTGAAGAGATTAAAGAAATTTTAAATGATTTTTAAGAAAAAATTATATTTTTTAGTATAAAAATAATAATTATAATATTAAAAAATACTAAAACACAAAAAATATTAATTTTATATATTAATACTATCTATATTATTATTAATTTTGTGGTACACAAATAAATATTTTTTTATCATCACACTAATAATCTCTTCATTAAGGGGTCTTTTGGGAAGTGGGTTATAATCTACTTCCCAAATTATAACCTACTTCCTTCTCTTATAAAAAAACTAATTATAATTAATTTTTAACTGATTATAATCATCTTCCTAAAATAACTCTTAATCATACCATACTCTTAACCTTTTCTATTTTATGAAACTAAACAAATCTGACCATTATTTTGAGAATAAATTTGAAAACGGATCCAAACAAAACAAATGAAGATGGAATGGAGGGGTGGACCACAGTGGATAATTTGGAACATAGCTTGGGGCAGTGAGTCAGCACAGTGTGTCACGTGGGAGCCTGGAAGGAAAAAATAATGTCCCAATTATTCCAGTAACCCCCATCAAATTATTATAACCCTGCGGGTGCTCTCCAATCATGTGCACGTGATACATGTGCCCTTTGGTTTTTGGAGTAGACTTGATTTGAACGTGATACATTGGTTTTGGTTGTATATTTAACCAAAATTATTGGAGAGTAGGCCAGTTTTTTTTAATTTTTAAATTTATTATTATTTTATAAGATGATGTGATAAACATAGGGCTGCCTTGATTATTTATTTCTCAATTCTTACCCAACTGTAGTATCACACATTCACATTCTTTAGGGAACGAAATGTTCTCTCTCCAAATCGTTCTATCTATCCATATGTTTCAATACATAATTTACTATTAAATTATAAGATAAATTACTACAATAGTTCCTATAATTTTATTTTTGTATTATTTTGATTTTTGTAATTTTAATTGACTTAATTTTAATTCTGAATTTATGATTTTGTTTTAATTTGGTCCAATTGATTAAATCTCTTAATATTTTTTTATGAAATATAAATATATAAGTGGTATATGTCATAGTTTGAGCAGAATTATAAACTTACTTAACTTAGTGTGTTAATCTCAATCAATTCAATGATTATTTTTCGTTAAAAACACTAACAATATTATCAATTGAACCAAATTGATATTAATTATAAAATTAAGAGTAAAAAATAAATCAAATGAAAGTATAAGAATTAAAATGACATAATTAATAAAATATAAAAACTACTAATATAATTTTTCCTTTATCATATTTCGAGATTTTTGCGCGTTAGTTTAGGACCTTCACGGTTCATCACACATTGTCCCTTTGTTTGGCTGACATGCATTTCCTTTGTCTCTGGGCATATTTTGAAATTGTGTTTGGTAGATAGGATTCTTCTGTCAAATTCGAGGATATGAACTCTCTATTGTTTAGTTATCACTACTATTAGAGTATTTATGCTGCATGAACCACAAAACTAAGTGTTATCCTTTTAAATTTCAAACTCCAAATGCTTAAGAAAACATTAGAAAAGAGGGAAAGAAGAAATACAAATTGTGGCATTGGATGTGGAGACAATAGATGACAAAATCTTTTCTCTTATATCTATAACCAAGCATGCCTTATTTTTGTTTTTGTTTCTAAATTTCTTCTCTATTGTACACTCAGTTCTTTAAACGTGATCAAACAGTAAATAAATCCTCCAAATCTAATAAGAAATTGACAATATAGTCATTATCAGTCACATGAGTCACTTATAATCGTAGTATAGTGAAGACAAGCCACTCATAATTTTTCTTTTTTAACTTTTTCTTTTCGGTTATTTAATATTTCAAACACCAACAATCTATGCTGTAATAGGTGTTTTTTTATAATTAAACTACACATTTGTTTAATTAGGTGTAAGTAGGACCCCTTTGAAAGGAATACTTTACCCTCGTCCATTGAATATTGAGTTTACAAGTTGGCTTAAAGTGTAACCATTTTAAAACAATGCTGATTTGATATATTTGTGAATTTTGATATTGATTTGTTTGCAGCTCTGTAGAAAAAAAATACAGCTAACGTGATTGCACTGAATTAACTGGATTGTTTCACTTGGCCAGCTTTTAACCATTGTTTGAAAAGCTGGGCAAATTGGTCATTATAATTTTTCTGTTGTGTGGTAGTTTCATCTTTATAGTTCTAATTATGTTTGTCTTTGAATTTTTCCGTAATATGTCAACTTAATCTAATTCATCATATTAGTTAAGAAATTGTCAAGAATTTTATTTTATTTTATTTTATTTTTAAAAATGATCCATTTAAAAGGTAATAAGAACATTTTAAATTAAAAATCAACTCTTCAATCTCTTTAATATTACAAATTTAAAAATTTTACATAGAAATATCGATATAGAGTCCAAATTTATTATACATATGAACCCCTTAATTCACTCATTCAATATTCATAATACACCCAAATTGTGGGCATAAATTTTGGTTCAAATTCTGAGACTCTAGATTTATTCATTTCTTAGGAGAGTGAATAACTAGTTTGTCCCTTGATCTCAGGCCTCGTTTGGCAAGAGGCTATTTTAGTCAATTAGCAAAAAAGTTACTAAATTAGTCAAAAAGCCAACAACCCATACCAAAAAGTCAAAGATTCTCTTTTCTCTCTACTTTTTGCACATCTTTTCGTAATTAGCCAAAAAGTCATCCCAAACATACAAGTTTTTTTTACTTACCTTTTTAGCCAAATAGCCAAAAAGTTACTAAATTAGCCTGTTCCCAAACGAGGCCTCAGTTTATTTTTTTTGAAAGTGTACGGAAAAGAAATAAATCTTCTCGTATAATTCTGTTGATCAAGTATACGCTCCTCCGTACGACGTCGCTTTACTCCTTGAAAACACAAACGTGAGCTAATCGGCGGGTGTGTACCAGAAACCTCTCCGATGCCTAAGTTAGCAAAATAGACAAATAGACAAAAGCTTTTTGTATTCGGAAATCAAAGTTGTGTTACCTCTCTATAGGTGATGTTATGAGCTTTTATAGGTTCCGTGTGGCACAATCTTAGTAGGACTCTTACTCCTCCATGTAGAGTCCTCCTAGGAATCACATTCTTGAAAGATAATGTTTATCCCTCAACACCCCCTCACTGCTTAAACCAACTGAGATGGTTTTACCATGGTCGGATTCCAATATAACTGAGGTAAGCATGGCTTATGCTAAGCCGCAGAGTAGACCGAACTAAATCCAGTTCGGTTTTTTCCATTCACTGCTCTTACCTCGGCTTCTCCTGTTCAAACCATGGTGTGTTTAGACCGAGCTAAGAAATAGCAAGGTTTGGACCGAGCTAACCACGACATGCCACGACCGGGCTAACTCTGAGTGTGGTGACCGGGCTGTCTGTAATGCTCTCTTAGATCGGGATAACAACAAGGCTTTTTGGGGACCGGGCTAACGCCAAGGCCCTTTTACTCCGCCCTTCTTACCGTGGCTCACAACGGCCCATTACCTAGCTCGGCCCAATTTATATATATAAATTACCCTCTCAATTGCCCCTAAATTCCATCTGCGCAGCATGATAGGGATTACCCGTTTACCAGCCGAGCTAAAAAACTTGAGCCTTCTAACCGGGCTAAAAAAACTTTTAGCCTTCCAACCGAGCTAAAAACTTTTAGCTTCCCAACTGAGCTAAATTCATACTGAGCTCTGTCTGTCCGGTCAAAACGTCTCTTCAATCGCTGTAACTGAATCGATTCCCATCCGATGGACACGTGGCGAACTGTTATTGGCCCAATGCAGCTGTCAGCCGTCTTCGTACTCCGTAATTTTTTTGAATAGTCCTGCCTTTTTCCTTCCTTTTTACAAAACAAAACCTTTTGTTTTGAAACCCTTCATTTGCACTATTCATCCTCTCTCTCTCTTGCTTGAGCTTCTGCAGCCTCATTTCTATACTGCATAAGCTTGTGTTCTTGTTGTCGTTGCTCTCATCTTCAGCCTCTTCAACTTGAACTGGTAAGTGATTCAAATCCTCTTCCTTTTTGTTGTTTGCGGACTTGTTTTGCAACACATAGCATGTTTAATTTGTATGTTTTTTCAAAGCATACTCCACTTTTGCTACAATATTTCTGGGAAAAACCTTGTAGGAACCACTAGTATTTATGAAATAATCTGTAGAACACTGCATCTGATCCAAATTCACAATGTAACCGAACTAGGAAGTTGTTTGTAGTTGACGTCAGTCTGGCCAGACTAACCAACCGAACTAACACTTTATGCCATTCCAGTAGTTTTAACAAGTCAAACCACCTTTTGATTCAATTAGCCGAGCTATTGAACCGTACTACGTCTGCGTAATAGCGCGCTTCAAAGCCTCAACCACGACCGAGCTACAGCCTGGGGCTAAACCAGCCCTCTTAGTTTAAGCCGAACTAAGAACGCTGCCCCTAGAGACTTAACCGGGCTTAACAAACCCCTTGTTTACACCGAGCTAAGACCCGTAGCATCTCACATGGCCGAGCTAGGACTTTATTTATCTTGCTGTAACAACCCTCATACTGTTTACCGATTAATGACTGATTAGTTACCGATAAACGCTGTTTACCGTGAAACTAAATTGATCATGACTGATAATTGAACTGATTAAAAGTACTGAACTGACTGACCGAAATTGAAACTGAATGGAATGAATACTTCTGTTTGAATTGCATTTTATCTGTTGACTGTATGATTATCTGTTCATGTTTATATGTTTCAACTGCTAATTGAAGGCCTTATCGGCGGCCGAATTAGAAACCGATTAGTGTTTTATGATCCTCATGATTAATGTGATTTTATGGTGTATTTACCTGAAAACTGATTAGGTATGATTAAATTAGATTAAGTTAAGCTAATTAAAGAGTTGGACTTAATTACCATTAGACCACTTAGTGGCCACTACCTCACACATGTTGAGCCTTGTATACACTTCAATCAAAACATTGCTTCAGCTCATTTCTTGTGCTTAACCGACCAAGAGGGGGAGAGGGAGAGAAATTGAGTTCTACCTTGTGAATTGCTTGGAAATTGAAGAATTGTTGAAGGGTAGATTGCATATTTGAGCTCCCTTCTTGAACTACAAGACTAAAGGTAGCTCCATTGTCTTCTTGTTCATGTTTTAAGTTGATTCTTGCATGGTTCATGTCATATTGATGGAGTGTAGAGCCAAAACATGGTTTAGATGTTGAATTGTGGCTTAATTGTTGCATGCATGTACATATATTGAAGTTTTGAGGTTGTAGTCCATGTTTCCTCACATGCATGTCCATCTTTTGGTCATACTCCATGAGTTCATCTTGTTTTTGAAGGTTTGAGCTCTTTTGAAACAGCATTAAAGCTTTGAAAATGATTTAAGATCATGCATGTTTGCATGTTCTCCATGTTCTTGGAAAATGGTTTGAAATTGGATTTGAATTAAACACCCTTGGGCTTTGATTTCTCAAATTGAGCTTTGAACCATGTTATTCTATGTGTTTATAAATGTTTTCTGGAAATTCAGCCCAAGAGGATCGGTTTTGATGCATTTAAACTTGAGTTTGAGCTTGGAGGTGCAATCTGGGTTTTCCAGATTTCGCACTTCCGCTCGAGCGGGGAAGTTACGCTCGAGCGTGGAATCCGAGCATCCAGTATCTCTCTGCACTGTTTTACAGTCCGCTCGAGCGGAGGATCGGGCGCTCGAGCGGAGTCATGTCTCAAGCTCGAGCGGGCGTCGAGCGGAGATTTCACCCATCCAGTACTTTTACAGTACGCTCGAGCGGGAAATTTTACGCTCGAGCGTGTACCTTTATTGCATGACCGCTCGAGCGGGGAAACCTGCACTCGAGCGGGACTCTATTTTTTTGAAAATGCTTTTAAGTGTGCCTCCTTGCATCCTCATCCCATCCTAGGCATTCTTAGGCCTAGTTTAAGACATCTTATTGAGGATATAGAGGTAGAACACACCGAGGCATTAGGGATTAAGTTGTTATATTTCCCAACTGCGTAGCTTAGTGTGTTCAATCTGTTAACTGTGTAGGGTTGGCGACTGGGGAGACACGCTCTAGCTTACTGTAGCCCGAACTCTGTGAGTAACAATTGTGTAAAGATATGTTCAAATGATTATCTTCTGAATACTGAACTGAACTGTTTACTGAACTGCTATTGTTTACTGAATGAATGTATGTCCTATATTCTAAACTGTACTGTGGCATCCTTGGCATCTACTGTTACTGTTACTGTTACTGTTACTGTTACAGAGATCTCTGTCGGTTCCCTCGTGGAACCACTACTGTTTACTGACTGATGGCCATCATTACTGTTCGGTCTTTAAGACCTACTGTTTACTGCTATGCTAATGGATGTACCACATATGACTGAATAACTGTTCTGACTGAAAGACTGAAGTATTGTTTAATGAACTGATTTCATTACTGTAAGGACATTTCATTCATAACTTCTTTACGCATTATGTTATTCACTGGGCTTCAGCTCACTGTTTATATATATATGTAGGTGCTCAGCCACCAGACCGGAGCTAGGAGCGTGGGTTAGACTCCAGTTTTGTCAAGCCAGCCTATGTGCCTCACTGTGAGGTTCCGAGCTTATCGTGTTAAGGCTTAGGGGTGTTTTACAATTCCCCCTTCTGTACCGTCTACTGTTTTGTATAGACTGAATGTTTACCGTACTGTTATCTAGGGTTGAGTCCCTAGTCTGAATGATTGTAAATATTGTGCATACCGTTCTGTACTGTTTGTATATGTGAATGCATGAAAAATCTTTTTGGCATACAGACTGACACAGCTCAATGGACATTATTCATTTACTGTATTGGCTTCCGCCAGGCCCTGTACTCTGTTTTACTGTACTACTGTTCTGCAGGCCTGTGGTAATCTCGGATTACTGTCCGGTTACGGTGCTAAACCCATAGGGCCGGGTTTGGGTCGTGACACTTGCCTTTATTCTTTCAGCACGGTCCAACGATCTGTGTTTAACACCTTTGTTTTTTACTTTGCAGACTTAGGTTGCCCAAGCACTCCTTTGAGGGCTCAACCGAGCTACTCAGCACCATTCTTCGACCGAGCTAACACTCAAGTTTAATTTATTCATAACTTAAACCACAAATGGGAAAGTATAGATTTTTAGTAAACTCACCAAGGGCCATAGCTGAATTTCGTAAGGACTACCAAATTCCAGATGATGTCCACCTCTCACTGGCCGAACTAGAAACCGTTCCCTGGGGAAAACAAGGTTTTGTCCTTTTTAACGTTATTTCCATCGTAGAGTGCAGTCTGCGATTCCCTGTACAGCCCCTTCTATGTGAATTTTTTAGGCAAACCAAGCATTGCCCCACCCAACTTTCCACCAATTCCTACCGTATAATAAACGGAATAGCCAAGCTAAACCGTCGGGCTGGCCTTAATCTCGGCCTAGCCGAGCTTTTCCACCAATACTCCATAGGATCAGCTGAAGATGGCTGGATTTACTACTTACGAATAAGGCGTCGGCGTGAAAAGATAATAAAGGATACTCCGGATAAAGACGTGAGCGACGATGATTTCTTCAGGGTATCTGGGAATTTTGAGGACCAACAAGCCCAGATCCCTGGCCACAGAATAAACTAGAACAAGGGTGTAGCAGGTAGGATTACCTTGGCTTAATCCCATGCTTTTGTTTTACTTCGGTTTTCTGATCTTGAACCGTACTGACTGTTATCTTCCTTTTTGCAGATTTGAACTTTCTTAAGTCCCAATACAGCTACCCCAACTTGGACGTGCTCCGCGCCGCGCTTCGATATCCAAACCGAAGTTGAACTGAGCTATTGAACTTCGAGCCAACCTACCGGTATAGTGGCAAACAGAAGACCAAGGTAACTGATTTCTTATTGGAAACCTCTCCTGAACCGGACCCAAACTTGCCCCAAATCAGATTGATCCCTTTAACCGCTGAGTAAGAGATGGCCAAAAAACGAGTTGTGAGGGCCCTTTTAATCGAAACAAACCAAGCCGAGGTACCACCAGCAAGCCTACCCCAAGAGACCGTGGTAGCTCTGCCAACCAACCAGCCTTCGTCATCCCGCCTAAACAAGCGTGCTCGAACTTCCACAACCGAGCAATGCCTTGTTGACGAAGACGAAACCGTGGTTCCACAAACCACTCCGCCAAGCCCCTTACCTGAGCGCTCAGATCGAGCTACCTCCTCAAAGTGGGTACCCAAGACCATGTTTCAGAACCGTGCTATCAGTGATTCTGATTTAGTGGTAGCAGAGAAAGATCACCTTATGGCATTCAACCTTGCCAAAGGTGTCTGTCTTCCGGTAGACATGAAGCACCATGGTCACCTAACCGAGTTAAAGGCTATTCGCTCGTCCACAAAATCCATGGTGCTGGTAAGTAGTCGGTCTGCTTACCTTTCTAATTTTTTCCAACTTTCTGCTTGGTTTAAAAGTTTCTTATCATCCTCTTGCAAGCCATACAGAAAAATCACATCGCTCACAAGCGTGTATTGGAACTTCGTAAAACGACAAGGCAAGTAATGACCGAGGTAACCGAAAAAATCGCCGAGCTAGAACAGGCCAGGAAGCAGATAGCCGAGCTACAAACCGAGAATGGTCGTCTGACCGGTCTTGTTAGCTCGGCTGAAGTTGACAAGCAAAAGGCTGCGGCCGTGATAAAAGATAAGTATCTGCGCGAGCTCGCCAAGCTCGAGGGAAAAAAGAACACCAAGATAACCAAGCTTGAGAAGAAGCTGGAAGATGCGGAGGACCGTGGTTTCAAGGAAGGGGAGGCTCTTTACATTAAGCAATGCGAAGCGGCCAAAGACTTATTCTTTAAACGCGGATGGAGGGCGGTCCTGGCATAGCTCGGTCATGGGCCAGAGACCGAGGTCTTTAACCCTCATCCGTATTTTATCCCTGGTTCGATGACGGAGTACGATGCTGCCATTCAGCAACAATTTCTTCAGGCTGAGGATGACGAAGAAGAGACCGAGCCAAACAATACCCCGGTTGTTAATGAACCTGCTGTTCAACTAGCTCAGTTGGAGCCACCGGTTGAAGATCTGATGACCGAACTACCAGATGAGACCAGGCTACTAGATGAGACCGGGCTTCGAGTTGATTTTGACGCGAAAATAGAAGACCTTTTTGCTTAATCTCTGTATTTTCCTTTTTTTTTTTTTTTTTGGACAAGAAGTTGTAACCAGACTGAGATATTTTATCCCGATCTTTAGCTTTCCAATCTATTAAGCCATAGTTGCCAACCTCTTCAGCATAGATTATTATCCTGGCTGAAGAATAATAAGTGTTGGTTTTTCCAGCCAACCACTCTTCAGCCTAGATCCTTATCTCGGTTGAAGAGTACAAAGTGTTGGTTATTCCATCCAACCTCTAAGTTGGTTTTTCCAGCCAACCTAGAGTAAGGTGTTTGGTTTTTCCAGCCAAACGTCCTGCAGCCTGGATCTTTATCCTAGGCTTAGGAGGGGTGTTAGTTATTCCAGCTAACCTCTAAGTTGGTTTTTCCAGCCAACCTAGAGTAAAGTGTTTGGTTTTTCCAGCCAAACGTCCTGCAGCCTGGATCCTTATCCTGAGCTTAGAGGGGTGTTGGTTATTCCAGCCAACCTCTAAGTTGGTTTTTCCGGCCAACCTAGAGTAAGGTGTTTGGTTTTTCCAGCCAAACGTCCTGCAGCCTGGATTTTTATCCTGGGCTTAGGAGGGGTGTTGGTTATTCCAGCCAACCTCTAAGTTGGTTGTTCCAGCCAACCTAGAGTAAAGTGTTTGATTTTTCCAGCCAAACGTCCTGCAGCCTGGATCCTTATCCTGGGCTTAGGAGGGGTGTTGGTTATTCCAGCCAACCTCTAAATTGGTTTTTCCAGCCAACCTAGAGTAAAGTGTTTGATTTTTCCAGCCAAATGTCCTATAGCCTAGATCCTTATCCTGGGCTTAGGAGGGGTTTTGGTTATTCCAGCCAACCTCTAAGTTGGTTTTTCTAGCCAACCTAGAGTAAGGTGTTTGGTTTTTCCAGCCAAATGTTCTGCAGCCTGGATCCTTATTTTGGGCTTAGGAGGGGTGCACAGTTGGTTATTCCGCCAATTATGCTTTTAATTTTCCTAACTCACTAAAATAATCTTTTACAAAGGAAAAAGCTATACTGACAAGAAACTGTTTGTTTTATTGAGAAAGGAAAAAACTACAAATACTTGGAAGAAAAACTAAAAATAAAATAACTTGAGATTGGCAGTGTTCCACGGCCTTGGAATGGCTTTGCTGTCTTCATCTTCCAAGTGGTACGCCCATTTTCCTGCTAATCCAACCACTTTGTATGGTCCTTCCCAATTGGGCCCTAGCTTGCCATCTCCGGGTACCAAAGTGTTTCCCATTACTTTGCGAAGTACCCAATCTCCAATCTTGAACTGTCTTGGATGCACTGTCTTGTTGTATTTCCTTGATAACTCTTGCTAATATGAGGCGATGTAAACCAGTGCTCTTTCTCTTCTTTCTTCCACAAGGTCAAGCTCCAAGGTGATGGCTTCTCCATTTAGGTCTGGATCAAAATTTTCACTTCTGATTGTAGGGAGGCCGACTTCCAATGGGATTACTGCTTCCATGCCATAGGCCAAGGAAAAAGGTGTTTTCCCAGTAGATCGACAAGGAGTGATACGGTAAGCCCATAAAACATGAGGGAGCTCTTCAGCCCACTTGCCCTTTGTTTTTTCTAGCCTTTTCTTCAATCCATCCAAGACAACTTTGTTTGATGCTTCTGCTTGGCCGTTTGCTTGGGGGTAAGCCGGTGTAGAATTGTAGAACTCTATCTTGTATTCTTCATAAAAGCCTCTAAAAATTTTGTCGTCGAACTGGGTGCCATTGTCTGATATTAGAGCTTTTGGTATACCGAATCGAGTAATGATATTTTGCCAGACGAATTTCTTTACATCCTTATCCTTTATTGATGCTACTGCTTCTGCCTCCACTCACTTTGTGAAGTAGTCTGTTTCTGCTAGAAAGAACTTCCTATTGCCGGGTGCTGTTGGGAGTGGCCCTACTATGTCCAAACCCCACATTGCGAAGGGCCATGGGCTAGTTAATGGTAGAAGTTCTCTGGCTGGCTGATGTATTTGGTGTGCGAACTTCTGACATTTCTCGCACCTCTTTACATACTTCTCAGAATCTGTTTGCATGTATGGCCACCAATATCCTTACGAAATGGCTCTGTAAGCTAATGATCTTCCTCCTTGGTGGCTTCTGCATACACCTTTGTGTATCTCGAACAAGAATACTTCAACTTTGCTAGGATGGACACACTTTAGATAAGGTCCTGTGAAGGATTTCTTGTACAAGGCCATTGATGGGGAGAGCCAAAATCGCTGCGACTTTGCTCTTATTTTGTTGGCCTCTTTCTTCTCTTCCGGTAGGACGCCGTCTTTTAAGAATGCTATGATGGGATCCATCCATGAAGGGCCTAGTTTAGCGCAACATACTTCTTCTACTTCAGGTTCTTTAATGCTTGGTCTTGGTAAGTAGTCAATCAGTAATGGATTTGGGACAGATGTATCGGCTATTGAAGTAAAGCCTGCTAATTCATCCGCTCTACTGTTCTCTTCCCTACCAATCTGTTCTATCCGCACTACTTCAAATTTCTTGATCTCTTTTCTGACTAATTCCTGGTACTTAGCCATCATGTCGTCTTTTGCTTCGTAGTCACCTGAAATTTGGTTTACCACCAGCTGTGAGTCACTATAAACCATTAGCTCGGTGGCCTTCATGTAGGATGCTGATCTCAGTCCTGCTAAAAGTGCTTCATATTCCGCCTCGTTGTTTGATGCTGGAAAGCCAAGGTTGACTGCTTGTTTCACTACTAGGCCATCTGGTGAGATGAGGACTATGTCGAGTCCTGCTCCGTGCCTATTGGATGCTCCATCCACAAAGAGCTTCCACATCTCTCCTACAAATAACTTCCAGCAGGTGGAGGGGTCGGATGATGCCTTGGGGTCCTGAGTATTGCTGGTGTTTTCTTCCAAGTCCATGCTTGTTGTTTCCCCCTCATTATCTGATTGTACCAAGTCTTTATTTGCTGGTGAATCTTTGCTTGGTGTAGCATGGCTTGCTTTTTTCTCCCTTACTTTACTTTGGTCTGCCTTAGGGTCTGACTGGGTATCCTGCACCAGGGGTTGCGCTATTCCGGCGTCAATTTCTAACCCTAGTTCGGTTGTATTAGTCAGGTCAACCGGGCAGATATGATGACTTCCTGGGGTGAATTCTGCGACAAAGTCTGCCAAGGCTTGGGCTTTTATCGCGGTTCTGGGTTGGAACTTGATGTCAAATTGCCCCAACTCCACTGCCCACTTCAAGATTCGCCTAGAAAAGTTCGCCCTCTCAAACAGAGCTTTTAATGGGAAAGCTGTGAGGACGATTATTGTGTGGGCGTGAAAGTAGTGCCACAACTTCCTTGAGGCCATCATCAAGGCTAAGGCTAGTTTTTCCAATGGTAAGTACCTAGTTTCTGCGCCCAGTAATGCCTTGCTGACATAAAATATGGGCAGATGCTGGATTCCTTCCGCTCGGACCAATACTGCGCTGATTGCATACTGTGAGACTGCCAGGTACAAAAATAGTTCTTCTCCAGGTATTGGGGTCACTAGCAACGGTGGAGAAGACATGTATTCTTTCAAAATTTCAAGGGTATGGTTGCATTCTTCATCCCACTGAAACTTGGCTTTCAATGCTTGAAAGAATGGTCGACATCTGTTTGACGACCGACTTATGAACCAATTTAGTACAGCTGCCATACCGGTGAGATGCTGTACTTCTTTTACTGAGTTGGGCCTCTCTAGATCCTAGATTGCTTTGATCTGAGAATGGTCTGCCTCTATGCCACGGTTGGTTACCAGTAAGCTTAGGAATTTGCCAGATCCTACGCCGAACGCACACTTAGATGCATTAAGGCGTAACTTGTATCTCTTCAGGATCTGAAACATCTCACCTAGGTCCTTGAGATGGTCACTCTTGTCCTTGCTCTTGACCACCATGTCGTCGATGTAAGCCTCCATTGTTTTGCCTAACAGTGGTTCAAATATCTTGGTGACCATCCATTGGAATGTTGCCCCTGCGTTCTTTAGGCCAAAGGGCATGACCTTGTAGCAATACAGTCCTCTTGGCGTTGTAAAAGATGTGACCTCCTGGTCTGGTTCATACATAGCGATCTGATGGTAGCCTCTGTACGCATCGAAGAAGCTAAGACGGTTGTGTCCTGTCGTCAGATCTACCAGTTGGTCTATCCGTGGAAGAGGAAAGCTGTCTTTTGGGCACGCCTTGTTGACCGTTTTGTAGTCTACACAGACACGCCATTTTCCATTCTTCTTAGGCACTACCACTGTATTGGAGATCCATCTGGGGTAGTGCACCTCCCTGATAGCTCATGCTTCTAGCAGGTTTTCTACTTCCTCCGCCACTATTTCGGCATGGTGGAGTGCCGATCTGCGAGTGCGCTGTATAATTGGTCTGGCAGTTAGATGGACATTCAATTGGTGACAGATGAAGCTTGCGTTAATGCCAGGCATGTCGTACGGTGTCCAGGCAAACGCTTCGATGTTAGAGGTTAAGAATTCCATGACCTCTATTCTCTCAGTGCTGGTCATAGATGAGCCAAGTAAAACGAACTTATCCGGGTTCTTTTCATCTATTCTTACTTGTACCAAGTCTTCCACTGCCTTCTGTTCAGCGACTTTGCCAACATCCGCAAACAATTCATTATTTTCGGGCTCTTCTACAATCTGAACAAACCCCTTGGCAGCTCGGCTGCCATTTACTATGACGAAGCATTGCTTGGACATAATTTGGTCTCCATAGACCTTTTCAATTACTCCGGCTTCATTGGGGAACCGCATGACTTGATGGTATGTTGATGCTACTGCTCTCATGGCGTACAGCCATGTCTTTCCCAAGATTATGTTGTAAGTGGAGGGCACTTTCAATACCTAGAATTCCACTTGTTTAGTCATGTTTCTAGCTCTGACTGGGAGGATTATCTTGCCGACTGGCCATTCTGGCATTGAGTTGAACCCGATCAGGAGAGATACAGCGGGTGCCAAGTCTTTGCCCTTCAATTTCAACTGTTTGAAAGTTTCGTAGTACATTATCTCACATGAGCTTCCTTGGTCAATCAAAATTCGCTTGACATCATAATCTTTGATGCGGAGAGTGATGACCAACGCATCGTTGTGAGGGCAATACATCATTTCCAGGTCCTTGTCTGAAAAAGACGTGACGTTCGTGGCCTCTGTTTTCCCCTTTTTAATGGTGGGCTGCACACTTAATACCTCCCTTAAGTGCTCTGCCTTCTTTATCATGCCCTTGAGCTCACATACTCGCTCAGGCTCGAATACCCTATGTATTACGTTTATCAGGCCTTGAGGTGGGGTGTTGTTCGGTGTTCCGTCTGGGTGGTCGTGGTTTTGGGGGGCTGGCTGCGTCCCTCATTCTATGTACCGGTCTAGGTGACCAGCTGCCACTAACTCCTCCAGATGCTGCCTCAATGGTGCGCAATTTTCAGTGCGGTGCCCTTTTTCCTTATGGAAGGTGCACCAAGATCTTTCGTCGTAGTCCTTCTGAGCCTCTCCCAATTTAGCTAGCCATTTGACGAAAGGTTCATCGCGTATCTCACTGAGAATTCGGTAGATTGGTTTCTTGAATACCGTGGTAATGGCAGTGCGAACTCTCAACCATCTTTTATCTCGGTCCTCTTCGTTGTCTCGTCTGCCTCGTCCAGTCTTGTTTTGACGTTCTACCGTATTGACCTTTGTTGCAGTCTTTTTGTCTGGTGTTGCTGTTGCACCAGATTTTGCTTTGGCACGGGCGCCATCCTCCTCTACCCGAATATGTTGGTGCACTCTCTCTATCAAGGCTTCCATTGTGAGAGATGGAGTCATTGTAATCGAATCCCTCAATCTGTTTCCGACTGGAAGTCCTTTTTTGTATTGTGCGATGGCGAGATTGGTGGGGTAGTCCCTTATCTGGTTGAACGTCTCCCAGTAGCGACTGTTGTAGGACCTCAGTGTTTCTTTGTCGCCTATGTTAATGGAGAGTAGCTGATCAATCTCCACTGGCGTCTTGGTGTTCGTTCTGAATCTTGTAACGAACGCCTCCGCTAATTGCGCCAAGGAGGCTATGCTGCCTTCTGGTAGCCTTTCGAACCAGGGTAAACATAGGTCGCCAAGGCTGGATGGGAATAGGATGCACATTAAAGCTTCGTTCCGCCGGTATATTGCCATAACCTGGCGAAAGTGGCTTAGGTGCATATAAGGGTCTGTCTTCCCTTCGTACGTGGTAAATTTAGGCCGGATGAAGCCTGAGGGTAATGGTGTGTTCTCAATCGCTGGAACGAACGACGAGCTATGTAGTCTTGCCAACGCTTTATCTATTGGTTCATAGGCAAGGTGCGGTATTGGCATTCCAACCTCGACGCTTCCATGCGTCCGAGGAGCCAACCGCTGAAGGGCTGAAACTCTGTGTGGGTCGTGTGCCCTGGAATTTTCCTTCTGTCGCGCCCTTTCTTCAAGCACAGTCTGTAAGTCGGACGATCTAGGCAACTCCGTTTGCCTGGATGATGTCTGGTGCGTATGTGAGGGCCGATAGGTACTTCCCTCAGTGTAAGACCTCAATGATCTCGTTCTCTCAGACCTAGAGTAACGAGTTCTGGAAGTCCTTGATTGAGTGTCGCCTGTCTTGAGGCTTTTGCTCTATGCTAGTGATGGCGTGGTATGCCTACCACGATCTTCTGAGTGGCGAGGAGGTGTATTTCCTTTGGGCCCCTCTCCTGTTGTCACCCATTTTCCCTTGATTTGGCGCTTCATGGCCCCCATGTCCGCCGCTATCTTCCTTATTAGTTCATCTTGCTCTTTTACACGATCCTTCAGAGCCTGAGGGTCGATTCTTCGCCTTTGCCTTTCAGGACTTTGTGAGTGAGAGCGTCGGGGGCTGTTGTTCCGCCTCCCCCTTGTATCCCTCATGGGATTCTGTCGCTGGGGCTCTAAGTCCGCCATGGGAGGGATAGGGGGTAATCCTTTGCGCTGCCCACCCCCCTCTGGGGTTTGTCCGTCGATGGTGGACTGCGGCAAATCTTCATTGTGCGCCATTCAATTAGCAAGGGAAACTTGATCAAGAGGTTTTGTTCCTTGTCTGATCTTCCCACAGACGGCGCCAATTGTACAGGAAAGAAATAAACCTTCTTGTATAATCCTGTTGATCAAGTATGCGCTCCTCCGTACGACGTCGCTTTACTCCCTGAAAACACAAACGTGAGCTAACTGGCGGGTGTTTGCCGGAAATCTCTCCAATGCCTAAGTCAGCAAAATAGACAAATAGACAAAAGCTCTGTGTGTTCGGGAATCACAGTTGTGTTACCTCTCCATAGGTGATGTTATGAGCTTTTATAGGTTCTGTGTGGCACAATCCTAGTAGGACTCTTACTCCTCCATGTAGAGTCCTCCTAGGAATCACATTCTTGAAAGATAATGCTTATCCCTCAACACCCCCTCACTGCTTAAACCAAGTGAGATGGTTTTACCATTGTCGGATTCCAATATAACTGAGGTAAGCATGGCTTATGCTAAGCCGCAGAGTAGACCGAACTAAATCCAGTTCGGTTTCTTCCATTCACTGCTCTTACCTCGGCTTCTCCTGTTCAAACCATGGTGTGTTTAGACCGAGCTAAGAAATAGCAAGGTTTGGACCGAGCTAACCACGACATGCCACGACCGGGCTAACTCTGAGTGTGGTGACCGGGCTGTGTGTAACGCTCTCTTAGATCGGGAAAACAACAAGGCCTTTTGGGAACCGGGCTAACGCCAAGGCCCTTTCACTCCGCCCTTCTTACCGTGGCTCACAACGACCCATTACTTAGCTCGGCCCAATTTATATATATAAATTACCCTCTCAAAAAGGTTTTATAAATTGAACTAAATTCACATGATGTGAAAAAATCAAAGATAAAATTAATATAATTAAAATTATATGAACCAAATTAAAACAAAAGACAAACAATTAAGGGTATT